>NC_138770.1:179703801-181048801 GCF_965119305.1 Pelophylax lessonae
TCGGAAGCATCATACTAACAAGCCTACAATCGGCCGATCAGTCGTCGGCCGAATATTTACGGCCGAAGATCGGTACGTGTGTACGAGGCATTATAGTGTGTATGGCCCATTAAGCTGGCCATACATGTTCAACTTTTGTTGTACAATTTTCTGGTAGATCTACCACAAACCACATAATGTGAGGTCAAAGCTAAAAAAACACATTCACTTGTATCTAATTAGGCAGGCCTTTGTACTACATACTTGAAGGTAAATTTCAAGAAAATTGGACAGAAAATTGTAAGAAAATTGGAACATGTATGGCCAGCCTTAAGCCTCGTACACACGTACTGATTGTCGGCCGTAAATATTCGGCCGACGACCGATCGGCCGATTGTAGGCTTGTTAGTATGATGCTTCCGACAGCCGACATCGCATTTTCGGCCGAACAGAATCTGTTGTGCAGGCATTAAAATTTTTGTTGGCCAACACCAGAACGGCCGATTGTTCGCCAGTCAGTACAGAATTCGGCCGACAATCAGCAGATTTGCAAGACTGAGCATGCTCAGAAAAGAAAAAACACACGGAAAGTTAACCATCACATGACATCACTTCTGCAGTCGTCTGTTGTTGGCCGACAAAATTCGTGTGCAGTCTTTTGCAGTTTTCAACAGACAGGACAGCCCTGGACAAAAGACGGCCGATCGGTCGGCCGACGATCAGTACGTGTGTACGAGGCATTAGTCTAAATGAAAAAGCCACTTTGTGCTCATGCTGAGATTATTGAAAGCATTTCTTATGTGTGTTGACTTGTAAGAAACTTTGATCATGGATGGCCAGCCAAACACTCATTCATTAGTGAACTGGTGATTTTGGTTTAGGAACCAACAGACCCAATTAATTACTTTGCTGGGCGTTTCCTATACTGGGTGGGTGTAGTTTAACCAAGGTTATATAAAGGGATGTATGAGATCATATACTTGGCCTGTGGAAGGGCCACAGGTCTTTATGTCCGAATTTGCTTTTGGGGTGGGGGGTTTGCTGGCATGCCTAAAGATCCATATTGCAGTAAGTGTATTCTGTTGGATGAATACTTTTCATGCTCTAACTGTTTGGTATAGTTTTTGCAAAGTGTGTCTTTATGTACTCTATACATTTTTTTTTTTTATTTTCATGCCTCTGTGTAGCTGTATGTTCTACTGATTTGATGGTATTTAAATGAAAAGGCAGGCTCATGCAAACAACATAAAAGTATGTTGGGTATGTTTTATGCTTAATACTAAGGTGTCTACAACTTATTTTGCTTGACTTTTGGATATTGTAAGCTCTATCTATCCATCATATGTTGTATCTTTGCACTGTAATTTGAATAAAAATTACTTGATTTGGGGGTTTTGGGGGGGGGGGGCATTGCACATTGCACATTGCACATTTCACATTTCACATGCTTGCTTGAGTGATTACTGATGTTTTATACATGTTCAATAAAGCTTATTCATTTGTACACAGCTCCTGGGTTTTTGTTTTCTTTTCTTCATATTTGTCTAGATGTAATTCAGATATCTTTTGTGTCTGTTGAATGTAATCCATTTCTTGTATTTTTTGTGTGTGTGCAATGGCAGTACAGTATGAACTTGGGTAGGGTTTCTCCATTTACTCCAGCGAAGTGTGTGTGTGTGTGTGTGTGTGTGTGTGTGTGTGTGTGTGTGTGTGTGTGGGGGGGGGGGGGGGTGTGTGTGGGGGGGGGGGGGTGTGTGTGTGTGTGTGTGTGTGTGTGTGTGTGTGGGGGGGGGGGGTGTGTGTGTGGGGGGGGTGGTGTGTGTGTGTGTGTGTGTGTGTGTGGGTGGGTGTGTGTGTGGGTGGGGGGGGGGTGTGTGTGGGCTAAATTGTAAGAAAAAATTAAAGTGTTTATGTATATATTTAGCTAAAAATATATAAATTGGATGAATGTAACCAAAACATTTAATAAAAAAATCACTAAAAATGATTACTAAATAAAAGATTGCTACAGCGCTCACTCACCTTTTTAGTTGGCTTAGGTCAGTGATGAACCTTGGCAACACAGGTGGTTTGTAACATTTCCCATGATGCTCACCTACACTGCAGAGTACATGAGTATTTTGGGAAATGTAGGGCAAAAACATCTTGGGGGGGGGGGGGGTTAAGGGTTACCATCATTGGCCTAGGTAAAACATTTCCAATACATTTTAGTTGTCTGTGTGCGCCATTTTTAAAATAAAGCAAAATCTCTTTACAATAAATTGCAAATGGCACATTGGCGTTCGCCCTGGACCAGAAATGACACCAAATTGGCTTGCACACATTCCAGCAAGTGGTCACAATCAACTGGCTAATCATGGTGAGGGCCACTTTCAGCTGTGAAGAAATGGCATTCATATGCAAAGTAAGTGTGTGTGTGTGTGTGGGGGGGGGGGGTCTGTGCTTGTAATCAGAGCATTGATTACCAGTGCAGACCCTTGGGGGATGCCACTAGAGCCACCAGGGATGCCCACCCATGCCACCATTGATGCCAATTAGTGCTCAGGGAACCTGTTAGTGCCCTCCTCATCAGTGCTGCCCATCATTACCATCTTTCAGTGCTGCCCACCAGTGCCAATCATTGCCCATCAGTGCCCCCTATCAATGCCCATCAATGCTGCATATCAGTGCCACCTATCTATCTATCAGTGCTGCATATTAGTGTCTCATCAGTGCCTGCCAGCGCAGCCTCATCAATGCTCTTCAGTGCAACAAAAAACATTGATTTACCAAATTTTATTACATAAACAAAAACACATTATTTTAGGGGTCAAACATTTAGGTCTTCTTTTTGCCAATAGAAAAAAAACCTTGCAGTGATCAAATACCACCAAAAGAAAGCATTATTTTTTATGAAAATACTGTCATACATTTGTGTTAGGTACAGGGTTGCATGACCGCACAATTGTCATTCAAAATGCAACAGTATAAAAAGCTGAAAATTGGCCTGGGCAGGAAGGGGTGTAACTGCCCTGTAAGGAAGTGGTTAACTATTGAAACATGGGAATAAATATTCCAGGGGTAATCATGCTCAGCTCAATGGTTTAGTGGCTAGTGTTCCTGGCTATAAACACTGAGAGCATGAGTTCAAATCCCAAGTGTGCCATCACCTTCTTAAATTTTAGACAGCTATAAATAAATACTGAAACTTGGCAAATGCATAATTGCACCCTGCACATATGCATGCTTGTTTCTTGAATATACAAGGCCATTGACATGCAATTTTAGGTGATGTAGCCAATGTATTACTATGTGGCCAAAAAAAAATTATGGCACACAGGGTGTTATCATGGTTGGGCCTTGAACTCATGACCTAGCAATCTTTAGCTGTGAGCTTAGCCCACTACACCAAAGTGCTGAATACAATCAGATATGCCTGAAAGTTTCAGATGAATAAAGAATGAAGACTGCTAATTAGACAGCTGTGTAGTCTGCTATTAGTAAATCTAAAGGTTAAAACACATAAGATACATAACTATACCTTAAAATTAAAATAAACCATAATAAATGACATTGCTGTGTAATAGTGATTCAGAATAGACAAATTTCCTTTTATGAAAAACACAAAGGGAATTTGGCTAACTCCAAACTCAAATTCAGTCTAAGTTAACTCCAACTCCGAATTCATTAAAGCATCTAGTTGATGGTTTAACTCCAGCCACTTACCTAATTAGGATGCAATGAGTTTAGGCTGGAGTTATTTCTGGAGAAGTGAGCAGCTCTACTCCAAACTTATACTGAATTAGGCCCATAGTGTCCGAAATAGGCCTGGGGCTTAAGTGGTTAACAGTATCGAGGTCTGTGAGCTGAAGAAAACGGAAAATAAAGTGCATAGACAGTAGAGTCAATAACAAGCTGTGAATCAGGAGAGACAGTGACAGATTCATTGTCAGCGGATCTGGCTTGTCTCAGTAAAGTTAGCCCAGGAAGAGCTTCCTCCACTTCCCTCATTGGATCGCTGGACTCGGCTATCTCATCAGGCCAAGTGTACATAATGTGGTTCTTCCGGACTGAAACTGCCTCATGTATGCCTTGCTGATTGACCATAATAGATCTCTGAAGCCACAATTGTTCTACATCTAAAGCCTTTGCCGCAGACCGGTTATGAATTTCTCCCATCTCCAGACATCAAAAGTTCCCTCCAGAAGGATAACCCAAACGGTACCCTTAGACCACCTGTGCGATTCTTTAAGGGCTTCTATGGCCTTCACCCCAGAACTAGACTTCATGTATTGTGCAGCCCTCTGACTGTGGGAAGCCTTGCTTTCCTTCCCTCACACGGACAGCTCATTGCCCATGGTCAGGGCCGTCTTTACCGCAGGGTGAACCGGGGCAACTGCCCAGGGCCCATTCTTTATTGAGGGGCCCAAAGCAGCTGCCGCTTGAACCCGCACATTGGATGATGAAGAGCGCACGGAGGCTGCATTCCCGAGCAAGCCAGCAGAGAGGGGGCGGGACTGGGAGCTCCACTGATGCTCTGATCCCCGCCCCATGCATCCTGTATGTTCGATCAGAGCGACAGTAGGGAGAGCAGTGATCGGAGAGGGACCCCCGCCCCCAGACCTTTGTATTCCTCTGCCAGTTTAGAGGGGGGCGGGGGTCAGAGCATCAGTGGAGCTCCCAGTCCCGCTCCCTTGCTGTATCCTGTGACTGTCTGGTAGGATTAGAAGCGGCGCCAGTGGCGGAACTACCAGGATCGCAGCAGTCGCACTTGCGAATGGGCCCTAGTGTTCCGCCAATGTGGGGGGGCCCTAAGACCCGGCATCTCCCCCTGTAGATTCGGCCGTTAGTTCACTATTCAGTAGGGGGGGAAGGGGGCAATCGGCAGCTCTGCGGTGCCCGTGAGATCTCCCTCCGGCTAGCAGTTAACTTTCCTTTGTATGTACAGTGCAGAGGGGAGGGGCCTCTGTGGTTGCCAGCTGTCTCGATCTGCGGAGCAGAAGATCAGAACACTTGCTCCTACTTCTGCAAAACATCCCCGAGGCGGAGCCTGCTGAGGCATGCATTTTGATTGGGTTGGACTCTGGGAGGGGGTGTGGCCAGCCTCGAAGTTGATGGTGCCCAGTCCATGTTCTGGTGCAGGTACGAGGCTCAAGCTGCATGGAGAGAGAGACCCTGTGAGAGACTGCAGCGCACGGTGGAGGATTCCAGGTTGAAAATGTGCAGCAGGTGACGCTTCTCTAAGCAGCAAAATGTGACCATATAGAGACCCTGAGATTCCCTGGATTTCAGTTAAGGGTGGAGGTGTGCACACCTCCACCCTTAACCAAAATCCAGGAAACCTCAGTGTCTCCACCACCAGCCAATGTAAGGATTTGTAGTCAGTAATCAACATTACAGATTTCATTGATTATTATTGTGACTAGGACTACAAATGGAGATGTTCCTGATATGTATGAAGATGTAAACAATTGCTAAAGTCACCATATATGGGACTGCTTTTTTTATTTATTGTTAATGTGAACGTGGATATTTATTTGGGTTTATTATTATAGTTTATAATAAGCTACAATAATAAATCAAAATAAATATCTGTATGTTCACATTACCATGAAAGTAATATAAAAGTACAGTCACAGTATATATGTTCACTTTAGCAATTTTTCACATCTTCATGCATGTTATGATAATATCTCAAATAGCATCCTAATGTCCTAGTGACAATAATAATACATGCAGTATAATCGCTAGCCCTGGGCATCTCTCATGGGGTGTCCTGGGACCCAAGTGATGTACATGTCACAAAATTTAAACAGTAAACTTTAGATACAAGGAAAGCTTCCCCCAACAAATAAATATGTTAATGGGACGCTTCTTGTAGAACCACACCGAAAATAAATGAATGCCCCGTCCCTAATTAAAGTACATTCCCCGCCTACAATGGCTTTCTGGACATGCAGGAAACCAGGATGTCCCTAAAAAATATTTTTTAAGTGTTGGCAACTATAGGGGCCTCTGACCATGGCAGGTATTGGCTTCAGAATACAAGTCGCTCTCCTTGTACACTGAAGGCGATACCTGCCCAGGTCAGAGGCCCCTACCCCTCTCCACTGTATAGACTCGGGAAGTGAACTGCTAGACAAAGAGAGATCCTGCAGCTTTTGGGCACCACAGAGCTGCTGATCGCCCCCTCCACTGCATAGTGAACTGCAGCTGAAGTGAACTGAGATGCAGGGGGAGATGTTCAGGTGAGTGGCCATGGGATGAAAGTTGGGGGTGGGATACAGAGATGCACTGGGGGTTGGAGGTCCACGTCAAGTGGGTACAGAGCAGAGATGTGGTAGGCCCCTTTCACATTGACGGACTGATTAGGTCTGCCTGTTTGTTTTTCAGATGGACCCGATCCGCCTATCTGTTGCTCTCTGTGGAGCAGCGGATCTTAGCAGACATGTGTCTGCTGACACCCCCTGCCATTCAATCCAATCCTGTCTGCTAAAAAAAGATTGATGGGGGTCCATTCTCTATCCATCTGGTGGATCGGATCAAATCACAGGTGGCCTGTTTCTATCCGACAGCGTCATAGAGAGCAGCTGGCTGTCCGTGTCTGCTCTGCATTAGCAGAGCAGACATGGACCTGTCATCCGTTTGCTCAGCGAAGAGATCCCCGCTGAGCAAGCAGATCCCACTGACGGGTGGGTGTGTGTGTTTGTGTGCTGGGGGTTACAAAGGCTTGCTGGGCATGTGGAGGCATACTGGGGGATAAAGAGGATTCTAGGAGGTGTGTGGGGGTATGGAGGATGCTGGGAGGTGCAGAGGTGTGTGGTAGGTGCAGCAGGTGTCCGCAGCCTCTGACATCTCCTGTACCATGTCCGCAGCCTCTTACCCTTCTCCTGTACCATGTCCGCAGTCTCTGACCCTCTCCTGTACCATGTCCGCAGCCTCTGACTCTCCTCCTGTACCATGTCCGCAGCCTCTGACCCCCCTCCTGTACCATGTCCGCGGTCTCTGACCGTCGCTTGTACCATATCTGCAGTCCCTGACTGTCTCCTGTAGTATGTCTGCAGTCCCTGACCATCTTCTGTAGTATGTCTGCAGTCTCTGAGGCTCTCCTGTAGTACGTTTACAATCTCTGACCCTCTCCTGTAGTATGTGTATTAATGTGCCGCTTTACTTGCGCAATTATTTGGGATTGCTCCACTGCTCAGTCATTGGTAATATTGTGCAATTAGCTGTAGCAATCAATAATCAGTTGACAGTAGTGATCCGCTGTAATCTCTAGCAACCAATCAGTGAGCAGCAATAATGTGCAGTAACCTTTAGCAACCAATTGGCAAGCAGAAATAATGTATTGTAACCTCTAGCAACCAGTCTGTGAGCAGTAAGGATAGACTGTAACCTCTGGCAACCAAATGTAATCACTGCATGATCTGCTGCAGTAAACCGATTTTGAGTCTACCTGCTATTTTTATGTATGTCCCAAGAACTGAGGTGGGGGGGGGGGCCCAAGAAAATTTTTGCCCAGGGTCCAATCAAAATTAAAGACGGCCCTGGCCATGGTGATTCAAATCGGCTTACCATCTTAACCCTGTGTCCAGGGGGGCCCCTTGCACCACTTTAGGAGACCACCACCTGGTGACTTTTTCACAGTGGATTGGCAGACTACAACCACTATACTAGTGGTTGTTACACTAGTCCCCCAACTAGAAATCCTAACCGAGGCGATGTGTATGTTACTCACCCAACACGGTAATGATCGTCTCCCGGGTCGTGTTTCTACCCCTCACAGTGTATTCTCGGCCTCACCGACTGTTTCACGGTGATCCTACCCTGCAGTTTGCCAGTCAAACTGCACAGCACATTTACGTCCGCTTTCTCTACAGAACAATGTGGCTTCTCTCAATACAACAATTGTTAATCACAAAGATTGCCATTTGCGGTTTATTTACTAGTTGTACGATGTCTCAGTATAACACCTTTAATCACTGTCACACAAAACCACAATCACCTCCTTTAAAACAAGACGAACTTTAACACAGAATGTACAATGTCTCCACCAAGTACCCTTAAAGCGGTTGTAAACCCTATTAAAAAAAAAAAAACCCTGCAAGACAAAGGCATAATGAGCTAGTATGCATCGCATACTAGCCCATTATGTTTAACTTACCTTAAAACGAAGCCCCGACACGGACCCCCGGACATCGATGCGGGCGCTGCCATGATCCCTCGTCGTCTCTTCCGGGTTCGGCGGCTGATTGGCCGAAAGAGACGGCTCCAGCGCGCTGATTGGCCGGAGCCGCGATGACGTCACTCCCGCGCATGCGCGCGGGAGTGATTTTTCCGGCAAGCTCCCGGCAAGTTAATTGAAGGTCCCCCGGACCTTCAGAGCGCATGCGCCGCTCGCGCGAGCGGCTGCATGCACTGTAAATATCTCCTAAACCGTGCCTTTTTAGGAGATATTATTTGTACCTACAGGTAAGCCTTATTATAGGCTTACCTGTAGGTAAAAGTGTCAAAAAGCGGGATACAACCGCTTTAAGTCAGCACAACACAAATTTGATCTCAAAGGAATGTCAAACCAAAGCTCTCTACATTGATATGTAAGAATACTAGTCAGACTGGTATCTTAAGATTAGGTTTTGAAACAAGCATGTGGGGAGAACAAAAGACAGAAAATGCTTATACAAAACCAAAATAATTACACCCTCAGAACAAATCCAATGTAAAAAGGGACTAATTCAATTCAACACTGAACTCTACCAAAAACAGAAATGTTTGAAGTTACAAAAAAAAAGAGAAAAGTTACAACCAAAAGAAATACTCTGGGCACAAACAGACACCTAATGCAGAAATAAACGATTTTGCTTTCAATAGACACCAAAACTCATTTTTTCTTTTTTTTAAGTGACTCAGCTCCACCTAAAACTGAATTCCTTATTCCTACAAAAACAAAAATGGTGGAGATCTTGTAAAACACAAAGGTCACTCTAATAAATGAGTTCTAGTGCATAGGAAGCAAAAACCACATCAATTTCACATGAAATGTTGGACGTATTGGAACAGACAAGCGCTATACAAAGTTTTTTCACACGGTAATCAGCCCTGTGAAACAAACCCAGCTGCAACAATGTTATGTCATTCAATCTCGGCTGCACGTTTAAAACATCGATTAGCACTCTCCATCCATACCGTCACGTTAAAAGCTTACGGTTACAACAAAAATGGGACAAAATACATGACAAAAACAGCTTAAAAAATGCTTACAAAAAAGACTGTGGGAACAGCTAAAAAACAAAATAGTTACCCCTAAAAAAAGAAACCACAAAAAAACAGATGGGTTGGAACAGGGCTTTTTTTCTCAGAAAAAAGGTGCTGGAACTCACCCTCTCCAGCCAACTCCCCACCCCAATCATGCCCACAACCCCACCCCAACCACAACCCCGCCCTAAGCCACGCCTTCCTCAGAGGTGAAAATTGCACAGTTGCCAAATAGTGGGTGTGATCGAGGCATAGAACTGTGTATCGCAGTATCGCAGAAGGCACAAGGTTCAGAAAAGAGAAGCACACAGAGTACAGGACTCAGGAGGAGTATGTATTGTGCAGTGCTGAGGAGTGCATATCATACAAGGTGTAGTAGTCATAAACATGTAAAGTACACAACATTAAAAAGTACACTATGTACCATACAGCACAGCATAGAGACTATGATCAGGAGCATGTAATGTACACTGTACATACATAATCTAAGGCGTATGATACACACTCCTAACAACTACCCCTGTATACTGTGCTATACATTATATAATCGTGACCCCTGTTCTCTTTATACATTTTATCTTTTACACACTTCTGGCCACTGCAGTTGTGCTGTACCTTACATACTCCTGACTGCTCAACTCTGTATGCTGTGATGTATTTTGCCTGCTCCAGGGGCCATTAATGTAACACTTGACTGTAAGAGGTATGTAATGTATAGCACAGCATACAGTTATGACTAGGTGATGTTTAAGGTATTTTACTAAATCATCACTGTTGCACGCTGCTATACATGACATACTATTGGTTACTGAACTCTGTATACTTTGCTGCAGCAAAGTTCCCTTGTCCTCTCCAAGCAAAAATCCCACTTCCCTCAAGTATCCCCACTCCTCAAAGCAACCATCAATTCCTCGCCTCTGCAAACCTCTTTGCTTTCCTCTCCCTCCACCCCCAGCTCAACTCTGCACTTTTTCCACAGTTCACCTTAGCACCCCCCGTCCACAACTTACCTCTCTACCCCCATCTACAGCTTATCCTCACAGCTTTCACCTCTGTACTATCTGTACACCCCCTTCCCTGCTATCACCCCTGCACAAGTTCCCCTTTCCCAACTCTCCCCTTTGCACAAATCCACCTCCACAGCTCTTTTACAAATCCCCCCTCCCCAAAGCTCTCACCTTTCCACAGTTCCTCCCTCCCCCAGCTCTCACCTTTTCACAGATCCCCCCTCCCCCCAGCCCTCACCTTTTCACAGACCCCCCTCCTTCCAGCCCTCACCTTTTCACAGACCCCCCCCCTCTCCTCCCAGCTCTCACCTTTTCACAGACCCCCCCTCCTCCTCCCAGCCCTCATCTTTTCACAGACCCCCCTCCCCCAGCCCTCATCTTTTCACAGATCCCCCCTCCCCCCAGCCCTCACCTTTTCACTGACCCCCCTCCCCCCAGCCCTCACCTTTTCACAGAGCCCCCCTCCCCCCAGCCCTCACCTTTTCACAGAGCCCCCTCCCCCTAGCCCTCACCTTTTTACAGACCCCCCTCCCCTACACAAAAAGCTCTCTCACATGGTATTCACAGATTGTCCTCCTATTTCACTTCTGGAGGAATGTAGCCATCACAGCTCTGTTAGCTGTCCCTGGGCTTTTTCTTTTTTTTTTCATTACAGTGACATTCCTGCAGCTCAGCCTATCAGGAATGCAGCATGGAGCAGGGGTGGAGTTTCACAGCACTTCACTCGGCTCCGTGCTACACATAGTTGTAACAGGCAGGAGATGAAGAAAGAAGCTGCCTCCCCAAGCCCCTCCTCCCCTCCTCCATGCTGCATTCCTGATAGTCAGAGCCGCAGAGCTGCAGGAACATCACTGTCGAGGAACATACAGCTTCATGTGCCTGCAGTGCCGACACTAGCACACAGAAAGTGGTGGAGGAAGTGAGTCCTCCACCAGCTTCTGTGTTATGGGACAAGCGGGAGAGGACAGGGCAGCCAGAGGTGGCGGAACTCCGTTCCAGTGCGTTCCGGCAGAAAAAAAGCCCTGGGTTGGAAATATATTTGCTAAATTTTGATAAAAAAGACGAACAAAGGTTAGCTAGAAAAACAACCGCAATTATCCTGTAAAAATCTCCCTAGATGCTAAATTTCAAATAAAATGAAGAAACCACACTTAAAACTTAAATACAGTACAGAAATCACATAATAGCTCTATAACAAAGTTGCCCTTTTAAAAAAAGAGAAAAAAATGTTTAGAAATACCAAAAACTATTCTTTTTTAATATACATGTTGCTTGGTCCATAGCTGCACCGGCTTTAGATATACATGTTCAGGGTTTGCTCCCCCAATTTTTTGCTTGTTTATTATGTATTCGGTCTGACCAGACTTCTGAGGTTGAGCATCCCATCCCCCACACACACCTGTACTCTATTGGTGTCCTCTATCAAGTAGATATAGGAGGAGTCCCCTGCAGTGCATTAGCACACCTTTCCAGCAAGGAGTGTTGTCTCCAAGGGTAAGAGAGGCTGGATTCACCCCTTTTTTATGGATAGTGTAGGACCCACTGATAATGGGGTACTTTGACGCAGTGGTGGGCTTGAGCACGATATGGCCATATGGTGGAACTAAATCCCCATTTTTATTTATGGATTGTCTCCATATTTGATAGTAATTTCTTTTGCATGGTTGCGCTATTCTTTTTTAATATACATGTTGCTTGGTCCATAGCTGCACCGGCTTTAGATATACATGTTCAGGGTTTGCTCCCCCAATTTTTTGCTTGTTTATTATGTATTCGGTCTGACCAGACTTCTGGGGTTGAGCATCCCATCCCCCACACACACCTGTACTCTATTGGTGTCCTCTATCAAGTAGATATAGGAGGAGTCCCCTGCAGTGCATTAGCACACCTTCCCAGCAAGGAGTGTTGTCTCCAAAGGTAAGAGAGGCTGGATTCACCCCCTTTTTATGGATAGTGTAGGACCCACTGATAATGGGGTACTTTGACGCAGTGGTGGGCTTGAGCACGATATGGCCATATGGTGGAACTAAATCCCCATTTTTATTTATGGATTGTCTCCATATTTGATAGTCATTTCTTTTGCATGGTTGCGCTATTCTTTTTTAATATAAAAACAAAATGATGATACTAAAAACAGGAAAAACAGGACTTACGATCAACCTTATTCAATATAGAGTAGACAATAACTATCCTCAAAGAATGCTGATTTTCAGCTGCGCGGCACAATCTGCCACTTAAAACAGAAACTCGGTACAAAACCAGAATGTCTATGCTCATCTCAAACCTCAGTGTCTAAAATAACCACCAGTTTAACGAATAAACGAGTTGCCACCAGAAACCAATTCCAGCACATACACAAACCAATTGTTATACTAAAACGTGGTATCTGTCGCCACACACGGCCGGCCTTTATTGCTCTAGACCCGACTCACTCCCCTCTGTTTTTCCGCTGTGAAATTAGAAACCTTTGTTTAGAACTTCCTGATTTGCCATTACTGTTATGGAAATGAATGGAGTTTGGAGCATAGAAATTCGCTCGGTGCGCTGAAAACTTTGCTGCGCTGAAAAGCGCCCTTGTGGATATTAATACATGCCAAGCGCCATCAATCCCTTGTACTGAAAAGTAAAATGTACAGCTCTAAAGTTATCTAAGGGCTCGGCGACAAACAGAGAGACAGACACACGCTGTTTCACGGTTGAAGTCCATAGTAGCAGCCCCTCCTTAAAGGCAGCACTCCTGTTTATTTTATAGTCCGAGAACAAAAGGCGTTTACAGGGGTGGTGGCATCAACACAACCAATCACAGACATGTACACTTTCAAAAGTACAATAGGAAAGGAGTGCATGTTTATGGAGAAACACGGCCGTGTGCACAAGACTCCAACTGGCAAGTGAAAGCGAAACAAAGCAACATGGCTGACAGACACTATCATGGATTCTCCTGGACTCAGCTACGCTAATTCACAAACATGCACTCACCTCATAACCTGTTAGAGTGAATCCTATACAATATAGTTCATAAAAACCATATTTGATAGTGAATGATCATGCTACTGTTCCAGTGAATGAGACTTTATGTGAAAAGGACAATAGCAGCAGTATTTCAATCATATGAATCAAGCATGACAGAAAGCTGCCAACCATTAATCCTGGCAAAAAGGCAGATATTATCAAAATGATAAGAATTCCACATTACAAATACAGTATATATATCTGTCAGTGAATACCAGGGCCCCAGCTGGCTGATCTACATTTGTGCGGTGGAGTTCGCCTTGCACTGCCATAGATCTGGACGGGCACCGCTGATGGGGATGATCAGGCTACATGTAGCATGCAGTCTCCATTTAATGGAAGGTTTCCACAATTACAGGTCTTTCCTCAAGGCCAGTTTAAGCAATATTCGCTGTGCATAGCGATTACCGGTAAACTGACACTGGGAGACATAATGGCAATTTACCTATAAAAACATCCTAAAGAAATGTCCACAAATATTAATAAAATTTCCACAACAATAAGGAGGATGTCTAGTACCTCCACAGCATCCTCGTTTGAGCCCCCTGTGTCCCTCTCCCTCAGCACTGGGGTGACATTAGCTGACTGATGGAGAGAAATTGAGAGAGAAGAGAAACATTGGAATACTAATCAGTACCAATGTGAAAAAGTGTATTTGCTTTGAAAGAAAATTTCACCTCTAACATTGGGTGTCCTAGGTGTGGATGCTATGGCATTTTGTAAAACTATTAGAATATTTTTTTACCTTTTTAGAATGGGGTGCCCTGAGATTGTCCATAATTTTATAGGGTACCTCAACTAAAAAAAGGTTGAGAAACACTAGTTTAACAGTGTTAGAATTATTAAGCATTGTTTGTGAGTATGTTTGAGAGAATTCATTAATCTCTGTACATAGCAAACGCTCTTTGATTTTGTTTGTTTTTTTTAGCATGGCAGCTTGATGGTGAGAAAATGTATTACACGGATTGCACAGTAATTTGGTTTGAGTTTAGGGGTAACTCTTAAATATGGAGTAGGGTTCTAATATTTGTTATTGATTGCATGAAAGAAGCATTTCCTCATAAAATTATTTTATCTAAAAAAAAATGGCCTAATTTACTAAACCATAATGCATTAGTTATTTTTAGCCATGTTAATTTTCATTTTATGTCTCATTTGGGTACCCACGCAATTGTCAGTTAAAATAACGCAGTGCCGAATCGCAAAAAATGGCCTAGTCATTAAGGGGGAAAACCTTCCGGTACAGAAGTGGTTAACGTAACCAAGGAACAGCCAACATAAACTATGCTAAACCACCTCTACAACTAATAGCTGACATTGATTTAATTACCCGTAAGCTAATCAACGTAAACACATAGATGAGCAGACAGACAGAAACAATAGGTGACTCGGTTAACAATGGGAGAAATACATAACACCTTAAACAGATTATATCAGGAGACCTCAAGAATCAGGTTATTTTGAGCTGATAATTACCACTTCAGCTCCAGGAAGGTTTACCCCCCTTCATGACCAGGCCATTTTTTGCAATACGGCACTGTGTTATTTTAACTGACAATTGCGTGGTCGTGCAATGCTGTACCCAAATAATATTGATTTCCTTTTTTCCCCACAAATAGAGCTTTCTTTTGGTGGTATTTGATCACCTCAGCGGTTTTTAGTTTTTGCCCTATAAACAAAAAAAGGCCACCAATTAAAAAAATAAATAAAATTTTTTACCTTCTGCTATAAAACATACCCAATAAACAAATGTAAAAAATATAATTTTTCATCAGTTTAGGCCAATATGTATTCTGCTACATGTTTTTGATAAAAAAAAATCTCACTAAGCATATATTGATTGGTTTTTAGCCAAAGCTATAGGGTCTACAAACTATGGGATAGATTTTTTTACTAGTAATGGCAGCAATCAGTGATTTTTTAGTGGGACTGTGACATTGCGGCGGACAAATCAATCTGACACTTTTTGGGGACCAGTTACACCAATACAGTGATAAGTGCTAAACACATGTGCTGTTACTGTACTAATGACACTGGCAGGGAAGGGGCAACATCTTCCCTTCGGACAGCACAGCGATCTGCCTTGTTTACATAAGCAGACCGCCATTCTGCCTCTCTTGGAAACGATCACAGGTGAGTTACAACATTTGCCCTCAGCGGCATTCTTGAGCCGCTGATTGGCTCCTGTTGTGTCCAATCACAGTGGGAGCGGGTCGCCGGCAGCGTGCATACGCTCCCCAGACCAAAAAAAAAAACCTACAGGTACGTGATTTCATGCTAAAGGACTGCCCTGCCGCAGTATATATGTGTGGAGTGGTCTGGAAGTGGTTAACATCTGCTCTGAGTATCACAATCTAAAGTATTCATTGCTGGTAATTGGGCATTTAGGCTCTAAAGATGGATCCGGAGGCTAGATTCCCAGAGTCTGTGTGTTTTTGGGAGACATGGACTTGCATCAGAAACAAGACTACCCCAAGCATCCTCAGGCACACACACCCCAAATAGTAGTTCTCCCTTACAAGAAAGGGCGCATAGTCTACAGGCAAAAGGCTAGCCTGCAGTCCCCCTCCAAAAGCCTCTGTCCCAGTTGACTCTGTCACAGGAGTAAGGCCCCTATCACACTTGTGTTACTTGTCCTGTGACTTGGGACTGCAAAGTCACCTGACAAGTCGTGCCCCATGGTTTCCAATGAGTACCGTTCATATCTGTGCGACTTCAAGTCACAGTGACTTCAAAGTAGTTTCTGCACTACCTTGGTCTGACTTTGATGCGATACCCCGCTTCAATCTGTGGTATTGGGGGGCCACAGGTTTATTACACTAGTTCTACAAATAATTGGCCAGTAACTGTTGTCACTGTGTGTAGCAGAGTTAACACAGCAAAAGTGTCCAAATTTTTGCAGGGCTAAAATACACTCTTAGAAAATTATACTGTTAAATAACACCCCACTTCAATATGTGGTATTGGGGGGCCACTGGTCTATCACACCAGTTGTTCAAAAAATTTGCCAGTGAGTTTGGCACTGTGTGTAGCAGAGTTAACACAGCAAAAGAGGCAATATTGTTGCGGGACACAAATACACTTGTAAAAGTATACTCAGATAACACCCCACTTCAATATGTGGTATTGGGGGCCACTAGTCTTTCACACTAGTTGTTCAAAAAATTGGCCAGGGAGTTTGGCACTGTGTGTATCAGAGTTAACGCAGCAAAAGAGGCAATATTGTTGCAGGGCACAAATACACTTGTAAAAGTATACTCAGATAACACCCCACCTCAATATGTAGTATTGGGAGGCCACTGGTCTATCACACCAGTTGTTCAAAAAATTGACCAGGGAGTTTGGCACTGTGTGTATCAGAGTTAACGCAGCAAAAGAGGCAATATTGTTGCAGGACACAAATACACTTAGGAAAGTATACTCCCATAACACTCCGCTTCAATCTGTGGTATTGGGGGGCAACAGGTGTATTACACCAGTTCTACAAATAATTGACCAGTAACTGTT
Organism: Pelophylax lessonae; assembly: GCF_965119305.1. NCBI lineage: Eukaryota > Metazoa > Chordata > Amphibia > Anura > Ranidae > Pelophylax > Pelophylax lessonae. Next base: position 179,720,541 of record NC_138770.1, read on the forward strand.
GTCACTGTGCGTAGCAGAGTTAACACAGCAAAAGAGGCCAAATTTTTGCAGGACTAAAATACACTCTTATTAAAGTATACTGTTAAATAACACCCCACTTCAATATGTGGTATTGGGGGGCCACTGGTCTATCACACCAGCTGTTCAAAAAATTGGCCAGAGAGTTAACACAGCAAAAGAGGCAATATTGTTGCAGGACACAAATACACTTGTAAAAGTATACTCAGATAACACCCCACTTCAATATGTGGTATTGGGGGACCACTGGTCTATCACACAAGTTATAATACATTAAAAGTGCTTTTGTCGCTGTTTGTAGTATTGCTGCAGCAACGCTCAGTCACCACACCAGTCACAATGCTGCACAATGCACAATGCAAATCCACTATAATATGCTTTCTATATTACAAAGTATATTATACCATGGATTACACCCCTATATAGTGCACTGCACACCTATACCAAATAAATAGCAGCCCTTGAAATTACTTTTGTGGACATTAACAGAGCGATTTGTGTCACTGCTGATCTGTCCCTGGAGCACACTGGATACCTGTCCCTAAACTGAAAAACTGCACACCTATACCAAATATATAGCAGCCCTTAACATGACTTTTGTGGACATTAACAGAGCGATTTGTGTCACTACCGATCTGTCCCAGATGAACACTGCATACCTGTCCCTACACTGAAAAGAGAATGTAGTAGACCTATACCAAATACCAGCCTTTAAAAGGACTTTTGTGGATCTTAACAGAGCGATTTGTGTCACTGCCAATCTCTATCTGTCCCTGATGAACACAGCATACCTGTCCCTAAACTAAAAAGAAAGTGTAGTAGACCTATACCAAATACCAGCCCTCAAAAGGACTTTTGTGGATCTTAACAGAGCTATTTGTGTCTGGCAATCTGTCCCTGATGCGCACAGCCAACCTCTCCCTATGCTGACAAAGAGCAGAATGTGAAATGGCTGCCAGCTATGGTCTATTTATAAGGTAGGGGGCATGTCCATGTGCTGAAATGTTTCAATTGACTGTCCCGTTCCACCTGACGGCTGTGTCATGGATCAAAGTTCTCCCCAAAGTAAACTAATATGGTCGCCGCGAACAATGCCATGTGTTCACAAAATTGGCGGGTAGCGAACAAGAAAAATTTGCCGCGAACCGCAAGGCCATCCCTGCTTATGGGTAAGCCTATATTAAGGCTTACCTGTAGGTACAGTGAATATCTCCTAAATGTGCACCATTTAGGAGATATTTACATGCGTAGCAGCTGGTGACCTAACCGGCGCATGTGCACTGTGCTCTCAATGGATGGCATACTTAAGTATGAGAGCACTGGGGGCTCTGTGTCGCAACCATGACTCCCATGCGCGTGCACAGGAGTGACGTCAATGTGGCTCAGCCATTCAAACAGTCAGAGCCCATGAACCTGGAAGGAAGACCAAGTGAAGATGCATTCCCTGTAACAAACTTTACTACTGCGTTAAGACTAACATCTGATTGCACTAAAGGCAGCTGGCTCATGATGTCATTTTTAATATATTTTTGGGTTTAATACTGCATTAACAACTGTTATAGTGTCCTTTGCACAGTAAGTAGAATGTTGTCTATGCATGTGCTACATTTTTTTCAATCCTGCATGCTTTTAATCCGTATGAAGAACAGCAATAAACAATGCAAACGTCTTATAGAGTGTCTGTCCCTATTTCCTGCATTCACAAAAAAGATAGCAAAGCAATACGCAAATAAAATCTTATGTGCATGGTGTATTGTTTTCTAGGAAAATGTATCAATTTTTTTTTAGTAACCTCTAGCTTTATAAATTAGTTTCTACAAAGTCTAATCTTGGTTTAAAAAGTCCTAATTTAAGGGTTAAAGAGGAAGTAAACCCTCCTCTGACACTTTTACTTATAGGTAAGCCTATGATAAGGCTTACCTATAGGTACTGTAAATATCTCCTAAACATGTACCGTTTAGGAGATATTTACCTTTCATGCAACCAGTGACGTCACTGGCGCATGCGCTCTGAAGGAACAGCCGCTAGTGCCATTCCTTCAGAGCCCCGTGCCGCGACCATCGGCTCCCGCGCGCGTGCGCGGGAGTGACCTCACAGCGGCTCCGGCCAATCAGATGGCCGGATGCCGCGATCCCGGAAGACGGGCGACTGGACATGTCGCCTGTCATAGAGGTAAGCGGGCAGCACGGCGGGGGCTCGTTCTAAGGTAAGTATTGCATAATGAGCTAGTATGCGATGCATACTAGCTCATTATGTGTTTCTCTTTCAGGTCGAACAAAAAAAAAAAAAGTGTGTATGAGGTGGAGATTGCCTTACATAATTATCATTTTAGTTTCACTTTGCAGATGAAGACAGACCACTGGGCAGCTAACATCTCTCACTCTCTAGAGAACCGTATGTATTTCCTCACCATCTGCTAATCACTATTTTTTTCCTTTTAATAGGGTAACAGAATGCACTTCAAATCTCTTCAATATTGATCGAGACATGCTTAGAATTGTTTTTGTTTGATTACAACTGAAATGTTTTAAAGAGATTGTAAACGATCAACTTGTAAAAACAATGAGTTTCAAATAGAAATGAAATGCAAAATATTTTTTGTATAAATATAAAAAAAAAATTATAAATACTTTTTCTTCCTTTTTTATGAATGATCACATTTCCACTGTTCTCAGCTGTGTACAAGCTGGGGGGGGGGGGGGGGGAGCAGCAGTACACTGAACTTACATAGAAACATAGAAACATAGAATGTGTCGGCAGATAAGAACCATTTGGCCCATCTAGTCTGCCCAATATATCTGAATCCTATGAATAGTCCCTGGCCCTATCTTATATGAAGGATAGCCTTATGCCTATCCCATGCATGCTTAAACTCCTTCACTGTATTTGCAGCTACCACTTCTGCAGGAAGGTTATTCCATGCATCCACTACTCTCTCAGTAAAGTAATACTTCCTCATATTACTTTTAAACCTTTGCCCCTCTAATTTAAAACTGTGTCCTCTTGTGGTAGTTTTTCTTCTTTTAAATATGCTCTCCTCCTTTACCGAGTTGATTCCCTTTATGTATTTAAAAGTTTCTATCATATCCCCTCTGTCTCTTCTTTCTTCCAAGCTATACATGTTAAGGTCCTTTAACCTTTCCTGGTAAGTTTTTTCCTGCAATCCATGTACTAGTTTAGTAGCTCTTCTCTGAACTCTCTCTAGAGTATCTATATCCTTCTGGAGATATGGCCTCCAGTACTGCGCACAATACTTCCCAGTAAAAGGCTGTGCAGGGGGGGGGGGGGGCGTTTCAGAATAGTTCTGATCATTGAGTACACTGAGGAGAGTACACTGGGTTCCCAGCATAGAACTGACCACAGTGTGCTCTCCTGCTTAGTGTGGTCAGTTTTTTTATAGGAAAGCAAGGGGACTAGCAGGAACACCAGGGATTTCACACAAAAGAAGCAATACAAAGAGAACATGATACTTTATTATACAAGTACATGGTACAGCAGGCACAGATCAGGAATATGAACTGTTGGGGTAACAAACACTTTAACTATGTGCGGTGACTCAAATCTTTCTGCACAGGATAAATGGCAGTCACAAGAGCACAAAGAAAACAACTGTTTTCTATATACCCCGTTCACACCACAACACTGTTGTGCATGCAGTACAGTGCATAAAAATACATTAGCGCACTGGATAGCACCATATGCCGCTGCGCAGAGACATGAATAAAGTACCACTAAATATAAAAAAATAAAAAAGAAAACAGTAAGATTCACATTGCACTGCCCTCTCACAGCAGCACTCTACAAGGAAAAACTGACAGCTGATTGTTTTTTTAGATAAAGATCCCACACATGTATTTAAAGTGTTCTTGTACATTTAATTTTATATTTGCTTTCAAGCTGAAATGCATGGAAAACTTGGTATGCATCAGTTTATTCAACAATAAATTATCAAATACTTTGTATACCAAAATTATTTTCATACGATTTCTTTACCTTATGACGAATAGGACTTTTCAGGTACAAGTATGTAACAGCAATAAAAGATTTTATTATCATTATGTCTTCAAATCATACAAGATAATATAAAACAGATTAAAAAAAATAAAATGTTGATACCAAAGCAGTATTAAACCTAAAAGCAAACATTTATTATGCTGAAGCTTACCAATTCTTAGATGTAATGGCTGCATAGCTTCGTTTTTTAGGCTTGCTTTCTTCTATTTTCATCTGGTGTTCTGGCCAGTAAGTCTTTTATTTTTCAACAGAAAAGCTCTTTTGCAGTTACATGGCTCCCACTTTCTGCATCTTGCAAACCTCCAAATGGTAGCGCATTGTTGCTCTTTGTACCGGTTGGTCTCCGTAACTATTTTTTCAATAACCTCATCGGTCAAAAATAATTGTAGAAGGGAAGGGGTATGGCGCTGCCTAAAGACCAATAAATTGGTGAGAATAAAAACCATAAGGATAAAGGATAGTCAGGGTAAACCACTAATAGTAATATATAAAAAAGGAAAAGTGGTATATAAATACAAATCCATTGTGAATAAATGCAAAATATTCAAGTAGATGAAAAGTGACTGGTGCAAGTGTTGGTAAAAGGTCTGATGTAAAGAAGATGGTCAGGATCAGACACTAATAGTAATATAAATAAAAAATATATATGTAAATACAGTATATACAAATAAATATGCAAATAGATACAAGGTGACTGGTGGTAGTGGGGTGTAACACACACTGAACGATAGTCAATGGTAGTGACTCCTAACAGATATCATAAAGCCAATGAATGTTGTGATAATATAAGTACATAAAAAAAAAAATGTGTGTGAATAAATATATGGTGACCCCCAACCATCTATCAATAAATAAACTAAATAAATAAAATGAATCAAACAATAAAGTGGCATTGTTCATACAATAGGTGAGTGACAGTGTGCAAAATATATGGTGACCAAATGTCAGCAACAGTTCATATATAGCATGCAGCACAGCCAGTGAGTCCTCAGTAACGTGATAGCAGTGGTAACCCTGTGGTGGGTATAGTGGTGGGGTGCTCGTGAACCCTAGGGTAAGTAGCACACTCACCGGAAATACCCACCCAACACAGGGGTATAGAGCGGGTATGTAAATGTAGGTGGATCTCTCTGGTGGGTCCTGGATTCCTGTGGGGGTCTTGGGGTGTGGACCTGGTACTTCTAGGTGGGTATCCTGGGGGGCCTCTCAAGGTTCCTAGGGAAATGGATGGGGATAATCCCTGGGGTCTCCCAATCCCGGGTACCTGGGTAATCCTGGGGATCCTAGTCCAGGTCCTTACTACGTTCCTCAGAGCGTTGGGGTAAGTGGTACAACCATGGAAAATGGAAAAGATTTTATTGACAAATAAAAAGACAGGTACTCACAGTACGATCGGTGCAAACAAGCAATGTATCAGCAGCTGGAACGCACTGCGTTCCTCCTGGGGCCGGAACCGGAAATCATGTGACGGCGCCGTACACATTTCATCATAGACGTCCTCAGCAGCGTCATGACATCTCCGGTCTCTGTCCTTAACTATGTTGCAGTGTTATGGTAACTCGCCGCAGCTGGGATGAGTGTATTACAAGAGTAAGGGACAAAATAGCGCGGAGTACACCCTTTAATTTTTCTACATACCCTTCGGGGCATGACCACCTCTGCTGCTATGGATATCTTTGGTTACCTAGGCAACAGGATGATTAATATAGAAGACATTTTTAACCAAGAGAGGGTCACAAATAGACAAGACATGGATGGTCTATTTAAACAGCTCAAGCACACCCTAGAAAAGCAACTTAGGGTCTGGTGGGACATTTCCACATTGGAAATATATATCAAAGAAAAAATCACCCCAGGAGATTAAGATGGGATGTTAATCCCAATGACGGGGTAGAGGACAGAGCACTTATGGATAACTGGTACACATTCTTCAACAGGTGTGAAGCGGATTTACTATCCCTTATTATTAATAGGAGGAAGTTTAAATTATGCAACATCGAAGCACAAATTACCAATCTCAAAACTATGTTAGCACCTTTTGCCCATTTAAAGGAATATAAAGATAGAGAGAAAGAACTCCAGACAGCTATCGCAAAATATGATACCAAGATTCAGGCCAAGAAGCAGAGGCAATTTTGCAGGGATGTGACAGACTATAAAAACCTTAAAATGTATAAGTGGCAAACAGGAGGAGAGGAAATGGAGATCCCAGCCACCGCCAATGTTTTTACATCCAGAGAAACAACACCCGATGAGGAGGACGATGAAGATTTTCTGAACACTCCTAACGAGAGGAATACCCGGGTATTTTCTTTCAGACCCATAAGAAGTGGGGGAGATCCTCAACACCCAGAGACCTATGCACCGATGCGAGACAGGGTGACTCCACGGATGAACACCCAACCCTATTCACCACCCAGGTTGAGACCTTATTCACCACATAGAATGAGACCCAATAGACTACCCTCTCCTAATACACTGAGGTATCATTTACCAACTCACAATCTGTACTCCCCACTCAGAAGGAGTAACACTTATACCCCTAGAGGGTATGGTAGAGAAGATACATCAAATCCAACATTCAGGGTTTTTTTTTTGCAGGAAGCCCCCCGGGGAAGACCACCACCTCCCAGATACCAGGGATGGTACCGGCCACAAAGAGGCCCAGGTTGGAGGGGACATACAGGATACCACAACCAATGGAATCAGAACCGCTTCCAAGACCGGGGACCCAACCAGCCCAGAGGAGGAGGATACCAAGGTTATTGGAGGGGTCAACAGCAGGGAGATTACAACAGTCACCACCAATACTGGTAAGGACAAAACACACCAGAGGTAAGAGAGGAGGATGAAAGAAGAAAAAGACGGCGTGAATACTAGGTCAAGGCATCTTCAACCTTAGCGGCATAGAATTTAGCAATGAGGAACTTAAAGTCTTGGAACTTGGTCTAAAGTATGCTCCCAATAAGGAATTGGATAAGTTTGAATTTTATATTGATTTACAAAAATCTGTAAGAAAGTTCCACATATAAACATTTATTAAACTAAAAGGTAATGGCCCCACCCAACAGGACCACACATTTGCACATTCGGGCTTAAGAAACCACTCTATTTTTAACCCTAAAGTACCGGGAGGGGAATGTATGGGAGCATTTAAGAAAATGGTTGAAGAGGATCTGCATAAACTCAAACCACCTCCAAAGAAGCATAATAACACTTGAGAGGCCATTAAAAAACTGGAGAAGCAAAAAGATATCGTGATTCGACCTGCGGATAAGGGAGGGGGTTTGGTTATATTAAGAAAAAGTGACTATGAACAAGAGATGTCAAACCTTCTATGTGTAGAAGGCACATACGAAAAACTTCGGGCGAGCCCCATTAGTCAATACAGAAAGAAGTTACTTTTTTTTTTTTATGTACGTACAGTATATTATCACAACATTTATTGGCTTTATGATATCTGTTAGGAGTCACTACCATTGACTATCGTTCAGTGTGTGTTACACCCCACTTCCACCAGTCACCTTGTATCTATTTGCATATTTATTTGTATATACTGTATTTACATATATATTTTTTATTTATATTACTATTAGGGTCTGATCCTGACCATCTTCTTTACATCAGACCTTTTACCAACACTAGCACCAGTCACTTTTCATCTACTTGAATATTTTACATTTATTCACAATGGATTTGTATTTATATACCACTTTTCCTTTTTATATATTACTATTAGTGGTTTATCCTGACTATCCTTTATCCTTGTGGTTTTTATTCTCACCAATATATTGGTCTTTTAGGCAGCGCCATACCCCTTCCCTTCCCTTCAGCTTCTTTGCATATAACTGCGGTTATACAGTATTTCAAGGGGGGCTGCAGCCTATCAATTTACTTACTTGCTTCCTTAGCGTGGAGTACACCCTTTCAAAAATAATTGTAAGTATGCCAAGGGGTTGTCATGGTCAACGTCAACTTTCATACCAGGTGCTCCTGTAAATGGGAATCTTGGGGGCGCTGCCTGATCCGTACCGCAGTAAATAAAGCACCAAGCCCTCACATTGAGCTCAGTAGCAGAATCGTCGCTGTTGTCACTTTTCGTACCTGATGAAGAATTTTTCCACGAATCGCTATCGCTCAGTTCTTCAAGTAACTCAGTTTCGCTGTCGCTGTTTTCCCGTTCGTCTAAAAGTGCTTTTGCACAAAAAGAACGCTTTTTGGACGCCATGGTTGTTCTCAATTTTCTAGGCACAAAGCACTGGAAAAGCACAGGCAGGGCACTGGAAATGCCACTAAGTGAAATGCTGTGGTGAAATGGCTTGATACAGTGTAATCCGTTAGGATCACAACTTTGTATCATGTCATTTGTTTTTTTTTTACATTTTTTAAATTGCCAACAGTTTCACCCCCCCTGCGTCGCGGTGCTCGCAGGGAAGGGTACCGGAATACAGGTGCCGGCATCGGCCGAGCACACAGTGGGAGGACAGCGTGAGGATGCCTGGTGGACAGGGAGAGGACGGCGGGGGGATCGCAGGGGAAGGAGACTTTTATTGTGGGGTAATCCTGAGTGTGGCTTCCCATCCGCTTCGGGGGTATTAACCACTTAAGCCCCGGAGGATTTGGCTGCTCAAAGACCAGGCCCTATTTTGCGATTCGGCACTGTGTGAGTTTAACGGACAATTGCACGATCGTGCGACGATGTACCAAAATGATATTGACGTCCTTTTTTTCCCATAAACAGAGCTTTCTTTTGGTGGTATTTGATCACCTGTGCGATTTTTATTTTTTGCAATAATAATATAAGCAAAAAAAGAGCGACAATTTTGAAAAAACAACAATATTTTTCACATTTTTTCATATGAAATTCTAATTCAAACTTTTTTAACATTTTAGGCCAATTTGTTTTCTGCTATATATTTTTGGTAAAAAAAATAGTTATATATATATATATATATATATTTGGTAAAAATGAAGCGTATTTTGATTGGTTTGCCCAAAAGTTATTGTGTTTACTAACTACGGAAAAGATTTATGTTATTTTTATTGTTGTTTTTTTTTTAACTAGTAATGGCGGCGATCTACGATTTTTTTGCGGGACTGCAACATTGCAGCAGACAGATTGGACCCCTGACTGACATTTTTTACACTTTTGGGGGTACCAGTGACATTACTAAAGTAATCAGTGCTATAAATATGCACTGTTACTATCAAAATGACACTGGCAGGGAAGGGGTTAACTTTATTGGTGATCAAGGGGTCAAGTGTGTCCCTGGGGGCATGATTCTAACTGTCAGATCATCACAGAGACATACGATCCTACATAGCAGGATTGCATAGCCTCTGATGATCTAAGGGAGAATGACAGACGGCTGTGTTTACATCAGCCGTCTGTATTTCTCCCTCTCCTGAGGGAGCCGCCGGTCACTCGCGCGGGGATGGAAGGGAACGAGCGGGGGCTACAGGCTCGTGGTTGAGCGATGTACCGGTACGTCACTTTGCCTGTAGGGGACTGACTGCCGCAGTATATAGTCGTGCGACAGTCGGCAAGGGGTTAAAAAGACCGCAGGAGCTCAGCAAACAAATTTCTTTGTTTCCACAATCCACACTTTTTCACTATTGTCCCGATTGTCTTGACGTCACAATCCAGACAATATAATCTGGTTTCTTTTCTTATTGTCCTTCCACTGTCATCTCTCTTCCAGCAACAAACCATGCACATCCTTGTAGGTGCTAACTTTTTCTCAGTTGGTGGGAAGTAATCCATGAAGTGACGACCAGTCAGGCGTTTTGGGTTGAAAACACCAACAGCACGACATCCAGATCTGTTCACAGCCATTGATGGTGTTTGGTGACTCAGAAAACTTTGTTTGGCAACTTTCCAAATAAAGTCCGGATCAATCACAGGCTTGTCACTCTTTGTTTTTTTAGCAGAATGTATGCATTTCACAAGCATTGCTCAAGAAGATATCTGAAGATTTTCTTATAGTGTTTTTTTTTTTGCTGCTTCCTCATAGTTGGTTAGAATGTCATTGCTTGGTCGGCTCTGTCGACACCTCCCATGGTGTTGTTGTAGTCTATCACTACTTGTGGCTTCATGACTTCTTTCCCACCTTTCATGTGTACCATAACAGTGGAGGTGCTATGCACTGTACTCATTAGGCACACATCTTTCTTGTCCCTCCATCACAGTGCCATAATTTTGCCTTTCTGCCAGGCAACCATTTCTCCTGTCTTGAGCTTCTTTTTGCCAAACATTGGTGGCATGTCGCGCCAAGTAGCCCTAATGGTTCCATAGGCATTGGTTTTGTTGTGCAGTAGAACCTCATAAAGTTCAGGAGATGTAAAAAGTTGTCCATTGTTACACGATAGCCCTGATTTAACAATGGTTTAATTAGTGAAAGAACAGAAGATGTCACCATTCCATAATTACTGTATTTTTCATCAAATGTTGTTCCTTTTCCAGTGTATATCACTGAATTCCAAATGTAGCCAGTTGACGATTCACATAGCATGTAGGATTTTACGCCAAATCATGCCTTCTTTGATGCAATGTATTGCACCCAGCTAAGCCTTCCCTTGTAGGCCATTAGACTTTCATCTATGCTGATGTCTCTTTCTGACACATAGCTCCATTGGGAATTCTGAAGAATCATTTGATATACTTCCCACATTTCTTTTAGTTTTGGTGCAAGATGAATAGTTTCATCAAATTCATTATTTTAAAAGTGGAGATATTTCATTATGAGGGAAAATCTGTATTCTGACATGACCGTGCCAAAGAATGGAGTGGCAAGTAATGTATTGGTTGTCTAATACCACTTCTGCAGGGGTTTTCCCACCACTCCCTGAAGAATTATTAGGCCCAGAAATGTCATCTTTGGTCACTGGTTCCAACTTTCTGCATCTTGTGAACCTCCGATGCGTAGAGCATTGTTGCTCTTTGTACCGGTTGGTCTCGGTAACAATTTTTTCAAAAATAATTGTAGGTATGCCAAGGGGTTGTCATATTCAACGTCAACTTTCATACCAGGTGCTCCTGTAAATGGGAATCTTGGGGGCGCTGCCTCATCCATGCCGCAGTAAATAGAGCACCAAGTCCGCACATCGCTGAGCTCAGTCGCAGAATTGTCCCTGTCCTCACCCTCCATACCTGATGATGAATTTTCCCACGAAACGATATCGCTCAGTTCTTCAAGTAACTCCGTTTTGCTGTCACTGTTTTCCAGTACGTCTAAAAGCACGTTTGCTCAAAAAGAAAGATTTTTGGACGCCATGGTCGTTCTCAATTTTCCAGGCACAAAGAACTTGAAAAGCACAGGCAGGGCACTGGAAGAGCCACCAGGTGAAATCTGTGGTGAAATGGCATGATACAGTGTAATCTGTTAAAATAACAACTTTGTATCATGTCATTTGTTTTATTTACATTTTTTAAATTGTTCCACCCCCCCTGCGTCCCGACACTCGCAAGGAAGGGTACCGGAAGACAGGTGCCGGCATCGGCCGAGCACACAGCGGGAGGATAGCAGGAGGATGCCTGGTGGACAGGGAGAGGCCGGCGGGGGATCGCAGGGGAAGGTGAGTTTTATTGTGGGGTAATCCCGAGTGTGGCTTCCCATCTGCTTCGGGGGTATTAAAAAGACCGCAGGAGCTCAGCAAACATGTATGTTAGTTGCCACAATCCACACTTTTTCACTGCTGTGAACTACTCCACTCCCGAGTGTGGCTCGGGGTTACCGCTTTTGGCACTCTATATTAACCCACACTCGGGAATACCGCTAGGCATGTTAATGGTTGTGTGTTGAGTTATTTTGAGGGGACAGAAAATGTACACTGTTATACAAGCTTTACACTCACTACTTTACATTGTAGCAAAGTGTCATTTCTTCAGTGTTGTCACATGAAAAGATATAATAAAATATTTACAAAAATGTAGATGGGCTCTGCGGTTCTGCACATGTCATTGAAATTGACACAGTACTTTCAGGCAAAGTTATCTCCACTTGACAGTAGAAAAACAGTCGAGGCCTGACATCAACAGGGAAAGAAAAGCACAGGAGTGGGTGATCAGGAAAGTGGAAACAGACTGCAGTTAAAAAAAACCCCGCTGATGACCAATGTGTGGTGGGATGAGGTGAGGGTTAGCAGCACTGACAATCGCCATCAATGCAAGAGGTAAGAGTTAAAAGAACTGCCACTGACAATAAAAGTAAGCAAGGGTTTAAGGGGGGTTAACAGCATTGCCACTCCCCACCAATGAAAGTGGTGGTGGTAGGGGATTAATTGCACTACCAATGACCACCAGGGATGGTTTCTGGACAGGAGATAAGTGTTCCTACTATTTAGGTTGTGGTGCTTTTAAGGGGATACATTTTTAAATACATTTTTGAATACTAAGGGGTTCTCACCCATGCAGGGTGAAGGGTTCTGGAGTAATCTTGTTGGAGACGAAAGGACTGACTTACAGTGCTATCAGGATTGGTAAGTCCTCATTCGGGATCCAAGGTTCAGAGGCTCGGAGAGACCTTGGTTGGGAAAGAGCCTCCGACCCTAATTATAGGGATTTTGGTCCTGATGGGTTTAACCCGCCTACAGGAGAGGCCTAAAAAGGAGCTGGAAGGAGACAGCACAAGGTTACCGCCCAGGTGGACCTTGTTGAAAACAGGCCCTGACATTCACAATCCAATGAAAACTGAGTTTTACACTCCCATACAGTGTACACAAAGATATACACTGTGGAACAATCCCCCCTCCCCCTGAGCAGCCAATCCACATACACATATACATCCCATAATAAGCTTATTTTAAGGCAGACAGAACAATGTGAGGTCATTAACATTTAACAATGAGACAGGCACAATCCACATTCCCTCCCAATACACAAACAATAGGGAAGTCTGCTAATGACAGTCTGTGTGTCTCACAAGCACATGGAATACACTGTGTCAAGGTGGTGTTAAGTCTTCATATTTCTATATGAAGATATGGTTGACAAATATTACTGTCCCATCTGAAGCAATTCAAACAATTAAGAACCTCTGCCCCACACCTGTGGCAGTTCTGGAGGCCCAGGGTGAGAAGGGAGAGGAGGTTGCTGTCCTCTCTCCCCAACAGTCAGTCAGAACCATCTTCTGGGTTGGGGTTGGCGAATACTACCCCCAGGACCTGGTTGGAGGTCTGCTGTAGAGAGGAGGGATCGCCTACCTCCTCCTCCTTGTATTCCTGCGGCGTAGGTTGGGGATCTGGACCGGCCATCCAGCATCCCTGTAGGTCTGGTGAAGAGACTGCAGTCCCATCTGCACCATTGGGGTCAGGACTGCTGTCTCCCTGTGGTTGGGGAATGAAGATGGCTTCCTCTTCTCCCATACCTTTATCCAGTGGCTGGACAGACGCATTCCTCCATCTAAGCTCGTCCTGTGCAGAAACAGGTGAGTGAGCACTTGCTGCATCTGCCATAAGACATCCGCATCCAAGACCATGGGTGCAGGTGAGCAAAGCACACTACTACTGTGCCATATTGTTGATTCTTCAGTCAGGATTTCTGGACTGTCAGCTGGTTCTTCCGGATATTCCAAGGCAAGGGGAGCCCAGCCCTGGTGCTGAGCAGAGTCCAGGAGCCGTCTGTAGGCGATCTACAGCTCCCATTCCTGGACGGCCAGAAACTCCACATCTTCCACTTCTTCCAGTGCCCACATCTTCCAGTGCCGAGATGTTCAGAATCCTTTCTCTGTAATCCATAATTTCCTCTAACCGCCACTCCAAATCGCTCCCAAAGTTAGGGTCCCCTGACAGCTTCTCGTACAACAGTCCCCGGCCGCCGTAGCCAAAGCCTTCCGTTGGACTGTCATCCGCTATGCAAGGGCATGTTTGGGATACATGACACCAGAGGGCTCTATAGCTCTCTTCCAACCGCATCTCTGCCCAGACCAGCCTGCCTAACTCAGCTGTCTGCTCCTTATGCGGTGTATCTCCCAAAAACAGCTACCGCAATCCATACTGCGACCAGTACCTTTTCTGGAAGAAAAGGAGGATTTTTCCCTGGTGGCGCTGCTCATGGGCTAGCATTTCCTTCCAGAGATCCAAGCACACAGAATCAGGCCATCCTAGCAGGACCTGGTATGACACTGGTCCCCTGTGCTGTATCTGCATCTCTCTCAACCTCCTTACGAATTCCTCTTCCATGGTGAGGCTGCACGGGTGTTAGCTCGCTCAGTAACGTTACCGGTGTCTCCGAGCTGCTTCTCCTCGCACTAGGACGCCATCCCACCACTTGCCACCAATGTAACGGATCAACCCGCACCCCAGACTGGGTAGCTCTGTTGACGGACGCTTCTAGTGCTTCCCGAGGGCTCCATGCACTCCACCTGACACCATATGGACCTCAGACCCCACAAACCACCGCAGCTTGGATGGGGTCTCACCTTCTCCTACCCACCCTGGATCTACCACAAGGCTCCAGGTTCCTGTGGGTGACCCTCTCTTTCGCCAGAGAGTAAAGCAGGAACAAGAACAAGCTCTTACACAAGCTCTTAGTGATTATCCAAGGGAGTATGAAGGACATAGCAATCCCTTGTAGCATATTCCCCCAATGAGAGACAGGACTCTAGATTGAGGGTGAAGTATAACTCAACTTTACTGAACAAGAAACAGACTTTTATACAGTTTTCCCCCACAAGGTTACCGCCCAGGTGGACCTTGCTGAAAACAGGCCCTGACATTCACAATCCAATGAAAACAGAGTTTTACACTCCCATACAATGTATACAAAGATATACACTGTGGGACAATCCCCCCTCCCCCTTAGCAGCCAATCCACATACACATATACATCCCATAATAAGCTTATCTTAAGGCAGACAGAACAATGTGAGGTCATTAACATTTAACAATGAGACAGGCACAATCCACATTCCCTCCCAATACACAAACAAAAGGGAAGTCTGTCAATGACAGTCTGTGTGTCTCTCTCACAGGCGCATGGAATACACTGTGTAAGGTGGTATTAAATATTCATATTTCTATATGAAAATATGGTTGACAAACATTACTGTCCCTTCTGAAGCAATTCAAACCATTAAGTATCTGCTCCTCACCTTCAGTGACGGTGAATACCGGCACAGCTTGTCTTTGAGAGATTAATAAAGACTCCCAGGCTTCCCATATGTTAGTCATCAACATCGATGTTGGGGGTTATTATTGCAACCACTGACACAGTGGCAGAATTACCAGAGTCGCACTTGTGACTGGGCCCTGGTTCGCCACTGTGGGGGGGAGCCCGCTTACTTCTTAATGTACGCTCAGGTCGGGGCAGTCACTGCACACACAGCATAGCGGACCGCCCATACAGTCTCTGCATTGGTTCCACCTATTCAATTTGCAGCTGCAGGCAGATGACTGGGCAGCTGTCAGGGAGCAGGGACCAAGTCAGCTCATCCAGTACAGTAAAGGGGAGGAGCTGGAGGCGATCGCAACCGATGTGTGAAGAGAGCCAATAGGTGTCAGTGGAGACAGCATTGCAGGGGGAACCAAGTGGACACTGATCACTAGCAACAAGTAAATGTCAGTGATCCAGGCCCTCCTAGCACTGCCACTGATCACAATCCCCCTCCCACAAGCACTGCCACTGATCACAGCCCCCCAACACTGCCAATTATCACCCCCCCAGAACTTTCACTGATCACAGCAGCCACCCTCCCAGCATTGCCACTGATCACCCCCCCAGCATTTCCACTGCTCACACCCCCCCAGCACTGCCACTGATCCCACCCCCCCCCCCAGCATTGCCACTGATCACACACATCCAGCACTGCCACTGAACTCAGCCCTCCCCCAGCATTGCCACTGATCACACTTCCCCCAGCACTGCCACTAATCACAGTCCTCCCCCAGCATTGCCACTGAACACACTTCCCCCAGCACTGCCACTAATCACATTCCTCCCCTCCAGCATTACTACTGATCACAGCCCCAAGCACTGCCACTAATCACAGCCCCCCCCCCAGCACTGCCACTGATCACAGCCCCCCCCCCAGCACTGCCACTGATCACATCCCCAAGCCCTGCCACTGATCACAGCCCCCCAGAATTGTCACTGATCACAGCCCCCCAGCACTGCCACTGATCACATCCCCCCAGCACTGCCACTGATCACACCCCCCAGCACTGCTACTGATCAAAGCCCCCCCTCCCAGGATTGCCACTGATCACACCCCCCAGCACGGCCACTGATCACAGACCTCCAGCACTGCTACTGATTACACCCCCCAAGCACTTCCACTTATCACAGCCCCCTCCCAGAATTGCCACTAATCACACACCCCCAGCACTGCCACTGATCACATAAACCCAGCATTGTCAATGATCACACACCCCCCAGCACTGCCACTGATCACAGCCCTCTCCCAGTATTGCCACTGATCACACTTCCCCCAGCACTGCCACTAATCACCCCCCCCTAGAACCGCCACTAATCACAGCCCCCCTCGCTGCATTGTCACTGATCACACTTCCCTCAGCACTGCCACTGATCCCAGCCCCCCAGCACTGTCATTGATCACAGCCCCCCTCCCAGCATTGCCCTTGATCACACACCCTCAGCACTGCCACTGATCACAGCCCCCCCCAGCACTGTCACTGATCACCCCCCCCCCAAGCACTGCCACTGATCACAGCCCCCCCTAACATTGCCACTGATCACAGCCCCCCCAGCACTGCCACTGATCACAACCCCCTAGCACTGCCACTGATCACAGCTCTCCAGCACTGCCACTGATCACAGCCCCCCAGCATTGCCAGTGACCATCCCCCCCAATCAGCTCTGCCACTGATCCTATTTCCCCTACCACTACCACTTATCTAATTTCCCCCAAGCACTGCCACTGCTCACATCCCCTCAGTACTGTCACTGATCACAGCCCCCCTCCCAGGATTGCCACTGATCACACACCCCCAGCACTGCCACTGATCACAGCCCCCCCTGCACTGTCGCTGATCACACCCCCCAGCACTGCTACTGATCACAGCCCCCCTCCCAAGATTGCCACTGATCACAACCCCCAGCACTGCCACTGATCACAGCCCCCCCCCCAGCACTGCCACTGATTACACCCCCCAAGCACTTCCACCTTTTTACAGTCCCCTCACAGAATTACCACTAATCACACCCCCCCCCCCAGCACTGCCACTGATCCCATACCCCCAGCATTGTCAATGATCTAACACCCACCACCACTGCCACTGATCACAGCCCTCTCCCAGTATTGCCACTGATCACACTTCCCCCAGCACTGCCCCTGATCACAGCCCCCCCCCCAGCACTGCCACTGATCACAGCCCCCCAGCATTGCCATTGAACCCACCCCCCAATCAGCTCTGCCACTGATCCTATTTCCCCCCGCCACTACCACTTATCTAATTTCCCCCAAGCACTGCCACTGCTCACATCCCCTCAGTACTGTCACTGATCACAGCCCCCCCCCCTCCCAGGATTGCCACTGATCACACACCCCCAGCACTGCCACTGATCACAGCCCCCCCTGCACTGTCACTGATCACACCCCCCAGCACTGCTACTGATCACAGCCCCCCTCCCAAGATTGCCACTGATCACAACCCCCAGCACTGCCACTGACCACAGCCCCCCCCCCCCAGCACTGCCACTGATTACACCCCCCAACCACTTCCACCTTTTTACAGCCCCCTCACAGAATTACCACTAATCACACCCCCCCAGCACTGCCACTGATCCCATACCCCCAGCATTGTCAATGATCTAACACCCACCAGCACTGCCACTGATCACAGCCCTCTCCCAGTATTGCCACTGATCACACTTCCCCCAGCACTGCCACTAATCACAGCCCCCTCGCTGCATTGCAACTGATCACACTTCCCTCAGCACTTTTCATTGATCACAGCCCCTCTCCAAGCACTGCCACTGATCACAGCCCCCCCCAGCACTGCCACTGATTGCACCCCCCAAGCACTTCCACCTTTTACAACCCCCTCCCAGAATTGCCACTAATCACCCCCCCCCCAACACTGCCACTGATCACATACCCCCAGCATTGTCAATGATCACACCCCTCCCCCAGCACTGCCACTGATCACAGCCCTCTCCCAGTATTGCCACTGATCACACTTCCCCCAGAACTGCCACTAATCACAGCCCCCCCCCCACCAGCACTGCCACTAATCACAGCCCCCCTGCTGCATTGCAACTGATCACACTTCCCTCAGCACTGCCACTGATCACAGCCCCCCAGCACTGTCATTGATCACAGCCCCCCCTATCATTGCCCTTGATCACACAGCCTCATCACTGCCACTGATCACAGCCCCTCCAGCATTGCCACGGATCACAGTCCCCCCAGCACTGCCACTGATCACACCCCCCAAGCACTGCCACTGATCACAGCCCCCCCTAACATTGCCACTGATCACAGCCCCCCCAGCACTGCCCCTGATCACAACCCCCTAGCACTACCACTGATCACAGCCCTCTCCCAGTATTGCCACTGATCACACTTCCCCCAGCACTGCCACTAATCACAGCCCCCCCCAGCACTGCCACTAATCACAGCCCCCTCGCTGCATTGCAACTGATCACACTTCCCTCAGCACTGCCACTGATCCCAGCCTCCCAGCACTGTCATTGATCACAGCCCCCCTCCCAGCATTGCCCTTGATCACGCACCCTCAGCACTGCCACTAATCACAGCCCCTCCAGCATTGCCACTGATCACAGTCCCCCCAGCACTGCCACTGATCACACCCCCCAAGCACTGCCACTGATCACAGCCCCCCTAACATTGCCACTGATCACAGCCCCCCCAGCACTGCCCCTGATCACAACCCCCTAACACTACCACTGATCACAGCCCTCCAGCACTGCCACTGATCACAGCCCCCCCCAGCACTGCCACTGATCACAGCCCCCCAGCATTGCCAGTGACCACCCCCCCCAGCACTGCCACTGATCAAACCCCCCCAACACTGCCGTTGAACCCATCCCCCAACCAGCTCTGCCACTAATCACATCCCGGCAAGCACTGTCACTGATCCTATTCCCCCCCCCGGCACTACAACTGATCTCATTTCCCCCCAGCACTGCCACTGCCTGCTCACATCCCCTCAGCACTGTCACTGATCACAGCCCCCCCTCCCAGGATTGCCACTGATCACAGCCCCCCCCCCCAGCATTGCCACTGATCACAGCCCCCCCCCCCCAACATTGCCACTGATCACAGCCCCCCCAGCATTGCCACTGATCCCACCCCCCCTCAGCACTGCCATTGATCACAGCCCCCCTAGCACTGCCACTGATCACACACCCCCAGCACTACCACTGATCACAGGCCCCCTTTGATAACACAGAATCCCAATTCTTACATTGACTAGATATATACAGGTCCCTCTCAAAAAATTAGCATATTGTGATAACGTTCATTATTTTCTGTAATGTACTGATAAACATTAGACTTTCATATATTTTAGATTCATTACACACAACTGAAGTAGTGCAAGCCTTTTATTGTTTTAATATTGATGATTTTGGCATACAGCTCATGAAAACCCAAAATTCCTATCTCAAAAAATTTGAGATATTTAACCACTCTGCAACCGCTCACAGTAATACTACTGCGGCAGAGTGGTTCGTTATAGTCCAGCCACGTAGTATTAACGTGACTGGACACTCCCCCTTCTGGGCGGCGCTTGCGCGCCGCCGGAGGCTCGCTCCCGCTGTTTTCATTCACAGCGGGAGTCGGGCCAGGGGAGGAGCAGCGGCGATCGCCGCTGCTCTTACCCGATCGTCGGGGATCGAGTCTGGAGATCCGCCCGCTGTGTGTAAACACAGCGGGCGGATCTCCATAGTGACAGGGAGTGACAGATCGGACTGTTCAGCATAGCTGGACATCCGATCTGTCCATGAATCACTCAGTCACCTCCCCCCCTACACGTCAGTAAGCACCAGGCATACATTAACCCCTCCCTCTCCAATAAAATTAACCCCTTCCCTGCCAGTGTCATTTTTACAGTAACAGTGCATATTTATAGCACTGATTACTGCAGTAATGTCACTGGTACCCCCAAAAGTGTCAAAAATGTCAGTCAGGGGTCCGGTCTGTCCGCCGCAATGTCGCAGTCCCGCAAAAAAAATCGCAGATCGCCGCCATTACGCGTTAAAAAAAAAACACCAAAAATGACAGAAATCTTTCCCTTTGTTAGTAAACGCAATAACTTTTGCGCAAACCAATCAAAATACGCTTATTGCGATTTTTTTTACCAAACATATGTAGCATAAAACAAATTGGCCAAAAATTTTTAAAAAAATTGGTTTTTACATCTTTTTGGGGGGGAATTTCATATAAAAAAATGTTAAAAATATTGTTATTTTTTCAAAATAAACGCTCTTTTTTTGTTTATAGCGCAAAAAGTAAAAATCGCACAGGTGATCAAATACCACCAAAAGAAAGCTCTGTTTGTGGGAAAAAAAGGACGTAAATTTCGTTTGGGTACGGCGTCGCACGACCGCGCACATGTCAGTTGAAGTCGCACAGCGCCGAATCGCAAAAAGTGGCCTGGACGGAAGACAGCAAAATCCTCCGGTGGTAAAGTGGTTAATCCGACCAATAAAAGAAAAGTGTTTTTAATACAAAAAAATTCAACTTTCAAAAAATGATGTTCAGTTATGCACTCAATACTTGGTAGGGAATCCTTTTGCAGAAATGACTGCTTCAATGCGGTGTGGCATGGAGGCAATCAGCCTGTGGCACTGGTGAGGTGTTATGGAGGCCCAGGATGCTTCGATAGCGGCCTTGAGCTCATCCAGAGTGTTGGGTCTTGCGTCTCTCAACTTTCTCTTCACAACATCCCACAGATTCTCTATGGGGTTCAGGTCAGGAGAGTTGGCAGGCCAATTGAGCACAGTAATACCATGGTCAGTAAATCATTTACCAGTGGTTTTGGCACTGTGAGCAGGTGCCAGGTCGTGCTGAAAAATGAAATCTTCATCTCCATAAAGCTTTTCAGCAGATGGAAGCATGAAGTGCTCCAAAATCTCCTGATAGCTAGCTGCATTGACCCTGCCCTTGATAAAACACAGTGGACCAACACCAGCAGCTGACATGGCATCCCAGACCAACACTGACTGTGGGTACTTGACACTGGACTTCAGGCATTTTGGCATTTCCCTCTCCCCAGTCTTCCTCAGGGTCCGGTCACCTCTTCTCGTTGTGCAGCGTTTTCTGCCACACTTTTTCCTTCCCACAGACTTCCCACTGAGGTGCCTTGATACAGCACTCTGGGAACAGCCTATTCGTTCAGAAATTTCTTTTGTGTCTTACCCTCTTGCTTGAGGGTGTCAATGATGGCCTTCTGGACAGCAGTCAGGTTGGCAGTCTTACCCATGATTGCGGTTTTGAGTAATGAACCAGGCTGGGAGTTTTTAAAAGCCTCAGGAATCTTTTGCAGGTGTTTAGAGTTAATTAGTTGATTAAGATGATTAGGTTAATAGCTCGTTTAGAGAACCTTTTCATGATATGCTAATTTTTTGAGATAGGAATTTTGGGTTTTCATGAGCTGTATGCCAAAATCATCAATATTAAAACAATAAAATGCTTGCACTACTTCAGTTGTGTGTAATGAATCTAAAATATATGAAAGTCTAATGTTTATCAGTACATTACAGAAAATAATGAACTTTATCACAATATGCTAATTTTTTTGAGAGGGACCTGTATATACGTATATAGAGTCAGTCTGTGGCTCGATCAGAAAGACTGAGTTTAATGGGCGTAGATGAAGTTTTTATACAATACTGAAACACATGTAATATGGTGTGGTACAGACTGGTATATGATCATACCGGATTGGTATTTAGTATAATTAATTATATAGATAACAGATACATATTTCAGAAAGGGGAGGCATTTTCCTTAGAGAAAAAAGGGTACATTCCAAGGGGGTGGGTAGAAGTATGTTTCGCAAAAGAGATTTCAACATAAATTCCTGGAAAATAAATAAAATAAAATGGCTCTCTCCTAAGCTAATCTTGTCATAACATTAGTCCCTCCTCTTGTCCATACATTGGACACATTGATAACAGTCCAAGGTACTTTTCTTGACAGGAGCTGGGTTAGACATCCATATCCTGCAGAGGGATCCCACATCTTGAGGGTGGTAAAGATTCCCCTGGAACGAGGAGGAGGTGACTTCAGGTTGGAGAGTGATCTTTAATTACACGGAATGCACTGTAATAGGGATCAGTTTAGAAGGAGCTGACTGAGCCAGAGTGAAGGATCATGTCATTGATAACAGATTAGGGATGCACTGCAAAAAGCAGCAAAAAGCAATGAGACAACAGATTCCAAAAATCAATCCCCCAACAATTTGTCTTAACACTCCCATATCAGGTAGCCACCAGAATAATGAATCCCACCAATTACCAGAAACATCCTGCCTAATTTCTGAAGCGAATTCATGTAAAACTTGAATATGTGACTTAATGGAAATAGCATGATTGGTTAGATTAAAGCAACACATATTCTCAAAATGCTCACATCCAAAATTATTTTTAAGAAGCAAATAGTCTATTTTGGAGTTCTGCCTTGCGTGTACCTTGTAAATCGAGGAGCAACTCCTGCAAGGCAGCAGAAGTGTGATTAAGGCTTTTTGCCACGTTACAAGCTAAAGCGTTAATGGTTCTAGCATTATGGACTGCCAAACCTGGCACTCCCACAAGAAATACAGCTAAACTTGTATATTCTGCCTTGGAAAGTAGAGTAATGTCTGATTCACAATCCTCTGATACAGCTATAGTAGTCCTCCTTACTCAAGCAACTGCATGTCCTTGTGATTGGGGCAATATGCTACTCAGGCGACTTAGGGTGCAAGGTCCTCCAGTGATATTAGCCGGGATGTAGGAATAAGTAATATTTCCACAGGAAAACAGCCATCCTAAAGGTAGTTTAACATGTCTGAAATACAATGCTATTGCGACTCATATTATTATTTACTGAAGTACATATCCTGTCAGTGCTGCAGAGAGCCCTAATACCTAGAGGAATGGTGGTTGGGGTAGCTTTGTTAGAAAAAGAAAGTTGTTGACATTTTCCTATTTGATTGGGGGTCACAAGTCATAGTATAACATACATCACCTTGAGTAATATTAGGGTCTTTATACTGGTCATATTTTCAAAACGCTTAATGGGATCAGGACAGTCCTTACAGTACTCATAAATGCTAATATGGGAACGTATGTCATCAATTTCAACAGTTGTGTCATTCTGTAGCATCTGAAATACCTGCGAAAAATGCTTGCATTGGAGTAGACACAGCTATCAAACAAGTGGTCAACAAGTCAAGGGGGTTATGCATATCTGACAAACAGAAGTTATAGGTATTCATCAGATTCCTTGCCATATAAATCCAAACATTTTCAGGTTGCTTTAATAGCTTATAAGGTTATCTGTTCAGTTTTACATTTTTGTCATTTATCCAGGCCCAAGGGCAGTCATCATAAACAGAACAAGCAATCAGATAAACAGTTAAACCAAACATGAATATGATTGTACAAAACACTACTCCCCTCTCACTGATCATGACGGACTTTCTTGCAGTGACTTGCATGGACCCAAGAGTTCAAGCCTTCAAGCTTTACTGAAGAGGGTGTTGTCAGCAAAACCTGGTAAGGGCCATCAAATCTTTCTTGCAGACCTTTTCTTTGTGGTTTCCTCAGGACACATAGTCACCTGGCTGGAGAGAGTGGGTGCCTAGAACATCATCAGGGTTAAGTAAAGAAGAGTAAACTTTTTTATATGTTTCAGTGAGATGCTTCTGTAACTGTATTACATACTCTGTTAATTCACCCATGCCTAATGTCAACTGATGTGGAAAATATTTTCCTAGACTAGGAACTCTCCCAAACAAAACATCATATGGACTGAGCTTGTGCTGCCCCCTAGGGGTTGTTCTAATAGAGTATAGCACAATAGGAAGACACTCTGTCCAAGGTTTGCGTATTTATGACATCATTTTTGCAAGTTTATTTTTAATTATTCCATTAACCCTTTCAACTTTCCCACTGCTATGTGGGTGGTAGGGTGTGTGAAATTTTGGACAGGTGCCAAAATACAAACAAACTCATGGAATTTCTGTACCAATTTCTGGAGCCAATCGTCATCTGCCGATGATGTCATCCGTCGGCGCCACTCAGGACATCTGAAGCGATGAGACGCCGGTGTGCTGCGGACCTGCGGCCGGTTCGGTTACCGGGGGTTGTGCCTTCCCCCGCCACCCCCACCCTCAGGCCTCATCTCCCTCTCTCCGTTATTCCTCTTGTGCGGCTGCCCCTGAGGCTCCTTCACCATCTGAGAAGCTGGAGAGACGTTTCCATCCATACCCCTGGCTCCCATAACAGGTATTGCCTCACTGTTTGGATGCATCCTGCTCAACAGTTCTTTCACTAATTTTTAATAAATGTGACATTCATCAATTGTGATCGTTCATCATGAGTTTTTATCTGTGACCTCAGTGCCCATCTGTCATTATTTTGGGGAAGCGCTTACAAACCCATCAATTTGTTGTGTAGGATACAACTCACAACTTTTACTGTTACTGGTTTTGGTTGCAGTATAAACATCCAGATAGAATACAGTCTCTGGGTAAATAGAGGAATTCTGCTGATCCACTGTTAATAGGCTTTGGTAATCCTGGACTCAGGCTGTGGTTCAGTATAATGCTTACTGGTAAGTGACTCTGTTTCTGGTCCCTTTTGAATCCAGTGACATTCGGTGAGGTTGCCAGTGGCTAAGAAATTCTTCACCTTTGTTCTCAAAGGTCTTTTCTGCCGGTTGGTGGCTATTACCCTTTGGTTTGAGCACTTTCAATTTGTCCCCTCTCTGAACTGACCTTCTCTCCACCTTCACATTGTGCTTACTCTGCACACTGACTTCCTGAACCGAACAACTGACCACAGATAGAGCCTGAGCTGGGATAGATATCTCAAAGTGGTGCTATCCCCATCTAGTGGTGGGAAGTATGAAGCACACTTGACCAGCCTATGAACAGGGATACAACAGGTGTAGCAATGCAAAATGACATGCAATACAGCAATGACAAAGAAGTAATGCATTTGCAGTTCCCACGTGTCCTGAGCGGGACGCCGCATACCCCCATGGTAAAACGTGTGTCGACCGCAACACATTTTTGACTCGATGTTCTGTCTTCCTGTAAGGTATAAGAGAAAGGGAAAAGCATGCATGCATGCATAGGTAATAACAACATAACCCCATTCTTGTACTTCTTGTATCTGCAAGTAAAATGGGTTAGGCAAACATATCTCAGGCAACAACGAAATGTGACAAAAGGTGACAAAAAGGGGTGTAGTCTTTCCTCTGAAGACTGGTAATGTATGGCAAAACCAGAATAGTCCATGATGAGATGGAAAAAGAAAAACAAAAAAAAATTAACATCTCAGCAGGCTCACAGGGTATGAGTCCGTTCCCTGGGCACAGGAAAATGTCAACAGAAGAATATCACAGAGGCTCAGGTACGTGAAAGTCTATCTCCGGGTGCAGGCTTGAACGTTGCAAAACAGTAGGTAAGTAGTCCTTTTAAAAAGTCCTTTAAAGGAAATAAACATGATTTCACAAGCAAGTCTTCTTCTCACTCTGGAACTTCAGACGATGTAAGGATGCACTCAACGATGAGATGACAGGGCTGGTAGTTGTCTTCACGGCTGCTGGTGCAGGAAATCCTTAAAACGGGCATGTGGTTGTCCTCTTGTAGTCCTGTCAGATCTTCATAGCGGCTGAGTTTCTACAGGCCTTGTTTCAAGAGAACTTGGTGTCTCTTGAGCTGTAGTAGACACTTCTTGAGATAGCTCCTCTGGTTGAAGTGCGGTTGTATTGGTCTTGGCAGGCATTAAGATATTGAGCCATGGTGTAAAGAACCATTGTAAAGGATCAGAGTCTAATAATGCTTTTCCAAAAGACTGTAGTGGACCCTCTGAATCAGATGATTTTGTAGGCTCTGGTTCTATGGATTGAGTTTCCTCAATCCATAGAACCAGACCGCTTCTTCTTGAAGAGTTTCTTCTTGAGTACTTTCCTTGAGACATAACTTAAGGCGATTGCGATGTACTACACGTGATTCGTTTTCTTTGGTGATCTCATAAGTATTAGTCTCTGGATTGAGAATAGCTGTAATGGTGTAAGATTCTCTCTCCCATTTGCTATCTAACTTGCTAGTGCGATGGTCGTTTTTTAACCACACATGGTCACCAATTTTGAGAGGTTCTGCTTTGGCAGATTGGTTATAATCTTCTTGTTGCTTTTCATGAGCATGTTCCATGCGATGTTGAACAATTTCTTGTGCATCAATTAGACGTCTTTGGTGCTCACTCACCCAATCAGTCTTTGGTAGAGGGTTGATTGCATCTGGCACTTGTACGCCCAAAGTATGGTCAGCAGGTAGTTTACCTTGTCGGCCAAACATGAGATAGTAAAGTGTATACCCAGTAGAACAGTGAATGGTGTTATTGTAGGTGTACATCAATTGAGGCAATAGAGTAGGCCAATCACTTCTTGTAGCAGGTGGTACTGCTCTTAACATCTCAATTAAAGTTTGGTTCATTTTTTTGCAAAGTTCATTCCCTTGGGGGTGGTAGGCTGTGGTCCTGATTTTCTGACAATTGTGAAGTGTACACAGTTCTTTGAAGAGTTGCGACTCAAAGGCAGATCCCTGATCTGTAAGGATTCTTTCCGGGCATCCATATGGCAATAGGAGATTGCCAAATTTGGTATAATGATCAATGATGGTCATGGCGTATGTATAACCTGAGCGACTTAGTTCCAGCTTCACATGGTCAATTGCAACTATTTCTTGCGGTGTTCGGCTTACAATGGGATGTAAGGGTGCTTTTTGGTCATGTTTTTTATTTCTTCCAACAGCACAGGTGGAACATTCTTGACACCATTTTTCAATGTCTCCTCTCATCCCGATCCAGTAGAAACTTCTATGGATGGTGGCTTCTGTCTTCTGCACGCCAAAGTGTCCTGATTGGTCATGATACATTTCAAGAATGATTCTTGCATCTCGGCGTGGTATTAAGATTTGGTATAGACGATCCCAGGTAATTGGGTCTAAAGTTCTTCTTAATAGTAGGCCCTTCTGTAGGAAGAGATGTTTTCTGTGTCTCCATAGTTTTGGCGATTCTGGATCAGCATTTCTTCTGCAAATTCTTTCAGGTGTTCTTCCACTGGTGAAGAAATCTTGCAGTTCTCCCAACACTCTGCTTTCATTTTGCAGCTTGATCCACTTTTCTTTGTCCACTTGGGATCTTGGATCCACTTGTTGTGGAAGGTTAAGGACTTTTCTTCCTTTGATGGTGATAATGTCTTGTTGGGCAAACTTTTCGTAAAAAGCTGGCATTTCTACCTCATCCCAAACATCTTCCTGTGTAGTAGGGTCTTCTTGGGTAGGCAGACGGGATAATGCATCCGCATTTTCATTTGCTTTTCCTGTTCTGTATTTTATGGTGAAATTGTAGTTAGCTAGGCGTGAGGCCCATCTTTGTTCCAATGCTCTCAACTTAGCGGTATTAAGATGTGCTAGCGGGTTGTTATCTGTGAAGGCCACAAATTGTGTTGCGGCAAGGTAATCTTTACATTTTTCTGTAACAGCCCACACGAGTGCAAGGAATTCCAATTTGAAGGAACTATAGTTTTGGTCGTTTCTTTCAGTACCTCTAAGAGATCTACTAGCGTAGGAAATTACTCTTTCTTTTCCTTCTTGTACTTGCGACAGGACAGCTCCCAAACCTTTCTTACTAGCATCTGTGTAAAGATGAAATGGCTGCTGGTAATCTGGATAGCCTAGGATTGGTGGTTCTGTCAACTTCTTCTTCAGGAGCTGGAAGGCAATTTCTCTTTCTGTGTTCCATTCAACTGGTATTGGAGACTTTTGGTACCTCTTAGGATGTCTTCTTAGAAGTTTTAATATTGGCCCCGCAATTTGGGCAAAATGAGGAATAAAGCACCTGTAGTATCCTGTAAAACTGAGAAAACTCCTCACTTCTTTCACTGTAGTAGGAGTAGGCCAATTTCGGACTGCGGTTATCTTTTCTGGATCCGGTTTAACACCTTCAGAGCTTACAATATGCCCTAAGTATTTGAATTCTTTTGGAAGATTTTTTGGTGCCTCAGGTCAAAGGAATTGGGACTTTAAGGGCTCAGTAAAAATAGTATGTTTTATTAAACATATATTGGTTTGCGATATGCAAAAAATTATAATACAAACATAATAAGACACTAGGTGCCAATGGGTTATAGACCCATGTGAAGAAGTGAAAAAATGGAACGAAAGGTGACAAAGTGAAAGTGGTGACTTTTGGAACTCTGTCTTTTGGGCTCAGGGATATGAGCTTGTTGAGAGAGAGTGTCTTGTCGAACTTCCGACGCGTTTCGGCATATTAGTATATTGCCTTTATCAAGGAAGCGGTGGAGAGTTCACCATATCTGGAAAATATATAGTAAGTATATATTGAAATATATGATATAGCACTATTTGAAAAAATAGTGAATAGTAATGAAGTAAGCACATACATGTGACTAAGCGGTCGATTCCCAGGCTTTGGTATTCCCATTGCTTGTCCCAAACTGTTCACACAGGATTTATGGAGGAAAGGCTGTCTGTAGAATTATATGATAGAGGCAGTGATGATATTGCCAGCTGAAGTATGGGTATAAGAGGAGATATATGTTGAACAGACTTACATGGCGTAGGGGATCACTCAATATGTGTGAGGAGGAAGAGAGTCCTTCTCAGTGACCTGAAAGTATAGCATATGGAATCACGATAATTGTTTTGAGAATTTGTTTATTTTGTTTAGAAAGCACTAAGGTAATTAGTGCTCATCACTTACAGTGAAGGTCTTGGTGGTGATCCAATTGTTGGTAAGGAGGCCTGTGAAGAGTGTTTTCTTGCTTTACATTAAGCCTGTATAGTGGAGTAGATTTGTAGTTTGTGTTGGTACAGTTATAGTGATTTTAGTATTGGTATGAAGTATTGTTAGGAACTTACATTGAGGGGAGTTCCGGATACCAAACAGCAGGGGGAGCCCTGGTCATGGATCCTGGTAATTCCCTGGTGAGAAAGTTAGTGCTGATCAGCCTTGGTAGAAGGCATTTTGGGCACTTGTAATGAAGGTACATCCAACAATGCAAAATAAAGCATTGGTTGGATGATAAACTTACAGTTAGTAGGGCTAGGTTGATGCAGTCTGAGTCCAATTGCAGCGTGTCCTGGGGCGTCCGCACCGTCCCTCGGCTGGAGGGGAGTGGCGCCCTGTTGAAAATCCCCGGCTATTTATGCTCCTCGGCGCATGCGCATTGGCGCGGCCGTGCGTCATGACGCCGATCCCGGGATCGGGTCAGCGTGAGGTGGTGATGTGCGCGCAGGTGAAGTTGGGCGCGCACTTCTCAGAGCTGATCCGGCCCAGGGCCGACGTGCGGTCATGATGCGTGCGCCGATGGGCTGCGCGCGCACCTTACCTGTGACGTAATGGGCATCAAGATGTTCCGTAGCCGCCGACACTGACATAAGACGTAGATCTAGGGGGATGCGATCCCTCTAGGTCTTTGTCATCCCCCAGAGAAGGGAACTCTGGGGCTACCCGTGCCGGGTGGGTTGGGGAAGGCATGGAGGGAATGTGGTAGTCCTGGGTAATTAGACCTATCCTAGTCACAGTATAACGCATATATAACATGGTAAATCGAAATAAATAAAAGGAATAATTGTGCATGAAAAATAGTGAATAATGTTAACAGCAATAATAATTCTAAAGGACAAAAATGAGGAACTGTCCATTTGAATAGGGTGACCAGTGGGCATGGAGGGGTAGTGCCAAATGACAGCATACAAGTCATACCTATGATGAAAATATGGTATGGGGGGGGGGGAGTTTTTTTGAAAGGGGGATGGGTTGAATAGGCTGGAAATGTTGATTATGATTTTGGCTATGATGCCAAGTGATATGAATTGTCAATCAGTTTTCCCTGAAGAAAAGCCTTCTAGGAAAGGACGGTAACTCTCACTTTCGTTTAAACCTGGAGGAGTTGTAGCCTTGAGTTTTTTTATCCAGCGCATCTCTTTTTGTAGGAGGGACTTGTTCCAGTCCCCTTCTCTGGCTGGAATGTGGATGCGGTCTAATACGGAAAAGGAAACTTTTGGCATCTTATATTTATGGTGTTGAGTTATATGACGGCCTAGTGGAAGGTGGAAGTTACCGATGGTCATGCTTTGAATGTGTTTGTTGACTCTTAGTCCAAATTCTTGACGGGTTTTCCCGATATAGAATGATCCACATTCACAATTCATGATGTATACTACCCCCTTGGTTTTGCAGTTGGCAAA
Source organism: Pelophylax lessonae (assembly GCF_965119305.1). NCBI lineage: Eukaryota > Metazoa > Chordata > Amphibia > Anura > Ranidae > Pelophylax > Pelophylax lessonae. The sequence goes on from NC_138770.1 coordinate 179,750,985, forward strand.
ATGGCGTGGGATAAAGGTTTCACCATTCGGGAGAACTGAACGTGTGGATTTACGTATCACTGGACATTGGGCACAAGAGCCACATGGAAATGTTCCCACGATTTTGCAAGGGTCTCTTTGAGATTTCATTTCACTCCTTACTAGGGTTTGATGTAGTGATCGTGATTTTCTATAGGTAATAAGAGGATGTATAGGTACCAATTCTTTGAGTGTGGGGTCCTCAGTAAGAATGGGCCAATTCTTTTGTATTATGTTCCTTATTTTCTTGTGTTCATTTGAGAACCGCATGATGATTCTTGTGGGTGGTACGTCTGTTTTTGTATCTTTTTTAGTCTGTTTATACAAAATCTCGTGTCTGTCCAATTTGTTAACTCGGTTAAATGCCTTTCTGAGGCATGTCTTAGAGTATCCTCTGTTTATGAGTCTTTTTGTTAAGGCGTTAGCTTCTTCCTGGAATTTCGAGTTTTTGGTGCAGTTTCTCTTGAGTCTGAGGAACTGACTGTAAGGTATTGAATTTTTGAGGGGTTCAGGGTGAAAGCTCTTGGCATGAAGTATTGTGTTGCCGGCTGTTTGTTTTCTGAAGAGTGTTGTTAGCAGATTGCCCGCATCGTCTTTGTAGATGTAGGTATCTAAGAACGGTATTTTTGTTGGGTTGTATGATAAAGTGAAATACATGTTAAATTGATTCTGATTCATTTGATTTAAGCATTCTAGTAGTAGGGTTTCTGATCCGGTCCGTATGAGAAAAACATCATCGATGTATCTTTGCCAGAGGGAGATGTACCTGGTATATTGGGTGAATTTCTCTGATGATAGAAAATCCTCTTCCCATTCGCCTAGGTATATGTTGGCGTATGTGGGCGCACAGCTTGTGCCCATCGCCACACCGCAGGTTTGAACGTAGTACGTACCACAAAAGGAGAAGATGTTATGATTTAATATAAACCTCAGCATCTGTAAAATAAAGGTGCTGAAGTTGGCATCGTATCTGCTTGCTTGTTGGAGAACTTTTTCAACCACTTTTAGGCCTTTTGAGTGGGGGATGTTGTTGTAAAGTGTTTCAACATCAATAGTGACGAGGAAGGCGTCTGTAGGTATAGTGATATTGTCTAGTATTTGGAGTAAGTGTCCTGTATCTTTGACATATGATGCCAATTTGGTAACGAAGGGTTTGAGGTGAGCATCAATCACCTGACTAATGTTTTCTGTGATACATCCGTTTCCGGAAATGATGGGTCGTCCAGGCGGGTTGAGTGGATCTTTGTGCACTTTGGGGAGTGCGTAGAATGTTGGTACTCGCGGATGTTTTGTGCGTATGAATTCCCAGAGGGTTTGCGTAATAATTTTGTTGTTGTATGCTCTGTCAATGAGTTGATAAATTTCCTCATTAAAACTGTGTACCATCAATGGGGAGATTTGTTGGTAATATTTTTTGTTTTGCAAGATGTTAAGGCACATTTCTTGATATTTTTCATTGTTCATTAGAACAACATTGCCCCCTTTATCTGAGGGTTTGATGGTGATGGAATCGTTTTCTTGTAGTTCTTTTAGAGCTTGAATTTGGTAGGGTGGAAGATTGGTAGAGTATGTTGTTTGGCGTATTTGTTCAATATCTTTTGTAGTTTGACGTACAAAAAGTGCAATAGCCGGGTTTGTATTGAGAGGAGGAAAGATATGTGATTTTTTCTTGAATTGTGTTTGTGTGGTGGGTCCTATTGCGGTGTCTTCTTCTTCGCTGTCAGCGAATGGCTCTGTGTCTTCCAGGTCTTCTAGTCCTCCTTCCTCAAGCAGTAAATTAAGGTCTCTGATTGCTCGGTATTCGGCCGCAGTTAGTGGTGTGGGTGTTGGTTCTGTTGTGGTTTTTTTACTGTAAGTGGCTTTTAGTAATAAATTACGGGCGAATAAATTGAGGTCTTTTATGACCTCAAATTGATCCATGCCTTGATTGGGGCAAAAGGATAGTCCGAGAGAGAGTACTTCTTTTTGTGCTTGTGTTAGATTGTGTGAGGAAAGATTGATGACATTCAGTCCTTCTTGTTCTCCGGTCTCGTTTCCGTAGGATCTTGAGTCGGAGGGTTCTTCTTGTTGGGTTTCCCTAAAAAAACCCCTTTAACTTTAGATCTGGTAAATATTTCGTGAGGTTTAAGATTTTTGTGAGTTACCGTAGTGTCGGATGTCTCAGCGTCGGTGGCGTATGCGCCTCCTTGTTCTTGTGGTGTTTCTCGTTCACGTCTGTCAAGTGTTTTTAGGGGGTGACTTCTGTCTCTTCCCCTTTCATTGCCGGAATTATAGGAGGATGAATCAGAGGACTGCTGTTGATATTGAGTTCTTGGAAAGCGATTCCTGTTGCGGTTTGTTCTGGTTTGGTTGGTCCATTTATAGGCTCGGCCTTGTGTAAAGGCGTTTTTATCTCGTCAATACTTTTTTTCTTTTTTAACGAGAATTTCTTTGCTGTACTCTTCGAGATGGTCTTTCAACTTTTTTTCTTGTTCGCTGTATAGCGCAGCTGTTTTTAATGGTGCGAGTTGGTCATATATTTTCTTTATTTCTCCTTCCAGACTTTTGCTTTGTTTAAGATATTCTTCTTCACCACACAAACACAATTCAAGAAAAAATCACATATCTTTCCTCCTCTCAATACAAACCCGGCTATTGCACTTTTTGTACGTCAAACTACAAAAGATATTGAACAAATACGCCAAACAACATACTCTACCAATCTTCCACCCTACCAAATTCAAGCTCTAAAAGAACTACAAGAAAACGATTCCATCACCATCAAACCCTCAGATAAAGGGGGCAATGTTGTTCTAATGAACAATGAAAAATATCAAGAAATGTGCCTTAACATCTTGCAAAACAAAAAATATTACCAACAAATCTCCCCATTGATGGTACACAGTTTTAATGAGGAATTTTATCAACTCATTGACAGAGCATACAACAACAAAATTATTACGCAAACCCTCTGGGAATTCATACGCACAAAACATCTGCGAGTACCAACATTCTACGCACTCCCCAAAGTGCACAAAGATCCACTCAACCCGCCTGGACGACCCATCATTTCCGGAAACGGATGTATCACAGAAAACATTAGTCAGGTGATTGATGCTCACCTCAAACCCTTCGTTACCAAATTGGCATCATATGTCAAAGATACAGGACACTTACTCCAAATACTAGACAATATCACTATACCTACAGACGCCTTCCTCGTCACTATTGATGTTGAAACACTTTACAACAACATCCCCCACTCAAAAGGCCTAAAAGTGGTTGAAAAAGTTCTCCAACAAGCAAGCAGATACGATGCCAACTTCAGCACCTTTATTTTACAGATGCTGAGGTTTATATTAAATCATAACATCTTCTCCTTTTGTGGTACGTACTACGTTCAAACCTGCGGTGTGGCGATGGGCACAAGCTGTGCGCCCACATACGCCAACATATACCTAGGCGAATGGGAAGAGGATTTTCTATCATCAGAGAAATTCACCCAATATACCAGGTACATCTCCCTCTGGCAAAGATACATCGATGATGTTTTTCTCATATGGACCGGATCAGAAACCCTACTACTAGAATGCTTAAATCAAATGAATCAGAATCAATTTAACATGTATTTCACTTTATCATACAACCCAACAAAAATACCGTTCTTAGATACCTACATCTACAAAGACGATGCGGGCAATCTGCTAACAACACTCTTCAGAAAACAAACAGCCGGCAACACAATACTTCATGCCAAGAGCTTTCACCCTGAACCCCTCAAAAATTCAATACCTTACAGTCAGTTCCTCAGACTCAAGAGAAACTGCACCAAAAACTCGAAATTCCAGGAAGAAGCTAACGCCTTAACAAAAAGACTCATAAACAGAGGATACTCTAAGACATGCCTCAGAAAGGCATTTAACAGAGTTAACAAATTGGACAGACAAGAGATTTTGTATAAACAGACTAAAAAAGATACAAAAACAGACGTACCACCCACAAGAATCATCATGCGGTTCTCAAATGAACACAAGAAAATAAGGAACATAATACAAAAGAATTGGCCCATTCTTACTGAGGACCCCACACTCAAAGAATTGGTACCTATACATCCTCTTATTACCTATAGAAAATCACGATCACTACATCAAACCCTAGTAAGGAGTGAAATGAAATCTCAAAGAGACCCTTGCAAAATCGTGGGAACATTTCCATGTGGCTCTTGTGCCCAATGTCCAGTGATACGTAAATCCACACGTTCAGTTCTCCCGAATGGTGAAACCTTTATCCCACGCCATTTTGCCAACTGCAAAACCAAGGGGGTAGTATACATCATGAATTGTGAATGTGGATCATTCTATATCGGGAAAACCCGTCAAGAATTTGGACTAAGAGTCAACAAACACATTCAAAGCATGACCATCGGTAACTTCCACCTTCCACTAGGCCGTCATATAACTCAACACCATAAATATAAGATGCCAAAAGTTTCCTTTTCCGTATTAGACCGCATCCACATTCCAGCCAGAGGAGGGGACTGGAACAAGTCCCTCCTACAAAAAGAGATGCGCTGGATAAAAAAACTCAAGGCTACAACTCCTCCAGGTTTAAACGAAAGTGAGAGTTACCGTCCTTTCCTAGAAGGCTTTTCTTCAGGGAAAACTGATTGACAATTCATATCACTTGGCATCATAGCCAAAATCATAATCAACATTTCCAGCCTATTCAACCCATCCCCCTTTCAAAAAAACTCTCCCCCCCCCCCCTATACCATATTTTCATCATAGGTATGACTTGTATGCTGTCATTTGGCACTACCCCTCCATGCCCACTGGTCACCCTATTCAAATGGACAGTTCCTCATTTTTGTCCTTTAGAATTATTATTGCTGTTAACATTATTCACTATTTTTCATGCACAATTATTCCTTTTATTTATTTCGATTTACCATGTTATATATGCGTTATACTGTGACTAGGATAGGTCTAATTACCCAGGACTACCACATTCCCTCCATGCCTTCCCCAACCCACCCGGCACGGGTAGCCCCAGAGTTCCCTTCTCTGGGGGATGACAAAGACCTAGAGGGATCGCATCCCCCTAGATCTACGTCTTATGTCAGTGTCGGCGGCTACGGAACATCTTGATGCCCATTACGTCACAGGTAAGGTGCGCGCGCAGCCCATCGGCGCACGCATCATGACCGCACGTCGGCCCTGGGCCGGATCAGCTCTGAGAAGTGCGCGCGCAACTTCACCTGCGCGCGCATCACCACCTCACGCTGACCCGATCCCCGATGACGCACGGCCGCGCCAATGCGCATGCGCCGAGGAGCATAAATAGCCGGGGATTTTCAACAGGGCGCCACTCCCCTCCAGCCGAGGGACGGTGCGGACGCCCCAGGACACGCTGCAATTGGACTCAGACTGCATCAACCTAGCCCTACTAACTGTAAGTTTATCATCCAACCAATGCTTTATTTTGCATTGTTGGATGTACCTTCATTACAAGTGCCCAAAATGCCTTCTACCAAGGCTGATCAGCACTAACTTTCTCACCAGGGAATTACCAGGATCCATGACCAGGGCTCCCCCTGCTGTTTGGTATCCGGAACTCCCCTCAATGTAAGTTCCTAACAATACTTCATACCAATACTAAAATCACTATAACTGTACCAACACAAACTACAAATCTACTCCACTATACAGGCTTAATGTAAAGCAAGAAAACACTCTTCACAGGCCTCCTTACCAACAATTGGATCACCACCAAGACCTTCACTGTAAGTGATGAGCACTAATTACCTTAGTGCTTTCTAAACAAAATAAACAAATTCTCAAAACAATTATCGTGATTCCATATGCTATACTTTCAGGTCACTGAGAAGGACTCTCTTCCTCCTCACACATATTGAGTGATCCCCTACGCCATGTAAGTCTGTTCAACATATATCTCCTCTTATACCCATACTTCAGCTGGCAATATCATCACTGCCTCTATCATATAATTCTACAGACAGCCTTTCCTCCATAAATCCTGTGTGAACAGTTTGGGACAAGCAATGGGAATACCAAAGCCTGGGAATCGACCGCTTAGTCACATGTATGTGCTTACTTCATTACTATTCACTATTTTTTCAAATAGTGCTATATCATATATTTCAATATATACTTACTATATATTTTCCAGATATGGTGAACTCTCCACCGCTTCCTTGATAAAGGCAATATACTAATATGCCGAAACGCGTCGGAAGTTCGACAAGACACTCTCTCTCAACAAGCTCATATCCCTGAGCCCAAAAGACAGAGTTCCAAAAGTCACCACTTTCACTTTGTCACCTTTCGTTCCATTTTTTCACTTCTTCACATGGGTCTATAACCCATTGGCACCTATTGTCTTATTATGTTTGTATTATAATTTTTTGCATATCGCAAACCAATATATGTTTAATAAAACATACTATTTTTACTGAGCCCTTAAAATCCCAATTCCTTTGACCTGAGGCACCAAAAAATCTTCCAAATGTTTCCCCGGGACGTTGGCCACACCTACTAATCGGGTATCAGGGATCAAACTCCTTTCCTCTCAAGTATTTGAATTCTGACTTCAGTAGATAGCACTTAGATGGTTTGACTTTGAGCCCATGTTTAATGAGGACTTGAAAAACTTCGGCCAAATGTTTCAAGTGATCTTCATCTTCATAAGATTTGGAGTAGATGATGACATTGTCTAAGTACAACAGGACGGTTTCAAAATTTTTGTGTCCTAAACAATGCTCCATTAATATTTGAAAGGTTCCGGGCGCATTGCAAAGTCCAAAATGCATGCAGTTGAACTCAAATAGGCCCATAGGGGTGATAAATGCAGTATTCTCACAATCTTCAGGTGCCATTGGTACTTGCCAGTATCCACTAGCTAAATAAAGGGTAGAGAAGTAGGCTGAAGATCCTAAAGCTGTCAAAGATTCCTCTATGCGTGGTAAAGGGTAAGCATCCTTGTGGGTGATTTGGTTAATTTTTCTGTAATCCACACAGAATCTGGTGTTACCATCCTTTTTACGGACAAGGACTAGAGGAGCAGCCCATGGACTATGGCTGTCTTTAATGATATTGGAGTCCTTCATCTCTTGGATCATTTGCTTTACGGATTGGTACATAGTTGGTGGTATAGGCCGATATCTTTCCTTGATCGGTGGGTGTGAACCTGTAAGGATGGACTGCTTGATGATATCCACTTCTCCATGGTCTGTAGAATGCTTACTGAAGGCACGGTGAAGCTCCTTCACAATTTTTACTACTCCCTCAATTCGGTTTGCTGGTGTGGAAGCATCTCCCACACGAAGTCCTTTCTACCAGGATGTGTTTACATTTTGGTCCTGTGGGTTCTGTCTCTTGGTAATTTGCTCTGTGGTAGCTGTAGCTACACTGATGACATCTTGAAAAGTGACTTGGATTAGCTGTGCAATAGGACGGTGTTTTGTTAGTGTTACACTGCTATCACTCAAGTTTAGGAGTCGAATAGGCACTTTACCTTCAGAGACAGTTGCTAGGCTTCTTGCAGCTCTAACTAGAGGATAGTCTTCCAAAACAACAGGCTCTACCAGGGCTTGGTAGTCTTGACCCTGAATTCCGACTACAGCTCGGCACCACAAGATAGTTTCGGTGTTGGGTTTGAGGATCACAGGTTGCTTATCTCGGATGCGGGCACAGCAAATTTCTCCTTTTTTCGTTGGCGAATCTCTGTTGTGCATTTAGTACACGGATGGTTTGTTGGATCACCTTCTTAGAATCAGGAGAGGCAGAAGGCACTGACTGGTGCAAGGCATCTAGCATCTCAACATAACAGTTCCTGAGGACATTCATTCCTAGGACTATTGGAGGGTTGTTGTTATTGTCTTTGACTCGTACCACAATAAGGCCCTGTCGAGGTAATGTAGTTCCTCCTACTTGAATGGTAGGTTCCCAATAACCATAGACTGGTACGGGTTTGCTGTTACTGGCTATAAGACTCAGCCAGGATTCTGGAGGCTGGGTAAGCTGATTTTGATCCCAGTATTTTTCAAAGGCTGCTTTTTGGATGGTGGTGACTTGGGATGCTGTGTCAACTAGGGCAACAAAAGGGACTCCATTTATTTGAAGAGCCACTTCTGGACGGGATCCAACATATCTTGGCATCCAGTGGGGATCTTCTGGACCTATTGGTTTACCTCCCGAGGGGTGGTCTTTGGCCTCGGGGGTTTCCCGTTTAACTGCCAGCAGGTTGCTTCTGTATGGCCTGGTTTGTGACAGTACGTGCAGATAGGCCGCTTAGGGGTACTAGTGCGGTTAGGGGGGTGTCCGCCCGACTTTCTGGAATAAGTCTCTCTATAATCAGAGGGGAAGAGTCTTCTGGACACAGGTTTCTCATCCTCTAGCATTAATGGTTTCTGCCATTGTTCCAACTTTTGGTGGACTTTCTCCAGACTTTTAGTCAGGAAATAGACTTGCTCAGCCAAGGCAGCAACTGCGTCAGGAACTGGAGCTTGGGTTGCCTGACTGACTACAGGTAAAGACTTTACAGGGGTAAACAGCTGTGACACAGGCACTTCAACAGATCTAACAGATTCTGTTGGTGGGCTTTTTCCCAGTATGCTGATAGCTAATTCTTTGAAATCTAAGAAGGTACTGTAGCTCTTTGATGTTGGGTGGCTAACATTCTTAGTTGGCTCTTTAGATTGTCTGTATTGACGCCTTCAATAAATTGTTCTTTCAGGGTTTTGTCCTGATTCTCTGCCTCACGGGGGTCTACTTGAACAACAGCTCTAAGGGATTCCTGCAAAGATAATGCAAAGTCTCTGAGTGACTCACCAGATTGCTGTTTCTTGCTGAAGAACCTCATCTTGACCTCTGACACGGTTCTGGGTTCAAAAGTGGTGTAGAGACGTTCAAAAATCTGCTCCATGGTCTTTCTCTCTGAGCTCGGCCAAGATTTTACTTCTCTGAGCGCAGCTCCTTCCAATTGCACAAGAAGAAACTCCATCTGTTGCTCTGAGGATACAGGGTACAATCTGAACACAGCAAGATTTTTTTCTTTAAAGTCCCTTAAAGTATGAATTTCTCCAGAATATCGTGGGAACCAAGGGGGCCCCAAAAAAATTAGGCATGGTTAAAGGCATTAAGCTTGGTGCTGCAGCGGTTGGTGTAGCGCTGGGACCGACTGTGGCTGCTGCAGGGGGTCCGCTGAGGTCAGGCTGCACGTTATCTTCCTGCACAGACATGGTGACATCAGGTGAATTCTAGTTAGGTAAGTCAAATGCATTTTTAGACACTTTTTGTGCGGTGTTGCTATGGGAGACCGCCATGTTGCGGGTGTATGGCCCTTTAAGAATTTATTGCCGTCTGAATACAATGCTGCAGCAATGTTGATTTTGGGTCTCTGCCAGAGTTCCTGATATTAGTGCTCCTTCTAGTTAGTAGAGGCAACTGACAGGTTGCGATTACTGCTCGGACGGCAAGCAATGCGATTATTTTCTCTTCTTTTGCTCGCATGCGAAGTCTCGCGACTTCTGGGGCGTGCGTTTGTCACACTCTCCTCCCAGGATTGACACAGCAAAGGTAAGGCGGGCTGGCCGGACAATTTTGCATAAATGGGTGGCACCAAACGTTCCCGCTCTTCAGGGGGTGTTACTAACTTATCCACAGTGATGGCACAGACATTTTTGAACAAGAAGGCCTCCGGCGGCCATTTTAAGTGAATAGAAACAGTCAATTCAAATACGGCAAGCAGTTTTGTTGACACACAAAGGTATGATTTTCTCACTTTGGATGCTGCGATTTTTATGTTCGTAACTGGGATAACACTTCCATGCAACTTTGAAACAGTTTAAACAGTTCTGTGGCCCCACACAGCGTGCAATAAGTAAACAGTCTCTCAATAAAGCAAAGGGGCTTATTCTGAGGTGACAGTCTTTTAGATTGGCGCAGGGGTTAATATCCTGTTCGTGACGCCAAAATTTTTATGCGACGTGCCAGAACCGCAGGGGCGACACGTGAGGTGCACGGTGGGCCGATGAGAGACAGCAATAATACAGTTCATCGGTTTACTCACGGTTAGCAGAAAGCCTCCCTGGGCTGGTCGCACAGTGAAGAGGAAGACAGCACGAAATCCTCCGAGGCACGCTCTGTGATAGGGAAACGCCAGCCAAGATGGTGGTTGAGGTGCCCGTGATGACAGTGGTGTTTAGAGTGCTTATGGCGGCTGGGTCCCTAGAGGGTTTTGTCGTGACGCCAGTACCGTTAATGGTGGTACAACCAGTTGTAGTAGCAATATTGAAGAATGAGGTAGACCGTGGTAGGATACAACTCACAACTTTTACTGTTACTGGTTTTGGTTGCAGTATAAACATCCAGATAGAATACAGTCTCTGGGTAAATAGAGGAATTCTGCTGATCCACTGTTAATAGGCTTTGGTAAACCTGGACTCAGGCTGTGGTTCAGTATAATGCTTACTGGTAAGTGACTCGGTTTCTGGTCCCTTTTGAATCCAGTGACATTCGGTGAGGTTGCCGGTGGCTAAGAAATCCTTAACATTTGTTCTCAAAGGTCTTTTCTGCCGGTTGGTGGCTATTACCCTTTGGTTTGAGCACTTTCAATTTGTCCCCTCTCTGAACTGACCTTCTCTCCACCTTCACATTGTGCTTACTCTGCACACTGACTTCCTGAACTGAACAACTGACCACAGATAGAGCTGAGCTGGGATAGATATCCCAGAGTGGTGCTATCCCCATCTAGTGGTGGGAAGTATGAAGCACATTTGACCAGCCTATGAACAGGGATACAACAGGTGTAGCAATGCAAAATGACATGCAATATAGCAATGGCAAAGAAGTAATACATTTGCAGTTCCCACGTGTCCTGAGTGGGATGCTGCACATCCCAATGTGGCAATCAACAGGTAGACGCGTTTCACACACTAGCAAGTGTGCTTAATCATTAGTAATTATTAAGCACACTTGCTAGTGTGTGAAAAGCGTTTACCTGTTGTTTGCCACATTGGGATGTTCAGTTAATAAACCAGAATTTTGATTATACCTCGAGTGTAGCCATTTCTTCTATATTGATTGTCTGCGGAGACGAGCCGAGGCGTGCACCTGTACATCATCAGGCTTCTTGATTCACCTGGAGCAGTGAGTCTTCTTTGTCTTTGTATTTTACTGGTGTAATGGAGGCTAATTCTGCATCCATTAAAGCAAGACAGTCATCTGAAAGATCTGTGTCATCTTTCTCATCTTCCTGGCTTTTCTCTACTCCCCCCTTTTCTGCACTTTGTTGAAGAAAAACAGCTGGGTTTAGTACATCGCTTAATTGTGTAAGTTGGGTGGGGTCAAAAGAGCTGCCTCATATTTTGTCAATCTGGCCAAGGAGAGATGTTTAGAAGTAACTCTCTCCAGGATCAGCTGAACAGAATGGGAGACCAACATAGTACGTGGGTAATCCAAAACAATGTGTGTGACCTTTTCTAACAACTGTGCACAAGCCGCTACTGATCTGACACAGGTAGGTGGGGCTTGTGTCACTGGATCAAGTGGTGTTGACACATACATACAAGGGCGATATTTGCCATTGTGAATCTGTGCTAGGACTCCTGTTGCATGCCTGTCTGATTCTGAACAAAAAAGGAAAAAAGGGAAGCTCATAATTTGGCAAGCCAAGGGCCGGTGATTGTTTTAAAATGCTTAGCAAAAAGTCTATTTGTTTTTCGAGATCTGGGGTCAGACAAAAAGGCGTAACAGTCATGGATTTGTAGAGAGATTCCAGCAATTGAGATGCATCTGGAATCCAATCTCTGCAATAACCAAAAAGGCCTAAGAGCGCCCTCATCTGGTGAACTGAAGTAGGCTTTGTTAGTTTTTCTATTGCACTGATTCTGTCAGGCAAAAAATATTTGATTCCGGCAGAGATGTAGTGTCCTACAAAAACCACCTTGTTTTGACCGTATTGCAGGTTGTTTTTAGACATTTTACCAATACTGGCAGCCAAATGTGTCAGCAAGGATAACGTGTGCGTTTTGCAAGTCTCCATGTCTGGAGCTGCCAGCAAGATATCATTGACATATGAAAGAACAACCGCTTCTGAGTTCTGCGGTGTTCACTGTGAGAGAATTTGTGAAATAGCTGCACAATATTCACTTGGACTATTGACACAGCCTTGAGCTAATCTAGTCCAGGCATACTGGAATTTGTCAAAGCTGAATACAAAAATATACTAATCTTCCTCAGCCACCGGCACACTATGAAAGGCATTTGCTAGATCAATCACAGAGAATGCCGTAGCTGTATTCGGGATGTGTGTTAATATTGTATGTGGATTAGGGACCACTGGTGCATCAGATAATAAGATTTTATTAATTTCTCTCAAGTCATGAACCATTCTGTACCCTACTGGCTCTCCTGGTGCACTTTTCTTTTTAATCGGGAACAATGGTGTGTTTGCAGGTGAGATTACTTTTCTTTACTGGGGGTACATCCAATAAACTGACATCATACTTGTCAGTTGCCCAAAGTTTAGGATCTATCTCTAGTAAGTCTGGGTTGAGGTTCACATCAGGTTGGACAACAAACAATCCTTTCCCTAACTTGGTGGCCAGCCAAGTCAGGAGGGCTCCTGTTCTCCCTCAGACAACCTCAATACCATCCTCAGTGAAAGTAATTACTGCTCTCAATTGAGTTAGCAAGTCAGACCCCAGCAAGTTCATAGGTACATCCTCAGAAACCAATACTTTGCACATACAATATCATTTCCATCACCTAAGGCTCATTTAATTGGTTCAGACTCTTGTAAGTATGATGGTTTCCCTGTTAGTCCTACAGATTTTACTTTTGATGAGCTTAAAAGATTTTTAGGAATGGAGGAGGCTTTAAACACGGTCCTGGCAGCTCCTGTGTCTGCTAAACAATTAATGGGTTCAGGTATATCTGCTCTGGGAAAGGGGAGTTCATCAAGAAAAAGTTGAACATAGGCTGAATATTTATTTTAGCTTTTTCACAAGCATCTTGGTAATTTCTGCTCCGCAATGATTGACAATAATCTGGTCAATATCAAAGGGGCAGCATGAGTAAGAGGTACTGACAATTCTAAACTGTTTTAAAAATTCTTCTGACTTCAGTCTGCAGTCAGGGAGATCCTTAAGTATTTCTGCCATCTTTCTAGGTGTAAAGGGATCATGCCATGTTACCATAGCAATTGGCGTTGGTGCCTGACCCTGTGCAGGGGGTCCCGTCACCTGTTGAGTCCTTACTGGGTATATAGGTAATGCAGGACATAAAGCAGTAGCTTCATCTTTTTTCTCAAGTTCATTTAGGTCTCTTTCCCAATCACATCCAGAGTTGTATAAAGTACTCGAAACTCATACTTGAGTAAAAGTACAAGTGCTTGATCAAAAAGTGACTTGAGTAGAAGTGGAAGTGCTCGATCAAAAAGTGACTTGAGTAGAAGTACTAAAGTATTCAACATTTTTTGTACTTAAGTATTGCAAGTAGTTTTTTTAAAAAATGTGCTACTCAAGTACTGAAAGTAAAAGTACCAGTAGTTTTGAAAAAAAAATTGCTACTCAAGTACTGAAAGTAAAAGTACAAGTACTGTGTTATGTAATTATTAAAGAAAGAAGTCAAAAGTTTGAACATCATATTGTTTTTTATTATTTCAAATGCAGCTTTTATTTATGCATACAGTAGCATTTATTTTCGTATGCGCTGATAATACACATGTTTTGAGCTTCATGAAACCTGTCATCTACTGTTCTGGCTGTGGTAATTTTTATAATAGTAACGAGTAACTATGCAGCACAAAAAAATAATAATATTAATGATATATAAAAAAAATATCGGAGTAGAAGCATTGAAATCATCAAAAAAATGTAGTGAAGTAAAAGTGGAAGTAGGAGAAAAAAATTCTACTCTATTAAAGTACAGATACCGCCTTTCGGTACTTAAGTACAGTAGTGAAGTAGTTCTACTTAGTTATTATACATCTCTGATCACATCTGAGATTACTCAGGCCCAGAGAATGTTTTGGATCTGAGTACATCCAAATGTGACTTATATTGTTTGCTCTGTTATCACTGTAATACCTTTTACCCAATTCTTTACACTTAAGCAAAATATCATTATCCTGTATATCCTTCATCAAATCCTGATAATAATCATCGGTGCCTGCCTAGTGCAGTAACCCATTCCTGCCTATTGAAAAACTGACAAGGTATTCCCTGAATAAGCAATCTACTTTGCAATGCATCATCCTTTTCATTTTTCCACTTTGCCATATGGGCCATATTCAGTTTTTCTAGCTTCTTTCATGTCCGGCTGGAAACCAGAGATTCCTCAGTTTCCAACAAGTCAAAATGAGGCAAAGATGTGCTGGACACTTCATACAGTGGTGACTTAGATCGTCCGTCCTGACCCGCATGCTATGGGCTGTTGTTGTTGCTGTTGCAATGGTGGGACTATCGATCTACTATTTGCATTACAACATAAGAGGGAGGAGGTGAACGCTTATCACAGTCGTCATCATTATTTTCATATTGACTCATCTGGTAAAATATTTGAGCACTCTTGCCCGTCCCTTTCATAAAGATATGACATTTTTTTTCTGTACATTCTGACTAACATTTAACCATAACTCAACAACCTCTTGTAAATTTTTCTTTTCAATATCTGACCAGTGGCGGCCCGTGCATAGCGGGCGCCAGGGCGCCGCCCCCCTACCCCTAAAAAAAAAGAAAAAAAAATGACAGCGAACAAATAAAGTTTAAAAAAAAAAAAAAATTATCTTCGCCGGCCTTTGTAAGGGAAGTGGTGGCTAGGGGGGGGGGGGGGTTACGTCCCAGAAGAGGCGCCGATCGGCAGCCTTCTGGGGGCGTAACCCGATCGCAAGTCCTTGCGATTGGACACCCCCACTTTCGGATATCCTGGCTGTGATTGGTCCAGTCTCCAGCCTGGACCAATCATCATCCAGGACATCCGATCCCTGACGTCACAATGGGGGCGGTGCCGGTGCGTGAGTCAGTCACTCACCGTCACCGCCGCTCGGAGGACGAGGGAGAAGCCGCTCTCCTTCCCGCCGCCGCCGCCGCCGAGAGGACGGACTGGATCGAGGAGGGAAGAACCCGCCGCCGCCGCCAGGTAAGTGCATTAAATTGAAGGGAGCACGCACGCTGCACTCTGCATTTATTGGGGTACATTGTTGTGGCACTCTGCATTTATTGGGGTACATTGCTGTGGCACTCTGCATTTATTGGGGTACAATGCTGTGGGCACTCTGCATTGATTGGGGGACAATGCTGTGGGCACTCTGCATTTATTGGGGGACAATGCTGTGGGCACTCTGCATTTATTGGGGTGCAATGCTGTGGCGCTCTGCATTTATTGGGATACAATGCTGTGGCACTCTGCAATCATTGGGGTACAATGCTGTGGGCACTCTGCATTTATTGGGGTACATTGCTGTGGCACTCTGCATTGATTGGGGGACAATGCTGTGGGCACTCTGCATTTATTGGGGTACATTGCTGTGGCACTCTGCATTTATTGGGGTACATTGCTGTGGCACTCTGCATTGATTGGGGGACAATGCTGTGGGCACTCTGCATTGATTGGGGGACAATGCTGTGGGCACTCTGCATTTATTGGGGGACAATGCTGTGGGCACTCTGCATTTATTGGGGGACAATGCTGTGGGCACTCTGCATTTATTGGGGTACAATGCTGTGGCGCTCTGCATTTATTGGGATACAATGCTGTGGCACTCTGCAATCATTGGGGTACAATGCTGTGGGCACTCTGCATTTATTGGGGTACAATGCTGTGGCGCTCTGCAATCATTGGGGTACAATGCTGTGGCACTCTGCAATCATTGGGGTACAATTCTGTGGCACTCTGCAATCATTGGGGTACAATTCTGTGGCACTCTGCAATCATTGGGGTACAATTCTGTGGCGCTCTGCATTTATTGGGGTACAATGCTGAGGCGCTCTTTATTTATTGGGGTACAATGCTGTGGCGCTCTGCATTTATTGGGGTACAATGCTGTGGGCACTCTGCATTTATTGGGGTACAATGCTGAGGGCACTCTGCAATCATTGGGGTACAATGCTGTGGGCACTCTGCATTTATTGGGGTACAATGCTGTGGGCACTCTGCAATCATTGGGGTACAATGCTGTGGGCACTCTGCATTTATTGGGGTACAATGCTGTGGGCACTCTGCAATCATTGGGGTACAATGCTGTGGCACTCTGCAATCATTGGGGTACAATGCTGTGGCACTCTGCAATCATTGGGGTACAAGTCTGTGGCACTCTGCAAGCATTGGGGTACAATACTGTGGCACTCTGCAATCATTGGGGTACAATTCTGTGGCACTCTGCAATCATTGGGGTACAATGCTGTGGCACTCTGCAATCATTGGGGTACAATGCTGTGGCACTCTGCAATCATTGGGGTACAATGCTGTGGCACTCTGCAATCATTGGGGTACAATTCTGTGGCACTCTGTAATCATTGGGGTACAATTCTGTGGCACTCTGCAATCATTGGGGTACAATGCTGAGGGCACTCTGCAATCATTGGGGTACAATGCTGTGGGCACTCTGCATTTATTGGGGTACAATGCTGTGGGCACTCTGCAATCATTGGGGTACAATTCTGTGGCACTCTGCAATCATTGGGGTACAATGCTGTGGCACTCTGCAATCATTGGGGGACAATGCTGTGGGCACTCTGCAATCATTGGGGACAATGCTGTGGCGCTCTGCAGTGATTGGGGACAATGCTGTGGCGCTCTGAATTGAAAGGGGCATGCACGCTGAACTCTGCATTGTGGGGGCACAGCACAGTGTTTATTGCATTGAAGGGGGCACAGCACAGTGTTTATTGCATTGAAGGGGGCACAGCACAGTGTTCATTTTAGGGCGTGAACCTCGCGGCGACCGGAAGTTCTCGGGTGACACATTCGGAGGCACTGGAGGCTAGGAACATCAGCGTGGAGAGGGTGAGCCGGCCAACACCGCCTACCGATGCATCCCTGTGACTTCCCTATATGATTTATTAGAAGGCTTACTATTTGATTGCGTTTGTGAGTGCATTTATTGGGGGATTGGTTAATAAACTATGGAGTGATGTTTTACAATATCACACTAGTGCGGTCCTTTCTTTTATGTTTTCCTCAACCGGTTGGTGAGTGACTCGTGAGCAAAGGGAACGCAGTTTTCTGTGGAGAGAGGTGTGTTTCTAACAGCTGCAGCCGATCGAGTAAAGACCACAGAGTTCATGCTTGTTTGCCTTCTCTATGAGAATAGGAAGGCCTGTTTGTCTGGTGAGTTGCCATCTTGTACCTTATCACAACGGTGGAGGATTGAATGTCGGGTGACCCCATAAAAACTCACTGGTGACCCCAAATTGGTGAAAAAGACTGATATAAAGATGGACATTTAATGAGAAAGGACTAGTGTACTGTAGCAATTCCTTGCATGCTTTGATTGATACTTAATATCAGCGCTGCTATTGCTTTGTGTATGACTCCATTTATGGACTTTTATTCAGAGTGATTGTTTACAATTTTTATCTTTAAAGTAGCTGCGATATTTCTCTGAACGAGATATATTTATTTATTTATTTATTTGTGCGCAGAGGATATAGTATATTAGCACCGTCTGGTTTTATTTATATTATATATTGATTGACAGTGTTCATTGCATTGAAGGGGGCACAGCACAGTGTTCATTGCATTGAAGGGGGCACAGCACAGTGTTCATTGCATTGAAGGGGGCACAGCACAGTGTTTATTGCATTGAAGGGGGCACAGCACAGTGTTCATTGCATTGAAGGGGGCACAGCACAGTGTTCATTGCATTGAAGGGGGCACAGCACAGTGTTCATTGCATTGAAGGGGGCACAGCACAGTGTTCATTGCATTGAAGGGGGCACAGCACAGTGTTCATTGCATTGAAGGGGGCACAGCACAGTGTTTATTGCATTGAAGGGGGCACATCACAGTGTTTATTGCATTGAAGGGGGCACAGCACAGTGTTCATTGCATTGAAGGGGGCACAGCTTCAAAGTCACGCAATTTTTTTACTGCGTTTTTTGGCGCGAAGCAATACCTATTACATTTTTCTTTTTGCGCCCCCCCAAAAATTTTGAGCACCAGCCGCCACTGTATCTGACGCTTTTATTTAACAATTTTTCCATGCTTTAGGATTAAAGGTACCATCAATAGTAACAGGATTTGTCCACCTAGATGTCCATTCATTAATCAAATACAAACAATTTGTGACTGATGGGCCGAAATTCTTTTCCATAAAATTGGCGGCCCTTAAACAATCGTCGGGGACGTCTCCCCGTTTGGATAGTTTACTACCCATAACTACGGCAACAACAATGATAGTCTACCTCCTCACAGAGTACCAAAATACGGTTGATTAAAAGACTTATCTATAGTTATTGAAAACGGCAGTCAGCAAATATGTTACAAACAATAATATCATTTTAGAAATCTAGGTGGAACAAAACCTAACAAGGAAGTATGTAAGAAATAGGTTCGAAAGTGAAACTTACTAGTGTCGTTCAGCCGATAGACACAAAGACAGGCTCAAAGCAGAAACAAAAGTCAGCAAAGAAGATTCAGCTTACCAGGCGCCTTAGGTGTCTGCGGAGAGATTGTTGATGGTCCTCTTACGGCTGTCACGACCCCTCAGTTCACTCTTGGTCTGGTTTTGCCAGTGATAAGACAGAATCCCAATCCCAATTCTTACATTGACCAGATATACTGTATATATACGTATATAGAGTCAGTCTGTGGCTCGATCAGAAAGACTGAGTTTAATGGGTGTTGATTAAGTGTTTATACATTACTGAAACACATGTATGGTATGGTACAAACTGGTATATGATCATACAGGATTGGTATTTAGTGCAATTAATTAAATAGATAACAGATACATATTTCAGAAAGGGTAGGCATACTCCTTAGAAAAAAAAGGTACATTCCAAAGGGGTGGGTATAAGTATGTTTCGCAAAATAGATTTCAACATAAATTCCTGGAAACTTAAGAAAGCTCTCTAACTGACTAAAATAAAATAAGATGGTTCTCTCCTAAGCTTCACTTGTCATAATACCTTCCCCAGCATTGTCACTGATCATCCCCCAGAACTGCCACTAAACACTGACCTTAGCACTGCCATTGATCCCATCCCCCCACCAGCTCTGCCACTCATCCCATCCCCCCCCCCCCAAGCACTGCCACTGATCCCATTTCCCCCCAGTACTGCCACTGATCACACCCCCCCCCAGGACTGCCACTGATCACACCCCCCAAGACTACCACTGATCTCATCCCCCCACCAGCTCTGCCACTCATCACATCCCCCCAAGCACTGCCACTGATCCCATTTTCCTCTAGCACTGCCACTGATCACAGCCCCCCTCCTAGCATTGCCACTGATCACACCTCCCCCAGCACTGCCACTGATCACAGTCCACCCCAGCATTGCCACTGCTCACCCCCCCCCCCCCAGCAGTGGCATTGATCACAGCCCCCCCCCCCAGCACTGCCACTGATTTTTAATGTATCCGCTGCCAGCAGCACCATTGTGGTTTGTAGCCTCTGCTTGCCGCATATCGGTAGTTGTAAAAGTACTAGACACTTGGGTAGAAGAAATGCAAGAAGAAACATTTACCTCTGCACCACAGAGCTCAGAGAGAGAAGCACCTTAGTAAAACAAGTTAGCGGCACACAGCTGGCATTTTTTCACCTCATGCCTCACTTTCTGCATCCCTTCCCCTTTCACAATTCCCCTGCTATATCTGCTGCCAAATTTGCAGCTTCTAATGAAAGGGAGGGAAGTCTCACAAGGGGTTTCATAGGCTTAGGATATGGCAGATCAGGCATGGAAGACGGCCATGAGGCCATGTTGAGGAGGGTCAGGAGAAGACCCATGCCCAAGCCTAGCATGTTAATGCCAGTTTGGCAAATTGCTTTCTTTTATAGCTGCTCCAGTACATGGAAACAGCCCCTTTCTGAGTTCATGTCCTGTGCTACACCACAGTGGCAGACACCTAGCTTCCGTTATTTTTCCCAGGAGGCCATGCCTGTCCTCCGCTAGCATGTGGAATGTAGTGTGTCTGTGTCACTGGACCTTGCTTGTAGGGGGTAGGTGTCATGTGTTGAGCATCACATCCTCCATGCTTCCCTCCTAGTTGGGCACCAAGTAAAGGTCACATGAAAGGCCTACCCCAGGGTTAGTTCTTTGGGCCTACGCTAGACATTTTGTACAGGGTCACTGCTGTGCACATGGGATACCTTTACTTGAGCCACGCTCATGACCCAGACAGATGGTTAAACATGAATGAACTCTAGTAATCTCTCTTAATATACTCTTCATCGTTATGATTAATTGTGCATGTAGGAGGGACATGCAGAGCCAATGCCCTTGTAACACGCTACCTCACTCCAAGTATGGGGTTTCGCTGTGCACCTAGCGCAGACTCCATGCATGCACTTCACTTAGCTATTTCCCTTCCGTACCTGTGTACAAGAAGAGGGCCCTGTCAGTGCAGGACTGCTCCTGTTACTATACAAGACAGATCGTGGCCAAAGGAGTGAGGACAACATCTCCCCCGCTGCAAGAGGCCATATCACCTGCCACATGTACACGCTTAATGACAGGGGGCAAGAGAAACCTTTGTTACCCTTGGTAACCACTTTTATCCTTACACTGTGTTAACTCTCATACTGGGGTCTTCATACCCCCAATGTGTTTAGTGACCCAAGCTGTAGACTATATGTGCCAGTTAACTGCATGACACCCCTTTAGTAACTTCAGACCAGGCAGAGGCAACATTTAACATGTACAGATAACAGTCTGAAAAGAAAGTGCAGTAATTTTCCTAAAATCCCTAGTTCCTAACTTAGGCTTGTGGCTGCCCCAGCATACCTGTAGAGGGAAGAGTCCACCTCTGGCAAAGTCCAGTGATCTTTCTGGGTAATGGGAACTATGAATTTTGCACTTCACTGGCTTTCAAGACTAGACTCCGGCAGAACAGCAGCACGAAAACCCTCAGATATTTCCTAGGTTTTCCCCCCTGGACTCGAAAACCACATTCCTTTTTTTTAACACATGGAATCAGTGGGTTGGACCCAGTGAAGCCCACCAAAAAAAACCCGGGAACACCATTAACTAATAACTTCCCAGGACAGCGTTAACTATTACCTGCCTACATGCTGTGTGGCAGAGAAAATACAGTGCATCCGGAAAGTATTCACAGCGCTTCACTTTTTCCACATTTTGTTATGTTACAGCATTATTCCAAAATGGATTCAATTTATTATTTTCCTCAAAATTCTACAAACAATACCCCATAATGACAACATAAAAGAAGTTTGTTTGAAATCTTTGCAAATTTATTAAAAATAAAAAAAATTAAAAATCCCATATTCATAAGTATTCACAGCCTTTGCCATGAAACTCAAAACTGAACTCAGGTGCATCCTGTTTCCACTGACTTTCCTTGCAAAGTTTCTACAACTTGATTGGAGTCCACCTGTGGTAAATTCAGTTGATTGGACATGACTTGGAAAGGCACACACCTGTCAATATAAGGTCCCACAGTTAACAGTGTCAGAGCAAAAACCAAGCCATGAAGTTTAAGGAATTGGTCTGCAGACCTCCAAAACAGGATTGTATTGAGGCACAGATCTGGGGAGGGGTACAGAAAAATTTCTGCAGCATTGAAGGTCCCAATGAGCAAAGTGGCCTCCATCATCCGTAAATGGAAAAAGTTTGGAGCCACCAGGACTCTTTCTAGAGTGAGCTGCCCAGCCAAACTGAGCGATCAGGGGAGAAGGGCCGTAGTCAGGGAGGTGACCAAGAACCCGATAATCACTCTGACAGAGCTCCAGAGTTTCTCTGTGGAGAGAGGAGAACCTTCCAGAAGAACAACCATCTATGCAGCACTCCACAAATCAGGACTGTATGGTTAAGTGGCCAGACGAAAGCCACTCCTCAGTAAAAGGCATATGACGGCCCGCCTAGAGTTTGCCAAAAGGCACCTGAGGGACTATCAGACCATGAGAAACAAAAGTCTCTGGTCTGATGAAACAAAGATTGAACTCTTTGTCCTGAATGGCAAGCCTCATGTCTGGAAGAAACCAGGCACACTCATCACCTGGCCAATACCATCACTACAGTGAAGCAAGGTGGTGATGGCATCATGCTGTGGGGAGGAACTGGGAGACTAGTCAGGATCGAGGGAAAAATGAATGCAGCAAAGTACAGAGACATCCTTGAGGAAAACCTGCTCCAGAGCGCTCTGGACCTCAGACTGGGGTGATGGTTCATCTTACTACAGGACAGCGACCCAAAGCACACAGCCAAGATAACAAAGGAGTGTTTGTTCTCCTCAGTCAAGATAACAAAGGAGTACGAGACAACTCTCTGAATGTCCTGAGGGGCCCAGCCAGAGCCCAGACTTGAACCCTATTAAACATCTCTGGAGAGGTTGGAAAATGGCTGTGCACTGACGCTCCCCATCAAACCTGATAGAGCTTGAGCTACCTTGCCAAGAAGAATGGGAGAAACTGCCCAAAAATAGGTGTGCCAAGCTTGTAGCATCATACTCAAAAAGACTTGAGGCTGTAATTGGTGCCAAGGTGCTTCAACAAAGTGTAGCACTACTCCCATGGGAGCTGCTGAGTGTGGGTTCCCCTTGGTTTGCCATTAGCAACAGTAGGACACTTAAGCATGTTTCCAAGTGTGATTACCTCAGACAAATACCAGTCCAGTTTCTTTGGTTTTTAGGGTTTATTGAGAACTTGGATAGGAGAAGTGACAATTGGGACACTCCAACAACTGAACCATGCACAAAATAGGCAGGGACTATACAGAACTGCTGATTGATGCGGGTTAACCCTGACTGACGCTGGTTAACACTAGGCCGCTTACTTTAGCTTCACCTTTGACTGTGAAAAGTCCTTTAAGCTCCCTAAAGTACTCCTTCCTGAGGTAGCTGACTTGTAGTGCAGACTGTACTGCTGAGACACTTCAGGGCCCTTCCTGGCACCCTCTTTACTCCCTATTCTTCAGGGCTTCACAACTTGGCAGGGACAGGTTCCACTCAGAACAGGCCTCGCCATGGTCGACCAAAAAAGTGGAGTGCACGTGCTCAGCGTTATATCCAGAGGTTGTCTTTGGGAAATAGACAAATTAGTGCTGCCAGCATTGCTGCAGAGGTTGAAGGAGTGGGGGGGGGGGGGGCATATTTTCTTTAAATGATATATGCAGTGTATGTTGTATGTTTTTATGGAATGATTTATGATATATACGTTATTTCTCACATTTCATCCATGAGATAAAAAAAAGATACTTTTTGGGATATGACTACCAAATGTTAAGGTGATAAGATAGAGAAAAACCTTTTAAGAAGGGATGGGGTGGCAAAATAAATTCCAATCTGGGCAGGGGCGTCTCCAGATAATTTTTTTGGGGGGGCGCTATGGTAGTGCTTGAGGTAAAAATGAGGGTGCTATTGCGGCACTCTACCGCACACCTGTGGGCATGGCCAAAAAGTGGGTGTGGCCTGCAAGTGGGTGTGGTCAGCAAGTGGAGGTTTCTTTGTGACATACAATGGTGATCAGTATTTCCTGGCCTCTGTGTACCAATAAAAAGCCAAAACATGCAGCACACTTCCTTTATACAATTCTACAATTACAATACGTATAAGCACAATGGTAAAACCTATAAATGAATATCCAATGGAAAATCAACCAATGTATTACAATATAGTAGCGATGGTGTCACACCCCCCCCCCCCTCCCCCCTGCAAAAATATTTTGAGAAATTGCAGAGCTTCAATGTGCAAATAATGGTGAAACCCACTACATACAATAATTATAACAGAGATGCAAATCAACCGGTGTATTAGAACATAGTAGTGATGGTGTCACCCACTTTGCAAAAGGTAAGAAAAAAAAGGTAAGAAATATCACAGAGCTGTATTGTGCAATCAATGGTGAAATCCCTATATATATATATATATATATATATATATATATATATATATATATATTCATAATAAAATGTACAATTGATGTACATATTTTACATTTTGTTATTTTTTTATTTTGTTATTAAAAGATGGTCAAAGACTGCAGACATGGTACAGGAGATGATTAGAGATTGCAGACATGATACAGAAGTTGGTCAGAGACTGCAGACATGATACAGGAGATGGTCAGAGTTTGCAGACATGATTGATTCCGGAGATGATCAGGGACTGCGTTTGTGGCTGAACCCAGTGTAAAAGTGTATAGTATCACAGGGCTGCTCCACTCTAAACCAGCTCTGCAAGATCAAGTCAGTAATCCTCCTTTGAAAGTACAATCAAGTGACAGAAGACAGCAGCACATCCAATTTCCAAAATAAAAATTGTCTTACAAACAGTTATAGTAGTGACAATGTGAGGCGACGAATCCCAACAAATGCTAAATAAATATAAGGTGATAATACACGTGATAAATAATAGATTTCAATATTTCATATAGTGCGATAATTCTATCCAAATAAAAAAACATGTAAAAAACTACATCTAAAAATTTACATATAAAAATACATCCAGTCCATAAATTCATAAAGTGCAACAGTATTGATTCCGTGCCAAAAACTCCACCACAAAAAGTGTCATAAGGTGCTGAACAAATCTTCTTATAAAAGTGCTTGTGCTTAAAATATTCCTTCACCCATTAGTGCGGGGATGACTCACCAGAAATCCCAGGGCCTCCAGGACCCCGTTTGCTCAAAATTTTGTGTCAGGCTCCTTGGATTAGTAGCAGATTAATTATTATTATATTATAATAATATTATTATATTATTATTAATTATTATATTAATTTTTATATGTAAATTTTTATATGTAGTTTTTTACACATTTTTTTTTAATTGGATAGAATTATCGCACTATATGAATTATTGAAATGTATTATTTATCACATGTATTATCACCTTATATTTATTTAGCATTTACCATTTCTTTGGATTCGGCACCTCACATTGTCACTACTATTTTTGGTTACCCAAAATTTATGGCAGCCGCATCTTTATATTTCACTTATACTGTATATATATGTCGCACACATCATAGGGAGGCACCGTTTTCTAGGTTTTTACATTGCTTACAAACAGTTAACTGCTCAAGATTAGTGGAGGATAGTAAATGGTTAATGGGTCTGTAAAGCTTCTAGCCTGAACCAGCAGTTAATTGATCTGACCAGAAGTGGTAGCGGGTACCTGAGAAGGGTGGGAGGAGGGCATAAAGCAGAACTTCCCTTTTAGGGTGAAGTTCCATTTGAAGGCATCCCAAAATCGTGCATCTTTAATTTAGCCAATAAAGGGTTTAACAACAAGAATGTACAGAATTTACAGACAATTTACTTGCACATTGTTATGGTATTGCTTGCTATTCCACATTTTTGTTACTATAATAATAGTTTTGCAAAGAAGAAAGCAGAGCCTAGGTATATAATAAGCAAATATGGATGTCCCCATATTTTGCAGCAGCCATATTTGGCTGCAAAAATTACAAACCATAAATAGAACAAAGCTTTTAACACAATACCAGTCATTGATATCATTAGTAACCAAGCTAATCTCTAGTAATAGAAGAGTATACATTCCCTCTAAGTTAAACAAAGGTTTGGTAATTACCCCTTTATGCACTCCATCTCAGCAGTAACACGTCAGTTTATAAACTGGGCCATTTTCAAGTGTGTTCCTGTCCCACCACACTAGAAAACTCCACTTGCATGCAGCTCCTCAAGTAATAGGCCAGGAGCTGAGGCATAGCCTAGGCAGAGGGCCTGCATGACTGGGGTTTGGACATACAGGCTATAGAGCTAAGGGTTAAAGCGGAGTTCCAGGCACAAAAACGTTTTTTTTTTTTTTGTGCCCCTCCGCTAGGTAGAGCTCACCTGAAAAGGAATTGGATAGTTATTTTTATTTTTTTTGTTTACTCACCTTTTTATTGAAGATCGTAAATACTCACCTCTGACTGCTTCCTCCCTCGGAGCCGCGGTTCACCCTGTCACTTCCTGCCTCGCGATGATTCCTGGGAGCTAAACGTCATAGCTCCCAGGAATCAATGCGACGGCACCGGCCCCGCTCGTCATTTCCGGGCGACGCCGCAGTCCCCTGCTAAACAGCTTCTGGGCATGCCCAGAAGCTGTTTAGGAATGCGGTGCCTCACCGGAAGTGACGAGAGGGGCCGGTGCAGTGCATTCTGGGACACGAAGACGCGGAAGAAGACAGAGAAGAGGACCGCGCCGGCTTCAGCTGCCCACAACAGAGATGGAAACGCTGTGGAAGCAATTTTCTAAGTAAGTATTTCTTCTAAAAGGTAAGTGCGAACCGGGACAGATCAGAGGCTAGCCATTGTGGAATGTGCTAGCCCTGACTGTCCCGGGGGTATGTTCAGCAAAAAATCATTTCTGTGCCCGGAACTCCGCTTTAAGTAGGTGAAGGTTTAAGTAAATATAGGACTTACCTTATTGGTGGAGGTCAGGGTGGGGCAGGGTGTGGTCTCAGGGGGTCTTCTGGGGGATGTATTGCCTGGGGCTTCATTCCAGCAAGGGACAGTGCAGGGTTAGAATCTCTCCTGTGTAAAAGAAGCAGATTTAGAGATGGAGGACATAGAGAGCATGTTGGCCAGTGTTAGGACGGCTGCTTTGGCTAATGGGCCTCAGTGGTTGCGTGCCCAGATGCCCGAGGTGCTCCAGGGGTCGGGCCAGGCTACTGCTGTGCCTGTGCCCACTAGAGTGCGTGCTAGGAGGTCATGCCCCCTGAGCGCCTGAGCCCTGAGGTGACCCCTAGGGGTGGCCTCCGCGTTGGGACCCTTCAGCCCCTTCGGCTAAGAGAATTCCCCCCCTCTTCTCCCGGGGGGGGGGGCTGGGAGGAATCCCCGTCACCGGCGGGCCCCTGCAGGGAGAGCGAGGTCGGTGTCTCGCTCCCCTTTCCCTTCTTCTCGTGGACGTGTGGATGCGGCCTGCTCTGCTGGTGCTCGGCCAGCTGGGAGTGGGGCTCAGCGAGGGAGAAGATCTGATGCGGGTCGGGGCCTTAATGACCGGGCGGCCGGGACTACCAGAGGGAGAAGCCGAGGTACCTGTGAGGGCGAGGACGGCGTCTCTTCAGCTGGTCCGGAGTGGAAGGCGGCGTCTGCATTCCCTGTGCAGAGTGCCCAGCGGGGGATGCGGAGTC
Organism: Pelophylax lessonae; assembly: GCF_965119305.1. Taxonomy (NCBI): domain Eukaryota; kingdom Metazoa; phylum Chordata; class Amphibia; order Anura; family Ranidae; genus Pelophylax; species Pelophylax lessonae. The sequence goes on from NC_138770.1 coordinate 179,778,262, forward strand.
GGAGAGCGGCAAGAGATCAGAGCGGAGCGGCGGCTGATGTCATCTGTCGGCGCCGAGAGCTCCCTCTGCTCGGCGGCGGTGGCGGTGGACAACCGATCAGAGGGTGAGCCTGGTAAGTCTGCTGCTTGCAGCTCTCTCACTGTCTCTTCTTCTCTGTCTGAGGTGTCTGCGGCTGGGTCTGTGGTGGTGGGGCCGGGCGCCTTGGGGGGGGTTTCTGAGGTGGTCGGCGGGGGGGTCTCTGTCGGAGGGGGGCCCTCAGTCGTTGGCGGGGGGCGCCCGCCGTGGGGAGAGGGGCTCATGGCTAACGTCCTGCAGGCCTTTGTCTTGGGCTTCAGTGCGGTGCTGTCAAGCTGTGGGACTGGGGGGTCCCAGGTGGTGACGGGTTCCCCGGTGTCAGCGTGGACCAGGGGGGGACTCCTTTGGGGGCGGTAGCTGCGGGGCCAGCTGTGCCCCCCCCCCCCCGCCTGCGCTTCCGGCGGTGGTTGATCGGAGCATGGCGCCCGTTTCGTCGGGCAGCGAGCAGGTTTAGGGATTGGTTCCCCCCCTGGGCAGCTGGTGGCGGAACCCAAGAAGACGGAGGGGGACGTGGATGGGGTTCGCCTGGCGGATGCGGCGCGCTGTGAGGTCTATGTGTGCTTCGAGGGCCCCTTGGGAGCGTATCTGAAGCCGGAGGTGAGAGAACGCATCTGGAAGGGTGAGTATGTTGAGATATTCTCCTTGCTCCCCCTGGAAAAATTTAACCTGGATAAGGTTAAGCCGGATGAGAGCAAGAAGGAGGAGGAGGAGAAACGGCGCTATCACTTGATCCCGAGGACTTTTGGGAACTGGCTGCAGGCGTTTAATATTTTGGCCAGCGTCATCGGTGAAAAGTCCACGGAGAGTTGTTCGGCTCTGTTTTGTTACCTCGATTCAATCAGTGAGGCTATGCGGGTGTATGGGGGCGTGGCCTGGCTGCGGTACAATGAGCAGTTCCGGCAGCGGAAGGCAGTTCACCCGGGGCTTCGTTGGGACCACAATGATATTAGCCTGTGGATGAAGCTCATGATGCAGGCGCAGGGCTCCAGCACCCCCTTTTCCGGGGGGGCCGGGGGTGGCGTTTCAACCTCTTCACCGTCGGCCACAAAGCGCAAGGGGTTCTGCTGGCAGTTCAACGAGGGGACCTGCAAGTTCGATGGCTCCTGCCTATTTCGGCATGAGTGCTCCAGTTGCGGAGGTTCACACCCAGGGTCTAAGTGCTTCCGGCAAGGTAAAGGGAATCCCTTTGATGCTGGAAAGGGGGAGGACCCCAGTGCAGGTGGAAAAAATGGCGCCGTTCCTAAGTAGATATCCGGATCGTGACGCGGCGCGCTTGCTGTTTCGGGGGTTTTCGGAGGGGTTCTTGATTCCGAGTGCACTGGATAGCGTTCCTCCGGTGCCGGAGAACTTGCGGTCTGCAAAACAGCATGCTGCAGTGGTCTCGGAGAAATTGGCCAAGGAGGTGTCCCTTGGGAGGATGGCAGGTCCTTTTCCCTCTCCGCCGATGGGGGACCTGGTGGTGTCCCCGTTGGGGGTGGTTCCGAAGAAGGAGCCCGCAAAATTCCGGATGATTCACCATCTTTCTTTCCCCAAGGGCATTTCCGTGAATGATGCAATTGACCGTGAGCTGTGTGCTGTGTCCTATGCCTTCTTTCAATAGGGCAGTTGAGTGGGTTCGCAGGCTTGGGGCGGGAGCCCTTTTGGCCAAGATGGACATTGAGTCCGCGTTTCGGTTGTTGCCTGTGCATCCTCTCAGTCTGCACCTCTTGGGGTGCGTATGGGAGGGTCCGTTTTTTGTATACCTCTGCTTGCCCATGGGTTGCGCCATTTCCTGTTCCTTGTTCGAGGCCTTTAGCTCCTTCTTGGAATGGGTGGTGAAGGACGTCTCCGGGTTGTCCTCCATCATACATTACTTGGATAAATTTTTGGTGATGGGCCCGGCCGATTCCCAGGTGTGTCGGATCTTGTTGTCCACGATTCGACATGTCTTTGGGATTTTTGGGGTGCCGCTGGCTGAGGGGAAAATGGAGGGGCCTACTACCGAGTTGCAGTTTCTGGGTATTGTCATCGACACGGTGGTGATGGAGTGTTGCTTGCCGCTTGAGAAGCTGCGTGACCTGTGAGCGTCGGTGACCGCCGCGCTCGGCAGTCGTAAGATTCAGTTGCGGGCGCTTCAGTCGCTGTTGGGCAAGCTGAATTTTGCTTGCCGCATCATGCCAATGGGGCGCATTTTCTGCCACCGGCTGGCGGCCGCCACGGCAGGGGTGAGGGCTCCTCATCATTTTATCCGGTTATCCCTAGCCCACCGGGCTGATCTTTTGGTGTGGCGGTCGTTTCTGGATTTGTTTAATGGTCGTCGTTGTGGATGGACAGCATGGTGTCCCAATGTGATCTGGACCTGTTCACGGATGCGGCTGGGTCTGCGGGCTACGGCGCGTTTTTTCGGGGCCAGTGGAGTGCGGGGGCTTGGCCAGCTTTGTGGCGGGAGGCCGCGTTGCTGGGCAATTTAGTGCTTCTTGAGTTGTTCCCGATCGTGCTGGCGGTAGAGCTCTGGGGGGAGGTATTCCGGAACAGAGGGGTCCGCTTTCACTGCGATAATATGGGGGTGATCCAGGCCATTAATAGCACGTCGGCGTCTTTCCCCCCCCCCCATGTGGTGCGTTTCCTCCGGCATTTGGTCCTGCGGTGTCTGTGTTTAAACTGTTACGTCTGTGCGGTGCATGTGCCGGGTGTGGAGAACAATGTGGCTGACGCCCTGTCTCATTTTCAGTGGGAGAGATTTCGTGTCTTGGCACCGGAAGTGGAGCAGCGCGGAATACCCTGTCCGGAGCACTTGTGGGACATCGCCTTCGGTTGATCCCTGAGTTGGTCAGGAATTCTGTGTGTCTGTCCACGTGGTCGGCGTATGAGAAGGTTTGGGGTGAGTGGCATGGGCTGGTGAGTGACTTTGGGGGTTACTTCACCGAGGAGGATCGTTTGGGTGCAGTACTGTGTTTTATCAAGATGAATGTGGAGGGGGGCACTTCCGTTTCTAGTCTGAACAAAAAGATGGCGGGTTTGGCGTTTTTGTTTCAGTTGTCGGGGTTTCGGGATGTCACTAAGGATTTTCTGGTGCGGCGGGCTTTACGGGGCTTTAGGCGGGGTAAAACTGCCCCTGACTCTCGCCGCCCGGTCTCCTTCGGGATGTTGTGGGACATCGTGGGGTGTTTGGGGCGGGTTTGTTCCTCGCCGTTTGAGGCAGCGCTGTTAAGGACGGCGTTCACGTTGGCCTTTTTTGGTGCGTTCAAGGTTGGTGAATTGGTGTGTCAGTCCCGCCGAGGGGGTGGTGGTCCGACTGTCGCTGACATTTCTTTCAGGGGGGGCTGGAGTTTCCTTGTTGGTCCGCAAGTCCAAAACTGATCAGCAGGGAGTTGGGCAGTGGATTGACTTGGGCGAGGTGCCCGGGCTCGCTGGTGTGCCCGGTGTGGGCTGTTCGGGAGTGGTTGCTAATCCGGCCCTCGGGACCGGGGCCCTTACTGAGGCATGCGGATGGTTCGGCTTTGTCCCACTTCCAGTTTGTGTCGGTTTTTCGGAAGTCACTGGTGGCTGCCGGTTTGCCGTCGCACAACTATTCCTCGCATTCCTTTCGCATTGGGGCGGCTACGGAGGCCGCCCCCTGGGGACTGGATGACCGGGTGGTCAGGAGGATTGGCAGATGGGAGTTGGGGCGTTTCAGGCTGTATGTTCGCCCGCACTTGTTGTAAGCGCTGGTGGGACTAGGTGTCCTCGTTGGTGGTGGGGTTGCTGGGAGTAATTGGAGGGGTGTCCTGGGTGGTCGTGGCTCCTTTGTCTTGTGTTCTTTTCTGTTGGTATGGGGCCCTAGGGCTCCTTGTGGGTTTTTTCTTACTGTTCTGTCTGTGTTATGTCAGTTGGAGGGGTTCCCTTAGTGATTATGTCTGTTTTCTTGTTTTGCAGGTTCTGAGTGTTTGATGTGGATCCTGGGTCACTCTTATGTGTTCTGGGGGCAAAAAGGGCGGATGTGCGTCCGGAAGGCCGCCAGTTGTGATTTTCCCGGAGGGTGTCCAGGGTAAAATGGATTGGGATTCTGGGCATGTTGTGGTCCCGGGTGTTGCCTGAGGTGCACCACTACTCCAGGCTGGACCGACCTCCTGACGTGCTCCTTCTTCATGTAGGGGGGAATGACCTTGGGCTCCGCTCTATGCGAGAGCTGATCAGGGACATCAGATTTGATTTTCTTCACTTGCGATCCCTCTTTCCCGACACGGTAGTGGTGTGGTCGGACAAAGTGGCCCGCACCTCCTGGCGTTTGGCCAGGTCGGTGCACAGGCTCAACAAGGCCAGAATTAAAGTCAGTAAGGAGGTGGCTAGATTTGTAGTCAGGAATGGGGGCTTGGTGGTTCAGGACTTGGAGCTGGAGAAGGACGTGGGCTTGTTTTTGCGGGGGGATGGGGTCCACCTTAACGCGGTGGGCATTGATCTGTGGTGTGTTTAAGTTTGCAGGAGGGCATACACAGAGCGGTGCGGGTGTGGGGGGACACCCAGGCGTAAGGTTTCACGCTGGGCGTCTGTGGCAGAGGTCGCTGGGTTTTTGAAGGCAGGGGATGGTTACGCTCTTTGGAGAGCGAGGGTCTGGGTCTATCTTTGGTATGGGTGTACCTGCCCTAATAAGTGGTGGATTTATTATTCAAGTGTTGGAAGCTGGCTGTATCGGTTGGAGGAGTTGTAAACGTTTGTCCCCGAGTTGGTGTAATTGCGTCTGGGGGCTTATGGTGAGACTAATGTGGTGCCAGATACAGCCGGTTGGTCATTTAAGGGTGCCTTCAAAAATCTTAAGACCTATTTGAAGAGCAGGTCGTTTTATCAGGCTGGTTATGTATGTTATATATTTAAAATGGTGTAATGAAAATGTGGTTATTTATGTTTTGTTAATAAAGAGGCTGCTTTGGCCATTTTAAACCATAATAAAGAGGTGGTGTGTAGTCATTTATTGGGGTACAGGGAAGGTATGTGGTGTTGGTTGGTTAGGCTCTGGCAGCCGAAATATTGGGCGATACCCCCAGTCATGCACCTCCCTAAACATTTTCAAATAATTTTGTAAATCAAATATTTTTATTAACTTCTAATTGTATTCCATTTCTAAGTTTTTTTTTTTTTAAATACTCTTAATTTCAGAATTGAATACTATCTATATATAGAATATGTATATCCTTTACATTTTCATACATACATTTTAGTCCCCTTCATTTAAAACTCTCAAAATAACTAATAACTAATCATACAATCCTAACAACCTTCCCTAACAACGTTTAACCTGGCTGCCACTGTTGACCATTCATCTACACCTCCTTGTAGCATTTATACATATTCCTTGTTTTCTATCCCCCCCCCCCCCCCCTCCTTTTAGATCACTATTTAACACTTATCTTCCATTCCTATCCAAAGTAACATTAGCATTGATCCATACATCCCAAATGTTATATTGTTGTGTCACTCCTCTATGCTCATAAATGATCTGTTCATAGGGTGGTATTTGATTCACTGCTTTCATCTGTTGATGTAGTGAGGGTGGTATCACTTTTGCTTCCATGCCAAAAATAGTGTTTCTTGCCATAGAATCTTAGTATTTCTAGGCCATATCCCAACCTCCAGTAATCCCAACAAACACATCTCAGCAGACCATGGAATTGGTCTAACCAATACAATTGTCAGTTCTTCTATTACTTGCTTCTAATACCTTAAAATGAAATCACAGTGCCACATTAAGTGTAGGAAGTCTGCCCTCTCTTAGTGGCATCTCAGACAATTCAATGTGGTCCTGCGCCCCATTCCAAGTAATCATCTTCAGCTAAGGTATACTATACCTGATGTATCATATACTGTATAATTGAATTAGCCTATTATTAGCTGCTAGTGAAACTGTCAAATGTATGGAGCAAATCTCTTCCCACCTCTCATCTGTTCATTTATCTCTAAAGCCCCGTACACACGTACTGATCGTCGGCCGAACGATCAGCCGTCCAGGGCTGTCGTGTCTGTTGAAAACTGCAAAAGAATGCACACGAATTTTGTCGGCCAACAACAGCCGACTGCAGAAGTGATGTCATGTGATGGTTAGCTTTCCTTGTCTTTTTTCTTTTCTGAGCATGCCCAGTCTTGCTAATCTGCTGTCTGTCGGCCGAAATCTGTACTGACTGGCGAACAATCGGCCGTTCTGGTGACGGCCAACAAATATTTTAAAGTCTACACAACAGATTCTGTTCGGCCGAAAATGCGCTGTCGGAAGCATCATACTAACAAGCCTACAATCAGCCGATCGGTCGGCGGCCGAATATTTGCGGCCGACAATCGGTACGTGTGTACGGGGCTTTACTCTCAGTGTAGTTCTGCACACTTTAGCCTACACTAAATGTGAATAAAGGAGTCAGTCCTTTAGGGCCATTTCTAAATTTAATGGGGCACTTGTGTCATAGCCAGGACCTCACAGAAGCACCTTGGGAAGGCTATGTCACCAAAGCCTTCCAGGGAGATCTTGACTGTGCACTGTGAGATCTCAAAAATCTAGCAAGATCACAGGGGAAAAGGGTTTTCCCCCTCAGATGATGAGTACTGGTATGTAAACAATACAATTTTTGGGTAGAGTCAAGATTCTCCTATGCATCATCGGGTGGCAGCTGGAAACCAATTCCAGGAAGCAAAGGAGGACCCAATCTTCTACCTTCAGTTAGAGTGACTAGTAGCACCAAATTCAAAAACAAAAAGGTAATTAGAGATACACATCATTTCACAAACTTTAGGGTACTTGCAGAAGCCACTGATGTTTGAACATTAGTATTCCTAGCCAAAACTTCTTGTATTTTTTGTGCGTATTTGTGAACATATTAGTATGAATACATATACATTAGGGATGATCGAACGGTTCGGGTCGACCATCGGTTCGACCCAAACATTGGGTGTTCGAAATTCGTCTGAATTCAGAACTTTTTGCTGTAAAAGTTCGGAATTCAATCACCAGAACCGCCCAAAATGCAATGGGACAGAAAGTGGGCTTTAAAAGCCTGTGATTGGCCCAGAAACGTCAGTAAAAGCCAATGAGGGGGCAGGAGTCTGCTAGGAATGTGACTGGAGTGACTACGGGGACCAGAGGCTAATCAGGAGTGAATACGCCCCCCAGTATATAACATAGCCCTGCCTAACCTCTAGCACTGTAATACAGAGGCTTTGGAAGAGACTGGAAGCATTTGTGTTTCTCCTGCTGTGTTAAACAACGTTGCTGCATAGCCGATTGCTTGTTAAGCTCCAGATCAGCAGAAGAGCAGTCAGCTTACAGAAAGATTGTCAGTGTAGTTAGAAATACAGCGATTGTGCTGTTTGAGTTAGAAAAAAAATAAATACATTTAAAGGGACAGTGTCAGTTAGAAATTATCTTCTGCTGTATGGAGCTGTTCTTTTAGTGTGAGGAAAGGGATATGCAGTGTAGTTAGGGTACTGTATACCACTATAGTTAGATTCAATAATCTAGTTTTTGTAGGGATTGTTTTAAGTGTCAGGGTTCCATCTAGTGAACATGTTGCACTGCTGATATATCTACAGCAGGTATACGTGCTTGCTAGTCAGCTATTGTGCAAAATACATTTCAGCGATACACACATCTTCTGTATTTAGCGACAACTTTGGGTCACATAGCAGTGTGCGTTTTGCAGGTGAATTTCACCACACAGAGTTGCCAAAGCCTCAGTGACAACTATACATAAATTAAAATTCATCACAAAAAAAAACAGATTATTTTTCTTAGAATTTCTGTTGTGCAGGGATGGTGTTACCCTCCTTTCATAAAGTGCAAATAAATAAAGTGCATAAATAATCCAAAACATCCAACTAAGCAAGAACAGAGTCCTTCAAAAGTCTTTGTTTATGTAGTGCCAGAGCTGGTGGTGGTGACATTGTACGGTGGTTCCTATAACTGACACCAATGACCCTCCATTAAAGGCACTGTGTATTGCTCTGGCACTACATAAACAAAGACTTTTGAAGGACTCTTTTCTTGCTTAGTTGGATGTTTTGGATTATTTATGCAGTTTATGCACTTTATTTATTTGCACTTTATGAAAGGAGGGTAACACCATCCCTGCGCTACTGAAATTCTAAGAAAAATAATCTGTTTTTTTGTGATGAATTTTAATTTATGTATAGTTGTCACTGAGGCTTTATCAACTGTGCGATGTGAAAATCACCTGCAAGACGCACACTGGCATACTGCTATGCGACCCAAAGTTGTCGCTAAATAAAGCAGATGTGTGTGACGCAGAGTAGCAAAGCCTTTTGCAGTGGGCTTAAAGCCTCAGTGACAAGTTAACGCCTGTTCTTGTTGTAAGCGTTAAGTCCACCGCAAAAGGCGTCACACACCTCTGCTTTATTAGGAGAAAAAAAAAAGGCGCGGTTAAGCAAAAAAGTGATTTTTGAAGGTTTGGCATGCTATAATTCTGGTTCTGGACATGCTACAGAGCTGAAACTTCACAGGTACATTTTTTTTAGACCCCCCCCCCCCCCCCCCCCAGACCCTAAATCCAAAGAAATCTCTTTTTGTTTTTTTCAATAATTTTTTTCAATAACTGGCTCTCTATCAAAAAACGACAATTTTTAAGAATTTTTTTTTTTGCCTGATTCATAGTCCCTGGGGCATGATCCAGAACCCTAGCACTTTTTAGGGGCATTTATTAGGTTTTAGGGCTTCAAAATGGTGTTTTGATTCCCAAAGTTCGGTTCCCATTGATTTCAATGGGGTTTGGGAATCCGAACCAAACTTTCGGGAAATTCAGGTGTTCTGGTCGAACCAAACTTTTCAAAAGTTCGATCATCCCTAATATACATTAATAAAATAAATTCTAGCTCCCTGAATGCAATTCTAATCTTTTCAACTCTAACCTAACATTTCATGCACATAAAATACTGACCAGCAACACAGATTTCTGTTTTCTTTTTTTTTTTTTTTTACTCATCTATATACAGCGCATGGTTACGCACCTGTGTGTACAGGCACATTGAAAACAATGGGTTGCATTTAAATCAGTGAAAAAATCCGCCTGCATGCCTAAAAACGCTGCATTTTTAGGAAGCAGTTTGCAAAAAGCCTTATAATGGTGCCTGTATTTTATTAATAGGGAGAAGGGTGAAGGTCAGCTTTAAAAAATTTGTATAAACAGTTTACACATTTGTTATAGCATATACAATATATGCATTACCTGTATGCATACGCTTTTGTATATACACTGTATATTAGGGTTGCACTGATACCGGTATTAGTGCCAAAACGAAGCATTTGCATGACTATCGGTATTTGTGCAAATGCTCCGGTATCTGAAAACAATACTTTTAGGTATGGTTCTTTCAGCTGTCAGCGGGATTCCCCCACTGACAGCTGAAATGTAAACAAAAAAGCTGGCAATTACCAGTTGTTAGGGAGCGGGGCCGCCACGTCCTTGGGGTTCCCTTGTTGACAGCTGTAAACAAAGTCCCAGAAATTGGAGCTGTCATAAATTATTTTTACACCTTGAACATATATTTACACGTTTTACATTGAAAAAAGTGCAAAATTAAAAAAAAAAAAAAATTATTTCATTTGTAAATAACTTTTCAGTGCTTTGTACCATTGCTGACAGCTGAAGTGTAAACAAAGCAATTGCTGGCGGGTATTGGTAATTGGTATCGGTGTGACCAATGATGAGGAAACACCGTTCAAGGTGTGAGTGCTGCAAGTCTAGTGTTGTCTCCAAAGCAGAAGTGCCCACCCAGCTCGCCTCTGAGATCAACAGGAAAAATGGATGAATGACTGCACACTCAGGAAGGATGCTAAAATATTTATTGTATTAATCAACAAATAAAAGCATATACAGCACAGCGAGCACCAGGAGATAAAAATGGTAATGCATTTCATGCAGATAACAGTGCGGTTATGAATAGGCGCTGTTATCTGCATGAAACGTGTTAACATTTTTATCTCCTGGTGCTCGCTGTGCTGTAAAGGCTTTTATTTGTTGATTACTACAATAAAGATTTTGGCATCCTTCCCGAGTGTACAAACCATTCATCCCCACCCCATACCTAATTGGTGGCGGCAAAAATTTTAAAAAAGTATCGGTACTCATACTTACTGTAGAATAAAATGGTATTGGTGCATCCCTACTGTATGTTCCTCAAAGAACCTCTAAAACAGGGGTGTCAAACTCGATTTCATTGCAGGCCACATCAGCATTATGGGCGCCCTCAAAGGGCCCATTGCATCTGTAAGACTAGATGTCCAGAGCAACCCATCACCCTAAAATCAGATGTCAAGAGCTCCCCCCCCCACCATCAGAAATCATGGGCCCCCACACTCACTTACATCACAGTGCACCCCCCTTACCCTGTGCTGGTGCCAGAAAGAAGTTAGCGGCAGAGTAGTGAAGCAGAGAATGCAGGGTCTGGAGGAGGACCAGGGGAAGGCTGGATTCAGCTGCCAGAGTCTGCTGAATGCTGAGACCAGGGGAGGCGGAGATTAGAGCATGCCACAGAGAAGCACAGGATCTCTAGGAGCAGTTCTGTCCTCCTCTCTGCTACTGACTGCTGAGACGGTGTGGGGAGTTGGATATGAGAAGCATAAGACCTGGCAGAGGAGTTCTGTTCTCCTCCCTGCTGCCGACTGCTAAAACATGGAGGGGACAGAGATGAGGGGGGTGCTGTAGCTGCAGGATAGGTGTAAGGGCCACATGAAATGGCCTGGCGGGCCAGATTCGGCCCCTGGGCCTTGTGTTTGACACCCGTGCTCTAAAAGATTCAATGCTTTTTTGTTTTGATGTATTTACTTATAAGATTTAAAATGTTTAGTACACATTTTCAAAAAAAATATGTTTATTGGTTTAAAACAGAAGAAACTGCAATGAACATCATGGACAAACGTTCTGAGGGGAGCAATTCTCAAATCACAGAGTTTGAGATGTCAGAACTAGAGGAAAAGGTAATAGCTTATTATACATTCTCAGGTAGATGTATTTGCTTTTACTATCATATGATAGCAATTTGTTTATTTTCATGTAAAAACAATAATATCAAATAAGATATCTGTACATTATAATCCTAGGTTCACAACTATGCATTTGTTGCGGTTCATGTTTGCGTGAGCGCGGCAGATCATTACTTTGAATGGTCTCCTGTAACTGCAGAAAATGCAGGAAAAAGGTTCCTGCACCTTTTTAAAAACACAGCTGCAGAGAAATTGCATGGTGCTTTTGAACCATGTGATTTCCCACACCCAAAAACGCACTGCATTTTCAGATGCAAGGGGGTGCTTAACTGCTCTGTACAAAATCCTCTTCCTCTTCTTTTTTGGTCCCCTGCCAGCGGTCCTGGCTGCTATCCCCTGCTGAATGCCCCCAATAGCAAGTCTCTTGCTATGGGGGCACTGGAGCAGGCTTGCGCAAGAACCGTGCTCCTGTAAATGGACATGGTCCATTTGCACACCGAGCGTGGCTCGGCCCCACCCCCACTCTCTCCTCATTGGTCACTAGCTATGATTGACAGCAGCAGGAGCCAATGGCTCCCACTGCTCTGTGAGCCAATGAGGAAAGGGATACCAGGGAAAGCCGCTGCTCTCATGCACATCGCTGAATTTAGATGGGGCTCCGGCTTTCTTTAGTAAAAGGGGGGATGAAGGGAGCTGCACTGAGAAAAATTAAAATAAAAAACATGGCTGCCTTTAGAACCACTTTAACTAGCTCCTACTGCGGCAGGCTGGCCCTCCTGCGTGAACCGACGTAGGTCTACGTCGGTCGCACTCGTCAGCGGGGACTCCGATGCACGGGCAGGCGGCTCCGATTGCCACCTGACACCCACGATCCCGCTGAGAGAGAAGGACGGTCAGCTGTAAACACTTCTATGTAGGATAACAGGTCTCTGTGATCATTTCACAAGCCACGCCCCCATACAGTTAGAATCACTCCCCTAAGCTCACATTTAACCCCTTGATCACCCACAGTGTTAATCCCTTCCCTGCCAGTGTCATTATTACAGTAACAGTGCATAGTTTTAGCACTGATTACTGTAGTAATGTCACTGGTCCCCCCAAAAGTGTCAAAAATGTCAGTTAGGGGTCCGATCTGTCCGCCGCAATGTCGCAGTCCCGCAAACAATCGCAGATTGCCGCCATTACTAGTAAAAAAAAAAAAAAAAAACAATAAAAATGACATAAATATTTCCCTTAGTTAGTAGACGCGATAACTTTTGCGCAAACCAATAAAAATACACTTATTGCGATTTTTTTACCAAAAATATGTTGCAGAGAATAAATTGGGCTAAAATGTTAAAAAGTTTTGATTTTAAATTTTTTTTTTTTTTTGGAATGTTATATAACAGAAAGTGAAAATTATTGTTTTTTTATTCAGAATTGTTGCTGTTTTTTTGTTAATAGCGCAAAAAAATAAAAATTGTACAGATAATTAAATACCACCAAAAGAAAGCTCTATTTGTGGGGAAAAAAAGGACATCAATTTTATTTGGGTACAGCATCGCATGACCGCTCAATTGTCCGTTAAAGTAACACAGTGCCAAATCGCAAAAAATGGCCTGGTCATTAAGGGGGGAAATCTTCCGGTCCAGAAGTCGTTAAGCACCTGTCATGTCATCTCAGTGGGTACTGGGTACCAGCTCTTAGACTATATGAATAATAAAAAGTAGATACTGCAAAGCCAGATTTATTCCTGTACTAAAATGTTAAGAACTGAAGTGAATCTGTGACTATGGAAATTAAAATTTTTACATATTCATAACAAACAGTTAAAGCGCTTTAGAGCAAGCTGTCACTGATCACAATCAGCGATTCTGGTGGACACGATGTCTGCCAGGACACGCCGATCTTTCCCAAGACAGGCAGAACGGCTGTCTGCCTATGTAAACAAGGCAGATCTCCCTTTTGTCAGGGGAGAAGATAGAGATTCTGTGTTCCTGCTAAACAGGAACATGGATCTCTCTCTTCCTCCAGTCAGACTATCCCCCACACAGTTAGAAAGCACCTCCTAGGGACACATTTAACCCTTTGATTGCCCCTGATGTTAACCCCTTCCCTGTCAGTGTCATTAGTACAGTAACAGTGCATATTGTAAGCACTGATCACTGTATTAATGTCAAGGGTCCCCAAAAAAGTGTCAGTTATGTGTCCGATTTGTCCACTGCAATGTCTCTGTCCCATTAAAAAGCGCAGAATGCTGCCATTACTAGTAAAAAAAATAAAATAAATAAATAAAAATGCCATAAAAAAATCCCATAGTTTGTAGGCGCCATAACTTTTCTTTAGTGTTGTATCCCCCCCCCCCCCCCCCCAGTATACATGGATCTTTTTTATATACTCTACATATCCTATTCAATTGATTACTACAAATATTGTATCTTTTTCTCTTGGCATGTATTTCATATACTTTCTACTTCTTTTGTGCAGATTGGACTGTACGTGAAAGAGTTCGGAGAAATCCAAAATTCGCTGCAAGAGCACCTTAGCAAGTGTAGCAAGGAACTGCTTGACATTGCAAACTACATGGATGAGTTTCATAGAAAAGCCACCATTGCTAGTGTCTCCGGAAGTTCTGTGGGCATAGTAGGAGGGATCACTACTATAGTAGGCCTGGCCCTGACACCTTTTACATTTGGTGCTTCTTTGATAGTTAGCGCAGTAGGCATGGGTGTGGCTACAGCAGGAGGACTCACCGGTGCATTTGCCTCTATAGTTGACAATGAGAACATCAAAAAGAAACTCAAAAGAGTAGAAGAAATTGTAAAAGAAATAGAAAAACATATTGAGCAGATACAATTGATTTCTGAAGGAATGAACAGTGTTTTTCAAAACCTGGGTAGCAATGACATCTATAATGTTGCCACACTTGGGGGCATAATCACAAGTACAGCAGTTCAGGTAGGCAGGCTTGTTCGGTTGGGCAGAATAATTGCAACCGCAACTCAAGGGGCCAAAGTAGCAGCTCAAGGGGCCCGTGTGATTACGGCTATTTCTGGGGTTCTTGCTGGATTGTTTTTAATTATCGATACATTTTTTATTGTAAAGGGAGCACGGGATCTAAAAAATGGATGTAAGACCAAAGAAGCTGCAGAGATTAGGGACCTGGCTGAAAAACTTATAAAATTCCAAAGTGAGCTACAATCTAATAAAGAGGAGATGACAAAGGAACTTGAGAATTCAGCCCTGTTCACACAAATTACCACCTCATAATTGGTCCCGACAGCCTTGTGTCCCATGCTTTGTTAGGGGTGCACCTTCTTCTCAAAACCCCCTCACAATGCTAATGGGCATGCAGACTGGGAACATCATGGAAGGGACTACATGCCTGTTTCCTCAATGCCCGAGGGATATTAGGCTGTATGTTTGGTGCATAAATAATTAATGACTTTAATGTAATAATTATTAGTCAACTCAGGAGCCCTTTCACACTGAGGCGCTTTTAAACTGCCAGAAAAACACTTTTCAGGCGCTTTTGAAGAGCTTTTCAGCGCTTTTGAAGAGCTTTTCAGGCGCTTCCCATTCATTTCAATAAAGAGCTTTTGAGGCGCTTTTTTAGTGCCACAGCCCTGCCAGCACACCACCCTAGTGTGAAAGCATTCATTGATTTTAATTAGAATAGGTTTTCATGAGCTTTTCAGGTGTTTTTTTTTTAGCGCCAAAGCACTTGAAAAGTGCCTCAGTGTGACAGGGGTCTTAGGCTTGAAGCGCCATTAAAACCACCAGTGAGTCACTACTACACTTTCTATGGAGTGAGGTACACAAGCATCATGTAATAGCTCAAAGTAATGGTTAATCCAACACATTTGGAGCATTGTACTATTTTCAATTACTTCTACATGCTACTTGTGTAACTCAGTCCATAGCCATTTGTTCTATATGTGTAGTGACTAGTGATCGAACACTACGGGTCCATGTACATGGGACGTTGTTAAAAGTCCCTTTGAATGCTGGAATTTTTAGGACGTTTGAAACGTCCGTTCGGTCGCGTTTGTACCCGCGTTTAGCAGGCGTTTGCGGGCGTTTGCGTTTAGAACCGTTCCTAGAGGTCAAAAAAATTATTCCCCTTTAAAATGGAAAAACGCGAACGCCAAACGCGGGTCATCGCGTTCGGTCGCGTTCGGACACGTTCGGTCGCGTTTTTGCGTTTGAAACGCCGGGAAACACACGTTCGAACGCAAATAATTGCGTTCTAAAAAAAGTCCCTGAACGCAACTGCCCGCAAACGACCGCAAACGACCCTGTGTACATGGACAGATAAGATAAAATGTAGATGGGTTCAGGGGCTTCTAAAAAAAATGCCCAACTGCTCCTAAACGGCCATTTCCAGCGTCCCGTGTACATGAAGCCTACTACTATTAGTGATTTTATTACCGTGTTTGAGTTACTAAATTTTGCTGATTAGCCCCTTGCCTTAATATAAAGCTTTGGACATAGAAAATATTAAATAAATGACTCAGACCATGGTGTAATGAATTGTAAGTGTTTGACATGTTACTTCCCAGCTGCTTGAACTGAACATGATTTTCATTTACATACAGTAAATACTGTAATCTTCAATTGATGGTATACACATGTTTATCTACAGAC
Source organism: Pelophylax lessonae (assembly GCF_965119305.1). Lineage (NCBI taxonomy): Eukaryota > Metazoa > Chordata > Amphibia > Anura > Ranidae > Pelophylax > Pelophylax lessonae. The sequence continues at coordinate 179,793,899 of NC_138770.1, forward strand.
TGTCATTTTATGTCATTTTTATTTTATTAGTAAATATTCATTCATTTCTGTCAAAAAGGCATAATAAATGTTTGAAAGCATTATATCAATTATATGTATTCCTGTAATGTGACAATAAATAAACAAAACATTTATTTCAAATCACTTCCTCAGATTTACTTCACACCTTGCTTAACAGATACACTCTGCACCATAGTACATGTATGAAAGCATGTAAAAATTTTAAGCACAGGGAAGTCCAAATATAAAATCATACTTACAAATAAAATAATTGTAAAAAATTTTAACATTTAAAAAAAAGTTGTACATTTTTTTTTTCATGTAAAATAACAAATAAAAAGGGCTATTTCACACAGGTTCTCTGTTATGTTTGTGTCCGCTAATAACGATTTTAGTGTATTTTTAGTGAAAATATTGTCTTGATAAATTCGGGAGGGGGGGGGGATATTTTTATTGAAAATATTGAAATATTGTCTTGATAAATTCGGGGGGGGAGGGGCCTGCCAGGTAGGCTGTTAGGGGCCCACTGATTTCTAACAGCAGCCCTGCTGACGACTTAGGAGTTCTCTTCACTGGAACTAAGGGGCCAAGCCCAGCCCCTGAGAAACAACCCCACACCATACTTCCCCTCCACCAAATGATTTAGAGGGGTGGCCCAAACCTTTTGGCAATATAGTGTGGATGAGCGAGTTTGAGGTGGAGGAACTTGACTGGCCTGCACAGAGTCCTGGCCTCAACCTGAAAGAACAGCTTTGGCACGAATTAGAGTGGAGACTGCAAGCCAGGCCTTCTCCTCCAACATCAGTGCCTGACCTCACAAATGCACTTCTGGAAGAATGGTCAAACATTCCCATAGACACACTCCTAAACCTTGTGGACAGCCTTCCCAGAAGAGTTGAAGCTGTTATAGCTGCAAAGGGTGGGCAAACCCAATACATGCAGTCCCTGAGTTACAAACAAGATAGGGTCTGTAGGTTTGTTCTTTAGTTTGATTTGTTTGTAAGTGAGAATAGGTGCATTTTTTAAGTGTAGCTCCAGCCAAAAAAACATTTTTTTTTAATAAAGTTTTTTGGATAGCATAGGGAAGGGTTAACACCCCTGTAACATTTATTTTGCTGTCTGTGCCCTTGGTCAGAAGATTTCACCTCACTTTCTGTCCCTATGACATTTATATATAGAACATTTTGGGTTGTTGTGGAAACAAGGATTGGTGATACAGCTCCAGTGGAGACACCTTTTTCCCATTATAACTTTAACAGGAGTGAATTTCCCTTCCTAGGGGGAGATTTCCTCTCACTTCCTGTTGTCTCCCTCTGTTTGTAAGTAGAAGTTATTTGTAAGTCAGATATTGGTAACCTGGGGACCGCCTGTATTGGACCCTACAGACTAAGACTGGGATGCCATTAAAAGTTCATGTGGGTGTAAAGGCAGGTGTCTCAATACTTTGGGCAATGAATCCCACAAAAAAAAAAAAAAAATTGGCAAAAGCAGGTGCTACAGAGCTTTCCTTTGCAGTGCCACAGATTTCTTCAAATCTAAAATAGTTGTTTTTAACAATGGGTTCTAAACCTTGTCAGATAAATTCCATCAGGATCAAAGAGGACTGTTTAGTTAAAGTGTTACTAAACCCACAACAGTAAAATCAGTCTGTATATGCAGTAAAGCATGCTTGTTATACTCACTGTGGAACCTAAGGGGTTAAGCCTCTGCATTGTGTAAAAAGGCTGTTTGATCCTGTATGATCCTGTAGTCAGGCTGCACATGCTCAGTTTGGTGTGTATTGTGTAGCACTGCCCCTATAGGACTGCTGAGAATTGCACTTTCTGGATTCCCCTGGGTTACCCGTAGCAACAGTCTGTAGAAACGTATCACTTTAGATGGTTGGCTCAGACAATGAACAGTCCAGGGGATTTGTTTTTTGTGTTTTATTTGGAACTGGGATAGGAGAAGGGATGAGTGGGATACTCCAACTATGAACTATGCACAAATCTGAGGATAACTAGCTGTAGTGTGCGGCAAGGCCGCTGCTTCACCTTGCCACTGAAGTGAAGATAAAGAATATGATCCTGTTATAGTTTCTCTTCAGGGTCTTAACTTGGCACCCCCTTTCTTAATTGCTGTGCATGCTAGCCCCTGTCCACTGACTCTCCTAGGCAGACCCCTGGCAAGCTTCCCGGTACTCACAGACACTTTTTTTCCCAAGGTTGCTATGCCTCCAACTCCACTTGTCAGCATCCACTGGACCACCTGGCTCAGCACCACACTTCTGGCTCACTAGTCCGACCGCCTGTTACCACCTTCCATACAGACAGGAGAGACAGCCGTCACCCTACTCCTGGGACCTGGCTTCCAGCCCAAAGACACCCTGCCACATGTGCCCTTGGCTTTTATAACATATCCCAGGATGCACCACTGTTTGTGCCAACTCACTGGAATAGTTGCAAAGCCTGTGTGTCACTGGCCGGGTTTCCTCCACTGTCCAACCGGCTCCCCTATTGGATACAGTGGGGACACTCCCTCAGCCCAGATGAATCACACATGGACACATGCAACAGGCATAACTATTGATCAGATTCCCCTGTTAGGCAGATGGAGCAGGTTATATTTTACCTGCTACTCCCCTAGGCAGGCAGAGCAAACTATTCTCCTTCCTAGCACCTATCTTGGAGGGTGCTACAATTGCCTAGAGAATTTTTTTGTTTTTCTTGGGAGAGTGCATGTGATCAGCACAGAGCCAATCAGCACTGTCCATACATGTCCAGACAGAGGGCCATGAGACCTGCATAGGACAGCTCAGTGCAGTCTGAAAGTTTCACCAAGAACTCATAGAAGTTATGAGACTGCCATATACTGCTGATGAGAGAAGACAGATATTTAGCAGTTCATATTTACTGAAATAATTGCACTTCTGTGTACTGTGAGAGACCAGATATAGTGAATGCAGGGTCCTGGGTTTAGTAACACTTTAAGAAATGTTTAACAGCAGCAATGCCATCCTGGTTAGGAATATTGGTGTACAGGAAGCTGATGCCCATGCTGGCTATGGCAAAATCATGGGGAAGTTCCATATCATATAATTTGGAAAGAAAAGTGAAACTGCCTGAACCGGATACTACAGGCTGATATTTAAACACTGAGAAGCCTTTATGGACCTTAGGAATTCCATACACGAAAAGAAAGCTGGATGATTTATGAGGATGAACTTTCTTCAGTTACCATGTCTTAAAGTGGAGTTCCAGCCTCAAAACGAAAATTTGACATCCGCTTGCTCTAAGTAACCTGAAAAAGAATTGGATAATCACGATTTTTTTTTGCTTTACTTACCTTGTTTTTGAAGAAAATATGCTTACCTTCCTTCGTCTTCCTCCCTCTTCGGCCGCGGCCCGCGCCGTGACTTCCTGCTTGCATTGACAAGTGCCTTGAAAGACTATGTTTTGGAAACCCTTTTTGAATATTATTAATATGTTTGCAGATTCTTACATATAAGGGCCTAGTCATCCTACCGACATACTGGAGTCGGCAGGGGCATTCTATGACATATTTCACGTGGGTGGTGTTGCAAGTAATTAGTTCCTTGATTTGAAATGTCTCGTTATTCCACCTTGATTTAAATGTAGTGGTTTTCCTCTGTAAGTTCCTATTAGTCTTGCACGGCAGACAACTTTTGCACCTAAAAAACCCTTTTGTGTGGAAACATTTTCACAGTTTTGGGGGGTTCACCACGTTGTGTACCAGATGATTCCTTCGATATACAAATTTTGGTTTGTTTGGAAGGAACTTAGATAAGACCCTGTCTGATTTGAGTACAGTATAGGCCAATATTTCTTTATAATGCGTTCCGTAAGTTTATATTGCCTATTAAATCCTGTAATGAATGCTATATCTGTGAAATTCTTTTTATTCTCTTGCTGTTTATGTATCAGGTCTTCCCTTTTCGTTTTCTTTACTTGTTCTTTTACTTTGATCAGTTTCTTCTTATCGTATCCTTTTTCTTCAAATCTTTTTATAAGAGTAAGTGCTTGTGATTCAAAAGCATTAACATTGTCACAGTTCCTCCTGAGCCTTGTGAATTGACTTTTAGGGATATTCTCTAACCATCTAGGATGGTGACAGCTTGAGGTAGGTATGTATCCCTTACGGCCTGTTGGTTTAAAAAAGGTTTTTTGTCCTTGATAAATTATCCTCTTTAAAAACTTGTAAATCTAAAAAATCAATGGATTTGTGACTCCAATTGCCCGTGAATTTAATACCATACTCGTTATTATTTAGGTCTTGAAAAAAGTGCTCCAGTGCATCTTCAGGGCCTTCCCACAAAATAACAATATCATGAATGTACCTTCTGTAAAATTTAAGATGGGGTATGTCTTTTGAATAAATCATTTTCTCTTCTAGCATATCCATAAATAAGTTCGCTACGCTAGGTGCGTAGCGTGCTCCCATCGCTACCCCTTTCTTTTGTACATAAAAATCTTGCTCATACCAGAAAAAATTATTGCTCATGGCTAGTTCCAATCCCTCTAATATGTACTTAATTTGCCCTTGTTTGAGATAAGTCCCCTCATATAAGGCCTTATACCGTTATGTTGCTTAATGCTTGTGTATAAGGAGTTTGCATCAATAGTTGCCAAAATACAATTGTCAGAAACATTGATATTTTTAAATAATTTAATGAGTTCAGAGCTAGCTCTCAGATAGAATCTTCCCATCTTCACTATTGGCTGTAAAGATTTGTCTAAGTATTCGCCTAATCTCAAGAACAGGGAATCTATCCCAATGACTATGGGCCTACCTGGGGGTTTCAATGGGTTTTTGTGAATTTTTGGCAAATAATATATAACAGGCGTTTTTTATGTTTCTGGTATCAGGTATTTACTGTCCTTTTTGTTCAATATACCGGCTTCCTTTTTGAACAAAAGTCTTTAATTTTTTCTTATATTGTTTTGAACGTTTATGATAATAAAATAGAGTTTTTGTAAGAACTTACCGTAAAACTCTTTTCTCTGAGTCCTCTGACAGTCGCAGCCATGCGGTATAACTTCACGAGTGGGTAATGGCACTCTCTGCAGGAGTAAGCTAGGCAGTGAAAGGTTAATAAAATAACTTCACACTGAGACACACCTCTAGGGGGCCATCCCTCAGCCATTGTCCTGACACAGTTAGCACTGTTCTCCAGTTTCGTAGCAAGCAGTACCGGAAGGCATCAACCCCAAAGAAAAACACAGAGGGGTGGGGGCTGCGACTGTCAGAGGACTCAGAGAAAAGAGTTTTACGGTAAGTTCTTACAAAAACTCTATTTTCTCTTATGTCCTCTGACAGTCGCAGCCCTTTCGGTATACCTTCACGAGTGGGACGTCCCAAAGCAGTGCAGGCGTGATGGGTGGGAAGACGCAACCTAAATTGAAGACAACATATAAACCAGGCCATAGAAAAAACCGAGCCAACAGGGCAACAGAAGCTCAACAGGAGCTCACCCAGAACAGAAACACCCCAGAAAAGAGATGTAACAACACGTCTCTTCAAAAAACCGCCGCACTCAAAACCTTGCGGCCAAAGGAAGCATCCGAGGATGCCATCACATCAAGTTTGTAAAATTTTGTGAAAGTGTGCACAGACGACCAGGTCGCCGCTTTGCACACCTGAGACACAGAAGCCTGATGGCGAAAAGCCCAAGTGGCACTGACAGCTCTAGTAGAATGTGCCCTTACAGGGAAAGGAGGAACCTGACCCTTGATTGAATAGGCCTGAACAATTGTCTGTCTGATCCATCTAGAAATGGTTGCTGGGGACGCAGCCAAACCCTTCCGAGGTCCCTCAGGAAGGACAAACAGGGAATCGGACTTCCTAAAAGACTCCGTGGCAGACAGGTAAACCCTGACCGCCCGGACCACATCCAAGGAATGTAAGGCAAATTCCTTGGGATGCTTGGGTTTTAAACAAAGCGAAGGTAAGACAATATCTTTGTTGAGGTGGAAAGCAGATACAAACTTGGGAAGAAAACAATGATTGGGTCTCAAGGCGAGCGGCAAGACAGAGCCACCAACTCAGACACTCTGCGAGCAGAGGTGACAGCCACCAGAAAGGCAACTTTCTGGGACAACACAGGCAGAGGTATTTCTCTGATGCTCTAAAAGGGAGGCCGTTGCAAAACAGACAAAACCAAATTCATGTCCCATGGATGCAAAGGAGCCTTCCTCGGGGGAGCCAGATGACGCACCCCTTGAATAAAGGTGCGAATCAAGGAATTAGTCGCCAATGGACGCTGGAAGAAAATGGCTGACTGACCTTTATCGTGGCCAGCGCCAAGCGCCGATCCACACCTTCCTGCAGGAAGGCCAAAATCATCGCCTCCGAGAAGACCACATGTCACACCAGGCAATATACGCCTTCCAGGTACGATGGTAAATCTTCCTGGAGATAGCTTTCCGAGCCTTCAGTAAGGTAGGAATGACAGCATTTGAGATGCCCTTGTCTCTCAAAACTTGGCTTTCAACAGCCACATCGTTAAAAGCCAGAGACTGTAAAGCAGGATGGAAGATCGGCCCTTGATACAGTAGATCGTCTCTCAGCGGAAGCCGCCAGGGAGGCTCGACGATCATCTGCACAATGTCTGCTTACCATGACCAACGCGGCCAGTCTGGGGCCACCAGAATTACCTGCACCGTTCCGACGCCAACCTGTGGAGGAACTTGGATAACAGTTGAATCGGAGGGAAGGCATAAATCAGCCTATACTGGTGCCAGGGCACCACCAACGCGTCTGTGGCGTCTGCCAGAGGATCGCGGGTTCTGACCACGAACCTTCCCACTTTTTTTTTGTTGAGACAGGACGTGAACAGATTCACGTCCGGAGTCCTCCACCGGGCACACAGGAGGCGAAAGACCTCCAGATGCAGGGACCATTCCCCCTGGTCCAGGTACTGGCGACTCAGATAGTCCGCCTGCCAGTTTACCACACACCAGGAATGTGAACAGCCAAAATCACTGGAACGTGCGTCTCGGCCAAGACAGGATCTCGGCCACTTCCTTGGCCGCCCGGGCATTCTTGGTGCCCCCTTTGTGATTTATGTAAGCCACCGCCGTGGCGTTGTCCGACTAAACATGAAACAGGCTACCCTGTAGCCAAGTCATCCAATGGAACAAGCAGTGCTTGATTGCCTGGAGCTCCAGGATGTTTATCGGTAAGGAGGATTCCTCCACCGACCACGTCCCCTGGACACAAAGTGCGTCCAGAACTCCACCCCAGCCTGACAGGCTGGCATCCGTGATTATCCCCGTCCACAGTAGAGGCCGAAAAGATTTGCCTTGTGTCAGAGCTGGCAACAGGAGCCACCATGAAAGGGACATCAGACACCGTCTTCTTGGAAGCGTGGTCAGCCGACCAACTCTTTAGCCAAATAATGCGGCAGATTGCGACCCCAACCGCAGACAACCTTGCGACCAAAGGAGCCTCGTCCAAGGCCGCATCACACAGGTACGTCACGGCCTGGGCCATTTGATCCACCATGTCAAGGGCAGCCGGAGAAGCCGACTCCGCCACTAAGGTGTACCTAAGCACCTTGGACCATTCCGTGACAGCTTGAGAAACCATCACCAAAGCGAACACAGGCTTTAGCAGGGAGCCCACCACCAAATACATGTGGCGGGAAAGCGTCTCCACGCACCTCTCTGCCGGGTCCTTGAACACTGAGGAGTCCTCCACGGGCATCAATGTGGATTTATTCAACCTAGAAACAGTGTGGTCCAGCTTTGGTAACACCGTCCAACGATTGTCTACAGGATCCACAAAGGGATAGCGGTATTTAAACCGCTTAGGCACCGCCAGCATATGCTTGATGCCTGGGCAAGTACACCCCACTATGTACTTGCCCAGACCTCCACACACTCTGCTGCAGTGAAGAGAAGTGAAAAATTAAGTGACCTCATGCACTAGAGGCCGATGTCTGCCCTGAGCCACAGTAAAATGGTGCCTAATAGGAAACAATTGGGAGGAAGCACTCGCAAAATGGCCACTGTCCTTACTAGGCAGCCGCCCATAGTAAATATGGAGCCCCAACCGGCGCCAAAATGACAGAAAAAAAATGGCTGCTGCCCACACAAAGAAACCAAAACAGCCTGCCCTCACCCAAAATGGCGGCCGAGAGATCGGCGTCAAGACAGTGTAAAACCCAGGAGCTGGTCACCATGGAGAACCTCAGAAATACTTCCAAGAATGCACTAAGCCCCCACACCCCCCATCCATAGCAGTGTACCCCACTGTGTGCCCCCAGCGGGGGCAGGGAGGTAGGGGCCGCACAAAACGGCCAGGATGGAGGATATCACCTCTTTCTGCCATCCCCTAGGAGTGGGCCCCCATAACACCCCACAGACAACTGTCCCAGGGACACGGGAGTAGCATCACCCATCATTCCACGGATAGCGGGCTCCACTCCAATACGGAACACCTCCCAACCTGAGTGGGGGTGCCGTCAGCCAGGAAGGGATGCTAGCAACACACGGGCGTTCCGAAGTTGAGACATCCCGGCGAAGATGGATCTCCGCAGGCTCGTCCCCATCCTCAGGGGCACTGTCGTTGTGAGGCCTGGGAGCACCAATGACCTGCGACGCTCGTTGGCAGGCTGGGACTCCAAAAGGATCTAGATTATTCAGTGCGAGGCCCAGCTCTGCTGTCGCTTGTCGTCCTCCAGGGTTCCCCCTGACTAACTAGCGATAGTGAGTGAAAGAGGAAATAAAAGACTATTTTCAAAGAAAAAAATTGTTTTTAAAAGAAAAAAACAAAAGAACTGAGACATAGGTCCCAGCTGAGAAGATCTAGACCAGGGGTATTGAATTAAAATCCATGGAGGTCCGATTAGTAAAATTTTCTTCCAGCAGAGGTCCAGATTGCATTTTTGCGTGATGACTCTGATTCTTTACATCACAGCCCAGGTGTGCAGGCACGACAGCCCATTCATTTGAATGGGCTGTTGTGTCTGCGTTTTCTGCTGGGAAAAGGCCCTGGCACCTTTTTAAAAACGCTGTCGCATGGAAACTGCATGGCGCGTATGTACCATGCAATTTCCATGTGTGGGAAACCGCACCTTGTATTTCATTGCATTTAAGAGTCAATTGTACCCCTGCACGTTTTCTGTGCTTATCCCCCTTCACATCACCACTCACACCACTGTCCCCTTCACATCACCACCCCCCACACACACACAGCACTGTCCCCCTTCACATCACCACCCCCCCCACACACACACAGCACTGTCCCCCTTCACATCACCACCCCCCACACACACACAGCACTGTCCCCCTTCACATCACCACTGTCCCCTTCACATCACCACCCCCCACACACACACAGCACTGTCCCCCTTCACATCACCACTGTCCCCTTCACATCACCACCCCCCCCCCCCACACACACAACACTGTCCCCCTTCACATCACCACCCCCACACACACACACACAGCACTGTCCCCCTTCACATCACCACTGTCCCCTTCACATCACCACCCCCCCCACACACACAGCACTGTCCCCGTTCACATCACCACCCCCCACACACACACACAGCACTGTCCCCCTTCACATCACCACCCCCCCCCACACACACAGCACTGTCCCCCTTCACATCACCACTGTCCCCTTCACATCACCACCCTCCACACACACACAGCACTGTCCCCCTTCACATCACCACCCCCCACACACACACAGCACTGTCCCCCTTCACATTACCACCCCCCACACACACACACACACACAGCACTGTCCCCCTTCACATCACCACCCCCCACACACACACAGCACTGTCCCCCTTCACATCACCACTGTCCCCTTCACATCACCACCCCCCACACACACACAGCACTGTCCCCCTTCACATCACCACTGTCCCCTTCACATCACCACCCCCCACACACACACAGCACTGTCCCCCTTCACATCACCACTGTCCCCTTCACATCACCACCCTCCACACACACACAGCACTGTCCCCCTTCACATCACCACCCCCCACACACACACAGCACTGTCCCCCTTCACATTACCACCCCCCACACACACACACACACAGCACTGTCCCCCTTCACATCACCACCCCCCACACACACACAGCACTGTCCCCCTTCACATCACCACTGTCCCCTTCACATCACCCCCCCCCACACACACACAGCACTGTCCCCCTTCACATCACCACTGTCCCCTTCACATCACCACCCCCCACACACACACAGCACTGTCCCCCTTCACATCACCACTGTCCCCTTCACATCACCACCCCCCACACACACACAGCTCTGTCCCCCTTCACATCACCACCCCCCACACACACACAGCACTGTCCCCCTTCACATCACCACCCCCCCCCCCACACACACACACACACAGCACTGTCCCCCTTCATATCACAACCCCCCACACACACACAAACAGCACTGTCCCCCTTCACATCACCACCCTCCACACACACCACTGTCCCCTTCACATCACCACCCCCACACACACCACTGTCCCCTTCACATCACCACCCCCCACACACACACCACTGTCCCCTTCACATATCACCCCCCAAAGCGCTGCCCCTTTCATAACTCCCAACCCACAGCACTGCCTCCCTTCACATATCACTCCTGCAGCACTGCCCCATTCATATCCCCCCCACAGCACTGCCCCCTTTACCTCCCCCCACAGCACTGCCCCCTTCACATATCCCCCCAACAGCACTGTCCCTCTCACATCCCCCCACACCACTGCCCCCTTCACATATCACTCCTGCAGCACTGCCCCATTCATATCCCCCCCCACAGCACTGCCCCCTTTACCTCCCCCCACAGCACTGCCACCCTATTATCCCCCCCCCCACAGCACTGCCCCCTTCACCTCCCCACACAGCACTTTCCCCCCTCACATATCCACCCCACAGCACTGCCCCCTTAATATATCCCCCCATCAGCACTGTCCCTTTCACATCCCCCTCACAGCACTGTCTCTCTTTACATCACCCCCCCCCCACACACACACACACACCACTGCCTCCTTATATCACCCCCACAGAACTGCCCCTTTGCATCACCCTCACACACATACACAGCACTGCCCTGTTAACACACACCCCCATAGCACTGCCCCCCTTTACATCAACACACACCACTACCCTCTTAACATATCACCCCCACAGCATTGCTCCCCTTTACATGAATCCCCACACACCACACTACCCCCCCTGCACATGACCCCCTGCTCCCCAATCATCCTTCACAACTTCACAGCCCTGTCCTCCCTTCACTCTCCTACCTTACACAGAGCAGGAGGCGGGACAATCTCGAGGAAGACAGGAACAGCAGCGCCGCATGCATAGAGGCAGCCGACTGTGTGCCTCCCAGCAGCCAATCACCTCCCGCCTCCCAGCAGCCAATCACCTCCCGCCTCCCAGCAGCCAATCACCTCCAGCCTGAAATGCTAATTCAGGCAGCTGCCTCCCTCCATTCAATGCCGGTCCCGCCCCCAGTCTCAGTCCCGCCTCCGGCCATCCGCCCTGCTCTGCTAATGACAGCAGCAGAGACAGGGAAGAAATCCAGCAGCTGATGGCGGCGGTCCTGATGGAGCAGCAGCGCGGGCCGGAAACGGCCCACGGGCCGCCATTTAGTGATGTCCGATCTAGACCTACTCCTGACGTTAGGCAGCATTAAACTGGAGAACAGTGCTAACTGTGTCAGGATAATGGCTGAGGGACGGCCCCCTAGAGGTGTGTCTCAGTGTGAAGTTTTTTTATTAACCTTTCACTGCCTAGCTTACTCCTACAGAGAGGGCCATTACCCACTCGTGAAGGTATACCGAACGGGCTGCGACTGTCAGAGGACGTATGAGAAATTGTGTGTTATCAACCGGAGAGCACTAGATCCTTTTTCTTCATTTACATGCTTATCAGACATTTGTGGAGGTTAAGACTGGGATCTCTCTCTGGGATTGGATCGGTCCTTGGATGATTACACATGCTTTGTGACCCCTAGTGGTCGAGTTGTTGAGGTGAGAGGCAGTGTTTGCCTTGGTGGATGGGCTGTTTCCTCATGGATCCTATGCAAGGAGTTTGTTTTCTCTTTCTCTCTTTCCACATGAGGCTTCCTTTCCCCCCTAACAAGTCATATACTGCATCAGTTATGGACCACTGTTTATGATATTACACATCTTTAACCAGCTATTTAGTGCATGTAATGCAAAGACAATTGGCAAGTTATCAAATCGCTAAAAACAAATGGAATAACAGACCTCACACAGAATTTTTGCAGAAATAAGTGCAATGCCCATATAATTGGAGTATATTTGGTTGAGAAACTATAATACCATGTGTTGTGTATATATAAAAATATACGTGTGTACGTGTAATGTGTATTAGGAAGTATTTAACAGGTGCATCTCATAAATATAGAATATCATCAAAAAATGTATTTATTTCAGTAATTCAATTCAAAAAGTGAAACGCATATATTTTATATAGATGCATTACCCATATAGTAATAGTAATATATTTCAAACTATTCTTTTTTTTTTTTATTTTGATGATTATGGCTTACAGCTAGTGAGAACCCAACATTTAGTATCTCAAAAAATTAGAATATTACATAAGATCAATAAAAAAAGGATTTTTAATACCGAAATGTTGGCTTACTGAAAAGTATGTCCATGTGCAGCGTCCCACTCATGACACGTGGGAACTGCAAATGTATTATTTCTTTGTCATCGCTGTATTGCATGTCATTTTGCATTTGACATTTGTTAATCCCTGTTCATAGGCTGGTCAAGTGTGCTTCATACTTCCCACCACAAGATGGGGATAGCACCACTTTGGGATATCTATCCCAGCTCAGGTTTATCTGTGGTCAGTGTTCAGTTCAGGAAGTGAGTGGACAGAGAGAAGCACCATGTAGAAGGTTAGTGAAGGTCAGTCCTAAGAAGGGACAAATTGGAACTGCTAAAATCAAAGGGTAAAAGCCACCAAACGGCAGCAACAGACCTTTGAGAATAAAGGTGAAGGATTCCTTAGCCACTGGCAACCTCACCAAATTTGCACTGGATTCAAAAGGTACCAGAAGCCAAATCACAAACAAGTAAGCATTATACTGAACCACAGCCTGAGTCCAGAATTACTAAAGCCTATTAACAGTGGATCTGCAAAATTCCTCTATTTACCCAGAGACTGTATTCTAACTGGATGTTTGTACTGCAACCAAAACCAGTCACAGTAAAAGTTGTGAGTTGTATCCTACCACTGTCTACCTCATTCTTCACTATTGCTATTACAACTGGTTGTACCACCATTAACGGTACTGGCGTCACGACAAATACCATCAAGGGACCCAGCTACCACAAGCACTCTAAACACCCCTGTCATCACGGGCACCTCAACCACCATCTTGGCTGGCGTTTCCCTATCACAGAGCGTGCCCCGGAGGATTTCGTGCTGTCTTCCTCTTCACTGTGCGACCAGCCCAGGGAGGCTTTCTGCTAACCGTGAGTAAACCGATGAACTGTATTATTGCTGTCTCTCATCGGCCCACCGTGCACCTCACGTGTCGCCCCTGTGGTTCTGGCTCGTCGCATAAAAATTTGGCGTCACGAACAGGATGCTAACCCCTGCGCCTTATGTAAAATGACTGTCGCATCAGAATAAGCCCCTTTGCTTTATTGAGAGACTGTTTACTTATTGCACACTGTGTGGGGCCACAGAACTGTTTAAACTGTTTCAAAGTCGCATGGAAGTGTTATCCCAGTTATCAGCATAAAAATCGCAGCATCCAAAGAGAGGAAATCAGACATTTGTGTGTCAACAAAACTGCTTGCTGTATTTGAATTGACTGTTTCTATTCACTTAAAATGGTTGCCGGAGGCCTTCATGTTTAAATATTTCTGCGCCATCACTGTGGATAAGTTAGTGACACCCCCTGCAGAGCGGGAAAGTTTGGTGCCACCCATTTATGCAAAATTGTCCAGCCAGCCCGCCTTACCTTTGCTGTGTCAATCCTGGGAGGAGAGTGTGACAAGCGCACGCACCAGGAGTCGCAAGACTTCGCATGCGAGCAAGAAGAGAAAATAATCGCATGGCTTGCCGTCCGAGCAGTAATCGCAACCTGTCATTTGCCTCTACTAACTATAAGGAGCACTAATAGCAGGAACTTTGCCAGAGACCCAAAATCAACTTTGTTGCAGCATTGTATTCAGCTGGAATAAAATTCTTAAAGGGCCATACACCCGCAAGGCAGCGGTCGCCCATAGCAACGCCGTACAAAAAGTGTCTAAAAACGCATTTGACTTACCTAACTATAATTCACCTGCTGTCACCATGTCTGTGCAGGGAGATGACGTGCAGCCTGACCTCAGCGGACCCCCTGCATCAGCCACAGTCGGTCCCAGCGCAATACCAACCGCTGCAGCACCAAGCTTAATGCCTTTAACCATGCCTTATTATTTTGGGGCCCCCTGGTTCCCACGATATTCTGGAGAAATTCATACTTTAAGGGACTTTAAAGAAAAAATTCTTGCTGTGTTCAGATTGTACCCTGTATCCTCAGAGCAACAGATGGAGATTCTTCTTGCGCAATTGGAAGGAGCTGCGCTCAGAGAAGTGAAATCTTGGCCGAGCTCAGAGAGAAAGACCATGGAGCAGATTTTTGAACGTCTCTACACCACCTTTGAACCCAGAAACGTGTCAGAGGTCAAGATGAGGTTCTTCAGCAAGAAACAGCAATCTGGTGAGTCACTCAGAGATTTTGCATTATCTTTGCAGGAATCCCTTAGAGCTGTTATCCAAGTAGACCCCCGTGAGGCAGAGAATCAGGACAAAACCCTAAAAGAACAATTTATTGAAGGCGTCAATACAGACAATCTAAAGAGCCAACTAAGAATGTTAGCCGCCCAACATCCAGGAGCTACCTTCTTAGATTTTAAAGAATTAGCTATCAGCATACTGGGAAAAAGCCCACCAACAGAACCTGTTAGATCTGTTGAAGTGCCTGTATCACAGCTGGTTACCCCTGTAAAGTCCTTACCTATAGTCAGTCAGGCAACCCAAGCTCCAGTTCCTAACGCAGTTGCCGCCTTGACTGAGCAAGTCCATTTCCTGACTAAAAGTCTGGAGAAAGTCCACCAAAAGTTGGAACAATGGGAGAAACCATTAATGCTAGAGGATGAGAAACCTGTGTCCAGAAGACTCTTCCCCTCTAATTATAGAGAGACTTATTCCAGAAATTCTGGCGGACGCCCCCCTGACCGCACTAGTACCCCTAAGCGGCCAATCTGCAAGTACTGTCACAAACCAGGCCATACAGAAGCAACCTGCTGGCAGTTAAACAGGGAAACCCCCGAGGCCAAGGACCACCCCTCGGGAGGTAAACCAATAGGTCCAGAAGATCCCCACTGGATGCCAAGATACGTTGGATCCCGTCCTGAAGTGGCACTTCAAATAAATGGAGTTCCTTTTGTTGCCCTAGTTGACACCGGATCCCAAGTCACCACTATCCAACAAGCAGCCTTTGAAAAATACTGGGATCAAAATCAGCTTACCCAGCCTCCAGAATCCTGGCTGAGTCTCATAGCCAGTAACGGCAAACCCGTACCAGTCCATGGTTATTGGGAACCTACCATTCAAGTAGGAGGAGCTACACTACCTCGACAAGGCCTTATTGTGGTACGAGTCAGAGACAATAACCCTAACCCTCCAATAGTCCTAGGAATGAATGTCCTCAGGAACTGTTATGTTGAGATGCTAGAAGCCTTGCACCAGTTAGTGCCTACTGCCTCTCCTGATTCTAAGAAGGTTATCCAACAAACCATCCGTGTACTAAATGCGCAACAGAGATTCACCAACGAAAAAGGAGAAATTTGCTGTGCCCGCATCCGGGATAAGCAACCTGTGATCCTCAAACCCAACACCGAAACTCTCCTGTGGTGCCGAGCTGTAGTCCGAATTCAAGGTCAAGACTACCAAGCCCTGGTAGAGCCTGTTGTTTTGGAAGACTATCCTCTAGTTAGAGCTGCAAGAAGCCTAGTAACCGTCTCTGAAGGTAAAGTGCCTATACGACTCCTAAACTTGAGTGATAGCAGTGTAACACTAACCAAACACCGTCCTATCGCACAGCTAATCCAAGTCACTTTTCAAGATGTCATCAGTGTGGCTACAGCTACCACAGAGCAAATTACCAAGAGACAGAACCCACAGGACCAAAATGTAAACACATCCTGGTGGAAAGAACTTCATGTGGGAGATGCTTCCACACCAGCAAACCAAATTGAGGGAGTACTAAAAATTGTGAAGGAGCTTCACCGTGCCTTCAGTAAGCATTCCACAGACTATGGAGAAGTGGATATCATCAAGCACTCCATCCCTACAGGTTCACACCCACCGATCAAGGAAAGATATCGGCCTATACCACCAACTATGTACCAATCCGTAAAGCAAATGATCCAAGAGATGAAGGACTCCAATGTCATTAGAGACAGCCATAGTCCATGGGCTGCACCTCTAGTCCTTGTCCGTAAAAAGGATGGTAACATCAGATTCTGTGTGGATTACAGAAAAATTAACCAAATCACCCACAAGGATGCTTACCCTTTACCACGCATAGAGGAATCTTTGACAGCTTTAGGATCTTCAGCCTACTTCTCTACCCTTGATTTAACCAGTGGATACTGGCAAGTACCAATGGCACCTGAAGATCGTGAGAAGACTGCATTTACCACTCCTATGGGCCTATTTGAGTTCAACTGCATGCCTTTTGGACTTTGCAATGCGCCCGGAACTTTTCAAAGATTAATGGAGCGTTGTTTAGGACACAAAAATTTTGAAACCGTCCTGTTGTACTTAGACGATGTCATCATCTACTCCAAATCTTATGAAGATCACTTGAAACATTTGGCCGAAGTTTTTCAAGTCCTCATTAAACATGGACTCAAAGTCAAACCATCTAAGTGCTATCTACTGAAGTCAGAAGTCAAATACTTAGGGCATATTGTAAGCTCTGAAGGTGTTAAACCGGATCCAGAGAAGATAGCCGCAGTTCGAAATTGGCCTACTCCTACTACAGTGAAAGAAGTGAGGAGTTTCCTCAGTTTTGCAGGATACTACAGACGCTTTATTCCTCATTTTGCCCAAATTGCGGGGCCAATACTAGAACTTCTGAGAGGACATCCTAAGAGGTACCAAAAGTCTCCAATACCAGTTGAATGGAACACAGAAAGAGAAATTGCCTTCCAGCTCCTGAAGAAGAAGTTAACAGAACCACCAATCCTAGGCTATCCAGATTACCAGCAGCCATTTCATCTTTACACAGATGCTAGTAAGAAAGGTCTGGGAGCTGTCCTGTCGCAAGTACAAGAAGGTAAAGAAAGAG
The DNA here is from genome assembly GCF_965119305.1 of Pelophylax lessonae. Classification (NCBI taxonomy): domain Eukaryota; kingdom Metazoa; phylum Chordata; class Amphibia; order Anura; family Ranidae; genus Pelophylax; species Pelophylax lessonae. Next base: position 179,811,271 of record NC_138770.1, read on the forward strand.
TTATTTCCTACGCTAGTAGATCTCTTAGAGGTACTGAAAGAAACGACCAAAACTATAGTTCCTTCAAATTGGAATTCCTCGCACTCGTGTGGGCTGTTACAGAAAAATTTAAAGATTACCTTGCCGCAACACCATTTGTGGCCTTCACAGATAACAACCCGCTAGCACATCTTAATACCGCCAAGTTGGGAGCATTGGAACAAAGATGGGCCTCACGCCTAGCTAACTACGATTTCACCATAAAATACAGAACAGGAAAAGCAAATGAAAATGCGGATGCATTATCCCGTCTGCCTACCCAAGAAGACCCTACTACACAGGAAGATGTTTGGGAAGAGGTAGAAATGCCAGCTTTTTACAAAAATTTTGCCCAACAAGACATTATCACCATCAAAGGAAGAAAAGTCCTTAACCTTCAACAACAAATGGATCCAAAATCCCAAGTGGACAAAGAAAAGTGGATCAAGCTGCAAAATGAAAGCAGAGTGTTGGGAGAACTGCAAGATTTCTTCACCAGCGGAAGAACCCCTGAGAGAATTCGCAGAAGAAATGCTGATCCAGAATTGTCAAAACTTTGGAGACACAGAAAACATCTCTTCCTACAGAAGGGCCTACTATTAAGAAGAACTTTAGACCCAATTACCTGGGATCGTCTATACCAAATCTTAATACCACGCCGAGATGCAAGAATCATTCTTGAAATGTACCATGACCAATCAGGACACTTTGGCGTGCAGAAGACAGAAGCTACCATCCGTAGAAGATTCTACTGGATTGGGATGAGAGGAGACATTGAAAAGTGGTGTCGAGAATGTTCCACCTGTGCTGTTGGAAGGAATGAAAAACATGACCAAAAAGCACCCTTACATCCCATTGTAACCCAAACACCGCTAGAAATAGTGGCAATTGACCATGTGAAGCTGGAACCAAGTCGCTCAGGTTACACATACGCCATGACCATCATTGATCACTATACCAAATTTGTTGTAGCCGTACCTGTCAAGGACTTGACCGCTAAGACAACTGCAGATGCCTTCTGGAAACATTTCCTATTGCCATATGGATGCCCAGAAAGAATCCTTACAGATCAGGGATCTGCCTTTGAGTCGCAACTCTTCAAAGAACTGTGTACACTTCACAATTGCCAGAAAATCAGGACCACAGCCTACCACCCCCAAGGGAATGGACTTTGTGAGAAAATGAACCAAACTTTAATTGAGATGTTAAGAGCAGTACCACCTGCTACAAGAAGTGATTGGCCTACTCTATTGCCTCAATTGATGTACACCTACAATAACACCATTCACTGTTCTACTGGATATACACCCTACTATCTCATGTTTGGCCGACAAGGTAAACTACCTGCTGACCATACTTTGGGCGTACAAGTGCCTGATGCAATCAACCCTCTACCAAAGACTGATTGGGTGAGTGAGCACCAAAGACGTTTAATTGATGCACAAGAAATTGTTCAACATCGCATGGAACATGCTCATGAAAAGCAACAAAAAGATTATAACCAATCTGCCAAAGCAGAACCTCTCAAAATAGATGACCATGTATGGTTAAAAAAATGACCATCGCACCAGCAAGTTAGATAGCAAATGGGAGAGAGAACCCTACACCATTACAGCTATTCTCAATCCAGAGACTCATACTTATGAGATCACCAAAGAAAACAAATCACGTGTAGTACATCGCAATCGCCTTAAGTTATGTCTCAAGGAAAGTACTCAAGAAGAAACTCTTCAAGAAGAAACTGTCCAAGAGGAAACACAATCCATAGAACCAGAGCCTACAAAATCATCTGATTCAGAGGGTCTACTACAGTCTTTTGGAAAAGCATTATTAGACTCTGATCCTTTACAGTGGTTCCTTACACCATGGCTCAATATCTTAGTGCCTGCCAAGACCAATACAACCGCACTTCAACCAGAAGAGCTATCTCAAGAAGTGTCTACGACAGCTCAAGAGACACCAAGTTCCCTTGAAACAAGGCCTGTAGAAACTCAGCCACTACGAAGATCTGACAGGACTACAAGAGGACAACCACCTGTCCGTTTTAAGGATTTCCTACACCAGCAGCCGAGAAGACAACTACCAGCCCTGCCAACTCATCGTTGAATGCATCCTTACATCGTCTGAAGTTCCAGAGTGAGAAGAAGACTTACTTGTGATGATATGTTTATTTCCTTTAAAGGACTTTTTAAAAGGACTACTTACCTACTGTTTTGCAACGTTCAAGCCTGCACCCGGAGATAGACTTTCACGTACCTGAGCCTCCGTGATATTCTTCTGTTGACATTTTCCTGTGCCCAGGGAACGGACTCATACCCTGTGAGCCTCCTGAGATGTTATTTTTGTTTCGTTTTTCTTTTTCCATCTCATCATGGACTATTCTGGTTTTGCCATACATCACCAGTCTTCAGAGGAAAAACTACACCCCTTTTTGACACATTTCGTTGATGCCTGAGATATGTTTGCCTAACCCATTTTACTTTCAGATACAAGAAGTACAAGAATGGGGTTATGTTGTTATTTCCTATGCATGCATGCTTTTCCCTTTCTCTTATATCTTACAGGAAGACACAACATCGAGTCAAAAATGTGTCGAGGTCGACACACGTTTTACCATGGGGGTATGCAGCGTCCCACTCATGACACGTGGGAACTGCAAATGTATTATTTCTTTGTCATCGCTGTATTGCATGTCATTTTGCATTTGACATTTGTTAATCCCTGTTCATAGGCTGGTCAAGTGTGCTTCATACTTCCCACCACAAGATGGGGATAGCACCACTTTGGGATATCTATCCCAGCTCAGGTTTATCTGTGGTCAGTGTTCAGTTCAGGAAGTGAGTGGACAGAGAGAAGCACCATGTAGAAGGTTAGTGAAGGTCAGTCCTAAGAAGGGACAAATTGGAACTGCTAAAATCAAAGGGTAAAAGCCACCAAACGGCAGCAACAGACCTTTGAGAATAAAGGTGAAGGATTCCTTAGCCACTGGCAACCTCACCAAATTTGCACTGGATTCAAAAGGTACCAGAAGCCAAATCACAAACAAGTAAGCATTATACTGAACCACAGCCTGAGTCCAGAATTACTAAAGCCTATTAACAGTGGATCTGCAAAATTCCTCTATTTACCCAGAGACTGTATTCTAACTGGATGTTTGTACTGCAACCAAAACCAGTCACAGTAAAAGTTGTGAGTTGTATCCTACCACTGTCTACCTCATTCTTCACTATTGCTATTACAACTGGTTGTACCACCATTAACGGTACTGGCGTCACGACAAATACCATCAAGGGACCCAGCTACCACAAGCACTCTAAACACCCCTGTCATCACGGGCACCTCAACCACCATCTTGGCTGGCGTTTCCCTATCACAGAGCGTGCCCCGGAGGATTTCGTGCTGTCTTCCTCTTCACTGTGCGACCAGCCCAGGGAGGCTTTCTGCTAACCGTGAGTAAACCGATGAACTGTATTATTGCTGTCTCTCATCGGCCCACCGTGCACCTCACGTGTCGCCCCTGTGGTTCTGGCTCGTCGCACATGTACATTATAGTATGCACTCAATACCTGGTCGGGCTCCTTTTGCATGAATTACTGCATCGATGCAGTGTGGCATGGAGGCAATCTGCCTGTGGAACTGCTGAGATGTTATGGAAGCCCAGTTGCTTTGATAGTGGCCTTCAGATTGTTTGCATTGTTAGGTCTGGTGTATCTCATCTTCGTCTTGACAATACCCCACTCTATTTCCCAAAGACAACTTCTGGATATGACGCTGGGGATGTACACTCATCGTCTTTGGTCAACCATGGCTAGGCCTGGTCTGAGTGGAACCTGTCCTGTTAAACCACTGTATGGTCTTGGCCACCGTGCTGCAGCTCAGTTTCTGGGTCTTGGCAATCTTCTTTTAGCATTGGCCATCTTTATGTAGAACAACAATTCTTTTTTTACAGATCCTCAGAGTGTTCTTTGCCATGAGGTGCCATGTTGAATTTCCAGTGAATAGTATGAGAGAGTGAGGGCGATAACACCAATTTTAACACACCTGCTCCCCATTCACACCTGAGACCTTGTAACCCTAACGAGTCCCATGACACCCAGGGAGGGAAAATGGCTAAAGCACAATCCAATCCAAGAGTAATTGCTTTCTCTTGTATCTCCTCTGATGGGAGCAGCCCAGTGTCAGCACATTCTTGCCTACAAAAGGAATTTAGTACAAAGAGAGAAGTAAGCATACCTAAAGGTACCCCAACCAAACTAAAGAAGGCAGAAGAACAAAATGCCATAGTTCCAAAATGGATGATAATAATACTTGAAATCTGCAAACCAAGTCTACACCCATCACCTAGCCAACCATATCACTAGACTGGAGTGCTGAAAACTCCTCCCCCCACCTTACAATCCAAACTGGGTACCACCCCTGGAAACGTAATTTCTGGTTCCATATTCAGTCACCTCCTGCCAGAAACCCACCCGGAGATGAAGATGACAGCTCTGATAACTCACACAATGAGTAAACTGGTCAGACAATCAATAGGAGCTACCAAACAGTTAGGTACATTGAGCTCTATTATTTAAAGTTCCCTCCATCTTACTGAGGTAACCATTAAGCCTGAGGGAATTTATTGTTGTCATTCCTAGGTGGAGTGTTGTGTCTGTGCATTCCACTCTAGCTTTCTGCCTTTAGGATTAGAGGTAGCGTCATCCTGCTGCTATTCCTGTCTGAAGCCCATTAGATATAATTTGGTCCTTGGTCTTGTTCCACCGCCTGTGTAAGAGACGCTCAGTTGGATCCAAACGGACGTTTATGTGCACAGGCACACAGGAAGGAATTTGCAAATGCACATGCGCGAATGCGCGAACGCACGAACGTGCGTACGCAACGTGCGCACGCAATTGGCGCCAAACGGCCTATTTATACTGAGCAGTGACAGGAGCACATTGCTGAGTGGTCTTTAAGCTTGTTCCTGTTTACCTGTGCCCTGACCTGCTTCTGGATTTCCTGTTATACCGACCCGGCTTGCCCTTGACTCTCCTTTGGATTCCTGCCTGCCTACCTGTGACCTCAGCTTGTGTTTGACCCTGCCTTTGCCTTATGCCTTTGTACCTTGCTGCCAGACTGTGTACCGACTTCGGCTTGTATCCTGACTCCGCTCCTGTCTCCCGTTCCTGTACCTGTGCTGTCCAGCTGTTGACAACTCCTTGGCTTGTGTTCCAACTTCGCTCCTGCCTTCTCATCCAGCATCACCGAGTTCCAGTTCCAGTTCCAGGTGTTCATCCGGTGATCCACAGCCATCAGTCTTCTGCCAAGACATTACCTGCTATACCGGCCCTCGTGCCACTCTGTGTCCTACACCGCCTGTCATCTCTATCAGGGGTGTTGGACAGGAGGTGCAAGAGTAGCCCTCTCTACAGCTTGGTCTCCACCAGGTACGTGATAGTACCACTCAGCCAGATGTCGGAGACCGAGAGAGGGGCTGCACCTCTAGAGGCATTATGCCAGCAACTTGCTTCACTTACCCAAGCAGTCAAATCCTTGCAAGAGGGCTACTTCCAATTAGAGGGTCCAATCCATGGCCTCTATCCCGGCAACCCCGGCACCTGGGTCCTCCGTGCCCGAACGGGCTCTATCTACACCTGCAGTGGTTTTGCCACCACCAGAACCTCGGGTACCTGCTCCAGAACGATTTTCGTGTGACCGACACAAATTCGGGGCTTTCAGGAATTCTTGTAAGCTATACTTTGCCCTGCAGCCACGGACTTTCTCACTTGAATCCACCAAGGTGGGGTTCGTAATCTCTCTACTTCTCAGAGAGCCGCAATCCTGGGCCCACCATCTCCTGGAACAAAATAGTACAGCCCTGAACACCATCTCATCATTCTTCGAAGCGATGGCGCAGCTTTATGACGACCCCCAGCGATCTGTTACAGCCGAAGCAACCCTACATACATTACAACAAGGCCGCCGCCCTGCTGAGGACTATGTCGCTGAATTCCGCAGATGGGCTTCCGATACAGGCTGGAATGATGCAGCCTTAGGGCGTCAATTCCGTCTCGGCCTATCAGAGGGCCTTAAAGATGAACTTGTCAGAGTCGGTACGCCTGATTCTCTTGATGACCTTATTAGTCTTACTATCCAGCTTGATCGCAGGCTCAGAGAGCGGAGAGTGGAAAGAGCTGGAAGTTCCAGACCTACCTGGATGTTGCCTCAAGTGCCGTCACCTCCGGCCTTTCGTCCACCTGTCTCTTCCCCCACAACCTCCAGGGTGGAGCCCATGCAACTCGGACTTTTACGCTCTCCACTAACCACTGAGGAGAGATTACGAAGACGCCGGAACAACCTATGCCTCTATTGTGGGGAAGCCGGACATCACCTTCAGACCTGCCCGGTGCGGCCTAGTAAGTCTCAGTTTGCTTTTCCTTCTTACCTTGCAAACAGTTCTAGGAGGGATCTGTCCACTCACATTACTCTACCTCTCTCACTACAGATTCTCGGAAAGACCATCCAAGTCCTAGTCATTATTGACTCTGGCGCTTGTAGCTGCTTCATGGACAGTGACTTTGCTCAGCGTCATCAAATCCCTCTGCAAGCAAAGACCCGCCAGCTATCTATCCATCTAGCTGACGGATCCCATCTCAAGTCCGGACCTATAACCCAAGAAACCTGCCCATTACTGGCTATCTCTAATAACGGCCATCGAGAATACTTGTGTTTGGACAATATCCCATCTCCTCTGTTCCCTATCATTCTGGGTATTCGATGGCTACAAGCACACAATCCTCAGATAAACTGGAAGTCAGGAGAAGTGGCATTTCCATCCACCTATTGTCAACAAAACTGCTTCCAGCCCAGTCCTGGGAAACCTGCATCACTTCTGGGCCTACAACCTGATCCCTCTGCATCCCAGCTTGTGCCCTCAGCCTACCACGAGTTCTTGGAAGTCTTTGATAAACAGAAAGCAGACATCCTGCCACCTCACCGGCCGTATGACTGCCCAATTGAACTTTTACCAGGTGCTGAGATACCGTTTGGGCGTATCTTCCCCCTCTCTGAACTGGAACTCGAGGCATTACGCCTTTACATTGACAAAAACCTGAAAAAAGGCTTCATCCGGCCCTCTATGTCTCCTGCAGGGGCTGGTATTTTCTTTGTTGAAAAGAAGGATCATTCTCTACGCCCCTGTGTTGATTATCGGAAGTTGAACAAGGTTACTGTCAAAAACAGATACCCTCTGCCCTTAGTTCCTGAACTTTTCCAATGTTTCAGGGCAGCCACGGTATTCACAAAACTTGACCTACGAGGAGCATACAATCTAGTACGGATCCGCGAGGGCGACGAGTGGAAGACCGCCTTTCGCACAAGATTCGGCCACTTTGAGTACCTTGTCATGCCCTTTGGATTGTGCAATGCTCCAGCCACTTTTCAGCATTTTGTAAACAATATTTTCAGAGACTTTCTTGATTTGTTTATGATTGTCTACCTTGACGACATTCTTATCTTTTCCGGTTCCATTGAATTGCACCGTGAACATGTCAAGAAGGTTCTCGGCCGCCTAAGAGACCATGGATTATACGCGAAGGCCGAGAAATGCGAGTTCGAAAAGGAATCAATCCAATTCTTGGGACTCGTCATTTCCACTTCTGGGATCTCCATGAACCCCCAAAAGGTCAAATCGATCCTCGAATGGCCCACTCCCACAGACAGGAAGAGCACGCAGAGGTTCATTGGATTCGCTAATTTTTACCGCAAGTTTATCAAGAACTTCTCCGCCATTATCCTTCCAGTCACCCAGCTAACAAGGCAAGGCACCCGTTTCCAATGGACACCGGCAGCACAAGCTGCGTTTGACCAGTTAAAGATCCTATTTACTACTGCACCTATCTTACCACACCCAAATCCCGCATTGCCCTATGTTCTTGAGGTAGATGCTTCAGAAAATGCCGTAGGTGCTATCCTGTCACAGCGTTCAGGTACGAGATCTCTTCTTCACCCTGTTGCCTTCTTTTCCAGGAAACTCAGCCCAGCAGAAAGGAACTACGATGTTGGAGACCGGGAACTACTGGCCATCAAGGCGGCCTTGGAAGAATGGCGCTACCTATTAGAAGGAGCATCTCACCCTATCCTGATCTTTACCGATCACAAAAATCTGGAGTACCTCCGAACAGCTAAGAGACTGAAACCACGTCAAGCCAGGTGGGCACTGTTCTTTTCTCGTTTTACCTTCCATATCACCTACAGGCCAGGCTCCAAGAATAGCAAACCTGATGCGCTATCCCGCATGTACCCAGAGGACGAAGAGTGTCGCCAAGTAGACACAATCCTGCCGGCCCAAAGTTTTCTACTTTTGCAAACGGATCTGTTAACACAGCTGAAGCAGGCGTCCATAAGGGATGTCCTACCATCAGGTATGTGCCTTCAGGAACAAGAAGGACTGTTTTTTTATAACCAAAATGTGTTTGTACCTCCAAGTCTACATGCCAAGGTCCTCGGCCTGTGCCATGATCATCCCTTGGCAGGGCACTTTGGAATATCTAAAATGGTTGACCTGGTACAACGGTTCTTTTGGTGGCCTGGTCAGAGGTCCGACTGCCGTAATTATGTTAGCACCTGTGGAATCTGCATCCGGAACAAGAATGACAAGGCCAAAGCCTGGGGTCTACTAAAGCCCTTGCCCATTCCCAAAAGGCCTTGGGAAATGATAAACATGGATTTTATCGTTGAGCTCCCTCCTTCTGAAGGATTCACGACCATCTTTGTGGTGGTCGACAGATTAACAAAGATGGCCCGCTTTATCCCTACGTCGGGAACTCCCTCAGCAATGGAAACTGCCCAAACTTTCATCAAGGAGGTGGTTCGGCTCCACGGGGTACCTAGCAACATCACCTCAGACCGGGGGGTACAATTTACTTCCTGCTTCTGGAGAGACCTCTGCAGAACATTGAAAATCGACACATACTTTTCCTCAGCCTATCCGCAAACGAACGGTCAAACGGAGCGCACAAACTAGACCCTGGAGCAGTATCTCCGGTGTTTTTCATCATCCTCACAGGACGACTGGGCATCACTTTTACCCCTAGCAGAGTTTGCATATAATGACGCAGTACATTCAGCCACGGGTCAAGCCCCGTTTTTTGCAAACTATGGGTACTTCCCAGCCTTTATACCTGATGTGATGCCTGATTCCTTGGTTCCTGCAGTCCAGGAAAGAGCCACATTTTTGCAAACCAACAACAAACTATTGCAAGACGCCATTGTCAAAGCACAGCAAGACAACAAAAATTTTTTTGATAGGAAGAGAAGGGGAGATCTAAACCTCAGACCGGGAGACAAGGTTTGGTTATCCACCATTATTCTGAAACTGTCATGTCCGTCTAAAAAACTGGGGCCTAGATATATCGGTCAATTCTCTATTAAGAGACAAATCAATCCTGCTGCCTATAAACTTTCTCTCCCGCAAACATACAAAATTCACCCTGTCTTCCATGTATCCTTACTGAAGCCTACCAGACCCAATCCATTTCCTGACCGTGAGTCAGATCCACCTCCACCTGAAATTATTGATGGCAACGAAGAATACGAGGTTGAAGCAATAATGGACTGTAGGAAGAGAGGAAGTACTGTCCAGTACCTGATTAAATGGAAGGGCTATGGCCCGGAAGAAAATTCATGGGAACCATAAGCCAACCTTCATGCTACGGATCTAATACAAACTTTTTTTCAGTTCCTTCCTGAGAAGATGTTGCAGATGGGCATCCGGAGGCCGCCCATTGGGGGGGGCAATGTAAGAGATGCTCAGTTGGATCCAAACGGACGTTTGTGCGCATGCCCAGGCACACAGGAAGGAATGTGCGAATGCGCATGCGCCAGTGCGCGAACGCACGAACATGCATACGCAACGTGCGCACGCAATTGCCGCCAAACGGCCTATTAATACTGAGAAGTGACAGGAGCACATTGCTGAGTGGTCTTTCAGCTTGTTCCTGTTTACCTGTGCCCTGACCTGCTTCTGGATTTCCTGTTATAACGACCCGGCTTGCCCTTGACTCTCCTTTGGATTTCTGCCTGCTTACCTGTGACCTCAGCTTGTGTTTGACCCTGCCTTTGCCTTATGCCTTTGTACCTTGCTGCCAGACTGTGTACCGACTTCGGCTTGTATCCTGACTCCGCTCCTGTCTCCCGTTCCTGTACCCGTGCTATCTGGCTGTTGACAACTCCTTGGCTTGTGTTCCGACTTCGCTCCTGCCTTCTCATCCAGCATCACCGAGTTCCAGTTCCAGGTGTTCATCCTGTGATCCACAGCCATCAGTCTTCTGCCAAGACATTACCTGATATACCGGCCCTCGTGCCACTCTGTGTCTTACACCGCCTGTCATCTCTATCAGGGGTGTTGGACAGGAGGTGCAAAAGAAGCCCTCTCTACAGCTTGGTCTCCACCAGGTACGTGATAGCCTGCCTACAGTGGCTTGGCCACCTCTAGCTGACTCTTGTTCTCATTAATGTCAACTGTTTGTAGTACACAAAGTCTCTGTTTGAGTTCATTGGAATTGCTCTCCATCCTCTGTTGGTGGCAGCCTTGATTTGGGAAACCATGTTGCAGTGGAACACATCCTTTAATGGAGATGTCACTAACACTAGGCCAAACCCTCGTATCTCGTAATTGTTGAAAAACAAATATCTGGAGCCCAACAATTTAGTTGTGATGGCCTTTTTACAAGCATATACTCTTATCTCTCGCATAGGGAATTTGTCTGTTCTACTGCATAGAGCACTTGAGCTACGTGGAAGGAAAGTGAAGGATGGTTAAATAAAGCCTTGTTCACTACTCTTTGAAGAAGGTCATCTCTTCAGCCACGCCTTTTACAATGACATATCCCATACTGCTGGTGCCTACACAGTGCACCTGCTTCAACACAGGAGATCTGTAGATGGATCAGAAGGATCCCATTCTTTATCTACTACAGCAGTAGTACCTCATAGGTGACCAGAGTCTGCATCCCACTCAAGCCATAAATCTTGAAGACAGAAACCTTCTGCTTAGAGACGTGTCCTGACTCTTACCAGTGGGTTAATGTTTTCTCCCCTCAATGCCTTGTTTGCAAATTACCTCCCCTTAGTGTGAGTGCTCAAACTATACCCATTAGTTAGACGCTACAATAAGCAAACTTGTTTAGTCTACCTTCCTCACTTCTCTGAAGTTACTGTACCCAAATGTACATCTTCCCTCTGTTTCCTACATTGATAGAGGGCTATGTTTGGCCATACTACCCCCCCCCCCCTCTTCCTTTCTTCTTTACCCCCACTCCCTTTTAGATATTCAGTTGATATTCAGTATTCCTCATTCTCATAAGTAACATTTACAATGTCAACAAATATCAATCCCTAATGATTCCTTCCCGAATAAGGGCCTGTGTATACTGAGTCCTAATGTGGTTCTAGCCTTTTTTTACAGCACTGACTACTACTTTGCCCACCTAAGTGTCCCCTTTTGTATTTATTTTCGTCTGAATGAACTTCTAAACTTGCAGCATCCCTGTATATTATTCTGCCCAGATGCAGCAGCTGGTGAGGAGTGCCCTGACCTTGTCCCCTGTAGCCCTCCATACCCCCTCACTGGGAACACCATACAGCAGAATACACATGATTGTAATACAGTTTTGTAATAACAAATAATTATGCAATGATTATGCATGTCTTATTGCTTGCACATATTACAAGTATATAATAATTGTATGGAGTATCACCATTATTTTAAATGTTCTGTAGTTGAATGGTAGAAACACAATCTGGAAATGCAGTTCAGCTATCGGAAAGTACAGAAAATGTGCCGAGTGCAGAACCAGCTGCCGAGAAAAAGAGTTTAACAAAAATCTCTAGCTTTTTGCCCACAATTGGAAACTGGGATAGCTGTTGCCTTGCATTGATGAGATAAGGGTGAGTCTACTAAAGGAGGTAACATCAATTTCTTCAAGTTGTCAAAGTTTTAGGCCCCATGCACACGGGGCGTTTTTAATGCCGCTGTAAGTAGCGTCAGGCGTTTTCTTTTTGCAGCCTAAAAACGCACTTCCATGTTATTCTATGGCCTCATGCACACACAGACGTTTTTAAGCTGTAAGTGGCCTAGGCGTTTTTAAGCTGCAACAAGAACCCACGGCCTGCACGTTCTGAGGACCAGCGTTAGAGCGTTAAAAACGCTTGACGCTATTTAACGCTGCTTAACGTTCATATCGGCGTTTTACCGCGTCCGGAGTTTTTAAGCTGTAGAAATTTTTAGAAATGTGATTGGTCACTGTAATGGAGTAAAAACACAGGAAATGCATTTTTACATTACCCAAGCGTCCTTTGCTCAGCCGTGTGGGTGGGTGTGTCTGTGTGGTCATACAGGAGAAGGACAATGGCTGCAGACATCGCTCAAACTGAGCTGATCTCTGCCGTTGAGGCCCATCCCGAGCTGTGGGATGTATCACATCCATTCTACAGCGATCGCATAAAAAAGACAAAAACCTGGATGGATATCTCTGAAGCACTGACACCAGGCTGGGACCGTTTAAAGCGGTTGTAAACCCAAAAATTAAAAAAAAAAACAACCTGCAAGACAAAGGCATAATGAGCTAGTATGCATCGCATACTAGCTCATTATGTATTACTTACCTTAGAACGAAGCCCCGACACGGACCCCCGGACATCGCTGCGGGCGCTGCCATCATCCCTCGTCGTCTCTTCCGGGTTCGGCGGCTCCGGCGCTGTGAATGGCCGGAGCCGCGCCGACGTCACTCCCGCGCATGCGCCCGGGAGTGATTTTCCGGCAAGCTCCCGGCAAGTAAAACTGAAGGTCCCCCCGGACCATCAGAGCGCATGCGCCGCTCGCGTGAGCGGCTGCATGCACTGCAAATATCTCCTAAACCGTGCCGGTTTAGGAGATATTAATTGTACCTACAGGTAAGCCTTATTATAGGCTTACCTGTAGGTAAAAGTGTCAAAAAGAGGGATACTACCGCTTTAAGCAATGCAGAGAAGAAGGAAAGAAGTAAGTTTTTCTGAAATGCATGACTTGTTTGCTGTATATTAATTACAAAGAATGCATATTAAGCCTTACTTCACTTTTCTTAGGTAAAATATTCCAAAAGCGATGGAAATCTCTCCGTGATCGTGTGAGGAGGGATCTTACTGAGGAGGAAAAAGCCAACACAAGTGGAGCAGCTGCCTCTCACAAAAAGCCACATGTGTACCACAGTCATTTGGCTTTTCTGTGACAAGCCATGGTTGACGGCAGTAGAGAGTAAGTTGCACATACTGTATTTTTCACTTACACATAGGGGTGCACGGAGCATCGTTTCCTGCGAATATATTACTATTCTGCAGCCATTTTTTTTATATATTTTTCAGGACAACATCTAACATTGATGATCCAAGACATGATCCAAGACAGGAGGCGGTGGAAGTGCCAGCTGAAGACAGACCCCCCAGTGCTGCCACTGAAAACAGAGATATGACCATGTCATACCAATCCAGCGTATCTCACATCATGGATGAATCCACAATGCAGGTTAGTGTCTGTCTAGTCTGTCTGTCATTCTGTTTGTCACTGTATGTGAAAAACTGAACATTTTCTTTTTTTCTTAACAGGAATCCAGGGACCTGGAATTTTCATCCCAAAATGTCGAAGAGATGCATGACTGTGGTGTGCCACGTGGCCGTGGTGAGGTGCCTGGCTGTGGCAATGAGCTGCCTGGCCGTGGCGAGGTGTGTGTGCGTGGCCGTGGCGCTGTGCGTGGCCGTGGCCGCAATCAGCGTCAGAGGGGTGGCGGTATTGTCATTCAAAACGAGGACGGGGTGTTAGTGTTGCTGCAGGAAGTGCGGCAGGAGAGGCGCAGTGTGGATGCCTTTCTGGATCCTGGCAACGCACGTGCCTGCTTCTGCCGCACTTTATACCACATCCTGGAGGACATTGGGGGAGACCAAGGTACCCCCCCTGATAAGGGAAAAGCACTGCCAACAGGAGAATATTCCCCAAAACCAGCAAAAAGAACCCCCAGAAGTGTTACCACGCTGCCAGGAATGATCTCTGCATACAGTAAAGGAAGTGATGTCATCTGCAAGAGACTGAACAGGAATCTGTCCAAGGGAAAATGGTTGCCAATGCATCTTAATGGGAGGCTCCGGGAAAATGGCCGCCGAACATGTGCAAAGAAGAACACCTTGCCACACAAAAGATGGCGCCCGAAGGCGCCAAAACACTACATAGAGAGCTGCAGAAAGTGCCCACAGTGAGACCAGAGCAGCTGCCCATACCCAAAATGGCGGACCCGTGTTTTTTTGCACCGCAGCGGTCCGCACCGCCATGTCTGAACCCCCAAACACACTGATAAAGTGGACAGGGATAGGGACCCCCACAGACCCCCCCCCACGGCGATACATGCGCCAAGAGGCCCCCGCAGGGACCGGGAGGGATGCGAGCCCCGGACACAGACATGAGGGGAGAGCACAGACATCAGCAGACTGTCATACCCAAACAGAGGCCCCACACAGAATTAACTTACCGCTCCATATGGCGTGGGTGCTTCGATAGCACGGGAACCCACCACCCCAGATGGCGGGGGAGCCAGCAGCCGAAATAGGATGTGTCACACGGTCAAAACCGCATGTAGCCATCTCGCAGGCTTTTGCCCCTGAGGACAGGAGCAGGTCGTTTGCTAGGCCAGGGCGCATGCATAGCCCGCTAAATGCTCGATGGCGGGCTGGGATTCCATAAGATACTCTGTCCTGGAGTACCAGGACGACCAGTCCGGTTCCCAGCTCCGCAAACGCTGTAGTCTTCCGAAGATTCGACTAACTAAGCGCAGAACAAATAAAAAGCTGGTAGTGCAAAGAAAACACTTTTGCAGAAAATAAAAGTACTAAAACAGAAGAAAGGCTGAGACATGTAGCCCCAGCACAGGGAAAGCCTATCTTACTCCTATCTAGGCAGAAGACAAACTGAATTGGGAATGAGGCTAGCCGGGGGTATTGGACCAGTGGGACAGCCCCCTGTAGGTGTGTCTATGTAAATTGCTTTGTTTTTAACAAGTCTTATGCCTAGCTTGCTCCTGTGAATAAGAGGTCATTACCCTTTGGTGAAGACTGAATGAGTGGGTGACGACTGTCAGAGGACGTAAGAAAAAAATAATTTGCAGCCTAGTCTGCATATGTTACAGTGAGATACACCCATTGCATACTTTTGTATTCTGATTTGCAATAAAAACCCATTTAGGGGATAAAAATTCAATTGCGGCCTAGTCTGCATATGTTACAGTGAGATAAACCCTTTGCATACTGTTGTTGTATTCCGCTTTGCAATAAAAACCTATTTTGGGGAAAAAAAATTAATTGCAGCCTAGTCTGCGTATGTTACAGTGAGATACACCCTTTGCATACTGTTGCTGTATTCCGCTTTGCAATAAAAACCCATTTAGGGTAAAAAAAAAAAATGCAGCTTAGTCTGCATATGGTACAGTGAGATACACCCATTGCATACTGTTGTATTCCGCTTTGCAATAAAAACCTATTTAGGGGAAAAAAAAGTTAATTGCGGCCTAGTCTGCATATGTTACAGTGAGATAAACCCTTTGCATACTGTTGTTGTATTCCGCTTTGCAATAAAAACCCATTTCGGGGGGAAAAAAATTAATTGCAGCCTAGTCTGCATATGTTACAGTGAGATACACCCTTTGCATACCATTGTTGTATTCCGCTTTGCAATAAAAACCCATTTAGGGGAAAAAAAAAATTGCAGCCTAGTCTGCATATGGTACAGTGAGATACACCCTTTGCATACTGTTGTATTCCGCTTATCAATAAAAACCCATTTAGGGGAAGATCCAAAATTCGATAAATATGAGGAGAAGGTCAAATAAGGGACGTGGCCTGGGTCGTGGTGTTGCTGGTGGAGCTCCTGTTGCAAGGAGAGGACATGGTCGATCTGTGCCAGCTGCACGCACAGGTGAAACACCTTTCTCAGCTGCGAGTAGGCGACAGAACCTGCAGCAGTATGTGGCAGGGCCTAATGGGCCTCTACAAATTTTGAGGCCAGAACAAGTACAGGCGATAGTAGATTGGGTTGCTGACAGTGCCTCCAGTTTCTTCACATTGTCTCCCACCCAGTCTTCTGCTGAAAGGTCAGAGTTGGCACCTGCAGCCGATGTCCATCAATCTTTCACCTCACCCCCTTGCAAATCAGCCAAGCAGTCTGAGCCCCAAGTCATGCAGCAGTCTCTTCTTCTTTTTGATAACTCTGTTAGCATGGTTTCCCAGGGCCATCCACCTAGCCCTGCCCCAGAAGTGGAAGAGATTGAGTGCAGTGATGCCCAACCACTTATGTCTCCAGATGAGTAAATGGGAGGACCATCGCAGCACGTCTCGGATGATGACGAAACACAGGTGCCAACTGCTGCGAAATTCCGAATTGTGGAGACCAACAAGGAGGGCAGGGGTGAAGACTGAGTGGAAGACGATGTGGAGGACGATTAGGTCCTTGACCCCACATGGAATGAGCGTCATGCAGGTGACCTGAGTAGTTTGGAGGAAGAGGCGGTGGTCGCACAGAGCCACCAGCACAGCAGAAGATGGAGCAGGGTGCAAAAGCGGAGCGGCCGTGCCCTAGACACTACGCCTGCTACTGCCCAACGCAGCAAGGGACCGAGCACACCAAAGCCAGCTCAAAGGAGTTCCCTAGTGTGGCAGTTCTTCAGACAATGTGATGACGACAGGATATGAGTGGTTTGCACGCTGTGCAATCAGAGCCTGAAGCGAGGCATAAACCTTCTCAACCTGAGCACAACCTGCATGACCAGGCATCTAAGTGCAAAGCACGAGCTGCAGTGGAGTGCACACCTCAAAAACCAAGAAAGGTCTCTGGCTCCTCCTTCTTCCTCTTCTGCTGCTGCAGTCTCTGCCTCTTCATCCACCTCTGTAGTGACAGTTGCACCTGCCACCCCGCAAACAGAGGATCCACCAGCAACACCACCACCTGGGTCACCAACAACCATCTCCACAATGTCCCGTGGAAGCGTTCAGATTTCTATCTCCCAAACACTGGAGCGGAAGAGGAAGTACCCTCCTACCCACCCGCGATCCCTTGCCCTGAATGCCAGCATTTCAAAATTCCTGGCCTTTGAAATGCTGTCATTCCGGCTGGTGGAGACGCAGAGTTTTAAAAGCCTTATGGCGGTGGTTGTCCCACAGTACATCGTGCCCAGCCACCACTACTTTTCCTGTCAAGCCATCCCTTCCCTGCAAAAGCAAGTGGGTGACAAAATCAGGGTATGCACTGCGCAACGCCATCTGTGGCAAGGTCCACCTAACTACGGATACGTGGACCAGTAAGCATGGTCAGGGACGTTATATCTCCCTAACACACTGGGTAAATGCAGTGGTGGCTGGGCCTGAGGCGGATAGCAGTTTGGCGCATGTCCTTCCACCACCGAGGATTGCAGGGCGCTTCAGTTTGCCTCCTGTTCCTAACTCCTCCTACTCCGCTTCCTCATCCTCTACCGCCTCCTCTTCCGGTCAGTGTAACACCTTCACCACCAACTTCAGCACAGCCAGGGGTAAACGACAGCAGGCAGTTTTAAAACTTGCCTGTTTGGGGGAAAAATCACACACCACGCAGGAGTTGTGGAGGGGCATTGAACAGAAGACCGATGAGTGGTTGCTGCCAGTGAGCCTCAAGCCCGGCCTGGTGGTGTGCGATAATGGGCGAAATCTCGTAGCAGCTCTGGGCCTAGCCGGTTTGACACACATCCCTTGCCTGGCGCATGTGCTGAATTTGGTGGTGCAGAGGTTCCTTAGAAATTACCCCGATATGTCAGAGCTGCTGCACAATGTGCGGGCCGTCTGTGCGCACTTTCGGCATTCTCACCCTGCTGCTTCTCGCCTGTCAGCGCTGCAGCGTAACTTCAGCCTTCCCGCCTCATATGTGACGTGCCCACAAGGTGGAACTCCACCTTGCACATGCTGGCCAGACTGTGCGAGCAGCAGCAGGCCATAGTGGAACCTCAGCTGCAGCTCGCACGCGAGAGTCGCTCTGCAGAACAGCACCTCTTCACCACCAATAACTGGGCCACCATGCGAGACCTGTGTGCCTTGTTGCACTGTTTCGAGTACTCCACCAACATGGCCAGCGCCGATGACGCCATTGTCAGCTTAACTATCCCACTTCTATGCCTTCTTGAAAAAAACACTTCGGGCGATGATGGAAGAGGATGTGGCACAGGATGAGGAGGAGGAGGACGAAGAGGTATCATTTCCAAGGCTTTCAGGGCAGTCATTCACAAGTGGCTCAGAGGGTGGGTTCCTGCACCCACAAATGCCAAGGACACAATTGTCCAGCAGGGGCACAGTTCTGGAGGATGAGGAGGATGAGGAGGAGGAGATGGAGGAGGAGATGGAACCATGTTCACAGCAGGGTGGCACCCAGGCCAGCTCATGGCCATCACTGGTGCGTGGCTGGGGGGATACGGAGGACACAGACGATACACCTCCCACAGAGGACAGCTTTTCGTTGCCTCTGGGCAGCCTGGCACACATGAGTGATTACATGCTGCAGTGTCTCCGCAACGACCGCTGAGTTTTACCACATAGTAACTTGTGCTGATTACTGGATGGCCACCCTGCTGTATCCCCATTACAAGCACAATGTACCGTCCTTAATTCCCTCACTGGAGCGTGATCGGAAGATGCGCGAGTACAAACGCACGCTGGTAGACGCGCTGCTGGTGGCATTCGCACCTGACAGTGGGGGCACAGTGGAAGCACAAGGCCAAGGCAGAGGAGGAGGAAGAGGTCGCCAACGCAGCCAGGACACCGCCAGCACCTCAGAAGGCAGGGTTAGCATGGCCGAAATGTGGAAAAGCTTAGTCAGCACGCCACAACAAGCAGCAGCACCACGAGCTGATATGGAACATCTTAGCAGGAGGCAGCATTTCACTAACATGGTGGAGCAGTATGTGTGCACACGCCTAGACGTACTGAATGACGGGTCTGCCCCCTTCAACTTCTGGGTCTCCAAGTTGAGCACATGGCCTGAGCTTGCCCTTTATGCCTTGGAGGTGCTGGCCTGCCCTGCAGCCAGTGTATTATCTGAACGTGTATTTAGCACGGCTGGGGGCGTTATCACAGACAAGCCCAGCCGCCTGTCCAGAGCCAATGTGGACAAGCTCATGTTAATTAAAATGAACCAGGCATGGATCCCACAGGACTTGTCTGTACCTTGTGCAGAATAGACAAGTATACCGGACTTACCCAGCCATTGTTGGATTTGATCTTTCTTACTCTTTTGGGGTGTATCCTAATTTAAAAAAAAATGTAATTAAAAACCAAAATCAGTGTTGGCTACCTCTTCCTCCTCCTCCACCGCCGCCGCTTCCACCTACACCGCCATATCCAACGCCATATCCTCCGCCACCTCAACCTCCTACTCCATATGGGCCTCGTCCTCCTCCTACATCATTCAAGATTATTATTTTTATGTTTTTTATGTTATTTTAAGTTATTTCCCTATCCACATTTGTTTGCAGAGCACTTGACATGCTCTTAAGATGATTTTGCTGCCATTTGCAGCCCTCTAGCCCTTTCCATGATTGTTTTAGAGCCATTTTAGTGCTCGAAAGTTTGTGTCCCCTTTGACTTCAATGGGGTTCAGGATCGGGGTAAAGTTCGGGTTAAGTCCGGGTCACGAACCTGGACTTTTTTTTCAAGTTCAGCCGGACCCACCGAACCCGGACATCCAGGTGTTCGCTCAACTCTACATATCAGTTATCGGATCCTGGGGTGTTCTCTATACCAATATTAAGTAAATGTGTAAAATTTAAAGACAACAATTTCCAGTGTGAAGGAAATCCTTTTGTATATGATGCATCACAGGCATTGTGTGGATGGGATTATTTAAAATAAGGATCAGAAAAATAAAGAGTGACTATCAGTAAAAGTTATGACAATTCAAGTGTCCAGGCTACCTTGGTAGGAAACAAATGGTTAGTAAGCACTACTGAAAAGGAAATGTAGCAGTTTTTCCAGGCATTGGGCCTGATGTGGGTCTGCCATGGTTACCGGTAACACTTCCAACACATTTAAGTTTAAAACCCAAGAGTGAGATTTGAGACAATGACCATTCCGGCATCTTTAGTTTGTGTTGTTTATTTGATAATGGGGATGGGAGAAGGGAATGAGTGGTATACTCCTCTGGCTCAACTAGGTATAACTGGGACACTTTGAAGAAAAATGCCTGTTAGCGCTGTCTTGGCGCCAGCTGAATGCCGACCAACACTTCCTGGCGCTTGAAAAAACACTGTTTTTCTGAACTGTACTAGAACTTTGACTTTAACACTGGGCTGTAGTGAGACTTGACTCTTGACACTCTGTTTAGATCAAAAGTCTTGTGAACAGCTCCCTACAGCCCTTCACTGACTGAGGTAGCTCCTTGTAACTGCTTGTGCTGCTGTAACTCTTAACACTGTACACTGCACACTGTACACTTAACTCTTCAGGGCTCCATAGCTGGCGCCCTCTTTACACTTCAGGGTCCTCTCACCAGGCACCCCCTCTGACACTTCAGGGTCGTCTCACTAGGCACCCCATCTGACACTTCAGGGTCCTCTCACTAGGCACCCCCTCTGACACTTCAGGGTCACACTGACACCCCCTTTACCGCTAGCTTGCTCCTGGATCCCTTGGACCTTCACTGGAGTGGTCCCCTCTCAGCTAGGCAGACCCCCAGGGGTAGTCCACAGTACTCACGAACTTGGAATGCTTTCCGGGAACTAGAACTAGACTAGACCCCCTCTTCTCCACTGGTCCTTGGCACACTGGATCCTCTCTGCAGCTCAGCTCAGCTCTCTCTGTCCCCTCAGGCAAGCCGTCCGAGACACCCGATCCTTCTGACAGCAGGAGAGACAGCAGTACTCTCCCTCCTGGGACTCTGCTTCCCGCCAAAGACGCTGCGTCATGCGCTCCCCTCAAACTTATACCCACTCCCAGAATCCTGTGCGGCAGAATCTGCCTTCTGGGGTAGATACAGGCCTGAATGTGCCACTGATTGGGTTTCCTTCACTGCCCAATGAGAATCCTCTCATGGAGCCAGTGGGGAGACTCCCCTCTCAGCAACCACACCTGGGAGACATGACAGCCCAGCTGAAATCATGGCCCTACTGTTAGGCAGCCAAGGCCCTTTATACTTTTGCCTAGCACCTACCTTGTAGGGTGCTACAGAAGCAAATTATAAAGAACTAATTCAAAAAAAGAGAACAGTGTTACCCACTCCAGTAAAATTTGTTCAAGTTCTTAAGGATACCAAAGTAGTTATTGGAGATACTACACTTTATCCAGTGGGAAATGATGTTTGGGAAAGTGAAATCTTGATTGTGGATGCATTTCAAGGACATGAGATTCCCATGAATCCTGATCTGAAATTTTTACTGGATAATAAACCTAATCATACTATTGAACTATTAGTAAAGAAAGATAATTTAACCATAAATACTTTGAAATATTCATTACACGATCAGCGAATGTTAGCTACAAATATCTGAATAAGTATATCTCACATAGGTATATATATATATATATATATTAACCATATAAATACAAAAAATGTGCTGCGCCAGACGTGCACCAATAAACATAAATGATGTTAATATAATCAATATCTGAAGTCCATACAAGCTGTGATTGTGCTCAAAATCCAATAAATGTGCATAAGTGTCCAGGTGTCCAAATCAGAAATGCAATCTGGTGAAAAGTGCACACCAATCTGTGAAATCCCTCCACCTGATAGATTGGCCTCTCACCTCCAAACAGGACCCAGACGTACCAGCAAAAGCATATACTGAGGATATCAGACTCCTGGAAAGACACTCCAGCCTCTCACCTCCGGAGGTCTCAAGACACAGGACATGCGATGCAAAATATAAAAGGGAAAATATAGTGCTCTCCGTTTCAACAATCAGGCTTTATTGAGGTAAATAGAAGTTTACTCACATGTACAGGGCACTTCGCCATGCCTGCTGTTATGGCAATAATAGCGTGTGTCACTCGAGAGATGTTCGGCGTCGGTCAGGCAAGCTCCGCCCCCCTATACGCGTTACGACGAGCGTATGGCTCCAACCTCTTCCTCGGTAGGGGTGGCTTGTGCGTGCCAAGCCTCTCTTTAAGTAAGTATGCCTAGAGGTGGATTGGTTAGTGGACCTCTGCTCCTCCTATTATTCCTAGCACTATGTTGGACACCAGAACCGAAGATACAGGCACTTCCTCTTCGGTGTCACTGGTTAATAATGCTAATGGGCAGTTTTATTCGATTAGCGGTGCAATGCACATGTATTAATCAACTCATGTGCATTGCACCGCTAATCGAATAAAACTGCACCCACAAGCCAATCCTACCGAGGAAGACGTTGGAGCCATACGCTCGTCAAAACGCGTAACTTCTATTTACCTCAATAAAGCCTGATTGTTGAAACGGAGAGCACTATATTTTCCCTTTTATATTTTGCATCGCATGTCCCGTGTCTTGAGACCTCCGGAGGTGAGAGGCTGGAGTGTCTTTCCAGGAGTCTGATATCCTCAGTATATGCTTTTGCTGGCCCGTCTGGGTCCTGTTTGGAGGTGAGAGGCCAATCTATCAGGTGGAGGGATTTCACAGATTGGTGTGCACTTTTCACCAGATTGCATTTCTGATTTGGACACCTGGACACTTATGCACATTTATTGGATTTTGAGCACAATCACAGCTTGTATGGACTTCAGATATTGATTATATTAACATCATTTATGTTTATTGGTGCACGTCTGGCGCAGCACATTTTTTTGTATTTATTTGATTTATTGTGGGATGTGAACACGATTGGTGTATGCTGCCGGCTATATATGTTTTATGCACAGTGATATTCAAGCACTTTTTCAGTATATTATTCACGCACAGTGTTTTTACCTATTTTGAGTGTTATATCACATATTTGGTTTCGCGCTGATAGTTTTTTGTTATATTAACCATATGTTGGTTCATATGGTTAATAATATTATCTAAAAAAAATCCATCACTTTAAATCCAAGAGAGATAATACCATTCCATTATCTGTTTGGATGAAAAGAGAGACACATTCTTAAACTTTAAAAGGAGGAATATATCATGTGAAAGAGGACAAGACATTTCTTCTGACCTTTTTCCCAGATATGTCTAAGGTTGCTCACCTGAATACTGGGAAGAAGGGGGGGGGGGATATGTCAGAATTATTGGAGGCTAAAAATGAATCATATAGGCTCATACATATTATATTATACATATTGTTATATTGGGCAGCTTAGCAGCCATTTTGTCATGAGGTGAATGTAAGTTCATTGTCCTTGGGTAAGATTTCTTAGGGCTCTTTCACACGGGCGGTCCGATCAGATCCGCCTGTCAGTTTTTTAGGCGGATCTGATCGGATCCTCCATGTAGCTCTATGGGGCAGCGGGTGTCAGCGGAGACACCTCCGCTGACACCCGCTGCCATCCGCATCCGATCCTGTGCTGAAATCTGGACGGATGGAAACCCTATTTTTCCATCCGTTCAGTAATCGGAGCAGAGCGGATCTGATGAGAGCGGACAAGCGGTCCGCTCTCATCCGATCCCCCATAGAGGGCAGCGGGTGCTGAGACACCTCCCTCTCCGCTCTGCAAGCGGAGACGGAGCTGTCATCCGCCGGCTCAGCGGGGATCGCGGATCGATCCCCGCTGAGCAACACGGATCCGCCTACGGAGGCGGACCGTGTGAAATAGCCCTAACAGACAATTTTAAAGTCTCAGCAAAGACTATTTCTAGCCATAAATTAAAGAGGCCGTGACTTCACACCAAGATAAGGTCTAGCCATGCTGGTTCCAAGTTGGGTGCTAATGAGAGTGATGTCAGTCTTGTCTGAGTTTTCACAATGAACAAAAAATCAGTATATTTTTTTAGGGCTCATTTAAAATATGCTTGAGGAAACATTTTTATTATTTGTAATAGTTTTATTAGCAACAATATTATTATGTCATTATATTATGTGAAGCATATACATAGGCCTACTAAATTGAAAAAGTTCTAGGAACGTTTATGTATACCATTGTTTTTTTTGTGTGTGTAAAGAGCTAAGCACTATTTCCACTTAAATTGCTTCACTTATAAAGGAATGTTTATATAAGTTTGTTTTATGTCTTATCTAGGTTATATAAATCCTAAGAGCTAGACACTATTCTTGACATAAAAGTGACATAAAGGTATACCCCCATGAGATTCAGGTTTCTTTCCAAGGCTTAGGTCAGAAGGTTATCTTTGAGAAAATAATTGAATTAAATTCAATCTCCTAAACTTGTATACAGGCCAACGGTGCCCTCTATTGTAGATGATGGAAACAATAGAAGGTATTCCAAAATACTCTCTAGCTGAACCAGTAGCGCAAAACTTAACAACAAGTTAGTGCCATAAATGTATGTATATAAATACACAACTAGTAAGACTGCACAAAGTCCAACACTGCACAGATGTCACAGTAGCATCAGGAAAAAGTACTATTGATATCAATCAGTCCATGATTCTTCAATATCTATCCTGGGATGGTTTGATATACAGGTGTAGTTTTCAAAGGGTCACCACCACCACCACCGTGCTCCAAGGGGGGAGGAGAAATGCCCACTCACCAGATGCTGTGGCCCAAAGCACTCTCGTGTTTGAGCAATAAAGCCTGTAAGGTTAGTAAATGCTCCACAACATCCACACCGGGTATCACACCAACTAGGACCGTTAAGGCTCGGCAGCATAGGGAGAGAGAAGCAAAATCCCACTAGCGTGATAACGTTTTTAAAAGGCTTTATTATATAAAATATGTATCAAACTCACATGTTCTGCAATCAAACATCCGCATATCATGTCAAACAATAGGAGGAGGGTGCCCTTCGGGGGATGATGTCCAGGCTCCACGCCGTGAACCTCGTGCCTTCCGGGTATCCCGAGCTCCTCTATAGTAGAAATGGTTACGCCGCCTGGTAACGCCCGACGCGTTTCATACTTCCGACTTCTTAGACTCCTTTTGGATCAAGGTCTTTTTCAATGGAATACAATAGAGGTGCCCTCTATTGATATTTCAAAGTTATAGCCATTTAGTGAATAAGCCCCTTTTGAGGTATTTTTCAAATGGAAAACAAAATCCACACCTACTTTCCCATAGGATAATAGTTTAATGTAAGTTAGAGACGGGGAAGAATTGAACAGTTCATGAAGGGAGTAAGGTGCTCTGATGGGGTTCTGAGGCTGATGGGAGACATTTGAAGCTGAGGATACCCGAATGTGACATCTCAGACAACAAGACAAATCTATGGTCTTTGGTAAAGTATATATTTCTATTTTTCCTACAGGCAATTCATTTGCCATATACACCTGACTGAACCATTCTTACACTTATACTTATAGCATCAAGATTTGAATTTAGATCGTTCTAACTGCAATATGATTAGTCTAATTTTATTTATCTTGGGAACTGATTTTAGCCATAGTAAATGGGACAGTTATGATGTATTCTTAAAAATAGATTAACTCAATAGAAGTTTATTTTACCAAAAACTATTTGGACTTCAAACAAGTCTCGGTGCATGGTGTAACAATGTTTGTCCATGCATTTTCGTTAAACATTGAGTTGTGAACATCTGTTGGCTGAGAGAAGTCACATGTCAAATCTGTTAGAATTTGTTTCCATCTTTTGTGAGCTCATGATAGGCTATTAATCACTAGGGATGGCCTTGCGGTTCACCCGGCAGTCGGTTTGCGGCAAATTTTGCTCGTTCGCAGCCCGCCGATTTTGCGAACACATGGCGTTTTTCGCGGCGGCCATATTAGTTTACGTTGGGGAGAACTTTGACCCATGACACAGCCGTCAGGTGGAATGGGACAGCCAATTGAAACATTTCAGCACATAGACATGCCCCCTACCTTATAAATAGACCAGAGCTGGCAGCCATTTCACATTCTGCTTTTTGTCAGCATAGGGAGAGGTTGGCAAGTGCATCAGGGACAGATTGCCAGTGACACAAATAGCTCTGTTAAGATCCACAAAAGTCCTTTTAAGGGCTGGTATTTGGTATAGGTCTACAGTCTCTTGTCAGTGTAGGGACAGGTATGCTGTGTGCACCAGGGACAGATCGTCAGTGACACAAATCGCTCTGTTAAGGTCCACAAAAGTCCATTTAAGGGCTGGTATTTGGTATAGGTGTACAGTCTCTTGTCAGTGTAGGGACAGGTATGCTGTGTGCACCAGGGACAGATCGTCATTGACACAAATCGCTCTGTTAAGGTCCACAAAAGTGGTTTTAAGGGCTGCTATTTGGTATAGGTGTACAGCAGTGTTAATTTCGTCAATGAAAACGTTTTCTGTCACCGGCATTTTTCAACTGACGAAAACGAGACGCAAAGTATAGCACATTTTCGTTAAATGACGACAACTATGACGAAAATCAAATCCGTTTTCGTTAACGAACAAAAACTTAACGAGAATGTGAGGCAGGGACATTTACCCAACTTCCGGTTTTCATGGAGCTCCACCTGTGTGGCGCCTGGCGTGGCGTGTCCCGTGACGTCCGACGTGAGGACTACTAGAAGAGAGTCGACTCAAGACCAGTCACCTGACCTCACCAGAGCACTGCAGCTGCAGCACTACAGACAGAGCCAGGCCCGACTCATCACACGGCAGATGACCAGGCAGTGGCACCCACCACCACATCCAGCGCAGAGCACCCACTGTGTGAGTTGCAACAGCCAGGCCAGCTATTACTGCCTCCCCTGAGTCCCCTCAGACCACTGGCATCCGCCATCCAGGACTGTGTGTGCGTGCATAGGCCGCTGAGGCCCGCCCGGCCCATCCTGTTCAACTTCAGTTCAGAGTCAGACCAGAAACCACCCTTAACCACTTGCCAACCGCTCACATTGACACTACTGCGGCAAAGTGGCATGATCCCGTCCAGCGACGTAGACCTACGTCGGGCGCGATTACGGCTCCCAGAGTGCGCTCCCGCACGCCACAGGAGCCGATTCTGGTCGTGTTCGGTAGGGAACCGATCAGTCACCAGATACAGACCAATGATTTTTGGTCTGGATCTGGCGATCGGTTCCAGCCAATGGTAACCTCTCCCCTGCCTGTGTAATGTAAACACAGGCATGGGAAGTGATGTCACTGTCCCTTCTGGAGCCCTTTCGGTTCCAGGAGAAGACTGAGAGACATCAAAAACGTGAGTTCCACCAATTAGCACACTGACACACTTCACATAGGCACATTTAACCCCTTGATCACCTCTGATCACCCCCCAAACCCCTCACAGTTAACACTATATACAGTGGTATACAGATATTTTACTGATCACTGTATAAGTGTCACTTGTGAGCCTAATTTGCGCTTGCGCTATGCCCAAATAGGGTTAGGGCAGCCGCCACCTATCCCCTAATAAAATTTTAACCCCTTGATCACCCCCAGTTAACCCCTTCACTCCCTATCACTCTGTGCACTAAATAAAGTTTATAGGTAAATACTGATCACTGTATTTAGTGTTACTTGTGACCCTAATTTGCGCTTGCTCTAAGCCCAAATAGGTTTAGGCCACCCGCCATCTATACCCTATAAAGGTTTAACCCCTTGATCTCCCCCAGTTAACCCCTTCATTCCCTATCACACAGTGCACTAATATATACAGTATATCAGATAACTACTGATCACTGTATTTAGTGTCACTTGTGACCCTAATTTGCGCTTGCGCTAAGCCCAAATAGGTTTAGGCCACCTGCCATCTATCCCCTATAAAGGTTTAACCCCTTGATCTCCCCCAGTTAACCCCTTCACTGCCCTGTCACAGTGTTCACTATATACAGTGATTACCGATCACTGTATTAGTGTCACGGGTGACACAACTTAGGCTAGTTAGCGTCAGGGTCCCACTACACCACCGTTATTTAGCGTCAGTTACAGTCAAGTACACTAACACACATACACACACACACCTCCATTACTAGTATAGTGTTTGAACAGATCAATATGTGATCTGATCAGAACTATACTAGTGTCCCCATAATTTAGTGTTCCCAAAACGCAGTGTTTGCGCAATGATTCCTGCTAGCACCTGCGTTTAGCCCCCCTGCCCAGCCCACCTTACCCAGGCAAGTGTAGTAATCAATAGATTACTGTCACTTCCAAAAAACACAAATTACACAAAACCGCTGCGTTAGCAGAGTCAGGCCTGATCTCTGCTAGCACTAGCAGTTTTTTTTTGTAGTGACCAAATAGTCCTCGACAACCAGGTGCTTTTATTATAGTAGTCACACTACTGTACCGGTAAATTTAGTTACTAAAATGACCAAACATTGGTACAGTGGTGAAGAGGTATATAGTATACTGACCATGTCAGATGAGAGCGATGGAGAAGCCTCACTGGCAGAATCAGGGTCAGTATACAAACCCGATGACAGCAGCGGCTCCCTGACAGATAGCTCCGGCGACAGAGGGGTCCCTGCTAAGGTCAGGCGTACCCGACCCCATTCTGGAGTTGCTGAGATGCAAGAACCGGGAGTTTCTCGTATGCAGCAGAGTGCCAGTACTAGTGCCGCTCACACTTCTCATGATCTGGCAAGCACGAGCGGCCTAGTACACCCTGGACCGAAATCAGCATTGCAGTATCACTTGGTGATGTGGCGAGTCCCCTAAGTGCAGTTGAAGCTGGTGCGGTGGCTAGCACGAGTAGTGGCCCGCAGCCACCGCATATCCGAAGACAGGCCCATAGAGCCCATAGTGTCCTCCCTGAAGCGCTGGCATATCCTAATTGGCAGCCCACAGATTCCACAGCGCAAGTACTTCCCCCATTCACTGCCCAACCCGGAATCCAAGTGGAAACAGCTGGTTTTAATCCCATTAACTTTTTTGAGCTGTTTTTCACTGAAGATCTTTTCGGATCTATTGTGGCTCAACAATTCATTGCTGCCAACCCAAATTCACCCCTTGCCAGACCATTCGCCTGGAATCCTATTACGATTCCTGAGTTTAAAACCTTTCTGGGCCTTTCCTTCAACACGGGCATTACAAAAAAGAATGAATTGCGGTTATATTGGTCCACTGACCCAATTCATCAAATGCACGTGTTCTCTGCTGCTATGTCCAGGGCTCGATACGAACAAATATTTTGGTTCATGCATTTCAGCGACAATGAACTCTGTCGTCCTCGCGGAGACCCTGAATATGATCGGCTCCACAAAATTCAGCCCCTCGTAGACCACTTCAATCAGCGGTTCGCAGCCTTGTTTACCCCCGAACAAGATGTCTGCATTGACGAGTCCCTGATTAAGTTTACTGGCCGCCTTGCTATCAAACAGTATCTCCCCAGCAAGCGTGCCAGATACGGGGTCAAGTTGTATAAGCTGTGTGACAGGGCCACAGGCTATACAGTTAATTTCCGTGTCTACGAGGGAAAAGATAGCACTGTGGAGCCCCCCGACTGCCCAGACTACATAGGGAGCAGCGGCAAGATAGTTTGGGACTTGGTGTCACCCTTATTCGGAAAGGGGTACCACTTGTACATGGACAATTTCTATTCAAGCGTGCCACTTTTTAGACACCTCTTTCAATTGCAAATTGGCGCTTGTGGCACCATGCAATCTAATCGCCGGGGCTTCCCCCAACGGCTAGTAAATGCCCCACTGAGCTCGGAGGAGAGAGCCTGCTTGAGGTGCGATGAATTGCTTGCAGTGAAGTGGAGGGACAAACGGAACGTTTTAGTTCTGTCCTCCATTCACCCAGACACGGCAGTCGAAATTACTACGGTCACCGGTGTTGTTGTTGAGAAGCCCCTCTGTGTCCACGACTATAACCGTAAAATGGGAGGGGTGGACTTCAATGACCAGATGATGGGACCGTACTTAATTGCCCATAAGGCCAGACGCTGGTACAAAAAAGTGTCTGTATACCTATTTCAATTGGCTATTTACAACGCTTTTGTCTTATACAAAGCGTCTGCCTGAACATTATCCTTCTTTCAATTCCAAGAAGAGATAATCAGAGCCCTTCTGTATCCAGCTGGTGCTCCTGCCCCAATTCCCCAACCAGATGCAGTGAGCCGGCTGCATGAGAGGCATTTTCCGGAATTCCTCCCGAGTACCCCTACCCAACGATACCCCCAAAAAAGATGCCGTGTCTGCAGCAAGCGCCGATTTAGGCGTGACACCCGGAATTATTGTCCCAGCTGTCCTGACCGACCTGGTCTTTGCCACGGTGACTGTTTCCGTCGCTACCACACACTAGCGGATTATTAGCGTAGGGTACAGCATGGCACAGTTTAGGGCACATTTACACAGGGTCTCAAAAGATGTTCGATGGCTATCGTCATTTTGAGAGATCCTAACCTGGAACCTGGAACTCGACGTTTGAAGAAAATTAAATACATAAAAAAAACAAAAATAGTTGTCGTGTCAGTCATTTTTTATGTTCTTCTACACTTCCTACTGTACTTTTACTGTACTCTGTTTTTCATCCTTTTGTGACCTGTTTCTCTTTTTTTTATTTATTTTTTTTTTTTATTTCAAATAGTTTTTATTGATTTTTCAAACATACAGAGTAAGAAACACGTGAACAAAAATTTGGGGAACAAAGGGGGAGCAGGCTTAACACAAATTAGCGTACTCAAAAGAAGATAAGAATATCCTTTATAACCAGCAACCACAGTATAAACTATTTTGCATTCTCATACTATCTAGTATGGCCTAGGGTGCCATCTAGTGGCACAATACAATATTGCCTAACATTCCTGTGATCATAAGGTAAGATGGGAGGAATACCAATCTGTCCATGTCTGCCACCATGACATTTCTCTTGTATATGCATCGTGAGTAGGTGCCATGAGTAGCTCAAACATTTTATGAGTTTGGGTTGTGGCTATTACCTCTGAGATAGACGGTGGTTGGGGATCTTTCCACCTCCTTGTAATATTTATTTTGGTTGCCAGCAGTATATTAATCACCATTTTGCGGGACCTCAGCGGGATGTTATCTATCGGGATATGGAGCAGAGCCAGACTAGGGGAGGGCTGCACTTGGAGCTCCAGTAGTCGTGATATCAGGGCGAACACTTCCCTCCAAAGTGCCAGTATGGGGGGGCATGTCCACAGTATATGTAACAGATTGCCCTGAGAGCCGCAACCCCGCCAGCAGGTGGGTTGGGCTGACGGAGCAAATTTTGCTATTACGCTCGGCGTGATGTACCATCTCAGGGACACTTTTAGGTAGAGTTCTCTCAGGGAGGCGCTTAACGTGGCTTTTTGACTCGACACTATGGCTTTTTTCCACTGTGATGAAGAGAAGGTGCACTCCAGATCTCGTTCCCATTTTATAAGGGGGGTAGTTTTGGTGAATACCTCCTTCTCACTCAAGGTGGAGTAAAAAAGCGAGATGCCCTTAGCGGACCTTAGGGGTGTGGTTAGGAAGTGCCAGACATTAACAGGGACTCTGGCTCGGAGCTGCGGGTTTTTGCGAATGCATGAGAGTATTTGGTTATAACAGAGCCATTCTCCTTTACCTAGGTGCAATTCAGCTGTCAGTGTTTCAAATGATTTTTCCTTGTTATTGTGGTGTAAGTCACTCAGGTATATAGGGGGGTATTCCCGCCAAGCATGGAGGTCTAAGTTAGGTATTAGTTGAGATAATCCCATTACCGGAAAGGGGATTTCGATAAGTGGGGTGTTCTTCCATTTAGTGTGTGTGAGGTGCAGCCACGCCACTACCGTTGCTCTAATAGTCAGCGATACATATTTGGGAAGGCGATCGCCTTGCTTCCTGCTGCAGAGCCAGGTGCGCAAATTGGCTTCAGGGGTCGTTGCCCGTTCCATCAGGCCCCAGGTAGTATCTGGAGTCGGTAGGAACCAAGTTCGCATTTGTGACAGTACGGTAGCCCAATAGTAATCCAACAGATTTGGCACAGATGCACCTCCCACACTCTTGGATTTCATCAGTATGAATCTAGCGCATCTAGCGCGTTTGCCTTGCCAGAGGTATCTGGACAGCATAACCTGGAGGGAACTAATGTATGTTTTGGGTACAGGTATCGGTAAGGACCTGTACAAGTACAGCAGCTTAGGCAATGTGCACATTTTGAAGGCTGCCAGTCTCCCGGACCAAGTAAGTTCAAACTTGGAGAGAGATTGGAGTTCAGTGGAGAGTTGCGATTTAAAAGGGACATAGTTGGCTCTAAATAAGCTGTCTGTGGACCTAGTGAGTGTGATTCCCAGGTAGGTAATGCCCTGGTCAGACCATTTGTACGGGAAGGATTGGGTTATAAGGTTTCTAGTAATGCCATCTACACCCAGGTCTAGGATGTTAGATTTGTTCTCATTGACTTTGTACAGGGATATGTCCCCAAAGTCCGTGAGGATTTGCTTTATACGCGGTAAGGAGGTGGTTGGGTTCGATATCATAAGAATGACATCGTCTGCGAAGAGACTGATGCGATGTTCTAAAGAGTCTGCTGTGATGCCCGAAATTTGCGGGTCCGACCTGATCTTTTGGGCAAGGGGTTCTATCGCCAGGTTGAAAATGAGAGGAGACAGGGGGCATCCCTGCCTCGTCCCATTCGTGATTGCGAATGGTGCCGATAGTGTGTTGTCCACCAGGACCTGGGCTGAGGGATTAGCATACAAGGCCATGATCGCGGAGAACATGGTTCCTCTTATACCAAAACGTTGGAGAACTTCCCTCAGGTAGCCCCAGTGTACTCGGTCAAACGCCTTCTCTGCATCCAAAGATAGGAGCAGAGAAGGCGTTCTTGAGGCATGAGCGGCGTGTATGATGTTAATGAGTCGCCTTGTGGCGTCTGCAGATTGCCTGCCTTTAGTGAATCCTGCCTGATCCTTGTGGATAAGTTGGGGCATGTAAGTCATTAATCTAGTGGCAACCGTCTTGGCATAGATTTTCACGTCCGTATTTAATAAGGATATTGGGCGGAAATTTTGTGGGGTATCGGGATTCTTGCCGGGTTTAGGAAGGGTGACAATTGTGGCAGTAAGCATCTCTGAGGGGAAGGAGGACGATAGTGCTGCCTCATTGAAGACCGCGCACAGGTGCGGGGCTAGAATATCACTGAGAAGATGGTAGTACTCATTGATCACCCCGTCCGGGCCAGGAGATTTCCCGGACGGCAGTGATGCAATGGCTGTTTTTACTTCATCTACTGTAAAGGGCCGATTGAGCTGTGCGAGTTGTGCGGGAAGTAATTTAGGAAGCTCTATGGAATCCAAGAATGTGTTGATGAGTTCCGGTGTGGGTGAAGATGGTTGGGACGCTTGGAGGTTATACAAGGAATCGTAGTAGCTGCTGAACGCGTTAGCTATGTCCTTGGGGTCATGCAGTTTGGCTCCGGTAAATGGGTGTTTAATGGAATTAATCCTATTTTTAGTACGCTGGCCTTTCAGTTTGGCTGCAAGCAGTTTGCCCGCCTTGTTGCTGGTGGCGTAGTATCTCGCCCTGGATCTACGGAGGTCACGTTCATAGGAATCTAGCAGGTAGGACCTGAGTTCCTGTCTAAGAGCCATAAGTTGGTGTTTAAGGGCCATTGAGGGGGCAGATTGATTTTGAGTCTCTACCGTAGCTATCTCCCTTGTAAGTCTATCAATTGCTTGGGTCCTTTTTTTGTTCAGTCTATGTTGCAGTTGTATTAACACACCTCTACTAAATGCTTTATGGG
Organism: Pelophylax lessonae; assembly: GCF_965119305.1. NCBI lineage: Eukaryota > Metazoa > Chordata > Amphibia > Anura > Ranidae > Pelophylax > Pelophylax lessonae. The sequence goes on from NC_138770.1 coordinate 179,845,023, forward strand.
CATTCCAGAGGACAGCGGACTCCGATACCGACCCCGTATTGGTCTGGAAGAATTCTAGCACTGAATGTTTGAGGCTATCAGCATTATCTGGGTTTTTGAGAACTTCTGCTCTCGCCCTCCATGGCTTAGATGTGGAGGTCTTAGGTGAGATTGTTAGGGTAATACTGATCGGGGCATGGTCGGACCAGGTTATAGGAGCTATCTCGGAGTCCACTGCCCTCCGTAGGATTGCCTTGTCAGTCAAAATCACGTCAATACGAGCATACGAGTTATGCACAGCAGAATGGTGAGAGAACATCCTGTCTGAGGGGTGGTGACACCTCCACACGTCGAACAAGTCGTGCTTGTGGATAAATCCTTGCAGTGAGGGCTGGAGCCTAGAGGAGCTGGCGGTAGAGTCGAGGGTCCTGTCCGGTGGCAAGTTAAAGTCTCCGCACAGTATCAGAGATCCTTTTTGAGCCCGTCTAACAGTTTTGAGTGTGCGATTGAGGAACCGCAACTGGTGCACATTGGGGGCATAAATGGAAGCAATGGTGAGCGGCAGTCCATCTATAAGGCACGTCAATATAAGGAATCGACCGTTGGGATCAGCGATGGAGGATAGGAGGGAGAAGTCCACAGACTTGTGTACGGCTATTAATACCCCTTTCCTCTTTTTCGGGCAAGATGCAGTGTAGATGGTGAGAAAATCTCTATGTGCACAAGAGGGAGTATGTGAGTCTAGGAAGTGAGTCTCTTGAACGCAGACTATCTGTGCTTTGTGACTCAACGCTGTACGCCACAGAGAGGCTCTCTTGGCTGGATGGTTCAAGCCGTTAGCATTCAGTGACAGTATTTTAACCGTCATTGAGGTCTAAGGGAGTGTGTGCGGTGTGGTTACTCACAGATCCGATGATACCAGATGGTGGCTGGAGGCAGAGATGAAGGACTGGTGGAAAGTGGAGCATAGGGTTTTCAGAAGCTTGCAGATGATGCAGAAGAGTTCGTGGTCTCCTGTTGGAGTGCCAGCTGGAGAGGTGGACTTTCGCAGTAGTCACATCGTCATGGATAAAAGGGTGCCTGCTGGATGGGAAGGGGGAAAACAAAAGACAAAAGGTAGAACAAAACAGCATGAAGAACAATAAGGAGATCATTGGTATATGACCGTCTCCTGGTGGGGGTAAAACAGTTAATCAGCCAAGCAGGCTAGGTGGTCCAGGTATATCCATTTTGCTTGGTAGACATCCAGAATAATGCGGAAGAAAGGTAAACGTAACCAGAAAGAACCAGACTCAGAAGCCGGTGTGTATAATCAAGTGTCTCTCAGGTTATGGTGGGGCACAGTGTGCCATTGCTGAGGGATCTTGCTTGGGGGTTTCTTGGCCCCAGCCGGGGGTGCAGCTTCGGGGATGATACCCCATGTTTGTAGCAGTGACAGGCCTCTCTCAAGGTTGGTAATGGAATGGGATGATCCGTTTCTCTCTACCACTATTTTGGAAGGATGCTTCCATTTATAGGGAAGGTTGTGGTTTCTGAGTGCTTTCGTTATAGTGGACAACTGCCGCCTCATGTCCAGAGTGTGCTTGGAGAGGTCGGCAAATATTTGTATAGTGGCGTATGGGTCGGGAAATTGGCCCAGTGATCTAGATTTTTGCAGTATGGATTCCTTGATGTGGTAAAAGTGCACCCGTAACAGGGTGTCTCTGGGAGTGTGCTGAGGCAGAAATGGAGGTTTAGGAACCCGGTGTATGCGGTCAATGGTTAAGTCCAGAGGAGTAGCTCCAGGAAGAATCGTGGAGAAAACTTCCAGGGCAAATTTGTGTAGCTCTGCGGGCGGGACCGATTCAGGTATGCCCCGGATCTTTAAATTGTTTCGCCTAGAGCGATCCTCTAGGTCTGCTATTTTCGCTTTAAGCCACTGGTGTTCCGATACATGTTCGTCATGTGCTTCAACTAGATCATTTACAGTAGATACCATGTCAGACATGGAGGACTCCACATTATGGACTCTATCCCCAAGGGAGTGGACCTCAGTAGTGAATCTATTAGCCAGGGCCACTATGTCAGATTGCAAGGAGGTATGGAGTGCAAACATCATATCTTTTAGGGCAGTGTCCAGTATGGGTTGTCCCACAGTAGGGAAAGCGGCAATAGGAGATACCCCCAGGGATACTGGTAGTAGAGAGGAGGTGGTGCGGCCTGAGTATGAGGCCTGTGCCTGTGCATCAAGCCGGAGCTTGGATTTGGCTGGACTGCTGCACGTAGGGCTGGAAGGCTCAGGGGTGCAGGGGGACACAGTACCTGTCTGCGGAGGATCGCAGGGAGGTCGATCGTCCGGCAGATCCGAATAGTGCTACCGCTGTCTCTCCGGAACGGCAAGGCCCGAGCCGCCGGCGCCATCTTGTCGGCCGCTCCGGGATGGCGGCGGGAAGAAGGCCGTCAGTTTCTTCGGTCCCTTCTCGTTTTTGCGCTTCCCGGTCATGGCTGCAGGTGCAGGAGTGATAGGGCGATGCTGCCCGGTAAAAAAGAAGGCTGGATGCCGCTTGTAGGTGTGCGGATGTCGCTGGATGCGGAGCCCTGGAGCCGGAGCGAGGGATCAAGCTGCCATCAAGGTCCCGCGCCGGCCACGCCCCCCCCTGTGACCTGTTTCTCTTGCAGGTACTCGTCGGCTGCCACATTGATTTTATATATTCTGACACAAACAGCGTTTGCGCTCAGCATATATGGATACCTTTGCTGGCAGCAGCTGTGGTGATTTTCTGATTTCAGCACTGCAGTTAAAATCCTATTTTTTTGGAAAAAAAAAATCCTATTTAGGTATACGTGGATAGTGTCGTGTATACCCGTCATTAAATTAAGTGGGTGGATGTTTGGGCGGTTAATGATGGGTAATACTACACATTATTCCTGTGCTGATTTCTGATCAAAAAAAAAACCTACATTATATGCCAAACAAGGACCAGCAATATACTGGTAAAAACACTCAACATGCCTCTCTGCAAATAGCTTAGGGTGTCTACTTTCCGAAAAGGGGTCATTTGGGGGGGGGGGGTTGTGCTGTCTTGGCATTTCATGGCCTCCGAAACTGTGATAGGTAGTCAGGAGTGAAATCAACAATTTACGCCCTTGGAAAGCCTGAAAGTGGTGATTGATTTTCGGGGTCCTGTACTCGGCTAAACTGCAAAAAAGTCTCACACATGGGGTATCCCTGTACTCAGGAGAAGCAGCAGAATGTATTTTGGGGTGTTATTTCACATATACCCATGGCATGTGTGAGAAATATATAATTTAGTGACAACTTTGTGTAAAAAAAAAAAAATAATAATAATAATAATATATACCGGAACTTGTGGCAAAATATAAAATATTCCATGGACTCACCATGCCTCTCAGCAAATAGCTTGGGGTGTCTACTTTGCAAAATGGGGTCATTTGGGGGAGTTTTGTGCTATCTTAAAATTTCAGGGCCTCCGAAACTGTGATGGGTAGTGAGGAGTAAAACCAAAAATTTACGCCATTAGAAAACCTAAAGATGGTGATTGATTTTCGGGGTCCCGTACACAGCTAGGCTCCCAAAAAGTCTCACACATGGGGTATCCCCATACTCAGGAGAAGCGACAGAATGTATTTTGGGGTGTCATTCCACATATACCCATGTCATGTGTGAGAAATTTATCTTTTAGTGACAACTTTGTGTTAAAAAAAAAAATAAAAACAAAAATTGTCATTTTCCCAAAACTTGTGGCAAATATAAAATATTCCATGGACTCACCATGCCTCTCAGCAAACAGCATGGGGTGTCTACTTTCCAAAATGGGGTCATTTGGGGGGGGGGGGTTTGTGGTATCTTGACATTTCAGGGCCTCCTAAACCGTTATAGGTAGTGAGAAAATGCAATGAAAAATGTACGCCCTTTGAAATTCTGATGGTGGGGATTGGTTTTAGAGGTCCCGTACACAGCTAGGCTCCCAAAAAGTCTCACATATGTGGTATCCCTGTACTCAGGAGAAGCAGCAGAATATATTTTGGGGTGTAATTACACATATACCCATGGAATGTGTGAGCAAAATATAATTTCAATGACAACTTTGTGTAAAAAAAAAAAAATTTGTTTTAGTCATTTTTCAAACACCTGTGACAAAAAAAAAGAAATATTCAATGAGCTCAACATGCCTCTCAGGACATTCCTTACAATGTCTACTTTCCAAAAAGTGGTAATTTGGGGGGGTTTTGTACTGCCCTGCCATTTTAGCACTTCATGAAATGAGATAGGCAGTCAGAAATTAAAGCTGCGTAAATTTCAGTATTTACACCATAGTTTGTAGACGCTATAACTTTTGCGCAAACCAATAAAAATACGCTCATTGAGATTTTTTTTGTCAAAGACATGTAGCTAAATACATTTTGGCCAAAAAATAAAAAAATATGACATAAATTGAGTATATTGGATATTTTTGAAAAAAGACAAAGTTAAAAATGTCATTTTTTCTCAAAATTTTTGCTCTTTTTTTAATATCGCAAAAAATAAAAAGCGTAGAGGTGATCAAATACCACCAAAGAAAGCTCAGTTTGAGAGAAAAAAAGTTTGTCAATTTATTTTGGGTACCACATTGCATGACCGCACAATTGTCAGTTAAAGTCGCACAGTGCCCGAAGCGCAAAAAGTGGCCTGGATGTAGGACAGCAAAATCCTCCGGTGGTAAAGTGGTTAAACCTGAGACCCCCATCCAGCACTCTGAGCAGCACTGTGCTGTGTGCACTGACTGCAGGCAGCAGCATTACAGGCCTCCTCATGACCGCAGGCATCCGGCCATCCCTTAGACCTGAGACCACCATCCAGCACTGCAGCAGCATTTCAGGCCTCCTCTGACCTGACCCCCACAGGCAACCAGGGCATTACAGGCCATCCCTTAGACCTGAGACCACCATCCAGGCTCCAGCACTGTCCAGCAGCATTACAGGCCTCCCCTGTCTGACCTGACCCCAACAGGCATCCAGGGCATTACAGGCCATCCCTTAGACCTGAGACCACCATCCAGGCTCTAGCACTGTCCAGCAGCATTACAAGCCTCCTCTGTCTGACATGAGTGACCGGTGACCACCACAGGCATCCAGGGCATAACAGGCCATCCCTTAGACCTGAGACCACCATCCAGGCTCCAGCACTGTCCAGCAGCATTACAGGCCTCCTCTGTCTGACCTGACCACCACAAGCATCCAGGGCATTACAGACCATATCTTAGACCTGAGACCATACCTCCCAACAGTCCCGGATTCCGCGGGACTGTCCCGCATTTCTAACAGTGTCTCGCTGTCTCGCTGATTCAGGCTGTGTCCCGCAGCAACTTAAACCTGCATCCGTCCTCCCTTAGCATTAGCATGGCCCCGCCCGCTAGTAGACTATGTTTACACATCTGTGTCCACGGCTTTATCATATCTCTGCCCACTCCCTCGCTATTGGAAGCCTGCACAATGCCCTGGGCTTTGCCACTAATCTTCGCCCACTCCAGGAAGCTTGTGTAAGCCAGGGGAGGCATGTGCTCTCTCAAGGAAGGAAGACGGAGACGGACCTGATGTGTGATCTCTCCCTCTGGCTTTTCTCAACACAAGTAACAGTGAGTGTGATGCAGTTAAACTCCTCCTCAGCTCCCTGTTACAGCCCTGACAGTCCGAGCTCAGCTGCACTGTCACTCCTCTTTTCTATGTGCACTAGTCGGCAGTCTGAATCTCCCCCATTCACAGGACAGAAGCCCCTCTCTTCTCTTTTCACCAATGAACAGTCTAAATCTCTTCTTCTCCCTACAAACAACTGACCAGAAGCCTGAGTGTATCCCCTCACTTCTCTATTCATTGATGAGTAGTGTTGAGCGAACACGGACTGTATTATTTGGGTTCGTACCGAATAATTGGATTTTTGCTACCCGGACACGGACCCGAAAACTTTACTGTATGTTCGGGTTTAAAATCCGTGTTCGGTCATTTTATTTCCTGTTTTGTATGTAATAGCGCGCTTTTAATGGCGGGCTTTCAACAGCCAATCAACAAGCGTTTAACTGGTGTGCCTTATGCCATCCCAGCCATGCCTACTAATGTATTAGTAGCTGTGATTGGCCATCTGAAGCATGTGACCATGTCTTTATAAGTTCGAGAGACCCAGCGCGCTGCGTCATTCTGCTGTAGTTTAGGGAGAGAGCACACATCATACGTGCTGGCTGCTGATTAGGGACAGACAGTGAAAAATTGTGTCCGAAAAGAATGCAGGGACAGGTCGGAGTGTAGGCAGGGACAGTTATTTTAGCATTTTAGGGACAGGCTGCAGAGATTAGGCAGGGTCAGTCTACATCGATTTTGCTGTGTGGGGGGTGGTGCAGTGAACAATCTTTTTGAGCATTTTAGGGACAGGCTGGAGAGTGAAGAGATTAGGCAGGGACAGTCTACATCGATTTTGCTGTGTGGGGGGTGGTGCAATGAACGATCTTTTTGCCCTCACTTGAGCCCACTGAGGAGAAGGAGGAGGAGGGAGAAAAAAATCTATTTTTATCAGTCAGTTGTGTGCAGCGTTCATCAGCTATATTTTACTACAAGTTAAAGGGGAATTTTTTTTTTTTTCCCCCTTCATAGCCTGATGGCTGCTGACTCTGAGCTGACCGTGACATAAGACACTGCTGTGTTCACATGTGCTATTGAGTGATTTTCAATTTTATACACTTTTTTCTATTCCACTATTCAATATACACCCTTTTGGGTTAAAAAAATTAAATTGTGGCATAGTCTGTACTAATCTATTTAAAAATTACAAACTTAAAGGGGAATTTTCTTTTTTTTTCCTTCATAGCCTGCTGCAGAGCTGACCGTGACATAAAACATAAGACACTGCTGTGTTCACATGTGCTATTGAAAAATCACCAATTTTATATCACATTTTCTATTCTGCTATTCAATCTACACCCTTTGGGGTAAAAAGAATTAAATTGCGGCATAGTCTGTATCGGTTCGTGTGAGATACACCTTCCAAATTTTTGGGGCACATCTTCCACCGCCGAGGATTGCAGGGTGCTTCAGTTTGCCTCCTGCCTGTTCCGAACTCCTCCTACTCCTCATCCTGCCTTTAGGGTACAAAAAATAGTAATCGGGGCCTAGTCTGGGTCTGTACGTGTGAGATAGATACACCTTTTGATATCATATTTTCTATTCCGCTATTCAATCTACACCCTTTGGGGTAAAAATAAATAAATTGCGGCATAGTCTGTATCGGTACGTGTGAGATACACCTTCCAAATTTTGGGGCGCATCTTCCACCGCTGAGGATTGCAGGGTGCTTCAGTTTGCCTCCTGCCTGTTCCGAACTCCTCCTACTCCTCATCCTGCCTTTAGGGTACAAAAAATAGTAATCGGGCCTAGTCTGGGTCTGTACGTGTGAGATAGATACACCTTTTGATATCATATTTTCTATTCCGCTATTCAATCTACACCCTTTGGGGTAAAAAGAATTAAATTGCGGCATAGTCTGTATCGGAACGTGTGAGATACACCTTCCAAATTTTTGGGGCGCATCTTCCACCGCCGAGGATTGCAGGGTGCTTCAGTTTGCCTCCTGCCTGTTCCGAACTCCTCCTACTCCTCATCCTGCCTTTAGGGTACAAAAAATTGTAATTGGGGCCTTGTCTGGGTTTGTACGTGTGAGATACACCTTTTTATATCATATTTTCTATTCCGCTATTCAATCTACACCCTTTTGGGGTAAAAAGAATTATAGTGCGGCATAGTCTGTATCGGTACGTGTGAGATACACCTTCCAAATTTTTGGGGCGCATCTTCCACCGCTGAGGATTGCAGGGTGCTTCAGTTTGCCTCCTGTTCCGAACTCCTCCTACTACTCATCCTGCCTTTAGGGTACAAAAAATTGTAATTGGGGCCTAGTCTGGGTTTGTACGTGTGAGATACACCTTTTTATATCCTATTTTCTATTCCGCTATTCAATCTACACCCTTTTGGGGTAAAAAGAATTAAATTGCGGCATAGTCTGTATCGGTACGTGTGAGATACACCTTTCCAATTTTTGGGGCGCATCTTCCACCGCCGAGGATTGCAGGGTGCTTCAGTTTGCCTCCTGTTCCGAACTCCTCCTACTCCTCATCCTCATCCTGCCTTTAGGGTACAAAAAATAGTAATCGGGGCCTAGTCTGGGTCTGTACGTGTGAGATAGATACACCTTTTGATATCATATTTTCTATTCCGCTATTCAATCTACACCCTTTGGGGTAAAAAGAATTAAATTGCGGCATAGTCTGTATCGGTACGTGTGAGATACACCTTCCAAATTTTTGGGGCGCATCTTCCACCGCCGAGGATTGCAGGGTGCTTCAGTTTGCCTCCTGTTCCGAACTCCTCCTACTCCTCATCCTGCCTTTAGGGTACAAAAAATAGTAATCGGGCCTAGTCTGGGTCTGTACGTGTGAGATAGATACACCTTTTGATATCATATTTTCTATTCCGCTATTCAATCTACACCCTTTGGGGTAAAAAGAATTAAATTGCGGCATAGTCTGTATCGGAACGTGTGAGATACACCTTCCAAATTTTTGGGGCGCATCTTCCACCGCGAGGATTGCAGGGTGCTTCAGTTTGCCTCCTGCCTGTTCCGAACTCCTCCTACTCCTCATCCTGCCTTTAGGGTACAAAAAATTGTAATTGGGGCCTTGTCTGGGTTTGTACGTGTGAGATACACCTTTTTATATCATATTTTCTATTCCGCTATTCAATCTACACCCTTTTGGGGTAAAAAGAATTATAGTGCGGCATAGTCTGTATCGGTACGTGTGAGATACACCTTCCAAATTTTTGGGGCGCATCTTCCACCGCTGAGGATTGCAGGGTGCTTCAGTTTGCCTCCTGTTCCGAACTCCTCCTACTACTCATCCTGCCTTTAGGGTACAAAAAATTGTAATTGGGGCCTAGTCTGGGTTTGTACGTGTGAGATACACCTTTTTATATCCTATTTTCTATTCCGCTATTCAATCTACACCCTTTTGGGGTAAAAAGAATTAAATTGCGGCATAGTCTGTATCGGTACGTGTGAGATACACCTTTCCAATTTTTGGGGCGCATCTTCCACCGCCGAGGATTGCAGGGTGCTTCAGTTTGCCTCCTGTTCCGAACTCCTCCTACTCCTCATCCTCATCCTGCCTTTAGGGTACAAAAAATAGTAATCGGGGCCTAGTCTGGGTCTGTACGTGTGAGATAGATACACCTTTTGATATCATATTTTCTATTCCGCTATTCAATCTACACCCTTTGGGGTAAAAAGAATTAAATTGCGGCATAGTCTGTATCGGTACGTGTGAGATACACCTTCCAAATTTTTGGGGCGCATCTTCCACCGCCGAGGATTGCAGGGTGCTTCAGTTTGCCTCCTGTTCCGAACTCCTCCTACTCCTCATCCTGCCTTTAGGGTACAAAAAATAGTAATCGGGGCCTAGTCTGGGTCTGTACGTGTGAGATAGATACACCTTTTGATATCATATTTTCTATTCCGCTACTCAATCTACACCCTTTGGGGTAAAAAGAATTAAATTTCGGAATAGTCTGTATCGGTACGTGTGACATACACCTTTCCAATTTTTGGGGCGCATCTTCCACCGCCGAGGATTGCAGGGTGCTTCAGTTTGCCTCCTGTTCCGAACTCTTCCTACTCCTCATCCTGCCTTTAGGGTACAAAAAATTGTAATCGGGGCCTAGTCTGGGTTTGTACGTGTGAGATACACCTTTTTATATCATATTTTCTATTCCGCTATTCAATCTACACCCTTTTGGGGTAAAAAGAATTAAATTGCGGCATAGTCTGTATCGGTACCTGTGAGATACACCTTTCCAATTTTTGGGGCGCATCTTCCACTGCTGAGGATTGCAGGGTGCTTCAGTTTGCCTCTTGTTCCGAACTCCTCCTACTCCTCATCCTGCCATTGTAATCGGGGCCTAGTCTGGGTTTGTACGTGTGAGATACACCTTTTTATATCATATTTTCTATTCCGCTATTCAATCTACACCCTTTTGGGGTAAAAATAATTAAATTGCGACATAGTCTGTATCGGTACGTGTGAGATACACCTTCCAAATTTTTGGGGTGCATCTTCCACTGCTGTGGATTGCAGGGTGCTTCAGTTTGCCTCCTGTTCCGAACTCCTCCTACTCCTCATCCTTCCTTTAGGGTACAAAAAATTGTAATCGGGCCTAGTCTGGGTTTGTACATGTGAGATACACCTTTTTATATCATATTTTCTATTTCGCTATTCAATCTACACCCTTTTGGGGTAAAAAGAATTAAATTGCGGCATAGTCTGTATCGGTACCTGTGAGATACACCTTCCAAATTTTTGGGGCGCATCTTCCACCGCTGAGGATTGCAGGGTGCTTCAGTTTGCCTCCTGTTCCGAACTCCTCCTACTCCTCATACTGCCTTTAGGGTACAAAAAATTGTAATCGGGGCCTAGTCTGGGTTTTTACGTGTGAGATACACCTTTTTATATCATATTTTCTATTCCGCTATTCAATCTACACCCTTTTGGGGTAAAAATAATTAAATTGCAGCATAGTCTGTATCGGTACGTGTGAGATACACCTTCCAAATTTTTGGGGCGCATCTTCCACTGCTGAGGATTGCAGGGTGCTTCAGTTTGCCTCCTGTTCCGAACTCCTCCTACTCCTCATCCTGCCATTGTAATCGGGGCCTAGTCTGGGTTTGTACGTGTGAGATACACCTTTTTGTATCCTATTTTCTATTCCGCTATTCAATCTACACCCTTTTGGGGTAAAAAGAATTAAAGTGCGGCATAGTCTGTATCGGTACGTGTGAGATACACCTTTCCAATTTTTGGGGCGCATCTTCCACCGCCGAGGATTGCAGGGTGCTTCAGTTTGCCTCCTGTTCCGAACTCCTCCTACTCCTCATCCTCATCCTGCCTTTAGGGTACAAAAAATAGTAATCGGGGCCTAGTCTGGGTCTGTACGTGTGAGATAGAACCACCTTTTGATATCATATTTTCTATTCCGCTATTCAATCTACACCCTTTGGGGTAAAAAGAATTAAATTGCGGCATAGTCTGTATCGGTACGTGTGAGATACAACTTCCAAATTTTTGGGGCGCATCTTCCACCGCCGAGGATTGCAGGGTGCTTCAGTTTGCCTCCTGTTCCGAACTCCTCCTACTCCTCATCCTGCCTTTAGGGTACAAAAAATAGTAATCGGGGCCTAGTCTGGGTCTGTACGTGTGAGATAGATACACCTTTTGATATCATATTTTCTATTCCGCTATTCAATCTACACCCTTTTGGGGTAAAAAGAATTAAAGTGCGGCATAGTCTGTATCGGTACGTGTGAGATACACCTTTCCAATTTTTGGGGCGCATCTTCCACCGCCGAGGATTGCAGGGTGCTTCAGTTTGCCTCCTGTTCCGAACTCCTCCTACTCCTCATCCTCATCCTGCCTTTAGGGTACAAAAAATAGTAATCGGGGCCTAGTCTGGGTCTGTACGTGTGAGATAGATACACCTTTTGATATCATATTTTCTATTCCGCTATTCAATCTACACCCTTTGGGGTAAAAAGAATTAAATTGCGGCATAGTCTGTATCGGTACGTGTGAGATACAACTTCCAAATTTTTGGGGCGCATCTTCCACCGCCGAGGATTGCAGGGTGCTTCAGTTTGCCTCCTGTTCCGAATTCCTCCTACTCCTCATCCTGCCTTTAGGGTACAAAAAATAGTAATCGGGGCCTAGTCTGGGTCTGTACGTGTGAGATAGATACACCTTTTGATATCATATTTTCTATTCCGCTATTCAATCTACACCCTTTGGGGTAAAAAGTATTAAATTGCGGAATAGTCTGTATCGGTACGTGTGAGATACACCTTCCAAATTTTTGGGGCGCATCTTCCACCGCCGAGGATTGCAGGGTGCTTCAGTTTGCCTCCTGTTCCGAACTCCTCCTACTCCTCATCCTCATCCTGCCTTTAGGGTACAAAAAATAGTAATCGGGGCCTAGTCTGGGTCTATACGTGTGAGATAGATACACCTTTTGATATCATATTTTCTATTCCGCTATTCAATCTACACCCTTTGGGGTAAAAAGAATTAAATTGCGGCATAGTCTGTATCGGTACGTGTGAGAAACACCTTCCAAATTTTTGGGGCGCATCTTCCACCGCCGAGGATTGCAGGGTGCTTCAGTTTGCCTCCTGCCTGTTCCGAACTCCTCCTACTCCTCATCCTGCCTTTAGGGTACAAAAAATTGTAATTGGGGCCTTGTCTGGGTTTGTACGTGTGAGATACACCTTTTTATATCATATTTTCTATTCCGCTATTCAATCTACACCCTTTTGGGGTAAAAAGAATTATAGTGCGGCATAGTCTGTATCGGTACGTGTGAGATACACCTTCCAAATTTTTGGGGCGCATCTTCCACCGCTGAGGATTGCAGGGTGCTTCAGTTTGCCTCCTGTTCCGAACTCCTCCTACTACTCATCCTGCCTTTAGGGTACAAAAAATTGTAATCGGGGCCTAGTCTGGGTTTGTACGTGTGAGATACACCTTTTTATATCCTATTTTCTATTCCGCTATTCAATCTACACCCTTTTGGGGTAAAAAGAATTAAATTGCGGCATAGTCTGTATCGGTACGTGTGAGATACACCTTTCCAATTTTTGGGGCGCATCTTCCACCGCCGAGGATTGCAGGGTGCTTCAGTTTGCCTCCTGTTCCGAACTCCTCCTACTCCTCATCCTCATCCTGCCTTTAGGGTACAAAAAATAGTAATCGGGGCCTAGTCTGGGTCTGTACGTGTGAGATAGATACACCTTTTGATATCATATTTTCTATTCCGCTATTCAATCTACACCCTTTGGGGTAAAAAGAATTAAATTGCGGCATAGTCTGTATCGGTACGTGTGAGAAACACCTTCCAAATTTTTGGGGCGCATCTTCCACCGCCGAGGATTGCAGGGTGCTTCAGTTTGCCTCCTGTTCCGAACTCCTCCTACTCCTCATCCTGCCTTTAGGGTACAAAAAATAGTAATCAGGGCCTAGTCTGGGTCTGTACGTGTGAGATAGATACACCTTTTGATATCATATTTTCTATTCCGCTACTCAATCTACACCCTTTGGGGTAAAAAGAATTAAATTTCGGAATAGTCTGTATCGGTACGTGTGAGATACACCTTTCCAATTTTTGGGGCGCATCTTCCACCGCCGAGGATTGCAGGGTGCTTCAGTTTGCCTCCTGTTCCGAACTCCTCCTACTCCTCATCCTGCCTTTAGGGTACAAAAAATTGTAATCGGGGCCTAGTCTGGGTTTGTACGTGTGAGATAAACCTTTTTATATCATATTTTCTATTCCGCTATTCAATCTACACCCTTTTGGGGTAAAAAGAATTAAATTGCGGCATAGTCTGTATCGGTACCTGTGAGATACACCTTTCCAATTTTTGGGGCGCATCTTCCACTGCTGAGGATTGCAGGGTGCTTCAGTTTGCCTCTTGTTCCGAACTCCTCCTACTCCTCATCCTGCCATTGTAATCGGGGCCTAGTCTGGGTTTGTACGTGTGAGATACACCTTTTTATATCATATTTTCTATTCCGCTATTCAATCTACACCCTTTTGGGGTAAAAATAATTAAATTGCGACATAGTCTGTATCGGTACGTGTGAGATACACCTTCCAAATTTTTGGGGTGCATCTTCCACTGCTGTGGATTGCAGGGTGCTTCAGTTTGCCTCCTGTTCCGAACTCCTCCTACTCCTCATCCTTCCTTTAGGGTACAAAAAATTGTAATCGGGCCTAGTCTGGGTTTGTACATGTGAGATACACCTTTTTATATCATATTTTCTATTCCGCTATTCAATCTACACCCTTTTGGGGTAAAAAGAATTAAATTGCGGCATAGTCTGTATCGGTACCTGTGAGATACACCTTCCAAATTTTTGGGGCGCATCTTCCACCGCTGAGGATTGCAGGGTGCTTCAGTTTGCCTCCTGTTCCGAACTCCTCCTACTCCTCATCCTGCCTTTAGGGTACAAAAAATTGTAATCGGGGCCTAGTCTGAGTTTGTACGTGTGAGATACACCTTTTTATATCATATTTTCTATTCCGCTATTCAATCTACACCCTTTTGGGGTAAAAATAATTAAATTGCAGCATAGTCTGTATCGGTACGTGTGAGATACACCTTCCAAATTTTTGGGGCGCATCTTCCACTGCTGAGGATTGCAGGGTGCTTCAGTTTGCCTCCTGTTCCGAACTCCTCCTACTCCTCATCCTGCCATTGTAATCGGGGCCTAGTCTGGGTTTGTACGTGTGAGATACACCTTTTTGTATCCTATTTTCTATTCCGCTATTCAATCTACACCCTTTTGGGGTAAAAAGAATTAAAGTGCGGCATAGTCTGTATCGGTACGTGTGAGATACACCTTCCAAATTTTTGGGGCGCATCTTCCACCGCTGAGGATTGCAGGGTGCTTCAGTTTGCCTCCTGTTCCGAACTCCTCCTACTGCTCATCCTGCCTTTAGGGTACAAAAAATTGTAATCGGGGCCTAGTCTGGGTTTGTACGTGTGAGATACACCTTTTTATATCCTATTTTCTATTCCGCTATTCAATCTACACCCTTTTGGGGTAAAAAGAATTAAATTGCGGCATAGTCTGTATCGGTACGTGTGAGATACACCTTCCAAATTTTTGGGGCGCATCTTCCACCGCCGAGGATTGCAGGGTGCTTCAGTTTGCCTCCTGTTCCGAACTCCTCCTACTCCTCATCCTGCCTTTAGGGTACAAAAAATAGTAATCGGGGCCTAGTCTGGGTCTGTACGTGTGAGATAGATACACCTTTTGATATCATATTTTCTATTCCGCTACTCAATCTACACCCTTTGGGGTAAAAAGAATTAAATTTCGGAATAGTCTGTATCGGTACGTGTGACATACACCTTTCCAATTTTTGGGGCGCATCTTCCACCGCCGAGGATTGCAGGGTGCTTCAGTTTGCCTCCTGTTCCGAACTCTTCCTACTCCTCATCCTGCCTTTAGGGTACAAAAAATTGTAATCGGGGCCTAGTCTGGGTTTGTACGTGTGAGATACACCTTTTTATATCATATTTTCTATTCCGCTATTCAATCTACACCCTTTTGGGGTAAAAAGAATTAAATTGCGGCATAGTCTGTATCGGTACCTGTGAGATACACCTTTCCAATTTTTGGGGCGCATCTTCCACTGCTGAGGATTGCAGGGTGCTTCAGTTTGCCTCTTGTTCCGAACTCCTCCTACTCCTCATCCTGCCATTGTAATCGGGGCCTAGTCTGGGTTTGTACGTGTGAGATACACCTTTTTATATCATATTTTCTATTCCGCTATTCAATCTACACCCTTTTGGGGTAAAAATAATTAAATTGCGACATAGTCTGTATCGGTACGTGTGAGATACACCTTCCAAATTTTTGGGGTGCATCTTCCACTGCTGTGGATTGCAGGGTGCTTCAGTTTGCCTCCTGTTCCGAACTCCTCCTACTCCTCATCCTTCCTTTAGGGTACAAAAAATTGTAATCGGGCCTAGTCTGGGTTTGTACATGTGAGATACACCTTTTTATATCATATTTTCTATTTCGCTATTCAATCTACACCCTTTTGGGGTAAAAAGAATTAAATTGCGGCATAGTCTGTATCGGTACCTGTGAGATACACCTTCCAAATTTTTGGGGCGCATCTTCCACCGCTGAGGATTGCAGGGTGCTTCAGTTTGCCTCCTGTTCCGAACTCCTCCTACTCCTCATCCTGCCTTTAGGGTACAAAAAATTGTAATCGGGGCCTAGTCTGGGTTTTTACGTGTGAGATACACCTTTTTATATCATATTTTCTATTCCGCTATTCAATCTACACCCTTTTGGGGTAAAAATAATTAAATTGCAGCATAGTCTGTATCGGTACGTGTGAGATACACCTTCCAAATTTTTGGGGCGCATCTTCCACTGCTGAGGATTGCAGGGTGCTTCAGTTTGCCTCCTGTTCCGAACTCCTCCTACTCCTCATCCTGCCATTGTAATCGGGGCCTAGTCTGGGTTTGTACGTGTGAGATACACCTTTTTGTATCCTATTTTCTATTCCGCTATTCAATCTACACCCTTTTGGGGTAAAAAGAATTAAAGTGCGGCATAGTCTGTATCGGTACGTGTGAGATACACCTTTCCAATTTTTGGGGCGCATCTTCCACCGCCGAGGATTGCAGGGTGCTTCAGTTTGCCTCCTGTTCCGAACTCCTCCTACTCCACATCCTCATCCTGCCTTTAGGGTACAAAAAATAGTAATCGGGGCCTAGTCTGGGTCTGTACGTGTGAGATAGAACCACCTTTTGATATCATATTTTCTATTCCGCTATTCAATCTACACCCTTTGGGGTAAAAAGAATTAAATTGCGGCATAGTCTGTATCGGTACGTGTGAGATACAACTTCCAAATTTTTGGGGCGCATCTTCCACCGCCGAGGATTGCAGGGTGCTTCAGTTTGCCTCCTGTTCCGAACTCCTCCTACTCCTCATCCTGCCTTTAGGGTACAAAAAATAGTAATCGGGGCCTAGTCTGGGTCTGTACGTGTGAGATAGATACACCTTTTGATATCATATTTTCTATTCCGCTATTCAATCTACACCCTTTTGGGGTAAAAAGAATTAAAGTGCGGCATAGTCTGTATCGGTACGTGTGAGATACACCTTTCCAATTTTTGGGGCGCATCTTCCACCGCCGAGGATTGCAGGGTGCTTCAGTTTGCCTCCTGTTCCGAACTCCTCCTACTCCTCATCCTCATCCTGCCTTTAGGGTACAAAAAATAGTAATCGGGGCCTAGTCTGGGTCTGTACGTGTGAGATAGATACACCTTTTGATATCATATTTTCTATTCCGCTATTCAATCTACACCCTTTGGGGTAAAAAGAATTAAATTGCGGCATAGTCTGTATCGGTACGTGTGAGATACAACTTCCAAATTTTTGGGGCGCATCTTCCACCGCCGAGGATTGCAGGGTGCTTCAGTTTGCCTCCTGTTCCGAATTCCTCCTACTCCTCATCCTGCCTTTAGGGTACAAAAAATAGTAATCGGGGCCTAGTCTGGGTCTGTACGTGTGAGATAGATACACCTTTTGATATCATATTTTCTATTCCGCTATTCAATCTACACCCTTTGGGGTAAAAAGTATTAAATTGCGGAATAGTCTGTATCGGTACGTGTGAGATACACCTTCCAAATTTTTGGGGCGCATCTTCCACCGCCGAGGATTGCAGGGTGCTTCAGTTTGCCTCCTGTTCCGAACTCCTCCTACTCCTCATCCTCATCCTGCCTTTAGGGTACAAAAAATAGTAATCGGGGCCTAGTCTGGGTTTGTACGTGTGAGATAGATACACCTTTTGATATCATATTTTCTATTCCGCTATTCAATCTACACCCTTTGGGGTAAAAAGAATTAAATTGCGGCATAGTCTGTATCGGTACGTGTGAGATACACCTTCCAAATTTTTGGGGCGCATCTTCCACCGCCGAGGATTGCAGGGTGCTTCAGTTTGCCTCCTGCCTGTTCCGAACTCCTCCTACTCCTCATCCTGCCTTTAGGGTACAAAAAATTGTAATTGGGGCCTTGTCTGGGTTTGTACGTGTGAGATACACCTTTTTATATCATATTTTCTATTCCGCTATTCAATCTACACCCTTTTGGGGTAAAAAGAATTATAGTGCGGCATAGTCTGTATCGGTACGTGTGAGATACACCTTCCAAATTTTTGGGGCGCATCTTCCACCGCTGAGGATTGCAGGGTGCTTCAGTTTGCCTCCTGTTCCGAACTCCTCCTACTACTCATCCTGCCTTTAGGGTACAAAAAATTGTAATCGGGGCCTAGTCTGGGTTTGTACGTGTGAGATACACCTTTTTATATCCTATTTTCTATTCCGCTATTCAATCTACACCCTTTTGGGGTAAAAATAATTAAATTGCGGCATAGTCTGTATCGGTACGTGTGAGATACACCTTTCCAATTTTTGGGGCGCATCTTCCACCGCCGAGGATTGCAGGGTGCTTCAGTTTGCCTCCTGTTCCGAACTCCTCCTACTCCTCATCCTCATCCTGCCTTTAGGGTACAAAAAATAGTAATCGGGGCCTAGTCTGGGTCTGTACGTGTGAGATAGATACACCTTTTGATATCATATTTTCTATTCCGCTATTCAATCTACACCCTTTGGGGTAAAAAGAATTAAATTGCGGCATAGTCTGTATCGGTACGTGTGAGAAACACCTTCCAAATTTTTGGGGCGCATCTTCCACCGCCGAGGATTGCAGGGTGCTTCAGTTTGCCTCCTGTTCCGAACTCCTCCTACTCCTCATCCTGCCTTTAGGGTACAAAAAATAGTAATCGGGGCCTAGTCTGGGTCTGTACGTGTGAGATAGATACACCTTTTGATATCATATTTTCTATTCCGCTACTCAATCTACACCCTTTGGGGTAAAAAGAATTAAATTTCGGAATAGTCTGTATCGGTACGTGTGAGATACACCTTTCCAATTTTTGGGGCGCATCTTCCACCGCCAAGGATTGCAGGGTGCTTCAGTTTGCCTCCTGTTCCGAACTCCTCCTACTCCTCATCCTGCCTTTAGGGTACAAAAAATTGTAATCGGGGCCTAGTCTGGGTTTGTACGTGTGAGATACACCTTTTTATATCATATTTTCTATTCCGCTATTCAATCTACACCCTTTTGGGGTAAAAAGAATTAAATTGCGGCATAGTCTGTATCGGTACCTGTGAGATACACCTTTCCAATTTTTGGGGCGCATCTTCCACTGCTGAGGATTGCAGGGTGCTTCAGTTTGCCTCTTGTTCCGAACTCCTCCTACTCCTCATCCTGCCATTGTAATCGGGGCCTAGTCTGGGTTTGTACGTGTGAGATACACCTTTTTATATCATATTTTCTATTCCGCTATTCAATCTACACCCTTTTGGGGTAAAAATAATTAAATTGCGACATAGTCTGTATCGGTACGTGTGAGATACACCTTCCAAATTTTTGGGGTGCATCTTCCACTGCTGTGGATTGCAGGGTGCTTCAGTTTGCCTCCTGTTCCGAACTCCTCCTACTCCTCATCCTTCCTTTAGGGTACAAAAAATTGTAATCGGGCCTAGTCTGGGTTTGTACATGTGAGATACACCTTTTTATATCATATTTTCTATTCCGCTATTCAATCTACACCCTTTTGGGGTAAAAAGAATTAAATTGCGGCATAGTCTGTATCGGTACCTGTGAGATACACCTTCCAAATTTTTGGGGCGCATCTTCCACCGCTGAGGATTGCAGGGTGCTTCAGTTTGCCTCCTGTTCCGAACTCCTCCTACTCCTCATCCTGCCTTTAGGGTACAAAAAATTGTAATCGGGGCCTAGGCTGGGTTTGTACGTGTGAGATACACCTTTTTATATCATATTTTCTATTCCGCTATTCAATCTACACCCTTTTGGGGTAAAAATAATTAAATTGCAGCATAGTCTGTATCGGTACGTGTGAGATACACCTTCCAAATTTTTGGGGCGCATCTTCCACTGCTGAGGATTGCAGGGTGCTTCAGTTTGCCTCCTGTTCCGAACTCCTCCTACTCCTCATCCTGCCATTGTAATCGGGGCCTAGTCTGGGTTTGTACGTGTGAGATACACCTTTTTGTATCCTATTTTCTATTCCGCTATTCAATCTACACCCTTTTGGGGTAAAAAGAATTAAAGTGCGGCATAGTCTGTATCGGTACGTGTGAGATACACCTTCCAAATTTTTGGGGCGCATCTTCCACCGCTGAGGATTGCAGGGTGCTTCAGTTTGCCTCCTGTTCCGAACTCCTCCTACTACTCATCCTGCCTTTAGGGTACAAAAAATTGTAATCGGGGCCTAGTCTGGGTTTGTACGTGTGAGATACACCTTTTTATATCCTATTTTCTATTCCGCTATTCAATCTACATCCTTTTGGGGTAAAAAGAATTAAATTGCGGCATAGTCTGTATCGGTACGTGTGAGATACACCTTTCCAATTTTTGGGGCGCATCTTCCACCGCCGAGGATTGCAGGGTGCTTCAGTTTGCCTCCTGTTCCGAACTCCTCCTACTCCTCATCCTCATCCTGCCTTTAGGGTACAAAAAATAGTAATCGGGGCCTAGTCTGGGTCTGTACGTGTGAGATAGATACACCTTTTGATATCATATTTTCTATTCCGCTACTCAATCTACACCCTTTGGGGTAAAAAGAATTAAATTTCGGAATAGTCTGTATCGGTACGTGTGAGATACACCTTTCCAATTTTTGGGGCGCATCTTCCACCGCCGAGGATTGCAGGGTGCTTCAGTTTGCCTCCTGTTCCGAACTCCTCCTACTCCTCATCCTGCCTTTAGGGTACAAAAAATTGTAATCGGGGCCTAGTCTGGGTTTGTACGTGTGAGATACACCTTTTTATATCATATTTTCTATTCCGCTATTCAATCTACACCCTTTTGGGGTAAAAAGAATTAAATTGCGGCATAGTCTGTATCGGTACCTGTGAGATACACCTTTCCAATTTTTGGGGCGCATCTTCCACTGCTGAGGATTGCAGGGTGCTTCAGTTTGCCTCTTGTTCCGAACTCCTCCTACTCCTCATCCTGCCATTGTAATCGGGGCCTAGTCTGGGTTTGTACGTGTGAGATACACCTTTTTATATCATATTTTCTATTCCGCTATTCAATCTACACCCTTTTGGGGTAAAAATAATTAAATTGCGACATAGTCTGTATCGGTACGTGTGAGATACACCTTCCAAATTTTTGGGGTGCATCTTCCACTGCTGTGGATTGCAGGGTGCTTCAGTTTGCCTCCTGTTCCGAACTCCTCCTACTCCTCATCCTTCCTTTAGGGTACAAAAAATTGTAATCGGGCCTAGTCTGGGTTTGTACATGTGAGATACACCTTTTTATATCATATTTTCTATTCCGCTATTCAATCTACACCCTTTTGGGGTAAAAAGAATTAAATTGCGGCATAGTCTGTATCGGTACCTGTGAGATACACCTTCCAAATTTTTGGGGCGCATCTTCCACCGCTGAGGATTGCAGGGTGCTTCAGTTTGCCTCCTGTTCCGAACTCCTCCTACTCCTCATCCTGCCTTTAGGGTACAAAAAATTGTAATCGGGGCCTAGTTTGGGTTTGTACGTGTGAGATACACCTTTTTATATCATATTTTCTATTCCGCTATTCAATCTACACCCTTTTGGGGTAAAAATAATTAAATTGCAGCATAGTCTGTATCGGTACGTGTGAGATACACCTTCCAAATTTTTGGGGCGCATCTTCCACTGCTGAGGATTGCAGGGTGCTTCAGTTTGCCTCCTGTTCCGAACTCCTCCTACTCCTCATCCTGCCATTGTAATCGGGGCCTAGTCTGGGTTTGTACGTGTGAGATACACCTTTTTGTATCCTATTTTCTATTCCGCTATTCAATCTACACCCTTTTGGGGTAAAAAGAATTAAAGTGCGGCATAGTCTGTATCGGTACGTGTGAGATACACCTTCCAAATTTTTGGGGCGCATCTTCCACCGCTGAGGATTGCAGGGTGCTTCAGTTTGCCTCCTGTTCCGAACTCCTCCTACTACTCATCCTGCCTTTAGGGTACAAAAAATTGTAATCGGGGCCTAGTCTGGGTTTGTACGTGTGAGATACACCTTTTTATATCCTATTTTCTATTCCGCTATTCAATCTACAGCCTTTTGGGGTAAAAAGAATTAAATTGCGGCATAGTCTGTATCGGTACGTGTGAGATACACCTTTCCAATTTTTGGGGCGCATCTTCCACCGCCGAGGATTGCAGGGTGCTTCAGTTTGCCTCCTGTTCCGAACTCCTCCTACTCCTCATCCTCATCCTGCCTTTAGGGTACAAAAAATAGTAATCGGGGCCTAGTCTGGGTCTGTACGTGTGAGATAGATACACCTTTTGATATCATATTTTCTATTCCGCTATTCAATCTACACCCTTTGGGGTAAAAAGAATTAAATTGCGGCATAGTCTGTATCGGTACGTGTGAGATACAACTTCCAAATTTTTGGGGCGCATCTTCCACCGCCGAGGATTGCAGGGTGCTTCAGTTTGCCTCCTGTTCCGAACTCCTCCTACTCCTCATCCTGCCTTTAGGGTACAAAAAATAGTAATCGGGGCCTAGTCTGGGTCTGTACGTGTGAGATAGATACACCTTTTGATATCATATTTTCTATTCCGCTATTCAATCTACACCCTTTGGGGTAAAAAGTATTAAATTGCGGAATAGTCTGTATCGGTACGTGTGAGATACACCTTTCCAATTTTTGGGGCGCATCTTCCACCGCCGAGGATTGCAGGGTGCTTCAGTTTGCCTCCTGTTCTGAACTCCTCCTACTCCTCATCCTCATCCTGCCTTTAGGGTACAAAAAATAGTAATCGGGGCCTAGTCTGGGTCTGTACGTGTGAGATAGATACACCTTTTGATATCATATTTTCTATTCCGCTATTCAATCTACACCCTTTGGGGTAAAAAGAATTAAATTGCGGCATAGTCTGTATCGGTACGTGTGAGATACACCTTCCAAATTTTTGGGGCGCATCTTCCACCGCCGAGGATTGCAGGGTGCTTCAGTTTGCCTCCTGTTCCGAACTCCTCCTACTCCTCATCCTGCCTTTAGGGTACAAAAAATAGTAATCGGGGCCTAGTCTGGGTCTGTACGTGTGAGATAGATACACCTTTTGATATCATATTTTCTATTCCGCTATTCAATCTACACCCTTTGGGGTAAAAAGAATTAAATTGCGGAATAGTCTGTATCGGTACGTGTGAGATACACCTTTCCAATTTTTGGGGCGCATCTTCCACCGCCGAGGATTGCAGGGTGCTTCAGTTTGCCTCCTGTTCCGATCTCCTCCTACTCCTCATCCTGCCTTTAGGGTACAAAAAATTGTAATTGGGGCCTAGTCTGGGTTTGTACGTGTGAGATACACCTTTTTATATCATATTTTCTATTCCGCTATTCAATCTACACCCTTTTGGGGTAAAAAGAATTAAATTGCGGCATAGTCTGTATCGGTACGTGTGAGATACACCTTCCAAATTTTTGGGGCGCATCTTCCACTGCTGAGGATTGCATGGTGCTTCAGTTTGCCTCCTGTTCCGAAACTCCTCCTACTCCTCATCCTTCCTTTAGGGTACAAAAAATTGTAATCGGGGCCTAGTCTGGGTTTGTACGTGTGAGATACACCTTTTTATATCATATTTTCTATTCCGCTATTCAATCTACACCCTTTTGGGGTAAAAATAATTAAATTGCGTCATAGTCTGTATCGGTACGTGTGAGATACACCTTCCAAATTTTTAGGACACATCTTCCATCGCTGAGGATTGCAGGGTGCTTCAGTTTGCCTCCTGTTCCGAACTCCTCCTACTCCTCATCCTGCCTTTAGGGTACAACAAATTGTAATCGGGGCCTAGTCTGGGTTTGTACGTGTGAGATACACCTTTTTATATCATATTTTCTATTCCGCTATTGAATCTACACCCTTTGGGGTAAAAATAATTAAATTGCGGCATAGTCTGTATCGGTACGTGTGAGATACACCTTTTAAATTTGTTTGGCGCATCTCCTTCCACCGCCGAGGATTGCAGGGCGCTTCAGTTTGCCTCCTGTTCCGAACTCCTCCTGCTCCTCTTCCTCATCCTCCCTTTTGGGTACAAAAAATTGTAATCGGGGCCTAGTCTGTGTTTGTACGTGTGAGATACACCGTTTATATCCTTTTTTCTATTCCGCTATTCAATATACACCCTTTTGGGGTGAAAAAAATTAAATTGCGGCATATTTTGCATATTTGACTGTGAGATACACCTGTTGTATTTGTATACTGTTTTTCTATTCCGCTATTTAATAAACACCCTTTTGGGGTAAAAAAAATTAAATTGCGGCATAATTTGCATATTTGACTGTGAGATACACCCGTGCGATACTGTTGTTGTTTTGTTCCGCTATTCAATAAACACCTTTCTAGGGCAAGATCATAAATTACAGAAATATGAGGAGACCGTCAAATAGGGGCCGTGGCCTGGGTCGTGGTGCTGCTGGTAGAGCTCCTGTTGCAAGGAGAGGACGTGGTCGATCTGTACCAGCTACACGCCCAAGTGAAACACCTTCCTCAAGTGTGAGTAGGCGACAGAACCTGCAGCAGTATTTGGTAGGGCATCATGCGCCTCTAAAGTGTTGAGGCCAGAACAAGTAGAGGCGATAGTAGATTGGTTTGCTGCTGACAGTGCCTACAGTTCCTTCACATTGTCTCCCACCCAGTCTACTGCAGAAAGGTAAGAGTTGGCACCTGCAGCCGATGTCCAACCGTTTTTCACCTCACCCCCTTGCAAATCAGGCAAGCAGTCTGAGCCCCAAGTCATGCAGCAGTCTCTTCTTCTTTTTGATGACTCTGTCAGCAAGGTTTCCCAGGGCCATTCACCTAGCCCTGCCCCAGAAGTGGAAGAGATTGAGTGCAGCGATGCCCAACCACTTATTTCTCAAGATGACTACATGGAAGGACCATCGCAGCACGTCTCCGATGATGACGAAACACAGGTGCCAACTGCTGCGGCACTCAGAATTGTGGAGACCGACAAGGAGGGCAGGGGTGAAGACTGGGTGGAAGATGATGTGGAGGACGATGAGGTCCTCGACCCCACATGGAATGTAGGTCATGCAGGTGACCTGAGTAGTTTGGAGGAAGAGGCGGTGGTTGCACAGAGCCACCAGCACAGCAGAAGAGGGAGCAGGGTGCAGAAGCGGAGCGGCCGTGCCCTAGACACTACGCCTGCTACTGCCCAACGCAGCAAGGGACCGAGCGCACCAAAGCCAGCTCAAAGGAGTTCTCTAGCGTGGAAGTTCTTCAGAAAATGTGCTGATGACAGGACACGAGTGGTTTGCACCCTGTGCAATCAGAGCCTGAAGCGAGGCATAAACCTTCTCAACCTGAGCACAACCTGCATGATCAGGCATCTAAGTGCAAAGCACGAGCTGCAGTGGAGTAGACACCTTCAAAACCAAGAAAGGTCTCTGGCTCCTCCTGCTTCCTCTTCTGCTGCAGTCTCGGCCTCTTCATCCACCTCTGTAGTGATACCGGCACCTGCCACCCCGCAAACAGACTATCTGTCAGCAACACCACCACCTGGGTCACCAACCATCTCCACAATGTCCCGTGGAAGCGTTCAGCTTTCCATCTCCCAAACACTTCAGAGGAAGAGGAATTACCCCCCTACCCACCCGCGATCCCTGGCCCTGAATGCCAGCATTTCAAAATTCTTGGCCTTTGAAATGCTGTCATTCCGTCTGGTGGAGACGCACAGTTTTAAAAGCCTTATGTCGGTGGCTGTCCCACAGTACGTCGTGCCCAGCCGCCACTACTTTTCCAGGCAAGCCATCCCTTCCCTGCACAACCAAGTGGGGGAAAAAATCAGGTGTGCACTGCGCAACGCCATCTGTGCCAAGGTCCACCTAACTACCGATACGTGGACCAGTAAGCACGGTCAGGGGCGTTATATCTCCCTAACGGCACACTGGGTAAATGCAGTGTCGGATGGGCCCGAGGCGTATAGCAATTTGGCGCATGTCCTTCCACCACCGAGGATTGCAGGGCGCCTCCTGTTCCTAACTCCTCCTACTCCGCTTCCTCATCCTCTACCGCCTCCTCATCCGGTCAGCGTAACACCTTCACCACCAACTTCAGCACAGCCAGGGGTAAACGACAGCAGGCAGTTTTAAAACTTGCCTGTTTGGGGGAAAAACCACACACCGCACAGGAGTTGTGGAGGAGCATGGAACAGCAGACAAATGAGTGGTTGCTGCCAGCGAGCCTCAAGCCCGGCCTGATGGTGTGCGATAACGGGCGAAATCTCATAGCAGCTCTGGGCCTAGCCGGTTTGACACACATCCCTTGCCAGGCGCATGTGCTGAATTTGGTGGTGCAGATGTTCCTTAAAAATTACCCCGATATGTCAGAGCTGCTGCAGAAAGTGCGGGCCGTCTGTGCTTTCGGCACTTTCGGCGTTCTCACCCTGCTGCTGCTCGCCTGTCAGCGCTGCAGCGTAACTTCGGCCTTCCCGCTCACCGCCTCATATGTGACGTGCCCACAAGGTGGAACTCCACCTTGCACATGCTGGAAAGACTGTGCGAGCAGCAGCAGGCCATAGTGGAGTTTCAGCTGCAGCACGCGCGCGTGAGTCGCCCTGCGGAACAGCGCCACTTCACCACCAATAACTGGGCCTCCATGCGAGACCTGTGTGCCTTGTTGCGCTGTTTTGAGTACTTCACCAACATGGCCAGTGCCGATGACGCAGTTGTCAGCTTAACTATCCCACTTCTATAGAAGGTGTAGTAGCGCCAAACACTGTGACTAATAACAATATTATTAAACAATGTGGAGTGTCCACAGTAAGTCCCAACAGTCCAAAAGAGATGAGAAGTAGTGGAGACCAATTCCCAGTATCAGAGCCGTGCGGATGAAAGGAAGCCAACACCCAAGTGTGGAAATATACCAACTGCTTACCAGATATTAGATGGATATGGGCGATGCAATAAACTCAAATTGGGCCATCAATCACAGACAGTGCCAAAGGTATAACTCATCAATTCCCAGTGTCTCAACAGATCATAGTTTAGGGCAATGAAGGCTCAAATCGTACCACCAGAGTAATGATCTCAGCAATAATCAATTCACCTCAAAAGAAAGGGGCAGGACATAGTGCAGACTGTACAAACTCAAGTTTAATAAATGCATAAAAATATACTCACACAAGGGTGAATGTATACAGGCATAGTAAATGGATAAAAACCGCGGTATTGGTGGCGTGCTGCTCGTTCCGGATCACCTAAATTAGGTCATTAGGTGATCCGGAACGAGCAGCACGCCACCAATACTGCGGTTTTTATCCATTTACTATGCCTGTATACATTCACCCTTGTGTGAGTATATTTTTATGCATTTATTAAACTTGAGTTTGTACAGTCTGCACTATGTCCTGCCCCTTTCTTTTGAGGTGAATTGATTATTGCTGAGATCATTACTCTGTCTGGTGGTACGATTTGAGCCTTCATTGCCCTTAACTATGATCTGTTGAGACACTGGGAATTGATGAGTTATACCTTTGGCACTGTCTGTGATTGATGGCCCAATTTGAGTTTATTGCATCGCCCATATCCATCTAATATCTGGTAAGCAGTTGGTATATTTCCACGCTTGGGTGTTGGCTTCCTTTCATCCGCACGGCTCTGATACTGGGAATTGGTCTCCACTACTTCTCATCTCTTTTGGACTGTTGGGACTTACTGTGGAAACTCCACATTGTTTAATAATATTGTTATTAGTCACAGTGTTTGGCGCTACTACACCTTCTATATATGCCTATGTGATTTGTAATCTATCATTTAGTTGGCTGCCTTCACATTTATCTTCAGTGATCCTCATTTTTATTTTAATTTCTTGTTGTCCGAGCGCAGATTCTCTCCCATTTTTTATATCCCACTTCTATGCCTCCTTCAAAAAATGATTCGGGCGATGATGGAAGAGGATGTGGCACAGGATGAGGAGGAGGAGGAGGAGGATGAAGAGGTAACATTTCCAAGGCTTTCAGGGCAGTCATTCGCAAGTGGCTCCGAGGGTGGGTTCCTGCACACACAAACGCCAGGTACACAATTGTCCAGCAGGGGCACAGTTCTGGAGGATGAGGAGGATGAGGAGGAGGAGATGGAGGAGGAGATGGAACCATGCTCATTGCCATCACTGGTGCGTGGCTGGGGGGATACAGAGGACACAGACGATACACCTCCCACAGAGGACAGCCTTTCGTTGCCTCTGGGCAGCCTGGCACACATGAGCGATTACATGCTGCAGTGTCTCCACAACGACCGCCGAGTTGCCCACATTCTAACTTGTGCTGATTACTGGGTGGCCACGCTGCTGGATCCCCGTTACAAGGACAACGTACCGTCCTTAATTCACTCACTGGAGCGTGATCGCAAGATGCGCGAGTACAAGTGCACGCTGGTAGACGCGATGCTGCTGGCATTCCCACCTGACAGCGGGGCCACAGTGGAAGCACAAGGCCAAGGCAGAGGAGGAGGAGGAAGAGGTCGCCAACGCAACCAGGGCACCGCCAGCACCTCAGAAGGCAGGGTTAGCATGGCCGAAATGTGGAAAAGCTTTGTCAGCACGCCACAACAAACAGCAGCACCAGCAGCTCATATGGAACATCTTAGCAGGAGGCAGCATTTCACCAACATGGTGGAGCAGTATGTGTGCACACGCCTACATGTAGTGAATGACGGGTCTGCCCCCTTCAACTTCTGGGTCTCCAAATTGGGCACATGGCCTGAGCTTGCCCTTTACGCCTTGGAGGTGCTGGCGTGCCCTGCAGCCAGTGTATTATCTGAACGTGTATTTAGCATGGCTGGGGGCGTTATCACAGACAAGCGCAGCCGCCTGTCCAGAGACAATGTGGACAAGCTCATGTTCATTAAAATGAACCAGACATGGATCCCACAGGACTTTTCCGTACCTTGTGCAGAATAGAGATGGATAACGACCTTACCCAGCCATTGTTATATTTTTGATCTTTCTCACTCTTTTGGGGTGTACCCTAATTTAAAATGACTGAAAAAAAGTCTGAAAAGCAGTGTTGGCTACCTCGTCCTCCTCCACCGCCGCTTCCACCTACACCGCCACATCCACCACCACCTCAACCTCCCTCCTACTCCATATGGGCCTCGTCCTTCACAGATGAAGAAAATTGTTTTATTTTTCTGTTTTTTTGTTGTTTTAAGTTATTTCCCTATCCATATTTGTTTGCAGAGCACTTGCCATGCTCTTAACTACGTTTTGCTGCCATTTGCAGCACTCTAGCCCTTTCCATTGGTGTTTTAGAGCCATTTTAGTGCCTGAAAGTTCAGGGTCCCCATTGACTTCAATGGGGTTCGGTGTCCGGGTAAAGTTCGGAAAAAGTCCGGGACACGGACCCGGACTTTTTTTTCAAGTTCGCCGAACACGGACATCCAGGTGTCTGCTCAACTCTATTGATGAGCAGTCTGAATTTCCAATCCTTCTCTCCATAAACTAGCCAGAAGCTTGCACCCCCTCTCTTTACATACCTTCACTTTACATACTGATCATCAGTCTGAATCTTCTCTTCTGCACACTGACACTGACCAAAAACCTGTAACTTGAATCCTAAGCTCTCTGTCCATCCCCACACATCCTAAGGTCTTAGCTTCTGTACACACCCCTCCCCCCATCCTGAGGTCACTCTGTCCATCCACCCCCCCCCCACCCCACATCCTGGGGTCTCTGTGTCCACCTCCCCCAATCCTGAGGTCTCTCTGTACACCCCCCCCCCACACACACACATACACACTCTGAGGTCTCTGTCCACCTCCCCCCAAATCCTGGGGTCTCTGTCCACCCCCCATCCCATCCCATCTTGAGGTTTTTCTGTTCACCCCCCCATCCTGAGGTCTCTGTGCACCCCCCCCCCCCACCTCACCCTAAGGTCTCTCAGTGAACCCCCCCCCATCTCATCCCATCCCATCCCATCCTGAGGTCTCTCTGTGCACCGCCCATCCCATCCTGAGGTCTATCTGTGCACCACCCATCCCGAGGTCTCTCTGTGTACCACCTATCCCATCCTGAGGTCTCTCTGTGCACCACCCATCCCATCCTGAGGTCTCTCTGTGCACCACCCATCCCATCCTGAGGTCTCTCTGTGCACCACCCATCCCGAGGTCTCTCTGTGCACCACCTATCCCATCCTGAGGTCTCTCTGTGCACCACTCATGCCATCCTGAGGTCTCTCTGTGCACCACCCATCCCATCCTGAGGTCTCTCTGTGCACCTCCCATCCCATCCTGAGGTCTCTCTGTGCACCACCCATCCCATCCTGAGGTCTCTCTGTGCACCACCCATCCCATCCTGAGGTCTCTCTGTGCACCACCCATCCCATCCTGAGGTCTCTCTGTGCACCATCCATCCCATCCTGAGGTCTCTCTGTGCACCACCCATCCCATCCTGAGGTCTCTCTATGCACCACCCATCCCAGCCTGAGGTCTCTCTGTGCACCACCCATCCCATCCTGAGGTCTCTCTGTGCACCACCCATCCCATCCTAAGGCCTTTCAATTCCCCCTCATCCCATCCTTAGGTCTCTCTGGACATGTGATGTCATCCTGTGTGCTGCATGTCTTCAGAGGTCAGGATGTATTCATGAACATAAATGAGTTTATCAGTCCAACTGTATTCAACTAGGTTACATTCTTCTGTAAAATGTTAAGCCTGGGTTCACACTGGTACGATGTTAGACATGGCATGTGATTTGCACCACACTGCTGTGCAGATCACATGCGATGTCTGTGCGATGCAAATTCAGCCATGCAGATTGTATAGCTGAATTCACATTGCCTTTGCACACAAATGGTACAGGACCCTTTTCTTGGTCCGCACTGGAATTAGATAGCGTGGGTGTTCACACCTATACGTTCCAATTTCCTGCACCATTTGGCAGTTTGCACTGCGATCTGCGAACTGATCTGGGGTCATTAACTTTGTATTGGCACACACAGCGGTTTGCATATGGCAGTGTGAACTGCCTACCAGAGCCATGCGATGCGGGAAGCTGCACTGGAATGGCAATGGTTTCCCATATGTG
Source organism: Pelophylax lessonae (assembly GCF_965119305.1). Classification (NCBI taxonomy): domain Eukaryota; kingdom Metazoa; phylum Chordata; class Amphibia; order Anura; family Ranidae; genus Pelophylax; species Pelophylax lessonae. The sequence continues at coordinate 179,875,775 of NC_138770.1, forward strand.
TGAACTGAGCCTGAGCAAAATACTCTAAAAATAGTCTTAAGGGTCCTTTCAGACGGGCTTTCTGCCCGACGGACTCCATTTTTCTCAGCTGGGATCGATCCGCCGATCCCCGCTGAGAAGGCGGATGACAGCTCCGTCTCCGCTCTGTACACAGAGACAGACCTGTCAAAGCTCCGCTCTCCCCTATGGGAGATTGGATGAAAACGGACCGCCTGTCCGTTTTCATCCGATCCGTTCCACCAGATGGATGGAAAATAGGGTTTCCATCCGTCTGGATTTTGCGGACAGGATTGGATCGGATAGCAACGGATGTCAGCGGACATGTCACTGCTGACATCCGCTGCTCCATAGAGGTGCATGGAGCATCCCATCAGGTCCGCCTGAAAAACTGACAGGCGGATCTGATCAGAACGCCCGTGTGAAAGGGGCCTAAGTGACACTGAAAAAGACATAGATTTTTTGTTTATATATATATATATATATATATATATATATATATATATATATATATATAGTGTGTGTGTGTGTGTATAATTTTTTTTTTTTTTTTCAACCATCTACTTGATGGACCTTCCGCTTCCTGCCCAACCTGCATAACATCTGCATGTTGTTCACCAATTTCAACTGGGAGGTGAGTCAGAGGAGGAGTTTGAATGTGTTAATTAGTACTCTCTAAAACAATTAATGCAGTAATGTGCTTAACCACTTCCCGCCCGCCCTATTACAGATTGACGGCGGGAATGTGGTTGAGTTATCCTGACCGGACGTCATATGACGGCGGCAGGATAACTCCGCTCTGGGCGCCCCCCTGGGGGCGCGCAGAGCGGCGATCGGTGATGCGAGGTGTCAGCCTGACACCCTGCATCTCCGATCTCGGTAAAGAGCCTCTGACGGAGGCTCTTTACCATGTGATCAGCCGTGTCCAATCACGGCTGGTCACATAGTAAATAGGAACAGCCGTTGATCGGCTTTCCTTAGTTCGTGCCTGACAGGCACGAGTAAAGGAGCGCCGATCGGCGGCTCCCCTGACAGGGGGGGGGGTCGGCACTGGTAATCAGATCATTGATTACCAGTGCAGACCCTCGGGGGGGGATGCCACTAGATCCACCAGGGATGCCCACTATGACCCCAGGGATGCCCACTATGACCCCAGGGATGCCCACTATGACCCCAGGGATGCCCACTATGGCCACCAGGGATGGCAATCAGGGCTCAGGGAGCCCCCCATTGCCCTCCCCATCAGTGATGCCCACCAGTGTCCTCCCTATCAGTGCTGCCCACAAGTGCCCATCACTGCCATCCTTTAGTGTCGCCCACCAGTGCCCATTATTGCCCACCAGTGCCGCCTATCAGTGCCCATTAGTGCCCATCAGTGCCGCCTGTCAGTGCCGATCAGTGCCGCCCATCAGTGCCCATCAGTGCCCACCAGTGCCGCCTATCAGTGCCCATTAGTGCCCGTCAGTGCCACCTATCAATGCCCGTCAGTGCCACCTATCAGTGTCCATCAATGCCGCCTATCAGTGCCCAGCAGTGCCGCCTATCAGTGCCCACCAATGCTGCATATCTGTGCTACCTATCAGTGCCACATATCAGTGCCTATCAGTGCCGCATATCAGTGCCGCCTATCAGTGCCACCTATCAGTGCCACCCCATCAGTGCCACCCCATCAGTGCCACCCCATCAGTGCCTCCTCATCAGTGCCTGTCAGTGCAGTCTCATCAGTGCTCATCAGTGCAGGAAAAAAATTATTTATTTACAAAATTGTATAACATAAACAAAATTTTTTTTTTTTTTTTTTTAAACTTTTCGGTCTTTTTTTATTTGTTTAGCAAAAAGTAAAAATCGCAGAGGTGATCAAATACCACCAAAAGAAAGCTCTATTTGTGGGGGGAAAATGACATAAATTTGGTGAAGGTACAGTGTTGCATGACCGCGCAATTGTCATTCAAAATGCAACAGCGCTAAAAGGGGAAAATTGGCCTGGGCGGGAAGGGAGGGAAGTGCCCTGTATTAAAGTGGTTAAAAAGGATGCCAGTGCACTCCTTGTAGCTCTGGCTTCTTTCTATTACCATCTTCTATCTTATGAATTGGTAGTGAATATTCAAATGTATGGAGATGTGGGTTACATCCTTCATGTGCTGATCTTTCAAGTGAACTTATTTTGTACTGGATTGGCAACATTTAAAAAGTTCTGTTGTGATTTACACAAATAGGTTTGGTTATGATAACAACTATCAACAAATCACAATTTTAATCTATAAGGTCACTATGGTTTATTACGTTATTTTCCACTCAAAGTGGTTCTAAAGACCAAAGGTTTTTTTTTTATCTTAACCACTTGCCTACTGTGCACTTAAACCCCCTTCCCATCCAGGCCAATTTTCAGCTTTCAGCGCTGTCACACTTTGAATGACAATTGCGCGGTCATGCTACACTGTACCCATATGAAATTTTTATCATTCTTTTCACACAAATAGAGCTTTCTTTTGGTGGTATTTAATTATCTCTGGGTTTTTTATTTTTTACAAAAAAAAAGAATAAAGACAGAAAATTTTGAAAAAAAAAAAAAAGTTTTTCTTATTTTCTGCGAGTAAATTTTGAAAATAAATTTTTCTCCTTCACTGATGTGCGCTGATGAGGCGGCACTGATGGGCACTGATAGGCTGCACTGATGGGCACTGATGAGGTGGAACTTATGGGCACTGATGAGGTGGCACTTATGGGCACTGATAAGGAGGTACTAATATGCCGCACTGATGAGCACTGATAGGTGGCATTGATAGGCGGCACTGATAGGCGGCACTGATGAGCACTGATAGGCGGTACTGATGAGCACTGATAGGCGGCACTGCTGGGCACTGAGAGGTGGCACTGAGAGGTGGCACTGCTGGGCACTGAGAGGCGGCACTGACGGGCGGCACTGATGGGCACTGATGAGCGGCACTGATGGGCAGCACCATCAGTGCCCACACTCAGTGCCCATAGTGCTGCCAGTCAGTGCTCATCAGTGCCTAGATGAGCAGGCACTGATGGGCACTGACTGGCAGCACTATGGGCACTGATTGTGGGCATTGATGGGGGGCACTGATGGCGGGCACTGTGGGCACTGATGGGGGGGCAATTTGTGTATGTTTTTACCTTTAGTAATCAGGGCACTGGTGATCAGTGCCCTGATTACATTCCTGTGTGTCCCCGGCGCTGTGAGGCTCCCCCTCCTTCCTCACACTGCAGTCTCTGTGTGAGGAAGGAGCGCCGGTGTTCCGTGAAAAAACCATACCCGTGAGAAAACCATACCCTCGTCACTTCCGGAGGGTATGGATTTCTCACGGCAGTGTGTTTAACGTTATACTTGCCGCCGTTACATTAAAACAGCTCCTCTGCACTATGAGTGATCTCCGCTCCTCTCCCTGTCACTTCCCTGATCTGGGGTAATAAATATAAAACCGGATCACGGAGCCGACATTTACATCTCATACACCCGCCGCCGCTTTCATATTTATTAGCCCACATCAGGAAAGTTACAAGGATAGGAGCGGAGATGCCTCATAGTGCAGCCGCGCTGTTTTATGTAACCGCCGCAAGTTTAACATTACTTTCACTACCGTAATTATTTCATACCTTCTGAGCATGCGCACTTGTCATCTTCTCTGCTCTTTCATGATGTTTCCGGCTCTCTGAGCAGGCGCACTCCTTCGCTGCTCAGCTGTTTCTCACAGGAAGTGACGAGGGTATGGTTTCTTCACGGGGTATGGTTTTTTAACGTTACACCGGCGATGAGAGATGATCTCATATGTTTACAAGGGACACGGCCGACACAGATTTTCCCCGCTGCGCGCTCGCGGGAGCGCGCGGGGGGCGTGTCACTGGGAGGCCGTTTAAAAACGGCCTCCCGAAAATTCAAGTATATACGGCTGCAGCGCGGATGGGGGGAGGTTAATGCATTCTCTGCATTAAGGTAAAAGACATTTTGTATGCAGCCCCCCAATACTTACCTGAGCCACATCTCGATTCAGGGCTATGCATGAGAGCAGTGGCTTACTCCTTTTTCTCCCTAATCACTGAGCAGCTTGATAACAGTGGGAGCCATTGACTCCCACTGCTGTCAATTAAATCCTATGATGAGGGAGTGAAGGTGGGGCCAAGCTCCATTGTCTGTGTCAATAGACACAGGCAGTGGGGCTTGGGAGCGAGCATGCACAAGTGCCCCCTAGGAAACGGCTTGCTATGGGGTACTCACTAAAGAGGAGGAGCCTGGCGTGCCAGTAGGGGACCCAAGAAGCATAGAATTGGTTCTGCTCTGTACAAATTACAGAGTAGATAAGTATACTTGTTTATTTAAAAAGAAAAATACCCTTAGAATCACTGTAATCTGAGCATATACATCATATAGTAATTAAAAATAAATTAGCTTTACCAAACACAGACAATATAATGGAAACATAGTACATGTGGCTGAGTTTCCACAGATATCCCCCCCACCCAGTGCCATCTTAAGAGCATTAAAGGGCCCAGGGCAGTGCAGTGCACTGGGGCCCTGCCTACACAATCACCCATGAGAATAAAAATGCAAATTATCGATAAGGTGATATTTATTGGTACAGCAGTATCAGGCTAATGACCGCTTCCAAGTTGGGCGGCTGTGTCCGGTGAACACACACACGGACAGGAGTCAGACTCGACTGTCCTGTGTGTGCCTGTCTGTGCCTGTTGGCGGCAGGATGCACACGGGAATCGGGACTAATGCTTGCCTGGGGCTGGGTCGCTGGGCAGGTGGGGCTGGGTCGCTGGGCAGGTGGGGCCCCCGGGCCACTGCCCAGCGTGCCCATTCGGTAAGATGGCCCTGCCCCCACCCTCCCACAGAGGAAGAGTGCAAAGACAGCTCTCCCCACTCCTCCTTCCTTTGGGTGCCCCCTTAGCAAGTCAGGTGTAAAAGGGACACCCGTGCTTGCACATTGAAGCTGGGCTATGTGCCAGGTAAGCCACGCCCCTGCTCCCTCCTCACAGGAGTTTGACTGACAACAGCAATTGCCCCTAGTGTCACCTGTGAGAACGGGAAGAGGGAGCAGCAGGCACAGCATTGGAACAGTGAGAGGAGCCAGGTGAGTGTTTAGGGAGGGAACAATTAGTGGGGAGTTTTTTACCTTAATGCAGTGAATGCATTAAAGCGGTAGTAAAATCCACTTTTTGATTTATCTCTACAGGTAAGCCTATAATAAGGCTTACCTGTAGGTATAGTAAATATTTACTTTAGTAGCAGTCAGTGACACCACCAGTGCAACATTGCCATCCAGTCAGAGCGCTGTGCCATGGCTGTGGCTCCCGTGCGCGTGGCTTGGCCCCGAACCCTAAAAGGAAAAGCAGGTGAAAATGGAAGCCCCGGAAGCAGTGACAGCACGCCCCTGGAAGGCTTCATTTTAAGGTAAGTCTTTCATAATGTGCTAGTATGTGGTGTATGATAGCAAATGACATTATCCTGCAGGGGCCTCATTTTTTTTTTTTTTTTTAAGCTACTGGGTTTACAACTGCTTTTTAAGTTAAAAAAAGAACAAAAAACATTTTATTTTAGAACCACTTTAAGCTCTCTGCCGGCAAATTCAGGTAGCTACAGACAGTCAGTTTGTGCAGGTTTTTTTTTTCAATTTTGGCATGTTTGCATAGGTCCTTTCACATGGTTAGACTGATCAGGTCCTGCTGTCAGTTTTTCAGGTGGACCCGATTTGACCCTCCAGTCTCCTCTATGAAGCAGCAAGTCTCAACGGATGTCCGTTGACACCCGCCAACATACATTCCAATCCTATATGGTGAATTGGATGTCAGTCAAGTGTAAACAAACAGGTAGTCCGTTTACGTCCAACCACCTATAGAGAAGAATGGCTGCGTCTGTGTCTGCTCTGCATAAGCAGAGTGGACACGGACCAACCATCTGCGTGCTCAGTGGGGATCAGCAGACAGATTCACTGCTGAGCAGGCGGACTCCAAGGGAGCCTGCCCTTTGTGTAAGGGGGCCTTAGTTTTGCATGTTTAATTTACTTCCAACAGTCCTGGATGCTGCTGGACTGTATCACAATACCTTTAAACCTAAGGATGATTTTGCTGTGCCATGAATAAATCTTTCTGCCCAAAGCTGTATTTGGTGCAGTGGGACCAGAATCTGCTTCCTGAACACTAGGTCTTTGAGTCAGGTGGATTTTAGGTGATGAAGATAGTGGTGCTAGTCTTCAGAATTGAGCAACAGATTGCAAGTAAATTGTATGCCTGTTTTTTATTTGCTCTGTTCTAACATTTTAAGTTTTAGTTTTTGTTGAAATGCTTCCAGTTACTCAAATCGGGCAGTTTCTATAATTGATGAATGGCATTGTCATGGTCCATCTTTTGCACTCGGCTATGATGATTCTCTATAGAGATCTTCTTGTAAGGTTTGTTCTGCCAGCTGCAATTGCTGGTGCTAAAAGTTTTACGGGGCTTGATTATCAGGATTTGTCACTACAGCTGCCACAATCAGAGATTCTTATTGGCTTTGAAACAAGAAATTATGCAAGAAAGGAAATTTTCTCTGTTGCTCATTGACAGACGCAGTCCTCTTGATTAATATCAAATTGGGTTATGCTGCCCTCTACAGGAGTAGGACACTAGGCAGAAGGAAAACGTTCTGGCCACACCTTAGGGGCAGTCCCAGAGGGTAAATCCTCTCTCTCTCTGCTACAGGAAGTCAGTTTTTTTCTGTCTAGTTAGGAGAAGGGGTTCGCGAGGTCATACGGTCGGGATACAAGATCGAGTTTCGATCACTTCTACCGGTGCGATTCTTCCCTTCCAACATTCAACTATCCCCGGATCGCTTAAAAGCTTTACGGGGGGCAGTAATGGACTTGATGCAACAGGGAGCGGTAGTTCCCGTTCCTTGAGCAGAACGTTTTCAGGGGTTCTATCCGAACCTATTCACAATACCCAGAAAGGAGGGCAAGGTGCGTCCAATTCTGGACTTAAGAGCACTCAATCATTTTGTCCGGGTACAAGAATTCAAGATGGAGTCCATCTGAACAGATCAGCGTTTTCTTCACTTTTCCCAAAGATCGTTCCTAGTTCCCTCCAGGACTTGCATGAGGATCCTGGGACTGATGGTGGCCTTCTTAGAGGCAGTATCGTATGCCCAGTCTCATACCCGAATTCTCCAAAAGGAGATTATTTTCAAATGGAATCGGAATCCCGATTCCCTGGACAATCGGATCCGGTTGAGCGAGCGGACCAGGGAGTCTCTGGTCTGGTGGCTTCGGTCTCCGATGCTCAGCCAGGGGAAGTCACTCCTTCCGATAGAATCCAGGTTTCTGATAAATGTGTTGGAACTGAGAGCGATCAGACTTTGTCTGATTTACTGGACCGAGCAGCTCCAGGGCAGCCCGGTTCGGATCCAGTCGGACAATGCCACGGCCGTGGCTTATGTCAATCACCAAGGGGGCACCAATAGTGCCCTGCGGCCATAGAAGTGGCCAGCATTCTTCATTGGGCGGAACAGTTTGTTCCAGCCCTCTCCGCGATATTCATTCCGGGGGTGAAAAATTGGCAGGCAGATTATCTCAGCCGTCAGATTCTGGATCAAGGGGAATAGTCTCTTCCTCCAGAGGTATTTCACCAGCTGTGCCTTCATTGAGGCACCCCGGATGTGGATCTGTTGGCAGCTCGACTCAACAGGAAGGTGCGGAGGTTTGTAGCTCGCGCCCGCGATCCTCTAGAGGACACAGCAGACGCACTGGTCACCCCGTGGGGGCAGTATCAGCTACTGTATGCCTTCCATCCTCTCAAGTTACTGCCGAAACTTCTTCGCAGGATAGAGGTGGAGGGAATTCCAGTTATCCTGGTAATTCCAGGCTGACCTCGTCGAGTCTGGCCGATCTTCCATCCTGCTTTACAATCGCTGGCTTTAACGGCCTGGCTATTGAGACTCAGGTGCTGAAGGACAAGGGATTGTCAACTTCAGTTATTCCTACTCTAATTAAAGCAAGGAAAGCGACTTCCAGAAAAGTCTATCATCGCACATGGAAGTCTTATATTGCGTGGTGCGAATCCCTTGGGTTTTCTCCACGTTCTTATTCGGTGACCCGAATCTTGGCTTTTCTGCAACAGGGGGTTGAGCAGAAGCTGTCCTTGAGCACTATCAAGGGTCAGGTTTCAGCGTTAGCAATCTTCTTTCAGAAGCCTTTGGCTACTCATTCCTTGGTGCGGAATTTCATCCAGGGGGTGCGGCACCTGGCTCTGCCAGTGCGCGCGCCCTTACCGCCCTGGGATCTTAATTTGGTGTTGTCGGTTCTTCAGAAACCTCCCTTTGAAAATATTAGGGAGATTCCCTTGCTTACGTTATCCCAGAAGGTGGCCTTCTTGGTGGCCATCACTTCTGCACGCAGGGTGTCAGAACTGGCCGCATTATCCTGTCGTTCCCCATATCTGGTGGTTCATAGGGATAAGGTGGTTCTTCGTCCGAATCCATCCTTCCTTCCTAAAGTGGTTTCAGAGTTTCATTTGAATGAGGATATTGTATTACCTTCCCTGTGCCCTAAGCCCAGTCATCCTTGGGAATTTGCGTTACATTCCTTGGATGTGGTTCGGGCAATCAGGGTATACTTGAAAACTACGGACTCGTTTCGTAAGACGGATTCACTTTTCGTGATCACGGATGGCCCCAAAAAGGGGTTGCCTGCATCTGCCGCGACTATCTCCAAATGGATCAGACAGACGGTGGTACAGGCTTATTCTATTAAGGGTCGGAATCCAACTTTCCCTGTTAAGGCGCACTCCACTCGGGTGCTTAGTGCTTCCTGGGCCTTCCGCCATCAGGCGTCAGTGGTCCAGGTTTGCAAGGCGGCTACCTGGTCGTCGGCTCATACCTTTACAAAATTTTATAAAGCCGATGTGATGGCATCGTCGGATGCCTCTTTTGGCCGCAAGGTTCTGCAGGCCGCAATTTGAGGAGACCGGTGGTCTACCTCGAGGGTTTTTTTCTGTTGGGTTTTCAGTTGAGTCTCATCCTGTGGTTTGATGAGCCTTTAAAACTTCTAGTCGGCACCGGTTGGGCCTTCTGGATTAAAATTTTGATTTCTGTTATCCCACCCCTCATTTGTAGCACTGCTTTGGGACGTCCCAATTTGATATTAATCAAGAGGACTGCGTCTGTCAATGAGCGACAGAGAAAAATTGATTTTTGTAAAATCTTACCGTAAAATCCTTTTCTCTTAAGCTCATTGACAGACGCAGTACCCGCCCCTCTATTTTTGAGCTGGGTTGGGTTAAATTCTCTAACACTGCTTTGTGACATAACTGACTTCCTGTAGCAGAGAGAGAGAATATACCCTCTGGGACTGCCCCATAGGTGTGGCCAGAACGTTTTCCTTCTGCCTAGTGTCCTACTCCTGTAGAGGGCAGTATAACCCAATTTGATATTAATCAAGAGGACTGCGTCTGTCAATGAGCTTAAGAGAAAAGGATTTTACGGTAAGATTTTACAAAAATCCATTTTTAACTGACACAGCTGGGTACAAAAACGTTGTCTCCGAAACTATTCTTTTCTACTGCAGGGCTCTAGACTACATGAAAAAGGCTATGCCTTTGGAGGACCCAGTGCTAAAAAGCCTTACTTTCCTAAATCCAAATTCACGCCTCTCTTCCACCATTGAGGACCTGCACACTGTAATTTCTAGATTTCCAAATGTTGTTGAGGTCCAGGACATAGACAGACTCCTAACAGAATTTCGAGACTATCAGATCAATGATATATCGTCAGTTGACAACCCCCGGATAGATGCATTTTGGCATAACTTGACGCAAATTAAAGATCCAGTGACAGGCTAGAGCAAGTACAGGGTGCTTTGAAAACTGGCCAAATTTACTCTTCTTATTCCACATAGCAATGCTTCATGTGAAAGGGTGTTTAATCGGGAAGATTATCACAGACCAGCGGAGCTCCCTTGGTAAAAATCCATGAACTCAACAGTCAGCTGCCAATGAAGGCCTCTTGATCCCTTTAGGGAAAGAGAGCCTTGATTGCTGGGGGCATGGCCAGGGGGCTTGGTTTAAGCAGACTGGATTGGACAACGGATTGGATGGAGCCTTGGGTATGGGGTTGGGCCTGAGCTCAGATAAATACCTTTCCCAAAGGAATTCTGGGTCTTTTAGAAGAACGTGGCTGAAGAGCTGCCCACCCCCCCCCCCGCCCCAATTTCAGGTGGTATGTCACAGCTGTTTTGGCGGTTTTGACCTTGCCAGCAGTTAAAGTTATGGCAATGGGTTATGCCCTGGTTTGTAATTTGGGGGGTACGCTGTCTGTCCCTGCACTGATGGCAACGACAGACCCCTTCCTCCCCCCTTTTTTCACCATTTTGGTATTTAAGTTGTTGATGACTAAGAGTGCTCGCAGAACAACTGTGACTGGCGCTGGTCTAAAAGTTTACTTGTTTGGAATTGGAAACTAAATAAAGCTGTGGCCTTGCCCTTTCCAACTTAATCGTTGTAAGAGTGTTTTTTTATGGGGTGGGGGCAAGCGGAATTGGTTATTAAGCTAACATGGTTACTGGACCTATGCACCTCAGTAATCATGTAAATGAGGAGGTCACAACAGTCAGAAACACACTTTGTGCAGTGCTTGCAAGCAAGATTAATATATTCTCCCAAGTGAGATGTCACCAGTGGCAGCCGCCCTCCCAGCTTCTCAAGAAAGCAAAATCAGCTACATCTGTGACTTTATCTAGTAGGAGGAAAACCACAACTGGACCAGCAAAAGAGACAGAAACTGCAACTCAGAAGGGAAGAGAAGAAAACATGGCTTCTTCTTCACAGGCTATTGCTGAGCCTAGCAGTGAACGATTATCTGCAGTTGAAGACTCTCAGGTGGCATCTTCTGCTTCTACAAAGCAAAGAGAAAGTGAAGGGGAATCCAAAAAGAGATTTGCCCCTTTGTTTAAAAAACATACTGCAGCTCTGCTGACCAAAAAAGCCGCTCAAAAGCAGAAAAGAAAATCAATAGCAAGTAAGCAAGTAGCAGACACCAGCAGTGAGGATTGGGTCATTTTAGACTAATTTTGTTTTGGTGAATTTAGTTCGGCTTGAGTGTAGCTTTTTTGCATTCTTTAGGTTAATAGAATGCTGGTTTATTTATATTCTGCATATACTGCAGCCTCAGTAAATTATTTTGTTTCTTAAAAAGTAAATGTGTTGTTTAATTTAATTTTTTCATTAACACTATTTGGAGTTGTTGTTTTATAAGAGATTTCGTTTTAAATAAATGTATCTTCTTGACTTGCATAGTATTGGGTGTTTTTTTCACAAAGCTCATCCATTATTCATATCCTACAAAAAGCAAAGGTAGCAGCAGCAACAAGAGAGAGAAATATTTACCATCTTAGAGAATTATCTTCAATTACGACCTGGTTGTTTGTATAGCTGAATGTTTAATATACATCCATCATGCTGTGCTAACTGACATGCCATTAAAATGGGTAGCTATATTATATAGGATTTAAGAGAAATGTCATTTATAGCACTTAATATTACAGTGATGTAAACACATACCTCCCAACCGTCCCGTAATCCGCGGGACTGTCCCGCAATTTGAAGGGGGTCCCGCGGAGCTGGGCTGAAGTCCCGGAAAATCTGGCCGCCGGTGTCCTGTCAGATAATGTCTCCCATCCATCTCTGCTGCCCGCCCCCTCCTCCTCCCAGCTCAGCCCTCGTCTTCGGCTCCCGATCAGAAGGGTGGACCCAAGGTGCAGAGCAGTGCGCCCCGAGTCCACCCATTGTGTGACAATAGCGAATGAAAATTCGCTATTGTCACACAGATCCTCCTCATGGCCAATCAGGAAGCGGGTCTTCCTGATTGGCCGAAAGGCAAAACCATGCCATTGGCCGAGGAGGAGGCAGAAGGACTCGAGGAGACGCCGGGGGACAGAGGAGAAGCCGATGCAGGTAAGTGCACTGGTCTCGGGTGGTGGGCACGGCACGCTGGTCATTCTGCATTAAAGGGGTCACGCTGGTCATTCTGCATTAAGGGGTCACGCTGGTCATTCGGCATTAAAAGGGTCATGCTGGTCATTCTGCATTAAGGAGTCACACTGGTCATTCTGCATTAAGGGGTCACGCTGGTCATTCTGCATTAAGGGGTCATGCTGGTCATTCTGTATTAAAGGGGTTACGCTGGTCATTCTGCATTAAGGGGTCACGCTGGTCATTCTGCATTAAAGGGGTTACGATAGTCATTCTGCATTAAGGGGTCACGCTGGTCATTCTGCATTAAAGGGGTCACGATGGTCATTCTGCATTAAAGGGGTCACGCTGGCCATTCTGCATTAAAGGGGTCACGCTGGCCATTCTGCATTAAGGGGTCACGCTGGTCATTCTGCATTGAAAGGGGTCACGCTGGTTATTCTGCATTGAAAGGGGTCACGCTGGTTATTCTGCATTAAAGGGATCACGCTGGTCATTCTGCATTAAAGGGGTCACGATGGTCATTCTGCATTAAAGGGGTCACGCTGGCCATTCTGCATTAAAGGGGTCACGCTGGTCATTCTGCATTAAGGGGTCACGCTGGTCATTCTGCATTAAAGGGGTCACGCTGGATATTCTGCATTAAAGGGGTCACGCTGGATATTCTGCATTAAAGGGGTCACGCTGGTCATTCTGCATTGAAAGGGGTCACGCTGGTTATTCTGCATTGAAAGGGGTCACGCTGGTTATTCTGCATTAAAGGGATCACGCTGGTTATTCTCCATTAAAGGGGTCATGCTGGCAATTTTGCATTAAAGGGGTCACGCTGGTTATTCTGCATTGAAAGGGGTCACGCTGGCCATTCTGCATAGAAAGGAGTCACGCTGGTTATTCTGCATAGAAAGGGGTCACGCTGGTTATTCTGCATTGAAAGGGGTCACGCTGGTTATTCTGCATTGAAAGGGGTCACGCTGGCCATTCTGCATTGAAAGGGGTCACGCTGGTTATTCTGCATTAAAGGGGTCATGCTGATTATTCCGCATTAAAGGGGTCACGCTGGTTATTCTGTATGAAAGGGGTCACGCTGGTTATTCTTCATTAAAGGGGTCACGCTGGTTATTCTGCATTAAAGGGGTCATGCTGGCCATTCTGCATTGAAAGGGGTCATGCTGGTCTCTCTGCATTGAAAGGGGTCACTCTGGCCATTCTGCATTGAAAGGGGGCACGCTGGCCATTCTGCATTGAAGGGGGCACGCTGGTCTCTCTGCATTGAAAGGGGCCCACTGGTCTCTCTGCATTGAAAGGGAGCACGCTGGTTATTCTGTATTGAAAGGGGGCACGCTGGTCTCTCTGCATTGAAAGGGGGCACGCTGGGCTCCCTGCATTGAAAGGGGGCACGCTGGTCTCTCTGCATTGAAAGGGGTACGATGATCTCTCTTCATTGAAGGGAGGCACGGTATGCTGGTCATTCTGCATTGAAAGGGGGCACACTGGTCATTCTGCATTGAAAGGGGGCACACTGGTCATTCTGCATTGAAAGGGGGCACGCTGGTCATTCTGCATTGAAAGGGGGCACGCTGGCCATTCTGCATTGAAAGGGGGCACGCTGGTCTCTCTGCATTGAAGGGGGGCACGGCATGCTGGTCACTCTGCATTGAAGGGGGCACACTCTACCTTGATTACTGAAGGCCCCTTTCACACTTTTGTGACCTCAAAGTCACGCAATTTTTAACAGCGTTTTTTGCAGCAAAGCAATGCCTATTACATTTTTCTGTTTGCGCCACCCAAAAGGGGGCATTTGGGTTGGATGGAGCTGGGGGCATTTGGGGTGGATGGAGCTGGGGTGGGCATATGGGGTGAATGGAGCTGGATGGGGGGGGGATGGAGCTGGGGTGGGCATTTGGAGTGTTTGGAGGTTGGATGGGTGTTTGGGATAGATAGTGCTAGGGAGGGCATTTGCGGTGGATTGAGCTAGGGTGGGCATTTGAGGTGGATAGAGCTGCTGGGGGCATTTGGGGTGGATGGGGGGGTGTATGGAGCTGGGTGGGCATTTGGGGTGTATAGAGCTGGGGGGGGGTGGATGGTGCAGAGTCTGACCCCTGCATTCTGTACATTACATACTCCTGTCTCCTGCATTCTGTACATTACATACTCCTGTCTCCTGCATTCTATACATTACATACTCCTGTCTCCTGCATTCTGTACATTACACACTCCTGTCCCATGTACTCTGTACATTACATACTCCTGTCTCCTGCATTCTGTACATTACATACTCCTGTCTCCTGCATTATGTACATTACATACTCCTGTCTCCTGCATTTTGTATATTACACTCTCCTGCACTATATACACAAAACTGCACATTATATACTTCTCACCAAAGTCTTCATTGTCTCAACAGTTGCTGGTTGCTATGCAGTCTCTGACTATTTTAATGAAGTTCTTCTTTAAGGTAGGCTGAGCAATCAAAGCATATTTTATGAGTACTAGGAAATCGGGGTTTTGTTTACCCTATCCCTTAAGCCCCTCCCACTGCTAAGCAATTGGCCACACCCACAATTACACGCGCCACAGGTTTTGTTTCTCTTTCAGTGTCCCTCATTGCGAAGTTCAAAAGTTGGGAGGTATGCCTGAGACCACCATCCAGGCTCAGGCCATCCCTTAGACCTAAGACCACCATCCAGGCTCCAGCACTGTCCAGCAGCATTACAGGCCTCCTCTGTCTGACCTGACCACCATAGGCATCCAGGGCATTTCAGGCCATCCCTTAGACCTGAGACCACCATCCAGGCTCCAGCACTGTCCAGCAGCATTACAGGCCTCCTCTGTCTGACCTGAGTGACCAGTGACCACCACAGGCATCCAGGGCATTACAGGCCATCCCTTAGACCTGAGACCACCATCCAGGCTCCAGCACTGTCCAGCAGCATTACAGGCCTCCTCTGTCTGACCTGAGTGACCGGTGACCACCACAGGCATCCAGGGCATTTCAGGCCATCCCTTAGACCTGAGACCACCATCCAGGCTCCAGCACTGTCCAGCAGCATTACAGGCCTCCTCTGTCTGACCTGAGTGACCAGTGACCACCACAGGCATCCAGGGCATTACAGGCCATCCCTTAGACCTGTGACCACCATTCAGGCTCCAGCACTGTCCAGCAGCATTACAGGCCTCCTCTGTCTGACCTGTCACCTGAGTGACCACCAGACCACAGCCATCCAGGGCATAACAGGCCATCCCTTAGACCTGAGACCACCATCAAACACTGTGCATTAGATTACAGGCCATCCCTTAGACCTGAGACCACTATCCAGCACTGTCCAGCAGCATTACAGGCCTCCTCTGACCACTGTCATCCACACAGCACTGTCATCCAGAGAAATGTCCACAACCGCATCTGTCTCTGTGACTGGTAGAAAGAGAAGACAAGATCTATGGGTGTATTTTTCATTTGATGCTAAGGACAACAAAACCCTTTGCAAACCATGTGGAGTGACTAACTAGCAAAAATACAACAAACTCGAAGCGTCATTTGCGGACAACTCATCCTGAAATTCATACAAAGGTAAGCAGTGCATGATAGCACTTAACTCCACTTTTGTATAAAGAGACAACTTGGAGCTGAGTGAGAGAGAATGTAAAATCAGAATAACTAGAATTTTTCCCCCTAATTTAACCCCACAGATACAGAAAACCTCAAATGATGGACCAAGTCAAGCCAGTGCACCACAGCAAACTATTTACACTGCTCTTTTAGGTGCTTCAAAATACAAAATTGACTCTAAGGAACAATAGGCCAGGGAGGAGGCCATAGCAAGATGGATTGGCCGCTCCGGATTACCAGTCAGAACGATTGAAGATGAGGACTTTGTTAGCATGATGGAGACAGCAGATAGAAAGCTGACTGTTCCAAAGAAAACGAAAATAAGCAATCTGATTGACAAACTATATGAGGATTAAAAACAAAAATTCAAAAAGAGACTGACTGCTGCTCGGAGAGTATCTATTTGCACTGATTTGTGGACCAAGAAAGGATTCTCAGCTTCATTCCTTGCTATAAGTGCATGCTACTTTTGTGTTGAATAACATAAACCTGAACACATATTGTTGGCCCTTGAACAAGTAGCCCACCCACAGACTGCACAGTCAATTAAAACATGTGTGGACAAATGCTTGCAAGAGTGGGACATACCAAAGAGGAAGATCCTTACAGTGATAACAGCCAATGGGAGCAATATGGTGACAGCATTTAAACGAACCGCAGCAGCAGCAGCAGAAGAACCACCCAGCTCTAGTGAGGAAGACTCCCCCATGACGGAAAGTGACTCTGAGGCAGAGTCTGAAATTGATGAACTGTGGTGGGTTAGCGAATTTTAATATTATTTTACATGACACGGTTCGGTTGACAGTTAATTATCACATGCATATGAGATGATTGTTTTGGGGGCACTAGTATCTGCTCTAGTCTACTCTATGGGTGCATCTTTGTTATTTTTCCAGTAGTCTTGTGTAAAAGTATTCCCATAAGATGTTAAATGTTAAAATAACAGAATGGAACAGAAAGCTTTTCTATACTTTATGCTTATTTGGCTGTGTTCCACTGTTAGGTACCAACAGATCGACATGGACCGGACACCATGTGTAGTGCATACCTTACAACTAGTGGTCCACATGTTGCAGAAGGAGGCAAGTGTGAAGAGAATACTGGATAAAGCAAGATCAATAGTGCACCTCTTCCGCAAGTCTTCCATCGCAACACAGAAGATATTGGAGCATTGTGGCCTGACCCTTTTCAATGACTGCCCCACACGCTGGTCAAGCACACTCAACATGATCGCAAGACTCCTCAAACTGAAAGAGTCAGTCTGCCAAATCGCAAACAACATGGGATGGGACAGCGTGCTCCCTAGTGAATGGCAAAAGCTCACTGCAAAAAAGCTACACATTGCATGACCTATTGCTGCCTTTTGCAGAACATACTAAAACCCTCCAGATTGACACCATGTCAATGTCCCTAGCTGTCCCTGCTCTTTTTGATCTACTCAGCCACCTTGAGGACTTTAAACAGAACACTAGCTACCAAGACCTTGCCACAATTGCACAGAAAATGAAAGGGAATGTGAACCAGCGTTTTGCTTCATTGTTAGATCCAACAGATGAAATTTTCTCGCCACTTGCAGCAGCTGCTTGTTTTGTCAACCCTACTGTCTGTAAAATTCATGATTCAACATCATGAATTGTCTGAAGATGATGTGGAAGAACTAGTGGAACAGGAGAATATTGAAAAATCGGAGGAAGTTGAAGAAGCACCGGCATCCACATCTAAGCAGCCAATCTTTCGGTTTCTTTCTAAATGCCGCAGAAGACCCAGGCAGAGGATCTCCCCAAACAGCATAAAACAGCAGATCAGAAAATATAAGGAAGAGCTTTTGCATCAAGTTGAGGACAACACTGTAACAGATTTTTGGCACTATTTATCACCAGCTAAAACCTTTTGCTTTAGACCTGCTGGCTATGCCAGCTTCTCAAGCCTTTGCAGAGAGGCTATTCAGTGTCACAGGCAGGGCAGCCATCAGGAATTTTGGGGCCCCTTACACAGCTTTGGGCCTGGGCCCCCAGGCCTGACCACCAACATTTCCCAGGGCCCGCCCACTGGCTGTCCCACCAAATCCTTCAGTGAACCTACTTTTATTTTCCCACCTTTACAACTTAAAGAGGAAGTAAACCCTCCTCTGCAAGTTGTACCTATAAGTAAGCCTATGATAAGGCTTACCTATAGGTACTGTAAATATCTCCTAAACATGTACCGTTTAGGAGATATTTACCTTACATGCAGCCAGTGACGTCACTGGCGCATGCACTCTGAAGGAACGGCAGCTGGTGCCGCTCCTTCAGAGCCTCATGTCGTGACCGTCGGCTCCCGTGCGCACGCGCAGGAGTGATGTAATCGCAGGTCCAGCCAAGATGGCCGGATGCCGCGAACCCGGAAGAAGGGTGACAGAACATGTCACCCACGAGAGAGACGAGTGATCGGCACTTCAGGGCTTCGTTCTTAGGTAAGTATTTCATAATGAGCTAGTATGCGATGCATACTAGCTCATTATGTGTTTCTCTTTCAAGTGTACTTTAAAAAAAAAAAAAAATTCTGAGGTTTACAACCTCTTTAAAGAGGAGCTCCAGGCTCCCCCCAAAAAAAAATGAGAAGTCAGCAGCTACAAATACTGTAGCTGCTGACTTTGAATTTAAAGACACTTACCTGTCCAGGGATCCTCCAATGTCCTCACCCAAGCTGATGTTGGACATTTTGAAGGCTTTGTGTGTATTAATGACATAGTAGGAGTTCTTGCGGTGTTCTATAAAGTTTCCTCAGATAATTTTGCTGTCAGTCGGAGGATCCTGTGAGGAAGGACACACACACCTCAGAGGGGATGACATTGTGAGAAGGACACACTGCCTTATAAAAGCTCTTTCACCTCTGAGGAGCCTCCATCCCCATATCACCTCTGAGGAGCCTCCCATCTCCTCATAGACAGCATCTGTCACCTCAAGTGCAGCCTCCATGCCTTATTTTACCTCAAAGGTAGCCTCCATCTCCTCACACTCAGTCTCCTCTCCCCGTCAGAACTTTTCGCTGCCATCTCTGAGCAGGGTTGCTGCTCTCACATCAGACATACTTCAAAAGATGATCAGAGACTGCATCTATATTACAGGAGATGATCAGACTGCAGACGCACTATAGGAGACAGTCAGGGACTACACATATACTATAGGAGACGGTCAGAGACTGCAGACACACTGCAGAAGATGGTCAGAGACTACACATATACTATAGTAGACGGTCAGAGACTGCAGACACACTGCAGAAGATGGTCAGAGACTGCACATATACTACAGGAGACGGTCAGAGACTGCACATATACTACAGGAGACGGTCAGAGACTGCATATATACTACAGGAGACGGTCAGAGACTGCACATATACTACAGGAGACGGTCAGAGACTGCACATATACTACAGGAGACGGTTAGAGACTGCACATATACTGCAGGAGATGGTCAGAGACTGCACATATACTACAGGAGATGGTCAGAGACTGCACATATACTATAGGAGACGGTCAGAGACTGCACATATACTACAGGAGACGGTCAGAAACTGCACATATACTACAGGAGACGGTCAGAGACTGCACATATACTACAGGAGACGGTCAGAGACTGCACATATACTACAGGAGATGGTCAGAGACTGCACATATACTACAGGAGATGGTCAGCAGGTAAGTATGGTATCTTTTTTATCTATTTTAAAGAAGAAATAAAAATACCCTTTAGTATCACTTCAAATCATTCACAAATCATTGGTGAGTCTTTTGGCAGCAACTTCACTGTAAAAAAAAAAAAAGAAGGCATTCCAATAAGCAAGAAGTATACAGCTTCCAGATAAGTAGATGTCTCCAGAGGAAATCTAAGGAAGAAAGTAGACAGAAGAAAAGGAGTGCAGCCCCAATGTGCACACAGTACACACTGAATGGGTGCAGCAGAGGTGGGGGATGTTCCACTTCTATGCACTTACCAGTCACATACATAAGGATGACAGGCTGGTCTCTCCTGGTGTAAACCTCCAGAGCACTAGTACTATCCCTCTCATCACCCCTCCCCCCCAGCTCACTGCCTGAAACAGCTTCTGTGCCTCATCTCCGGATACGATAACTGCTGCAGCTGTGCTTTTATCAGTATTTCCCGGGAGACTGGATGAACGGTCAGAACAGACTCCAGGTCGGGACAGCAGCCACTAGTTCTAACGCTGGTAAATGCAGCACTAGAGGCTGTCGGGGCCTCCCTGCACCTGATTGGTTGTTAGGACGCTAGCAACCAATAGTCTTCACACACAGGTGGACAGCGGGGCGGGAGCTAGGGCATGGGAAGCACCTAAACCTAGGGGGAAGCCAGCTCTGTGATGTTTGTGTCCTTTGAGTGCCGAATGGTCAGTCTGCTCCTTGCAGCAGCAACTTGGTCTCCTTAGTTGGGGCCCCAGCAGCCGGGCCCCTCAAGACGTCAGGGCTCCGTACATGTGTATTGGCTGTCCCCCCCTGATGGCGGCCCTGGTCACAGGGGACCTCTCTAGAGGCCGGCGGAATAGAGCAAGGGTCATTTTGGCACGAAGTGCTTTCCTTAAAATTAATCAAAACAAACAGAAGTGTTTTATTATTGTTATTTCTATAAGAAGCATAACTAATATTTGTGCTTCAAAAACAGTTGTAATTGTCAATTCAATTCATTGGAAAAATGCACACAGGCTACAAATGCCATTTGTATGTTAAACAATAACACAACCACCACTTATTAACTCCTCACTCTCTTAGCATTGACATTGACAAATGTTACAATAGAGACAAATATCACACTAATGAAAAAGAAAAATAGATCAGTAACGGTCAAAAAGGGCAGCCTTACATCGGGGTCCTGCTGCAGTTCTTTTTAGTGTAATATTTACCTCTATTGTCATTGCGAATGCTGAGACTGAGAAAGAGGAGAGAGGAGTTGATAAAAAGTGGTAAGTCTGTTATAATTCAGACCCTAATGGCATTATTGTAGACTATGCACATTTTTATTGAATACATCTGAGAATTAGAACTGTTAAAATAATAAGCTGACACTGTAAATGTGTTCTTCTTATTTAGAAATAAGCATTACCCTCCTCCTGGTAGTGACAGTGCATGTGCAAGTGTGCACTGCAGCTGTTCTTGGATGGTTGAGGCAGGAAGTTGTTCTCTCTGAGGATGTTTTTGTACCATTCTTTATTCGTGGATGTGTGTGTGTTCTTAGGCAAAATTGTGGGTGAGCCCACTCCCTTGTTGCCTGAGAAATTAGCACCCCCCCCCCCCCCACACACACACACACACAGTGGTCTCAGGATGCTGTACTGTTGCCATGAGCATGACACAGGACTGACAAAGTGAGCTGATGCTTATTTTTTTCTTCCCTGGAATCTCTGCAGCTGTTCTTGGATGGTTGAGGTGGGAGGAAGGAAGTTGTTCTCTTCTCTGAGGATGTTTTTGTACCATTCCTTATCCATGGCTGTGTTCTTAGGCAAAATTGTGAGTGAGCAGTGAGCACACTCCCTTGTTGGCTGAGAACTTAGCAAACAGTGGTCTCAGGTCTCAGGATGCTGTACTGTTGCCATGAGCATGACACAGGACTGATGAAGTGAGCTGATGCTTATTTTTTCTTCCCTGGAGTCTCTGTCTGCAGCTGTTCTTGGATGGTTGAGGTGGGAGGAAGGAAGTTGTGCTCTTCTCTGAGGATGTTTTTGTACCATTATTTATTCATGGCTGTGTTCTTAGGCCAAATTGTGAATGAGCAGTGAGCACACTTCCTTGTTGGCTGAGAACTTAGCAACCCCCCCCCCCCCCCCCCCCCACAGCGGTCTCAGGTCTCAGAATGCTGTACTGTTGCCATGAGCATGGCACAGGAGACAGGACTGATGAAGTGAGCTGATGCTTATTTTTTCTTCCCTGGAGTCTCTGCAGCTGTTCTTGGATGGTTGAGGTGGGAGGAAGGAAGTTGTTCTCTTCTCTGAAGATGTTTTTGTACCATTCTTTATTCATGGCTGTGTTCTTAGGCAAAATTGCGAGTGAGCAGTGAGCACACTCCCTTGTTGGCTGAGAAATTAACAACCCGCCCACAGTGTGGTCTCAGGTCTCAGGATGCTGTACTGTTGCCATGAGCATGACACAGGACTGATGAAGTGAGCTGATGCCTGCAAAGTTTTTATTTTTTTGTTTTATTATTACATTTTTACATTTTTATGTTACCCCCTTTGGTCAAAAAAGCAATATTATTGGCAAAACAGTTTTGCCTTAATAAAGACTTAATGACTAACTCTGTGTCTGTGAAGTGCTGTGCTAGTGCATGCTCAAAGCTTAATACCATAAATAATAACATATTTGATTTTTCACTCCAGGACCAGCAGTAGCATATAATGAGTTTGGAAATTGTAGAGAAATGCTTAAATAATGCATTACAAATTACAATTGAACTACACCCATTCGATTATAGATGACTAAAATAAGTTTTAGTCGACTAAACTGTAGGACGTTTTAGTCGACTAAAATGTAAGATGTTTTAGTCAAATAAAATGTACTGGAGTTTTAGTCGACTAAATACGACTAAAACTAAACAACTTGCAGAAGACTAAAATGGGACTAAAACTAAAATGCCATTTTAGTCCTAAGACTAAGACTAAAACTAAATTGAAATTTGCTGCCAAAATTAACACTGGTGTACAGTCTCTTGTCAGTGTAGGGACAGGTATGCTGTGTGCACCAGGGACAGATCATCAGTGACACAAATCGCTCTGTTAAGGTTCACAAAAGTCATTTTAAAGGCTGCTATTTGGTATATGTGTACAGTCTCTTGTCAGTGTAGGGACAGCTATGCTGTGTGCACCAGGGACAGATCGTCAGTGACACAAATAGCTCTGTTAAGGTCCACAAAAGTCATTTTAAGGGCTGCTATTTGGTATAGGTGTGCAGTGCACTATATAGGGGTGTAATCCACGTATAATATACTTTGTAATATAGAAAGCATATTATAGTGGATTTGTATTGTGCACTGTGCAGCATTGTGACTGGTGTGGTGAGCGTTGCTACAGCAATACTACAAACAGTGACAAAAGCACTTTGAATGTATTATAACTGGTGTGATAGACCAGTGCCCCCCCCCCCCACCAATACCACATATTGAAGTGGGGTGTTATCTGAGTATACTTTTATAATTGTATTTGTGTCCTGCAACAATATTGCCTCTTTTGCTGCGTTAACTCTGATACACACAGTGCCAAACTCACTGTCCAATTTTTTGAACAACTGGTGTGATAGACCAGTGGCCCCCCAATATCACATATTGAAGTGGGGTGTTATTTAACAGTATACTTTTCTAAGAGTGTATTTTAGTCCTGCAAAAATTTGGCCTCTTTTGCTGCGTTAACTGTGCTACACACAGTAACAGTTACTGGCCAATTATTTGTAGAACTGGTGTGATAAACCTGTGGCCCCCCAATACCACAGATTGAAGCGGGGTGTTATCTGAGCATACTTTTATAAGTGTATTTGTGTCCTACAACAATATTGCCTCTTTTGCTGCATTAACTCTGATACACACAGTGCCAAACTCACTGGCCAATTTTTTGAACAACTGGTGTGATAGACCAGTGGCCCCCCAATACCACATATTGAAGTGGGGTGTTATTTAACAGTATACTTTTCTAAGAGTGTATTTTAGTCCTGCAAAAATTTGGCCTCTTTTGCTGCATTAACTGTGCTACACACAGTAACAGTTACTGGCCAATTATTTGTAGAACTGGTGTGATAAACCTGTGGCCTCCCAATACCACAGATTGAAGCTGGGTGTTATATACCTTGTTCCAGATATACTGCGATTCTCTAGAGACTTTTGTCACAGAGTAATTTAAAAAATGACAGGCAGAGGAAGAGGCAGGTCCTTACGCAGGGGTGGTAGGGGTAGGGCAGGAGCAGTAGGCTGGAGCCAAAGTGTTGTAACGCTCCTGCGTTTTCTGAAACAAGATGGATTTGCAGCTGCAGAAAAACTCCACTCAGTAGTCATGTAGAGATACGTTGAAATACCAATTCCAACTCCCAAGACTCATCACTGTGGTCTGTCTGATTCAGCATACAAATATACACACTCAATAAGATGTTCCTGGAGTGATAGATGTATATAGTAGTATAGTGGTGATGAGCTGAAGAGACAGGTATGAACAGTGACAATAGGTGAACAGCACTTGAGAGAAATGTTCATGAGAGTATAGATGGTAACAGGTAGGATGCAGATAGGTTAGCAATCATGTATGGTAGTAGGTGGTAGGACAGCAGATGACATACAGGAGAGACTAACCCAGTGCAAGGATAGATGTTAGTAGACTCAAGAGCTAGCAATCTAAACAACAGTGCAGATGATAGTAACAGTCCTTAATATGCAGAGCTAGATAGTGTAAGCTTAGTAGGAAGGTTATGGAGGATTCCCCTGCGGGGTACTTATCACTAATAGCAAGCAGTAGTAGAGAGGTTCGGTATGAGCGAGTGATCCGGTAGCGGGATACAAGGATCAGCAGCGGGGTTCCGACAGCGAGGTACGCTTGTAAGCATATGAGCTTCAAGGCAGGTTGAAGAGTGAAGGGTGAAAGCAGCATGTCGGGAGTGATCGGGTGGCGAGACACAGGATCAGATATGGAACAAGTTCAGGTAGCGAGATACAGGAACGAGTAACATCTGGTATGCTGACTTCAGACAGGGACGATCCAACCATGACGGTTGAACGAACATGTGAGTGAGAACGCCGGCGGTTGAAATAGCCGCTCTGTGGCGCTCAGTGATGACAGCATCGGTCTTAAAGGTGTATGCGCACTCACCAGAAGAGAATGGTGGGACGCATACACTGAATTGGAAAGTGGAATAAGGGTACCAGAGGTACCAGAACATTACAGTACCCCCCCCTTAAGGCCGGCTCCGGAAGGCCTCTAGAACTGTTTTTTCCGGGTATTTCGCGTGAAAATTGCGAATCAGCCTAGGGGCATGTATATCAGAGGTATCCAGCCAGGTGTCGTCTTGGGGCCCATAGTTCTTCCATCGTACTAGGTATTGGAGTTTTCTTCTGTGGATACGAGAATCCAGAATCTCCTTTATCTCATATTCTTCTCCGCCTTCAACTTGTACAGGAGGTGGAGGTGGGATGGTAGGCCTTATTCCTTGGTCAGGAACATGGGGCTTCAGTAGCGACACATGGAAGATGGGATGTATCTTGAGGTCTGTTGGTAATGTGAGCTGTACTGCAGCTTTTCCAATAAGTTTCCTGATTGGGAAGGGTCCCAAGAATAGAGGCCCAAGCTTTTTGCTAGGGATCTTTAATCTTAAGTTTTTAGTTGATAGCCAAACGAGGTCCCCAATAGCATACTGAGGAGAAGGTCTTCTACGAAGGTCATAGTACTTTTTTTGTTGACTATGAGTGTGTGAGATGGTAGTATTAATTAAACCCAGAGAGTCTTTTATTTGGGTAAGATAGTCTGAGGCTACTGGGTTACTTGATGGAAGGATGCGTGGTGGAAGAATAGTGGGATGAAACCCATAGTTCAAGTAGAACGGACTCTGTTTGGTCGTACTGTGGGTTGCGTTGTTGTAGGCAAATTCTGCCAGAGGGAGGAGATCCACCCAATCATCCTGTAGGTATGATGTGTAGCAACGTAAATATTGCTCGATGCACTGGTTGACTCTTTCAGTCTGTCCGTTGGTCTGAGGATGGTAGGGAGAAGTGAGCTTTCGCTCAATTCGTAGTATATGACATAGTTCTTGCCAAAACTTGGAGATGAATTGTGATCCACGGTCAGACAAAAGAGTTTTTGGAATACCATGTAACTTAAAGACATGTTTCATCAGTAGTTCCGCTGTTTGTTTGGACGAAGGTAGTCTGCGAATAGCAACGAAATGTGCCATCTTTGTCAGATGGTCCACTGACACTAAAATGGTATTAAATCCTTTGGAAGGTGGTAGTTCTACTATAAAGTCCAAGGACACAACTTCCCATGGAGTCTGGGGTATTGGTAGACTGCATAGTAGACCGGATGGTTTTGTAGTGTCAATTTTGGACCTGGCACAGACGTTGCATGAAGAGACAAATTTTTGTATAGATGTTTTCATATCAGGCCACCAAAACTGCCTGGTAAGCAAATTAAGGGTCTTTGTCATACCCATATGTCCTGCCATAGGCACATCATGTGACAATTCCAAGATCTTGGTGCGCATAGTAGGGGGTATGTAGAGTTTGTCGTTGTAGTAGAGGAAGCCTTCTGCATCAGCACTTAGTTGTGGTGGAGGTGAATCCAAACCTATACTGTGCAGAATCTCTTCCTTCAAGGAACGGACAACCCCAATAATACGCTTGTAGGGTATTATAGGAACGGAAGGGATTTCGGAGCAATTATCTTCAGTTAATCGTGATAGCGCATCCGCTTTTTTATTCTTGTCTGCAGGTGTGTAGGTCACTAGGAAGTTAAATCTTAGGAAGAATAGTGACCATCGTACCTGCCGGTGGGAGAGGGTTTTGTTAGTCTGAAGATATTGAAGATTTTTATGATCTGTATATATGAGTATTGGTAATCGGGTGCCTTCAAGTAGATGTCGCCAATTCTCCAGAGCCAGTTTTATAGCAAGCAGTTCCTTTTCACCCACTGGGTAATTCACCTCTGGGCTGCTTAGAGATTTAGAGAAGAAGGCGACTGGATGGAGTGGTGAAGTATTCGTTGGTCGTTGGGAGAGTACTGCTCCTACTGCCATATTTGACGCATGTATTTGACAGAATGTATTGGAGGGATGGGTCTGGATGGCGTAGTATGGGAGCAGAGGTAAAGCTTGTTTTTAACAAGCGAAAAGCTTAATTTGCTTCATCTGACCATTTAAATGGTTTCTTAACCACTTAAGCCCCGGAAGATTTTACCCCCATTCCGACCAGGGGGTATTTTGCGATTCGGCACTGCGTGACTTTAACGGACAATTGCGCGGTCGTGCGACGCTGTACCTAAACGAATTTGGCGTCCTTTTTTTCCCACAAACAGAGCTTTCTTTTGGTGGTATTTGATCACCTGTGCGATTTTTTGATCACGCGCTATAAACAAAAAAAGAGCTTCAATTTTGCAAAAATAGCAATATTTTTCACATTTTTTTATATGAAATTCCCCAAAAAAAAATGTAAAAATCAAATTTTTTTAACTTTTTCGGCCAATTTGTTTTATGCTACCTATGTTTGATAAAAAAAATCGCAAAAAGCGTATTTTGATTGGTTTGCGCAAAAGTTATTGCGTTTACTAACAAAGGGAAAGATTTTTGTCATTTTTGTTGTTTTTTTTTTTAACGTGTAATGGCGGCGATCTGCGATTTTTTTTTGCGGTACTGCGACATTGGGGCGGACAGATCGGACCCTTGACTGACATTTTTGACACTTTTGGGGTTACCAGTGACATTTCTACAGTAATCAGTGCTATATATATGCACTGTTACTGTAAAAATACACTGGTAGTGAAGGGGTTAACTTTATTTGGGAGGGAGGGGCTGTGTGTATCCCTAGGGGCGTGCTTTCTACTGTGATTGGCTGTGGCTTCAGCTGTAAGGACACTGATCAACGGATCTACATACTAGATCCGAGTGATCAGTGTCTTAACAGCAAGGAGAATGACAGGTGGCTTGTATACACAAGCTGCCTGACATTCTCCCTCTCCCCCGCCGATCGCCGAGTGACCGGCGGACATCGGGTCCGCCGGTCACACGCGCGGGGGGGTCCGTGACCACGCGGGAGCGGGAGCGCGCCTCCGGGGGCGCGCGCTCGCTCCCTAGACCCTCACAAGCTAGTGACGTAGCCCTACGTTACTTTGCCTGTGAGGGGCTGACTGCCGACGTAGATCGGCGTTAGGCAGTCGGCAAGTGGTTAATACTTGTGAGTTGTGTGAGAGGTCTCACAATGGCAGAGAAGTTCTTGATGAACTTCCTATAGAAGTTTGAAAATCCAAGGAATCGCTGTAGTGCTTTGCGGGTGGTTGGTATAGGCCAATCCTGAATACAGGATATCTTACTCATATCCATCTTGATTCCTGTTTTGGATATGATGTATCCTAGGAATAATACTTCTTCTTTATGAAATAAGCATTTTTTTAGTTTCACGTATAGATTGTGTGTGAGTAATCTGGATAACACAAGTCTTACATGTTTTATATGTTCAGACAAGGATCGTGAATAAATAAGTATATCGTCCAGATATACCACAACACAGACATCAAGTAAGTCTCTAAAGATATCGTTTATGAATCGTTGGAAGGCTGCGGGAGCGTTACATAGCCCAAATGGCATTACAAGATATTCGAACAATTTGTATCTGGTTCTGAATGCTGTCTTCCACTCATCTCCATCATGGATTCGAATTAGATTGTATGCCCCTTTCAGGTCCAATTTTGAAAAGTAGGTAGCTCCACGCACTTGTTCAATGAGTTCAGGGATAAGCGGCAAAGGATAGCGATCTTTTACTGTAATGGCGTTCAATTGCCTATTGTCGATAATAGGCCTGAGACTTGAGTCTTTATTGCGGACAAAAAAAAGTCCTGCAGCTGTGGAAGAAGTGGAAGGTCTAATAAAACCTTTTGTCAAATTCTCATCCAAGTATTCCTTGAGATGGGAAAGTTCATCCTGCGAAAGAGGATAAACATGACCAAAAGGCAATTTACTATTTGGGAGTAGATCAATAGTGCAATCATAATCCCTATGGGGAGGCAGTACTTGAGCATTTTTCTCAAGAAAAACTTCGGACAGATCCTGATAGCATAGTGGTGCAATCTCATCTGACACCACAGACAGGATCTTTCCATAAGACGGGAGGTTACACGTACTCTCGCAATAGTAAGAGAGGAAGGTTAGGGTCCGTTTCTTCCAATCTATGGTTGGTTGATGTGTGTGTAACCAGGGAAGTCCCAAAACAATGGGAAAGTGGGGCGAAGACAATAGGTCGAAGGTAGTGGTCTCCGTATGAGACTCGTTAGTGGTGACTAGGAATGCTTGTGTCTGATTAGTGATTGGGCCAGAAGATAACGGAATACCGTTAATAAGACTCACAGAGACAGGCTTAGGTTTTGAAATAATAGGTACTTTATTTAAAGTAGCAAAACGTATATCGATATAATTTCCGCAAGATCCTGTGTCGATCATGGCCTTAGTGGTAATCCTAGTCTGGTCCCACTGCAATGTCAAACGAACAAAAAGATAAGGGTTAGTAAATGAAGTTGTCAATCCCCCTAGGAGGACATGTGAACACTCACCCTCTTTTTTGCGGACAAGGGGACAGACGCTTATCATGTGATCCGGGGATGCGCAGTACAAGCAAAGATTACTGGATCGTCTCCTGGCTCTTTCAGTAGTTGATAAAGGTGGGCGTATGGTTCCTACCCCCATAGGAGTAGGGTCAACGGCCGAAATCCGAGAAGGACTGGACAATGGCATTCCCATTTTTTCAGCCTTTCTTTCTCGCAGCCTCCTGTCTATGTTGATACTGAGTTGTATCAAAGCATCCAGGGTGTCCGGTAAATCCGCTCGGGCGAGCTCGTCTTTAACGGCTTCTGATAGGCCGAGTCTAAATTGAGTTCTCAGAGATGTATCATTCCACCCTGAATCAAGGGTCCATCTTTTGAACTCTGCTACAAAGTCTTCTACAGGTCTCCTACCTTGTTTCAAGGACCTCAATTGAATATCGGCACTACTCTGCCTATTGGGGTCATCATATAGACTAGCGAGTTCCGCTAGGAATAAAGCATAGGAGTTGAGAAGCTGATCATTTTTCTCAAAGAGAGAGTCTGCCCAGGCCCGTGGATCACCCGTTAGGTATGAAATAATAGTACAGACTTTGATATGATCAGTAAGGTAGGTACGAGGTTTTAGCAAGAAAAGTAACTGACAGGCGTTTTTGAATTCACGAAATTTTTTGCGATCACCTGTAAACACTAGAGGAGGATTTATTTTGGGTTCAGGGGGCTGAGCAGCGGCAAGTTGTGATAAACGGGTTACCTGCTGCTTCAGAGCCTGATTGTCTTCTTTTAATTCAGTAAGAGCGTGTATTAACGCAGTCACTTGTTGTTTTAATTGTGTCACTTGAGGGGGTAAATCTGCTGAATCCATTTTAGGTTCGTTCAATCTGTAACGCTCCTGCGTTTTCTGAAACAAGATGGATTTGCAGCTGCAGAAAAACTCCACTCAGTAGTCATGTAGAGATACGTTGAAATACCAATTCCAACTCCCAAGACTCATCACTGTGGTCTGTCTGATTCAGCATACAAATATACACACTCAATAAGATGTTCCTGGAGTGATAGATGTATATAGCAGTATAGTGGTGATGAGCTGAAGAGACAGGTATGAACACTGACAATAGGTGAACAGCACTTGAGAGAAATGTTCATGAGAGTATAGATGGCAACAGGTAGGATGCAGATAGGTTAGCAATCATGTATGGTAGTAGGTGGTAGGACAGCAGATGACATACAGGAGAGACTAACCCAGTGCAAGGATAGATGTTAGTAGACTCAAGAGCTAGCAATCTAAACAACAGTGCAGATGATAGTAACAGTCCTTAATATGCAGAGCTAGATAGTGTAAGCTTAGTAGGAAGGTTATGGAGGATTCCCCTGCGGGGTACTTATCACTAATAGCAAGCAGTAGTAGAGAGGTTCGGTATGAGCGAGTGATCCGGTAGCGGGATACAAGGATCAGCAGCGGGGTTCCGACAGCGAGGTACGCTTGTAAGCATATGAGCTTCAAGGCAGGTTGAAGAGTGAAGGGTGAAAGCAGCATGTCGGGAGTGATCGGGTGGCGAGACACAGGATCAGATATGGAACAAGTTCAGGTAGCGAGATACAGGAACGAGTAACATCTGGTATGCTGACTTCAGACAGGGACGATCCAACCATGACGGTTGAACGAACATGTGAGTGAGAACGCCGGCGGTTGAAATAGCCGCTCTGTGGCGCTCAGTGATGACAGCATCGGTCTTAAAGGTGTATGCGCACTCACCAGAAGAGAATGGTGGGACGCATACACTGAATTGGAAAGTGGAATAAGGGTACCAGAGGTACCAGAACATTACAGTACCCCCCCCTTAAGGCCGGCTCCGGAAGGCCTCTAGAACTGGTTTTTCCGGGTATTTTGCGTGAAAATTGCGAATCAGCCTAGGGGCATGTATATCAGAGGTATCCAGCCAGGTGTCGTCTTGGGGCCCATAGTTCTTCCATCGTACTAGGTATTGGAGTTTTCTTCTGTGGATACGAGAATCCAGAATCTCCTTTATCTCATATTCTTCTCCGCCTTCAACTTGTACAGGAGGTGGAGGTGGGATGGTAGGCCTTATTCCTTGGTCAGGAACATGGGGCTTCAGTAGCGACACATGGAAGATGGGATGTATCTTGAGGTCTGTTGGTAATGTGAGCTGTACTGCAGCTTTTCCAATAAGTTTCCTGATTGGGAAGGGTCCCAAGAATAGAGGCCCAAGCTTTTTGCTAGGGATCTTTAATCTTAAGTTTTTAGTTGATAGCCAAACGAGGTCCCCAATAGCATACTGAGGAGAAGGTCTTCTACGAAGGTCATAGTACTTTTTTTGTTGACTATGAGTGTGTGAGATGGTAGTATTAATTAAACCCAGAGAGTCTTTTATTTGGGTAAGATAGTCTGAGGCTACTGGGTTACTTGATGGAAGGATGCGTGGTGGAAGAATAGTGGGATGAAACCCATAGTTCAAGTAGAACGGACTCTGTTTGGTCGTACTGTGGGTTGCGTTGTTGTAGGCAAATTCTGCCAGAGGGAGGAGATCCACCCAATCATCCTGTAGGTATGATGTGTAGCAACGTAAATATTGCTCGATGCACTGGTTGACTCTTTCAGTCTGTCCGTTGGTCTGAGGATGGTAGGGAGAAGTGAGCTTTCGCTCAATTCGTAGTATATGACATAGTTCTTGCCAAAACTTGGAGATGAATTGTGATCCACGGTCAGACAAAAGAGTTTTTGGAATACCATGTAACTTAAAGACATGTTTCATCAGTAGTTCCGCTGTTTGTTTGGACGAAGGTAGTCTGCGAATAGCAACGAAATGTGCCATCTTTGTCAGATGGTCCACTGACACTAAAATGGTATTAAATCCTTTGGAAGGTGGTAGTTCTACTATAAAGTCCAAGGACACAACTTCCCATGGAGTCTGGGGTATTGGTAGACTGCATAGTAGACCGGATGGTTTTGTAGTGTCAATTTTGGACCTGGCACAGACGTTGCATGAAGAGACAAATTTTTGTATAGATGTTTTCATATCAGGCCACCAAAACTGCCTGGTAAGCAAATTAAGGGTCTTTGTCATACCCATATGTCCTGCCATAGGCACATCATGTGACAATTCCAAGATCTTGGTGCGCATAGTAGGGGGTATGTAGAGTTTGTCGTTGTAGTAGAGGAAGCCTTCTGCATCAGCACTTAGTTGTGGTGGAGGTGAATCCAAACCTATACTGTGCAGAATCTCTTCCTTCAAGGAACGGACAACCCCAATAATACGCTTGTAGGGTATTATAGGAACGGAAGGGATTTCGGAGCAATTATCTTCAGTTAATCGTGATAGCGCATCCGCTTTTTTATTCTTGTCTGCAGGTGTGTAGGTCACTAGGAAGTTAAATCTTAGGAAGAATAGTGACCATCGTACCTGCCGGTGGGAGAGGGTTTTGTTAGTCTGAAGATATTGAAGATTTTTATGATCTGTATATATGAGTATTGGTAATCGGGTGCCTTCAAGTAGATGTCGCCAATTCTCCAGAGCCAGTTTTATAGCAAGCAGTTCCTTTTCACCCACTGGGTAATTCACCTCTGGGCTGCTTAGAGATTTAGAGAAGAAGGCGACTGGATGGAGTGGTGAAGTATTCGTTGGTCGTTGGGAGAGTACTGCTCCTACTGCCATATTTGACGCATGTATTTGACAGAATGTATTGGAGGGATGGGTCTGGATGGCGTAGTATGGGAGCAGAGTTAAAGCTTGTTTTTAACAAGCGAAAAGCTTAATTTGCTTCATCTGACCATTTAAATGGTTTCTTAACCACTTAAGCCCCGGAAGATTTTACCCCCATTCCGACCAGGGGGTATTTTGCGATTCGGCACTGCGTGACTTTAACGGACAATTGCGCGGTCGTGCGACGCTGTACCTAAACGAATTTGGCGTCCTTTTTTTCCCACAAACAGAGCTTTCTTTTGGTGGTATTTGATCACCTGTGCGATTTTTTGATCACGCGCTATAAACAAAAAAAGAGCTTCAATTTTGCAAAAATAGCAATATTTTTCACATTTTTTTATATGAAATTCCCCAAAAAAAAATGTAAAAATCAAATTTTTTTAACTTTTTCGGCCAATTTGTTTTATGCTACCTATGTTTGATAAAAAAAATCGCAAAAAGCGTATTTTGATTGGTTTGCGCAAAAGTTATTGCGTTTACTAACAAAGGGAAAGATTTTTGTCATTTTTGTTGTTTTTTTTTTTAACGTGTAATGGCGGCGATCTGCGATTTTTTTTTGCGGTACTGCGACATTGGGGCGGACAGATCGGACCCTTGACTGACATTTTTGACACTTTTGGGGTTACCAGTGACATTTCTACAGTAATCAGTGCTATATATATGCACTGTTACTGTAAAAATACACTGGTAGTGAAGGGGTTAACTTTATTTGGGAGGGAGGGGCTGTGTGTATCCCTAGGGGCGTGCTTTCTACTGTGATTGGCTGTGGCTTCAGCTGTAAGGACACTGATCAACGGATCTACATACTAGATCCGAGTGATCAGTGTCTTAACAGCAAGGAGAATGACAGGTGGCTTGTATACACAAGCTGCCTGACATTCTCCCTCTCCCCCGCCGATCGCCGAGTGACCGGCGGACATCGGGTCCGCCGGTCACACGCGCGGGGGGGTCCGTGACCACGCGGGAGCGGGAGCGCGCCTCCGGGGGCGCGCGCTCGCTCCCTAGACCCTCACAAGCTAGTGACGTAGCCCTACGTTACTTTGCCTGTGAGGGGCTGACTGCCGACGTAGATCGGCGTTAGGCAGTCGGCAAGTGGTTAATACTTGTGAGTTGTGTGAGAGGTCTCACAATGGCAGAGAAGTTCTTGATGAACTTCCTATAGAAGTTTGAAAATCCAAGGAATCGCTGTAGTGCTTTGCGGGTGGTTGGTATAGGCCAATCCTGAATACAGGATATCTTACTCATATCCATCTTGATTCCTGTTTTGGATATGATGTATCCTAGGAATAATACTTCTTCTTTATGAAATAAGCATTTTTTTAGTTTCACGTATAGATTGTGTGTGAGTAATCTGGATAACACAAGTCTTACATGTTTTATATGTTCAGACAAGGATCGTGAATAAATAAGTATATCGTCCAGATATACCACAACACAGACATCAAGTAAGTCTCTAAAGATATCGTTTATGAATCGTTGGAAGGCTGCGGGAGCGTTACATAGCCCAAATGGCATTACAAGATATTCGAACAATTTGTATCTGGTTCTGAATGCTGTCTTCCACTCATCTCCATCATGGATTCGAATTAGATTGTATGCCCCTTTCAGGTCCAATTTTGAAAAGTAGGTAGCTCCACGCACTTGTTCAATGAGTTCAGGGATAAGCGGCAAAGGATAGCGATCTTTTACTGTAATGGCGTTCAATTGCCTATTGTCGATAATAGGCCTGAGACTTGAGTCTTTATTGCGGACAAAAAAAAGTCCTGCAGCTGTGGAAGAAGTGGAAGGTCTAATAAAACCTTTTGTCAAATTCTCATCCAAGTATTCCTTGAGATGGGAAAGTTCATCCTGCGAAAGAGGATAAACATGACCAAAAGGCAATTTACTATTTGGGAGTAGATCAATAGTGCAATCATAATCCCTATGGGGAGGCAGTACTTGAGCATTTTTCTCAAGAAAAACTTCGGACAGATCCTGATAGCATAGTGGTGCAATCTCATCTGACACCACAGACAGGATCTTTCCATAAGACGGGAGGTTACACGTACTCTCGCAATAGTAAGAGAGGAAGGTTAGGGTCCGTTTCTTCCAATCTATGGTTGGTTGATGTGTGTGTAACCAGGGAAGTCCCAAAACAATGGGAAAGTGGGGCGAAGACAATAGGTCGAAGGTAGTGGTCTCCGTATGAGACTCGTTAGTGGTGACTAGGAGTGCTTGTGTCTGATTAGTGATTGGGCCAGAAGATAACGGAATACCGTTAATAAGACTCACAGAGACAGGCTTAGGTTTTGAAATAATAGGTACTTTATTTAAAGTAGCAAAACGTATATCGATATAATTTCCGCAAGATCCTGTGTCGATCATGGCCTTAGTGGTAATCCTAGTCTGGTCCCACTGCAATGTCAAACGAACAAAAAGATAAGGGTTAGTAAATGAAGTTGTCAATCCCCCTAGGAGGACATGTGAACACTCACCCTCTTTTTTGCGGACAAGGGGACAGACGCTTATCATGTGATCCGGGGATGCGCAGTACAAGCAAAGATTACTGGATCGTCTCCTGGCTCTTTCAGTAGTTGATAAAGGTGGGCGTATGGTTCCTACCCCCATAGGAGTAGGGTCAACGGCCGAAATCCGAGAAGGACTGGACAATGGCATTCCCATTTTTTCAGCCTTTCTTTCTCGCAGCCTCCTGTCTATGTTGATACTGAGTTGTATCAAAGCATCCAGGGTGTCCGGTAAATCCGCTCGGGCGAGCTCGTCTTTAACGGCTTCTGATAGGCCGAGTCTAAATTGAGTTCTCAGAGATGTATCATTCCACCCTGAATCAAGGGTCCATCTTTTGAACTCTGCTACAAAGTCTTCTACAGGTCTCCTACCTTGTTTCAAGGACCTCAATTGAATATCGGCACTACTCTGCCTATTGGGGTCATCATATAGACTAGCGAGTTCCGCTAGGAATAAAGCATAGGAGTTGAGAAGCTGATCATTTTTCTCAAAGAGAGAGTCTGCCCAGGCCCGTGGATCACCCGTTAGGTATGAAATAATAGTACAGACTTTGATATGATCAGTAAGGTAGGTACGAGGTTTTAGCAAGAAAAGTAACTGACAGGCGTTTTTGAATTCACGAAATTTTTTGCGATCACCTGTAAACACTAGAGGAGGATTTATTTTGGGTTCAGGGGGCTGAGCAGCGGCAAGTTGTGATAAACGGGTTACCTGCTGCTTCAGAGCCTGATTGTCTTCTTTTAATTCAGTAAGAGCGTGTATTAACGCAGTCACTTGTTGTTTTAATTGTGTCACTTGAGGGGGTAAATCTGCTGAATCCATTTTAGGTTCGTTCAATCTGTAACGCTCCTGCGTTTTCTGAAACAAGATGGATTTGCAGCTGCAGAAAAACTCCACTCAGTAGTCATGTAGAGATACGTTGAAATACCAATTCCAACTCCCAAGACTCATCACTGTGGTCTGTCTGATTCAGCATACAAATATACACACTCAATAAGATGTTCCTGGAGTGATAGATGTATATAGCAGTATAGTGGTGATGAGCTGAAGAGACAGGTATGAACACTGACAATAGGTGAACAGCACTTGAGAGAAATGTTCATGAGAGTATAGATGGCAACAGGTAGGATGCAGATAGGTTAGCAATCATGTATGGTAGTAGGTGGTAGGACAGCAGATGACATACAGGAGAGACTAACCCAGTGCAAGGATAGATGTTAGTAGACTCAAGAGCTAGCAATCTAAACAACAGTGCAGATGATAGTAACAGTCCTTAATATGCAGAGCTAGATAGTGTAAGCTTAGTAGGAAGGTTATGGAGGATTCCCCTGCGGGGTACTTATCACTAATAGCAAGCAGTAGTAGAGAGGTTCGGTATGAGCGAGTGATCCGGTAGCGGGATACAAGGATCAGCAGCGGGGTTCCGACAGCGAGGTACGCTTGTAAGCATATGAGCTTCAAGGCAGGTTGAAGAGTGAAGGGTGAAAGCAGCATGTCGGGAGTGATCGGGTGGCGAGACACAGGATCAGATATGGAACAAGTTCAGGTAGCGAGATACAGGAACGAGTAACATCTGGTATGCTGACTTCAGACAGGGACGATCCAACCATGACGGTTGAACGAACATGTGAGTGAGAACGCCGGCGGTTGAAATAGCCGCTCTGTGGCGCTCAGTGATGACAGCATCGGTCTTAAAGGTGTATGCGCACTCACCAGAAGAGAATGGTGGGACGCATACACTGAATTGGAAAGTGGAATAAGGGTACCAGAGGTACCAGAACATTACAGTACCCCCCCCTTAAGGCCGGCTCCGGAAGGCCTCTAGAACTGGTTTTTCCGGGTATTTTGCGTGAAAATTGCGAATCAGCCTAGGGGCATGTATATCAGAGGTATCCAGCCAGGTGTCGTCTTGGGGCCCATAGTTCTTCCATCGTACTAGGTATTGGAGTTTTCTTCTGTGGATACGAGAATCCAGAATCTCCTTTATCTCATATTCTTCTCCGCCTTCAACTTGTACAGGAGGTGGAGGTGGGATGGTAGGCCTTATTCCTTGGTCAGGAACATGGGGCTTCAGTAGCGACACATGGAAGATGGGATGTATCTTGAGGTCTGTTGGTAATGTGAGCTGTACTGCAGCTTTTCCAATAAGTTTCCTGATTGGGAAGGGTCCCAAGAATAGAGGCCCAAGCTTTTTGCTAGGGATCTTTAATCTTAAGTTTTTAGTTGATAGCCAAACGAGGTCCCCAATAGCATACTGAGGAGAAGGTCTTCTACGAAGGTCATAGTACTTTTTTTGTTGACTATGAGTGTGTGAGATGGTAGTATTAATTAAACCCAGAGAGTCTTTTATTTGGGTAAGATAGTCTGAGGCTACTGGGTTACTTGATGGAAGGATGCGTGGTGGAAGAATAGTGGGATGAAACCCATAGTTCAAGTAGAACGGACTCTGTTTGGTCGTACTGTGGGTTGCGTTGTTGTAGGCAAATTCTGCCAGAGGGAGGAGATCCACCCAATCATCCTGTAGGTATGATGTGTAGCAACGTAAATATTGCTCGATGCACTGGTTGACTCTTTCAGTCTGTCCGTTGGTCTGAGGATGGTAGGGAGAAGTGAGCTTTCGCTCAATTCGTAGTATATGACATAGTTCTTGCCAAAACTTGGAGATGAATTGTGATCCACGGTCAGACAAAAGAGTTTTTGGAATACCATGTAACTTAAAGACATGTTTCATCAGTAGTTCCGCTGTTTGTTTGGACGAAGGTAGTCTGCGAATAGCAACGAAATGTGCCATCTTTGTCAGATGGTCCACTGACACTAAAATGGTATTAAATCCTTTGGAAGGTGGTAGTTCTACTATAAAGTCCAAGGACACAACTTCCCATGGAGTCTGGGGTATTGGTAGACTGCATAGTAGACCGGATGGTTTTGTAGTGTCAATTTTGGACCTGGCACAGACGTTGCATGAAGAGACAAATTTTTGTATAGATGTTTTCATATCAGGCCACCAAAACTGCCTGGTAAGCAAATTAAGGGTCTTTGTCATACCCATATGTCCTGCCATAGGCACATCATGTGACAATTCCAAGATCTTGGTGCGCATAGTAGGGGGTATGTAGAGTTTGTCGTTGTAGTAGAGGAAGCCTTCTGCATCAGCACTTAGTTGTGGTGGAGGTGAATCCAAACCTATACTGTGCAGAATCTCTTCCTTCAAGGAACGGACAACCCCAATAATACGCTTGTAGGGTATTATAGGAACGGAAGGGATTTCGGAGCAATTATCTTCAGTTAATCGTGATAGCGCATCCGCTTTTTTATTCTTGTCTGCAGGTGTGTAGGTCACTAGGAAGTTAAATCTTAGGAAGAATAGTGACCATCGTACCTGCCGGTGGGAGAGGGTTTTGTTAGTCTGAAGATATTGAAGATTTTTATGATCTGTATATATGAGTATTGGTAATCGGGTGCCTTCAAGTAGATGTCGCCAATTCTCCAGAGCCAGTTTTATAGCAAGCAGTTCCTTTTCACCCACTGGGTAATTCACCTCTGGGCTGCTTAGAGATTTAGAGAAGAAGGCGACTGGATGGAGTGGTGAAGTATTCGTTGGTCGTTGGGAGAGTACTGCTCCTACTGCCATATTTGACGCATGTATTTGACAGAATGTATTGGAGGGATGGGTCTGGATGGCGTAGTATGGGAGCAGAGGTAAAGCTTGTTTTTAACAAGCGAAAAGCTTAATTTGCTTCATCTGACCATTTAAATGGTTTCTTAACCACTTAAGCCCCGGAAGATTTTACCCCCATTCCGACCAGGGGGTATTTTGCGATTCGGCACTGCGTGACTTTAACGGACAATTGCGCGGTCGTGCGACGCTGTACCTAAACGAATTTGGCGTCCTTTTTTTCCCACAAACAGAGCTTTCTTTTGGTGGTATTTGATCACCTGTGCGATTTTTTGATCACGCGCTATAAACAAAAAAAGAGCTTCAATTTTGCAAAAATAGCAATATTTTTCACATTTTTTTATATGAAATTCCCC
This sequence comes from Pelophylax lessonae, assembly GCF_965119305.1. Classification (NCBI taxonomy): domain Eukaryota; kingdom Metazoa; phylum Chordata; class Amphibia; order Anura; family Ranidae; genus Pelophylax; species Pelophylax lessonae. The sequence continues at coordinate 179,914,862 of NC_138770.1, forward strand.
AAAAAAAAATGTAAAAATCAAATTTTTTTAACTTTTTCGGCCAATTTGTTTTATGCTACCTATGTTTGATAAAAAAAATCGCAAAAAGCGTATTTTGATTGGTTTGCGCAAAAGTTATTGCGTTTACTAACAAAGGGAAAGATTTTTGTCATTTTTGTTGTTTTTTTTTTTAACGTGTAATGGCGGCGATCTGCGATTTTTTTTTGCGGTACTGCGACATTGGGGCGGACAGATCGGACCCTTGACTGACATTTTTGACACTTTTGGGGTTACCAGTGACATTTCTACAGTAATCAGTGCTATATATATGCACTGTTACTGTAAAAATACACTGGTAGTGAAGGGGTTAACTTTATTTGGGAGGGAGGGGCTGTGTGTATCCCTAGGGGCGTGCTTTCTACTGTGATTGGCTGTGGCTTCAGCTGTAAGGACACTGATCAACGGATCTACATACTAGATCCGAGTGATCAGTGTCTTAACAGCAAGGAGAATGACAGGTGGCTTGTATACACAAGCTGCCTGACATTCTCCCTCTCCCCCGCCGATCGCCGAGTGACCGGCGGACATCGGGTCCGCCGGTCACACGCGCGGGGGGGTCCGTGACCACGCGGGAGCGCGCCTCCGGGGGCGCGCGCTCGCTCCCTAGACCCTCACAAGCTAGTGACGTAGCCCTACGTTACTTTGCCTGTGAGGGGCTGACTGCCGACGTAGATCGGCGTTAGGCAGTCGGCAAGTGGTTTATACTTGTGAGTTGTGTGAGAGGTCTCACAATGGCAGAGAAGTTCTTGATGAACTTCCTATAGAAGTTTGAAAATCCAAGGAATCGCTGTAGTGCTTTGCGGGTGGTTGGTATAGGCCAATCCTGAATACAGGATATCTTACTCATATCCATCTTGATTCCTGTTTTGGATATGATGTATCCTAGGAATAATACTTCTTCTTTATGAAATAAGCATTTTTTTAGTTTCACGTATAGATTGTGTGTGAGTAATCTGGATAACACAAGTCTTACATGTTTTATATGTTCAGACAAGGATCGTGAATAAATAAGTATATCGTCCAGATATACCACAACACAGACATCAAGTAAGTCTCTAAAGATATCGTTTATGAATCGTTGGAAGGCTGCGGGAGCGTTACATAGCCCAAATGGCATTACAAGATATTCGAACAATTTGTATCTGGTTCTGAATGCTGTCTTCCACTCATCTCCATCATGGATTCGAATTAGATTGTATGCCCCTTTCAGGTCCAATTTTGAAAAGTAGGTAGCTCCACGCACTTGTTCAATGAGTTCAGGGATAAGCGGCAAAGGATAGCGATCTTTTACTGTAATGGCGTTCAATTGCCTATTGTCGATAATAGGCCTGAGACTTGAGTCTTTATTGCGGACAAAAAAAAGTCCTGCAGCTGTGGAAGAAGTGGAAGGTCTAATAAAACCTTTTGTCAAATTCTCATCCAAGTATTCCTTGAGATGGGAAAGTTCATCCTGCGAAAGAGGATAAACATGACCAAAAGGCAATTTACTATTTGGGAGTAGATCAATAGTGCAATCATAATCCCTATGGGGAGGCAGTACTTGAGCATTTTTCTCAAGAAAAACTTCGGACAGATCCTGATAGCATAGTGGTGCAATCTCATCTGACACCACAGACAGGATCTTTCCATAAGACGGGAGGTTACACGTACTCTCGCAATAGTAAGAGAGGAAGGTTAGGGTCCGTTTCTTCCAATCTATGGTTGGTTGATGTGTGTGTAACCAGGGAAGTCCCAAAACAATGGGAAAGTGGGGCGAAGACAATAGGTCGAAGGTAGTGGTCTCCGTATGAGACTCGTTAGTGGTGACTAGGAGTGCTTGTGTCTGATTAGTGATTGGGCCAGAAGATAACGGAATACCGTTAATAAGACTCACAGAGACAGGCTTAGGTTTTGAAATAATAGGTACTTTATTTAAAGTAGCAAAACGTATATCGATATAATTTCCGCAAGATCCTGTGTCGATCATGGCCTTAGTGGTAATCCTAGTCTGGTCCCACTGCAATGTCAAACGAACAAAAAGATAAGGGTTAGTAAATGAAGTTGTCAATCCCCCTAGGAGGACATGTGAACACTCACCCTCTTTTTTGCGGACAAGGGGACAGACGCTTATCATGTGATCCGGGGATGCGCAGTACAAGCAAAGATTACTGGATCGTCTCCTGGCTCTTTCAGTAGTTGATAAAGGTGGGCGTATGGTTCCTACCCCCATAGGAGTAGGGTCAACGGCCGAAATCCGAGAAGGACTGGACAATGGCATTCCCATTTTTTCAGCCTTTCTTTCTCGCAGCCTCCTGTCTATGTTGATACTGAGTTGTATCAAAGCATCCAGGGTGTCCGGTAAATCCGCTCGGGCGAGCTCGTCTTTAACGGCTTCTGATAGGCCGAGTCTAAATTGAGTTCTCAGAGATGTATCATTCCACCCTGAATCAAGGGTCCATCTTTTGAACTCTGCTACAAAGTCTTCTACAGGTCTCCTACCTTGTTTCAAGGACCTCAATTGAATATCGGCACTACTCTGCCTATTGGGGTCATCATATAGACTAGCGAGTTCCGCTAGGAATAAAGCATAGGAGTTGAGAAGCTGATCATTTTTCTCAAAGAGAGAGTCTGCCCAGGCCCGTGGATCACCCGTTAGGTATGAAATAATAGTACAGACTTTGATATGATCAGTAAGGTAGGTACGAGGTTTTAGCAAGAAAAGTAACTGACAGGCGTTTTTGAATTCACGAAATTTTTTGCGATCACCTGTAAACACTAGAGGAGGATTTATTTTGGGTTCAGGGGGCTGAGCAGCGGCAAGTTGTGATAAACGGGTTACCTGCTGCTTCAGAGCCTGATTGTCTTCTTTTAATTCAGTAAGAGCGTGTATTAATGCAGTCACTTGTTGTTTTAATTGTGTCACTTGAGGGGGTAAATCTGCTGAATCCATTTTAGGTTCGTTCAATCTGTAACGCTCCTGCGTTTTCTGAAACAAGATGGATTTGCAGCTGCAGAAAAACTCCACTCAGTAGTCATGTAGAGATACGTTGAAATACCAATTCCAACTCCCAAGACTCATCACTGTGGTCTGTCTGATTCAGCATACAAATATACACACTCAATAAGATGTTCCTGGAGTGATAGATGTATATAGCAGTATAGTGGTGATGAACTGAAGAGACAGGTATGAACACTGACAATAGGTGAACAGCACTTGAGAGAAATGTTCATGAGAGTATAGATGGCAACAGGTAGGATGCAGATAGGTTAGCAATCATGTATGGTAGTAGGTGGTAGGACAGCAGATGACATACAGGAGAGACTAACCCAGTGCAAGGATAGATGTTAGTAGGCTCAAGAGCTAGCAATCTAAACAACAGTGCAGATGATAGTAACAGTCCTTAATATGCAGAGCTAGATAGTGTAAGCTTAGTAGGAAGGTTATGGAGGATTCCCCTACTTATCACTAATAGCAAGCAGTAGTAGAGAGGTTCGGTATGAGCGAGTGATCCGGTAGCGGGATACAAAGATCAGCAGCGAGGTTCCGACAGCGAGGTACGCTTGTAAGCATATGAGCTTCAAGGCAGGTTGAAGAGTGAAGGGTGAAAGCAGCATGCCGGGAGTGATCGGGTGGCGAGACACAGGATCAGATATGGAACAAGTTCAGGTAGCGAGATACAGGAACGAGTAACATCTGGTATGCTGACTTCAGACAGGGACGATCCAACCATGACGGTTGAACGAACATGTGAGTGAGAACGCCGGCGGTTGAAATAGCCGCTCTGCGGCGCTCAGTGATGACAGCATCGGTCTTAAAGGTGTATGCGCACTCACCAGAAGAGAATGGTGGGACGCATACACTGAATTGGAAAGTGGAATAAGGGTACCAGAGGTACCAGAACATTACAAGTGTGAAGTTTCAGAAGGTGCGTTCGATTACGTCAAAGGACACACCAGACTTGGTTGAGTGGTTTACTCAACCTTCCTCTTCTGCACCCTCCACATCCTCTCTATCTGCACCCTCTTCACTCTCTGCTGTGTTCACCCCCAAAGACGCCACCACAAACACCACCATATACCCTCTGCTTGAGTCACTAGAATTATTTTCTGATCCATCACAAGACAAGTGCAGCCATTGCTGGCATCGTATCAGGAAGAGGAGGTAGCAACAGCCGCCACTCAGCAGTCTGACGACAGTACCCAGATCAGCCCAAGGAGGTTGGTCCCCGCTGTTGCTGCCTACTCCGAGATCTCGAATGTTAGTGGTGGGGAAGGTGACGTGGATGATGATGTGTCTATGGACGTCACATGGGTGGCCACAAGAGAGGAAGAGGAGGGGAGTTCAGAGGGAGAGACGGAACAGCAGATAGGGAGGAGAGGCAGGTGTAACTTGCATTCCACAAGAGGTACAAAGTAGACTGCAAATGTATCAGGAGCGAGCCATCAACCATGTACAGTCACATCTGGCGCTCCCAGGACGCGGGCACATTGCTCCTCAGTGTGGGCTTTTTTTAATGTGTCTGCTGCTGACAACAGTGTTGCCATCTGCAGCCTTTGCAGTCAACGCATAAGTCGCGGTAAGCCCAACACTCACCTAGGGATGACCGCCTTAAGAAGGCACCTGAACTCCCATCACCGAGCCCAGTGGGAGCAACACCGTCAGAACCCACAAAGCCACACTACAGGCTCTCGCCTTCCAGCCTCTTCTCCTTCTCCTCTCTCCTCACAATTGTCCTCCACTCCACCTTCCATGATGCCGTCATCACATTGTTCTGGAAAAAGGCAGGCTTCCGTGGCCCAAATGTTGGAGCGGAAAAAAATTATGACGCCAGATAACCCTCTTGCCCAATGTTTGACTGCTGGCTTGTAGGAACTGATAGCCCGCCAACTACTGCCATATCAACTGGAGGACTCGGAGGCCTTTCGGAAATTTGTGGACATTGGAACACCACAATGGAAGGTCCCAGGAAGGAAATATTTCTCGCAGAAGGGCATTCCAGAGCTGTATGGCCATGTTCAGCTGCAAGTGAATATATCTCTGGCACACAGTGTTGGTGCCAAGATACATCTGACAACAGACACATGGTCTAGCAAACACAGGCAGGGAAGGTATATCACTTTTACTGCCCACTGGGTGAACCGTCTGACGGCCGTCAAGCATGTAACCCGTGGCACCCATGTAGATTTGGTTGTACCACCACGGATTGCATGCAGGTCTGCCTCTTCTTCTCCTCCTCCTCCATCCTCCCTCTCCTCCTCGGCTGACTCCTCCTTTTCCGCTGCGCCGCCCAAGATCCCCAGAACCTATTCCACATGTCAGGTGAGACGTTGCCATGGTGTGCTGAGTCTGTTGTGCCTGGAAGCCAAGAGCCACACTGGTCCTGAACTCCTTTCAATTTTAGTGTTCACAGGCAGATCAGTGGCTGACACCGCTCAATTTGACAGTTGGTAAAGTAGTGTGTGACAACGGTGCCAATCTGCTGAGCACGCTGAAACAGGGCAAAATAAAACACGTGCCATGCATGGCACACATCTTGAACTTGGTCGTGCAGCGATTCGTTGCCAAATACCCTGGGATCCAGGACGTCTTGCGGCAGGCCAGGAAAATCTCGGGCCATTTCAGAAGATCTTACACAGCCATGGCTCGCCTTGCTGACATTCAGTGGCGACACAACCTGCCCGCCAGGTGTCTTATTTGTGACTGTCCGACATGATGGAACTCAACGTTGCATATGCTTGATAGGCTGCTCCAGCAGAAACGTGCAGTTAACGACTACCTGTACGAACTGTGCGGCAGGACAGGTTCTGGGGAGCTTGGGTTTTTTTTCACCTCGCAAGTGGCTGCTCATGCGCGATGCATGCAGACTTCTGCGGCCATTCGATGAGATCATCAAACTGGTCAGTCACGGCCAGGGCGCCATCAGTGACATCGTACCTTACGCCTTCTTTCTGGAGCATGCATTGCGTCGTGTCATTGATCAAGCCGTCGAGGAGTAGGAAGATGAGGAAGTCGCAATGTTGGATGAATTCCAAGGGGGTGCCACTCCATCTGAGGCAAGTCAACAACAGGAGTCTGAAGAGGAGTCAGAGGAGGATGGTGCCAGGGCGAATGAGAAGGAGCAAGAAGAGCATGCTTTAAACCTTTCTGGGATCCCTGGTGTTATCCGTGGATGGGGGGAGGAGAACGAGGACGACATTATCCTGGATGATGAGCTGGAGACAGGCCACTACACCGTTTCCAGTTTAGTGGGAATGGGGGCCTTCATGCTCCATTGTTTTAAGGGGGACCCCCGTATAATAAGCATAAAGGGCAAGGACCAGTACTGGGTGGAAACGTACTTAGACCCCCGGTACAAACAAAAATTGGAGGAAATGTTACCAGCATCACAGAGGGCGGTCAGAATGCAGCACCTCCAGGCCTTGCTGCGAGAAATGCTGCATTCTGATTTTGCGTGCGCTGGCAGAGGAATTTCCAGTCACAGAGAGACAGTTGCGGGTAGCAATCCAACAGCGACCGCAAGAAGAGGGCGGTTTGAAGATGTCTTGGTCGCTTCAGATATGAGATCCTTCTTTCAGCCGACTCATCAACAGCTGTACTCCGGATCCAGCATCAGGGAACGCCTAGACCGACAGGTCTCCGACTACATCAGGCAAACGGCCGATGTGGACGCACTGAGGAGTGATGAACCCCTGGACTACTGGGTGGGCAGGCTTGACCTCTGGCCAGAGCTTGCACAATTTGCAATGGAACTGTTGGCTTGCCTCCCGTCCAGTGTCCTGTCCGAAAGGACGTTCAGCGCCCGATAAGCGCACTCGCCTAGCTCATGACAGTGTAAACTACCTCACATTTATAAAAATGAATTGTAGCGCCTTCGTTCCAGATCCACTCACCTGTGCCCGCTCCGGCTCCCTCCTCTGCTCCCCGCTCACGTGGTTCCCGGCGCGTGCGCCCCTGCACCATAGGGCGCGCCGGTTGTTTGAAATTTAAGGGGCCTGTGTACCAGTAATTGGTGCCTGGTCCAAACCTCCCTTCCTGTGACCTGTTTCCTGTTTCCTGTGACCTGTTTCCTGTTTCTTATATAAACCCACTCCCCCTTCCTGTCCTTGCCGGATCTTGTTGCCTTAGTGACTTGAGAAAGCGATTTGTGTTTGCCTTGCCTGTGTATCTGACCTTCTGCCGTTGACCTCTGACTTCGAACCTTTGCCACCTGCCCTGACCTGTCCTGACCTTCTGCTACGTCTGACCTTGCCTTTGCCTTGTCCTATTGTACCACGCCTGTATCAGCTGCCAGTGAGGTTGAGCCGTTTCCAGGGGACACGACCTGGTTGCTACCGCCGCAGCAAGTCGCGGCGGGCTCTGGTGAAAACCGGTAGTAACTTAGAACCGGTCCTCTAGTACGGTCCACGCCAATCCCTCACTGACACAGAGGATCCACCACTAGTGCAGTCATCTGCCGCCAGTCCGGACCCTGACAGTAGATCCGGCCATGGATCCCGCTGATGTGCCGCTGCCTAGTCTCGCTGACCTCACTACCGTGGTTGCCCAGCAGTCCCAGCAGATTGCCCAACAAGGACAACAACTGATGCAGTTGACCGCCATGATTCAACAGCTTCTGCCGTCACAGCCAGCTTCTGCATCTCCTCCTCCCCGAGCTGCCGCTGCTACAGCTAGAGTCCGCTTATCTCTCCCGGACAAGTTTGATGGGGACTCTAAGATGTGCCGGGGATTCTTGTCCCAATGTTCCCTGCACCTAGAGATGTTGTCAGGCCAGTTTCCCACATAACAGTCTAAGGTGGCGTTCATGGTCAGTTTATTATCCGGGAAGGCCTTGGCCTGGGCCACACCGCTTTGGGACCGCAACAATCCTGCCACTAACTCTGTCCAGTCCTTTGTTTCCGAAATCCGCAGTGTCTTCGAGGAACCTGCCCGTGCCTCGTCCGCGGAAACAGCCTTGCTGAACCTCGTCCAAGGAGACTCTACAGTGGGCGAATATGCTATACAATTTCGCACTCTGGCCTCCGAATTGGCCTGGAACAACGAGGCTCTCTGCGCGACCTTTAAAAAGGGTTTATCCAGCCATATCAAGGATTGTCTGGCCGCACGAGAAATACCTGCCTCCCTGACTGAACTTATCCACTTGGCTACTCGCATAGATATGCGCTACATTGAAAGGCGTCAAGAGCTCCGCCAGGAAAAAGATCTTGGTCGCGTCAGGCGATACCCACGCCTGGCTCCTCTCTTCCAGCACCCTTTGCAGTCTGCTACCGTGCCTTCCACCGAGGAGGCCATGCAAGTGGATCGGTCTCGCCTGACCCAACAAGAGAGGTCTCGCCGGAGGAACGAGAACTTATGTTTATATTGTGCGAGCTCTGAACACTTCTTAAAGGACTGTCCTCTTCGTCCTCAGCCTCCAGGAAAACGCTTGCACCTAGTGAACGTGGGAGAGACGTCACTGGGTGTAAATTCTTCCTCTCCACGCCTGATCGTTCCAGTACGAATTTCTCTAGCCACTAAAGTCTTCTTCTCTGCGGAGGCCTTCTTGGACTCTGGTTCTGCAGGAAACTTCATTAAAGCCTCTTTCATCAACCGGTTTAACATCCCTGTTATCCGTCTCGTCAAGCCCTTCTTTATTTCCACAGTTAACGGAGAGAATCTGAACTGCACCGTGCGTTACCGCACAGAACCCGTGCTCATGACCATAGGGGTTCTCCACCAAGAGACGATTGAATTTTTTGTTCTGCCTAACTGCACTTCTGACATCCTTCTTGGCTTGCCTTGGCTCCAGCGCCACGCTCCTACCCTCGACTGGACCTCTGGGGACATTAAATCATGGGGCCCTACCTGCCACACTCATTGCCTCAAGTCGGTACCCACCAGACAAATCTCCTCTCCTTTGCTCGGCCTTCCTAAAGCCTATCAAGACTTTGCTGACGTCTTTTGCAAGAAACAGGCAGAGGTCTTACCACCACATAGACCCTTCGACTGCCCCATTGACTTACTTCCTGGTACCACACCACCTCGTGGCAGGATTTACCCTCTCTCCGCTCCTGAAACCAAGGCCATGTCGGAGTACATTCAGGAGAATCTCAAGAAAGGTTTCATCAGGAAGTCTTCCTCTCCTGCCTGGAGCAGGATTCTTTTTTGTTGCCAAAAAAGATGGGTCACTACGCCCTTGTATTGATTATCGCGGTCTCAACAAAATCACGGTAAAGAATCGCTACCCGCTGCCTCTCATCTCGGAGCTCTTTGACCGTTTGCGCGGAGCAAAGGTCTTCACTAAGCTTGACCTCAGGGGCGCTTACAACCTCATCAGATGAGTGGAAAACCGCTTTCAATACCAGAGATGGCCACTTTGAGTATCTTGTCATGCCCTTTGGCCTGTGCAATGCTCCTGCAGTCTTCCAAGACTTTGTCAATGAGATCTTCCGGGACTTGTTGTATACCTGCGTAGTGGTCTATCTTGACGACATACTAATCTTCTCCTCCACTCTGGAAGAACACCGTCTCCATGTTTGTCAAGTGCTCCAGGGTCTCCGTGTTAACCATCTTTACGCCAAAATTGAAAAATGCCTCTTTGAACGTAGCTGCCTTCCATTTCTGGGATACCTAGTTTCTGGACAAGGTCTTCAAATGGACCCCGACAAGCTCTCCGCAGTCTTGAATTGGCCACGCCCCTCGGGACTTCGCTCTATCCAGCGCTTCCTCGGATTCGCCAATTACTACCGCCAGTTCATCCCCCACTTCTCCACTATGGTGGCGCCTATTGTGGCACTAACCAAGAAGGGAGCGAATCCGAGATCCTGGCCTCCGCTCCAGTCTTGTCTAGGCCCGATCCGCTGAAACCATTCTTCCTGGAAGTAGATGCCTCCTCTGTGGGAGCCGGAGCGGTTCTTCTTCAAAAGTCCGCTAAGGGAAGAAATGTCACCTGAGGCTTCTTCTCTAAAACTTTTTCCCCTCCAGAAAAGAACTATGCCATTGGAGACCGTGAACTACTAGCCATTAAGTTGGCACTAGAGGAATGGAGACATCTCCTGGAAGGATCCCTTCATCCTATCACCATCTACACTGACCACAAAAATCTCTCGTACCGTCAGTCTGCCCAGCGCCTTAATCCGCGCCAGGCCAGGTCATTGTTCTTTGCCCGATTCACTTTCCAGATCCATTTTCGTCCTGCTGATAAGAACATTAGGGCGGATGCCCTATCACGCTCCACCGATGCCTCCGAAGACTAAACCGTCCCTCAACACATCAATCCTCCTGAGTGTCTGATTTCAACCGCCCCTGCTTCACTGGTACCAGTTCCTCCAGGGCAAACGTATGTTCCTCCACGTCTTCGCCTCCAGACTCTCAAATGGGGTCACTCCTCTCACCTGGCAGGTCACGCTGGAATTAAAAAGACGACTCAGCTAATTGCCAGACACTATTGGTGGCCTTCCTTTGAGAAAGATGTAAAGGAGTTCGTTCGGGCATGTACTGTCTGCGCACGTGACAAAACTCCCCGCCAGAAGCCTCTTGGTCTTCTCCTCCCTCTGCCAGTGCCCGAACAGCCTTGGTCCCACATAGCGATGGACTTCGTCACTGACCTTCCCGTATCCCATGGCAACACAGTCATATGGGTGGTTGTTGACAGATTTTCCAAAATGGCACATTTTGTCCCGCTTCCTGGTCTCCCTTCTGCTCCACAGCTGGCGAAGCAATTCTTTTTACACATATTTCGTCTCCATGGTCTCCCAACACATATCGTCTCCGATAGAGGTGTTCAATTTATCTCAAAATTTTGGAGAGCACTCTGCACCCAATTAAAAATCAAATTGAACTTTTCTTCCGCCTACCACCCTCAGTCCAATGGACAAGTGGAGAGGGTTAACCAGATCCTTGGTGACTATCTACGACACTACGTCTCCTCCCGTCAGGATGATTGGGTCGACCTGTTGCCCTGCGCCGAATTCTCATATAACTTTAGAGACTCTGAGTCATCCACCAAATCTCAGTTTTTTGTGGTGTACGGCCGTCACCTGCTGCCCCCCCTCCCCATTCCCACCTCTTCTGGAGTTCCTGCCATTGATGACTTGACCCTGGACTTCTCCTCCATCTGGAAAGAAACTCAAAAGTCGCTCACCCTGGCCGCTTCTCGTATGAAGAGACATGCAGATAAAAAAAGAAGAACTCCATCTGTCTTTGCCCCTGGGGACAGAGTGTGGCTGTCTGCCAAATACATCCGGTTTCGGGTCCCCAGCTACAAACTGGGTCCGCGTTATCTCGGGCCTTTTAAAATCAAAAGCCAAATTAATGCTGTCTCTTACAAACTCCATCTTCCTCCCTCTCTCTGTATTCCTAACTCCTTTCATGTATCCCTTCTCAAACCCCTCATTCTTAACCGATTTTCCTCCAAGGTCACCGTTCCTGCTCCTGTCTCTGGGTCCTCTGATGTCTTCTCAGTGAAAGAGATCCTCGCCTCCAAGGTCGTCAGAGGAAAAAAAAATTTTCTGGTTGACTGGGAGAATTGTGGTCCTGAGGAGAGGTCATGGGAGCCCGAGTCCAATATCCTCGACAAGGAGCTCATCCACAGGTTTCTGGGTACCAAAAAGAGGGGGAGACCAAAGGGGGGGTACTGTAACGCGTTCGTTCCAGATCCACTCACCTGTGCCCGCTCCGGCTCCCTCCTCCGCTCCCCGCTCACATGGTTCCCAGCGCGTGCGCCCCTGCACCATAGGGCGCGCACGCGCCGGCTGTTTGAAATTTAAGGGGCCTGTGCACCAGTTATTGGTGCCTGGTCCAAACCTCCCTTTCTGTGACCTGTTTCCTGTGACCTGTTTCCTTTGACCTGTTTCCTGTTTCTTATATAAACCCACTCCCCCTTCCTGTCCTTGCCGGATCTTGTTGCCTTAGTGCCTTGAGAAAGCGATTTGTGTTTGCCTTGCCTGTGTATCTGACCTTCTGCCGTTGACCTCTGACTTCGAACCTTTGCCACCTGCCCTGACCTTCTGCTACGTCTGACCTTGCCTTTGCCTTGTCCTATTGTACCACGCCTGTATCAGCTGCCAGTGAGGTTGAGCCGTTTCCGGGGGACACGACCTGGTTGCTACCGCCGCAGCAAGTCCATCCCGCCTTGCGGCGGGCTCTGGTGAAAACCGGTAGTAACTTAGAACCGGTCCTCTAGTACGGTCCACGCCAATCCCTCACTGACACAGAGGATCCACCTCTAGTGCATTCATCTGCCACCAGTCCGGACCCTGACATGAATGAGGCATGGATCTCTGAGGAATTCAACACATGCGACCAGTAGACCATGTTTCATTGAAATTCCTCATGCCAGGCTACAAATATCCGCCAGACCGCCATCCACCCACAACAATTCCTGGTCCTTGTCTTCGCTAAATACAGCGGCATAAAAGGCATTTCATGCCCATTGAATGCCAAATTTTTGGGGCCTTTCATGGCCGACAATTATTTTTTCTGTCAATGCCTAATGAACCTTCAGCCACAGAATACTACGTTCTTAGCTGTCAGGTAAACCCATGTGGGCTCATTTCTGGGGCCTATACTGGCCGACACTTACTTCTGTATCCTGTCAATGCTTAATGAACCTTCAGCCATAGAATACTACGTTCTTAGCTATCAGGTAAACCCATGTGGGCTAATTTTTGGGGCCTATAGTGGCCGACACTTACTTCTGTATCCTGTGAATGCCTAATGTACCTCCAGCCACAGAATAAAACGTCCTTTGCTGTCAGGTAAACCCATGTGGGCTAATTTTTGGGGCCTACAGTGGTTGACACTTATTTCTGTATCCTGTGAATGCCTAATGTACCTCCAGCCACCAAATAATACGTTCTTAGCTGTCAGGTAAACCCATGTGGGCTAATTTTTGGGGCCTATAGTGGCTGACACTTACTTCTGTATCCTGTGAATGCCTAATGTACTTCCAGCCACCAAATACTACGTTCTTAGCTGTCAGGTTGTAATGTTCTGGTACCTTTGGGTACCCTAATTACTCTTTCATAAGTGTATGCGCCCCACCATTCTCTTTTGGTAAGGTGCGCATACACCTTTAAGACTGATGCTGTCATCACTGAGCGCCGGACTGGATGGCTATTTAGATCGCCGGCTCTCACTCACATGTGTTCGTTCAAACTGCTTTGTGCCTTGATGCTAACCTGTCTTGAAGCTCACATGCTTGCAAGCATACCTCGCTGTCGGAACCACGCTGCGCTGATCCCTGTATCCCGCTACCGGATCATCCGCTCTTGCCTCTCCTCTCCTCTGCTACATTGCTATTAGTGATAAGTACCCCACAGGGGAAACCTCTATAACCTTTATACTAAAGCTTACACTATCTAGCTCTGCATACTAAGGACTATTACTACATCTGCATTATCTAAGATTGCTAGCTCTTGAGCCTACTACCACCTGTTCTTGCACTGGGTTGATCTCTCTTGTATGTCCACCTGCTACTCTGTCATCTACTACCATACATGATTGCTAAACCTATCTGCATCCCATCTGCTACTATCTTACTTTCAAGAACATTTCCTTTCAAGTGTCTGTCATCTACCATCTCTACCCAACCTGTCTCTTCAGCCTATCATCACTGTGTTACTATATACATAAGTCACTCTAGGAAACATCTTATTGAGTGTGTGTATTTACTTGCTGAATTGAGATCATCCACACATGATGAGTCATTGAGAGTTGGGAATGGTGTCTCAGCGTTTCTCTACATGACTACTGAAGTGGAATATTTCTGCAGCTGAAAATCCACATCATACGTAAAACGCAGGAGCGTTACACAGGTAAACCCATGTGGGCTAATTTTTGGGGCCTATAGTGGCCGACACTTACTTTTGTATCCTGTGAATGCCTAATGTACCTCCAGCCACCAAATACTATGTTCTTAGCTGTCAGGTAAACCCATGTGGGCTAATTTTTGGGGCCTATAATGGCAGACACTTACTTCTGTATCCTGTGAATGCCTAATGTACCTCCAGCCACCAAATACAACATTCTTTGCTGTAAGGTAAACCCATGTGGGCTAATTATTGGGGCCTATACTGGCCGACAATTACTTCTGTATCCTGTGAATGCCTAATGTACCTCCAGCCACCTAATACTACGTTCTTAGCTGTTAGGTAAACCCATGTGGGCTAATTTTTGGGGCCTATACTGGCCGACCCTTACTTCTGTATCCTGTGAATGCCTTATGTACCTCCAGCCACAGAATACAACGTTCTTTGCTGTCAGGTAAAACCATGTGGGCTAATTTTTGGGGCCTATAGTGGCCGACACTTACTTCTGTATCCTGTGAATGCCTAATGAACCTTCAGCCACAGAATACTACGTTCTTAGCTGTCAGGTAAACCCATGTGGGCTAATTTTTGGGGCCTATAGTGGCCGACACTTACTTCTTTATCCTGTGAATGCCTAATGAACCGTCAGCCACAGAATACTACGTTCTTAGCTGTCAGGTAAACCCATGTGGGCTAATTTTTGGGGCCTGGAATGGCCGACACTTATGTATCCTGTGAATGCATTATGTACCTTCAGCCACTGAATACAACGTTCTTAGCTTTTAGGTAAACGCATGTGGGCTAATTTTTGGGGCTTGTACTGGCCGACTCTTACTTCTTTATCCTGTGAATGCCTAATTTTTCAGACTGGTATTGAAAATCAATGGGGCTGTAAACATTCCGCCAAATTGTGGAATGGACCCATTTTACAGATGTGTGAATGGACCCTATATGTATTTGACATGTATTTACCAGCTGCTGTCAGTTCTGGCTGATTTATGAAAAAAAAAATACTTTTTTTTGCTGTAAAAGAAAATAATAATTTTTAGGGCAACTTTTCCAGTTGCAATACTTCTGTTATGACATTGTCCATGTGGTGGGACTATTTGTGCACAGCTAGTAAGTCTTTTGTGGCTGCAAATAAGACCTAAAGGTTTTTAAAGTTCGCCTCCCATTAAAGTCAATAGGGCCCACCGCGAACTTGCGGTTCGCGGACATTTGAGAAAATTTGCGGCTGACATTAGCGAACCACCCCGGCCGATGTTCTTCCATCACTATTAATCACATTCCAGAAGTTATGGGTTTTGGTTACCTTGATATTCTGTAATAATATTCTTTGATTGCATTTCTTGCATTACCTGTGTGATACATATTATTGAATTTTGTTCCACAATTTGTGTTTATCACCAGTTATATTTTTGACATTATTCTGCACTGAATTATTTAATAGATTTATATTTTTGCACAAAAATGTATTCCTCTTATCTTCAGGGGTTAGTGCCACTAAAACAATCTCAAATTTTTGTTGATTTATGGAAATAAGTTGAGAATCTCCTTACTTAAAGATCTTTGATTATTTGCATAAATAGACACTGTTTATCATAGCAGTATGAACATTCTGACAGAAGTATTTAATGTACATAGTGCAAGTGTCAGGTGTATGAATTTTCATAAAATACGCGTTGATCTTGCCAAAAAATGCATTGTCCTTGTTACTTCTCAAAAGTTGAACTGTAGACATAATTCAATGTTATCTTTATAAAGAGGCAGGGCTCATGAGTGGGTAATGCAGAGTTTAGAGGTCAGGAATTTGTACTGTACAGAGCGCAGGGGTCAGGAATATGTACTGTACAGAGGGCAGGGGTCAGGAGTGTGTCAAGCACAAAATGCACAGTCATCTACTTGTCAGCAGCTGAAGACAGATCATTTTGCCCTCTTTAAGAGCCAGTTCACACCAGAACATGGTGTGGTAAACCTGCATTCCATGCACGTTTCCCGCACAGCATTCAAAGCGCACTGCAGTTGCGATCTGCAGCGGGTGTCAATGTAAACTTAAAGCGGAACTATACTCTCCTTGGCTCCAGCGATGTGATGTCCTGGAGCTCCCCAGTGACATCTTCAAGTGGCCGGCTTCCAGGTATTGAATGCCACCCACTTTCATTGACCAGGTGGGAGTTCTGTCAGCTTCCGCATTGTCAAATTTCTACAGTGAGATGTGCGAGCACGTCTCACTGTACAGGGGTGGACAGGCAGGTAGGTAATTTTAAACATTTAAAAAATAAAATAAAAAGAATGCTAATTTTTTTGCAGGTTAAAAAAAAAATGCGCATTTACTATTTTTTTTTTTTTGTAGGCGCCTGGGAAGCACTGCACCCTCGATCAGCAGATTGGGGGTGCCATGCAGGACTCCTACATACTGTCAGTGTAAGCTGTTTGCCCACATATCGTACGGACAGGCAGTTTCATACTGACAGGAATTATCAATAAACCACCAGAGTGCTTGAGGGTTGCAAGCCAGCAGCCGCAAAGGCTGTCGAGCCTTGTCATTTTCCCCATCACAGAACACTGTGAATGGATGATGAGGCTGGGCAGGTGGAGCGTTTTAAAAAAAATTGTTACAGCAAATGGGGGGATGAAGATCCCCAGTCATTGTCACAACGGAGGTGCAGGGGCTGGTGTTACAGTAACATGTTACACCCTGAATTTGGATGTAACATGTAACATGTTATGAAAGGTGAACTTATCCTTTAATGCAGAAGTGACAAAGCATGCCTCTTCTGCATTAAAAATCCTGCCTATCTGCCCATTTTTAAGTACTACCTAAAGTTCCACTTTAATAATACCTCAAACGCAGATCACAAACGCAGTGCATTTGCCTGCACTGGATCGCATGGTACATTAGTACCATGCAATCCGATTGCTTTGTGTTCCATAAACTAGTGCATGCAGTACTTTTGCTGCAGTCTGGAGCAATTTCAGCCCATTCAAATAAAAAAAGGGCTGACATTGCACTGCACCTGGATTGAATGTGAATCGCACAGGAACACACAGCACATTTCTGTGCAATTCATGGTGTGAACAAGCTCTTAAACCTCATTTACACAGGTGCCAAAGGGGAGGGGGGGTCTGAACTGCAGATTCACCACCCCTTGGTCTCCCACCAAGTCTAAAATACAGCTTGAGGCGGTTCACATGCTGCAGCAAATGTATTGCAGCATGTTGAGATGACAGGCATCATTGTCTGAAAGACTCAGCCATTTATGTCAATAGGGCTGCACTGCAACTGTGTGCATAAACCCTTGGCTTGCAGTTGCACCGCATTATCCCCACTGTAATTTGGTATTTGCAAAAAAAAAAAAAACACACAGGCATTTAGGATGTGGCAGGATCGCCTCCAGGGTGCCTAACACTTTCTCCTGCTTCTCCCTCACCTCTCTCGCTGCAGGAGCTTCTTTGCAGAGTCGATCCATCCCGCACTAACACAGGAAGGAGGACAGCTTGATTGTGGTGATGGACAGTGCACCCTGTATGCCCATTGGCTGAGGAGGTGATGGGAAGCGGTGTAGCCTGTCTCCTGCTGCCTCCTAAGTCAATGGATAGTTAAAGTTCCTCCCTCTTGACATCCCCGGGAACTCCAGAGTCCCAGTCCAGCCATCTAGCTTGGGGCTGCAGTTAGAAATCACGGGGCCCCATACAGCCTACCTCAAAATTATCAAGACAATATTTTTTCACAAAAAATACACTAAAATAATTATTAGCGGACACAAACATAACAGAGAATTTAAAGAAATTATATTTTTATTTTTAACATGTTAACAATTTTTACAAATATTTTATTTTACAATTTTTTTAAAATTATTAATTACAATGTTTAATGATTTTTTAACAATTTTTTTTTTTTTACAGGACAGGGAAGCCTGCAGCGCTGTGGGGGGGGGGCATCCCAGTGAAACGGGGGGCACACGAGGGGGGGATCAGAATCAGGCAGAACAGGGAGGGGGATCGGTGTCGGAGAAGCAATTACAGGAATGATGCCCCTGTGCCTGTGTCTCTCCCTGCAGCAGCTGAAAGCCAGTTTCTCCCCCTCCTGCCAGCTTTCAGCTGCTGCAGAGAGCTGCACAGGGCTTTCTTTTGTAATTGCCCCTCCGCCCGACCGCACCGATGCCCCATACTGTTGGGGCCCCCCTGTGTGCTTTGGTCCCCTACAGGAGGACTGGTGGTCCCCCCCTATCAGCAGCCCTGATCTAGCTTACTATGCAGTTGGGCGGGCTGGGATGGCATGTATTTTGAAACATCAATCTTGTATTAGTGGATATTAGGGGATGTAGCTCATGGCTTTTTGGGGGAAAAAAGTGAAATCTGGGATTCCCTCCCCTAGATCTGGCTATGACTCAGAGTACATTACTGGCAGGGGGGAGGCATTTACAACAGAAGAGACCATTAGGGTCTCTTTTGTCTTAAAAACCCTGTCTGTCAGAATTTTTAAAAAATTTTGATTTTAATACCGCTTTAACGTAACTAGTAGTTACATTCATTTAATTCCTGCTAGGTACTCTAGAATTGTTAGGTTGTATCTTCTGCATTTCTCCACAGCAAACATTAAACCTGAATGACACATATACACACACGCATAAACACACATGAACTTTTATGGCATCCTAGTCTTAGTCAGTAGGGCAGTGTTTCTCAACTCCGGTCCTCAGAGCACACTAACAGGCCAGGTTTGCAGGAAAACTGAAATACATCACAGGTGATATAATTTGATGCTCAGTGACTGCAGTATCCTAGTCTGCATCTCCCCAAGGTAATACTTAAAATCTGGCCTGTTAGTGTGCCCTGAGGACCGGAGTTGAGAAACATTGCTGTAGGGTTCAATATTGAGTTAACCACCCTTTGCAGCTATAACAGCTTCAACTCTTCTGGGAAGGCTCTCCACAAGGCACTGCTGTATTTTGGCCTAGGCCAACAAGGCCTAGGCCTAGGGCGGCACTTTGCGGGGGGCGGCAAAAAAACCTCCGCCCCCGCATAAAAAAAAAACGATCCGCTCTGTGAGGCTCGCCTGCTTGTCTGTAGTGCTCCTGTCACTTTGCGTGCCAAGTCCCGCCGCATTGTCTGCTCCCCTGGTCTTTGCCTGACTCCCGCCGCCTCCTCCCACACACACAGTCTACTGTCTCCAGCTTTCAGTGAAGGGGCGCGTCAGGGCTGGTACAAGGGGTGGGCGGAAGGGAGGCGCAGCGGAGGTGAAGTGCTGATAATGTGAGCACCACCTGCAAGGCTTTTGTGTGCTTAGTGCTCGGGTTTAGTGTCAGCATCTTCTGTCTGCTTCTGTCCCCGATCGTCAGCCCGCCCACCACCTGCATTGCTTTAGAATTCTTAGCTCTGTCCAGGTTGAGTCCCGGCGTTTTCTGCATCTTCTGTCCCCGCCCACCTCCTATCAGACCTGTAGTTAATGGTCTAGGGAAGTGCTGTACATGGTGGGCGGGCCAGTGGGCGGGGATAGAGGCCGGCAGAAGATGAAGAAAATGTCGGGACTCAATCTGGCAGAGCTAAGGATACTAAAGCAATGCAGGTGGAGGACATTCAGATGGGGACAGAAGCAGACAGAAGATGCCCAGATTAAACCCAAGAACTCTGAAAATTACAGGTACAATGCAGGGATGTTCTGCTCTTTTCATCTGAGCACTGTGCATATGATTAATAAATAGGGGAGTACTCAGCAGAAGTATTTTATAAAGTGACTTTGTGCAGCTGTGCTATTAAGTAAAATATGTTGGAGGCACCTTGCTGTATGTATTTTCCTTTATATCAGGTTCACACTAATGCGTTTGCTGTGACTCACATTTGCGCAGGCACAGCAGCACATTAATTTAAATGGACTACTGTACCTGCAGGAAACAGGTCCCTGCACCTTTATGAAAACGCAGCCGCAGGGAAATCGCATGGTGCAAAAGCACCATGCAATTTCCCGCACCAAAAAACGTGCTGCATTTTCAGATGCATGGGGGTGCTAATAAGAATAAATGGCAGCCTTGTGCATCTGTAAAAGAGCCGGGAATTTTTCCTGCAGGTGGTTGTGGGTGCGGGAATAGGTGCCATTTACACGCTGTCCCGCACATGCAACCACCTGTAACAGTGTGAACCTAGCCATAGGCTCATTTAGACTTGCGGTTGGCCGGGCAATAAAACATGCTGCTGAGCCTCATAATACAACTCCCTATCACTCCTGCCATTTAAGCTGCAGAGGCAGCAGCTAGAGGTTTACAGATGCCACTGCTGCAATATTTTGATTTGCAGCAGTGGCAGGAATTATACCGCCCGTCACTTTCAGCATGCACTACCATCTGCTGAAGACAACCTGTTCAAGTGAATGGGGACACACTGCAACCTCCCCAGAACTGCGTGCAATGCCTCAGTCTCAGCGCAGTGCCACTATAGAGTGAGGGCAGACTGTCTTATCATGTGACATATCACATGACTGGAGACAAGACGACAGAGAAGCTGCCTTCACTCCCAGCGGGTGTCACACTGACACCGAGATGTGAACTGTGAATACACATGGGGGGGGCGCAGTTTGCCATCTTTGCCCAGGGCGCTGGATGGCCTTGTCCCAGCACTGAGGGGCGTACATACTTGCCAGGGAGGGAGGGAGGGACTGTTGCCCCCATACAGCAGCAGTGAGTGGCCAGACGGGCTGCACTTCAATGAGTGGGTGGGGCGGAGCCTAATGCTCCACCTACCCACGCTCCGCGCGGCGTGTAAGAGGGACTAACTTCTCCCCGGGGCAGGGTCTATCTATGTCGAGGAGGAGGAGAGAGAGGAAGAAAAGGGAACCCCCAACCAGGCCAGGACATCTGACAGCAGGTAGGAATCACGATTTTAGGTTACCACCCACTGCTATTGCTACAATTACAAATCAATAATTCCATTACATTTTTGCATTAAATATATTTTTAACAAATATGGAGCACTTTGCAGTACATAAACTTTCATTGCATGTGAACTGTTAAATGTGTTTGCATTGGTTTCAGCATGTACAAAAGTGCTCCATGCATGCTGAAACCACTTCTGGACTGGAAGATTTCTTCCCTTAATGACCAGGCCATTTTTTGCAATTCATGACTGCATTACTTTAACTGACAATTGCGCAGTCGTGTGATGCTGTAACCTAAAAAAAACTCGATGTTCTTTTCTTCCCACAAACAGAGCTTTCTTTTGGTGGTATTTGATCACCTCTGCAATTTTTATTAATTTTTGTTATTAAAAATTAAAAAATCTAAATTTTTTATTTAATTTATTTGTTTTCTGCTACATATTTTTGGTAAAAAAAAAATAAGCGTATTTTGATTGGTTTGCATAAAAGTTATCACGTCAACAAACTAGGAGAAAGATTTATGTTGTTTTTTATTTATTTCATTTCTTTTTTACTAGTAATGGCGGCAATTTGCGATTTTTAGCGGGACTGCAGCGGACAGATCGAACCCCTAACTGACATTTTTGACACTTTTGGTAGTACCAGTGCCATTACTGCAGTAATCAGTGCTATAAATATGCACTGTTACTGTCAAAATGACACTGGCAGGGAAGGGGTTAACACTGGGGTGATCAAGGGGTTAAATGTGAGCCTAGGGGGTGTTTTCTAACTGTATGGGTGGGAACTTGTGAAATGACCACAGAAACATGCGATCCTAAATAGGAGGATCACAGGCTCTCTGTGATCATTTCAGAGAGAACAACAGTCTGCCGCGTGTACAACAGCTGACCTTTCTTCTCTCTCAGCGTGGAGCGATCGCGGGGGCCCGGCGGCAATTGCAGCCACCCGCCCTGTGGATTGGCATCCCCGCTGCCTAGCGGGGGCCCCCAGGAGCGCTCCTGCGAAATGACGTACACTTTTAATGTACAGAGAGGAAGAGATGGAGCTCTAAGAGGAAAAGGTGGAGCCTAAAGAGGAAGGGGTGTGGTTTACTGTTAACAGGGCGGGTCTGAAACATGAAGGGGTGTGGCCTTCACAGGAAGGGGTGGGTCGTAGGTAAATTAGGGGGTGCACAAGTTTAGTCCGGCCTAGGGCAGCACAAAACCTAAATACACCACTGCCACAAGGTTTAGGAGTGTGTCTATGGAAATGTGTGACCATTCTTCCAAAAGCGCATTTGTGAGGTCAGGCACTGATGTTGAAGAGAAGGCCTGGCCCACAGCCTGTGCTCGAATTAATCCTATAGGTGTTTCTATCGGGTTAAGATCAGGACTCTGTGCAGGCCGGTCAAGTTCCTCCACCCCAAACTCGCTCATCCATGTCTTTATGGACTTTGCTTTATGCACTGGTGCGCAATCATGTTGGAACAGGAAGAGGCCAACTCCAAAGTTGGGAGCATGAAATTGTCTAAAATGTCTTGGTATGCTGACGCCTTAAGAGTTCCCTTCACTGGAACTAAGGGGCTAAGCCCAACGCCTGAAAAAGAACCCGACACTGTTATCCCCCTTCCACCAAATGATTTGGACCAGTGCACAAAGCAACGTCCATAAAGACATGGATGAGCAAGTGTGGGGGTGGAGGAACTTGAATGGCCTGCACAGAGTTCTGACCTCAACCGATAGAACACCTTGGGATGAATTAGAGCAGAGACTGCGAGCCAGGCCTTCTCTCCAACATCAGTGCCTAATCTCAAAAATGTGCTTCTGGATGAATGGTCAAACATTCCCATAGACACACTCCTAAACCTTGTGGACAGCTTTCCAAGAAGAGTTAGCCCCGGTTCACACTTATGCGAGTGTGGGGTTCGCATGTAATGTCGGAGCGAACTGCTCCTTCATTACATGCGATCGGCTGTGCGGTGCGAGTTTAGCCATACACTTTGTATGGCTAAATTCGCACCGCACCCGCAGCAAACACGCACAGGACCCTTTTTTGCAGCCGCATCAGGATCGGATCGCACAGCGGTTCACACTTGTGCGATCCGATCCTGTGCGAACTGCAAGATCGCACTGCGATATGCGATCAAACTGGGGGTGTCGTTAAGATTACATTGACACCCCCAGCCAGGCCCGGACTGGGACAAAAAATAGGCCCGGGCATTTTAGGCTGAGCAGCCCATTTTTTTTTTTTAAACAAAATGACCAATGATGAACAACTACCGGTTTCTCGATGTTTTTTAGTTATACTGTATTTAGCCTGCACATCCATGCTATCCGATTCTGCAAATCGCACTGCGTTTTGAAAACTGATTGCGGGGTGTCGTTAACCTAACATACACTCCGCAATCTGTTTGCATGGATGGGTTGCTATTTAGATGCAGTTCGCATTTGGTGTGAACCCAGTCTAAGAGATAACAGGTAATTTTAGGGTACATTCAAAATATATTACCCAATTTTTGGGTAAAATGTAAAAGATGAGTTTGTGTCAAGTAAATAAATACCCAACATGTCAAACCTTAAGACTATGCATGCCCGAAAATAGCAACACATTTCAGTACCCTATATTTTCCATAGGCAAAGCTATTAAAGATCATAGAGGTCATCAGTTCAGAGTTACCATGAATAATGATCCTATAATTATTGCTCTCATTCTAGTGTGCAGGGTCATATATTACACGTGCAGTAAAATCAAGGTTTTTGTTGACAGGCGCCCCCAAAATATGTATGTAGTTTCGTATGGTGGTGGTGGTATATGGATGACATCAGTAGCAGTGGTGGTAGTGGGGATAGGGATGACATCAGTAGTGGTGGTGGTGGTAGTGGGGATAGGGATGACATCAGTAGTGGTGGTGGGATAGGGATGACATCAGTAGTGGTGGTGGTAGTGGGGATAGGGATGACATCAGTAGTGGTTGTGGGATAGGGATGACATCAGTAGTGGTGGTGGGATAGGCATGACATCAGTAGTGGTGGTGGTAGTGGGGATAGGGATGACATCAGTAGTGGTGGTGGTGGGATAGGGATGACATCAGTAGTGGTGGTGGTGGTAGTGGGGATAGGGATGACATCAGTAGTGGTGGTGGTAGTGGGGATAGGGATGACATCAGTAGTGGTGGTGGTGGGATAGGGATGACATCAGTAGCGGTGGTGGTGGGATAGGGATGACATCAGTAGTGGTGGTGGTAGTGGGGATAGGGATGACATCAGTAGTGGTGGTGGTGGGATAGGGATGACATCAGTAGTGGTGGGATAGGGATGACATCAGTAGTGGTGGTGGTAGTGGGGATAGGGATGACATCAGTAGCAGTGGTGGTGGGGATAGGGATGACATCAGTAGCAGTGGGAATTGGGATGGCATCAGTGGCAGTGGTGGTGGGGATAGGGGTGACATCAGTGGTGGTGGGGGATAGGGGTGACATCAGTGGCAGTGGTGGTGTGGATAGGGGTGACATCAGTGGCAGTGGTGGTGGGGATAGGGGGATAGGGGGTGACATCAGTGGTGGTGGGGATAGGGGTGACATCAGTGGCAGTGGTGGTGGGATAGGGGCGACATCAGTGGCAGTGGTGGTGGGGATAGGGGTTACATCAGTGGCAGTGGGAATAGGAATGACATCAGTGGTAGTGGTGGTGGGGATAGGGGTTACATCAGTGGCAGTGGGAATAGGAATGACATCAGTGGTAGTGGTGGTGGGTATAGGGGTTACATCAGTGGCAGTGGGAATAGGAATGACATCAGTGGTAGTGGGGATTGGGATGACATCAGTGGCAGTGGTGGAGATAGGGATGACATCATTGGCGGTGGTGGAGATAGGGATGACATCAGTGGCGGTGGTGGTGGGGATAGCGATAACATCAGTGGTAGGGATAGGGATAACATTAGTGGCGGTGTTGAGGATAGGGATGATATCAGTGGGAATGATGAGGATAGGGGTGACATCAGTGGCAGTGGTGGTAAGGATAGGAATAACATCAGTGGCAGTGGTGGTGGGGATAGGAATGACAATGTCCACTGCCACCGATGTCATCCCTATCCCCACCACCACCGCTACCGATGTCATCCCTATCCCCCCCATCACCACTGCCTCATGGGAGGGGGGGAGAGATCAGGCAGAGGGATGGCGGTGGGAGGGATGGGATCAGGCAGAAGGATGGCAGTGGGAGGGATGGGATCAGGCAGAGGGATGTTGATGAAGAGATGGGATCAGGCAGAGGGATGGCCGTGGGAGAGATGGGATCAGGCAGAGGGATGACCGTGGGAGAGAAGGGATCAGGCAGAGAGATGGTCGTGGGAGAGATGGGATCAGGCAGAGAGATGGCGGTGGGAGAGATGGGATCAGGCAGAGGGATGGCGGTGGAAGAGATGGGATCAGGCAGAGGGATGGTCGTGGGAGAGAAGGGATCAGGCAGAGGGATGGCGATGGGAGAGATGGGAGCAGGCAGGGAGATGGCGATGGGAGAGATGGGAGCAGGCAGAGGGATGGAGGTGGGAGAGATGGGATCAGGCAATGGGATGGAGGTGGGAGAGATGGGATCAGGCAGAGGGATGGTGGTGGGAGAGATGGGATCAGGCAGAGGGATGGTGGTGGGAGAGATGGGATCAGGCAGAGGGATGGTAGTGGGAGAGATGGGATCAGGCAGAGGGATGGCGGCGGGAGAGATGGGATCAGGCAGAGAGATGGCGGTGGGAGAGATGGGATCAGGCAAAGGGATGGCAGTGGGAGAGATGGGATCAGGCAGAGTGATGGCGGTGGGAGGGATGGGATGAGGCAGAGGGATGGCGGTGGGAGAGATGGGATGAGGCAGAGGGATGGCGGTGGGAGAGATGGGATCAGGCAGAGTGATGGCGGTGGGAGAGATGGGATCAGGCAGAGTGATGGCGGTGGGAGAGATGGGATCAGGCAGAGTGATGGCGGTGGGAGAGATGGGATCAGGCAGAGTGATGGCGGTGGGAGAGATGGGATCAGGCAGAGTGATGGCGGTGGGAGAGATGGGATCAGGCAGAGTGATGGCGGTGGGAGAGATGGGATCAGGCAGAGTGATGGAGGTGGGAGAGATGGGATCAGGCAGAGTGATGGCGGTCGGAGGGATGGGATGAGGCAGAGTGATGGCGGTGGGAGAGATGGGATCAGGCAGAGTGATGGCGGTGGGAGAGATGGGATCAGGCAGAGTGATGGCGGTGGGAGAGATGGGATCAGGCAGAGTGATGGCGGTGGGAGAGATGGGATCAGGCAGAGTGATGGAGGTGGGAGAGATTGGATCAGGCAGAGTGATGGCGGTCGGAGAGATGGGATCAGGCAGAGTGATGGCGGTCGGAGAGATGGGATCAGGCAGAGTGATGGCGGTCAGAGAGATGGGATCAGGCAGAGGGATGGCGGCGGGAGATGGGATGAGGCAGAGGGATGGCGGTGGGAGAGATGGGATGAGGCAGAGCAATGGCGGTCGGAGGGATGGGATCAGGCAGAGGGATGGCGGCTGGAGGGATGGGATGGGATGAGGCAGAGTGATGGCGGTGGGAGAGATGGGATGAGGCAGAGCAATGGCGGTCGGAGGGATGGGATCAGGCAGAGGGATGGCGGCTGGAGGGATGGGATGGGATGAGGCAGAGTGATGGCGGTGGGAGAGATGGGATGAGGCAGGCGGTCACATCATATGTAACAAGCAAACTGGCATGCCGCACGGCACATGTTTTCTAGCAGCAGTGACTCACTGCTGCTAGAAAACATGTGCCATGCGGCATGCCAGTTTGCTTGTTACATGTGATGTGACAGCCAGGTGCACATTTTCAAATTGAAAATGTGCACCTGGCTGTCACATCACATGCAACAAGCAAACTGGCATGGCATTATGGCACATGTTTTCTAGCAGTGACAGTCAGTTCCAGACCAGTCTGACCAGAACACTGCTCTGCGGTGGAGGCCAGCCCAGAACCACAAATCCCAGCGGTGACACACAGTGTGTTGTTTCCTTTCCATACCTTGTTGCAGCAGCCGGTGTTGTTCTTGTCTCTCCCTCTCTCCCTCAGTGTCTGGCTGTCTACGGTGCGGTGCGGTGCCGGCGACTTCCTTCCCGCTTCTTCCCGACAACAAGCAGGGGGTCCCCGGCCTCTAGCTCCACCCCCTTCAGCCTTCAATCCCCTTACGCCGGTCCACCCCTCCTGAGCACTTATGATGGATGCCGCTGCGGAGCCGACCGCAGTGAGCGGCGCTGGGCTCAGCTCAGCATCAGCACGGCTGCCAGCTGAGCCCAGTGCTTAGGAGTGAGTGGCGGGGAGTCGGGGACAGCAGCGGACGGCCTTCAGTCTCCGCGGAATTGGCCGCGGAGAGGCCAGCAGCGGCAACCGCCGGCATCGGTACACAGTCCAGACATAGTTACACTGTCTGTCTGTGACTGCACTTCATGCGCCCGGAGCGGAGGCCTCGGCCCACCGGGCATATGCCCGGTCTGCCCGATGGTCAGTCCGGCCCTGCCCCCAGCATATCGCATATGGCAGTGTGAACTGCCGGGGGTGCGTGTGCGATGCGGGAACAGGCTGCGGATTCGCAGCCTTCCCGCATCGCATAAGTGTGAACCGGACCTTAAAGCTGTTATAGCTGCAAAGGGTGGGCCAAATCAATATTGAACCCTACGGACTAAGACTGGGTTGCCATTAAAGTTCATGTGCGTGTAAAGGCAGGTGTCCCAATACTTTTGGCAATATAGTGTACATACAAAAAATTCATATTTACTTCTAAGTCCTGAGATTAATTTTGTGATCTAAAAAGTCATTGTGTATTGTTTATGATTATAAAAAGTGTACAATTTAACCTTCCTAGCGGTATTCCCGAGTGTGACTCGGGGTAAGATTTTAGTGCCAAAAGCGGTAACCCCGAGTCACACTCGGGGTAGCGCTAAGAAGATCGCTGGATGCTGGAGTAGGTTTTATTTACCTTTTCTCCGGGATCCAGCGAAGACTGCGGGCGGTGTGCGGTGGCGGAGCTCTCTCCCGATCGTCTGCGAGCCCCGGCTTCCGTCTCCGGCGACGTGACGTCCGCCGGGGGGTGGAACCGGCGGCAAATTGAAATGTAAAATGCACCAAACACACTGATACCGTTCAAAATAAAATAAAAGCACATTGCCCCCCAGTGCCCTTTCCTGCAGTTTTACTGTACTTTTTATGTAAATATATGTATATATATATATATATATATATATATATATATATACAGCATATATATATATATATACGTATATATATATATACACATATACATTATATATATATATATATATATATATATATATATATATATATATATATATATATATATATATATAGATATATATATAGATATATATATATATAGATATATATATACACACACACACACACACACACACATATATATATATATATATATATATACATATATATATACATATATACATATATACATATATATGTATATATATACATATACACACGTGTATATATATATATATATACACACGTAATTCTTGTGAATGAGCAGCCCAGACCAACTGTATACATTATATATATATATATATATATAATATATATATATATATATATATATATAATATATGTATATATATATATATAATATATGTATACATAATATATGTATACATACATATATATATATATATATATATATATATATATATATATATATATATATATATATAATAAATGTATACAGTTGGTTTGGACTGCTCATTCACAAGAATTACATGCAAAATAATGGTACCGCTTTCAGCACCTAAAATCCAAAAGAATCATACCGCCAGGGAGGTTAACAGATATTTAAACAAAGTAATGCTAATGAACTTCTGTAAGTTTTATCACTTTTAGGTAAGGGCTTCATATGTTTTCCCAGCTACTGTTAATATATGTACAGTACATGTATAGGCTTGCTTGCATTGGTATGCATTTCATTACCCAGTAGGTTCTAACATAAATCCTTTCATTTCATCAAGTAGGTTCTTATCGTTTTCTTGCATGTCATGTAATGTTGATAGCATTTGATCTGAGATCTTCCTTATCGCTTCTGCTTTCTCTGTTCTAGCACCTCTATGGAGCTCTACTGATACCCTTACAAGAAAGGTAGCATCAATGAATACAAACAGTGCTGCAAAGATTCCAGAAACGGCACGAAATGCTCGCACTCCCTGTGCTGCTAACTCAGCCCCCCGAGCTGCAGCCTCTCCTATCCTCCCCAGCTGAGCCAATCTGACTGCTTCCACCCCAACAAACACTACTAAATCTGGGGCTTCTTCCCCAGAAGATACTTTAACTTCATCTTTGATTTTTGTAGCAATTTCTTCTAATGGCTTTATCATGTTGTTAATTTCTTTTATCTTCTCACTTACTATATTACATTTATTTTTTGTATTTACAGTGTCTGCTATAGAAGCAGAAGCTCCAGCGACTCCTCCGGCTGCAGCTACACTAATTCCAACAGCACTAACTATCAGAGATGTGCCGAATGTCACTGGAGCTAGAGCGATGCCTAGAATGGTGGTGATTCCACCTAAAATTCCAGCTGAACTTCCCACAACATTGGTGATGGTGGCTCCTTTATGGAATTGGTCCACATCGTCCGCAGTGGTGTACAGTTCAGTAATACAGCCTGAAATAGCATTCTGCAAAGCGGTTGATCTGCTTTTATATTCTTGATGATACTGTTGAGGGAAAAAAAAAACAATTAGAAGAAAGAAATGTTTAGCGCTGTTATGTTGATTGCATAAGCAAGGTCAGATTTGTGCATTGCCAGCACAGACTGTGGTATAGATTGGCCAGGATGCTACATAGTCACCCACACATTATGCTGCTGACTGCCACATTCCTATGTATGACATAAAGTCCCAAAATGAAACCCTGCCTGCCAGTTTCATCAAGCCGGGTCCTCATTATTGCTGTCCCTGTAAAGCATGTACATTTTTTGTTGTTGGAATAGTGCTATGTACCTACAGTTCACCCACTTTGGCTTGGTTAACCTACAGTAGAAATGACCTGCTAGTAGGGTCAGGGTGACAGTATGAAGATGCAGAGTGCACAAACTGTTTAACAACAACACATTGTGGGGGGAGATTTACTAAAACTGGTGCACTTAGAATTGGGTGACAAGAAGAGAAAGAGGCGCCTCTAAGTGTAGACTTTAAAACGCATTTATTAAATAAAAGTATGCACTCACATCTGTGCGTAAGTAAAAGCATGTGAAGGGACCCTCCTGGGGCCTCCAAGATAGGTCTGTGAGGGATGATATCATCCAGTCCGTGCTGCCATGCCGCAGGGACTGGTCTCCTCTTCACCGTTGCCGGTGTCCTGTCGAATAATGCCTCCCGTCAAAATATGCATCCCACGAACTGCGCATGCGCAGTAGGTGACGTCACTCCAGCTGATTTCTCCGATCAGCTGGGGTTGACGTAATCGGTGCGCATGCGCAGTCCGTCAGATGCATTTTTCGATGGGAGAGACAGAGCGGGTAGAATCTAATGTCAGATTCTTGTAAAACAGTAAATTATTACCCGCGCTGTGATGTGTAAATATGTGACAAGAAATATATAAAAAACAAGTTAATAAATCCTGAAGCTGCTGCTCACTAGGTAAAATACCAGAAAAAACTAAAAACATATAGGCAGCGCTGACAGGTTAAAACTAGAATAGGTGCTAATATAAAAGTCCAGATTAAGGATGTAATTGAGCCTTCGGCAAGTAAGATGTTTCTTGGTCAGATGAAGGGGTAAATGCAGCCTCACGGGTACATAGGATCTCCCTTGACGCATCCATCCATCCGGTCAAGGGAGATCCTATGTACCCGTGAGGCTGCATTTACCCCTTCATCTGACCAAGAAACATCTTACTTGCCTAAGGCTCAATTACTTTCTTAATCTGGTGAGTGCATCCCCATAAGGGGTCTTTTCCTGAAGAGCACTTGGGAACCTTTTTTGGATTTTGAGCACCTTTCCGGCACTTTAGCTTCCACGGAAGAATTTTTTTGGACTGCACCTTCAAATTTTGCACTTTATGGTTATATTTTGGACACTTGATTTAACCTATTGTTGCACTTTACCTACTTATTACTTAATGATTTTGCATGCACTTTATTTCATATGAATTTTAATAATTTTGTCACGGTATATGGACTTTTATATTAGCACCTATTAAAGTTTTAACCTGTCAGTGCTGCCTATATGTTTTTAGTTAATGTCAGATTCTGCATCGCTCGCTGTACTATCTGCGCATGCGCGGGACAGAATGGCTTATTCTTATGTGAGATTCATATTGACAAATGGCGGGAATATTATCGGATTACAGAACAGTCACACAGCTCTTATTGGGGCACATTAAAGGGGCACTCTCACCTCACGGGGACACTGATGTAAAGGGGCACTCTCATGGGGACACTGATGTAATATATAAATAATAAAGGGGAACTCTGACTGGAACTATAAAGGGGAACTCTGACTGGAACAATAAAGGGGAGCTCTGACTGGAATATTAAAAGGGGAACTCTGAACGGAAAAAATAAAGGGGAACTCTGACTGGAATAATAAAGGGGAACTCTGACCTAAATAATAAAGAGGAACTCTGACTGAACACATAAAGGGGAGCTCTGACGGGGACACTGATGTAAAGGAGGACTCTGACGGGGACACGGATGTAAAGGAGCACTCTGATGGGGACATGGATGTAAACGAGGGACTCTGACGGGGACACACTTGATGTAAAAGGGCACTCTGATGGGGACACAGATGTAAAGGAGAACTCTGATGGGGACATGGATGTAAAGGAGGACTCTGATGGGGACACACTGGATGTAAAGGAGCACTCTGATGGGGACATGGATGTAAAGGAGAACTCTGACGGGGACATGGATGTAAAGGAGGGACTCTAACAGAGACACACTGGATGTAAAGGAGGACTCTGATGGGGACACAGACACAGGCTGAATGACAGCGGTGACACAGGCTGAATGACAGGGGGATACAGGCTTGATGAGGGGGGGATACAGGCTTGATTGGGGGGGGGTACAGGCTGGATGAGGGGGGATACAGCCTGGATGAGGGGGGGGACACAGTCAGTGCTTATTCCTGGGGATTTCACAGTGGCTGTAGCATGATAGGCCCATCATGTTACTGTAGCACAATTTCCAGCTGTTTTGCTGGATGTGGGTCCCCCTGCGTTACAGCTTGCAACAACATTTAAGCATGATTCTCCAAGTGTGAGCACTGAGACAATGACCAGTCCAGTATCTTTGGGTTTTTTACACTTATTTGGTAACTTGGATGGGAGAAGGGATGAGTGGGATACTCCTTTAATTCAACTATGCACAATTTGGTGGAGACACTTAAATAGTACTGTTAAAAGAGGGGGTGCCCTTTGGGTGGGACTTTAGATGAGGTGTAAACAATTAGTGACCATAGTAATAGGATAACAAAAAGATGACATATTTCTATTCATGCAGTTGAACATAAATAGTAACAAAATGTACAGCACAATGGGTATGTGACATGATAACATCAACAGTAACAAATAAATATCATAAAATGTACTCATATATTGTAATAACTCGACGCGTTTCATGAGTCTTGAGTATGCTCACTCATCAGGAGTATATATGAGATAAAATGTATCTAAAAGTAAAACAGTAGACAGCATGTTAGTATAGGGAGTGTGATATTTCAGCGTCTATATAAGAAACCAAAATAGGGGAATCGCACTCACACATAACCCAGAGATGAATGATGAATTCATGCTCCCAAGGGATGGGGGCCGCCATAGTCTGACCCGGGAGCTGACAGGACTGGAGACGGTGACGAACACAGTGGGGAGCCAGGTGAGGAGGTAACAGTTGTGAAACATGAGATTTCTGCTTGGTGGTAAGGCATAGGCTGGAAATATATAGATAAATATCTCAATGAAGTAAGAAGGTAAATTAATTTAATTGTATCACATAGTGATATCCAAAAAGAAAAAAAGAAAAAAATATAAAAAATATAAAATATGTAGATATGTATAACTATATGAATGATAAACCAATCCAAGCAGATGATGTATACAACAAGAGTAGGTTGAATATAGGTGGATATACTGAAATCTATTCAATTGGCAGTACAGGAAGTGGGACAGGTGCAGTGCTGTGTAAATAAGTGATGAGCGGTGTGTGAATGTAAGAGAGGAAGTGTGTGAGACGTGAAAAAAAGAAAAAAGGGGGTTGAAAGATAGAAAGTGATGTGGAGACCAAAAAAAGGGGGAGACCAATTGGTGGAAAGTGGTGGTGGAGACAGAGGGCGAGTGGTGAGTCTGCTTGAGGGTGAAAATAAAGTGAAAAGGAGGACATGCCTCGGACAGAATAGTAAGAGGACAAAGAAAATCCATATGAGGTGAAGCACCATAGAGAAGACCAAGGAGAACGAAAAAGAGTAGCAGCGAATGGGGGAGGAAATGTAATGATAAACCTCACCTGGAGACCCAGAGCATAGGCGCACGAATCCAGTCCTAGAGCACCATGTAGGTGGTAATGGAGACAGAGGTGTAACAAGTGCACCTATGTTGTCCAGTGGTAAAGGTCAGCAACCGCTGACAACCACAGCCACAGATGGAAAAACACCCGCCAACACGTACGAGCACCTGCTCCGGCGCTCATGCGTGGGGGGAGGGCATGGTGCAGATATACAGGTGGCCCCGCCCCCAAAGGGGAGGGGACAGCCAGGGAGAAAACGAGTCTCCCTGTTCGTATATCGCAGCTCCTGGAACAGATATACAGCCACCACTAGGGGGAGCACAGTCATCATAGAGGCTGTATGGGGTGAAAAAATGTATACTCCTGATGAGTGAGCATACTCAAGACTCACGAAACGCGTCAAGTTATTACAATATAGGAGTACATTTTATGATATTTATTTGTTACTGTCACATACCCATTGTGCTGTACATTTTGTTACTATTTATGTTCAACTGCATGAATAAAATATGTCATCTTTTTGTTATCCTATTACTATGGTCACTAATTGTTTACACCTCATCTAAAGTCCCACCCAAAGGGCACCCCCTCTTTTTCTTGTATCGAATCGGGATGGAGGTGTTTTCATTGGACTGTGTGAGACCATTCTTTTATTAAATAGTACTGTTTGACGCTGGCTTGACGCTGACTGAATGCCCTCCAACGCTGACTTAAGGCATGTTAACGCTGGCCGGATGCTGGTTACCGCTGAGCTATTCTTGTAATTGAGCTTCAACTAAAGAAGTCCTCTCTTAGCTGCCTTAGGTACTCCTTCCTGAGGTAGCTACTAGTACAATTTTGCTGCACTGCTGAATGCTTCAGGACCCACACTGGCTCCCCCTTTCACTTCCTTGTCTTCAGGGCTTAGACACTTGGCACCCCCTTTCTGTGCCACAACTACCGGTTAGCTGGCTCCTGGATCCCTTTGACCTTCCGGAGTGGCCCCCTATCTTAGGCAGACCCCTGGGAAGATTCGAGTACTCACAACACTGTTTTTCCTGAAAACTTCTGCCCAGCAGCTCCACTCGGTCAGCAACACTCTGGATCCCTTCTCTGCAGCCCAACTCAACCTCCGGTCCCTAGGCCAACCGCCCAAGACACCTTCACTCTCTGACAGGAGGAGTGACAGCTGTCAGCCTCCTCCTGGGACTCTGCTTCCTGCCAAAGACGCTCTGTCACATGCTCCCGCCAGGTTTATACCCAATCCCATGGAGCATTGCGGCAAACTCCGCCCACTGGGACAGCTATAAACCCTGGTGCGCTATTGGCCAGGTTTCCTCCGCCGTCCAACAAGAGCCCTCATTGGATACATTGGGGAGACTCCCCAGACTTAACAGACTACACCTAGAAACACATGACAGCCTAACTAACTGATCAGGCCCCCCTGATAAGCAGACAGGGCCACACATATACTTTTCCTAGCACCCACCTAGGAGGGTGCTACATTACTATGGCTTAAGTCACAGTAGGCGAATTATGAGGGGCCAGGGTCCCAAATTTGGCGCAGAGATAGGGGAGGTCTATCTCTGGGGGCCCCTAGTATCCCTGTGCCAAATTTGTTGCCCCTAGCCCCTGGGGTTAGGTCAGCTTGGTGCAGTATGGCAAGCTTGGCATTGGTACATTTGCAAGGCCAAAGCTCGGGCCCTGAACATGTCCGGGGGTTCCAAATTTGGCGGGGAGGTTTACCATTACCATCTTAAAAATGTTGGAGTCATTAGCCCTATATATTTTTGTCAAATTTTTATGGGGTCACTTAGAAGCATATAGCTGCCAGTCAATACCACAAAGCAGGGAGTGCTGGCTACCATATTAATCAATAGACTTAGTTATCCGTGAAGAGGGCTTTGCATTACCTATGTTCTGCAGTATTTGGCCAAAGTTGATTTCCATGGCAGCCCATGTAAAAATGAAGCATTAGCCACAAAACATTTGTGTGGCTCCTAGATGTCCTCTAGTATTGGTGTAGCAGGTTTTCCAGGCATTGTGCCTGATGTGGGTCTGCCATTGTTACCGGTAACCTCTCCAGCCCATGTGAGCTGCAACCCTGGGTGTGAGAACTGAAGCATTGATAACTCCGGTATCTTTGTTTGTGGTTTTTATTGTATTTTAAGGGGATGGGAGAAGAGAATGAGTGGGATACTCCTTTAGGCTTCAACTAAATACACTTGGGACTTTGTTCCTGAAAAGTGCCCGTTGGCGCTTTCTTGACTCCAGCCGGCGCCAGCCAACACTCACTAAAAATGAGAACACACTGCAACTTGATAGAAGTGCTGAATCCTTGACTTTAAGTCCAGAAGATCCAGGACTGAGAACTGTAGAACTTCTGACACTATTGTACTGCAAAAGTCACTGAATACTTCCCTCCCGCCTTGGTAGTATGTTGTCGAATTCTGTATAGCTGTAACTTTCAACTGGCACACTCTGTACAATTCAGGGCCCAACTGCAGGTGCCCCCT
The DNA here is from genome assembly GCF_965119305.1 of Pelophylax lessonae. Taxonomy (NCBI): domain Eukaryota; kingdom Metazoa; phylum Chordata; class Amphibia; order Anura; family Ranidae; genus Pelophylax; species Pelophylax lessonae. The sequence continues at coordinate 179,950,539 of NC_138770.1, forward strand.
TTAACCTTGAACTCTTCAGGGTCCACTGACTATGTACCCCCTCTGTAACTTCAGGGTCCTCAACCTAGGTACCCCCTTTACAACTAGCTGGCACTGGATCCCAGAACCTCTTCCGGAGTGGTCCCCTCTAACTTCAAGCAGACCCCCAGGGGCAATCCTCAGTACTCACGACCTGTGTAGGCTTTCCTGGGACTGGAACCCTCTCGCTCTCCTCAGGCTCTCGGCACACCGCATCCCCTCAGCTCAACTCAGCACTCTCTGCATTCCCAGGCGACACCCCAAGATATCCACTTCCTCAGACAGGAGGAGAGACAGCCGTACTCTCCCTCCTGGGACTCTGCTCCCACCAAAGACACCGTGTCACGCACTTCCCCCAAACTTATACCCACTCCCAGAATCCTTTGCAGCATAATCTGCCTTCTGGGGTAGTTACAAGCTTGGATGTGTCCCCTGATTGGGCTTCCTCCACTGCCCTATGAGGAGCATTCTTACAGGAGCCAATGGGTATACTTCCCTCGCAGCAAGCACATCTGGAACTCATGACACCCTATCTAAACAAATCACAGCCCTGCTGTTAGGCAGACAAGGCCCAATATACATTTTCCTAGCACCTACCTGTAGGGTGCTACATTAGTTTGCCAAGTATGGTGCCCTTAACCCATTGGTTAAGCGCCCTAAATTTATAGTAGCTTGACCCGCTATGTTAAACTTTGGCACAGTAGTAGTCTGGACATTTGAGGGACTGCAGCTGTGGCCCCGAATGAGTCTGAGGGGCCATATTTGGCACGGAGGTAGGGGAGGTCACCCTTTACCAAACATTTTAGAGTCGCTAGTCCAAAATTTCCTGGTCAACTATTTCCAGAGCCACTTGAGCCACTTGAGAGTTTGTGGCCCGTACCATGGAGCGGGGAGTGCTGGGTATCGCAGGAATCCCTGGACTCTTAGCTATTCAACAGTATCTGTAGAGCGGGACTCTGCAGTTCCTGTTTTCCATAGTGGTTAGCCAAATCAACCCCTATGCAGGTCCCTGTAACAATTAAGCATTGGCCCCAAAAAATTCATGTGGCCCCTGGGTATCCTATATCTCTGAGCCAAGTTTAAGGTCCCTAGCCACCAGGGTTCAGGTACCACGAGGCCCATAATTTAATTAAGTCAGCTTGGTGCTTTATGGCAATCTTACAGTAGGCACAGTTGCAGGGCCCAAGCTCGGGCACCAAACAAGTCCAGGGGACCATATTTGGCACAGTGGTAGGGGAGATATTCCTTTACCACTCTTAAAATGTTGGAGTAGCTAGCCTGAAATTTTCTGGTCACCTTTTTAATGGGCCCCTTGGGAGTGTATGGCCCACGGGCAGTACCGTGGAGGAGGGACTGGTGGGTGCCATATTAATCTCCATATTCTTAGCTATCCAATGTCCAGGGCTCAGTGGTACCTATGTTGCACGGTATTTGTGCAAATTTGACCCCAATGCCAGTCCTCATGAAAATTAGGCATTGTGTGTGGCCCCTGGGGGTCAGCTAGTATACCTGTACCAAGTTTGGTGCCCATAACCCCCGTGATTCGGGTACCACAGGGCCCTAAATCTATGGTAGATTGACCCGCTATGTTAATCCATGGCTCGGTCGCAGGTGGGAATTTGATGGGGCCACAGCTCGGGTCCTGAAAGAGTCCAGGCTCCCACAGCTTGAGCCCCTGGATATGTTTGGGGCCCAAGGTGTGGCCCCTCAAAATTCCCTACTGTGCCATATATTAACCACTTTTAGACCGGAGGATTTGGCTGCTCAAAGACCAGGCCCTATTTTGCGATTCAGCACTGCGTGACTTTAACGGACAATTGCGCTGTACCTAAACAAAATTGACGTCCTTTTTTTTCCCACAAACAGAGCTTTCTTTTGGTGGTATTTGATCACCTGTGCGATTTTTTTGCGCTATAAATAGAGTTGAGCGGACACCTGGATGTCCGTGTTCAGCGGGTTCGGCCGAACTTTAAAAAAAAGTCTGGGTCCGTGTCCCGGACTTTTGCCGAACTTTTCCCGGACACCGAACCCCATTGAAGTCAATGGGGACCCGAACTTTCAGGCACTAAAATGGCTCTAAAACACCAAAGGAAAGGGCTAGAGTGCTGCAAATGGCAGCAAAACATATTTAAGAGCATGGCAAGTGCTCTGCAAACAAATGTGGATAGGGAAATAACTTAAAACAACAAAAAAAAAAAAAACAGAAAAATAAAACAATGTTCTTCATCTCTGAAGGACGAGGCCCATATGGAGTAGGAGGGAGGTTGAGGTGGTGGTGGATATGGCGGTGTCATAGGCGTGCGCACAGGGTGTGCCGGGTGTACCTGGGCACACCCTAATCACCTAGGGCACATTAGCATTATCGCTCTGTTTGCCAGTGAGGAGATGGGAAAGATCTCCCTCGGACCTGCTCTGCTCTATTTCACTTTGCCAGCAGGGAGAGTAATGTATCGGGCCATGTACATGTAGGCAAACACATGCATGTGTATTTAAACTTTGGGGTGCACACCCTAATGCAATAGGCTGCGCACACCTATGGGCGGTGTAGGTGGAAGCGGCGGTGGAGGAGGACCAGGGCCGGATTAAGAGCATCATGGGCTTGGTGCTGAGGATTTTGAAGGGCCTTAAGGGCCGTGCCTTGGCATGCACCCAGAGGAGGAAGGGTGCAGCCATGCATGCCTAATTCAACATGGGATGCTGTCTCTGAAGCCCATAAACACATCCATGCATCGGCAACTGTCCCTCCTTGTCCGGCCTTCGTGCTGTGTGGGAAGGTTCTGAGGGAGCTGCCTGGGGAAGCGAGCATAGAAGCCAGACTTCTGTGTTAACAAGTGACAGAAGAGCGGTAACAGTGAATATGGCCAACCCGGGGCCTATATAAAAGGTAGGGGCCTGGAGCTGCAGCTCCAATAGCCCCTACGTTAATCTGGCCCTGAGGAGGACGAGGTAGCCAACACTGCTTCTTTTCACAAATTTTAAATGAGGGTACACCCCAAAAGAGTGAGAAAGAGCAAAAATGGAACAATGGGTGGGTAAGGTCGGTATCCATCGCTATTCTGCACAAGGTACGGAAAAGTCCCGTGGGATCCATGCCTGGTTCATTTTAATGAACGTGAGCTTGTCCACATTGTCTCTGGACAGGCGGCTGCGCTTGTCTGTGATAACGCCCCCAGCCGTGCTAAATACCCGTTCAGATAATACACTGGCTGCAGGGCACGCCAGCACCTCCAAGGCGTAAAGGGCAAGCTCAGGCCATGTGCCCAATTTGGAGACCCAGAAGTTGAAGGGGGCAGACCTGTCATTCACTACATGTAGGCGTGTGCACACATACTGCTCCACCATGTTGGTATAATGCTGCCTCCTGCTAAGACGTTCCATATGAGCTGCTGGTGCTGCTGTTTGTTGTGGCGTGCTGACAAAGCTTTTCCACATTTCGGCCATGCTAACCCTGCCTTCTGAGGTGCTGGCGGTGCCCTGGTTGCGTTGGCGACCTCTTCCTCCTCCTCCTCCTCTGCCTTGTGCTTCCACTGTGGCCCCGCTGTCAGGTGGGAATGCCAGCAGCATCACGTCTACCAGCGTGCGCTTGTACTCGCGCATCTTGCGATCGCGCTCCAGTGAGTGAATTAAGGACGGTACGTTGTCCTTGTAACGGGGATCCAGCAGCGTGGCCACCCAGTAATCAGCACAAGTTAGAATGTGGGCAACTCGGCGGTCGTTGTGGAGACACTGCAGCATGTAAATCGCTCATGTGTGCCAGGCTGCCCAGAGGCAATGAAAGGCTGTCCTCTGTGGGAGGTGTATCGTCTGTGTCCTCTGTATCCCCCCAGCCACGCACCAGTGATGGCCATGAGCTGGCCTGGGTGCCACCCTGCTGTGAACATGCTTCCATCTCCTCCTCCAGCTACTCCTCCTCATCCTCCTCATCCTACAGAACTGTGCCCCTGCTGGACAATTGTGTCCCTGGCGTTTGTGTGTGCAGGAACCCACCCTCGGAGCCCCTTGCGAATGACTGCCCTGAAAGCCTTGGAAATGTTACCTCTTCATCCTCCTCCTCCTCCTCCTCCTCATCCTGTGCCACATCCTCTTCCATCATCGCCCGAATTGTTTTTTGAAGGAGGCATAGAAGTGGGATAGTTAAGCTGAGAACGGCGTCATCGGCACTGGCCATGTTGGTGGAGTACTCAAAACAGTGCAACAAGGCACACAGGTCTCGCATGGAGGCCCAGTTATTGGTGGTGAAGTGGTGCTGTTCCGCAGAGCGACTCACGCGTGCGTGCTGCAGCTGAAACTCCACTATGGCCTGCTGCTGCTCGCACAGTCTTTGCAGCATGTGCAAGGTGGAGTTCCACCTTGTGGGCACGTCACATATGAGGCGGTGAGCGGGAAGGCCGAAGTTACGCTGCAGCGCTGACAGGCGAGCAGCAGCAGGGTGAGAACGCCGAAAGTGCGCACAGACGGCCCGCACTTTCTGCAGCAGCTATGACATATCGGGGTAGTTTTTAAGGAACCTCTGCACCACCAAATTCAGCACATGCGCCAGGCAAGGGATGTGCGTCAAACCGGCTAGGCCCAGAGCTGCTATGAGATTTCGCCCGTTATCGCACACCACCAGGCCGGGCTTGAGGCTCGCTGGCAGCAACCACTCATTTGTCTGCTGTTCCATGCTCCTCCACAACTCCTGCGCGGTGTGTGGTTTGTCCCCCAAACAGGTTTTAAAACTGCCTGCTGTCGTTTACCCCTGGCCGTGCTAAAGTTGGTGGTGAAGGTGTTACGCTGTCTGGATGAGGAGGCGGTAGAGGATGAGGAAGCGGAGTAGGAGGAGTTAGGAACAGGAGGCAAACTGAAGCGCCCTGCAATCCTCGGTGGCGGAAGGACATGCGCCAAATTGCTATCCGCCTCAGGCCCATCCGCCACTGCATTTACCCAGTGTGCCGTTAGGGAGATATAACGCCCCTGACCGTGCTTACTGGTCCACGTATCGGTACTTAGGTGGACCTTGGCACAGATGGCGTTGCGCAGTGCACACCTGATTTTTTCCCCCACTTGGTTGTGCAGGGAAGGGATGGCTTGCCTGGAAAAGTAGTGGCGGCTGGGCACGACGTACTGTGGGACAGCCACCGACATAAGGTTTTTAAAACTGTGTGTCTCCACCAGACGGAATAACAGCATTTCAAAGGCCAAGAATTTTGAAATGCTGGCATTCAGGGCCAGGGATCGCGGGTGGGTAGGGGGGTACTTCCTCTTCCTCTCAAGTGTTTGGGAGATGGAAAGCTGAACGCTTCCACAGGACATTGTGGAGATGGTTGGTGACCCAGGTGGTGGTGTTGCTGACAGATCCTCTGTTTGCGGGGTGGCAGGTGCCGGTATCACTACAGATGTGGCTGGAGCGGCCGAGACTGCAGCAGAAGAGGAAGCAGGATGAGCCAGAGACGTTTCTTGGTTTTGAAGGTGTCTACTCCACTGCAGCTCGTGCTTTGCACTTAGATGCCTGATCATGCAGGTTGTGTTCAGGTTGAGAAGGTTTATGCCTCGCTTCAGGCTCTGATTGCACAGGGTGCAAACCACTCGTGTCCTGTCATCAGCACATTTTCTAAAGAACTTCCACGCTAGAGAACTCCTTTGAGCTGACTTTGGTGACTTTCTCGTTCCCTTGCTACGTTGGGCAGTAGCAGGCGTAGTGTCTAGGGCACGGGCGCTCCGCTTCTGCACCCTGCTCCCTCTTCTGCTGTGCTGGTGGCTCTGTGCGACCACCGCCTCTTCCTCCAAACTACTCAGGTCACCTGCATGACGTTAATTCCATGTGGGGTCGAGGACCTCATCGTCCTCCACATCATCTTCCACCCAGTCTTCACCCCTGCCCTCCTTGTCAGTCTCCACAATGCTGAACGCCCCAGCAGTTGGCAACTGCGTTTCGTCATCATCGGAGACGTGCTGCGATGGTCCTTGCATGTACTCATCTTGAGAAATGAGTGGTTGGGCATCGCTGCACTCAATCTCTTCCACTTCTGGGGCAGGGCTAGGTGGATGGCCCTGGGAAACCCTGCTGACAGAGTCCTCAAAAAGAACAAGAGACTGCTGTATGGCTTGGGGCTCAGACTGCTTGCCTGATTTGCAAGGGGGTGAGGTGAAAGACGGTTGGACATCGGCTGCAGGTGCCAACTCTGACCTTTCTGCAGTAGACTGGGTGGGAGACAATGTGAAGGAACTGGAGGCACTGTCAGCAGCAAACAAATCTACTATCGCCTCTCTGTGTTCTGGCCTCATCACTTCTAGAGGTGTATGATGCCCTACCAAATACTGATGCAGGTTCTGTCGCCTACTAACACTTGAGGAAGGTGTTTCACTTGTGCGTGTAGCTGGCACAGATCGACCACGTCCTCTCCTTGCAACAGGAAAGAAATGGGGAAAAAAGCGCCAGTGGAGTGCAGTTTTAAAAGAAGGAAGTTTTATTAAAAAGAGGAACAGGTAATGGTGACTCGATAATGGACTCACTTCAGTGCAGTCACTGTGGTGCCCTCCCTGGTGTTGGTCAGTTAGCTCGGTGCCTGCTCTGGGTCCTGATGCGGTCCAATCATCCGGGAGAAGTCCGGGATCTCTCAGGCAACTTCCGGGTCGGATCGGCATAGGAGATGTGGAGCGTTGTGGAGGCTTCTTCCGGCTGCGTCTGACGTCACGGGGTGTCTGGGCTTTGGTGGGCGTATCCGGGCGTCACAACATGTTTCGGAGCATGCGCAACATGCCGCTGGCGGGCATGCGCACTCCTTTGTCAAGTGTCCAGATGGGAGGACGTGCAGGAGATTATATGAGAGGCTGGGGGCGTCATTAAGGATTAAAAGCGGCAACGGCCAAAGAGAATCTTAAAGCGGCAATGTTCATAGGAGGCACAGGGGAAAAAAATGTGTATAAGATAACACACAAATATGTTTAACGTCCGAAATGTCTTTCTTGACAAAGCTGACCAAGTGGTCCGGGGGCATATTCCAGGCACAGGATAAAAACATTTGATACTTGTACAAAAAGGAAACACTGAGAGGCATATCTGAATATACAGGGACTAGACAGTGATCATGAAAGCAATAATAATAATATGGTTATAATTACAGCTGGTTGAGGTAAATGGCAATTAAGGGAAGGCTAGTGTCTACGGGGCTGACCCCATGAGAAGTGGGTCAGGGGATCATCTTCCTGTTTGGGTAGAAAGAGATCAGGGGGGGGGGGCGGGAAGGGGGGAAAAGAAGAAGTGGAGCTGGGTGGGGTAATGGGGAGGGGGGTGGGGGGGGTTGTTATGGTAGAGGTAAGGAGAGGAAAGGGTAAGGGAGGGGAGGGGGGAGGGATGATAGGAGGCAAAAAGGAGGGGGGGGAAAGGGGAGAAAGGGGAAAAAGAAGGGGGGGAAAGGAGGAGGGGGGAGAGGAGGAAGGGGGGGTTGTTAATTTGGGGGGTAGGGGGGGGGGGAAATGGGGGGGGGGGTTGGTGGGTTAGGGTGCATACTTACGGGTGGTGTTCTTGATGGGCATGAATTATGTAGGGTATATGTGACCTGAAATGAGGACAACAGAAAGCGTTAGATTTTGGATTATTATGAGGGCTAAAGGATAGTGTTCACATCAAGTTCCTCGTTGAGTCCGGAGGGACTGAGGCTGTCCAAGGTGTAAATCCAGAACGTTTCACGTTCACAAAGTAACGCGAAACGTTCTGCTGGCGGTATGGTGTTTGGGATGGATTCGAGGACCCAGATTTTTAGACCGGCAGTGGATTGGTGGTGGAATTCCAAAAAGTGTCGTGGGACACTGTGATGGTCGCTCCCTGTCTCTATATAGCGTCTATGTTTTCCAAACCGTTGTCTAAGGGGGCAGGTGGTGCGGCCCACATATAACCGAGGGCATGGGCAAGAGAGACAGTATATTACATAGTCAGTGGAACAGTTATAGAAGTCTTTGAAGGTATAAGTGATGCCTTTATGTATAAATGATTTTTGGCCATGTTGGATAAAGGCACACGTTTTGCATAGGGCCTTTTTACATTGAAAGATCCCTTTTAGTGGTATGAGGCAAAGGGGATTGGGTTTGGGAGTTTTTAGCTTGCTGGGTGCTATTTTAGCTTTAAGTGATGGAGCCTTGCGGTAAGTAATGCGGGGTTTGTCCATAATATGGGTGGAGAGGTGTGAGTCCTGTTTGAGGATACCCCAATGTCGGGAGAGTATGCTCTCCATTTTTTTATGTTTTCCGTGGAATTGGGTGATGAAGCGGACTGCGGTGTCTGATTGGGTGTTCTCTTTTTTGGGGGGTTTGCCTGGCAGGTATGTGGTGTAAGCTGTATCGATTATGTGGTCTGGGTAACCTTTATCTTGAAATTTCTTTTTTAGATGTTGACTGTGAGTATGGTAGTCGGTATCTTTGGTGCAGTTTTGTCGTAGACGGCAAAACTGACTTTTGGGTATGTTGTTAACCCACAATGGATGGTGGCAGCTGTCATAGTGGAGGTATGAGTTCCCTGCGGTGGGTTTTGTGTAGTTGCTGGATATAATGGTGTTACCGTCATGGCTTAGTTCTAAGTCTAAGTATGCCAGTTTGTCCGGATGCCATGCATGGGTGAAAGATAAACTGAAGGGGTTGTCATTACAATGATCAACAAAGTCCTGGATGATGCTGGGGGGGCCGTCCCAAATGATGATCAGATCGTCAATGTATCGGCCATAGAATATCAGGTGTTTAGTGTATGGGTTGTTATGCCAGATAGATGTATTTTCCCAGAAGCCCATTGTGAGGTTGGCATATGAGGGGGCAAAATTGGCGCCCATGGCAGTGCCTGTGGTTTGTAGATAGTATGTGTTTTGGAATGAGAAATAATTGTGGGTTAAGCAGAATTTGATGGCGTCTGTGATGAATACGGCCTGTTCCGGATTGATGAGATTATCTAGGGAGAGAAAGTGTTGAATGGAGGTAAGACCCACCTCGTGGGGAATAGAAGTGTATAGAGATGTAACGTCTAATGATAGCCAGAGATATTGTTCCTCCCAGTTGTAGGGTCGGAGGAGCTCCATGAGGTGGGCTTCATCTCTAATGTAAGATGGGAGGGATTGGGCTAACGGTTGGAGGAATGTGTCTGTGTATTGTGAAAGTCCGCTAGTGATGCTGTCCATAGCTGCGACTATTGGTCTGCCTGGGGGTGTGGTGGAGTGTTTATGTATTTTGGGAAGGTGGTAGAAGTATGGTGTTTTGTAGAAGCTTCTTTTCAGGAAGCTGGCTTCCTTGGGGTCTATGATTTTGGCTTTGGTGGCTGTGGTGATGAGTATTTCCAGTTCAGCTTGAAATTCCGGTAGTGGGTCTTTGAGTAGAATGGAATATGTGTTTTTGTCTGAAAGTAAACGGAGGGCTTCATTAACATAATCTGATTTATTTTGGATGATTATGCCGCCACCTTTGTCTGCAGGTTTGATAATGATATCAGTGTTGTGTGTGAGATTTTTAAGTGATTGTCTTTCTCCATGACTGAGATTGTGTGGTAGTCTTTTACGGTGGGTTTGGCTGTTGTTTTCGCACATTTTTTGCAGATCAGCGAATACCACCCTGTAAAAGGATTCGATGTATGGCCCTTTGGACCGGGTGGGATTGAATGTTGACTTGGGACGCAGGGCTGTATGTTGTATGGGTGGGGAGGTCTGAGGGTGTTGGGTATAGAGTAGTAGTTCTGAATCTATGTCATCAGGTGGTTCTTCTGTATAGGTGGAGTAATCTAGTGTACTGACTGGGCTGGTAAAGGAGTAGTCTTCGTGTGTTGTAGGTATAGCCGTGGGTGTCTGGGTACTGGTGGGTGTGGGTGGGATGGAGTCAGTGTTTTGGTGTTTGTTGGACTGTATATTGAAGTGTCTGGTCAATGTAAGTTTCCGGGCAAACTTATGGAGGTCTTTGAATAATTGAAATGAGTTGGGTGCTATGGTGGGTGCAAACGATAGACCTCTGCTTAGAAGAGAGAGATCTTGAGAGGATAATTGATGCGAGGACAGGTTGAAAATCTTCACAGTTTCGGGAATTTGTTTTTTATTTTTGTGGGTTCTGCGTCTGCCTCTACACCCTCTTCTATGTGTTTTCGTTTGAGACGTCTTTTTCAGAGGGGGCCCACCTCTAAAAAAACAATGGAGTCGGGGTTTGAGGGTGTAGGTATATCACCCGTTCCAAAATCTCCAACGACTATTTGTGGGTCCTTGGGGGTTATGGGGGGTGGTGCAGGGGGGCTTGGATTTATAATCCGCTGTGGGCCGGTTGTGAAGGACGGAGGGTCTTTGGACTGTGTATTGGATGGCTGGGGTATTATGGCTGTAGGCTTGTTAGGGCGCTGGGAAATGGAACGGGGGAGGCGGGGAGTATGTGGGGCTGATCTATGTTTGGGGTTCAAATGGGTGGGAAGATTTTTAGAAGGTTTGGGGAGTTGGTGTGGGGGACCTGATTGTATGAATTTGTTTGGCATGGTAGGGCCACTAGTGGTGGGTGCGGGTTTTTGGGGGGGAGGAAGGGCTTTATTGTATGGTCGGGAATTTATTATGAGGTCTAGATCCGGGTCTAGTAGGGAAGGGATGTGTGGATTTTCTTTCCAAGAAAATATTTTTGCAGTTTGATAATCGTTTAGGTCTCGTTTAAATTTGCCCAATTTTATTCTAATTAGGTGGTCTTCCTGTTTTTTGGTGTTACGCTTGAGTATGTCCAGCCAGGAGGTTGGCACATTTTGTTCATGTGAGAGAATATTTTGGGTAAGCATTTGTATGTGGTGGACTTGTTCTTTATATTTAACTGTTCTTTGTTTGGAGAGGACGCTTAGGAGCTTGGCGGTACAGAATTCAGCTATCCCTTGCCATTCTTTAAGGTGAGTGGGGTCCAGGAAGGAGCAAGTGGTTAAAATTCTGAGGCCTCTAGGTGTGATATTGCTGGAAATGTATCTGGAGAGGAAAAAATTGTCCCACCAGTGGGTGTTGGCTGAGTGGATCAGCCGTTCTAGTTTTTTGAAAAGACCACATAAAGTTTGTCTAGTGGTTCTGGGGAGGGTGGGGGTGGCGGTAAACAAATGGCCCGGTAGAGTGGTGTATAAGTTCTCTAGGGTATCATATTTATGTAATTCTATCTCGTCTATGAGATCCATATTTCGGGGTGTGTTTAGAGGATGGTGTGAGGTGGACAGGTGGGTGGCCCGATGTTTTGGGTGGGGACTGGGAACGGAGGGAGAGAGGGCGTTGGGACTAGTTTGGGCCGCTAAAAATAAAGGTAATCTGATAGGGAATAGGGGCTGGTTGGAGCCGTTTATGTGATAAATGATGGGGATTAAAAAAAGCCGCTATAAATAAAATTGTGTCACTTGGTTTAGGCTAACAAGGGCCTGAAACTGTAGGTGACACACATATATGTTATGTGACAATGCATATGCCAATAATATATGTATAAAACAACAATAGGATGGAGAACACACACAGTGAATGAAACAGTGGGAGGGTGGTAGGGGGTCAGCAGGAGTAAACAACAACAACAACAATATCAATATCAGCAGTGTTTGTATCATACACAAGTAAGTTTAAGAATATACCAATCACACCTGGGTGTGAGTAAAAAATGACAGAGCCTGATGGCTTAATGGGTGTTTTGGGTTTGGTTATGAGGGGGTGCCAAGCCCAGGTGTGGAGGGGGCTAATGCAGCAGTCTGAGAGAACACAGGGATCTGTGGCAGCCAAAAAGTTATGCTTCAGAACACTGGAGAAAGAGAGTATGTTATTAAAGCGCTCACAGGGGGTGCTGCTCTCTATTGTGGCTGCTAGTAGAGGCAAATGGTCAGGCGGGGTTCAGGCAGGACACTGGTACTTAGACGAGTTGTCAGCTGGAGCAGCCTTGGGGGGGGAGTAGGGCTCAGATGCCTGGAGGCTGAGAGTGTTGGGCTGACCCCGGGTGTAAGGGGGGAGGGGGGAGGGGGGAGTCCGGGTGTGGACGATCCACTGTTCAGTGGGTGGATGAGGATGGGTTGCACTCCGGGCTGCTCTCCGGGTGAGCGAAGCAGCTCAATGTTAATCATAAAAGAAAGGGGGAAAAAAGCGCCAGTGGAGTCCAGTTTTAAAAGAAGGAAGTTTTATCAAAAAGAGGAACAGGTAATGGTGACTCGATAATGGGCTCACTTCAGTGCAGTCACTGTGGTGCCCTCCCTGGTGTTGGTCAGTTAGCTCGGTGCCTGCTCTGGGTCCTGATGCGGTCCAATCATCCGGGAGAAGTCCGGGGTCTCTCAGGCGACTTCCGGGTCGGATCAGCATAGGAGATGTGGAGCGTTGTGGAGGCTTCTTCCGGCTGCGTCTGACGTCACGGGGTGTCTGGGCTTTGGTGGGCGTATCCGGGCGTCACAACATGTTTCGGAGCATGCGCAACATGCCGCTGGCGGGCATGCGCACTCCTTTGTCAAGTGTCCGGATGGGAGGACGTGCAGGAGATTATATGAGAGGCTGGAGGCGTCATTAAGGATTAAAAGCGGCAACGGCCAAAGAGAATCTTAAAGCGGCAATGTTCATAGGAGGCACAGGGGAAAAAAATGTATATAAGATAACACACAAATATGTTTAACGTCCGAAATGTCTTTCTTGACAAAGCTGACCAAGTGGTCCGGGGGCATATTCCAGGCACAGGATAAAAACATTTGATACTTGTACAAAAAGGAAACACTGAGAGGCATATCTGAATATACAGGGACTAGACAGTGATCATGAAAGCAATAATAATAATATGGTTATAATTACAGCTGGTTGAGGTAAATGGCAATTAAGGGAAGGCTAGTGTCTATGGGGCTGACCCCATGAGAAGTGGGTCAGGGGATCATCTTCCTGTTTGGGTAGAAAGAGATCAGGGGGGGGGCGGGAAGGGGGGAAAAGAAGAAGTGGAGCTGGGTGGGGTAATGGGGAGGGGGGTGGGGGGGGGTTGTTATGGTAGAGGTAAGGAGAGGAAAGGGTAAGGGAGGGGAGGGGGGAGGGATGATAGGAGGCAAAAAGGAGGGGGGGGGAGGGGAGAAAGGGGAAAAAGAAGGGGGGGAAAGGAGGAGGGGGGAGAGGAGGAAGGGGGGGGGTATAAAATTGAGGAAGATGCGGCTTTTTGTCTATTGCATATATCGGAGTGGCCAGTAGGGAAATATGAAAAAAACTGTTTTGCCTCACATGATGAACGCTGCAAGAGCGTGTATACCTTTATTTTGGAGAAAAAGACAAGCTCCGGCTATATTTGATTGGGTTAGAAAGCTAGAATATATCAATAAAATGGAAGATCTAGTGCTTTCGGCACAACATAAACAGGACCAATATAAAATGGTATGGAGAAATTGGAACCTGTTTATGAGCTCAGAGGAGGGGAGGCAAATGTTAAGGTCTCCACCTCAGAATGAGGAAATTATATGCTAGACTTGGAGGAGAGGGGAAGGGGGGAGTTCCTATTTTTTTTTTTTCTTCTTTACTTTTCTCCCCGGTTTCTGTGTTGATGGGGAATGATAGCGGAGTATGTTGGAGGGGAAGAATGGGGAGTGTTAGGAATGAGAGGGGTGGGAGGGGAGGGGGGAAGGGGGTTTTAGGGGAAAAGGAGGAAAAGGGAAGATGTGGTGAAGAAGATAAGGGGATTATAGATGAATTTAGGACCTAAGTAATAATTGAGATAAGAATATAAGGAAGGAAGGTAAGGATAAAATGAATAGGAGCAAAAAGGAGACTTGCTAACTTGATATTGCCTTGCCCCAGGGATAATATTGGTTAAGTGATAGTAAATGTCTAGATTGGAATTTACAGAGGAGTAGAATAGTCCTCTGAGAGAAGAAAAGCCTAAAGTATATGATGATCTGTTAGAGAATCAACCTTGTTCTTTGTAATATAATGTATAAGTAATGATTTCCCTTGAAAACAAAATAAAGAGATAAATAAAAAAAAAAAAGAAAATATGATCAAAAAAAGTGTATGTATCTCACACGTACAGAACCACACTAGGCCCCAATTACTATTGTTTGTACCCCTAAAGGCAGGATGAGGAGTAGGAGGAGTTTGGAACAGGCAGCACCCTCAAATCTTAAGAAGTATGAGATGAACCCCAAAAACTTGGAAAGGTGGATCTCACACGTACCAACACAGACTATCCCGCAATTTAACTAATCCCCAAAGGTTTTTATTGAATAGCGGAATAGAAAATATGATCAAAAAAAGTGTATGTATCTCACACGTACAAAACCACACTAGGCCCCAATTACTATTGTTTGTACCCCTAAAAGGCTGGATGAGGAGTAGGAGGAGTATGGAACAGGCAGCACCCTCAAATCTTCAGAAGTATGAGATGAACCCCAAAAACTTGGAAAGGTGGATCTCACACGTACCAACACAGACTATCCCGCAATTTAACTGATCCCCAAAGGTTTTTATTGAATAGTGGAATAGAAAATATGATCAAAAAAAGTGTATGTATCTCACAAGTACAAAACCACACTAGGCCCCAATTACTATTGTTTGTACCCCTAAAAGGCTGGATGAGGAGTAGGAGGAGTATGGAACAGGCAGCACCCTCAAATCTTCAGAAGTATGAGATGAACCCCAAAAACTTGGAAAGGTGGATCTCACACGTACCAACACAGACTATCCCGCAATTTAATTGATCCCCAAAGGTTTTTATTGAATAGCGGAATAGGAAATATGATCAAAAAAAGTGTATGTATCTCACACGTACAAAACCACACTAGGCCCCAATTACTACTGTTTGTACCCCTAAAAGGCTGGATGAGGAGTAGGAGGAGTATGGAACAGGCAGCACCCTCAAATCTTCAGAAGTATGAGATGAACCCCAAAAACCCCAAATATCATTCAGCTCTGCTGCAGGCCACAATTTAATTTTTTTTAACCCAAGGCTGTATATTGAATAGTGGAATAGAAAAAAAGTGTATGATTTTTGAAACCACTCAATAATAGCACATGTGAACTGAACACAGCAGTGTATGATCAGTCACTCAGCACAGCACAGCTGAAGGAAAAATGCTGCACACAGTGCCTGATAGAAAAATACTTTTCTCCCTCCTCCTCAGTGGGCAAAAAAGATTGTGTTCACTGCACCCCAAAAAGATTGTGTTCACTGCACCCCAAAAAGATTGTGTTCACTGTACCCCAAAAAGATTGTGTTCACTGCAGCCCACACACAGCAAAATGGATGTGGACCACTGACACCTGCCTATCTCCTATCCCACACCACACAGCAATATCGATTGTAGTTTGTTGAACACACGGTCTGACCCTAAAAATCAGCAGACTCTGTCCCTAAAAGGATTGATAAGATCGTAGATCGGGTGACTGCAAACCCCCCCCCCCCCCCCCACACAGCAATATCGATTGCAGTTTGTAGAACACACTGTCTGACCCTAAAAATCAGCAGACTCTGTCCCTAAAAGGATTGATAAGATCGTAGATCGGGTGACTGCAACCCCCCCCCACACAGCAATATCGATTGTAGTTTGTAGAACACACTGTCTGACCCTAAAAATCAGCAGACTCTGTCCGTAAAAGGATTGATAAGATCGTAGATCGGGTGACTGCAAACCCCCCCCACACAGCAATATTGATTGTAGTTTGTAGAACACACTGTATGACCCTAAAAATCAGCAGACTCTGTCCCTAAAAGGATTGATAAGATCGTAGATCGGGTGACTGCAAACCCCACCCCACACAGCAATATCGATTGTAGTTTGTAGAACACACTGACCCTAAAAATCAGCAGACTCTCTCCCTAAAATGCCTACAACTCGCCCTGCCTAACACACTCCGACCTGTCCCTCAATTCTATCCAGACACAAATGTTTTTTTTTTCCTGTCTGTCCCTAATCAGCAGCCAGCACGTTGATGTGTGCTCTCTCCCTGAACTAAACAGCAGAATGACGCCGCAGCGGCGCTGCCTCGAACTTATAAAGACTTGGTCACATGCTTCAGACGGCCAATCACAGCTACTGATACATTTGTAGGCATGGCTGGGATGGCTTAGGCACACCAGTTAAACGCTTGTTGATTGGCTGTTGAAAGCCCGCCATGAAAAGCGTACCAAAGCATGCAAAACCCGGAAATAAAACGACCGAACAAGGATTTTTACCCGAATATACAGTAAAGTTTTCCGGTCCGTGTTCGGGTAACAAAAATCCAATTATTCGGTACGAACACGAATAATACAGTCCGTGTTCGCTCAACCCTAATGATGGGCAGTGTTGGGGTAGTTACTCAAAAAATGTAACTAGTTACTAGTTACTTCTGTAAATTGTAATGAGATTACTTTACTAGTTACTGCATTTGAAAAGTAACTTCACTACTTATTACTTTACCTCCCTCTTTCTTAATTGACCGTGTAGAAGAAGATACATGACACTCTTTCTGCATAGAGTTTATTGTATAAACACAGGCTTTGGGAAACATGAGAACAAAACCTGAAAAAACAGAATAAAACATAAAGTGCAACAAAAAGTCATAAAATTCATCCCTCTCTATTCTTCGAAATAAAGATTGTATCGCATGGCTTGGGTAACGCAGGAAAGCGTGTTCCTATAGCCTAGTAAAGTAGTGTAGTTACCTCCTATAGCCTAGTAAAGTAGTGTAGTTACCAATATTAGTATTGTAACTAGTTACTTTACTTAGTTACCAAAAAAAGTAATGTAGTTACTGTAATCAGTTACTTTGTAAATAGTTACCCCCAACACTGATGATGGGTTGAAACTATTATTATTGTTTATAAGTTCCGCCATAATTCTATATAAAAAAAAAACTTAAGCAAGAAACACCATAACCAAAGATCCTTCATGCATTCTGCTTTAGTACTTCTCTGCAATTACTTGCAAAACCCTGTAGGCCTAACTTCATACAACCATTCATGAGAAACAGGAGTGCGTGAAGACCACTTAGATGCAGACAATTTGAAATGCTTTGTTTGTTGTCAGCACTTTAATTTCATTACCAAAAAGTTTATTTTGACTAATAGTCTAATTTTCTACCATATACAATTGAATAAAATTAACAGCTAGCTAACACACTCTTATATTTCAGGAATGGACTATATCAAACGAAGTATTGAAGACCCCTCGTTGCAGTCCAGTGAGGTCAACAGGTCCAGCTCATCTGATGAAGACGACTTCTTTTCTGGCATGCAGGGTTCGAAGGCACAAGACAGTGCCAAACAGCTAGATGCGTACTTGTCATGTTCAGCAGATAACATGGACTTGCTCAAGTCTTTTCCAGCTGTGTGCAAGTTGTCTGTTAAGTTAAACACACCCCTTCCAGCATCAGCAGCCTGCGAGAGGCTTTTTAGTATTGCAGGATTAGTCTTTAGCCCTAGAAGAGCAAGACTGAGTAGTTCCAATTTTGAAAACCAACTACTTTTGAGGATAAACCAAAGATTTCTAACTTAAACTGGTATGCATAAAGCAGTCATATAAATATATTTAAGAAGGGAATAAGCTGTGGAGAAAAAAACATCACAAGCAGGGAAGAGAGGGTAGGGATGCTTTAAAGGGGAAGGGGCATATTTGATCTGTTTTTGTTTAAGCTCAATGTTTTTAGGTGCTCTAATCACTTTTGTTTTTACATAAGAAATACTTGAACGTGGCCTACTGGCCTTTGAGATCTTTTAGTTGCCCTAACAAGTGGAGGATGAAAAGAAAATGTGTAACTTCCAAAAATGACTGCTTTATGCACACTAAGAAGAAGGAAATAAGCTGTGGAGAAATAAATGTGAATATTAAGGGCGCACTGCTGCTGATGCTGATATGTAAAAAAGCTGCTACCAGGACAAAAATAAATGAATCTGTGATAAATAAATATGGTGCACTAAATCATATATAAACCAATATACAATATACAGTATTCCAATAATGGAACAGTGTATGACATCAAAGTCCAAAATATTGTGAATCTTGAAATATGTGACAAAACAAGATGAATATATTTTTAAATGTGCAGGAATCAAACAGGACCTATTCCAAATAATAGGTGCAGACTCATACCACCTTGTTGATTTCCCCCTTACCCGGCGAATGAAGGTAAGTGCAAAATTATATCCGAATAGACTCTTCCAGTGAAACAAAACTGCAAAACCTGTGCTCTCATCTTCCAGTGAAAAAGGCAAAATCAGCCTCTTAGATAAAAGTTCTATGTACACTTGTGACTCTCCTTGGTTGGGAGGTTCTCTTCCCCCTTAACAGCAGATATGTAGACCAGGCTTGGCTTGAGCGGCTCCCACAGATACCAGTAGACAAGACTCACTGATGATTGGCAGCTCTTCCAAGTAGATACATATTTGCCAGCACACCAAGGATCTTGCAAAAGCAGTCCAAAAAAAACTTTATTCAAGATAAGATCACATCAGAAAAATATAGTGCAAAGTTTCAGAGCCGCACAGGACCCCTTCGTCGTCCTGTGCGGCTCCGAAACGTTGCACTATATTTTTCTGATGTGATCTTATCTTGAATAAAGTTTTTTTGGACTGCTTTTGCAAGATCCATGGTATGCTGGCAAATATGTATCTACTTGTAACTAATCCAGTTGCCAACTGGTGATCGCTTCAGCACCCAGTACACACAAGCCTACAAACCAGGAAGGTGTGCCATAGGAATATGAACTATATAATATATGGCAGCTCTTCCATTCTCTGACTTGCTTGCACTATGTGAAGCGGCTGTTTGAGCCCGGCACTCTGCATCTGGAAACTTCTAGTCTTGTCTACTGTGGTATCTGTATGGGAGCTGCTCAAGCCTGGTCTACATATCTGCTGTTGAGGGGAAAGAGAACCTCCCCCAACCAAGGAGAGTCACAAGCGTACATAGACCTTTTTTCTGGTAAGAGGCTGATTTTGCTTTTTTTCACTGGAAGTTGAGAGCACAGGATTTGCAGTTTTGTTTCACTGGAAGAGTCTATTTGGATATTATTTTGCACTTACCTTCATCCGTCGGGTAAGGGGGAAAGGGGGAGTCTGCACCTATTATTTGGAATAGCACCTGTTTGATTCCTTCACTGTTGAAAATATATTCATCTTGTTTTGTCACATATATTTATATATATATATATATATATATATATATATATATATATATATATTTGAAGATTCACAATATTTTGGACTTTTTATTGACTTTGATTTCATACATTCTTCCTTTATTTCATTATTGGAATATATTGTTGTATATCACATTGGTTTATATATGATTTTGCGCACCAATAAGCTGTGGAGAAAAAAAACATGCAGGGAAGAGAAGGAGGGATTCTTTAAACGGGAAAGGGAGGGACATACATTATCTGTTTTTGTTTACAAAAAGTTACAGCCAAAGGAATTGTGATTGTCCTTTAGGTTAATCATTTGAAATAATAAAAAACAATATGATGTTCAAACCTTTGACTTCTTTCTTTAATAACTACATAACACAGTACTTGTACTTTTACTTTCAGTACTTGAGTAGCAATTTTTTTTTAAAACTACTGGTACTTTTACTTTCAGTACTTGAGTAGCAAAATTTAAAAAAAAACTACTTGCAATACTTAAGTACAAAAAATGTTGAATACTTTAGTACTTCTACTCAAGTCACTTTTTGATCGAGCGCTTGTACTTTTACTCAAGTATGGATTTCGAGTACTTTATACAACTCTGCTACTTGCCCACCGGGGCATAGCCCAATGATGGTATCACGTACCTGATCAGAGGCCGAGGTGCTGAGAGGGCTTCCCTTGTGGCTAAGTGCAAGGCACCCCTGGAGGTGGAGACAGGGAATGCTGTGCCCAAAGGAACAGGGATCGCCAGCTGCGGCAAGCTCCGGTGAAGAGGTGACTGCTGTGGTAGTGCGTGCTGAAATGCAGGATGCCTTGAAGGTGACTGGAGGAGGTAGCCAGGCGTGCGACAAGAGCGAGGTCAAGGTCAAGCCAAGGGGTCAAACACAGTTCATCAAGCAGTAGAGGAGTCCGTAGGAGCAAGCCGGGGGTCATACACGGGAACAGCAGACTGAAGCAGAGTAGGTAAACAAGCCGATGGTCGGAGCCAGAAGGAGAGACAAGACAGGTGAGACAAGCCGGGTCGGTAACAGGTAATCCAAGTAAACAGGAACAGGAACACAGGAAGCAGGAAACAGGAAGCTGAAGATCATCCAGCAACTAATGGCTGGAGCAGGCTGGTTTAAATAGGCCACTGGGCGTCGCTGCATTAGTGTGGGCGGAAGATCCAGCTCTCTTGTGGGAAGTTTACTGACAGTGCCCCCCCCCCCCCCCAAAGGGCAGCCTCCGGATGCCCAATTGGGCCTGCTTCTCAGGATGCTTGTTGAAAAATTCTCTAAGAAGTTTGGGGGCATGAACGTTATTTGCAGCCTCCCATGAACTTTCCTCAGGTGAATACCCTTTCCACTTAATCAGGTATTGGACCTGTCTTCCCCTCTTTCGGCAGTCTAGGATGGTCTCTACCTCATACTCAAATTCCTCACCCACCGAGATGAAAGGTGGAGGTGGATCACCCCTTCCTGAGAAAGGGCCAGAAGAGGCAGACTTGAGCAAGGAGATATGGAAAACAGGATGGATCCTGTAGGAATCCGGTAAGGAAAGTTCGAAGGCTACAGGATTGATTTCCTTCTTGATTTTGAAAGGGCCAATGTACCTTGGACCCAACTTCCGTGATGGGCAGGGTAGTTTGAGGTTTGCCGTGGAGAGCCACACTTCATCCCCCACTTTCAAGGCTGGATTCTCCTTTCTCTTCTTGTCATATGACCTCTTATAATCTTCCTGCGCTTTACGCATGGTTGCCTGGAGGGTTAGGTAGTTCTCTTGGATAAAGGTTAATCTATCCTGAACCGCAGGTACCGTTGCTTCTGGTACAGAGTTGGGTAAAAAAGAGGGGTGAAAGCCGTAATTGGCCCAGAATGGGGATTGGTTGGTGGTGGCATGAATAGAGTTATTGTAAGCAAACTCTGCGCAGGGCAGTAAGGCCACCCAGTGGCGTCACTAGGGTTGGTGTCACCCGGTGCGGTAACTCATGGTGTCACCCCAACCCCTTTTAATAATGTGGTTTTTTTTTTAACTAATGTAACTCGTAAATCATAGCTCCCATATAACACTAAATGTAATGGCAATAGCGACATTAATAACTAGGAGAATTAAAATGACCTTTAAATTACAATATCATATGAAAATAATAGAATTCAATATTAAAATTTTTACAAAATTATATTTATTTTAACATAACATAACGTTATTTAACATTATTGAAAAAAAGAATACCATAACAATAAACAGGAACAAATACACAAGCAAGCATGTAGGGAACATCTCAACTAAATCAGAACTTTGCTTTCCTGGCCTTCAAAGCTGCGAAATTGTTAATCACTTCATCAAAATCTATGCTTTTTGCTAACTCACTTTCAATTGATAATATTGCAAGATCAGAAAGTCTTGACTGTCCCATGGTGGATCGCAAATAGTTCTTTATAAGCTTCAGCTTTGAAAAGCTCCTCTCACATGAAGCCACAGATACACAGATCGTCAAAAATAATTTTAGACTCAGTGCGAGGGTTGGGAGAGATTCTATGAAGTCCCATTCTGCTATGAATGTCAAAACTTCTAATGTTGCCCAATCTTTGACTTCTTCCAGATTAATGTTTGCTGCTTTCAGGTGCCTTCTCAGCCTTGGTATTTCCATTAAAAGCTCACTCTCAGATACCTCATCATAGAAAGTGGTCAGTTTTTGAATGGACACCTTTAACTCTTCTTCAGTCGAAGAGATGAGACTCTTGGCTTGAACAGCCTCAAACATGCCTGCTACTTCCATGATGGCTGTTAATCTGATCTGGAGTTCAGAATGGAAGCGATCAATGCACTCAAGCATTGCCCTCTTATTTTCTTCTTGCAGACTCAAGACTACAGCATCCCTTGTCTGCTCCCCTGCCATCCTCTTTTTGAACCTGGCTCTTCTTTCTATTGCAATTCCATATTCGTTGGATTTTAAAATTGCTTGTTTTATTGCGTGCTCCACTAGGTGACTGCGCTCCTCGTACAGAAATAGTCTTAGTGTCTCTAGCTTTGTAACCACCTTGTCGAGACTCAATCCCTTAGTCTGCAGGTACTGCTGTGTAAGATTAACTTCCTGAAGTACGTCACACCAGAAGTACAGGTAGCACAAAAAGGTAAAATCACAGACAGCAGGCAAAAGACCTTGTGCTGCTCCTCTTGTGTCCAAATTTTCATGTGGATCACAAAGAGCTTCAATTGCCTCCACAAATTTATCAAATTTTTCTTTGACTGGCTTAACTGCAGCATGATGAGCACTCCAGCGGGTTGTTGATAACCTTTTCACTGACACTCCAGTATGATCAATTAACACATCCCATCGATGAGTGGAAGCAGCAAAGAAAGAAAACATAGTCTGAAGAGTTCCAAAAAATGTCACGCACGATGCATTTTCAGCAAAAGAGTGCTGACCGCACAGGTTAAGGGAATGGTCCACACATCCATTAAAGATAGCTTTTTTATTCTTTCCCTTAAGAATGGATTGTACACCTCCATGGATTCCAGCCATAGTAGCTGCGTTATCATAACCCTGAGTGCGGCTTTTGCATGTTGCCTTTTTCACAATACTGAAAGGCCCATCTTTGTTCTGAAAAGAAGCACTTCCCCTTTTGATTATTTCAATCCGAATAGGATCAGGAACTGGTAACTCCCAGAAAGAAACATCAGAAAAAATTATCAAATCTTTTTCCATAACACTTATCTCTTTTACAGCATCGTGGCTATGGCTAGAGTCACATTCAGCACTCCTTTCACACTATGTGTCCATCAAACAGGGAAGACCCACTAGAAGGACATCTGTACTGTACTCAAAACGCAGGGGTCCTTGCAGGCCCAAATCTGTCTGGGGAGTGGCCCTTGCACTGTTGCACACAGAGGAGGAGGAATAGCAAATTTACACTGACACTAAGGGCTCTTTCACACTGTCCGTCCATCGGACAGACTCTGTTTATCTCAGCGGGGGATCGATCCACCGATCCCCCGCTGAGCAGGAGGATGACAGCTGTTCTCCGTGCTGTGTGCGGAGACACAGCTGTCAGGTCCCCATACATCTCTATGGGGGAATCGGATGGGAACAGACTATTGGTCAGTTCTTACCCGTTCCGATCCGCTGGACGGATGGAAAATAGGGTTTCCATCCACCCAGATTTGATGGACATGTACATCCGATGCCCCATAGGGATGCATGGGGGGTCCGTTCAGATCCGCCTGTCCGTTTTTTTGGCGGATCTGAACGGTCCCCCCATGCATCCCTATGGGGCATTGGATGTCAGCGGAGACATGTCCATTGATATCCGATCCGTCAAATCTGGATGGATGGAAACCCTATTTGCCATCCGTCCAGCGGATCGGATCGGATGAGAACGGACTGACAGTCTGTTCCCATCCGATTCCCCCATAGAGATGCATGGGGAACTTGACAGCTGTGTCTCCGCACTGCTGTCTGTCATCCTTCTGCTCAGCAGGGGATTGGCGGCCTGGGAATAACGCAGAGAGACGGTCTGGTCTGGATGGGATTTTTTATATTTCTCTCCCCGCTGCATGAAAGATGAAACAGGGGGGACCCACTAAGGACATCTGACTGTACTATCTGTACTCAAAACACAGGGGGGTCCTTGCAGGCCCAAATCTGTCTGGGGAGTGCTGTGGCCCTGGGCTGGGCCCTGGCTTGCACACACAGAGCAGAGGAGGAGGAATACAGTTACTTCACATGACTGACACTGTCTCTTGAGTGAGGGCTCTTTCACACAGGCGGTCCGATCAGATCCGCCTGTCAGTTTTTTAGGCGGATCTGATCGGATCCTCCATGCATCTCTATGGGGCAGCGGATGTCAGCGGAGACATGTCCGCTGACACCTGCTGCCATCTGCATTCGATCCTGTCCGTGAAATCTGGACGGATGGAAACCCTATTTTTCCATCCGTTCAGGGATCGGATCGGATGATTGCAGAGAGGCGGTCCACTCTCATCCGATCCCCCATAGAGAGCAGCGGGAGCTGTGACACCTCCCTCTCCGCACTGCAAGCAGAGACGGAGCCATCATCCGCCGGCTCAGCGGGGATCGGCGGATCGATCCTCGCTGAGCAGCACGGATCCGTTCTTATGGACGGTGAATATCATAATTGGGTGCGCTGCACCCTCCAGGAGATATCTCCACTCCTCCAGAGCGACTTTGATGGCCAGCAGTTCCCGATCCCCAACATCATAGTTCCTTTCCGGCTGAGAGAGCTTTCGGGAGAAGAAAGCCACTGGATGCAATAGTGCTTTAGGGCCCAGACGTTGAGATAGGACGGCCCCTGTGGCGACTTCAGATGCATCAACCTCCAGTACGTAGGGCAGGGCGGGGTCGGGATGCTGCAGGACAGGGGCAGAAGTGAATAACGCCTTTAATTTATCAAAAGCCTCTTGAGCCTCTTGGGACCACTGGAAGCGGCAGTGTTGGCGGGTTTGCTGGGTAAATGGGGCGATAATGCCAGAAAAGTCCTTGATGAACCTCCGATAGAAATTCGCAAACCCTACGAACCTCTGAATGCCCTTTTTGTCCGTGGGAGCTGGGCACTCCAGGATGGCAGATACCTTCTGGGGGTCCATGGCTACCCCATCAATGAAAATGATCAGACCCAAAAATTGTATAGAAGTCTTTTCAAAGGAACACTTCTCTGCTTTTGCATAGAGTCCGTGTACCCTTAGTGTGGACAGCACTTTCTTGACATGGATTCTATGTAGTTCCAGGGTAGGGGAGAAGACAAGAATGTCGTCCAGGTACACAATCATGAAGTTATTCAGGTATTCTCTAAAGATATTATTCACAAAGTGCTGAAAGGTAGCTGGAGCATTACATAGACCAAAAGGCATAACCAGGTACTCAAAACGGCCAAAACGTGTTCGAAAGGCTGTTTTCCATTCATCGCCCTCGCGAATGCGTACTAGGTTGTAGGCACCGCGCAAGTCCAATTTAGTAAAGACCCGGGCGGTACAGAACCTCTGAAAGAGCTTAGGAACAAGCGGAAGAGGGTACCGGTTTTTAATGGTGATTTTATTGAGCTCTCTGTAATCCACACAAGGTCTGAGGGTATGATCTTTCTTTTCTACAAAGAAAATTCCGGCGCCAGCTGGAGAAGATGAGGGGCGGATGAATCCCTTCTTTAGGTTTTCATCAATGTACTGGCGCAACACCTCAAGCTCAGTCTCTGAAAGTGGAAAAATCCTTCCAAAGGGAACTTCTGCACCAGGTAATAGCTCGATAGGGCAGTCGTAGGGGCGATGAGGTGGTAGTATATCGGCCTTCTTTTTGTCAAAGACATCCAGGAAATCATGGTAAACTGGAGGAACGTCCTGGCTGGAGTCGGAAACTGGCTGGACGGTCAGGCAACTGGAAGGAGACACAGGTTTGTGCATCAGACAGTGCTGAAGGCAGTAGGGGGACCCAAAGGAGATCTCCCTTCGGATCCAGGCTATCTGCGGGTTGTGTGCCTGCAACCATGGTATCCCCAGAATTATGGGGAACACAAAATATCAAACTTCAGGAACTCTTGATGGCCAGAGTCAGTAATGGTAAGAATAGGTACCGTCTCGTGAGTAACAGGCCCGGATCGAGGAGTGGTACCGTCGGCCAACTGGACCTTGAGTTTAAGTCCTTTAGTCTGAATAGGAATCCAGAAGTCCTTGGCAAGGGTTACATCCATGAAGCAACTACATGCCCCAGAGTCAATTATTGCTGGGAGTCAGACCTCCCCTTTCGCTACCTGTAGGGAGACATGGAGAACAAGATGAGTAAGGGAAGATCCTGAGACTTGCTGATACATGGAGTTGTGTGGGGAAGACTTACTGGGCCTCACAGGGCAGTTGCAGAGAAAGTGTCCGGCCTCCCCACAGTAGAGGCAGAGGTTAGCCCGCCTGCGGCGGAGTCTCTCATCAGAGGACAGGGCAGAACGAACCATGCCAATTTGCATAGGAGGCTGCTGTGGCCGGAATAGGTGCAGGGACAACTGGAACCTTAGGTAGCATCCAGGAAGGCCAGAAGGACTGAACACGTTCAGATCGCCGCTCCCACAGGCGTCTGTCCAGTTGGATGGCGAGCTGAATGAGGCCCTCCAAACTGGTGGGGCTTTCTACTCGTGCCAGCTCATCTTTGAGGGCCTCAGATAGGCCAAGTCGATACTGGTACCTGAGAACGGCATCGTTCCATTCAGTATCCACTGACCATTTGCGGAAGTCCACAGTGTAGTCTTCAGCAGGGCACCTCCCCTGCTGTAAGGTATGGAGAGTGCCCTCTGCAGTGGCCCTGCGTTGTGGGTCATCATATAGTTGGCCCATGGCTTCAAAAAAGGTGTCCAAAGTGTTGATGACAGGACTTTTTTGTTCCAACAGGTGATGAGCCCAGGACTGCTGTTCATAGGAGAGCAGAGATGACAAATCCCACTTTAACTGTTTCCAGGGAGAAGGTCCTTGGTTGCAGAGCCAGGTAGAGAGAACAGGCATTCTTAAAGGCCCTGAACTTCCTCCGATCGCTGGAAAAACGCTCTGGAGTGGGAACCCTGGGTTCAGGAGGAGGAGCCATCATCATAGGAGTGGGTGAGTGACGCTCAGGAGTCAGTGAGGCTGAGGCAAGACCTGCAGAAGGAGGAGCTGTAGTTGCGGAAGATACTGCCAAGTTCTGTAAACGACCCTCCAACTGGAAGTACCCGTCCTGTAGGTTGGTCACTGCTTGAGTGAGGGCTGCGACTTGCTGGCACAGAGCCTCGAGCTGGGAAGCACCTCTGTCGGCCTCTGACATATTCTGGCTGGATGATACTATCACGTACCTGATCAGAGGCCGAGGTGCTGAGAGGGCTTCCCTTGTGGCTAAGTGCAAGGCACCCCTGGAGGTGGAGACAGGGAATGCTGTGCCCAAAGGAACAGGGGTTTCCAGCTGCGGCGAAGAGGTGACTGCTGTGGTAGTAGACACGTAGTGCGTGCTGAAATGCAGGACGCCTTGAAGGTGACTGGAGGAGGTAGCCAGGCGTGCGACAAGAGCAAGGTCAAGCCAAGGGGTCAAACACAGTTCATCAAGCAGTAGAGGAGTCCGTAGGAGCAAGCCGGGGGTCATACACGGGAACAGCGGACTGAAGCAGAGTAGGTAAACAAGCCGATGGTCGGAGCCAGGAGGAGAGACAAGACAGGTGAGACAAGCCGGGTCGGTAACAGGTAATCCAAGTAAACAGGAACAGGAACACAGGAAGCAGGAAACAGGAAGCTGAAGATCATCCAGCAACTAATGGCTGGAGCAGGCTGGTTAAAATAGGCCACTGGGCGTCGCTGCATTAGTGTGGGCGGAAGATCCAGCTCTCTTGTGGGAAGTTCCCTGACAGATGGCTACAGCACGGTCAGCTTATTCTGGGAGTCATATAGAGATGTCCTCCCAGAATCGCGCTTCATGCAGATTGTGGTAAAAGGCCAACCACAGCGACCCTTTACCACGTGATCGCTCTATCCAATGACAGGGCGATCATTTGTCAACAGACCGCTGCATGTCCGGTTCAGCTCTCTCCTCGCACGCTGTACACACTGATCGGCACCACCCCTACCTCATTCATGCCCATCTCTGACTCATTCATGCCCACCTGTGCCCCATTCATGCCCACCTGTGCCTCATTCATGCCCATCTGTGCCTCATTCATGCCCGTGCATGCCTCCTCAGTGCTCATTTGTGCCTCATCTGTGCAACATGAGTGTGTCTCTCATCATGCAGCCTGTGTCCCCACCGTCATTCAGCCTATGTCCCCGCTGTCATTCAGCCTGTGTCCCTGCCGTCATTCAACCCCTGGCCATGCCGTCATTCTGCCCCTGTCCCCGTCATCATTCAGCCCCTGTCCCCACCATCATCCACCCTGTGTCTCCACTGTCATTCAGTCCATGTCCCCACCGTCATTCAGCCCGTGTCCCCACCGTTATTCAGCCCGTGTCCCCACCGACATTCAGCCCGTGTCCCCCACCGTCATTCAGCCTGTGTCCCCTGCCATCATTCAGCCTGTGTCCATGTCCCCCATCAGAGTCCTCCTTTACATCCAGTGTGTCCCTGTCAGAGTCCCTCCTTTACATCCATGTCCCCATCAGAGTGCTCCTTTACATCGAGTGTGTCCCCGTCAGAGTGCCCCTTTACATCCAGTGTGTCCCCATCAGAGTGCTCCTTTACATCCAGTGTGCCCCCATCAGAGTGCTCTTTTACATCCAGTGTGTCCCCATAAGAGTCCTATTTTACATCCATGTCCCCATCAGAGGGCCCCTTTACATCTATTGTGTCCCCATCAGAGTGCCCCTTTACATCAGTGTCCCTGTCAGAGTCCTCCTTTACATCAGTGTCCCCCTCAGAGTGCCCCTTTACATCAGTGTCCCCATCAGAGTGCCCCTTTACATCAGTGTCCCCGTCAGAGTCCTACTTTACATCCAGAGTCCCCGCCAGAGTGCCCCTTTATGTGTCCAGTCAGAGTTCCACTTTATTATTCAGGCCAGAGTTCCCCTTTATTATTGAGGTTAGAGTTCCCCTTTAATATTCCTGTCAGAGTTCCCCTTTATTATTGAGGTCAGAGTTCCCCTTTATTATTGAGGTCAGAGTTCCCCTTTAATATTCCTGTCAGAGTTCCCCTTTATTATTGAGGTCAGAGTTCCCCTTTATTATTCCAGTCAGAGTTCCCTTTTATTATTTATATATTACATCAGTGTCCCCGTGAGAGTTCCCCTTTACATCTTTATATATTACATCAGTGTCCCCATGAGAGTTCCCCTTTACATCAGTGTCCCCATGAGAGTTCTCCTTTACATCAGTGTCCCCGTGCCGTGAGAGTGCCCCTTTAATGTGCCCCGATAAGAGCTATGTTATGTAATCAGATAATATTCCCGCCATTTGTCAATATGAATCTCACATAAGAATAAGCCGTTGCATCCCGCGCATGCGCAGATAGTACAGCGAGCGAGGCAGAATCTGACATTAGATTCTGTCCCCTCCGCTCTCTGTCTATCGTCGGATAATGCATCTGACAAACTGCGCATGCCAATGTCATCACCGCCGGCTGATCTCAGTTGAGATCAGCTGGAATGACGTAATTTACTGAGCATGCGCAGTTCATGGGATGCATTTTTCGACGGGAGGCATTATTCGACAGGACACCGGAAATGACGGCGGAGCAGGAACAAGAGCGAAGCTCTGAAGTCCGTGGATTGAAAACGAGGCTTGGTCAGCAGTAGCATGTGGATGACGTCACTTGGAATGCGACGCGTTTCTGAGCGTGCGTGCTGCCGAGGGGCAGGCAGCCGCGCTCCTTCTTCACAGCAGTGACAGGGATAGACAATGACTCAATATAAATAGCAAATTGAGGGGAAGAGAAGGAGGAGGGGAATGGAGACAAGGAGGAAGTGGCCGGAAGGGAAGCATACAAGCCAGTAATCTATCTCAATATCATGATTGAACATATAAAACAATGAAACATGATATAGGGATGCAATTATATCAATAAATTATATGAGATACATGGCATAGTATAAAACGGTAATGATGACCAATACCTTTATATGGACAGACACAACTAAACATAAATGAAGAAATAATATAATAAAATTATATATATATGAATAAATCATATACATAAATGAATTAATTATGAAGGGGATGAATCTTGGATAATTGAAAAAAAGGAAAAAAGAATAATGAATTTAAATAATAATACTGAAAAATATATAATGATAAAAGTAAAAAAATGAAAATAGAATGAAAAATAATAAAAAAATAATAAAGTATAATAATAATGAATACTAAAATTGAATTATAAAATACAAATAAAATAAAAGAATATTACAATAAGTCTGAAAGGAATAATCAATAAGAATAGTATAGGTCTTATTGACTATTCCTATACTCCTATTCTTATTGATTATTCCTTTCAGACTTATTGTAATATTCTTTTATTTTATTTTTATTTTATAATTACATTTTAGTATTCATTATTATTATTCTTTATTATTTTTTATTATTTTTCATTCTATTTTCATTTTTTCATTTTTTTACTTTTATCATTATATATTTTTTAGTATTAAAAAAAGAGTAGGTATAATTGCACTAAGCCCACTCACCCAGCGCTAAAAACATAAGATCAAACAATCAATAGTATAAAATTCATAAACAGCTGCTGCTATAAAATCAATAAATATTCTCAAAGGTGCAAAAATTGCTCAAATGTAATGTAAAGGTATAAATTCGCACTAGCAGTGCTACACAAATTATATTATATATATAAAACAAAAATATATAAAAAATTATTGTAAAAAAAGTCCACAATAATAATGAAGGTGCTGTCTCTCTGCAGTGTAAACTTTCAAAAAGGTATTGATCCGTGTAAAGATGAGGTGTGGTAATTCCACAATCACCGTGCTTCCACAATCTACAATTCACCTCCACCGCACCCAGTGAATACCCAGTAAAATTGGACACTCACCAAAAGTAAACTTTCAATGCACTTTGGTAAGACCTCTTTAATTCCTCGTGTCTCAAATGGCGCTTTTCCTCTGCATGGAACCGAAAGGTTTGGCTCGCTTTTGCGCTTTTCCACTGCATGGTACCGCATGGTACGGTCTTGGAACGGTTCGGTACGGTACAGCGGCGCTTTTCCACTACATGGAACCGAACGGTACGGCTCGCTTAAACAGTACCACCTCTCGGTTGTGGTTCCAAGAGGGCCATACCGATACCATATCCCACAATCCTTTGCATTCAGCCTTGACTGTTTGTCACTACTAGCAACTGATTGGTCAGAGAATCATTGTTATCCCACCCACTTACTACTTTAGTGGAAAAGAAAACCGTACCAAACCGTACCGAGCCGTTCCAACACCGTACCATGCAGTACCATGCAATGCCGCAAACCAGATTAGTCTCCTCCATTGTCAACAATCAGCGTGTAGTTATGCTTAAGCCAGATGGGGGGCTTTTAGATGATAGCCACGGAGCAACAAATATCTTCCCACTTTCAGTGTGAAAGAATGATGATGGTAACAGAATTATCCCTGTATTAGAAGTGTCCACCATACATCAATTTTCTTTCTTTTTTTTGCAGGAGGCTGCACAGCCTGCATAGTAGCTGCCATTTAAAGCTAAAGAAATGGAGACATTGTCATAGCCTGTGAAATAGTGGGGCATGCAAAAAAAAAAAAAGAAAGAAAATTGATGTATGGTGGATACTTCTAATACAATATTAATTAATTTATGTATAGGATGTATTCATATATATAATTGTATTATATTCTTTCTTCATTTATGTTTAGTTGTGTCTGTCCATATAAAGGAATTGGTCATCATTACCGTTTTATACTATGCCATGTATCTCATATAATTTCTTGATATAATTTCATCCCTATATCATGTTTCATTGTTTTATATGTTCAATCATGATATTGAGATAGATTACTGGCTTGTATGCTTCCCTCCGGCCACTTCCTCCTTGTCTCCATTCCCCTCCTCCCTCCCTCCCCCTCCATTTGCTATTTATATTGAGTCATTGTCTGTCCCTGTCACTGCTGTGAAGAAGTGCGGCTGCCTGCCCCTCGGCAGCACGCACGCTCAGAAATTCCAAGTGAGATCATCCACATGCTACTGCTGACCAAGACTCGTTCTCAATCCACGGACTTCAGAGCCTCGCTCTCGCTCAGTTTTTAACGTTACTCCGTCATTGCCGGTGTAACGTAACGTTAAAAAACCCTAAGCTGTGAAAATTCCCTACCCTCGTCACTTCCTGTGCACATACGTCATTCAACAGCTGAGCAGCTTCCCCCGCTTTTATATTTTGGAGCCGAGATCAGGGAAGTGGGACGGGTTGGAGCGGAGATTATTTAATGTTGGAGCGGAGATGTTTTCATGTATGCGCGGCAACAGCTGATGCGCTGTAACGTTAAAAAACACTACCCCGTGAAAATTCCCTACCCTCCACAGCTGTGAGCATGCGCAGTGGGAAGCTGCTCAGCTGTTGAATGACGTATGTGCACAGGAAGTGACGAAAGTAGGGAATTTTCACGGGTAGGGTTTTTTCACGGAACACCGGCAACGGTGAAGAGGAGACCAGTCCCCACGGCATGGCAGCACGGACTGGATGATCTCATCCCTCACAGACCTATCTTGGAGTCCCCAGGAGGGTCCCTTTACATGCTTTTACTTACGTACAGATGTGAGTGCATACTTTTATTTAATAGATGTGTTTTAAAGTCTAAACTTAGAGGCGCCTCTTTCTCTTCTTGTCTTCAGCTTGGTGGAACCCCTGGCTTATTGGTTTCTAGATGGCTGCCCTATATGTTGGACTCCCCATCCTTTCAACTAAGACTTTTATGGACCCTTATGGACCTTGCTTAACTGTGTGGCTCATGTGTCTGTTACATGTTACTTAGAATTGGGTGCAGCTCTGCCTAGTAACCAATCAATTTCTACATTTGTGTGGCAAAGTCTAAGGCCCCTTTCACACAGGCGGACCGTTCAGATCCGCCTGTCCGTTTTTTTGGTGGATCTGAACGGTTCCCTCCATGCATTCCTATGGGGCATCGGATGGCAGCGGAGACATGTCCGCTGACATCCGACCCGATCCGATCCGTCAAATCTGGACGGATGGAAACCCTATTTTCCATCCGTCCAGCGGATCGGATCGGATGGCATCAGGTGAGAACGGACTGACGGTCCGTTGACATCCGATTTCCCCCATAGAGATGCATGGGGAACTGTCAGCTGTGTCTCTGCACACAGCGCGGAGACACAGCTGTCCTCCTGCTGCTCAGCGGGGGATCGGCGGCTCGATCCCCCGCTGAGAAAAACGGACTCCGTCCAACGGACGGAGTGTGTGAAAGAGCCCTAATTGAATAAGCTGAAGTTAAAAGTTGGTTGGTTACAATGCACAGCTGCATCTGATTCTGAGTGCACCTGCTTTAGTACATTTCCCCCACTGTCTTCCCAAGGCTATGAAAGTAAACATTTGTGTTCATTTACACAGTGGTCTAGCTCTAATGTGAAGTTACATATCTGGTCCCAGGTAACCATCTAATGGTGCCCTAACAGCTCTCCTGTTTTGTCACCTTTTTCCAGTGGTGACGGCACGCAGCCATGCCAACACACATAACAGTCCACTATTGTTGAATTTGGTGAACTCTAAAGCCCCGTACACACGAGAAGAAATTCGGCCGAGAAATTTCGTCCGACGACCGATCTGCCGATTTTCGGCTTGTTAGTATGGTGTTTCCGACAATCGACTCCGACTTTTCGGCCGAAAAAATTCTGGTGTGCAGGCTATATAATTTTTGTCGTCCGTCAACACACATCCGATTTTCGTCTCATTAGTACAGATTTTGACGGGGAAAAATCTTATGAGCAAGAATAGGCATGCTCAGAGATGAAAGAACACATAGAAAGCAATCCAACACATGACATCACTTCTGAAGTAGAATTATGTTATACGGGAAATTTCTAGAGCACATTCCAACCAACGGACACGCACTCTGGACAAAAGACGGACGATCGGTCGGCGGAAATTCGTTGCGTGTGTACGGGGCTTAAGTAATGACTTGCACCCATCAATGGAGTGCATTTGTGTAGTCAGGAAGTGGCTGCAAAAAGATGCAGATAATTCAAAAATCCATGGCAATTTTTGATACGAAACACTTTAGTTGACTAAATGTTACTTAGTTAAAGTTTACACCTACTGATGATCATTCAATTGGCACAGCACTATTCAGAGAACACCTTGCATTTCTCTCAGTGAATGCAAAGCATTCACTGATTGGATGCGATGGAGAGGTGGGGCAGTGACAGAGAACTGGCTCTTCTACAATTTAGCCACATCCTCTAAATTACTTTTTCACTTTTTTTTTTTTTTAAATTATGATTTTTCCTGATTGGATTTCCAGCCCTCATACAAATAGACAATGTGGATATGGCCTATACTTTGGATGAGGTGAAGTATTATAAACTGGCTTTGATCACATAGTTTTAACTTGGCATCAAGTGTGCTCTTACCACAAAATTTGTTGGATTACATCCATCATACATTTGGCGGTTACATCTGGTATCATGACGCCTTTCCTAATTTTATAATCTGCATATTTACACTAGCAGCGCTAAAGACAGCCTCTGACGAGGTTGAGGGTATATGGCAAAATAAAATCAGCCTATCAGAACAGTGGGTTGTTATAAAGCCATAAAGTTCATAAGTCCATGATAATCTCAGGGTGAAGTCACACGAAAGATTGGGTGCATAGAAAAATCGTTGTGTAGTGAAAACACAAGACTTCTTTGTTGATCACTCTGCAACCACCATATCCTTCACCTCACCACTGTGCTCCCCCCCTGAGAGTGAACACGTACCCTTAACGCTAGGGTGTAGCGATTTATTCAACAAATAATCCTCCACTTCCGGATGGCGATCCCCTCAGGATTCCACTCCAACTAGTAGGGATATGGACAGCACCTCCTCCTGTTGTAAGCACTTGTTGCACGTCCTCCTCCTGTCTGGAAAGCAGCTGCCTCCTCTCCTCTGAATAGCTGAGCCGGCTGTCAGCCTGTCACAATCACACAGGCAGCTTCATACTTGCAGTCTCTGTCTCTCACAGGATGAGTTGAGAGCAGAGCTGATTGCCGGCCGTGGACTGAGGGACGTGGAGGACGTGCAACAAGTGCTTACAACAGGAGGAGGTGCTGTCCATATCCCTACTAGTTGGAGTGGAATCCTGAGGGGATCGCCATCCTGAAGTGGAGGATTATTTGTTGAATAAAGCGCTACACCCTAGCGTTAAGGGTACGTGTTCACTCTCAGGGGGGGAGCACAGTGGTGAGGTGAAGGATATGGTGGTTGCAGAGTGATCAACAAAGAAGTCTTGTGTTTTCACTACACAACGATTTTTCTATGCACCCAATCTTTCGTGTGACTTCACCCTGAGATTATCATGGACTTATGAACTTTATGGCTTTATAACAACCCACTGTTCTGATAGGCTGATTTTATTTTGCCATATACCCTCAACCTCGTCAGAGGCTGTCTTTAGCGCTGCTAGTGTTTATGTGGGCTGAGGCTCTTATACGCACCCTTTTTTTTTGTTATGATCTGAGTATAGCGGCTGCTTTATTGGTAATATAGGCAGATGAGAACATACATCTTGCGGAATTGCTAGATATATCCTGGGAGTATTGCATATACATAAGCGCTGAGTGGGTGGGATAAGGAATTATCGTTTCTTTCCCTAAAACGTCTTTCAGGACAGCACCTTAGAGAGATGGCTCCTCCCTCTCCTCATCAGGAAACACCCCATCCACCAGATTTTAAAAGGAGGCTTCTCCCACCATTCATCAGTTTTTGTGTTTCCTCCGGCCGAGGAACACCTCTGTGGGGAGCTGGGCTCTTAAGGTGCTATCCTGAGAGACCGGGCTTCCTACGTCCACCTACCCTTTTTTGGAGACGATTGCTTCTCCCATTCACGCGACCGACTGCAGTGCATGGGCTCCTTCTTCCTCTTCAGTGCTCTAGGCTGAGTCAGGACCCCGCAGAACACAGCCCTGGGAAGGCATCTTGGAGGAGCGGAATGATTTTTCTTAGGCTTCCGCCGCCTTTTTTTTCAA
Organism: Pelophylax lessonae; assembly: GCF_965119305.1. Taxonomy (NCBI): domain Eukaryota; kingdom Metazoa; phylum Chordata; class Amphibia; order Anura; family Ranidae; genus Pelophylax; species Pelophylax lessonae. The sequence continues at coordinate 179,986,212 of NC_138770.1, forward strand.
ATTTGCCGCCATTTCTCCGGATCGAGTGACGCTCGTCCGGACCGGAAGTGAGGTTCCGGAAAGGGCAGCGTTCTGCAGGGGGCGTATGGCGTCATTTCCGCCGGACGCAGAGGAAGAAGGGAGGAGCAAGCTGGTGCCTTATTCCGGATCCGGTCCAGTGCAGGTGCGCTTTGGTCTCCGGAACCGGTACCGAAGCCACGGGTGATACCGCTGCCAAGCGATGGAAGCTTCTTCAGCGAGTGGGACAGGCACAGGCACCAGTAAGGCCCAGGTAAGGGGTATCTTTATATGGCCTATCTTACTGTGGGGTCTCTCTCCATCCCTTTTACTATCCCCCCGGTGGCTGGGGGCCTGTCAGGGCACATGGGACTTCCCTTTAAATGTCTTTCTGTGCACCTTTGGTGGCCCTGAGAATCAGGCTGACTTTTAAGAAGCATGTGTATGTTTTCCCATTCATGTCTTCCAGGCTAAAAGCTCTGAAACTGTTTTCAAGAGAAAGTGTCCTTCATGCAAAGCAAAGTTGTCGGAAAGTTGGAAAAAAGACACTTTGCCAGGGATGTATTGATGCACTAGTAAAGGAAGAAGCATCTGCAGTTTGTGGCGATTTAGTCGCATCTGTGAGGAAGGAATTGGATGCTACCATCCAATCTTTTCGGTCATCCCTACAGGACCCTGCCCTGAGTCAGCCATCAGCCTCACTGTCCTCTCAGGGTTCACAATTGGTTCCTTCGGTGGGGACAGAAGGGGTTCCTTCCACCCAAGGAGATAATTCCCCCTCACATTCCAAGGAGGATTCAGAGGAAGAAGAGGAGGGAGGGGCACAAAGCAGGCCCACTAAATACAAACTATCCTTAGAGCAAGTGGATGGTCTCCTGAGGGCAGTTTACATCACCCTGGGTCTAGAGGAGGAAAAGAAGGAACTGTCCCTACATGACAAAATGTATGCAGGCTTGGAAGAGCCTAAGGGTCGTATCTTCCCAGTGCATCAGACCATCTCAGATGCAATAAAACATGAGTGGGCTGATCCGGAAAAGAAAACCTTCTTCCCTAAAGCCTTTAAAAGGCGATTTCCTTTTGATGAGGACCCAGGAGCTCCCTGGAATAAGATGCCAAAGATTGATGCAGCCTTCTCCCAGGTTTCTAGGTCAACAGACCTAGCGTTTGAAGACATGGGAATACTGAGGGATCCCATGGATAAGAAGATGGACCAGCAACTTAAGAGATCCTGGCAATCCATCATGGGGAGTCTGAAACCTGCCATGGCAGTAACCTGTGTGTCCAGGAATCTGGAATACTGGCTTAGCCAGCTAAAAGCACACATCACAGCAGACTCACCTAAACAGGAAATTTTGGATTCCTTTTCCACGCTCTCCACGGCCATAGCCTTCATTGCTGACGCTTCAGCAGAGTCAGTGAAGATGACAGCAAGATCTGCAGCTTTATCCAACTCAGCCAGAAGGGCTCTTTGGTTAAAGACATGGCCTGGAGATACAGCTTCTAAAAATAAGCTGTGTGGACTTCCTTTTCAAGGGGATCTACTATTCGGGCCTGGGCTAGACTCTGTTCTAGATAGAACAGCAGACAAAAAGAAGTCTTTTCCTGTGAAGAAGAAACAGGCAGCAAAGAAGCTTTTTCGACCTCAAAAAGCTCAGCAAAATAGCAGACCCCAGGAGAAGAGAAGAAGCTGGTCGACACAAAAACCCAAAGGGAAAGGAGGTGTTCTCTTCCATCCTCCTGTGTCAACCAACAAAACACAATGACAAGACATTGCCGGTGGGAGGAAGATTGAGGGAATTCCTCCCCTATTGGGCAGCCATAACAGAAAATCAATACATTCTGGGTATGCTGTCCCAAGGCTACAACATAGAGTTTTCAGAGACGCCACCCGAAAGGTTCTTTGTCACAAACCTCCCAAGAGATGCAGAAAAAGCCCTGGCTATGATGGACCTGTTAAAGGACCTGAGGCGACAGGGAGTTGTCTGTCCAGTTCCAGTGGAGGAACAACATCAGGGATTTTATTCCCACATATTTTTGATAAAGAAACCATCGGGGGATTTTCGTCTTATACTGAATCTGAAACCATTAAACAGGTCAGTTCTGTACAAAAAGTTTCGAATGGACTCAATTCTTACAGTCAGAACCCTGTTAACAAAAGGATGCTTCATGGCATCAATCGACTTAAGGGATGCTTACCTACATATCCCTATTGCCCCTCGCTCACAGAGATTCCTAAGGTTGGCAGTAAATCTGGGAAAGGAAATGCTCCATATCCAATTCAAAGCACTCCCTTTCGGGCTATCATCCTCCCCTCGTATTTTTACGAAGGTAATGGCAGAGTGTCTAGCTCCCCTCCGCCTTCAGGGAATCTCTGTGGTGCCTTACCTGGACGACCTGCTTTTCTTTGCCCCGTCAAAGGAAAAACTTCAAGAGGACCTGCACAAGGCAAGAGGTCATCTAGAAGCTCTGGGATGGATAGTGAACATCAAGAAATCGAATCTCACACCGGCTCAGCGGGTTCAGTTCCTAGGGTTTCAGTTATGCTCTGTGGAACAAAGAATCTTCCTACCAGAAGACAAACAGGTCAAAATACAGAATTTGGTAGCAAGGCTACAAACAAATCAGTGGTGGTCGATCAGAGAGATCATGTCAGTCCTTGGAAACCTGACTGCATCAATTCCAGCTGTCCAATGGGCAAGGCTGCATTTTCGACCACTCCAATATTTCCTCCTCAGAATCTGGGATCACAATCCAGAGACTTTGGACTTAAAGGTAAAAATCCCCACCAAGGTCAAGAGGTCCCTTTGGTGGTGGAGAAATCGGATAACCTTGTCTCAGGGTTTGGCCTGGTCCTTCCCGGCAGACCAGAGGTTAACAACGGATGCCAGCAGGTGGGGGTGGGGAGCCCACTGGAACCAAAACCTGGCACAGGGGGTTTGGTCTCAGACCGAGACAAGAAAATCCTCAAATTGGAAGGAATTAAAGGCAGTCGGCCTAGCCCTAACTGCCTTCTCTCAAAATCTTCAGGGGACTCATGTTCAAGTCCTTTCAGACAACGCCACTACAGTGGCATATCTAAACAAGCAAGGGGGCACAAGAAGCAAAACCCTACAGCTTTTGGCAACGGAAATTCTGCAATGGGCGGAAAGGCAGTTACTTTCCTTGTCAGCAATCCACCTAAAAGGTACACTAAACAGTGTGGCGGATTATTTAAGCAGGCAGAAGATCCGAGAAGCAGAATGGAGCTTGAACCCAGAAGTCTTTATGTTGATAACCAAGACTTGGGGAAAGCCAGAGGTGGATCTGTTTGCAACGAAAGAAAACGCAAAACTTCCACTTTACTTCTCACTCCACAGAAACGACAACTCTCTGGGAGTAGATTCCCTGGCACATCCCTGGAGGTTCAGGTTGGGGTATGCCTTCCCCCCCTTCCAGCTCATTCCGTTGGTATTGAGAAAAATCCAAATGGAAAGAGCCTCAGTGATCCTGATCACACCTTATTGGCCAAAAAGGGTTTGGTTTTCGACTGTCCTTCAACTATCAGTCAAACCTGCTTTTCAGCTCCCTCTTCGTCAAGACCTACTGCTTCAAGGTCCAGTCTATCATCCAGAAGTGGAAAAGCTAAAGCTCACCGCCTGGTATCTGAGGAGCAACTGCTGAAAAGGAAAGGATTTTCAGACGCATTAATTGCTACTCTACTTTCCAGTAGGAAAAAAGTCACAAGGAATATATATGCAAAAGTTTGGAAGACATATAATACCTGGTGTGAATCGAAAGATCAAAAATTGAACAGTATTACTTCAATTTTGGAGTTCCTACAGGAGGGCGCAGGAAAAGGTTTGGCAGTAAGTACCCTCAAGGTACAAGTTACAGCCCTGGGGGTATTCTTGGAAAGGCCCATTTCTTCAGAATCTTTAATCATCAGATTCTTCAGGGCCCTTACCCGCTCCAGACCAGTGCCTGTCAGAAGCTTCCCCAAATGAGACTTGTCGGTGGTCCTTCAGGCCTTCACAAAGGAACCTTTTGAACCACTAGAAACGGTTACACTAAAAAACCTTACCCTCAAGACGGTCTTCTTGGTGGCAATAACATCAGCAAGAAGAATCAGTGAATTACATGCTTTATCAGCTATCGAACCTTTCTTGTCCATATATCCAGACAGGATAATTCTCAAGACGGATCCAGGGTTTCTCCCAAAAGTAGCTTCAACGAGAAACCGCTCACAAGAAATTGTGTTACCTACCTTCTGCCCTAATCCATCAGGAGATAAGGAAGAAAGCTTTCACTACCTAGATGTAAGAAGGGTTCTTATACACTACTTGGAGGTTACTAAAGAGTTTAGATCATCAAACTCTCTTTTTGTTCTTTTCTCTGGCAACAAAAAAGGTCGCCAGGCATCAAAAGGATCAATAGCCAGATGGCTCAGATCCGCTATTTCAGAGGCTTACTCCCAAATGAAATTGTCTCCCCCGCAGGGGATCAGAGCTCACTCTACTAGAGCGTTAGCCACTACATGGGCAGAGAAAGCTGGTGCCACTCCAGAGCAAATCTGCAAAGCGGCTACGTGGTCAAGCTACTTTACATTTGCAAGACACTATAGGTTGGACCTTTTGGCAGCTGAAGATCAGGCTTTTGGCAGAAAGGTCCTGCAAGCTGTGGTCCCTCCCTAAATTGAGTAAGTCTCGATAATCCTCTCTAAGGTGCTGTCCTGAAAGACGTTTTAGGGAAAATTCAAGTTAGACTTACCGGTAACTTGTTTTCCAATAGTCTTTCAGGACAGCAGGAGGATCCCGCCCTATTGTATAAAATGTATTGCTGTGATTAACCGTATCTGTTTATGTGTTCCAGCATGGGCCGGAGGTACTCTTCTACAAACTGATGAATGGTGGGAGAAGCCTCCTTTTAAAATCTGGTGGATGGGGTGTTTCCTGATGAGGAGAGGGAGGAGCCATCTCTCTAAGGTGCTGTCCTGAAAGACTATTGGAAAACAAGTTACCGGTAAGTCTAACTTGAATTTTCTTGCTCCTTTTGTGCATAATCTGCATATTGTTTCATCATTGATATAGCAGGCCACTTTTGTTCCTCCAATACTACTGCAACAAGTTAATTGTCATCTATTATTATAAAGATTTATTATACAGCTTTATCTCCATGTGGAGGCCTATCTGCTGATCAGTTTGGATTTATTGGGCCCAACATAAGGAGTAATACCTGACTGTGATGACCACTAATGAATATTCATTTGTGTTTTTATTTCACAGAATACTTTGTAGTGTGCCTCTGTGGGTGCATATTTTTCACACAAATGCTGATAGAATATGCATAACATGCAAGTGGTTTAGCCTGATTGGGTCTGCTCTGTAAGATACAAAAGGGCAAAGCATGCCAATTAGCCCTCGTTCACATTGAATGCGTCTTTGAAATCATGCAACTTGATCTGAAATCACACAAATTTAAAGCCGCATGTCAGTGTGACTTCAGGTGCGACTTTGAAGACATCTGTGCGGCTTCAAGGACAGATGTCTATTCAAGTCGCACCCAAAATCACCAAAAGTAGTGCAAGAACTACTTTTCTACTTTTTCTGCATCATATCAATTTGAACATGGCCATTGACAACGATGGGGTGCGACTTGTCATGCGACAAGTGGCTAAAATCTGAACGAGGGCTAAAAGAAACTTGACCACGGTAAATCCTGGTTGATTTTTTTATTGATGTCCAAATTTCCTCTCCAAGACCTCAATAAATGCAATATCTATCTTTACTGAGACTCTAGCATTCATTTTTCAAAATTTTCCTGGAGATTCTCTGTGTCTGATTATTCCAGCTGGATCACATTACCTCATTATATTGTTTCATTGTAATCTGACATTGGTATTGCTTGTGATTCTATTTGGAGAGGAACTCATGAGTAGTATTTATTCTATCTTTTGTTTTTCAATGCTGTGCTCAAAATAACCTGTTATGGTAAATGTTTCTTTATATAAGCCTTTTTCAACCAGGGTGCCATCTGGATTTTTCAGGGGTGCCTTGGCAAAATGCCTAAAAATTGCCCTAAAATTGTGTATAAGTCAGCGAATAGATCAAGTCTTCTTTTTTTTACGCAAAGTCACTGGTTTCATTGTGCAGCATTACAACCTTGGGCGCTATGCAGGCCAGCCACCATAGTTCCAACAACCACTGACGTCATTGATTGATAAGAAGGACATCAGGCACCTAAACAGCATCCCCTGCCCCTCTCTGTCAGCATTGGGGTCACATTAGCTGTGAGGGGAAGAAAAAATGAGGAAAAAGACACGCTGGAATAGCCAACATAAATCACCTCTAATGTTGAGTGTCCTGCGGGTGTGGAGCTTTCACTAGGTAAAATTATTAGTTTTGCTTTTTTACATTTTAGAATGGGGTGCCTCGAGATTATGCAAAGTTTTAAAGGTTGCCTTGACTGGAAAAAGATTGAGAAACACTGCTCTAGATCAGTGGTTCTCAATTCCGGTCCTCGGGACCCACTAACAGGCCAGATTTTAAGTATTACCTTGGGGGATGCAGACTAGAATACTGCAATCACTGAGCAGCAAATGAGATCACCTGTGATGTAATTTAGTTATCTTGCAAACCTGGCCTGTTGGTGGGTCCCGAGGACCGGAATTGAGAACCACTGCTCTAGATTATAGTTGTAGCACCCTCCTAGTTAGGTTGCTAGGATGTTAGCCAATTTTAGTTATTTTTGGCTCCTCTTTAATCAGTGGAGCAGTTATTGATTACTGTGGGCTCTTCCATGTTTCTCAATCTGCAAGTTTGATTATTTCTCCCTGTATTCCAGAGAATCCTAGAACACAGTGGGCTGGACATTTGAGTAAGCAGCCTAAATATTTATGGGATTTCAGCCAGAGGCGGCTCTAGACTTTTTGAGGCCTTAGGCGAAAATCATGTAGGAGGCCCCCCACGCACGATAAAATAAATAAATAAGCAGGCGATATTAACCGCTTGCCGACTGCTCACAGTATATTTACTGCGGCAGTCAGCCTCTCACAGGCAAAGTGACGTTAATTAACGTCACTAGCCTGGGAGGGTCTGGGGAGCGAGCGCGCGCCGCCAGAGGCGCGCTCCCGCGCGGTCACGGACCCCCCTGCGCGTGTGACCGGCGGACCCGATGTCCGCCGGTCACTCGGCGATCATCGGGGGAGAGGGAGAAAGTCAAGCCACCTGTCATTCTCCTCGGTGTAAAAACACTGATCGCACGGTTCTACTATGTAGAACCATTGATCAGTGTCCTTACACCTCAAGTCACAGCCAATCACAGTAAGAATCACGCCCCTAGGGACTCAAGTCACAGCCCCTCCCTCTCAAATAAAGTTAGCCCCTTCACTGCCAGTGTATTTTTACAGTAACAGTGCATATATATAGCACTGATTACTGTAGAAATGTCACTGGTAACCCCAAAAGTGTCAAAAATGTCATTCAAGGGTCCGATCTGTCCGCCCCAATGTCACAGTACCGCAAAAAAAAAAAAAAAAATCGCAGATCGCCGCCATTACGCGTTAAAAAAAAAAACAAAAATGACAAAAATCTTTCCCTTTGTTAGTAAACGCGATAACTTTTGCGCAAACCAATAAAAATACGCTTTTTGCGATTTTTTTTTTTTTTACCAAACATATGTAGCATAAAACAAATTGGCCGAAAATGTTAAAAAATTTAGATTTTTACATTTTTTTGGGGGGAATTTCATATAAAAAAATATGAAAAATATTGTTATTTTTGCATAATTTACGCTCTTTTTTTGTTTATAGCGCAAAAATTAAAAATCGCACAGGTGATCAAATACCACCAAAAGAAAGCTCTGTTTGTGGGAAAAAAAGGACGTCAAATTCGTTTAGGTACAGCGTCGTACGACCGCGCAATCGTCCGTTAAAATCACGCAGTGCCGAATTGCAAAATACCCCCTGGTCGTTTAGCAGCCAAATCCTCCGGGGCTTAAGTGGTTAAAATGAACTGCATATTGTGGCAGCCGTGGTGATGGGGGGTGGGATGAGTGGCAGCGGTGGTGATGGGGGGTGGGATGAGTGGCAGCGGTGGTGATGGGGGGTGGGATGTGTGGCAGCGGTGGTGATGGGGGGTGGGATGAGTGGCAGCCGTGGTGATGGGGGGTGGGATGAGTGGCAGCAGTGGTGATGGGGGGTGGGATGAGTGGCGGCCGTGGTGATGGGGGGTGGGATGAGTGGCAGCCGTGGTGATGGGGGGTGGGATGTGTGGCAGCCGTGGTGGTGGGGGGTGGGATGAGTGGCAGCCGTGGTGATGGGGGGTGGGATGAGTGGCAGCCGTGGTGATGGGGGGTGGGATGAGTGGCAGCCGTGGTGATGGGGGGGTGGGATGAGTGGCAGCCGTGGTGATGTGGGGGGTGGGATGAGTGGCAGCGGTGGTGATGGGGGGTGGGATGAGTGGCAGCCATGGTGATGTGGGGGGTGGGATGAGTGGCAGCGGTGGTGATGGTGCGTGGGATGAGTGGCAGCGGTGGTGATGGTGCGTGGGATGAGTGGCAGCGGTGGTGATGGGGGGTGGGATGAGTGGCAGCGGTGGTGATGGGGGCTGGGATGAGTGGCAGCGGTGGTGCTGTGGTGGTGATGGGGGGTGGATGAGTGGCAGCGGTGGTGATGGGGGGGTGGGATGAGTGGCAGCGGTGGTGATTTGGGGGTGGGATGAGTGGCAGCGGTGGTGATGTAGGGGTGGAATTAATGGCAGCGGTGGTGATGTGGGGGTGGGATGAGTGGAAGCGGTGGTGATGGAAGGGTGGGATGAGTGGCGATGGAAGGGTGGGATGAGTGGCAGCGGTGGTGCTGTGGGGTGGGATGAGTGGCAGCGGTGGTGATGGGGGGTGGGATGAGTGGCAGCCGTGGTGATGGGGGGTGGGATGTGTGGCAGCCGTGGTGATGGGGGGTGGGATGAGTGGCAGCCGTGGTGATGGGGGGTGGGATGAGTGGCAGCCGTGGTGATGGGGGGTGGGATGAGTGGCAGCCGTGGTGATGGGGGGGTGGGATGAGTGGCAGCCGTGGTGATATGGGGGGTGGGATGAGTGGCAGCGGTGGTGATGGGGGGTGGGATGAGTGGCAGCCATGGTGATGTGGGGGGTGGGATGAGTGGCAGCGGTGGTGATGGTGCGTGGGATGAGTGGCAGCGGTGGTGATGGTGCGTGGGATGAGTGGCAGCGGTGGTGATGGGGGGTGGGATGAGTGGCAGCGGTGGTGATGGGGGCTGGGATGAGTGGCAGCGGTGGTGCTGTGGTGGTGGGATGAGTGGCAGCGGTGGTGATGTTGCGTGGGATGAGTGACAGCGGTGGTGATGGGGGGGTGGGATGAGTGGCAGCGGTGGTGATGGGGGGGTGGGATGAGTGGCAGCGGTGGTGATGTGGGGGTGGGATGAGTGGCAGCGGTGGTGATGTGGGGGTGGGATGAGTGGCAGCGGTGGTGATGTAGGGGTGGAATTAATGGCAGCGGTGGTGATGTGGGGGTGGGATGAGTGGAAGCGGTGGTGATGGAAGGGTGGGATGAGTGGCGATGGAAGGGTGGGATGAGTGGCAGCGGTGGTGCTGTGGGGTGGGATGAGTGGCAGAGGTGGTGATGGGGGGTGGGATGAGTGGCAGAGGTGGTGATGGGGGCTGGGATGAGTGGCAGCGGTGGTGCTGTGGGGGTGGGATGAGTGGCAGTGGTGGTGATGGGGGGTGGATGAGTGGCAGCGGTGGTGATGTGGGGGTGGGATGAGTGGCAGCGGTGGTGATGGGGGGTGGGATGAGTGGCAGCGGTGGTGATGTGGGGGTGGGATGAGTGGCAGTGGTGGTGATGGGGGGTGGGATGAGTGGCAGTGGTGGTGATGGGGGGTGGGATGAGTGGCAGCGGTGGTGATGGGGGGTGGGATGAGTGGCAGCCGTGGTGATGGGGGGTGGGATGAGTGGCAGCCGTGGTGATGGGGGGTGGGATGAGTGGCAGCCGTGGTGATGGGGGGTGGGATGAGTGGCAGCCGTGGTGATGGGGGGTGGGATGAGTGGCGGCCGTGGTGATGGGGGGTGGGATGAGTAACGGCGGTGGTGATGGGGGGTGGGATGAGTGGCGGCCGTGGTGATGGGGGGTGGGATGAGTGGCGGCGGTGGTGATGGAGGGTGGGATGAGTGGCGGCGGTGGTGATGGGGGGTGGGATGAGTGGCAGCGGTGGTGATGTGGGGGGTGGGATGAGTGGCAGCGGTGGTGATGGTGCGTGGGATGAGTGGCAGCGGTGGTGATGGGGGGTGGGATGAGTGGCAACGGTGGTGATGGTGCGTGGGATGAGTGGCAGCGGTGGTGCTGTGGGGTGGGATGAGTGGCAGCGGTGGTGATGGGGGGTGGGATGAGTGGCAGCGGTGGTGATGGGGGCTGGGATGAGTGGCAGCGGTGGTGCTGTGGGGGTGGGATGAGTGGCAGTGGTGGTGATGGGGGGTGGATGAGTGGCAGCGGTGGTGATGTGGGGGTGGGATGAGTGGCGGCGGTGGTGATGGGGGGTGGGATGTGTGGCAGCCATGGTGATAGGGGGTGGAATGTGTGGCAGCGGTGGTGATGGGGGGTGGGATGAGTGGCAGCGGTGGTGATGTTGCGTGGGATGAGTGACAGCGGTGGTGATGGGGGGGTGGGATGAGTGGCAGCGGTGGTGATGGGGGGTGGGATGAGTGGCGGCGGTGGTGATGGGGGGTGGGATGAGTGGCAGCCGTGGTGATGGGGGGTGGGATGAGTGGCGGCGGTGGTGATGGGGGGTGGGATGTGTGGCAGCCGTGGTGATGGGGGGTGGGATGAGTGGCAGCCGTGGTGATGGGGGGTGGGATGAGTGGCAGCCGTGGTGATGGGGGGTGGGATGTGTGGCAGCCATGGTGATGGGGGGTGGAATGTGTGGCAGCGGTGGTGATGGGGGGTGGGATGAGTGGCAGCGGTGGTGATGGTGCGTGGGATGAGTGGCAGCGGTGGTGATGGGGGGGTGGGATGAGTGGCGGCGGTGGTGATGGGGGGTGGGATGAGTGGCGGCGGTGGTGATGGGGGGTGGGATGAGTGGCGGCGGTGGTGATGGGGGGTGGGATGAGTGGCGGCGGTGGTGATGGGGGGTGGGATGAGTGGCAGCGGTAGTGTTGAGGGGGGGATCAGTGGCATGTGGTAATGAGGGGGTGCCATCCCCCCCCACCCAATCAGGGATGAGATCTGTGAAGGTTGTGGGGAGATGGGATCAGAAAGAGGCAGTGGGGATGGTGGGGGAGAACGGCACCAATCAATTACCAATCAATTGCACTGGCAATTACTTACTTTGTCAGTCGATTTCCTCCTCAGCTTAAGACAGTCGTCCAGCCTCAGCGCTTCTGCCTCTTCCGACTTCCTGGATGCCTTCTCTTCATGGGGTCTCCATGCAGAGCCAGCCAGAGCTCCTCCCGCCTCACTCTATTGGCCGTCAGGCGTCAGCTGACTTTCTCCTTTCGTTTCAGGATAGGCGGGGCGGTCCGCACTTCAGTGACACAGTGCTTAGCCTCCCCTCTGCAACGAGCGGAAAATAGCGTCTCTGCCCCTCCATCACACAGTCTCAGACAGTAATTTTGTGCCCCCTCCAAGCGGCGGAACGGATGGGCAGGACGCGGGCAGGCTCCGGGAACAAACAGAGACGGCGCCGCACCGGCCCTGACTACATAGATTATGCGCGAGGCCTTCGGCGGCCGCCTAAACTGCCTAATTAGAGAGCCGCCTCTGATTTCAGCCAATCCCTGGGGAGGTGTGCCTGAAGAGTGTCTGGAAGGAGGCATCCAGTGATCCTGTGACATTATGAGTACTGACTTGAGCTCAGGGTTCTTGTGATTGTGTGCTGTTTTCTTTGGGTGGAAAAGCCAGTGATAGGGATAGCTTCTATAAAAGGGACTCAGTTTGGTCAGCTGTACTTGTTCCTGCATAGAGACTGCTCAGAGAGACTTAGCAGGGTGAAGTATCCTCCTGCAGATGTTCAGTGAATCTGGAGTGTCTCATATCATCCCTCTCACATCCCAAGTTCTTTAGCAATTAAAACCCTAAGATACATGCCCTAGATCAGTGTTTCTCAACCTTTTTCAGTCATGGCGCCCTTTAAAATTATGGACAATCTCAAGGCACCCTCTAAAATTATGGACAGTCTCAAGGCACCCCATTCTAAAATGTAAAAAACTACTCTAATAGATTTACATAAAATACATCAACATCCACACATGTAGGACACCCAATGTTGGGGGTGATTTGTTCTTCCAAATCCAATAAACCTTTGCACACTGGTACTGACTAGTATACCAGTGTTTCTCTCCTCCATCACTCAGCTAATGTGACCCCAGGGCTGACAGAGAGAGATGGCCATTGGTTGTTAGGATGCTGGCAGCTAGAAGTTTGTAATTGTGCACAATGAAAACCTGTGGCTTTGTGTAACTAAAAGGCAGATTTCATCTGCTGGCTTGCTTGCTCCTTGCATGTGATTGGATATTCTTTGCAAAGTGAAGCTTCATCTCACTTGCTAAGCTTTGGAGCAAATTCCCTTCAGAGTGAAACTGCACTCCCAAAGTGCAGTCTATTTATAATGCTGCTCTTGGGTTCCTCCCAGGTAGTGCGATTATATTAATTCTTTTTGTGTGTTGCTGGGTTCACACTAATGTGACACATCACGTCGCATGTAATTCTCACAGGAATCGCGCCGCATTCCTGTGCAAAGTGAATAAATGTCATCAGCACACCAAGGATTCCTCCAAAGGGTCCAAAGCTTTATTTTCATGGACACCTCATAAATATACAGCAACATTTCAGAGTGACACAGGGCCCCTTCATCAGGCAAGTGACAGTGCATTCCAGTGCAAATCACATGCAATTCTGTATTGTATGGTCCAAATCTCACCGCATCTGCATTAAAAGGGTGCAGGCTTCTTTTTTTTGCTGCACTGGAAACGGATCACATGGATTCTAGCAAACGCACTGCATTCTTTTGTCCTGCTTTTGGGGTGTTGTTAACCTGACACCCACAGCAGATCGCATGAGCATAGTGTGATTGCTATGTGGTGCGTTTCAATGTAGGAAATGCTGCGATTCATGTGCGTTCCTGCATCACATCAGTGTGAACCGAGCCTGTAGGTTAGGGCTTTGGAGTGCAATTATGTCAATAAAGATTCATATTTTTTTCCCATATTGGTATATATTTTTGATTTTGTCATGGGTGTTTATGAGTTTTCTGTTGGACAACTTATATATCCCTCCCAAGCTCTAAAAGTAGTCAGGTAACATGGTAAAAGGAACTGACAGCCCCACCTGCTGGTTGTAAATATAAGTTATTCTTAAGCAAACTTTTATTTTTACCTGAATAAAAATGAAGAAATATTTTAAAGCTGTAATCTGGAAATGTGAAATGCAGGAATGTTAGCTGTAGCCTTAATGGATAAGTCCACCCTAACACTAAAATCCCTGCATCTATAGACCTCCACGATCTAACACTAACCTATCTAGCCCTGTAAAGAAGAATTCAGTATACTTACCTTTTTTGAAGCTGTTCCGACCCGATTCCCACGCTGAGCTGTCAGCCGCGGCTTTGCTGTGGAGGCGGGTGTAAAGGACGCATCCAACAATGAAAACCCCATTGTAAGTCTATGGGTGACGTCATTCCCCAATTATTGTCAGCCATGTCCTTTGCAGAGCTTCCACCGCTGGGGACCGGGTCGGACCGGCTTCACAAAAGGTATGTATACTGATTTCTTCTTTACAGGGTTAGATAGGTTATTGTAAGATCGTGGATGTCTATAGATTCAGGAATTTTAGTTTTAGGGTGGATTTATCCTTTAACAAATGTAGCACCCTCCTAGGTAGGTGCTAGGAAAAGTATATGGGTGGCCCTGTCTGCTTATCAGGGGTTGATTGTTCAGCTAGGCTGTCATGTGTTCTCAGGTGTGCCTGTTGAGCTTGGGGAGTCTCCCCGCTGTGTCTAATGAGGGCTCTCATTGGACAGTGGAGGAAACCTCGCCAATAGCACACCAGGGCTTGTATCTACTCCAGAGGGCAGAATCTGCCACAGTGCATCCTGGGAGGAGGTATAAGTCTGAGAGGAGCACATGACAGCGGGAAGCAGAGTCCCAGGAGGAGGGTGATGGCTGTCTCTCCTCCTGCCAGCATGAGAAAAGGTGTCCTTGGTGGTCGGCCTAGAGGACAGAAGGTTGAGCTGAGCTGCAGAGAGTGATCCAGAGTGCTGTGGACCGTGTGGAGCTGCGGGGCAGGAGTTTTCGGGAAAGCAGTGTCGTGAGTACTGGAAACTGCCCAGGGGTCTGCCTAGGCTAGGGGACCACTCCAGGAGGTCAGAGGGATCCAGGAGTCAGCTAACCAGTTGGAGGCTTAGAAAGGGGGTGCCAGAATCTAAGCCCTGAAGAGAAGTGTGTGTAAAGAGGGCGCCGGTGCGGGCCCTGAAGTGTTAAGCATTACAGCAGATGTACAAGTAGCTACCTCAAACGAAAGTGTTAAGGGAGCTTCTACAAGGACTTTGTGCCACAAGAAAGTGACAGAAGTCAGTTCAGTGCTAACAGACCGCAAGTCAGCATTAATTAGCACTAACCCGGCATTGACCGGCATTCAGCCAGCGTTAAGTCAGCGTCAGCAGGCATTTTTTCAGTTGTCCCCCTAATTTTGTGCATAGTTGAGCCAGAAGAGTATCCCACTCATCCCTTCTCCCATCCAAGTTCTCAATAAACCTAAAAACCCAAAGATACTGGACTGATTCTTGTCTCAGTACTCACACTTGGAGATTATGCCTAACTGTGCTGTTGTTGCTAGTGGTAACCCTGGTGGGCCCATATCCAGCAAAACGGCTGGGAATCCTGCTACACAAATATTAAGCAGAATTCAGTAGACATGTTTAAAATATGGGAGACCGGACTGAGCTCTGTAGATGTTTTCTAAATAATTAGTTAACATTTTCTGATGAAAGTTTACTGTAAACGCCATCCATCAATGATGATCCTTAGCATTTACAAGCCAGGGTTAAAAAAACACCTATGTGTACATAGCCATAGCGCAGGGCCGTCTGTAATATGGATTGAACCCTGGGCAAACTTTCTTGCCTCCCCTCCATGCAATATCTGGTACTAAGTGGTTATAACAGAAGAGACTCTAGTGGTCTCTTCTGTTATAAATGTCCCCCCCGCCTGCCAGCGATAATGTGAGTTGAGCCGCGCATGCGCAGCTCACAACACATTTACAGCCCACTTTGTGTGCCGCAGTGAGGTCGCTCCCATCCACATGATGTCACTGCAGCTTGGCCATTCAAGCAGTTGAAAATAGAGAACCTGGAGAAGAGGGATGTGCCGAGGATCAAGCGGAGCCATGACAGCACAGCGCTGAAGGGCTCAGTATGCAGGTAAATCTGTCATAATGTGCTAGTATGCAGTGCATACTAGTGTATAATGGCTTAAAGAAGATCTTCATCTTTTAAAAGACTTTATGAAGTTCATTTGGGCCAAGCTGGCCCAAACAAACTATGTCTTTACCTAACCTGTGAGGCTGCTGGATGTGCGCTATAAACTGTATGTAGGTGTGGCTACATACAGTATACCACACTGTGTTCCGGGTGCGAGCCAGTCTACAGCAGCGGGGCTCAGAGTAAGCAATGTATTCTATCAATGAATACAAAGCTTCCCCTGATTAACTGAGCCAGAGAGTTGATTAAATCACAACCTCTGACTCAGCCAATCAGAGGAAGCTTTGAATTCATTGATAGACTACATCGCTCCCTCTGAATGGTTGAGCGCCGCCGCCACTGCTGTAGACTGATCTGTGTATGAGGCAAGAAGGTCTCAGCTCGCAACCGGAGCACAGTACGGTATATTGCGGTATTCTATATAATATATATATATATATATATATATATATATATATATATATATATATATATATATATACACAGTATATACTATTTATACTAGACTTCCAGTGGCCTCACAGGTTAGTGAGTGACATAGTGAGTATCTTGAAAGATGGAGATGGAGTTCTTCTTTAAACCTACAGGGGATCAGTGTTTTTAGTTTTTATAAATTACTTTACTACTGTTTTAGGCCTGGTTAACATCTATGTGTGCTTGGGGCCCAAATTTGCACAGCTGCAGCAGTCAATTAATTTAAAAGGACTGCTGTGACTGTGTTTTCTGCAGAAAAAAGGTGCAGGTAGCATTTAAAAAATGCAGTGTCCTTGAAATCGCATGGTGCTCTTGCACTATGCGATTTCCCTTCGGTTCACACAAATGCGCTGCGTTTTTAGATGCATAGGTCACGCATTTAAAAATGCAATGCATTTTACGGGTGCGAGAACTGCAGGTAAATACTGCATGCACCTTTTTTTTTTTTTTTGCGGGAAATGCAGGTGTTGTGTCGGATTGTGCCCCCGTCGGATGGTGCCTCCGACGGACTGACGTCACCGCAGCTGACTGCTCAGATCAGCTGTGCTGATCTGACATGCGCAGTCCGTCGGATAGAGAGCGGAGGAGGGGAGAGAATCTATTTTCAGATTCTGCCTCGCTCTCTGCACTATGGGGACGGATCGGATTACAGTGCAGCCTATGCTTATGTGAGGAATGGCGGGAATATTTACTGATAGAGATCACAAAAACACAGCTCTGATCGGGACACATTTAAGGGGAACTCTGACCAAACGAATTACAGTACAGTACTCATATTTGAGATTCATATTGGCAAATAGCGGGAATATCGTATGATTTCAGAACACAGTCACACAGCTCGTAGCGGAACACATTAAAGGGACACTCTGGAATACTAAAGGGGCACTCTGGAATACTAAAGGGGCACTCTGACTGCAATAAAGGGGCACTCTGACTGCAATAAAGGGGCACTCTGGAATACTAAAGAGGCACGCTGACTGCAATAATAAAGGGGCACTCTGGAATATTAAAGGGGCACGCCGACTGCAATAATAAAGGGGCACTCTGGAATACTAAAGGGGCACGCCGACTGCAATAATAAAGGGGCATTCTGGAATACTAAAGAGGCACGCTAACTGCAATAATAAAGGGGCACTCTGGAATACTAAAGGGGCACGCCGACTGCAATAATAAAGGGGCACTGTGGAATACTAAAGAGGCACGCTGACTGCCATAATAAAGGGGCACTCTGACCGTGGGTCATAAAGGAGCTCTGTGACCGGGACACATAAAGGGGCACTCTGATAGGGACACTTATGTAAAGGAGGACTCTAACGGGGACACTGGATGTAAAGGGGGACTCTGACGGGGACACTGATATAAAGGGGGACTCTGATGGGGACAGTGGATGTAAAGGGGCACTCTGATGGGGACACGGATGTAAAATAGGACTCTGATAGGGAAGCACTGGATGTAAAGGAGGACTGTGATGGGGACACACCGGATGTAAAGGAGGACTCTGATGGGGACACACTGGATGTAAAGTGGCACTCTGATGGGGACACACTGGATGTAAAGGAGGACTCTGACAGGGACACGGATGTAAAGGAGGACTATGACGGGGACACAGACACAGGCTGAATGATGGAGGATACAGTCAGTGCTTATTCCTAGGGATTTCACAGTGGCTGTAGCATGAAGATGGGGGATCTGTCAGTGGGGGGGGGGGTAGAAAAAGCAGTTAAAGGAGTGGGGGGCCCATCATGTTACTATAGGTGAAGTCACAGTAGGCGAACTTTGAGGGGTCAGGGTCCCACATTTGGCACAGAGATAGGGGAGGTCTAGTATCCCTGTGCAAAATTTGGTGCCCCTAGCCCCTGGGGCTAGGTCAGCTTGGTGCAGTATGGCAAGCTTGGAGTGAGCACATTTGCAAGGCCAAAACTTGGGCCCTGAACAAGTCCAGGGGGTCCAAATTTTGCAGGGAGGTAGGGGAGGTTTACTATTACCATCCCTAAAAGTCATTAGACCAAGATATCTTTGTCAAATATTTATGGGGTCACTTAGGAGCATATGGCTGCCAGTCAATACCACAAAGCGGGGAGTGCTGGGTATCATATTAACCCCCATAGTCTTAGTTATCCGTGAAGTGGGGCTTTGCATTACCTATGTTTTGCAGTATTTGGCTAAAGTCGATCCCCATACAAGCCCATGTAAAAATGAAGCATTGGCCACAAAAAATTTGTGTGGCTCCTAGATTTCCTTTAGTATAAGTTTGCCAAGTATGGTGCCCTTAACCCCCGTGGTTAATCGCCCTATATTTATAGTAGCTTGCCCGCTAAGTTAAACTTTGGCACGGTCATAGTCTGGACATTTGAGGGACTGCAGCTCGGGCCCTGAATGAGTCTGGGGGGCTATATTTGGCACGGAGGTAGGGGAGGTCTCCCTTTACCAAGCATTTTGGAGTCGCTAGCCCAAAATGTCCTGGTCAACTATTTACAGGGCCACTTGAGAGTTTGCGGCCCTCGGCCCATACCATGCAGCGGGGAGTGCTGGGTATCGCAGGAATCCCTGGACTCTTAGCTATTCTGCAGTATCTGTATAGCGCTGCTCTGCAGTTCCTGTATTCCATAGTGGTTAGCCAAATCGACCCCTATGCAGGTCCCTGTAACAATTAAGCATTGGTCCTGAAAAAAGCATGTGGCCCCTGCCACGTTTGAGGCCCCTTGCCACCAGGGTTCAGGTACCACTAGGCCCATAATTTAGGTCAGCTTGGTGCTGTATGGCAATCTTCGAGTGGGCACAGTTGCAGGTCCCTAGCTCGGGCACCAAACAAGTCCAGGGGACCATATTTGGCACAGTGGTAGGGGAGATCTTCCTTTACCACTCTGAACTCTGAAAATGTTGGAGTAGCTAGCCTGAAATTTTCTGGTCAACTTTTTCAGGGGCCTCTTGGGAGTGTGTGGCCCTGGGGCAGTACCGTGGAGAAGGGACTGCTGGGTACCATATCAATCTCAATATTCTTAGCTATCCAATGTTACCTGCGGAGCAGGGCTCACTGGTACCTATGTTCTACAGTATTTGTGCAAATTTGACGCCCATGCCAGTCCTCGTGAAAATTAGGCATCATCCACAAAAAAATGTGTGTGACCCTGGGGGTCAGCTAGTATCCCTGTATCAAGTTTGGTGACCATATCCCCCCATGATTTGGGTACCACAGGGCACTAAATTTATGGTACATTGGCCCGCTATGTTAATCCATGACTCGGTTGTGGGTTGGAATTTGAGGGGCCACAGCCCAGGCCCTGAAAGAGTCCAGGTTCCCACAGCTTAAGCCCCTGAACATGTGTGGGGCCCAAGCTGTGGCCCCTCCAAAATTCCCTACTGCTCCATATATTAGCATAGGCTAGGCCAAACTAGCCTAAATCTAGGGCCCCACGGTAGCGGAACGATGTTGCCCAGGGGCACCAAACTTAGTATAGGGTTACTAGATGACCCCCAGGGAACACAACATTTTTTTGGGGCCAATGCCTAATTTTCATGAGGACCTTCATGGGGGTGGAATTTGCCCAACCACCGCAGGACATAGGAACTGCAGAGCCAGGCTCTGCAAATATTGTTAAATAGCTAAGAGTCCAGACATTCCTGCAGTACTCACCAATCCCCACTCCGCATTAGCGCCCGAGGGCCACACACTCCCAAGGGGCCCCCTAAAAAGCTGACCATAAAACTTCAGGCTAGCGACCTCAAAAATGTAGAGGTGATAAAGGAAGACCTTCCCTACCTCTGTGCCAAATTTGGGCCTCTGGACTAATTCGGGGCCCAATCGGTGGCCCCTCACTTCCCGATCGTGGCTGCACCATAGATTAACATAACGGGCCAGGCTAGCCTAAATGTAGGGCCCTGTGGTAGCCGAACCACGGTGCTCAGGGGCACCAAATTTGGCACAGGGATACTATATGATCCCCAGGGGCCACATACATTTGTTTGGGGCCAATGCTATATTTTCACAGGGACCTGCATTGGGGTAGACTTTAGCTGACCACCGCGGAATAGTCCTACGGTATCCAGCACTCCCTGCTGTGCCGTATGGCCCGGGGGCCACATACTCTCAAGGGGCCCTAGAAAAAGTTGATCAGGAAATTTTGAGCTAACAAACCCCAAAATGTTTCGGGTGGTAAAGGAAGGACCCCCTTACCTCTGTGCCAAATATGCCCCCCGGACTCATTTGGGGTCCAAGCTGTAGCCCCTCAAATTTCCAGACTAAGACTCTGCCATAGATTAACATAGCAGGCCAAGCTACTATAAATGTAGAGCCCAAACCACGGGGGTTCAGGGCACCATACTTGGCAAACTTATACTAGAGGACCTCCAGTAGCCACACACATTTTATGGGGGCAATGCCTAATTTTCACAGAGACTGGCATGGTGATCGAGTTTGGCCAAATATTGCAGAACATAAGTAATGCAAAGCCCCGCTTTACGGGTAATATCGGATAGCTAAGACTTTGGGGATTAACTACTTTTCAACCAGGGCATAGCCCAATGATGGCTACAGCGTGGTCGGCCTATTCTGGGAGGGCGTACAGAGACATCCTCTCCGAATCACGATTCCCACGGATTGTGTTAAAGGGCCAACGACAGGGGCCACTTACCATGTGATCGCTCCATCCAATGACAGAGCGATCATTTGTCAACAGACCACTGCATGTCTGGTTTAGCTCTCTCCTCGCACGCTGTACACACCGATGGGCACCACCCCTACCTCATCCATGCCCATCTCTGCCTCATTCATGCCCATCTATGCCCTATTCATGCCCACCTGTGTCTCATTCATGCCCATCTGTGCCTAAATCATGCCCATGAGTGCCTCCTCATTTGTGCCTCATCATCAGTGTGTCCCTCATCATGCAGCCTGTTTCCCCCTGTAATTCAGCCTCTGTCCCTGCCGTCATCCACCCTGTGACCCCGGCATCATGCAGTTCAGTTCCCCCCCCCCCCCCCGCCGTAATTCGGCCTGTGTCTGTGCCTCCGTCAGAGTCCTCCTTTACATCCAGTGTGTCCCTGTCAGAGTCCTCCTTTACATCCAGTGTGTCCCTGTCAGAGTCCTCCTTTACATCCGTGTCCCCATTAGAGTGCTCCTTTACATCCAGTGCTTCCCTATCAGAGTCCTATTATACATCCAGTGTCCCCATCAGAGTCCCCCTTTACATCCAGTGTCCCCATCAGAGTCCCCCTTTATATCAGTGTCCCAGTCAGAGTCCCCCTTTACATCAGTGTCCCCGTCAGAGTTCCCCTTTATGTGTCCCGGTCACAGAGCTCCTTTATGACCCACCGTCAGAGTGCCCCTTTATTATTGCAGTCAGCATGCCTCTTTAGTATTCCAGAGTGCCCCTTTATTATGGCAGTCAGCGTGCCTCTTTAGTATTCCAGAGTGCCCCTTTATTATTGCAGTCGGCGCGCCCCTTTAGTATTCCAGAGTGCCCCTTTATTATTGCAGTCGGCGTGCCCCTTTAGTATTCCAGAGTGCCCATTTATTATTGCAGTCAGAGTGCCTCTTTAGTATTCCAGAGTACCCCTTTATTATTGCAGTCAGAGTGCCCCTTTATTGCAGTCAGAGTGCCCCTTTATTGCAGTCAGAGTGCCCCTTTATTGCAGTCAGAGTGCCCCTTTAGTATTCCAGAGTGCCCCTTTATTGCAGTCAGAGTGCCTGTTTAGTATTCCAGAGTGCCCCTTTATTGCAGTCAGAGTGCCCCTTTATTGCAGTCAGAGTGCCCCTTTAGTATTCCAGAGTGCCCCTTTTTAATGTGTCCCGCTACGAGCTGTGTGACTGTGTTCTGTAATCATACAATATTCCCGCCATTTGCCAATATGAATCGCAAATATGAGTACTGTACTGTAATTCATTCCGTCCCGCGCATGCGCAGATCGTACAGAGCGAGTCAGAATCTGACATTAGATTCTTCCCGCTCTGTCTCCCATTGAGAAATGCATCCGACGGACTGCGCACGCGCTAATGACGTCAACCCCAACTGATTGGAGAAATCAGCTGGAGTGATGTCACTTACGGAGCATGTGCAGTCCGTCGGAGGCACTATCCGACAAGACACAGGCACCTGTGCAAATGTGGGCCGCAAACCCACATAGATGTGAACCAGGCCTAAAAGAAGTCCATCAAGCAATGTTGTGTTTCACTATGCCTGTGTGGAAGATGTCATTCGTGTGCCGATGCCACTGCTCCCTTGCTCTTTATTTACATACTTACAGAACAACAGCTACAGCCAAGTAAGGGTTTAGGAACAGTATTGGGGAGAAGCACATACCTGGTCCTGGCCAGCTATGCACCGCTCACCATCTGCTGGCTTTCTGTACTGTCAGCTACAGCTCCCACTATCAGCTCCTACCCCGCGGTGTCTCAAGTATGCAGAATGCACTGCATGGGGCGGGGTCAGAGCATCAGTGGAGCTCATGGCCCCACCTGCTCCTTCCTCTACACAGCACAGCAAGCTGCTGCCTGTCTCCTGGAGTCCTGTCACGTGTAGTGTGTACCCGGGCATTCTGCAGTGCCAACAGGGCCCCCAATTTGTGAGTAGGCTCAAGGGCAGCTGCTTTTGGCCCCAAAACAATGATTGGCCTGGGGCAACGGATCCTTTTGCCCTGCGTAAAAAAAGACGGTCCTGCTAAAGTGCCTGTTATTATGCATTAGGACAAAATTCTTTATGGTTTAATTTTTATAGGATATACATCATATTACCCCATGTAGCTTCATTTGCATCTGTCTTTTGTCTGCCTGTAAGAACAAAAAGGTATGTCAATATCTGATTTGTATCAATTATTAATATGTTTTCGCAAGTAGTAAATTCTGTTTAGCCTACCATTTCTGGTTATACTCCTTGAAAAATCTCCTGATTCACAGTTTATAGGTGATAATGCACGAGAACTAAAAATAGAAAAAATGATGTCAAATGATGTCAAGTACACTATCAGTGGTACATAGATGCTGCATATATTATTAAATATGCAATTTTATCTCATTAAAGAACTAGTGGAATAAAATGTTATATATTCTATAACGACCAACTAATGAATTTCAGAAATTGCATGAAAATTTTTCCATTCCAAACATATTAAATGATTTGAGAAGAGATAAGTACAATTGGAAGACTTTTGCTTCAGCAAAATTTTCCCCCAAAATTTTAGACATTTTATTGACATTATTCAATTCCACAAAATGCACCCTTTTGCTGCCACTGACTGAATGTCAAACAGAGGTGACAGCGATGGGAGTATGTGTATATCTGGCAAGATGACTGTCAGCTAGAAGTATTTTTGCACACACCCTGGTAACAGTGCCCCCCCCCCCCCTCCATACTTGTCCATCCACTGACCTGGGATGAGCATGGCGGGTGCCACTGGATATAGGGGAGGGAGCCGTATGAGTATCTGTTTGCTCACCTCCACCTCTCCTTATTGACCCGAAAGCAACATGGAAAACATCACTTCCATATCCTCATGTCACTTCAGTCTGAATTCCATCAGCTTTATTGGAGGACAGGTGAGATGTCCGCTAACCGCTAATGTCTCATTAAAGAGAACCTGTCACCAAAAAGTTATCATGTTAGGGGGCTTTTTGTCCCCTATGTATAAAAAAAAAAAAAAAAAGTTTAGAAAAAAAAAGTAAAACGTGTAAACAATGTAAGTTATACCCAAGCACTTAAAGCCTCCAAAAATAATTTTGAGCCCCTCACCTACGCGCACAAATGAACATAAATGCTCACACCAGGGGCGCCTACACAAAAAACATAGATTGTGCTACACATGTCACTGTGCATGCCAGAGTGAGAGAAATAATTCTAGCACCATAGCTCATGGTTAACTGTAACCTGATGACTTGAAGGTGCTTTTAAACCGTTGCCTATAAAAAAATATAGGGTACCAAAGTTTGTCGCCGTTTCACAGGTGCATACAATTTTAAGGTTTGACATGTTGGGGTTTATTTACTTAGTGTAACAACCCCAAATATTTTACTAAAAAAGTGGGTAATTTATTGCATTTGTGTGCCCTGAAATTTACTTTATTGTAATTTTTACTGAAATGTTGGTGTTTCCTAAACCATTGCATTAATATTGTGTAACCTAAATTGGAACTACCACTAACACACAGGGGAAGATTTAATAAAAATGATGCACACAGAATCTGGTGCAGCTGTGCATTGTAACAAACCAGCTTCTATCTTCAGCTTGTTCAATTTAGCTTTGACAATAAGCCTCCGTTCACATGCCAAATCTCAGTCTATTGCCAGCAATGGCACTGTCCCAATCGGCTGCACTACTTTTGGTAATTTCGGGGGCGATTTAATGAACCAGCCCCCGAACTCGCACTGAAATGCGGGTTTCATATTGTGTGAGTTCCACTGAACTGGCACATTTACAAACCCGCATTTAATGTGAACAAGGGTTAAAACCTAGACGCTGATTGGTTACTTTGCAAGGTTGCACCAGATTCTGTGTGCACAGTTTTAATAAATCTCCCCCACTTTGACTAATGAAGTCATATCACACAGCGACATGGTCTCACAATCAGAATCACTGTATGCTTTAATCACTGGCTTTAAAGGGGAACCAGTTTTTTACTGTGAAATTAGAGGCCACTTTTTTTTTAAATTCCACAAAAGGCAAGTCACCAAATCTCACCAAAATCAAGTTAAGCTTCTTGCTAGGCAACAATGAGACGACCTTAAAAACAATATGGTTTTCCAGGTGGAGGCCACTGCAATGTCTCTGACCAAAGAATCAGAAACAGACTTCAGGAGGGTGGCTTGAGGGCCAAATGTCCTCTAGTGGGCCCTGTGCTCACTGCCTGGCACTGTGGAGCTCGATTGGCTTTTGCCATTGAACACCAGAATTGGCAGTTCTGCCACTGGTGCCCTGTGCTTTTCATAGATGAGAGCAGGTTCACCCTGATCACATGTGACAGACGTGAAAGGATCGCGAGAAGTGTGGAGAATGTTATGCTGCCTGTAACATTGTTTGGTCAGTGATGGTCTGCTGGAGAAGCATATCCATGGAGGGACGCACAGACTTCTACAGGCTAGACAATGGCACCCTGACTGCCATTAGGTATTGGAATGAAACCTTTGGACCAATTGTCAGACCCTACGCTGGTGTAGTGGGTCCTGGTTTCCTCCTGGTGCACGTAAATGCCCGGCTTCATGTGGCGAGAGTATGCAGTCAGTTCCTGGAGGATGAAGGAATTGATACCTTTAAATGGCCCCCACACTCGCCTGGCTTAAATCCAATAGAACACCTCTGGGACATTATATTTTGGTCCATCCGATGCCACGTTACACCTCAGTCTGTTCAGGAGCTCAGTGATGCCCTGGTCCAGATCTGGGAGGAAATACCCCAGGACACCATCACTCATCACAAAAGGAGCATGCCCTGACATTAAAACAGAAAGGGGGTACCCACGAGCTATCACACTTAAAAAGTTAAAAGTCTTTATGGAACAGCTGCAAACATCGAGAATGACAAATTCCAATGCCAAAAATGTGAAAATGAATAGAGAAGAAATTATGCTGCGCTATTCAAAAAACGTGCTGAATAACTAGTAGAGTCACTAATATATCATGAATAATATCTCTACATGTAGTGATGGGCCAGTTAGGTAAAGTGCATAGTGCTGAAATAATAAACAAGGATAAATAATGTATTCTAGGTAGACAGAGGTGTATATGAGATGCAGTCTCACAAAGGTGTATGAATAAATGCAATAAAATAAGGATAAACAGTTGTATCTAAATCACTTCAGTGGGATAAATAGTATAAAACCATTAATTGCAAAAGAATCATAAAAATATAAATAGTAAGAGAGAACCCAGTGGTGAATTTTCCAATAATGATGATAAGCCAAAAAAAAAAAAAGATAATCAGATTGGTATTAATTAGCGGCAAATAGCATTCAGGCACATGCTGTGCTAATGGGAGCAGAAAAGATGAACAAGATGAGTGGAGGGACTTCTAAACGTAGATAGCACACTGGTGAATATAATAAACAGTCAGTGGGTAAAGTTCAAATTGCAATCAGATATACAAAGTCCATTCCAGCTATTTCTTCCAATGATAAGGGTCACTCAGAACTGCAGCGGTGCATAATACAATAAATGGAGGTCTGTGCTCCGGGATCCTCCAATTACCTCTGCAACGCTCTGGGGATCACTTCTGCGGCTGGTGTGCCCCTCCTGCCGATGGTGGATGCTTGGGGTGGATGGGTTTTCACGGCAAATAAGGAGTGAAAGGGCTCCGATAGTGTGATATTGTTTTTAAAAAAATGTATTAAACAAAGATTAGAAAACTCACAGAAAAACTAAGCCGCAAAGCAGCATAAGGCGTTTGGATGGTCGGCCGGTTCTCCGGCAACAATTCCGATAGTCTTTCAGCTTTTCCTACGCGTGTCATCACCGTCACGTGACTTCATCATCCCCTGATGAAGTCACGTGACGGTGACGACACGCGTAGGGAAAGCTGATACATACAAATTGCCATAAAAATTACTGAGTACCATTTTGAATTGCTGCAATGAAATTTAAGCAAAATGGACTAGCCTGCTGCATCAGCCCTCTGTAGGTTGATTTCATTTCCATTAAACCATGTGGCAATCTTTTGTTTCTAAAACATTACCCAGTCCATATCAGTATAGATATCCAGCATGATATTTCTCCCCATGCAGATCTGATGTGTTTTCAAAGTGTTCCTTTAATTTTTTGAGTAGTGTATATTCAATGAATATATGTGGTTAAACTTCATCCACATGTTGGTAGAACATATCATATTGAAGAATATTTTAATTGTGATACCAATTTTTGTGTCTATCTTTTAAAAAGTCCTTGTTCTCTATGTAACAGTATTTCCAGGCCTTGGGCCTGATATGGGTCTGCCACTGTTACCGCTAACACTTTCAACACATTTAAGTTGTGAACTCAGGTGTGAGAACTGAGACAATGACCATTCCGGCATCTTTGGTTTGTTTTGTTTATTTTATAATGGGGATGGGAGAAGGGAATGAGTGGGATACTCCTCTGGCTCAACTAGGTTTAACTGGGACACTGTACAGAAAAATGCTCGTTGGTGCTGTCTTGACGCCAGCTGAATGCTGAACAACGCTTCCTGGTGCTTGAAGATACTGTTATGCTGAACTTGTGCTAGAACTTCGACTTTAACACAATTGTTAACTCAGAAGATCCAGGACGGTAATACACTTGACTCCTGACACTCTATTTAGCTCAAAAGTCCTACGAACAGCTCCCTCCAGCCCTTCACTGACTGAGGTAGCTCCTTGTAACTGCTTGTGCTGCTGCAACTCTTAATTTTGTACACTGCACACTGTACACTGACTCTTCAGGGCCCAAACGCTGGCGCCCCATTTAACACTTCAGGGTCCTCCGACTAGGCACTCCCTCTAACGCTTCAGGGTCCTCCGACTAGGCACCCCCTCTAACACTTCAGGGTCCTCTGACTAGGCACCCCCTTTACCGCTAGATGACTCCTGGATCCCTGGGACCTTCACCAGAATGGTCCCCTCTACACTAGGCAGACCCCCAGGGGCAGTTCACAGTACTCACGACCTTGGAAGGCTTTCCTGGAACTGAACCCCTCTTCCTCCGCTGGTCCTCGGCACACCGGATCCCCTCTGCAGCTCAGCTCAGCACTCTCTGGATTCTCAGGCAGCCACCCAAGACACCCGATCCTTCTGACAGGAGGAGAGACAGCCGTACTCTCCCTCCTGGGACTCTGCTTCCCGCCAAAGACGCTGCATCATGCGTTCCCCTCAAACTTATACCCACTCCCAGAATCCTCTGCGGCAGAATCTGCCTTTCCTCCACTGCCCATTGAGAATCCTCTCATGGAGCCAATGGGGAGACTCCCCTCTCAGCAGACACACCTGGGAGACATAAAATAAAAACTAAAAATATATGTAGACAAATTCGAGGTAATGTGTTACCATAATCCCGTTAAGGTTGTAAAAGAAAAAACCCCCGTAAGTGGGTGGGACTTTAGAGGTAACTATAAAGATCTCTCAAGAGAAAGGTTCAATTTAAGTAAAACGTGCAATTTATTAGAAAGAAGTGAGTATTTAGGCAAAAGTATCATAACAAGAGTAGCATGTATTCAAACATATGAATTATCATCGTAATACAATCCAGTCACAGGTAATTAGCAGAGTCCAATGCGTTTCAAAAGTTGTTTAATACAGAAATCTTCCTCAGGGAATCTGCATATATTCCTGAAAAGCATAACCACATGCAAAATATAAGTCCCAAAAAAGGACAAACAAATACATATTCATACAATTATCATTTACATAAATCATTTTGCAGCTGCGACCAAATGTTGCCCCAAATTTGCATGGAAATCTCTGCTGGTTGGTCCAGATTGACACCAAAACAGCCCGGAAAATGGTGTCACCCCATGGGGAAAATAGAGCCCCCTCAACAGTAGGAACCAGAGCTAGAGGAGAGAAGTAGAAGAAGATAAAGAAAAAGGGAAGGAAAGAAGGAAAAAAGAAAAGAAGAAAGATACCATTGTGTGGAGGTCACCTACCTGCACGAAAATGGAGCCCCATAAAGTTGTCCTCCAGGGGATATAGTAATTCTCCCACAGGACGAGAGCTAGAGTCAGGTGTGTTTAGTAACAATCTTCACCTGAAAATAGCAATTAATGTTTGTCAGGGAGCCTGAAGGGGTGTATATGTGATTAATCATGCAGTAAAAAGGGAAGATGTTCAGATCAATTCACCTGTTGTGATGATTTGCCATATATAAAATTCTATAAAAAGACGGTTTCCATATGATAAAAAAGGGGGGAAAAAAGAGAAATTCCTAAAGAATTCCAGATAGCTATCCTCCAATGTGATTATCTCCAAGATTTGCTGAAATGTTGGTCCTATTGGGAAAAGGAATAGGAACCATGAATGTATTTTCTGACCCTTATAAAAGATAGAAAGTAGTGGAATTTGTTAAAGTGTCTTACCTCACTGTTCTGGTGGACAGTCCATAGTGTCCTATTGACCTCAATGGATATAGTGTCCACAAACAAATATGAGAGTATTCAAGGTTTCTGGTGTGAATATCACTACTTGCCTAGAATAAATATAAATACAGTATATATATCTATACAATTGGGTGCACAGATATATATATATATATATATATCTAAAGTGAAGGGGTCACCACAAATAAGTAAAGAGATACCGTTCAAGGTGCAACAACCGACATCCGTAGGGTCCCGGTATTCACCAAAGATGGCTGCATACAGTCCTAAGGCTATATAATGTGGCCTCAGTAGCGTCCACCATACCGGTCCTAATAATAAAGGAGGAAATAAGACCCCCTTAGATATCAGTAAAGCATGAGTATATCAATTCAGGTCCCCTGAGGGGTACTTACTGTTCGTACAGGTGAAGCATGGAAGGACAGCGGTCCTGTAGTGACTCGGAGAGGTAACTCTCCGTACTGGCTCTCGGCATTCCCTTATATTCCGCTAGTTGGCCCGTGATCTCGCGAGAAGTATCGCGAGATTCACATGTGGTATGTTTTGGTCGCCTTCTAATGACGTCATTTCCGTCTTTTCGCCCTGCGGGAGATCCCGCGGGTTTTCGCGGTGATGTCATATCCGCTGCTACGTATGCTACGGAGGGTAGCAGTAGAGCGTTACTTCCGCCCTTACTTGCAGACGGGCATAACTATATGTCCGCCCTAGGTGCGGCGGTGCATAATGCAGCAAAAGCATGAGATATTGATCTCAATCTGAAACCGGCAGTCAACAGGACTTATCTTTGAGTTAGGCTAGGCAAAAAAAAAAAAAAATTAGAAATGGAACTGTATAATACATTAGGGTAAAGCATCATTACACGCCAGTCATATGAAGTGTCCATCCATTATATCAGAGTGTACATGGGGCCAATTTGGAAATAAGGAAAATCACTATCAGATAACGCCCCAGGCACGGGTAGAGCGTATGCCCCTTGGGGGTAACCAGGGGTACAGAAATGGCATACCTGGGGAATAATACCCAGGTATTGCCGAAACAATGAACACTTAATTCTCCAGATGTTGGGGGGCCACAGTGAAATTGATGGTCCCCATTGGAGAAGTCTTACCCGTGCCGGGCTCTCGGCTTGCGGGGGACCCCCCCATGGGGAACAAAATATGAAACCATGTATGGCTTGTTACATGGTTAGGGTTACCATTCTGCTGGTGGGCCTACACAGTGGAAGGAAGGGAGGCAGAAGCAAAAAAGAAAAGAAAAGAAAAGAAAAAGGGGGGGAGAGCGGGGGGGAAAAAAGAACGATGTAAAGGGGGGAGGGGCATCCTGCAGGGTGATGAGGAGCCACTCGATTCCAGCAGAAGCGGCTGGAGGGGACCTAGCCATCCATGAGGTGGATGGAAGATCTACTCATGATTGGGGTTTTTTCTTTTACACACCTGGGAGACATGACAGCCCAGCTGAAAATCATGGTCTTGCTGTTAAGCAGCCAAGGCCCAATATACTTTTACCTAGCACCTTGTAGGGTGCTACATCTAATTTCTTTTAATTTAAAGGTCTCTTTAAATGAAGCACAAGAGCAATGTATGGGTGCCTCTGGTAGTACTGTCTGCCCTAACGTTGTAAAGCCCTGTGCAAACTTTTGGCGCTATATAAATCCTGTATATTAATAATATTAATTTAAAAATGCAGTCCAGTGCATTTTTATTCTGCATCAAAAATGCATCGAAAGTAGGTTGTAGGGTTTCCAATGGTATAACTCACACCAGTGCAGTCAGTTCTTGTGTTGTCCAGTTCCAGAAAAAAAGTAGAACATGCTGCATTTTTCCTGCACTGGACTGTACAGGAACATGGTAATACACAGAAAAAAACAAATCAGAATACATCAAAAAACGCATCAAAAATGCACCAGACCCCAGTACTGTGAAAAAAACTGTAAAAAATAAGAAAAAAAAGCTTCTGGAATGCATTTGGAAATGCATAAAAAAAAACACATTAAAAACAGGCAAGCAGAAATGCACCCAGAATGGATCTGGAGTGTGTTTTTGTGGTGGGAACCAGCCCTTGGCCCAAGCGATTGACCTATGTTCTTATGTATATGTAAAAGTGCTGCGTAAATTGACAGCACTATATAAAAACCTGAAATAAATAAATAATAAAATGTAACACTGCACTACTCTGGGCGGGGGAAGTCCAGTTTATTTATGTTAACATTTTGATTGGTGATACAATGAAAATCTTGGTACCAGCAATACTTGAACTGTCATGCATGAGTTTCATTCATGACAGCTTTGATTACTGATCTGTGATTGGCTAAAGCTAATCACATGGTACAGGGTGCTGTGATAGACCCAGGTAACATGTGATAGCTGTGGGCCAATCACAACTCGCTAGTATAGGAAGCAAAGCTGTTATAAATTAGATTAATTCATAACAGCTTTGTAGACATTGTGATCACGTGATCCAGGGCCGCTTAAAGCAGAATGGTATCATGAGCCACAATCCACTGTGTCCGGTGAACACAGCTGTTGTAAGGAGCATGCTGTGCACCCCAGTAGACGTGCAGCGACCCCCTTGGGGCACTTGCCACCAAATCATTGTATATGTATTGTGGCAGGACAGCGTGTCTGTGTGTATGTATACTTTGTTATTAAAATACAGTGCTTATACAAGGCCATCAGTTGGTGCAGCACTTTACAACATGCATATATATATCTGGAAACTATTTGGACTTTATTTACAAATTGATTGGTGTGCATGGAATTGCAACTGGTGATTTCAAAAACAAAGGCCCAGGTTGACATGTTGAACACTGTTACCTATCCTCCAGCTGAATTCAATGGTCCAATAAATTCAACTTTGGAGTTGTTAAAGTTTTTTTTTGTTTGTTTGTTTTTTTTTGGGGGGGGAGGGTTATTGTTTTATTTAATGCATTGCATGTGTGCAGAATAAAATGTTTATTTTGTAGACTATTATAGTTTAGCACTGCCCCCTTGGGGCTTGCTTGTAATTGTATGTTCTTCTGTGCTACTTTGACCCTGTGAACTGTCCAGCCCTCCTGACATTCTAGGTTCAGACATGTGGAGTATACCTTTAACCAATTCTGGACTGGTAGGATTTGCCCCCTTAATGACCAGGCCCTATTTAGCGATTCGGCACTGTGTTACTTTAACAGACAATTGCGCGGTCGTGCGACGCTGTACCCAAACGAAATTGACGTTCTTTTTTCCCACAAATAGGTGGTATTTGATCATATGTGCGATTTTTATTTTTTGCGCTATAAACAAAAAAAGAGCGATGATTTTGAAAAAAAAAAAAAAAACAATATTTTTCACATTCTGCTATATGACATTCTCAAAAAAAAATTTTAAATCAAAATTTTTTAACATTTTAGGCCAATTTGTTCTCTGCTACATATATTTGGTAAAAAAAATCGCAATAAGCGTATTTTGATTGGTTTGCGCAAAAGTTATTGCGTCTACTAACTACGGGAAAGATTTATGTAATTTTTAATGTTTTGTTTTTCTTTTACTAGTAATGGTGGCGATCTGTGATTTTTTGCGGGACTGCGACACTGCGGCGGACAGATTTGACCCCTAACTGACATTTTTGACACTTTTGGGGGTTCCAGTGACATTACTACAGTTATCATTGCCAAAAATATGCACTGTTACTGTAATAATGACACTGGCAGGGAAGGGGTTAACAGTATTGGTGATCAAGGGGTTAAATGTGACCCTAGGGGAGTGATTCTAATTGCGGGGGGGTTGGGCTTATGAAATTATCAGAGACATGCGATCCTACATAGCAGGATCACATGGTCTCTGTGATCATTGCAGGGAGAAGGACAGACGGCTGTGGTTACATCAGCCGACCGTCTTTCTCTCTCAGCGGGGAGAGATCGCCAGTGTCAGGCAGCAATCGGAAACCGCCTGACACCCGCATCGGCTCCCCTGTTGATGATCGGGAGCGGGAGCGCGCCGCCGGCGCCGCGCACTCGCCCCCCTAGCGGCCTTCAGGCGAGCGACGTATACCTACATCACTTTGCCTGTAGGAGCCAGACTGCCGCAGTAAATATACTGTAGGCAGTCGGCAAGTGGTTAAATGACACACTGACACAATGCAGATAGGTTTTAGCTCTTTAGTTTGGCTTTACTCAAGAAGGCTTGAGAAGAGTATTGATCAATTAGGCCCTGGATAAACAGCCAAAGTTCAGTTGAAATAACACTAAAGAACAGTTAATAACCAGTTATAGTAACAAATACACCAATATACACAGTATCTTACAGTAAGTGAATGAATCTCTCAGAAAGCTATAAATTTCTATGAGAAACACTCTTACTAAAGGGGACCCTCGGGCCGGCCGATAATAGCTGTATCCTAATTAGAGATGAGGTAATCTTGATACCAATAGCTTGTCCCTTTTAGGAGCAATAAGATAGGAATGTTCAGAGTGCAAAGCCTTGCTATTATCTTTACCAGCAGTTGGAGCTCAAAGAACAAATGATTCACCAGTGTAGCACAGTGTGAAACAGGCAATGCCAGATAGCTGGTTCTGATTATTGATGATCCCCTAACTGATCCAAGTGTGGAATGTCTGTGTTCAATGTTTAGGAGAAACTGTAACAACTGGTAATTGGACTCTGAGCAGCTGCTCTCTCACCAATCCTGATGTCCCTCTTATGAGTACTGGAAGAACAGGCAATGGCAACTCTCCATGCTGTGAGACACTGAGATGGCTGTGCTC
The DNA here is from genome assembly GCF_965119305.1 of Pelophylax lessonae. Taxonomy (NCBI): domain Eukaryota; kingdom Metazoa; phylum Chordata; class Amphibia; order Anura; family Ranidae; genus Pelophylax; species Pelophylax lessonae. The sequence continues at coordinate 180,019,904 of NC_138770.1, forward strand.
TGTTGTTTTAGTAAGTCCCGTTGACTCCAACTTGATTAGCGATGCTGCAGGGATGTCCGCGATGTAGCTATTGTCATCTGCCCCGCTAGGCTGAGTCTGCAGACAGCTGGGTGGTGTGCAATAGGCCGCAGTCCTTTCACTCTGTGGCGAACTGATACACACACAATGAATCCCGGGAAGCAAGAGAGCGTGGCCTATTCAGCAGATCCCTTTATAGTCTCTCCCGCAATTCACCCCTGGAGCGAATAGCCTGCTAGGAGGTGCAGGTCATAAATAGGGATGATCGAACGGTTCGGGTTGACTGTTTGAAATTCGGCTGAATTTAGAACTTTTAGCTGAAAAAGTTCGGAATTCGGCAACCAGAACCGACCAAAATGCAATGGGACAGGAACTGAGCTTTAAAAGCCTGTGATTGGACCAGAACCATCAGTAAAAGCCAATTGAGGGGGCAGGAGAATGCTAGGAATGTGATTGGAGTGACTAGGGGGTCCAGAGGCCAATCATTCGTGAATATGCCCCCCAGTATATAAGATAGCCCCTGCCAAATCTCCACCATTTTAATCCAGGGCTGTGGAAGAGAATGGAAGCAGTTCTGTTACTTCTGCTTCAAAGTCAGTGGCGGCTGGTGTTCAAAATTTTTTGGGGGGGCGCAAAAAGAAAAATGTAATAAGTATTGCTTCGCGTCAAAAAACGCAGTAAAAAATTGCGTGACTTTGAAGTCATGGTACATGAATGGCACAGGTGATGGTATAGGCATGGCATAGGTGATGGTACAGGCATGGCACAGGTGATGGTACAGGAGATGGTATAGGCATGGCACAGATATGGTATAGGCATGGCACAGATATGGTATAGGCATGTCACAGGTCATGGTACAAGAGATGGTATATGCCCCCTTTCAATGCAGAGACCAGCGTACACGCCCCCTTTCAATGCAGTGACCAGCGTACATGTCCCCTTCCAATGCAGTAACCAGCGTACATGCCCCCTTTCAACACAGTGACCAGCGTACATGCCCCCTTTCAATGCAGAGACCAGCGTACATGCCCCCTTCAATGTAGTGACCAGCGTGCGTGCCCCCTTTAATGCAGAGATCAGCGTGCGTGCCCCCTTCAATGCAATGAACACTGTGCTGTGCCCCCTTCAATGCAATGAACACTGTGCTATGCCCCCTTCAATGGAATAAACACTGTGCTGTGCCCCCTTCAATGCAATAAACACTGTGCCCCCACAATGCAGAGTTCAGCGTGCATGCCCCCTTCAATGCAACTGTGCTGTGCCCCCTTCAATGCAATGAACAATGTGCTGTGCCCCCTTCAATGCAATAAACACTGTGCTGTGACCCCATCAATGCAAAAAACACTGTGCTGTGACCCCTTCAATGCAATGAACACTGTGCTGTGCCCCCACAATGCAGAGTTCAGTGTGCGTGCCCCCTTCAATGCAACTGTGCTGTGCCCCCTTCAATGCAATGAACAATGTGCTGTGCCACCATCAATGCAGAGTTCAGCGTGCAAGCCCCTTTCAATGCAGAGCGCCACAGCATTGTCCCCAATCACTGCAGAGCGCCACAGCATTGTCCCCAATCACTGCAGAGCGCCACAGCATTGTCCCCAATCACTGCAGAGTGCCACAGCATTGTGCTCAATCATTGAAGAGCGCCACAGCATTGTCCCCTATCATTGCAGAGCACCACAGCATTGTCCCCCAATGATTGCAGAGTGCCCACAGCATTGTCCCCCAATGATTGCAGAGTGCCCACAGCATTGTCCCCCAATGATTGCAGAGTGCCACAGCATTGTCCCCCAATGATTGCAGAGTGCCACAGCATTGTCCCCCAATGATTGCGGAGTGCCCAAAGCATTGTCCCCCAATGATTGCGGAGTGCCACAGCATTGTCCCCCAATGATTGCAAAGTGCCCACAGCATTGTCCCCCAATGATTGCAGAGTGCCCACAGCATTGTCCCCCAACGATTGCAGAGTGCCCACAGCATTGTCCCCCAACGATTGCAGAGTGCCCACAGCATTGTCCCCCAACGATTGCAGAGTGCCACAGCATTGTCCCCCAACGATTGCAGAGTGCCCACAGCATTGTCCCCCAATGATTGCAGAGTGCCCACAGCATTGTCCCCCAATGATTGCAGAGTGCCCACAGCATTGTCCCCCAATGATTGCAGAGTGCCCACAGCATTGTCCCCCAATGATTGCAGAGTGCCCACAGCATTGTCCCCCAATGATTGCAGAGTGCCCACAGCATTGTCCCCCAATGATTGCAGAGTGCCCACAGCATTGTCCCCCAATGATTGCAGAGTGCCACAGCATTGTCCCCCAATGATTGCAGAGTGCCCACAGCATTGTCCCCCAATGATTGCAGAGTGCCACAGCATTGTCCCCCAATGATTGCAGAGTGCCCACAGCATTGTCCACCAATGATTGCAGAGTGCCCACAGCATTGTCCCCCAATGATTGCAGAGTGCCACAGCATTGTCCCCCAATTATTGCAGAGTGCCCACAGCATTGTCCCCCAATGATTTCAGAGTGCCCACAGCATTGTCCCCCAATGATTTCAGAGTGCCCACAGCATTGTCCCCCAATGATTTCAGAGTGCCCACAGCATTGTCCCCCAATGATTGCAGAGTGCCTACAGCATTGTCCCCCAATGATTGCAGAGTGCCCACAGCATTGTCCCCAATGATTGCAGAGTGCCCACAGCATTGTCCCCCCAATGATTGCAGAGTGCCCACAGCATTGTCCCCCAATGATTGCAGAGTGCCCACAGCATTATCCCCCAATGATTGCAGAGTGCCCACAGCATTGTCCCCAATGATTGCAGAGTGCCCACAGCATTGTCCCCCCAATGATTGCAGAGTGCCCACAGCATTGTCCCCCAATGATTGCAGAGTGCCCACAGCATTATCCCCCAATGATTGCAGAGTGCCCACAGCATTGTCCCCCAATGATTGCAGAGTGCCCACAGCATTGTCCCCCAATGATTGCAGAGTGCCCACAGCATTGTCCCCCCAATGATTGCAGAGTGCCCACAGCATTGTCCCCCAATGATTGCAGAGTGCCCACAGCATTGTCCCCCAATGATTGCAGAGTGCCCACAGCATTGTCCCCCAATGATTGCAGAGTGCCCACAGCATTGTCCCCCAATGATTGCAGAGTGCAACAGCATTGTCCCCCAATGATTGCAGAGTGCAACAGCATTGTCCCCCAATGATTGCAGAGTGCCCACAGCATTGTCCCCCAATGATTGCAGAGTGCCCACAGCATTGTCCCCAATGATTGCAGAGTGCCCACAGCATTGTCCCCCAACGATTGCAGAGTGCCCACAGCATTGTCCCCCAACGATTGCAGAGTGCCCACAGCATTGTCCCCCAACGATTGCAGAGTGCCACAGCATTGTCCCCCAACGATTGCAGAGTGCCCACAGCATTGTCCCCCAATGATTGCAGAGTGCCCACAGCATTGTCCCCCAATGATTGCAGAGTGCCCACAGCATTGTCCCCCAATGATTGCAGAGTGCCCACAGCATTGTCCCCCAATGATTGCAGAGTGCCCACAGCATTGTCCCCCAATGATTGCAGAGTGCCCACAGCATTGTCCCCCAATGATTGCAGAGTGCCCACAGCATTGTCCCCCAATGATTGCAGAGTGCCACAGCATTGTCCCCCAATGATTGCAGAGTGCCACAGCATTGTCCCCCCAATGATTGCAGAGTGCCACAGCATTGTCCCCCAATGATTGCAGAGTGCCCACAGCATTGTCCCCCAATCAATACAGAGACCAGCGTGCGTGCTCCCTTCAATTCAATGCACTTACCTGGTGGCGGGAAGGTGAGCGGCTTCTCCCTCTCGGCCTCTCCTCTTCTCTGCGGCGGGCGGCGGGAACCGGCGGGAAGGTGAGCGGCGCCGGCTTCTCCTCTCCTCGAGACTCCTCCCTGTGGCGGCGGGAAGGTGACCGGGCGGTGACGGTGAGGGACTGATGCACGCACCTGCACCGCCCCCATTGGGACGTCAGCGGGATGTCCTGGATGATGATTAAAAAGGGGGAAGCTGCGCTAAAATGACACAAAACATAAAAAGTCCAAAGAGTCCAAATGTTTTGATAAATGTGTATATATTGAAAACAAAAAGTCCAAAAATATTCAACCGAATATCCACCCGTGCAGAAATTGATTAAATTTACTGCTTACCAGAAGTAGCAGTGAAATACTCCTTGTATGGAATTTAGCCGAGCCAGCTAAAAATCTGTGAAGGATTCCTCACCAGCGAAGGCTGTCCCAGGATCACGATTAGATGGGTGTAGGAATAAAAAACAAATACAACATAGCGTGATACTGTATACGATATTGAGTGAATCACTCCGAGTGTGTCAAAAGGAAAAAGCAAGGTGCTAGTAAACCCACCACCAACACAGGCTGCTTACCAGATGAATATTATATGTAGGCAAATAAACAGCAATCCAAAGAATGACATAAGCCTTAAATAGACCACCCCCTTTAGTGTGTTATAATTACCAAATGAATGATAAGTGAAGGCAAATCAATATATCAATAATAATCAATATCATTTGGAATTGCTGCCTATTGATTTGCCTTCACTTATCATTCATTTGGTAATTATAACACACTAAAGGTGGTGGTCTATTTAAGGCTTATGTCATTCTTTGGATTGCTGTTTATTTGCCTACATATAATATTCATCTGGTAAGCAGCCTGTGTTGGTGGTGGGTTTACTAGCACCTTGCTTTTTCCTTTTGACACACTCGGGAGTGATTCACTCAATATCGTATACAGTATCACGCTATGTTGTATTTGTTTTTTATTCCTACACCCATCTAATCGTGATCCTGGGACGGCCTTCGCTGGTGAGGAATCCTTCACAGATTTTTAGCTGGCTCGGCTAAATTCCATACAAGGCGTATTTCACTGCTACTTCTGGTAAGCAGTAAATTTAATCAATTTCTGCACGGGTGGATATTCGGTTGAATATTTTTGGACTTTTTGTTTTCAATATATACACATTTATCAAAACATTTGGACTTTTTGGACTTTTTATGTTTTGTGTCATTTTAGCGCAGCTTCCCCCTTTTTAATGTTTATTTGATGTTTGTCACATATTAAGTTGCTGCTTTACCATTTTTCAGATATTTAGCGCAGTTTCTTCCCCCCCTATTTTATTCCTGGATGATGATTGGTCATTGTCAAAGTCTCATGACTCTGAGCTCAGCTCTGTAGCATGTCCAGAACCAGAAAAAAAAAGTTTGTTTGTATTAGTGCACTTATAGAACAGGGATATGGCTCCGCTCTTTTCACATCTTGCCGGTTTTGTAGCAAGCGTTTTTTTTGGGCATTTTTTGGGGGTTATTGGAGGCAGGCATAACATCTGTACTTCTGTGTAGAGGTATATATACACACACACTTATATGTATATATACACATACACATATATAGGTGTAAAAGTAGCAGAACACTATACTTGCGCTAATTAAATAATTAACACCCATATGGCTCCGCACCTATAACACCTATATATGTGTTTGTGTATAAATACATAGAAGTGTGTGTGTATATATACCCCTATACACAAGTTTCAAATGTTTTGCCTGCCCCCAAAGACCCCCAAAAAATGCCGAAAAAAACGCCTGCGCCAAAAAAAACGCCCAGGTGTGTTATTGCAGGTGTTTTTTTTGGGCATTTTTTGTGGGTCTTTGGAGACAGGCAAAACATCTGAACTTGTGTATACACCTATATTTGTGTATGTGTATATATATACATATAAGTGTGTGTGTATATATACCCCTACACAGAAGTTCTGATGTTATGCCTGCCTCCAATAACCCCCCAAAAATGCCCAAAAAAACGCTTGCTACAAAACCGGCAAGGTGTGAAAAGAGCGGAGCCATATCCCTGTTCTATAATTGCACTAATACAAACAATATATAAAGAAAGAAGAATTAATTGCGCTATAGGTAAATGGCAAATATTAGCAGCAACTTCAAGTGTGACCACACCCTAAAAAGTAATATATAAAATAAGTCGCGCTGAATGAGGTGAACAAATCAATGTCCAAAAACAAAACAAAAATAAAATGAATCAAGTCCCGGTGCAAAAAAGTCCTTTGAAAACATCTTCTAGGACGAAACGTCGTTAGGTCACTGCATGCTGACGTCATCCCTGGAAGCGTTCCAAGCGGGCGGATGTGCCTTGTCGTCCGGCCGGCGGCTTTTCATGCTCTTTGATTTTAACAGAATGTAAGTGTGTTTCCTTTATTTAAATAAACCAGTGGTTACATTTTTACACTATTGGCGTTATTTCTTTATATTTGGGATTGGTTTTGCCCATCTACTGGGATTATTGGCTCATCTTTTGGGATCATCTTCAACCCTGACCTTGCTGTGTGAGGTTTCTATCGGTGGTGAATGTCGGTGGATAGGATCTGTCCTGATACCATACATTGCGCAATTACTATCTGAGTCTGGTAAGGGGCCCTCATTGTCAGTGTTGGTGGTCCTGCTATGTTTGGGATTTGTCTCTATCTGCCTCTATCCATCCTCAATCTGGTAAGCGGCTTTTATATTTGTGGTGGTCTTCTTCCACTTTCGTCATCATCTGTCTCTGTGATCACTCATTTGGGGAGTGTTTTTTATGCCTGCACAATAGTTTTTTCTGGTAAGCAGCCCCACATCTAGTGACGGATTTACACACCTCCTGCATGGTGCAATTTAGGGTGTTTAAGGAATAATTTATCGTTATGGTATTATGCTATGGCGTTCTCTTTTTTTCCATGATTTTATGACTTAATTTCTTGGGAGTTCATCACATGTGTCTTCTACAATCAAGTTCACTCCTTCGTGATTTATCTCTGAAATCTTTTATTGTTTGTCCGGTAAACGCATCACCTATAAGTTTCTGGATTCCTAAAGTGTGGATTTCATTAGTCACATTAATTTGGAGATTATCCATTCTCACTAGGACTTTTTTGCACTGGGACTTGATTCATTTTACTTTTGTTTTGTTTTTGGACATTGATTTGTTTACCTCATTCAGCGCGACTTATTTTATATATATATATATACTAATACAAACAAACTTTTTTTTCTGGTTCTGGACATACTAGAGAGCTGAAACGTCACAGGTACACTTTTTAGACACCCCCCCCCCCCCCCCCCGACACTAAATCCAAATAAATTTTTTTATTTTTTTTTTTATTTTTTCAATAATTGGCTCTCTATCAAAAATGACTATTTTTAAGAAATTGTTTTGTGTGATTTAGTGTCTGGGGGGTCTAAAAAGTGTACCTGTGAAGTTTCAGCTCTGTAGCATGTCCAGAACCAGAAAAAAAAAGTTAGTTTGTATTAGTGCACTTATAGAACAGGGATATGGCTCCGCTCTTTTCACATCTTGCCAGTTTTGCAGCAAGCGTTTTTTTGGGCATTTTTTGGGGGTTATTGGAGGGAGGCATAACATCTGTACTTCTGTGTAGAGGTATATATACACACACACTTATATGTATATATACACATACACATATATAGGTGTAAAAGTAGCAGAACACTATACTTGCGCTAATGAAATAATTATCACCCATATGGCTCCGCTCCTATAACACCTATATATGTGTATGTGTATAAATACATAGAAGTGTGTGTGTATATATACCCCTATACACAAGTTCAGATGTTTTGCCTGCCTCCAAAGACCCCAAAAAAATGCCCCAAAAAAACGGCAAGGTGTGAAAAGAGCGGAGCCATATCCCTGTTCTATAAGTGCACTAATACAAACAATCTGGTTCTGGACATGCTACAGAGATGAAACTTCACAGGTACACTTTTTAGACCCCCCCCCCCCCCCCAGACACTAAATCCAAAGAAATTTTTTTTTTTTATTTATTTTTTTTTTTCCAATAATTGTCTCTCTATCAAAAATGACAATTTTTAAGAACTTTTTTTGTGTGATTAATATTCCCTGGGGCATGACCCAGAACCCTAGGCACTTTTTAGGGGCATTTATTGGGTTTTAGGGCTTCAAAATGGTGTTTTTTGATTACCGAAGAAGTTCGGGTCCCATTGATTTCAATGGGGTTCTGAAATCCGGGCCGAACTTTTGGGAGGTTCGGGTGTTCTGGTTTCCACAATGCTTTTCTTCCAGTCTCAGAAGTATGATGCACGAAATCTGAGACCAACACTAGAGGAGCATAGAGACAGTCTGAGAGAGCAGAGAATAAGTCTGCCTTGTCCGGTAATGGTAGTCCGCTCCTGGCTACATCATCTTTATCTATTTGTATGGCTGTTAATATATTCCACTTGAGGAAAAAAAGATTGATACTTTGTAAGAACTTACCGTGAAATCCTTTTCTCTGAAGTCCATTGACAGACGCAGCTCTCCTTGCTTCATTACGATTGGGTTATGTGCCCTCTTCTGGAGTAGACTAGGCAGTGCAAAAGCTTAAAAGCTTTTATCAGACACGCCCATAGGGACTGTCCCTAATGACATAACCCCGGGCACAGAGTGCTCACAAAGCAGTTTCGTAGCAAGCAGTGAAAACCCAACCATCCCCATAATAGAGGGGCGGGTGCTGCGTCTTTCAATGGACTTCAGAGAAAAGCATTTTACGGTACGTTCTTACAAAAAATCCAATTTTCTCTATCGTCCATTGACAGACACAGCTCTCCTTGCTTCATTACGATTGGGACGTCCCAAAGCAGTATAGGCATGAGGGGTGGGAAGAACGCAACCAAACTGTTAACGTAAGTCCAGGGCCAAAAAACATAGACAACTGGGCAGTAAAAGCTCACCAGTACAAACAGGAGCTTACCCACAAGACAACAAGTCAATACCTATAAAGAGAAAGAAACCAAGTCTCTTTCAAACAGCAGCCTGCAAAAACTTTGCGGCCAAAGGAAGCATCCGAGGATGCCATTAGATTAACCTTATAAAATTTTGTAAACAGACGAATGGATGACCAAGTCGCCGCTTTGCACACTTGAGAAACAGATGCCTGATGGCGAAAAGCCCAAGAGGCACTCAGCGCTCTAGTAGAATGCGCGGTCACAGGGAAAGGAGGATCCTGACCCTTCAAAAAATAGGCCTGAACGAGGGGCGTGGCTGCTGTTGCGGAAGATGGCCGCTTAGTGTCCTAGCTCCGCAAGCCACCCGAGACACACGCCGCACCGAGGGCTTTCCTGGCCCCTACGAACACACCACGGAGAAGGTGAACCTCCGCTGCAGCTTCAGGGATGACCCGCCGCAAGAAGGAATCGTCGCAGTCCTCTAATCTGGCCGGGTACTTCATATCCCAGGCACCCGGTCTTCAACAAAATGGCGCCGGCAGCGCGGGACGAGCTCAGCACAGCAAGCAGGGAGACAGCTTACTTCCTAAGCTGTCCCCGATCCGGCCGCCTCAACCGCAAAGACAGAGGGTCGGGAACCCTGATAGTGGGCAATCATCCGGATCCCCATCGCCGCCGTCGCCATCCTCGAGGAGCCCAGCAAAAGCCAGGCAGAGAATGAACTCCCCACCGCCGGAATTCCATGGGGCCTCAGGTATGGATGTCTCCCAGCACTCTCCCGCGCTGTTGGCGCACCACTCCTCCGAGAGAGATCCCCTGTCCGGACCTCCTTATGGGGGCAACCCCATCTCAGAAGACAAAATGAGGGATATGCTATACTCCTTGAGGGCATCGATGCAGGCAGACATGCAGATGCAAACGAAACAAATAACTGCTGAAATCACGAACCTAGGATCCCGCATTGACCAGGTCGAACACTCGGTCCAGAACCATGCGGACACTATAAATTCGGTGATTGATAAGCTTAATTCGCACACGGAAGAAATATCACGCCTGAAAGACAAAGTGGCGGATCTGGAGGACCGCTCCAGACGTAACAATTTGAAATTGCGGGGCATATCTGAAGTAGTTACCCCTGATCAACTACTACAGCACGCCACCTCCCTTTTCAGGATGTTGGTCCCCTCTCTGTCGGATGCGGATCTGCTAATAGACAGAATCCACAGACTACCCAAGCCTGCCTTTCTGGACTCAAACGTGCCGAGAGATGTCCTGCTCAGGGTCCACTTTTATACGGCTAAGGACAAAATCATGCTGGCATCCAGGCAGCAGGGAATACTTCCAGACCCCTTTCGTGATGTTCAAATACTGCCTGACCTCTCCAGACACACGCTACAAGCCAGACGTAATCTGTCCACTATAACGAAGGCGCTGCGCAATCACCAGATACAGCATAAGTGGCGGTACCCGGCGACACTTCTGGTGACGCATGAAGGCTCCACCAACACGGTCAGATCCCTTGACGAAGGCCTGAAGTTGCTTCGAAGATGGAACATTCTCCCTCCAGATCCGGTAAGAGACCCGGATCCTGCACCTCTAAGACCACTGGATGCGGAATGGAATGTGGCCTCCCGCAAAAGGTCCTCCTCCAGACCCTCCTCAAGTCATCCGAGCCCTAACCGCTCCTGAATCCACGACTGATGTCTCAGGCCATGGAAGAGGAGTCTCCTTATGGCCCTCCCTTGTTTTTGTTGCGAACTCCTTCGCTCTCGAGCTGCTGAGACGGCTCTCTTTTTAGGCTTTGTCCACTTTATTTTTATGTTTACTTTTGATTCGGTTATTTTCTTAGTGTGTACTCACCTCAACAAACCATCCCATGCTCTGGTACCAACGATGGGTGATCTCCTCTCTACCTTGGAACTGACAGCATTCCAATGACCATCAAGTTAGTGTCAATTAATGCCAATGGCCTAAACCACCCTGCCAAGAGACGTTCCCTGTGGAAAGAAGCCACCTCTCGCCACGCAGATGTACTGGCGGTGCAGGAAACCCACTTTGATATCAACGCAACACCTCGATGCGGACATTCAGCGTACTCACAAGTTGTTTTGGCGTCCAGCACCGAAAAGAAGAGAGGGGTCATGCTCGCCTTCAAGGACTCCCTATCGTTGAAGATACATAACTCTGTTTCGGACCCTAATGGCAGGTATATCATCTTAACCTGCGACATCAACGATCTGCCAATGACCCTGGTGAATGTGTATGCACCGAATACCCATCAGATACGATTCCTTCGAAGGACCCTCAAGCAAGTATCTACTATGCTATATGGTCACTTACTCATGTGCGGGGACTTTAATGCTGTTGTCGACCCCGGGCTGGACTCTTCGGCGTCCCCCCGGAGTCGACAGCAGTCACTGGGAAATGTTTTACATGAGGAAAAATTGTATGACGTATGGAGGTGCCAACATTCTACGGAGAGGGATTATTCTTTCTTTTCTGCTAGACACAGTTCATACTTTCGCCTAGATATGTTTTTTACTGATTTGTTTTTACTAGAGAAGGCATCCTCCTCTGTGGTTGGTGACATATTATGGTCAGATCATGCCCCAGTGGAGCTAACCATAGAGGAGGCTGAGAAATGTACCAATTCCTTTATCTGGAGATGTGATACGCATATGTTACAGGACGAAGAATGTAAAGCATATATTACTAAGCATTTGCAGGAATTTAGAAGTGTGAATGACGCCTCGGTCTCCGACCCGTGGGTGCTGTGGGGTGCACAAAAAGCCTTCCTAAGGGGGGTGTGCATCCAGCAGCAGGCACGGCTTCGGAGACGGAGGAAGGACAAAATGTCACAGTTGATGCATCAGATCCACACCTTAGATAGTGCGAACAAGTTAAACCCTGACCCATCTAGATCCCAAACCATAGCACAGCTGCGGCAAGAACTTCGCCTCTTGCTGTTAGAAACCTCCAACAGACATCTCCAGTACCTAAAGCAAAAGCATTACCATCTTGCCAACAAAGCAGGCAAATTCCTAGCCTCCCAGGTGAAACGTAGACAAGCCAAAGCAAGAATCCCCTATCTACTTAACGCCAGCTCTGCCTCTAAAATAACACACCCACAAGCTATAGCTGATGAATTCGCTGACTTTTACGGTTCCCTCTATAATCTTAAAGATACCCCTTCTGAATTACACCCATCGGCGGAAAACATTGACCGTTTTCTCCGTAAATTATCCCTTCCCTCACTATCAGCCTCCCAGCTGCAGACACTTAACTCACCTATCACCGCCCCTGAAATCCTGTCCAATATAACATCATTGCCGAAAGGCAAATCACCTGGCCCGGACGGCTTCTCCAACGAGTTTTATCAACTCTTTGCCACTCACCTGACCCCCACCATGACAGCAGTGTACAATAAAGCTATGGACGTAGCTGCTTTGCCCCAAGATATTCTCTGTGCTCATATAGTTACGCTTCCCAAACCTGGTAAAGATCCCAACACACCAGCCAACTTTCGCCCCATATCCCTCCTGAATTCGGACGCAAAGATCTATGCACGCATATTATCTAAACGTATCCAAACATTTCTCCCTGCACTTATACATAAAGATCAGATGGGATTCACTCCTGGCAGACAGACCTCTGATGCCACCAGGAGATTGCTAGGCATAATGCATCAGGCACAGTCTTCTAAAACCCCTTCCGTTCTGCTTACTCTAGATGCTGAGAAAGCATTTGACAGGGTACATTGGGGCTACATGGAAGCCACCCTGAAAAAGTTTGGATTCTCGGGTCCCATTCTATCCGCTATTATGGCTTTATACTCCCATCCTACAGCACAGGTCTACACGTCAGGTATTTTATCGAAACCGTTCGCAATCATGAATGGCACACGTCAGGGCTGCCCCCTATCCCCCACGATCTTTAATTTGGTCATTGAGACGCTAGCGGAGGCGATCAGATCCCATCCCCTCGTCACTGGGTTTAATTTACCATCTTTTCATCACAAAATTAATCTATTTGCGGACGACGTTATCATGATGCTTACCCACCCCGTACAATCTCTTCCAGCAGCCTATACCATATTACAAGAATACAGCACAGTTTCCCTTTACAAACTTAACACGTCTAAATCTACGATTCTCAACCTAGGAGTTCCCCTTAAGATCCAGACCGAACTTCAACGAATGATCCCGATACCATGGTCTTCTACGTCCATTCACTACCTGGGCATAGATCTACCAGCTGATCCCCAAAAATTGCTCCCTACTAATATTAATAGACTAATGACCAAAGTTACCGCGACTATCTCCACGATGCGCAATTCTTTTTTCTCATGGAGCGGCAGAGTGGCGGCCTATAAGATGTTTATTTTACCCCAAATCTTATATCTTTTTAGGGCACTTCCCATCCCCTTCCCGATAACCCACATTAATAAATTTTCCAGACAAATGACCTCCTACATCTGGGCGGGGAAAAGGCCACGGTGTGCCTTTTCGATCCTGATCAAGAAAAAACAATTTGGAGGGGCGGCGGTCCCTGACCTCCACTCCTACTACAAAGCCTCTATCTTCGCCCAAACGAGACAATGGTTTCAAACCAAAGAAGAACCTATGTGGGTAACTCTGGAACGGGATGTAGCTCCGACGAAAGATCTGAGCACTTTGCTCTGGAGTGACAAGTGGAAGGAATGGAACCTCACGGTTCTCTCTCCAACTATGCAAGCGACACTGAGAATATGGCGTGTTGCTCCGCACTCCCTATACGTTAAAGATGTTACTAAGATATGCCCGTTGCCTCTATCTGTGCTCCAGCCCTACCTACCAGACCTGCCGGTTGGCCAACTGGCGAAGTGGCAAGCAACGCACATTGACTCTTTTTTCCATAACAATACTCCTATATCGATAGCGGACATGATCTCCAAGAATGACATCCCATACCACCTACACTTGCATATCATGCGTATATCCCGTTTCTTACGGTCACACCCTCAAAAGCCTATCTTAATAGACAGCAGGTTGTGGGACTTATTCACAGCCGAATCCCCACGTCCACCCAAACTTTCCCAGTACTACGACATACTGTTGGATAACACCACGTTTTACAAATCTGCTCATATGTTCAAGTGGGAAGGGGATCTAGGTACCACATTCCCCATCTCACAATGGCGTGCAGCCTTGGCCGCGATTTATAAGTTCTCGCACTGTGCAAACCACTGGGAGATGACGTTGAAGATCATAAATAGGTGGTACTATACCCCGTACCGGCTAGCCGGATTTTCACAATCCTACTCCCAATTGTGTTGGCGGGAATGTTCACAAGTAGGAACTTTGCCACACGTTCTCTGGTCATGCCCATCTCTCAAAAGCTACTGGTCTAAAGTATTCCAGTTTATCTCCACTCACACGGGATGCCTACTCAAACCCTCCCCAGAATTAGCCGTGCTCCACCTGGGAATTGATAAGCTACCAACAATATACAGGCCCTGGGTGACCCACGTCTTGCTAGCTGCCCACACATTAATCCTGAGAAGTGGAGATCTGCAGAGGCTCTCAATCTCTCTGACATGGTCCAACTACTTAAGATCAATTACCAGTTTGAGAAAGCACTGGCAGTCAACAGGTTGAAGTTACAATCCTTCAATTCCCATTGGGACTTCTGGGCCACCACGGTGTAATGATCATTAATAATATCATAGCATGTTACCATTGTAGTTATTGAAATTGTTGTTTGAAACTGTTTGGTTGAAATCACCATCATCATCATCATCTTAAACCACATAGTTGAGGAATGTACACCTGTATGCATATCTGTACTATTATTACTTACATTGTCTTTTTTTATTTCTCTGTTATGTTGAAAACTTGAATAAAGAATATTTACAAAAAAAAAAAAAATAGGCCTGAACAATCGTCTGCCTGATACACCGAGATATGGTTGCAGCAGACACAGCCGAACCCTTACGAGATCCTTCAGTAAGGACAAACAAAAGGTCAGAATTCCTAAAAGACTCTGCGACTGACAGGTAAACCCTGATAGCCCGAACCACATCCAGAGAATGCAGAGCAAACTCCTTAGGGTGTTTTGGCTTAGGACAAAGTGAAGGCAACACAATGTCTTCACTGAGGTGGAGATCAGACACCACCTTAGGAAGAAAGGTCTGATTAGGTAGAAGAAACACTTTATCTCTATGGATAGCCAGATAAGGCGAGCAACAGGAAAGCCCTGCAAATTCAGACATCCTGCGAGCAGAAGTAATAGCCACCAAAACGGCCACCTTCTGGGTTAACAGAGACATGTCCCTGATATTTTCAAAAGGAGACTTTTGAAGAACAGACAAAACCAAGTTCAGATCCCACGGAGGTAATGGGGCTCTTCTTGGAGGAGCCAAATGATGCACCCCTTGATTAAAGGTGTGGATCAAAGGATTAGCCGCCAATGGGCATTGACAATAAATGGCCAAAGCTGACACTTGGCCCTTTATGGTGCCCAAAGCCAACCTTTGTTTAACCCTCTTCTGCAGGAAGGCCAAGGCTCTCGCTACCGAGAACGAGCGAGGGTGCAACTTGTTTGATAAACACCAGGCAATATACATCTTCCAAGTACGATGATAAATGTTTCTGGAAGTCGCTTTCCAAGCCCTCAACAGGGATGGAATCACAGAGACTGAAAGACCCCTTTCTTTTAACACCTGGCCCTCAACAGCCATGCCATTAAAGCCAGCAAGATTCCATCGCCAGTCTTGCGAAGGAACCTCAACAATAGTTGAATCGGAGTTAAGGCATATATCAGGCGATATCGATCCCAGGGAATCATCAATGCGTCTGAGGCATCGGCTAGAGGGTCTCGAACCCTGGCCACAAACCTTTCTACCTTCTTGTTCAGGTCAGGATGTCGGCCACTTCCCGAGCCTCCTTGATGATTGATGTAAGCCACAGCCGTGGTATTGTCAGATTGAACCCGAACCAGGAGACCTTGCAACTAAGTCGTCCAATGGCAAAGACAAAGCTTGATCGCCCTGAGCTCCAAAACATTTATCGGTAAGGAGGATTCCTCCGTTGACCAACTTCCATGAGCACAGAGGTTGTTCAACACTCCACCCCAGCCCGACAGGCTGGCATCCATGGTGACCACCATCCATAACACTGGTAGGAACAACCTGCCCTGGCTCAGAGTGGGCGACAGAAGCCACCACAACAGGTTTGACCTCGTGGACCAGCTCAGACAGATCATCCTGTCTAAGGACTGCGGATCCTTGTTTCACTTGACAAGGATCTCCTGTTGCAGATTTCTCGTGTGAAATTGAGCAAAGGGGACCGCCTCGAAGGATGACAACATCAGCCCCAAAACTCGCATGCAAGTTGTGACGAGAGTCACTTTGGGCACAGGGTGACCAGGAAACTGGGGGGCACTGGGGATATGGTTTGGATGACTCCAAATGTGACAATGATATTCAGGAATGATGTCTCTCTTGAAATCCCTGTACATTGTGAGGTACATGACCAGGAAGTACAACTCCTAATATGGGCATTCCAGGAAGTTCAATGTGGAGACGGACTGTCTATTGCTTAACGATGTTGCTTTTGTCTGAATAAGTAAATTGTCTGCTAAGAGATGTATTGACACTCAGAGTAATGTGTATTGGGGGCTCGTTATGTAACCATTGTCTGATGTTGGGGGCTGTATTTGGGTCATTGTTCATGTAGTGACTGCATTACTTCTAACGTGTATACTGTATAAAGCGTGTATTCCTTTTTAATAAAGAGTCTGATTCCTGCTTGACCCTCAATACAGAGCCTCATCTCGTACTTGGGGGGGGGATTATTCCTATGGATTTCTGATTTGGCTGAGTGGAGTGTCCGGTAGCTGCTCTTGGGTTCAGGAATGAAATGTCCTAAACGACTGTAACCCCTTTCATACTCAGGGTGTCGTTACAATTGGTGGCAAGCGGCGGGATAATTCCCACAGCCCAGAAGGACAGCTACAACAGGACACAGGCCAATGGAAGCACAGTATGAATGGCTAAAGCGTTCTACCCTCAAGGACTTACTGGAGAACCGGGGCCGACTGGCCAACAACCGTAAGAAGAGGGACATTATCGCAGAACTAGTCGAGATGGATAGAGCTGAAAGACCCAACATAATAGAAAGGCCCAGCGTAACAGACAGTACACCCGAAGAGGTAAGTTTTGATCGGGCTGTTAGCATAAGACTGGCACATTATGGTCCTAACCCTACAGCGGAGATTATAGACCGAGTTATAGCGGCTGTGGAGGCAAAGAAGTGCAGCAGCAGCAGCACCAACTGAAAGGAGAAAGGTACATTTTGCTGCTTTTAAAAATTTCATGGAAACGGAAGGGGAGATTGATGGGTACCTTGCCAATTTTGAACGGCAATGTGCCCTACACCGGGTGCCCACAGAAGAATGGGTTACCATTTTGTCTGGGAAATTGTCCGGCTGGGCCAGTGAAGCGTTCAGGGCCATCCCAGATGAGGATTTTATGAACTATGGGCTGGTAAAAGAAGCCCTTTTGGCCAGGTATACTGTCACATCGGAGGCATACCGGAGGCGGTTCCGAGAGACTAGCAAGCAGACTGGAGACTCATATACAGAGTGGGCATGCCCCCTACACCGCACGGCATCTCACTGGGTTGCTGGATGCCAAGCAGTATCTGGGGAAGACGTGCTGCAGCTGTTCCTGCTGGAGCACTTCTTTGACAAGCTGTCCCCGGAAGTGAGAGAGTGGGTCCAGAACCAAAAACCTTGCCTGAAGCAGCTCATCTGGCGGACGAATACACAGACGCTTGCAAACTGGATTATCGATCAGCGGCACCCCCTCCAGCTGCCGCCTACCAACCACAGACGTACCGCCCTACAGCACTACCTCCAGCGGCCACTTATTCTCAGCAGTCCAGGTTCAACTCCCAGGACTACTCACAACCCATCAGGTGTTTTGGGTGTAAACAGCTAGGGCACAAAAAGCAAGACTTTCCGTTGAATCCAGCCAGGCAGTCCCAGTCTTGGAGAAAGCCAGCAGGGGGGAACCCCTGAACACCTATGCCCACTGTGTTGAGGAGGTAGAACATTGGGACGTCCTGCATGAGGCTGATCCAGTACAAGCGGCTAACCTGGACAACAGGCAGCAACACAGGCAGACTGTCTGTGTTAATGGAAAGGTAGCCAATGGCCTACGTCATACTGGTGCCACCATGACCCTACTAGAGAAGAACCTCATCCCAGAGAGCTAACACACCAGAGACACTGTAGTCGTAAGGGTAGCGGGAGGCACCATTTTCCGGCTACCCGTTGCCCGTGTTCATCTGGATTGGGGGGTTGGTTCGGGACACGTGAATGGGGGGGTGATGAAGGATTTGCCAGCGGATGTACTACTGGAGAATGATCTGGCCCCAATCGTTTCTGCTTACGCCCTGTTGGGCCCCGCTGGAGCCAACCCAGTGACTACCCGTGCCCAGACCCGTGCTGCTGGGACAGGCCCGCCCGCTGCTGAGATCCCGACGCTTCCATGTTTTGGACTGGGGGCTGTGCTGAGCCAAGTCGGGCAGGATGGAGGAGAACACCCTGTCGCATACCTGAGCAGAAAGCTATTACCCCGGGAAGTGAGCTATGCGGCAGTGGAGAAGGAGTGTTTGACCCTGGTTTGGGCACTTAAAAAGTTGAACCCTTATTTGTACGGACAGGAATTTTCATTAGTCACCAACCACAACCCATTGGTCTGGCTTAACCGTGTCTCAGGAGACAATGGCAGGTTGCTGCGGTGGAGCTTAGCCCTGCAACCTTACAACTTCCCCATCAGCTACCGACCCGGTAAAAAAAAAGGCAATGCTGATGGGTTGTCCCGGCAAACAGACGTCACTCCGGCCACCTAGTTCCGGACATCTCCAAGTTGACCCGAGAGGGATCAAGCCGGGTCTGCCGGAGTGTCCCACAAGGAGGGAGCCATATGTGACGGGAGTCACTTTGGGCGCGGGGTGACCAGGAAACTGGGGGGCACTAGGGATATAGTTTGGATGACTCCAAATGGGACAATGATATTCAGGAATGATGTCTCTCTTGAAATCCCTGTACATTGTGAGTTCCATGACCAGCAAGTACAACTCCTAATATGGTCATTCCAGGAAGTTCAATGTGGAGACGGACTGTCTATTGCTTAACGATGTTGCTTTTGTCTGAATAAGTAAATTGTCTGCTAAGGAATGTATTGACACTCAGAGTAATGTGTATTTGGGGCTCGTTATAGAACCATTGTGTGATGTTGGGGGCTGGATTTGGGTCATTGTTCATGTAGTGACTGCATTACTTCTAACGTGTATATAAAGCGTGTACTCCTTTTCAATAAAGAGTCTGATTCCTTTTTGACCCTCAATACAGAGCCTTGTCTCATACTTGGGGGGGGGGGGGATTATTCCTATGGATTTCTGATTTGGCTGAGTGGAGTGTCCGGTAGCTGCTCTTGGGTTCAGGAATGAAATGTCCTAAACGACTGTAAACCCTTTCATACTCGAAGTGTTGTTACATGGAGGGAGGAGAGATTGTTGTCCATCAGCAACCTGATTTCGCTTTGCAGCATCTGAAGTTTGTCCTCTGGGAGAAAGACTCTCGCCTGGGTGGAGTCTAGAACCATACCCAGGTAGGACAAATGCACTGACGGTGTCAGCGCCGACTTCTTGAAATTTATGATCCACCTGAACTCTTGAATGGTCCAAATTGTGACTGACAGGTCACCCAACAGGGTAGGGTAAGACTTTGCTCTCAACAAGAGATCGTCCAGGTACCCGAAGATCGCAATCCCCTTTTTGCGGAGCAGGGCCAACACCGGGGCCAAAACCTTGGGGGCGGAGGCTAGCCCAAAGGGTAGTGCCACAAATTAAAAGTGCTCCTCCGTCACCGTGAATCGTTTATTTTTCTGATGACCCTCATATATTGGAATGTGCATATATGCATCCTTGATGTCTATGGAGGCCAAGAAATCTCCCTGATTTAAGAAGGCTACTACTGACCGAATTGATTCCATCTGGAACTTCTGCACCCACACAAAGCGGTTCAGAAACTTGAAGTCTAAGATAGGACAAACCTTGCCTTCCTTTCTGGGCACCGTGAACAGGTTAGAGTAAAAACCTCGAAACCTGTCCTGGTGAGGAACAGGCACGATTACTCCCTGTACAAGGAGATCCTGCACCGCCTCCCTTAGATCCAGCAAGTGGTCCAGAAACAGCCGGAGATTTGAGAATTTGTCTGCTGGACGAAACTGAAATTTGATCTTGTACCCTGAGCGAATCAGTTTGTGAACCCATTTGTCCTGGATGAAAGATGTCCAAGGTTCTTGGAAATAATGCAGATGTCCCCCCCCACCCCCGAGTCAGATGAGGGCGTCCCTTCAAGCAGAGGAGGATTTGTCCAAGATCTGGACTGGCTGGGCTTGGACTTACCGGACCAAGCCTTCTTCCCTCCAGAGACCCTGAGCGGTGTGTTTTTCCCTTGCGCCCCTGGGGCATGAAAAAGACGCTTATGAGTAAAAAGGGAGATCCGCTAAGGCTTTCTTAGATTCTTGGTCGGTCGACCAGCTCTTCAGCCACACCATGCCCACCGCGGACACTCTCGCCACCAGAGGGGCAGCGTCCATTGCCGCATCACACAGGTACATTTGGGCCTGGGACATCTGGTCTATAAGTTAAAATAAAGTCGGGGGAACCATCTCAGGTTTCAGGTTACCCCTAAGTATCTTAAACCATTCAGTAACTGTCCGTGAGACCAGAACGTACGCAAAGACCGGCTTAAGTAGTGAGCCCAGCAACAAGTGTAGATGGCGGGAGTCTTTAAACACCTGGGAGTTTTCCACAGGCACCAAGATAGATTTGTTCAACCTGGAAACAGGATGATCCACTTTGGCGACACTGTCCAACGATTGGAGACCGAGTCAGCAAAGGGATAATGGCGGGCAAAGTGCTTAGGCACCGTCAGCACATGCTTAATGAGCCGTCATTGCTCATTCATGATTTTGTGAAATTCATCGGGACAAGGAAACACCTGGCCCGATTTGTGGGCTTTGTGGGAGCCAAAGGTCACCCGCTTTCCTGCCTGTGTGGGCTCATCATCCATTTGCAATGTGTCCCTTACTGAACGAATCAGTGCTTCCACCATAGTGCTTTCCTGCACTGCAGCTGGGGAGGACACATCCTCCTCCCCATCCGACTGCGAGGACAGGGATCCCTCAGGGATGGGATTGTCCATGGCAACCATATCAGGCTCAGAATCAGAAGACTGAGAAGGCATCGGCCATTTTAAGGTGGCAAGCTGTTGCATCACCAGATCCACCTTTGACGCCAGAGTTTCTACTACTGCTGACAGAGACATGAGGGATGGCGATCCGGAAGTTACAGCATTTGCACATGTAAAGTCTCAGGGGGAATTCATGTCTTGGTACTCCATTTGCATTTTGAAAGAAAAAGGTGTACTGTCCATTCAAATCGTGGCCGCAGGATGAACCGCTGTACCGCTCTATACCGCTCTGCCACCGGAGTCCCCCTTTAAGGTTTGCAGGCACAAAATGTGCCCAAGGAAAGCCCACCAAGACAGAAGGCCCCTGAACTTTACCTCCCTGGAGCAGCAGCGCTGTGTCTATCTTCAGCTTGCAGCGACAGGAAGTTACAAAACATCACTAGAGGCCGAGCAGTGCCTGTGAACACGCAGGCTAACACAAAATGGTGCCAATGTTAAAGTATAGGAAGGTCAGGGAAAATGGCCGCTGCCCTCACACAGGGAGAGCCCTTTGCCCACACTTAAAATGGTGCTGAGAAACGCTGCCATGCGCTCAGGAAAAAACATGAGGCCACCGCAGAGATCACCTTAAAGGGACCCCCCAGGACAAAAGGTACCACAACACTAACCTCCCCTCCCCATCATGGCGGGAGTCTAGCGCCCCCAGGTGGGTGCAGGGAGGGTAGGGTCTGTCCGGATAGGCCTGGGGGATACTTCAGGGGCCACAGCCCTGCTATCCCCAGGAGTGGGCCCACATCTCCCCCCAGGGTCTGCGTCAAAGATGCCGGGAACGTAGTATCACTCACCATACCATGGCCCGGTTGGGCTCCTCTCCGAAGCAGATCACCTCCCACCCTGAGTGGGGGGGTGCTGCCAGCCAAAAAATGGAACAATGCGACTCATGGGCGTTCCAGGTCGATGCGTCCCGGCGAGACGTCCGCTCGCACACTCATCCCTGTCCACGGGGCTCCATCATGGCGAGGCCTGGGCAGCACCACAACCTGCTCACGCTTGATGGCCAGGCTGGGAGACCTTAAGACCTTAGGTTATCCAGTGCAAAACCACAGCCGGCAGTGGCTTGTGGTTCACCAGGAGGAACCCCCTGACACTAGCTAGTGATAGTGAGTGAGAAAATAAACATAAATACGTTTTCAAAGAAACAAAAACCGAGACCAAAGTCCCAGCAGGGGGCCTAGGTCCTACTCCTACACTAGGCAGCAAGAAACTGCTTTGTCGTTAGTGACAGCCCCTATGGGTGTGTCTGGTAAAAGCTTTTGAGCTTTTGCACTGCCTAGTCTACTCCTGAAGATGGCGCATAACCCAATCGTAATGAAGCAACGAGATCTGTGTCTATCAATGGACGATAGAGAAAAATAGTTTTATGTTACTATATTCCCCTTGAGGAAAAAAAAAAGTTTTATAGTTCCAAGATCCAACAAATACATAAATAGTTCAACATTCTACATTTATTTGAACAGCAGCAACACAATTAGGTATATTCAATCACACAAAAATAAATGGTATTTATGTTGCTACATTACAATAGGCTTAGAAGGGACCTGCTCTCATAGGAGCTTACACTCTAAAAGGGATCACAACTGAACTTTCATAGTAGACAGCAGGGAAAAAAAGGCAAATATTAACCAAGCAACACATTTCAAGGTTCAACAACTCTCACCACCCCACCCATCCCTAATTTGTTATTAGGTGCAAGATTCACAAAAACAGCTCCCACATATATACATTTCTGATTAAAGTAAGCAAGAAGCTACATTTCTGTCTGCATGATTAGGCAAAGTTAGGAGTTGTAAGAGTAGAACAATTGACATTTGTTAGTAACAAGAAAAGGATCAGCAGATGCTCAAACGCATGGTCAGACAGGAAAAATACACACATGCACACAAAAACCAGCCTTTGTGGGGTTTCGGTTGGTATGCACAATATTACCGCCACCCCTCCCCCCAACCCCCCCCCCCCCCAAAAAAGAAGGGAAAGATATGCAAGGATGGACAGCAAGTAATTGGGCCTCTTCTCAGGCAAAGCAAGCCCCGCTACTGCAGCCCTTTAAAAAACATAGGTTGAATTGTGAGCATGCCTACACAAGCCCAAAAAAGGCACATAATCTCTCTCCGACTGTGTTAGGCTGGGTTTAAACTATTGCGAATTGGATGTGGGTTTCACCGCATCCAATTTGCATGTCAGGAGATTGTAACCGGCTCTCTATGGAGCGGGTTCACATATCTCAGGTGCGGCTCGGGTGCAAATTGCAAAGGAATCCTGTGCGTCTTCTGGTCCATTTCAGGTCCGAATTCACCCAAAAATTCTAACTGAAATTGGACCTGAAACAGTGAACAGGGATGCACCGAACCCCTGCTGTGAGCCACTCCGTGCGGCAGTGTGAGCTTAGCCCTTGGCTATGTGCATCAATTCACACACTACAGACCAAAGATCTAATAGCATGAACGGAAAGAAAGCAACAGTTATATAAGCATATGTGTGTAGCGCTACTCCTGCAAGGGCCACTTAGTATTTTATGTTCCTCTGTGCATCCTTGACCCTGTGAACTTTCCAGCCCCTCTGACACTCTAGGTTCAGACATGAAGGGTATACCTTTAAGTAAGATACCACCACAATGCAAATAGAATTCAGCCTTCTTAGTTTTTACTTAGTTTGGAAAAAAAGAGGCTAAATAAGAGCTTCAAGTCAGCCAAGTCCTGAAAAAACAATCAAATCTCAGTTGAGGCAACTCTCAGAGCAGTTGAATGAAAATAGCAAACACAAGAGTGACAAAAGTATACAAAATGACAGACAGTAACAAGCATTAAGCAAATCGATTTTCAAAGGATCATTAGATGATGTTATTACCCCCACTAATACTAGAAGCAGAACCCCGGGCCGGCCTATAGAACTTCTAATCCTAATGAGAGACTATTATTATAGGTACCAGTAACATGTCCTTAAGAAGTTAAGAGCAAAATGATAGTGTTCTGAATGCAAGGCCTTGCAATTATCTTCACCGGCAGTTGCCACTCATATAGTGTTCAAAGTGGAGTGCTACTGGCTGGCAATAGGATGACACAGCGGTTTTACTGCATGCAATGCAAGTCGTTCTCCATCTAACGATCAGGTCGAGGCAGATACTTGGTTGACTAAATCAGTGGTCTTTCTGGCACCTCTGCTGTCTGCGAGATCACTAGGAGCCCCCCTGATGTAGCGGAGCAACGTTTGTCCTAGCTGGGCTGGAACCGCGGCATCAGTGGGTGACGTGGTAGGCCGCAATCCTCCAGACAGAGCGTCAGACTGATGCTCCCTTGATGGACCCCGGGAAGCAAGAGAGCTTGGGCCTGGTTGGGAGATCCTGTTAAAGCCTCTCCTAAAATTCTCCCCAGAGACCATGGCCTGCTGGGAGGGGTAATTCATGAATAGTTTAACAGTTCAGCGATGGCTGCACAAAGGACTACAGTTCCCATGATGCTCCTATCAAGGCTCAGAAGTGGGATGCAGATATTCTACGCCCAACCCTAGAAGGATACAGAAACAGTCTGAAGAATTGGATGAAAGGTCTGCAATGTCAGGTAATCGTAGCCTGCTCCTGACTACATCCTCCCCCCACTTGAAAGTCTTTGGTCCCCAAAGGCAGGATATAATCCCAACAAAATTTTAATTAACTAGCATAGAAAATATTTACAAATCGGAAATTTGCTAACCAAAACCCACAGTAGCAAGCAGCTGACTGACAGAGGGGTTCTCTAACAGCAAGCTGTACAGATCATCAGACAAAGTTAACCACCTAAGGTCCAGGCCCATTTCTGACACTTGTTGTTTACAAGTTGAAAACCTGTATTTTTTGCTAGAAAATTACTTAGAACCCCCAAACATTATACATTTTTTTTTTATCAGAGACCCTAGAGAATAAAATGGAGATCATTGCAATACTTTATGCCACACCATATTTGGCGGTCTTCCAAACGCAATCTTTTTGGAAAAAATACACTTTTTGGAATTAAAAAATAAGAAAACAGTAAAGTTAGCCCAATTTTTTCTGTAATGTGAAAGAGAATGCTACACTGAGTAAATTGATACCTAACAAGTCATGCTTCAAAATTGCGCACACTTGTGGAATGGTGACAAACATTGGTACATGAAAATCTCCATAGGTGACGATTTAAAAATTTCTACAGGTTACTAGTTTAGAGTTACAGAGGAGCAGTGATGAGCCAAACACCCCCCCTGTTCAGATCACACCAGAACACCGCGAACAGGGGAAAAGTTTGTTCGAACAAACAAACTCCATTGAAGTCTATGGGACTTGAACGTCAAAAATCAAAAGTCCTCATTTTGAAGGCTTAAATGCAAGTTATTGCCCAAAAAAAGTGTATGGGGGTCCGGGTACTGACCTGGGTAACATGTAGCAATACAAAATATTTTTTTAAAAATGATCGTTTTTAACAGAGCAGTGATTTTCTGATTTTAATAAAGCTTAAAGTAAAACTATAAAAATGAAAAATTCCTTTAAATGTCGTGCCTGGGGGGTCTCCTTAATGTACCTGTAAAGTAGTGCATCTATATGATGTATGTAGCCTGCTGCAGCAATACTGACATTTCTAAAGCAAAAAATGTCATATACAAATATACATACAAATTTCAAATTGCATGTACTTGCGGGCCCTGCTGGTACAAATTCAATACAAATTTGAAATCGCATGTACTTGTCATACAGGTGCAGAAAAATTGGGCCTTTGGTGTTGGTGGTGCCTGAACACCGTAACTCTTCACAGTTACTCTTGCTGGGCACAGGGACAGGCCCTGCCATTAAAAATTAGATATGAAATTGAAATCGCATGAACTTGTCATACAGGTGCAGAAAAATTGGGCCTTGGTTGTTGGTGGTGCCTGAACCCCGTAACCCCTCGCAGTTACTCTTGCTGGGCACAGGAACGGGACCTGCTGGTAAGAATTCCATACAAATTTGAAATTACATGTACTTGTCATTTGCCATAGAGGTGCAGAAAAATTGGGCCTTGGGTGTCGGTGGTGCCTGAACACCACAACCCCTCCCAGTTACTCTTGCTGGGCGCAGAAATGTTCCCTGCTGGTAAAAATTCCATACCAATTTGAAATTGGCAAAGATCAAGTGTTGTATGTGTTCTTATCAGTGATCTAGTGGGGGCACTGTGCAATCATCTGACCTGGCCAAGGTTGGGTGTCAGCTATGCAAACCTGCTGGAGTTATGGGGATCTGGAAGGTTAGTATCGGCAGCAACTGAAACTGAAATTGGGCCTTTAATGTTGGTGGTGCCTGAATACAGTCACACCTCACAGTTACTCTTGCTGGGCGCAGAAGCGGGACCTACTGGTAAGAATTCCATACAAATTTGAAATAGCATGTACTTGTCATACAGGTGCAAAAAATTGGGCCTTTGGTGTTGGTGGTGCCTAAACACCGTAACCCCTTACAGTTTCTTTTGCTGGGCACAGGGACAGGGTCTGCTGTTAAAAATTACATACAAAATATAAATTGTATTCACCTGTCATACAAATGCAGAAAAATTTGGCCTTGGGGGTTGGTGGTGACCTAAACCAAAAACATTATTGGAAGCTAGCAAAATCAAGGTTGAAGAATAGGATAGGCAGCATATGCAGTCTTCAAGGGATGGCAGACCCATAGCAAATTCAATCAGTTACATCAGCATCAGGAGCTTGATAGCTGCTGTTGATCCAGGACTGATTCATTTTTATAAAAGTCAGCTGGTCAACAGAGTCTGGGGACAGACACACTTTTGTCCATCACAAAACCTCCAGCAGCACTGAAAATCAGTCCAGAAAGCACACTAGAAGCAGGACAGCCCAGTAGCTCCATTGCATATAGAGCAAGTTCTGGCCAGTCCTCAAGACCCAGTAACCCAGTGGATGCTCAGTTGGCAAGGTTTCCAAGTCTGCTCTTGCCCCTAGATAAGCATGCACCATATGATGGAGATGCTGCAGATGGATGTCACATCTAAAGGGATGGGGGCCCTGCAATTTTCCTGACTAGAGGTTTGCAGGTGCAGCAGCTGGTTGATAATTAAGAAACCACTGCCTTTAGACTCCCTTCTACACATGGGCACAGAACAACAAAAGTTTGAGGATAAGAGCAGCTACTGACCACTAGGGATGATCGAACTTTTGAAAAGTTCGGTTCGGCCAGAACACCCAAACTTCCCGAAAGTTCGGTTCGGATTCCAGAACCCCATTGAAATCAATGGGACCTGAACTTTTGGAATCAAAAAAACAACATTTTGAAGCCCTAAAACCCAATAAATGCCCCTAAAAAGTGCCTAGGGTTCTGGGTCATGCCCCAGGGACTATTAATCACACACAAAAAAAGTTCTTAAAAATTGTCATTTTTTGATAGAGAGCCAATTATTGAAAAAAATATTGAAAAAAAAAATGAGATTTCTTTGGATTTAGTGTCTGGGGGGTCTAAAAAGTGTAAATAATAATAGATAAAAATTCAGCGCAACTGTATAAAATAATATAATAGAAAGCTGCTATGCACTAAAGGATCAATAAACCAAAAGTCCCAATAACAAATATATAACAAAAAGTGCAGCGCTATCAAATATGGATTATGAAGAAGATATCGAGGAGAGCAGTCCACAGGTGAAAATTATGGTGAAGCATGCACAAGATATAAACATTCAGTGCTCTTCAATGTGCTGGTAATCCTCCACCCAGTCTCATTAGCCTCTCACCTCACACTTAGCCCCTGTGTCACCAGACGGGCTAGTAAGACAAACTTTCTCCAAGGATATCACCAATATAGATCAAATCAGTATTCCTCTTCATCAGAAGATAAGGCTCACAGGTAACAGATCACAGGTCCATAAAGCGGGTCACAGGTCCATAGGAAAACAAAGGTCCGGACATAGTGCATTACCGCAATAAATTACTTTATTGAACATAGCATAAAATCATAAAAATTACCTTGTAAAGCACTATACAAGTGCATGTGATGAGCAGTGGGACGTAACGCGTGCGAAGGGGGAGGGGCCGGTGACGTCACCCGCCATCCATTGCGGTCGAGACCGCTGTGTGTAATACAATCTGCTCATTGAAGAGCACTGAATGTTTATATCTTGTGCATGCTTCACCATAATTTTCACCTGTGGACTGCTCTCCTCGATATCTTCTTCATAATCCATATTTGATAGCGCTGCACTTTTTGTTATATATTGGTCTAAAAAGTGTACCTGTGAATTTTCAGCTCTGTAGCATGTCCAGAACCAGAAAAAAAAGATAATTTTTCTTAGAATTTCAGTAGTGCAGGGATGGTGTTACCCTCTTTTCACACCTGGGCGTTTTTGTTTCAGGCGTTTATTGGGCGTTTTTTGGGCGTCTTTGGAGGCAGGCATATATGTGTATATATATGTATATATACACACACATATATATATATATATACACATACATACATACACACACACCCTGTTCCTGTCGAGGGCGGAGAGGTTAGTGCCATTGTCGCAGACAACCATTCCTTGCTAAAGCTGTTGTGGCGTCAACCATCTCTGAGCCTGCCCCTGCAGAGCTGAGAGAATCTCTGCCCTGGTGTGACTCCTATCCCCTAGACAGACCAACTGAAGCACTGCATGGCACCTTTTAGTCTGATTGCTTGCATAGCCCCTTGAACGCTTAGGGAGCACTGCTGCTTCAGAGGACAATTCAGCAGAAGAGGAAATGGAGGAAGAAGAAGAGGAGGAGGAGGTGGTGGAGTAGCCAGATGTGGCAAAACCAGCACCAGATTTTTGGAGGTGTGGTGGCAAAACAATTTGCAGCACTAAACCCTGTTCTGCATCCTTCCCAGCTACCAGCAGAGTTGCCCAGTGCGTTGTGAAGGAAATGTAACGCCCCTGTCCATGCCTGCTGTCAGCAGTAATGTGAACCTGCTGACTGCTCTTTCCAACAAGGCCAAAACACTACCTTCCACATGACAGTAGAGAGCCAGAATGGCCTTATGCGAAAAGAAATGTATTTTTGGAACCTGCCACTGTGGTACAGCACATTCCACAAATTTGCGAAAAGGAAGCAGAGTCTACCAGATGAAAAGGCAGCAATTATAGTGCTAGCAATTTGGTCAAGCTAGCATTAAGGCGCTGAGCATGTGGATGGCTGGGACAGTATTTCTTTCTACGGTTCAGCAACTGGGGTATTGAAATTTGCCTGCTGCTCAAATCAAGCGGTGGTGTACTGCTAGCAGATTGGGTGCAAGTCTCTGTGGCACTCATAGCTATACCATCATCCCTCTCAATGCCGTTTTTTGAGAAGACATGAGGTATAGTAGGGTTAGAGATCCCAGATGAGGAGCAAGGTGAAGTATGCTTATTTTTATCTTGTGGCTCTTTCCGTTGCTATTGCCAACGGACTGCATGGCAGGTCGTCATATGTCTTGTCAAGCATGTGGTGCCCAAGCGGCTGGTGTTCTGGCCACTCTTGATCCGTTTCAGACAGATGTTGCAAACAGCAACGCTGGGATCTACTGCACATGTGCTGAAAAAGCCCACACTAATGAACTTTTGGAAGTCCATGGGGAGTTTGCAGCACCCTGCACCTGTGGAGCTCTGTGCTGTGATGCAATAGGTTGGTGACTCCTATGGTGGCCCCTGGAGCACATCCTGCCTCGTTGGAGTTGTGCCTCCTCCTCCCCCTCACTTTCCTTCTCTATCCTGTCAGGCAACCAAGTACTGTCAGTGACCTCATCGTCCCCTCCCTCCACGTCACTGGAGCAAACTTAGCAGTATGCTACAGCTGTGGGAACATGACTTCTTGTTTCTTGTCCGTGATTGTCACTCCCTCTCAGTAGGCTCACGTTATTCCCTTCATCAACCTGCGAACCAACATCACATCTTTCAAATTGCTGCGCATCCTCCAGCAGCATGTCACTGACACTATGATCGAATAGTTCAGGTGACTCCTACTTCCATGATGGTAGCTGTGGAGAAGGAGCCTGTGGAACAGGCCGCTTTGGCAGCTGCGGTGGAAGGAAAACTAGTATGGATGTCAGAGGACGAGGAGGATGAGGACGGCTTATTTCACCACTCCACCAACTCTTCTACATGTTGTGGCTGAATAAAACGGCCAGCACTGGAAAAAAAGAACGGGCGTGCCCCGTCTGCAGAGGATGCACCATGTCTGTGACCACCACTTTTCACTGTGGACACAGAGGCTGCTTGCCCTCTTTCCGTGGCCTGTGGGCGTCTGCCTGTCCTTGTCAGCCTTTCGGACATGATGTGGATCTTGGAGAGGTTTTTATTACTGGTTGATCAATATAATTTATATATAATGCACAGCTGATATGTACTGAACTGACCGATAGATACGGAATGGCCTGATATATACTCAAGTGGCCTATATATCTATATAGATATCAATATATGGTCTATACTGAAATAACCAATAGATAGTGAATGGCCTGATATATACTCAAGTGGCCTATATATCTATAGAGATATCAATGTATGGTCTATACAGAACTGACCGATAGATACTGAATGGCCTGATATATACTCAAGTGGCCTGTATATATGTAGATATTAATATATGGTCTATACTGAAACGACCAATAGATACTGAATGGCTGAATATATAATCAAGTGGCCTATATATATATATTAGATATCAATGTATGGTCTATACTGAACTGACCGATAGATACTCAATTGCCCTATATGTGTATAGATATGAGTGTATGCTCTATGCTGAACGAACCTATAGATACTCAATGGCCTAATATATGATAGATAGATAGATAGATAGATAGATAGATAGATAGATAGATAGATAGATAGATAGATAGATAGATAGATAGATAGATAGATAGATAGATAGATAGATAGATAGATAGATAGATAGATAGATAGATAGATAGATATCAATGTATGCTCTATACTGAACTGACCGATAGATACTCAATGGCCAAATAT
This sequence comes from Pelophylax lessonae, assembly GCF_965119305.1. Taxonomy (NCBI): domain Eukaryota; kingdom Metazoa; phylum Chordata; class Amphibia; order Anura; family Ranidae; genus Pelophylax; species Pelophylax lessonae. The sequence continues at coordinate 180,050,948 of NC_138770.1, forward strand.
ATACTGAATTGTCTCGCAAAAGTGAGTACACCCCTCACATTTTTGTAAATATTTTATTATATCTTTTCATGAGACAACACTGAAGAAATTACACTTTTCTACAATGTAAAGTAGTGAGTGTACAGCTTGCATAACAGTGTAAATTTGCTGTCCCCTCAAAATAACTCAACACACAGCCATTAATGTCTAAACTAAAAGTGAGTACACCCCTAAGTGAAAATGTACAAATTGGCCCCAAAGTGTCAATATTTTGTGTGGCCACCATTATTTTCCAGCACTGCCTTAACCCTCTTGGGCATGGAGTTCACCAGAGCTTCACAGGTTGCCACTAGAGTCCTCTTCCACTCCTCCATGACAACATCACGGAGCTGGTTGATGTTAGAGACCTTGCGCTCATCCACCTTCCGTTTGAGGATGCCCCACAGATGCTCCATAGGGTTTAGGTCTGGAGACATGCTTGACCAGTCCATCACCTTTACCCACAGCTGCTTTAGCAAGGCAGTAGTCGTCTTGGAGGTGTGTTTGGGGTCGTTATCATGTTGGAATACTGCCCTGCGGCTCAGTCTCCGAAGGGAGGGGATCATGCTCTGCTTCTGTATGTCAAAGTACATGTTGGCATTCATGGTTCCCTCAATGAACTGTAGCTCTCCAGTGTCAGCAGCGCTCATACAGCCCCAGACCATGACACTCCCACCACCATGCTTGACTGTAGGCAAGACACACTTGTCTTTGAAATCCTCACCTGTTTGTCGCCACACACGCTTGACACCATCTGAACCAAATAAGTTTATCATGTTCTCATCAGACCACAGGACAAAGGTTCCATTAATCCATGTCCTTAGTCTGCTTGTCTTCAGCAAACTGTTTGCGGGCTTTCTTGTGGATTTTCTTTAGAAGAGGCTTCCTTCTTGGACGACAGCCATGCAGACCAATTTTATGAAGTGTGCAGCGTATGGTCTGAGCACTGACAGGCTGACCCACCTGTAACGGATCTTTGTACCCCAGCTGGGCACATCCGCCGAAACTGTGTCTCCTGTCCTCCAAACGCACCCACAGCCTGCAGAGAAGCCATATCCAGCCCTTAACCCCTCAATCACGAGACAATCCACACAGGTGTTGAGGGTTAACCATGCAGAGCTTAAACTGTTTATTACATTCCAAGACACAGTTTTACATACAGTTAGGGAAACTCCCCTTAGCCTTTCCACAGAAGGGGGGGAAGGGAACATAGACCAACCAATGAGAACTGAACATTTGTACATTTGAAACAAGCAGTCTTAATACACACCCCCTGCGGAGAGATGTCTCCAACTCAGACCATTGTCTGCCATGAATCCACACACTTAGACACAGAAACAGGAGGGGGGGGGGATGGGTTGTAACATTACATTACATTAACTCAATGCCACGAGTCAGTTGTTCAGAGGATGAATAAAGGGAAAATAAAATGCAATGTCCCAAACTCATAAGAAAATGACACAAAGGGGTTTACAACCCAGGGACAGGGTGATCCGTCACCCATAGTGACGGCTAGTACCGTCACACCACCCCTTCAACCTCTGCAGCAATGCTGGCAGCACTCATACGTCTATTTCCCAAAGACAACCTCTGGTTATGTCGCTGAGCATGTGCACTCAACTTCTTAGGTCGACCATGCTGAGGCCTGTTCTGAGTGGAACCTGTCCTGTTAAACCGCTGTATGGTCTTGGCCACGTGCTGCAGCTCAGTTTTAGGGTCTTGTCAATCTTCTTATAGCCTAGGCCATCTTTATGTAGAGCAACAATTCTTTTTTTCAGAACCTCAGAGAAATCTTTGCTATGAGGTGCCATGTTGAACTTCCAGTGACCAGTATGAGAAAGTGAGAGCAATAACACCACATTTAACACACAATCTCCCCATTTACACCTGAGACCTTGTAACAATAACGAGTCACATGACACCGGGGAGGGAAAATTGCTAATTGGGCCCAATTTGGACATGTTCACTTAGGGGTATACTCACTTTTGTTGCCAGTGGTTTAAACATTAATGGCTATTTGTTGAGTTATTTTTTGAGGGGACAGCAAATTTACACTGTTATACAAGCTGTACACTCACTACTTTACTTTGTAGCAAAGTGTCATTTCTTCAGTGTTGTCACATGAAAAGATATAATAAAATATTTACAAAAATGTGAGGGGTGTACTCACTTTTGTGAGATACTGTATATGTAGCACTGCCCCCTAGAGTGCTGCTGGATATAGTACTTTCTGGATTCCCCTGGGTTACTCATAGCAACAGTCTATGGAAACTTAGCACTTTAAATACTTGACTCAGACAATGAAGAGTCCAGGGGATGTTGTTTTGTAGTTTATTGTAGAACTGGGATAGGAGAAGGGATGAGTGGGATACTCCAACTGATAACTATTCACAATGTTGAGGACAACTGACTTAGGATGTGGCAAGGCAGCTGCCTCAGCCTGCCACCGAAGTGAAGATACTTTAAGTGTTCTTGCTTGAAATTTCTCTTTAGGGGTTCTAAACTTGGCTCCCCCTTTCTCTCTCACTGTGTGTGCTGACACCCGTCCACTGACACTCCACCGGAGTGGTCCCCTTCCTGGACAGACCCCTGGCAAGTTTCTCTGTACTCACAGACACTGTTTTTCCAGAGTCACTCTGCCTCCAACTTTCAGCTTTCCAGGACCTCCGAGTTCAGCCCTACACTGTGGCTAACAAGGCCGACTGCCTGCGACCACCATCCACAGCAACAAAAGGAGAGACAGCCGTCACCCTCCTTCCGGAGGACCTGGCTTCCCGCCCAAAGACCCCCCTGCCTCATGTGGTCTTGGCTTTTATACCCTATCCCAGGGCTCAAAATGTAAAGTCCTGAGCTACTAGCCAGGCCTTAAGGGTTACTCGCCACCAGTTGCCCCACCCAACCCCTACTCTGCCCCGCCCCTAATTCCGCCCCTAAACACGCCCTCATACATTATCTCAAAATTACACTGTTAAATGTTTTTGCATTAATGCAGAAGTTACAAAAATAAATATTAATAACAATGTTTTCAGTGCCCATCAGTGCAGCCTCATTAGTGCCCATCAAGGGTCTGGAGGGTGGGGGGCTGAAGAGCACTGGGGGGGCTAAAGGGGGGACTGAAGAGCACTAAGGGGCTGGAGGGGGGCTGAAGAGCACTAAGGGGCTGGAGGGGGGGCTGAAGAGAACCTGAAGCCGGACGGGGCAGGAAGGATTCAGCCGCGGGATAGATGGATGGATGGTGTCAGCGCCGGTTCCTGGACTTGGTAAGTGTAACTGGCTCTGCCCTCCCCTCTCTCACTACTACCCCCTCTCTCTCACTACCCCCCTCTCTCACTACTTCCCCCCTCCCCCTCTCTCACTACTACCCCCCTCCCTCACTACAACCCCCCTCCCCCTCTCTCACTACTTCCCCCCCTCCCCCTCTCTCGCTACTACCCCCCTCACTACCACCCCCTCCCCCCTCTCTCTCACTACCCAACTCTCTCACTACTTCCCCTCCCCCTCTCTCCCTACTACCCCCCTCTCACTACCCCCCTCTCTCACTACTTCCCCCTCCCCCTCTCTCACTACTACCCCCCTCCCTCTCGCACTACTACCCCCTCCCTCACTACCTCCCCTCTCTCTCACTACCCCCCCTCTCTCACTACTTCCCCCCTCCCCCTCTCTCACTACTACCCCCTCCCTCACTACCACCCCCATCCCCCTCTCTCACTACTACCCCCCTCCCCCTCTCTCACTACTTCCCCCTCCCCCTCTCTCACTATTTCCCCCTCCCCCTCTCTCACTACTACCCCCCATCCCTCACTACCACCCCCTCCCTCACTACCACCCCCTCCTCCCTCTCTCTCACTACCCCCCCTCTCTCACTACTTCCCCCCTCCCCTTCTCTCACTACTACCCCCTCCCCCCTCTCTCTCACTACCCATCCTCTCTCACTACTTTCCCCTCCCCCTCTCTCACTACTACCCCCTTCCCCCCTCTCTCTCACTACCCCCCTTTCTCACTACTTCCCCCTCCCCCTCTCTTACTACTACCCCCTCCCTCACTACCACCCCCTCCCCCCTCTCTCTCACTACCCCCCCCCTGACTACTTCCCCCTCCCCCTCTCTCACTACTTCCCCCCTCCCTCACTACTTCCCCCCTCCCCCTCTCTCATTTCTACCCCCCTCCCCCTCTCTCTCACTACTTCTTCTTCTCCCACTCTCTCACTACCCCCCTCTCTCTATCCCTCTCTCTCCCTCTATCCCTCTCTCTCCTTCTATCCCTCTCACCTTCTATCCCTCTCTCTTCTTCTATCCCTCTCTCTCCCTTTATCCCTCTCTCTCCTTCTATCCCTCTCACCTTCTACCCCTCTCTCTTCTTCTATCCCTCTCTCTCCATCTATCCCTCTCTCTCCATCTATCCCTCTCTCTCTCCTTCTATCCCTCTCTCTCCCTCTATCCCTCTCTCTCCCTCTCTCTCCTATCCCTCTCTCTCCCTCCTTCTCTCTCCTTCTAGCTCTCTCTCCTTCTATCTCTCTCTCCTTCTATCCCTCTCTCTCCCTCTATCCCTCTCTCTCCCTCTATCCCTCTCTCTCTCTCTCTCCTTCTATCCCTCTCTCTCTCTCCTTCTATCCCTCTCTCTCTCTCCTTCTATCCCTCTCGCTCTCTCTCCTTCTGTCCCTCTCACTCCCTCTATCCCCCTCTATCTTTCTATCCCTCTCTCTCTCTCTCTCTTTCTCTCCTTCTATCCCTCTCTCTCTCCTTCTATCCCTCTCCCTCCCTCTATCCGTCTCCCTCCCTCTCTCCCTCTCTCTCCCTCTATCCCTCTCTCTCTCTCCTTCTATCCCTTCCTATCCCTCTCTCTCCCTCTCTATCGCTCTCTCTCCTTCTATCCCTGTATCTCTCTCTATCCCTCTCTCTCCTTCTATCCCTCTTTCTCCTTCTATCCCTCTCTCTCCCTCTATCCCTCTCTCTCTCTCCCTCTCCCTCTCCCTCTCTCTCCCTCTCTCTCCTTCTATCCCTGTATCTCTCTCTATCCCTCTCTCTCCTTCTATCCCCCTCTATCCCTCTCTCTCCTTCTTTCCCTGTATCTCTCTCTATCCCTCTCTCTCATTCTATCCCTCTTTCTCCTTCTCTATCCTTCTCTCTCCTTCTATCCCTCTCTCTCCTTCTATCCCTCTCTCCTTCTATCCCTCTCTCTCCTTCTATCCCTCGCTCTCCTTCTATCCCTGTATCTCTCTCTATCCCTCTCTCTCCTTCTATCCCTCTATCCCTCTCTCTCCCTCTCTATCCCTCTCTCCCTCTCTCTCCTTCTATCCCTCTCTCTCCCTCTCTCTCCCCCTCTCCTTCTATCCCTCTCTCTCCCTCTCTTTCCCTCTCTTCCCCTCTCTCTCTCTCTCTCCCTCTCTCTTTTTATCCCCCTCTCTCTCTCTCTTTATCCCTCTTTATCCCTCTCTCCCTCCCTGACTATTCTGATTCTATTCTTCCAGAAGCACATTTGTGAGGTCAGGGCTTCTCATCCAACATCTGTGCCTGTTATAGCTGCGAAGGGTGAGTCATTTTATGGTGGGGCATTGGGCAGGGGTGAGGGGGCGGGTATTAGGTGGAGCTTGGGCAGGACTTGTGGGAGGGGTTATCAAATTTACCTTCGGGCTGCAGCCCCTAGTCTTTTTACCACCTAGCAACACCCCTGCCTTCCTCCCAACCTGGGTGACCCAGTTTTAGGTACAAGCAAAGGGGTAGAAGGACAAGTGGAAGATTTTGTCTTTTGTTTGTGCTTTGATTCCTTCCTAACTTTGGAGCTCTGTTTGGTCTCGGGACACTCAATTGGCTCCTTCACTGAGGTCCCTCGAAGTTTCCCTCCTTCTTTGAAAAGAGTATCTTCTGTAATGCTTTTAACACTTCCGCTAGCAACTGTGGACTGACTCTCTTCTTGGGGCACTTAGCCTTGAAATGCCCAACCTCTCCACATCCAAAATATCTCTTTTCCTTGGTTAGGGATGACCTTGATCCTCAGGGGTTAAACCTCTGCTCCTGCATCTTCCCTTGGGTCTCTATCACTCTCATCAGAGCCTGGTACATTTGAGTTTGAGCAACTTGGGGAATTATTTCCACTGGTTTTGGGTCGCCAACTGCCTTTTTTCTGTCAAGGCTAACATGACCTTCTCAGTCTGCCTCTGTTTATCTGTTCTCACTCGAGAATCTGGGTTCTACAAAGACCACATGAGCAGAAGCTTTCTCTTTCCTTCCCCCACTTGCAACCAACTCTCTAGCCTCTTGACTCTTTTCTTTCAACAAAGCTTCCTCTTCCCTCACTTCTCTCATCAACTCAGGTTAAGTAGGAACTGTTCGAGCTCCCTTTATCAGTAGCTTCAAAACAATTGGGTGATTCGGCCAGGCCCCTTGTAAGACCCGATCCAAATGGGCTCTGTCAGCATCTCTGGGGTCAATGCCCCTCTAGGATGATCTGGTGTTACATCCTATCCACTCAAGAAATGTACTCAGAAAGTCTCTCCCCTCTTCTCTGGTGGCTGTGGTTGAAGTTGTACAAAAGATCAGAGGACTTCTCTACCCTTCTGAATACAGAATACAGAGCTTCTATGTAATCCATAGCTACACAATCCGTCTTTCCCATCTGCAAATTACGTATCACTTCGGCTGCTGGACATCTAAGGCTTTCACTAAACTGCTGCCTCTTCACAGCTTCTGGAACATTCTATTCTTCTACTGCCTGAGTGGCCTTCCTCATCCATGTCTCAAACTCCTCCTCTTCAGCAGGGTTGGTTTCTGCCCTGAGAAGAAATTGAGTTTTCTGTACCCTAGGTTTGCAGAGGCGGAGCCTGTGAACTTTCCAGCCCCTCTGACACTCTAAGTTCAAACATGATGGGTATACATTTAAATAAGACACCGCCACAATGCAAATATAATTCAGCCTTCTTAGTGTAGCACCCTCCTAGATAGGTGCTAGGTAAAACATATCTTGTGGCCCTGTTCTGCTTATCAGGAGGGCCTGATTTGTTACATGTTTCCAGGTATGTCATGTTGAGTCTGGGGAGTCTCCCTACTGTATCGAATAAGGGATCTTGCTGGACAGTGGAGGAAACCTAGCCAATAGCACACCAGGGTTTATGACTGTCCCAGTGGGTGGGCATTGCTGCTATGCATCCTGGGATTGGAAATAAATCCTGAGGGAGCATGTGACAGGGTGTCTTTTGGCGGGGACATTAGTCCCAGGAGGAGGTGATGATGGCTGTCTCTCTTCCTATTGAAGTGTGAAGGTGGTTCGGGGAGTCTGCCTAGGGAACAGAGGTTGAGCTGGGCTGCAGAGGATCCAGAGTTGCTGACCGAGTGGAGCTGCTGAGCAGAGATCTTCTGGAAAAACAGTGTAGTGAGTACTCAAGATCTGCCAAGGGGTCTGCCTAGGAGAGGGGACCACTCCAGAGAGTTCAAGGGGGATCAAGAGCCAGCTAACCAGGAGTGCATAGTAAAGGGGGTGCCATGTTGTAAAGCCCTGAAGAGTAGGGGATAAAGGGGGTGCCAGGAAGGGCCTTGAAGTGTCTTTGTGATACAGTCTGCACAAAAATCAGCTACCTCAGGAAGGAATGCCTTAGGGAGCTTAAAAGGACTTTCCACAGTCAAAAGTGAAACCAAAGTAAGCGGCCTAGCCGTGACCAGCATCAGTTAGCGTTAACCAGCATCAGTCAGCGTTAACCAGCGTTAATCCACAGTTCTATATAGTCCCTGCCAGTTTGTGCATAGTTCAGTTGTTGGAGTATCCCACTCATCCCTTCTCCCATCCAAGTTCCCAAATAAACCCTAAAAACCAAGAAACTGGACTTGTTCTTGTCTGAGGCAATTACAGTCGGAAACATGTTGAAAAGCATTTCTGTTGCTAATGGTAAACCAGGGGAACCCACACTCAGCAGCTCCCTTGGGAGTAGGGCTACATTTGGGGGCTCATCCGGGATTTTGCCCTGGGTTACCGGGCCGGTTGCTAATGGTAACGGCCGAAGAAAATTTCCAAAATCTCAATTTTTGTGTCCGGGACTTTGTTCTAATACTCAAACCAAGTGTGAGGCCTGCTCTACAGGAGATAGGGAGAGTGGGATGAAGATAGAGGTGCACTCTGAAGGTTGCCCAAGGCAACGCAAACATTCCAGTCAGAACCGTAAAATGGCGGGAACCTTTCACCTCAGCGATGAAATGTATACCTCTATAAAGTATTGGATGGTGGGAAGAAGGCCTTTGACAGTGAATAAAGACTGTATCTGCCTGACAGGAAAAGGTCCAAGTGTGGATGGAGAAAATGGCGGCCAGGGGGACGTAGAGCAGTGTGCCAGGGACCGTGTGTGTGTCAAGGCTACATGGAATGATGTCGACCGTGCGCGTGACAGCGGGACATTTATTCTGTATAGTGACAGTGTCAATACTGTGAAGTTAGCAGTCAGCCATGCTTGGAAGGGCAGTGGAGCTTTCTTCTGAGACAGTATGGTGATGGGCCTTGCTTTTACATGTGCTGGGAAGAGGACTGTCAACCGTGCATGTGACAGAGGGACAATTCTCTGGCCTGGCAAAGAGGGACAGCTGTCTCATGGAGATGGAGGTGCAGCTGGGGCCCTGCTACAGGCAAGAAGAGTGGATGCATGTCTGGCGAGGGACAAGGTCCGCTTTGCAGCAACTTCTGTTTCGGCTGAGGTGAGAGAGCGCGGCATTGGAGGGGTTACTGCACTGCGCGGGAAAGCGCAACCTAAACGTTTCTGCCTAGCAGGAGGAGCCACTGCCAAACAAGGAGAATGGGTGGAGACGTCGGTCGCTCCCAGCCAATCAGGAGTGATTAAGGAAGCCTATATAATACTTCCTCCTTTGGGTGTTGCTGAGAGGGAGACGCGTGCAAGGAGAGGCAAGATGGAGCTTGCTAAAGAGCAAAAGTGTGCAGCCGCAATCGTTTCAACCACTGGGGGAGAACTTGCTGGGCAGACCTCGGGGCAGACCAGAGAGCCGAGACCTTTGTTCGTGTGAGATACTGGCATACGAACAGAGATGTATAGTAACTAGGTAGAACTACTTCACTACTGTACTTAAGTACCGAAAGGCGGTATCTGTACTTTCCTAGAGTAGAATTTTTTCTCCTACTTCCACTTTTACTTCACTACATTTTTTCGATGATTTCAATACTTCTACTCCGATATTTTTTTTTTGTGCTGCATAGTTACTCGTTACTATTATAAAAATTACCACTGCCAGAACAGTAGATGAAAGGTTTCATGAAGCTCAAAACATGTGTATTATCAGCGCATACAAAAATAAATGCTACTGTATGCATAAATAAAAGCTGCATTTGAAATAATAAAAAACAATATGATGTTCAAACTTTTGACTTCTTTCTTTAATAACTACATAACACAGTACTTGTACTTTTACTTTCAGAACTTGAGTAGCATTTTTTTTTCAAAACTACTGGTACTTTTACTTTCAGTACTTGAGTAGCAAACTTTTTAAAAAAACTACTTGCAATACTTAAGTACAAAAAATGTTGAATACTTTAGTACTTCTACTCAAGTCACTTTTTGATCGAGCACTTCCACTTCTACTCAAGTCACTTTTTGATCGAGCACTTGTACTTTTACTCAAGTATGGGTTTCGAGTACTTTATACAACTCTGCATACGAATGATGGCTTATGGAGGACTGGCGCTATGCACCGGAGGAGGCGTGGAGCACTTAGGCCTGGTATGTCCCCAGTGTGCAAGTATGACTATGAGGGTGCAGGCATGGAGTCAGTGTGGGCATTGCGGCTATCTGCTGCTGCGGGCGGAGAGGAGTGAAGGTCGGCCCAGATAGCTGTGTTTGTCGTGGGAGACGGGGATCACTCGAGTCATAACTCCCATGGAGTCGGGACCCCTCCATGGAGGTGAGAGGGTCATATTCAGAGTCCTAATGCAGCTAGAGGCCATGCAACCTGGCAGTGGAACAGCTCTTGCATTGGGATTGACCCGACCACTAGGCAGAGGGTGCATGCAGGTACAGAGGGCCACCTCTGAGAACAAGTTGATACATTGGGAATTGCCTGCTTGTTACTACTGGCTATACCTTAAAATCCATCTGGTAAGCAGTTTGTAGGATTGGGGTGACGGTCTTCTATGTGGAGTTGACCTTCTTCTATGTCACGACTATACCCATCACTGGCATTATATCCTTTTCTGGTAAGCAGTTAGTGTAATCGGTGGAGGCAATGCTTTCTTGGAGATATTTTGGTGTTCACATACACTATACAGTGGGTACGGAAAGTATTCAGACCCCCTTAAACTTTTCACTCTTTGTTATATTGCAGCCATTTGCTAAAATCATTTAGGTTCATTCTTCTTCCTCATGAATGTACACATAGCACCCCATACTGACAGAAAAACACAGAATTGTTGACATTGTTGCAGATTTATTAAAAAAGAAAAACTGAAATATCACATGGTCCTAAGTATTCAGACCCTTTGCTCAGTATTTAGTAGAAGCCCCCTTTTGATCTAATACAGCCAGGAGTCTTTTTGAGAAAGATGCAACAAGTCTTTCACACCTGGATTTGGGGATCCTCTGCCATTCCTCCTTGCAGATCCTCTCCAGTTCTGTCAGGTTGGATGGTAAACGTTGGTGGACAGCCATTTTTAGGTCTCTCCAGAGATGCTCAATTGGGTTTAAGTCAGGGCTCTGGCTGGGCCATTCAAGAACAGTCACGGAGTTGTTGTGAAGCCACTCCTTCATTATTTTAGCTGTGTGCTTAGGGTCATTGTCTTGTTGGAAGGTAAACCTTCGGCCCAGTCTGAGGTCCAGAGCACTCTGGAGAAGGTTTTTGTCCAGGATATCCCTGTACTTGGCCGCATTCATCTTTCCCTTGATTACAACCAGTCGTCCTGTCCCTGCAGCTGAAAAACACCCCCACAGCATGATGCTGCCACCACCATGCTTCACTGTTGGGACTGTATTGGACTGGTGATGAGCAGTGCCTGGTTTTCTCCACACATACCGCTTAGAATTAAGGCCAAAAAGTTCTATTTTGGTCTCATCAGACCAGAGAATCTTATTTCTCACCACCTTGGAGTCCTTCAGGTGTTTTTTAGCAAACTCCATGCGGGCTTTCATGTGTCTTACACTGAGGAGAGACTTCCGTCGGGCCACTCTGCCATAAAGCCCCGACTGGTGGAGGGCTGCAGTGATGGTTGACTTTCTACAACTTTCTCCCATCTCCTGACTGCATCTCTGGAGCTCAGCCACAGTGATCTTTGGGTTCTTCTTTACCTCTCTCACCAAGGCTCTTCTCCCTCTATAGCTCAGTTTGGCCGGACGGCCAGCTCTAGGAAGGGTTCTGGTCGTCCCAAACGTCTTCCATTTGAGGATTATGGAGGCCACTGTGCTCTTAGGAACCTTAAGTGCAGCAGAAATCTTTTTGTAACCTTGGCCAGATCTGTGCCTTGCCACAATTCTGTCTCTGAGCTCTTCAGGCAGTTCCTTTGCCCTCATGATTCTCATTTGCTCTGACATGCATTGTGATCTGGAAGGTCTTATATAGACAGGTGTGTGGCTTTCCTAATCAAGTCCAATCAGTATAATCAAACACAGCTGGACTCAAATGAAGGTGTAGAACCATCTCAAGGATGATCAGAAGAAATGGAAAGCACCTGAGTTAAATATATGAGTGTCACAGCAAAGGGTCTGAATACTTAGGACCATGTGATATTTCAGTTTTTCTTTTTTAATAAATCTGCAACAATGTCAACAATTCTGTGTTTTTCCGTCAATATGGGGAGCTGTGTGTACATTCATGAGGAAGAAGAATGAACCTAAATGATTTTAGCAAATGGCTGCAATATAACAAAGAGTGAACAATTTAAGGGGGTCTGAATACTTTCCTTACCCACTGTATCTGGCGATTTATTATGTTAATCTGGTAAGCAGATTGCACTATAGGTCGTGGTCCTTGCACTTTTGGTGTGGTTATTATTTCACCATCTAGAGGAACCTTTCTTTTACACTGTTTAGTTTATCACATATCAGTTTTACGCTATGGGATCCTATATCATTTATTTTTCATGTGCGTGGTCCAATGTTTGCTGAGTCATCATAAGCTACAACACCTGGTACACAGTGGAATCTGATTGTAGGAAACCCCTCTGGAGTTCTTGGGTGCCAAACCCTTATATTGGGCATATTATCTGAAACATTCTGGTAAGAAGTTTGCACAACTAGTGGATGTTCACCTTCACTTAGTGGATTTCATTTTATATCAACTTTGGAATAATACAGAGACTCAAGGACTTTGGGACTCTTTTTTGTCAAATATTTGTGTGTTTTAGCACGTATTCACTATTAGTGTGGCTTATTATTATTATTATTTGTTTGGGTGTTTGTCACACTTTAAGCTGCTGCTCATTAGTCCACTAGCTTAGCGCGGTTCATTTTCTACACAATTGTTAGGGAGCCTGTCACATGTTTCCAGGTGTGTCCTGTTGAGTCTTGGGAGTCTCCCCACTGTATTTAATAAGGGATCTTGTTGGACAGTGGAGGAAACCTAGCGAATAGCACACCAGGGTTTGTGACTGTCCCAGTGGGTGGGCATTGTTGCAATGCATTCTGGGATTGGAAATAAATCCTAAGGGAGCATGTGACAGCGTGTCTTTTGGCGGGAGCATTAGTCCCAGGAGGAGGTGACAGCTGTCTCTCTTCCTGTTGAAGTGTGAAGGTGGTCCGGGCAGTTGGCCTAGGGACAAGAGGTTGAGCTGGGCTGCAGAGGATCCAGAGTTGCTGACCGAGTGGAGCTGCTGGGCAGAGATCTTCTGGAAAAACAGTGTTGTGAGTACTCAAGATCTGGCCAGGGGTTTGCCTAGGAGAGGGGACCACTCCAGAGAGGTCAAGGGGGATCCAGGAGCCAGCTAACCAGGAGTGCATAGTAAAGGGGTTGCCAAGTTGTAAAGCCCTGAAGAGTAGGGGATAAAGGGGGCACCAGGAAGGGCCCTGAAGTGTCTTTGTGATACAGTCTGCACAAAAGTCAGCTACCTCAGGAAGGAATACCTTAGGGAGCTTAAAAGGACTTTCCACAGTCAAAGGTGAAACCAAAGTAAGCGGCCTAGCCATGACCAGCGCCAGTCAGCGTTAACCAGCATCAGTCAGCATTAACCGGCATTAATCCACAGTTCTATACAGTCCCTGCCAGTTTGTGCATAGTTCAGTTGTTGGAGTACCCCACTCATCCCTTCTCCCATCCAGGTTCCCAAATAAACCCTAAAAACCAAGAAACTAGACTGGTTCTTGTTTGAGACAATTACACTTGGAAACATGTTGGAAAGTATTTCTGTTGCTAATGGTAACCCAAGGGAACCCACACTCCATGGGAGTAGTGCTACATTGGTTTTTACTTAGTTTGGAAAAAAAGAGGCCAAATAAAAGTCTCAAGTCCTAAAACAACAATCAAGACTCAGTTGAGGCAACTCTCAGAGCAGTTGAATGAAAATAGCAAACTCAAGAGAGTGACAAAAGTATACAAAATGACAGACAGTAACAAGCATTAAGTAAATTGATTTTCAAAGGATCATTGGATGATGTTAATATCACCACTAATACTAAAAGGAGAATCCCGGGCCGGTCTATAGTACTCCTAATCCTAATGAGCCTTTCCAATCTAAGAGCCTGCATCATCCTGTTTTTAGCCCTGGTGAAGGGGGAGTGCTGAGCTTCCGAAAAGGGGTTTGTTGTTCCAAAATAAAAATCTTTTAAAAGTTTATACAAGCTGGTATGGCACTCCCATCCTTTGAAAACTTTAACAAACCCTTCTGGGGTCCAGCAAGACCCCACAGTTGCTGGTGAGCAGCCCCTAGGACCACAAACCACCTCTCCCATCAAAATACATGTGCATAAGGTTCAGCGCTCCTATATCACAAAGACTGCATAAACCTAATGAGAGACCGAGTATTATAGGTACCAGTAACGTGTCCCCTTTAAGAGCAAAAGGATAGTGTTCTGAATGCAAGGCCTGCATTTATCTTCACTGGCAGTTGGAGCTCAGAGAAGCAAAGGATCCTTAAGTATGGCAAAAGTGATAAGCAATCAGTGCAAGGATACTTGATCTGGCTAATGACAGGTCCTCTTGACAATCCAAATCTGTAGTGTCTGCATGTAGTTGTAGCAATATTTCCAGGCCTTGGACCTGATGTGGGTCTGCCATTGTTACCGGTGACACTTCCAACACATTTAAGTTGTGAACCCAGGTGTGAGAACTGAGACAATGACCATTCTGGCATCTTTGGTTTGTTTTGTTTATTGTATTTTGGGAATGGGAGAAGGGAATGAGTGGGATACTCCTCTGGCTCAACTAGCTTTGACTGGGACACTGTATAGAAAAATGCCCGTTGGTGCTGTCTTGACGCCAGCTGAATGCCGACCAACGCTTCTTGGCGCTTAAAGATACTGTTATACTGAACTTGTGCTAGAACTTCGATTTTAACTTGTTTGTCAGCTCAGAAGATCCAGAACTGTAGAACACTTGACTCCTGACACTCGATTTACCTCAAAAGTCAAGAGCTCCCTTCAGCCCTTCACTGACTGAGGTAGCTCCTTGTCACTGCTTGTGCTGCTGCAACTCTTAACTCTGTACACTGCACATAGTACACTGACTATTCAGAGCCCAACTACTGGCGCCCCCTTTGACACTTCAGGGTCCTCTGACTAGGCACCCCCTCTAACACTTCAGGGTCCTCTGACTAGGCACCCCCTTTAACAGCTAGCTGACTCCTGGATCCCTGGGACCTTCACTGGAGTGGTCCCCTTTACACTAGGCAGACCCCTTGGGGCAGTTCGCAGTACTCACGACCTTGGCAGGCTTTCCTGTAACTGAACACACCGGATCCCCTCTGCAGCTCAGCTCAGCACTCTCCAGACTCTCAGGCAGCCACCCGAGACACACAAACCTTCTGACAGGTGGAGAGACAGCCGCACTCTCCCTCCTGGGACTCTGCTTCCCGCCAAAGATGCTGCGTCATGCGTTCCTTTCAAACTTATACCCACTCCCAGAATCCTCTGCGACATAATCTGCCTTCTGGGGTAGATACAAGCCTGAATGGGCTACTGATTGGGTTTCCTCCACTGCCCAATGAGAATCCTCTCACAGAGCCAGTGGGGAGACTCCCCTCTCAGTAACCACACCTGGGAGACATGACAGCCCAGCTGAAAATCATGGCCCTGCTGTTAGGCAGGCAAGGCCCACTATACTTTTACCTAGCACCTACCTTGTAGGGTGCTTCATCAGGTTCAAAATGGAGTGCTACTGGCTGGCAATAAGACTTTGGGCATCTGCCCACTCACCAATTCTGATGACACAGCAATTATACTGCATGCGAAACAAGTCGGTTCTCCATCTGATGATCAGGTCGAGGAAGATACTTGGTCGGCTGGATCAGTGGTCTGTCTGGCACCTCTGCTGTCAATGAGATCACTAGGAGTCCCCCTGACGTGGCGGAGCAACGTTTGTCCTAGCTGGCAACAGGGGGTGGCGTGGTAGACTGCAATCCTCCACACAGAGCGGTGGGCTGATGCTCACTTGATGGACCCCAGGAAGCAAGAGAGCTTGGGCCTGGTAGACAGATCCTTTTAAAGCCTCTCCCTTAATTATACCCCCCCCCCCCCTGTAGTTCATGAATAGTTCAACAGTTCAGCGATGACTGCACAAAGGACTACAGTTCCCACAATGCTCCTTGCTAGGCTCAGAAATGTGATGCAGATATTCTGAGTCCAACAGTAGAGGGATACAGACTGAAGAATTGGAGAGTCTGCTCCCGGCTACATGTGAGTGAAATATCCAAGTCCCTGGGCATGCTCAAAAAAAAAAAAAAAACACACAACCAGTGACTCATCCCTGCTGTCAGCAGTGATTCCCCAATGGCAGCATAATGGAAACAAGATAGCCAAAATGTCACAAGCATGGGCCCTTCAGGCTGTCATGGATTTGAGGGGGAGCCCAATCCCAAATAAAAAAAAAAAATGTGTGGCCTCCCTCAAAATTACTAATACACTTGTATTTGAGCATACAGTCCTGTAGGCAGGAAAATGCAAGAAACACACATAAAAACATTCATTATTATTAGTTCAAGTACTGTCAAGTTACACAGCACTTTATATATATATTGTACATTCACATCAGGTCCTGCCTTCAAGGAGCTTACAGTCTAAAGTCCATAACTCACATTCATACACATACTAGAGACAATTTAGACAGAAGCCAAATCAACTACTAGCATTTCTTTGGAGTGTGGGAGAACAGCCACACAAGCACAGATTCAAACCAACAACCCTAGGAGGAAGTGCTAACCACTTAGCCACTGTGCTGCCACAGTCACGTAGCCTGCATCTGTGGTGTGAATCAGCCCTCAGTTTGGAGGGTGACACCACCATTCCAAAGTGACACAAGAAAAGAAAAAAACATGAATCGGAGATTTACTGTTTTCACCTCCACTCCACCATGTACATTAGGCCACGTGATTTATCCTTGTACTTATGTGAGTAGATGCACAATATTTATTACACAAAATCTGCAGGTTGCACTGGAATGTATGGAATGTTTGCTTATCCCTTACTCATCCATGTTCATGTACAGGGAGGATGGGGTGGGGGGGGGGGGGGTTCACGATGCAACCAGTGAATTTCAGCCGATGTACCCTGGAATTCCTGAGTGCCATTTAACAATCTATTGCTGTGGTATGCCATATGAACAGATGATTACTGACAATTAGAGATGGCCTTGCGGTTCACCCGGCGGTCGGTTCGCGACGAACTTTGCTCGTTCACGATTCGCCGAACATGCGAACATATGGCGATGTCCGCGGTCACCATATTCGTTTACATTGTGAAGAACTTTGACCCATGAAAAAACCATCAGGTGGTACAGGACAGCCAATTTAGAAATTTCAGCACATGGACATACCCCCTACCTTATAAATAGACCTGAGCTGGCTGCCATTTTACACTCTGTATTTTGTCAGTGTAGGGAAAGGTTGCTGTGTGGAGCAGGGACGGACTGTTAGTGACACAAATCTCTAGGTAATAGGTCCACAAAAGTCCATTTAAGGACTGGTATAGGTGTACTATTCTTTGGTGTGCACTATATAGAGGTGTAATACACTTATAATATACTTTCTAATATAGAAAGCATATTATAGTGGATTTGTATTGTGCAGCATTGAGACTGGTGTGGTGAGTGGTTCTGCAGTGATACTACAACTACATAGAGTGACAAAC
The DNA here is from genome assembly GCF_965119305.1 of Pelophylax lessonae. NCBI lineage: Eukaryota > Metazoa > Chordata > Amphibia > Anura > Ranidae > Pelophylax > Pelophylax lessonae. The sequence goes on from NC_138770.1 coordinate 180,068,214, forward strand.
GCAATTTTAAAAAAGTATTATAACTGGGGTGATATACCAGTCGCCCCCCAAAAACTACAGATTGAAGTGGGTTGTTGTATATACTTTCATAATAGTGTATTTGGGTACTGCAGAAATTTTGCCTCTTTCCCTGCGTTAACTCTGCTACACACTGTGACAAAAGTTACTGGCAAATTTTTTGTAGAACTAGTGTGATAGACCAGTGGCCCCCCAAAACGACAGATTGAAGCGGGTTGTTATATACCTTCTTCCACATATACTGCGCTTCTCTAGAGACTTTTGTCACAGGGTCATTTAAAAAATCACAGGCAGAGGAAGAGGCAGGACCTTCCGCAGGGGTGGTAGGGGTAGGGCAGGAGCACTAGGTCTGAGCCAAAGTGGGAAGTTTCAGAAGGTGCATTCGATTACGTCAAAGGACACCCCAGACTTGGTTGAGTGGCTCATTCAGCCTTGCTCTTCTGCACCCTCCTCATCCTCTCTATCTGCACCATCTTCACTCTCTGCTGTGTGCACCCCCAAAGACACCACCACCAACACCACCACCACCATATACCCTCCGCTTGAGTCACTGGAATTATTTTCTGATCCATCACAAGACATTTGCGATGCGCAGCCATTCTTGGCATCGGATCAGTAAGAGGAAGTAGCAACAGCCGCCACTCAGCAGTCTTGACGACAGTACCCAGATCAGCCCAAGGAGGTCGGTCCCCGCTGTTGCTGCCTACTTCAAGATCTCTAATATTAGTGGTGGGGAAGGTGACGTGGATGATGACATGTTTATAGACGTCACGTGGGTGCCCACAAGAGAGGAAGAGGAGGGGAGTTCATCAGAGGGAGAGATGGACCAGCAGATAGGGAGGAGAAGCAGGCGGAAGTTACATTGCACAGGAGGGACAAAGCAGACTGCTTATGTGTCAGGAGCAAGCCATCAACCATGTACGGTCACATCTGGGGCTCCCAGGAGGCCGGCACATGGCTCCACAGTGTGGGCTTTTTTTAACGTGTCCGCTGCTCACAATAGTGTTGCCATCTGCAGCCTTTGCAGTCAACGCATAAGTCGCGGTAAGCCCAACACTCACCTAGGGATGACCGCCTTAAGAAGGCACCTGGACTCCCATCACCAAGCCCAGTGGGAGCAACCATGTCAGAACCCACAAAGCCACACTCCAGGCTTTCACCATCCAGCCTCTTCTCCTTCTCCTTTACCTCTCTCCTCACAATTGTCCTCCACTCCACCCTCCATCATGCCATCCTCACGTATTTCTGGAAAAAGGCAGGCTCCCGTGGCCCAAATGTTGGAGCGTAAAAAAATGATGACGCCAGATAACCCTCTTGCCCAATGGTTGATGGCTGGTTTGTCAGAACTGATAGCCTGCCAACTACTGCCATATAAACTGGTGGACTCTGAGTCCTTTCAGAAATTTTTGGCCATTGGAACACCACAATGGAAGGTCCCAAGAAGGAAATATTTCTCACAGATGGGCATTCCAGAGCTATATGGCCATGCTCTGGCACACAGTGTCGGTGCCAAGATACATCTGACCACAGACACGTGGTCTAGCAAACATGGGCAGGGAAGGTATATAACTTTTACTGCCCACTGGGTGAACCTTCTGACAGCCGTCAAACATGTAACCCGTGGCACCCGTGTAGATTTGGTTGTACCGCCATGGATTGCATGCAGGCCTGCCTCTTCTTCTCCTCCTCCTACTCCATCCTCCCTCTCCTCCTCAGCTGACTCCTCCTTTTCTACTGCTACCGTCTCTTTCGCTGCGCCGCCCAAGATCCCCAGAACCTATTTCACATGCCAGGTGAGATGTTGCCATGCTGTGCTGCGTCTGTTGTGCCTGGAAGCTAAGAGCCACACTGGTCCTGCACTCCTTTCAGCTTTGCGTTAACAGGCAGATCAGTGAATGACACCGCTCAATTTGACAGTTGGTAAAGTGGTGGGCGACAACTGTGCCAATCTGCTGAGCGCGCTGAAACAGGGCAACATTACACACGTGCCATGCATGGCACACGTCCTGAACTTGGTCGTGCAGCGATTCGTTGTCAAATACCCTGGGGTCTAGGACATCTTGCAGCAGGCCAGGAAAATCTCGGGCCATTTCAGAAGATCTTACACAGCCATGGCTCGACTTGCTGACATTCAGCGGCGACACAACCTGCCCGTCAGACGTCTTATTTGTGACTGCCCGACGCGATGGAACTCAACCTTGTATATGCTTGATAGGCTGCTCCAGCAGAAATGAGCAGTTAATGACTTCCTGTACAAACTCTGTGGCAGGACAGGTTTTGGGGAGCTTGGTTTTTTTTCACCGCGTCAGTGGCTGCTCATGCACGACACATGCAGACTTCTGCGGCCATTTGATGAGATCACCAAACTGGTCAGTCGCGGCCAGGGCACCATCAGTGACATTGTACCTTACGCCTTCTTTCTGGAGCGTGCATTGCGTTGTGTCATTGATCAAGCCGTCGAGGAGCAGGAGCAGGAAGATGAGGAAGTCGCAATGTTGGACGAATTCCCAGTGGGGGCTACTCCATGTGAGACAAGTCAACAACAGGAGTCTGAAGAGGAGTCAGAGGAGGATGGTGCCGGGGCAGATGAGGAGGAGCAAGAAAAGCATGCTTTAAACCTTTCTGGGATCCCTGGTGTTGTCCGTGGATGGGGGGGAGGAGAATGAGGACGACATTATCCTGGATGATGAGCAGGAGCCAGGCCACTACACCGTTTCCAGTTTAGTGCAAATGGGGGCCTTCATGCTCCAATGTTTTAAGAGTGACCCCTGTATAAAAAACATAAAGGGCAAGGACCAGTTCTGGGTGGCAATGTACTTAGACCCCCGGTACAAACGAAAAATGGCAAAAATGTTACCACCATCACAGGGCTGTCAGAATGCAGCACTTCCAGGCCTTGCTTCAAGAAATGCTGCATTCTGCTTTTGCGTGCGCTGGCAGAGGAATTTCCATTCACAGAGAAACAATTGCGGGTACCAATCCAACAGCGCCTGCAAGAAGAGGGCATTTTGAAGATGTGTTGGTCACTTCTGATATGAGATCATTCTTTCAGCACACCCATCGACAGCTGTACTCTGGATCCAGCATCAGGGAACGCCTAGACCGACAGGTGTCCGACTACATTGGGTTAACGGCCGATGTGGATGCTCTGAGAAGTGATGAACCCCTGGACTACTGGGTGGGCAGGCTTGACCTCTGGCCAGAGCTTGCACAATTTGCAATGGAACAGTTGGCTTGCCCCTCGTCCAGTGTCCTGTCCGAAAGGATGTTCAGCGCAGCAGGGGGGATCGTGACAATGGCAATTAGATATTGGCTTGGCTCTGCTGGTGGGCGGGGTGGTCTGCTGGCATCTCGGCTCCACTTAGCTCGGGCAGGGCCACTTGGCTCAGGCAGGGAGGGGAGGGGGTTGATGGCTCGGGACGGCTCTGGCGGGGCGCAGTCTCATCTCGGCTTGGATTGGCTCGGGCGGGGGGCAGCCTCATCTCAGCTCGGGTTGGCTCAGGTTGGCTCGGTGGCTCGGATGGGGGGCGGGGTGGTCCACTGACATTTCGTCTCCTCTCGGCTACACTCGGCTTCAGCAGGAAGGGGGGGGCGGTCTTGTCTGCTGACGTCTCGGGATGGCTGGGGGGGCAGTCTCATCTCGGCTTAGGTTGACTCAGGTGGGAGGCGAGGCGGTCCATTGACATCTCACCTCATCTCGGCCCCTCTCGACTATACTTGGCTTGGGCAGGGAGGGAGGGGAGGTATGGTCCGCTTATGGCTGGGGACGGCTCGGGCGGGGGGCAGTCTGCTGACCCCGGTGCACACTGCATGGGGACATAAAGGCACCTTTTTTTTTACAAATTTTAAACGTACTGCATGGAGGGGGAGTGCAAGGGAAAGAGGATCAATTCCTACCCTCAGTGCCCTGGACTGCACAAGAAAATGAAGGTCAGTGCATGACAGCTTCATGCCACAGGCAGACTGCCCTGCCATCTGCTGAAAGAATCTGCAGGGGGCCACTGATGTAAGAGGGGAGTAAGGACCCTAAAATAAGGGTAGTCCATCCGCAGTCTCTGGTTATCTCCTGTAATCTATCCGCAAAATTGAGAAAATGCAAAACGGACAAAACCAAATTCAGGTCCCAGGGAGGCAAGGGAGCCTTCCACGGGGGACCCAAATGCCGCACCCCTGAAATAAAGGTGCGAATCAAGGAATTAGTCGCCAAAGAACATTGGAAAAGAACGGCCACGGCCGACAACTGACCTTTGATCGTGGTTAGCGCCAGGTGCTGATCCACACCATCTAGTAGGAAGGCCAAAACCCTCGCCACCAAGAAGGAGCATGGTTTGGAAACCATGCGACTGGCACCAGGCCATAAACGCCTTCCAGGTGCAATGAGAAATCCTACTAGAGGTAGCTTTCAAGCCTTCGATAAGGTAGGAATGACAGCATTCGGGAGACCTCTGTCCACTGGCATTTAACAGCCACGCCGTCAAAGCCAGAGCCTGTAAAGCAGTATGGAAGACCAGCCCTTGAGACAGTAGATCATCTCTCAGCAGGAAAAAAACATATTTTGGGAAAAAAACATAAAGAAACTGAGAAGCTAGGTCCCAAGGAAGAGCTAGCCTACTCCTGACGCTAGGCAGCATAAAACTGAAGACCAGTGGTAACTGGATCAAGATAATGGCTGGGGTCGGCCCCCTAGAGGTGTGTCTAAGTATAGAAAAGTTTTTTATTAAAATTTCTAACTACCTAGCTTGCACCTGCAGAGGTCGCCATTACCCACTAGTAAAGGCTGTATGAATGGGTGGCGACTGTCAGAGGACGTAAGTGAAAGAAAAATTTGGCTCAAATATATTAGCGCATGTTGAGCAGGGCAGAGGGCATTTGAACATATCATATGAGCACCTAACAATTCAGCTTAATTATATACAGTGCAAGCATACTTATAAAGGTGAAAATAAGGTATGACATACTGTATACAGGTGCATTTCATAAAATTAGAATATCATCAAAAAGTTAACTTATTTCAGTAATTCAATTCAAAACGTGAAACTCATATATTTTATATAGATGGGTTACACACAGAGTGATATATTTCAAGCATTTCTTTCTTTTGATGATCATGGCTTACAACTGGTGAAAACCCCAAATTCAGCATCTCAGGAAACTAGAATATTACATAAGACCAATTAAAAGAAAATGATTTTTAATACAGAAATGTTGCCTTATTAAAAAGAACAGTATCTAAAAAAAGTGAGTACACCCCTCACATTTTTGTAAATATTTTATTATATCTTTTCATGTGACAACACTGAAGAAATTACACTTTGCTACAATGTAAAGTAGTTAGTGTACAGCTTGTATAACAGTGTAAATTTGCTGTCCCCTCAAAATAACTCAACACACAGCCATTAATGTCTAAACCGCTGGCAACAAAAGGTGAGTACACCCCTAGGTAAAAGTGTCCAAATTGGGCCCAAAGTTAATATTTTGTGTGATCACCATTATTTTCCAGCACTGCCTTAACCCTCTTAGGCATGGAGTTCACCAGAGCTTTACAGGTTGCCACTGGAGTCATCTTCCACTCCTCCATGACGACATCATGGACCTGGTAAACGGTAGAGACCTTGCTCTCTGTAGCTGGCCAGCTAGAACCTGTCCTAGGTTGCTAATATGACCTACATGCATATACAGCTAGACCTGTTAATAACTTCAATACAGTGCATATGTTTATATGTGAGAGACAAAAGCAGAGTTATTTACTGTGATTTCATGTTTGGATGTCATATAACAATTGTATATTGTGTTCACAGAAGCAAAGGAAAAATATGCCTGTAAGATTAATTTGTATGCATGTAAGGTAAGCTCAGACACAGCAGAGTTGAAACCAGAAAGCACAGAGTTAAACTTTATTACCCATAAGGAGTTTGTGGCCAATCACAGCCAATCTCACACTCAGCAACAGTCTTGGCCAATCACAGCCAGCCTTACACCCATTTTTTCTCTGAAGCCTCATGCTTCAGCCTACCTTCTCATTCCACTACAGAGCAAGAGAACTGAATAGACACACAGATCCACAGAGCAGTTTTATGGAAGCAAGTGGCCAAAAATAGGTAATTAACAGTTATACATGTTCCTATTGTTAGTAATGTAATTAGAGCTGTATACTGAACTAGTTATGTGTTCACTTGTAGTTCCACCAAACTTGAACACTAAATCAAACAATCCAAACTCAAACAAACAAACTATCAAACTTCAAAAGTTATATTGAATTCAAACTATCGAACAAACCCTAACAACTCAAAACCAAACCCAAGCAAACAAACTCAAACAGCAATGGAGAGAGAAATATATCCACCATTTGTTATACTGTATTCAGCACATGTTGTACATGGACTGTCTGCTGCAAAAGTGTCACTGTTATCTATGAAGAAAAGTTGAAGTTAATAAAGAAGATATCTTAAGCGTTTGGTGTGCTCTTTAAACCTACTGCTTTCCATAGAACGGTATTAGGGGAATTTATAGAGTAACAGACAGTCTGGTTAGACTGAAGTCAGAGAGATCCAATTCTTCTAATGCCACAGCGCATACGGCACTTTGTAGTGCTGCGCCTGCCACAGTGGAACTATTTAGCCCTTTGAGGGCAAAGTAATAGTGCTCCTCAACTTGCAGAGTAAAGAGCGCATTTGAGCAGTGGAGCTACATAGAGGCCATAGAACGTGTGGTTTTGTAACGCTCCTGCGTTTTACGTATGATGTGGATTTTCAGCTGCAGAAATATTCCACTTCAGTAGTCATGTAGAGAAACGCTGAGACACCATTCCCAACTCTCAATGACTCATCATGTGTGGATGATCTCAATTCAGCAAGTAAATACACACACTCAATAAGATGTTTCCTAGAGTGACTTATGTATATAGTAACACAGTGATGATAGGCTGAAGAGACAGGTTGGGTAGAGATGGTAGATGACAGACACTTGAAAGGAAATGTTCTTGAAAGTAAGATAGTAGCAGATGGGATGCAGATAGGTTTAGCAATCATGTATGGTAGTAGATGACAGAGTAGCAGGTGGACATACAAGAGAGATCAACCCAGTGCAAGAACAGGTGGTAGTAGGCTCAAGAGCTAGCAATCTTAGATAATGCAGATGTAGTAATAGTCCTTAGTATGCAGAGCTAGATAGTGTAAGCTTTAGTATAAAGGTTATAGAGGTTTCCCCTGTGGGGTACTTATCACTAATAGCAATGTAGCAGAGGAGAGGTTCGGCAAGAGCGGATGATCCGGTAGCGGGATACAAGGATCAGCGCAGCGTGGTTCCGACAGCGAGGTATGCTTGCAAGCATGTGAGCTTCAAGACAGGTTAGCATCAAGGCACAAAGCAGTTTGAACGAACACATGTGAGTGAGAGCCGGCGATCTAAATAGCCATCAAGTCCGGCGCTCAGTGATGACAGCATCAGTCTTAAAGGTGTATGCGCACCTTACCAAAAGAGAATGGTGGGGCGCATACATTAATGAAAGAGTAATTAGGGTACCCAAAGGTACCAGAACATTACAGTACCCCCCCCCCCTTAAGGCCGGCTCCTGAAGGCCTCTGGAGCTGGTTTGTCTGGGTACTTCGCATGAAAATTGCGGATTAATCTAGAGGCATGTATGTCAGAGGTGTTTAGCCAGGTGTCGTCTTGGGGCCCATAGTTCTTCCATCGAACCAAGTACTGAAGTCTTCCTCTGTGGATACGAGAATCCAAAATCTCTTTTATCTCATATTCTTCTCCACCTTCAACTTGTACAGGAGGAGGAGGAGGGATAGTAGGCCTTATTCCTTGGTCAGGAACATGGGGCTTCAGTAGCGACACATGGAAAATGGGATGTATTTTGAGGTCTATTGGCAATGTAAGCTGTACTGCAGCTTTTCCAATAAGTTTCTTGATTGGGAAAGGTCCCAAGAACAGAGGTCCAAGCTTTTTGCTAGGGATTTTCAGTCTTAAATTTTTTGTTGAGAGCCAAACGAGGTCCCCGATAGCGTACTGAGGAGAAGGTCTTCTGCGAAGATCATAGTACTTCTTTTGTTGACTATGAGCGTGTGCAATGGTAGTATTAAGCAAACCCAGACAGTCCTTTATTTGGGTAAGATAGTCTGAAGCTACTGGGTTATTTGAAGGAAGGATGCGTGGTGGAAGAATAGAGGGATGAAACCCATAGTTCAAGTAGCACGGACTCTGCTTGGTCGTACTGTGGGTTGCGTTGTTGTAGGCAAATTCTGCCAGAGGGAGAAGATCCACCCAATCATCCTGTTGGTAAGAAGTGTAACAACGTAAATATTGCTCGATGCATTGGTTGACTCTTTCAGTCTGTCCGTTGGTCTGCGGATGGTAAGGAGAAGTGAGCTTCCGCTCGATCCGTAGTATGTGACATAGTTCTTGCCAGAACTTGGAAATAAATTGTGATCCACGGTCAGACAGAAGAGTTTTTGGGATACCATGTAACTTAAAGACATGTTTCATCAGGAGTTCTGCCGTTTGTTTGGATGAAGGTAGTCTGCGAATAGCAATGAAATGTGCCATTTTTGTCAGATGGTCCACTGACACTAAGATGGTATTAAATCCTTTGGAAGGAGGCAATTCAATTTTGGACCTGGCACAGACATTGCATGAAGAGACGAATTTTTGTATAGATGTTTTCATGTCAGGCCACCAGAATTGCCTGGTAATCAGATTAAGAGTCTTTGTCATACCCATATGTCCTGCCATAGGCACAACATGCGATAATTCCAAGATCTTGGTGCGTATGGTAGGTGGTATGTAAAGTTTGTCGTTGTAGTAGAGGAAGCCTTCTGCATCAGTATTTAGTTGTGGTGGGGGTGAATCCAAACTTATACCATGCAAAACCTCTTCCTTCAAGGAACGGACAACTCCAATAATGCGTTTGTGAGGTATTATAGGAACGGAAGGGATTTCAAAGTAGTTTTCTTCAGTTAGTCGTGATAGTGCATCCGCCTTTTTGTTCTTATCTGCAGGTGTGTAGGTCACTAGGAAGTTAAACCTTAAAAAGAATAGTGACCATCGTACCTGTCGGTGCGAGAGAGTTTTGTTAGTCTGAAGATATTGGAGCTTTTTATGGTCCGTGTATATAAGTATTGGTAATTGGGTGCCTTCGAGTAGATGTCGCCAATTCTCCAGAGCCAATTTTATAGCAAGCAGTTCCTTTTCACCCACGGGGTAATTTATCTCGGGACTGCTTAGGGATTTAGAAAAAAAGGCGACTGGATGAAGTGGTGAAGTGTGAGTTGGTCGTTGGGAGAGTATTGCTCCTACTGCCATGTTTGACGCATCTACTTCCAGAATGTATTGGAGGGATGGGTCTGGATGGCGTAATATGGGAGCAGAAGTAAACCTTGTCTTTAACAGGTGAAAAGCTTTATTTGCTTCATCTGACCATTTGAATGGCTTTTTTAATGCCAGTGAGCTGTGTGAGGGGTCTCACAATGGCAGAGAAGTTTCTAATGAACTTCCTGTAGAAATTCGAAAATCCAAGGAATCGCTGTAGCGCCTTGCGTGTGGTTGGTGTAGGCCAATCATGAATGCAGGATATCTTACTCATGTCCATCTCGATTCCTGTTTTGGATATGATGTAGCCTAGAAAGAGTACCTCTTCTTTATGAAACAAGCATTTTTTCAGTTTCACATGTAGCGGGGTCTTCCATTATACAAGTTCTAAAAGACTGCTGCTTGACATTTGAGAGGAACTCGGCTCCATCTAGTGGCCAAAAGGACACATTGCAGCGGCTATGGAATGTCTTTTGATGTTATTTTCCTTTCAGGAAGTTGAGCAGTCTTCATCGCCCATAGTGCTTTGAGAATACCAGGGTGCACTGCTGCACCGCACAGCCTTCTGGGGGAAGCTTTATAAAGGAAGGGAGGAGCCAGGCTCACTCTCTTGGGAAAGACACAGTGAGACAAGCAGGATGCCAGTGCTGTGGGCTGATGCTGTATGCTAGGCCGAAACTCCTGGGCCTTAAGTGACTAAGTTGCAGTGTTTCATCTCCAGTAGAGGATCCCTCCTGGAGGTCCCATCGATGTTCTACAGAGACCAGACTCATCCACCCCAAATACCTAGCGCGGCTGGTGACAGAGGCCGGAGACTGAGACAGCAGCGGAGGCTTCCTGGGAGACAGTCCTGTTGGTGAGAGGGCACCTGCCCAAAAACTGACTCTATCTATCAAAGAAGTAACTTTAGTCAGGATTAGCCTTAGAGTAGTAGAAGGCAATATACCAGGTGGCCCAGTACATCTCTCACAGAAGTTTTACCGGCAATCCTGCACAGACACCCCGCGGTGATTACTAACTGTTTGCTGCCATTCTCTCTATTGATCACCCATCCTCAATGTGGATTACAAATTGCGAGGGCACCAACGTTGCTAGCGAAGATATAGAGAAGAAACAGCGGACTCAGATAGGTCTGACATTCTGATACTGTGTCTAACTGAATGCTGAGCCTTATCTCCAAAAGTATAATAGTGATTAAGATGGTGGTCCTATAGGCTCTGAGACATTTCCTGAAACAATTAATGTGCCCTTGAGGAGTGATATCACAGTATTTATCTTATCTTTGATTAATTAATTAGTATATCCTTTTACAAAGTCATATTTTACTGTATCGAAACTGTTTATTTGATTTACAGTAAATAACTTTCCTGTTTAAAAGCAAGCTTGTGTGTGGTCACCTTGTATTACCCAGAAGGACTGCAGCTGGAGAGAGGTAACAGGTCATTATTATTTATTGAAGTGTTATATTCCAATCTGTGTAGCCATTTGGTATTCCAGTCCTATTCTGGGTCAGTTGTGCCTAGGGAGGGTTCGAGCCAATTCTGTGGGTTGTTAGGCAGGACGTAGACCCAATAATCTAATCAGCAGCTCCTGCGGGGGTGGTGCTACACGTGGGGGCTCGTCCGGGATTATCTACAGTCCTGCAACACAACCCTCTCAGCCACAGAATCCCCCTCAACGCAGAAATGGATCCTACCGCTGCAGCCGAGTGGTGCAGGGAAGAGAATGTCGTAGTGGAAAATGGCCTGGTGGTTGAAATCAAGGGAGAGGTCTGGACTGAGGAAAAACTCCTCCCAGTTTTAAGGGCACTGTCCACAGACAGGAAATTCTGGGTGACTGACATAAAGACAGACACCACCGTTCCACACACGTATGCATTGTGTGAGTGGAGGAAGGGGGTCCCTGATTACTTTAAGGGAACCAGTGTAAAGACTACTGACCAAACAGAACTTTTCTTAATACATCCAGAAGTCCTTACTGAAGGTCCCTCATCCACCACTCCTGGGGGATCCAGCAAAGAAAAAGGTGTCCAAGAAGGGAGTCCAGAGTCACCACCTTTGTCTACCTTTAGCTCAGAACTGTGTGCTGTTCTCGGGGAAATCGTAGCAAAATGTAGTAAGGACTCCCCAAACTATCTGATGACTGAATATAGGAAGCTCAGGACATTCTCTGGGAAACAGCCTGTGCCTTCGACAGAAGATGGGTTTGAAGAATGGTTAGATACCGCCACTCAGGCTTTGGAAGAGTGGGAGGTACCAGAACAGCACAAGAAACAGAGAATCACAGAAAGTTTAAAGGGACCTGCACTAGAGGCCGTACGTAATCTCAAGCTAAGCAAAAAGAACTGTACTGCACAGGATTATCTAGACATTCTACAAGATGTATTTGGTCGGACGGAGAACGTGGCTGAACTTCTTTACCAGTTAGACCACTGTTACCAAGAAGAGGAAGAGAAGTTGTCCGAATTTATTAGACGCCTAGATAAGATCATCCACCAGATCTTGATAAAGAAAGGGATAGACCCCCGGAAGGTAGATGAGACTCGTGCACGGCAGGTGCTGAGAGGGGCTCAACCCTTAGATCCCATTGCCATACTGTTGCGAACTCGCCAAGATGGTGGCATTCTGGAATACCCTGACCTGATCCGAATGGTCAGAGAAGAAGAGGTCATGTTAGACAACAAAAGGAAGAGTCGGCAGTTTGACTCAACTGCTCGTGTCAGAGTGATAAGTGCAAAAGAAAGTGACTCGCAAGTTGAACTCCTAAAGACCCAGGTGTCCCAGTTGATAGAAATGGTGTCCATCCTGACTAGTCAGGCATCTACTCTACCTGATGGGAACGTGTCAGAGAAGCCGGATAAACCTTCTAACCTTAGAGTAGACCCGGAACCGAGACCTAGGAGATCGCTAACTTGTTTCAACTGTGGGGGAGTAGGACATGTTAGAGGAGTATGTCCCAGCCCAGGAAATGTCGCCTCAGAACCTCGCAAGCCAGCGGAAAAACTTCAGAGGGCACCCGTGAAGGAGTCGACCGGGTGCCCGCCAGTTTCAAGGGAATCCAAGAGACTCAATGATTCAGGGAATCTGAGTCAGGGAGTCAGATCCAGGTACAACGCCCCTAGTTCTATACTCCAGGCTACTGAGAGAAGGAAAATCAATGCACACCGGGCCCAGAGGGGACTGAAGTCCAGAAGAAAAAAAAAGAAAAGAGCCTGGGTGCAGAGAACTGAATCAGACAACAAGGCCACTTCAAGAGAATTCCCAACTAACTTGGTCGGGCCTTCCCCTGTAGTCTCTGTCCAGGTAGAAGGAATTTACACAAGAGCCCTCCTTGACACTGGGGCCCAAGTGACTCTTCTGTATAGAGACTTCTATGATAAACACCTTACCCATCTACCTCTGCAGAAGTTGGAAGATCTGGAGATATGGGGTATCGGGACTCAAAGTTTTCCCTATGACGGGTATCTGCCAATCAAGTTGACCTTTGACCCATCAGTGGCTGGTGAAGCTGAAACCTTCGACACCCTAGCGGTGGTCTGTCCTCGTCCGCCAGGGGCCAACAAAAGCTCTCTCATCGTAGGGACCAACACTGACCTAGTAAGGCGCCTCCTGACACAACTGGTCCAGGGACAGGATGCTCCAGCGCCAAGGATTCACCCCATGCTACGGCAGGCCTATCAACGATTAGTATTGGAGCAAGAGACTCCTGCAGGAGGAGTTGGAAGACTCTGGAAGTTGGACAGAACGGAAAAGGTCTTGCAGCCAGGAGAGGTGGCTTGTCTGAAAGCTTCCGTTAAACTCACATGGAAACAGCCGGGCCCTTTTATCATCTTTGAATCAGGTCCACAGGAAGAGGAGAGAGGGATAGAAGTAATCCCTGAAGTGATCCCTTTGAAGGTGTTACAGAAAAACCATGGAAGGGTTTTAGTGAGTGTCAGAAACACCTCTACTACACCGGTGAAGGTACCGGCCAGAGTGCTGTTGGGCCAAGTTAACCCGGCTACCCCAGTTGTCCCATCTGATCTTAAAGAGGAGGGAAGGGGTGAAGATGTTATAGAAGAGCTCTGCTCTGGAAACGCTGCCCTCCCACCAGAATGGGTGAAGAGGGCCAAGGCACAACTTGCTGGATGGCGAGGAATATTTTCTAGGGCTGAGTTCGACGTGGGATGCGCCAGGAGTGCCACTCATAAGATCCGCCTGAGTGAGGACAAACCTTTCCGAGAAAGAGTCCGGCGAGTTCCCTTAGGTGACTTAGAAGATCTACGTCAGCAGCTGGCGGAACTCAAGAAGACTGGGGTTATTCGAGAATCCAGGAGCCCATATGCTTCTCCGATAGTGGTAGTCCGGAAGAAAAACGGATCTCTGAGGCTTTGTATCGACTACCGAACACTGAACAGAAGAACCATCCCAGACCAGTATACCACTCCTCGAATCGAAGACGCCCTACAGAGCCTGTCAGGGGCGAAGTGGTTCAGTGTGATGGACTTAAAGAGTGGGTATTATCAGATCCCCATGCACCCTGAAGATCGGGAGAAGACAGCCTTCATCACCCCTGTGGGGTTCTTTGAGTTCAATCGCATGCCTCAGGGATTGTCAGGGGCCCCTGCTACCTTCCAAAGGCTGATGGAAAGGACCGTTGGAGATATGAATTTGATAGAGGTACTGGTATACTTGGATGATGTTATCGTGTTTGGCAGAACTTTGGAAGAACACGAGGAGAGGTTGGAAAAGGTCCTGAAGAGGCTACATGAAGAAGGCCTGAAACTTTCTCCTGAGAAGTGCCAATTCTATCAGTCCTCGGTCCATTACCTGGGCCACATCGTGTCTGAAGAAGGGGTGGCCACCGACCCGGACAAGCTGGATGCTGTCGCCTCCTGGCCGAGACCTACAAATGTGACCGAACTTCGGTCGTTCCTGGGTTTTTGCTCCTATTACAGGAGGTTTGTAGAGGGGTTCGCCAAGATTGCCCGACCCCTCAATGAGTTACTAAAGAACGAAGAAGATGACGTTCCTGAACTGGTCAAGCCAATGAAGTCCACCATGGGACCCCGGAAGGCCAAGGAGTCCATCCAGGATCAGTGGACCCCAGAATGTGAAGGGGCTTTCATTCAGTTGAAAAAGAATCTAACCACTGCCCCTGTGTTGGCCTACGCAGACCCCACGAAACCATATGAACTACATGTCGATGCCAGCCGAGATGGGCTGGGTGGGGTACTCTACCAGGAACATGGGGGTCACCTGCGACCCGTAGCCTACGTGAGCAGGAGTCTACTACCTGCTGAAAGGAATTATCCTACCCACAAACTTGAATTCCTGGCCTTAAAGTGGGCAGTGGTCGACAAACTGAAAGATTACCTGTACGGAGCTGAATTCATTGTCAAGACGGATAATAATCCCCTTACCTATCTGTTGACTACAGCTAAGCTGGATGCAACAGGACACAGATGGTTGGCTGCCCTCTCTAGCTTCAACTTCAGCCTGAAGTATCGGCCAGGAATCGGGAACAGGGATGCAGATGCCCTATCCAGAAGGTTGCATGCACCACACGAACCTGATGAAGAATGGACCCATTTGGCTCCAGAAGGGGTGCGTGCCCTATATCAGGGAACTGAACTTCGATCCAGAGGAGGATCAAGAGCCGAAGAGATTGGGGTTTCGGCTGTCGGAGTACCCAAATACTATTGCAGGGTGACCCAGGTTGAAGGGGAAGATTTACCCCGGCTGTCCAAAAGGGACTTGAGGAAGGAGCAGCTGGAAGACCCTCTGGGAAAACTTCTTTTGGAAGCCTTGGAGATCCAGCGCCCTGAGTTGCTTCTCACCGACTCTCCTCAGGGGGCCCGTCTGTTGCATAGAGAGTGGACCCGGTTACAGATCCGAGAAGGGGTGGCCTACCGAAGAGGCCCATCTGAAGATCTGGAGGAGAAGTGGCAACTGTTCTTACCAGCTAAATACAGGGAGAGAGTTCTGGCTGCTCTTCATGATAATCATGGCCATCTGGGACCTGAAAGAACTTTTCAGCTTATCAGAGACAGGTTCTACTGGCCCTGTATGAGGGCCGAAGTTGAAGGATACTGTCATTCTTGTGTCCGATGTATACAAAGGAAGACTCTGCCACGTCAAGCAGCCCCAATGGGCCATCTGCAAAGCCAGGGACCCATGGAACTGGTGTGCATTGATTTCCTTTGCCTAGAGCCTGATCTGAGTGGCCAAGGGAATGTCCTTGTGGTAACAGACCATTTTACCAGATACGCCCAAGCATTCCCAACAAGGGATCAGAAGGCCTCTACAGTAGCCAAAGTTCTTGTAGAAAAGTTCTTTGTACACTATGGGTTACCACAACGCCTCCATTCAGATCAGGGAAGAGACTTTGAAAGCAGACTGATCAAGAGACTGTTAGATCTGTTAGGCATCCAAAAGACTAGAACTACTCCCTACCATCCACAAGGGGATGCCCAGCCGGAAAGATTTAACAGGACTCTTTTGGACATGTTGGGGACTTTAAGCTCAGAGAAGAAACAGCATTGGGGCAAACATGTAGCTGCCATTGTGCATGCCTACAACAGTACTGTCAGTGATGCTACTGGATATTCCCCTTATCGTCTAATGTTTGGACGAGAGGCTCGATTGCCAGTGGATTTGGCCTTTGGCATCTCGCCCGATCACACCTCTTCAGCATCGCACAAGGGATATGTGGACCGACTGCGGAAGAGTCTGAAATCGGCCTATGATAAAGCTCAGGCCACATCTGATCAACGTGGACTGAGGAATAAAAGGAATTTCGACTTAAAAGTTCGGATCCAAGACTTGCAACCAGGGGACAGGGTATTGTTGAGGAACTTGGGTGTCCCGGGAAAACACAAGTTGGCAGACCGCTGGAAGTCCCAACCTTATGTTATCTGCAAGCAACTACCAAACCTCCCTGTGTATCAAATTCGGCCTGAAGGAAGTGTGGGTCCATTGAAGACTTGGCATAGGAACCATTTACTGCCTCTCTCTGAAGCAGTTCGCATGCCTCCTGTCGTAGATTCGCCAGAGACCCCTTCGACCTCTCGCCTGTCCAGACCAGTCACCAGATCTCAGTCGACACTCCCAGATGTGAGGGAGGGAAATTCTCCATCTGAAGATCTGGAAGATGAAGAGGAGGTACCTGACTGGATGTGGTCGTCTCAGTTACCAGAACCCACACCTGCCTCCCTGTCTTCATCCGAATTGGCTGACAGAGGAACCCTTCGGGCGGAAGCCCCCGAATTCATACCTTTCCACATGCTTCCAGAAGAAGTAGTTGATGATGAAGATCCTGAGGAGGAGGTTGCACCTTCCTCTGAAGAAGAACTGACCGCTCTTGAAGCATCAGATTCCTGTGTGTTGGAACATGAGGAGGAGGACATTGAAGAATCCCCAGAAGTGGCTGGTCCTAGTACCTCTGAGATCGTGCATCCCAAAGAACAGAGGGAAAGAAGAGTCATTCACCCGCCCAAAAGACTGACCTATGACCAATTGGGTGAATGCTCAGAAGAGGCTATCTTTACTTCCAAACGAACTCTTGATCAGCCTAGTTCTTCCACCGCAGATTTGGTGGAGGACAACCCTAGCTCACCCCCAGGCACATCTGTACAAGCCACTCAAGTGTCAGGGGTCTGTGAACAGAATTACCTTCCCTCCCCTGACAATTGGTGGGAGGTTCCTATGTCGAACCTGTGTTGTAATATGCAGTTGTTAAGTTTGAACTCTGCTTATGAAAAGGAAGATGATTCCCTGTTATGCATATGTTAATGTTTTTTTTTGTGTACTGCCAACATATGCACTGGAGTACATGCTGTTGTCCTCTTTGGGGACCAAAGTTTCTCAAGTGGGGGGAGTGTGTAGCGGGGTCTTCCATTATACAAGTTCTAAAAGACTGCTGCTTGACATTTGAGAGGAACTCGGCTCCATCTAGTGGCCAAAAGGACACATTGCAGCGGCTATGGAATGTCTTTTGATGTTATTTTCCTTTCAGGAAGTTGAGCAGTCTTCATCGCCCATAGTGCTTTGAGAATACCAGGGTGCACTGCTGCACCGCACAGCC
Organism: Pelophylax lessonae; assembly: GCF_965119305.1. NCBI lineage: Eukaryota > Metazoa > Chordata > Amphibia > Anura > Ranidae > Pelophylax > Pelophylax lessonae. Next base: position 180,085,608 of record NC_138770.1, read on the forward strand.
TTCTGGGGGAAGCTTTATAAAGGAAGGGAGGAGCCAGGCTCACTCTCTTGGGAAAGACACAGTGAGACAAGCAGGATGCCAGTGCTGTGGGCTGATGCTGTATGCTAGGCCGAAACTCCTGGGCCTTAAGTGACTAAGTTGCAGTGTTTCATCTCCAGTAGAGGATCCCTCCTGGAGGTCCCATCGATGTTCTACAGAGACCAGACTCATCCACCCCAAATACCTAGCGCGGCTGGTGACAGAGGCCGGAGACTGAGACAGCAGCGGAGGCTTCCTGGGAGACAGTCCTGTTGGTGAGAGGGCACCTGCCCAAAAACTGACTCTATCTATCAAAGAAGTAACTTTAGTCAGGATTAGCCTTAGAGTAGTAGAAGGCAATATACCAGGTGGCCCAGTACATCTCTCACAGAAGTTTTACCGGCAATCCTGCACAGACACCCCGCGGTGATTACTAACTGTTTGCTGCCATTCTCTCTATTGATCACCCATCCTCAATGTGGATTACAAATTGCGAGTGCACCAACGTTGCTAGCGAAGATATAGAGAAGAAACAGCGGACTCAGATAGGTCTGACATTCTGATACTGTGTCTAACTGAATGCTGAGCCTTATCTCCAAAAGTATAATAGTGATTAAGATGGTGGTCCTATAGGCTCTGAGACATTTCCTGAAACAATTAATGTGCCCTTGAGGAGTGATATCACAGTATTTATCTTATCTTTGATTAATTAATTAGTATATCCTTTTACAAAGTCATATTTTACTGTATCGAAACTGTTTATTTGATTTACAGTAAATAACTTTCCTGTTTAAAAGCAAGCTTGTGTGTGGTCACCTTGTATTACCCAGAAGGACTGCAGCTGGAGAGAGGTAACAGGTCATTATTATTTATTGAAGTGTTATATTCCAATCTGTGTAGCCATTTGGTATTCCAGTCCTATTCTGGGTCAGTTGTGCCTAGGGAGGGTTCGAGCCAATTCTGTGGGTTGTTAGGCAGGACGTAGACCCAATAATCTAATCAGCAGCTCCTGCGGGGGTGGTGCTACACACATAAAGGTTGTGTGCAAGCAATCTCGATAATACTAGTCTTACATGTCTTATGTGTTAAGACAGGGATCGTGAATATATAAGTATATCGTCCAGATATACCACAACACAGACATCTAGTAAGTCTCTGAAAATATTGTTTATAAATCGTTGAAAAACTGCAGGGGCGTTGCATAGCCCGAATGGCATTACAAGATATTCAAACAATCCGTATCTGGTTCTGAATGTAGTCTTCCACTCGTGTCCATCACGGATTCAAATGAGATTGTATGCTCCTTTCAGGTCCAATTTTGAAAAATAGGTAGCTCCACGCACCTGCTCAATGAGCTCAGGGATAAGCGGTAGAGGATAGCGATCTTTTATTGTAATAGCATTCAATTGCCTATAGTCGATGATAGGCCTGAGACTTGAGTCCTTATTGCGGACAAAAAAGAGTCCTGCTGCTGTGGAAGAAGTGGAAGGTCTAATAAAACCTTTTTCCAAATTCTCATCCAAATAGTCTTTGAGATGGGAAAGTTCATCCTGTGAAAGAGGATAAACATGACCGAACGGCAATTTGCTATTTGGGAGTAGATCAATGCTACAATCATAGTCTCGATGGGGAGGTAGTGCTTGAGCATTTTTCTCAAGAAAAACCTCAGAGAGATCCTGATAACATAGTGGTGCAATCTCATCTGTCACCACAGACAGGATCTTCCCGAAAGACGGGAGGTTACACGTACCTTCGCAATAGCAAGAGAGGAAGGCCAGGGTCCGTTCCTTCCAATCTATGGTTGGTTGATGTGTGTGCAACCAGGGAAGTCCCAACACAATGGGAAAGTGGGGTGAAGGTATTAGATCGAAGGTAGTGGTCTCCATATGAGACCCGTTAGTAGTTACTAGGAGTGCCTGTGTCTGATCAGTGATCGGACCAGAGGATAAAGGAACACCGTTAATAAGACTTACTGAGACAGGTTTAAGTTTAGAAATAATAGGAACTTTATTTAAAGCAGCAAAAGGTATGTCAATATAATTTCCACAAGATCCTGTGTCAATCATGGCCTTAGTAGTAATCCTGTTCTGGTCCCACTGTAATGTTAAGCAAACAGAAAGGTAAGGGTTAGTGATTGAAGTTGTCAATCCCCCTAGGAGGACATGTGAACACTCACCCTTCTTTTTGTAGACTAGGGGACAGACGTTTATCTTGTGATCCGGGGATGCACAGTACAAGCAGAGATTACCAGATCGTCTTTTGGCTCTTTCCATAGTTGATAGAGGTGGGCGTATGGTTCCTACCTCCATAGGAACGGGGTCAACGGCCGAGATCCGAGAAGAACTGGATGATGGCATTCCCATTTTCTCAGCCTTTCTTTCTCGTAGTCTTCTATCTATGGTGATACTGAGTTGTATCAATGCATCCAGGGTTTTTGGCAGATCCGCTCGGGCGAGGTCGTCTTTAACGGCCTCTGATAGGCCAAGCCTAAATTGGGTTTTCAGAGATGCATCATTCCATTCTGAATCAAGGGTCCATCTCTTGAATTCTGTGACAAAGTCTTCTACAGGTCTCCCACCTTGTTTCAAGGATCTTAATTGAAGATCGGCAGTACTCTGCCTATTGGGATCATCATATAGGCTAGTGAGTTCTGCTAGGAACAAGGCATAGGAGGTGAGAAGCTGATCGCTTTTCTCAAAAAGAGAGTCTGCCCAGGCCCGAGGATCACCTGTTAGGTAAGAAATAATAGTACAAACCTTAATGTGATCAGTAAGGTAGGTACGGGGTTTTAGCAATAAAAGTAACTCGCATGCGTTTTTAAATTAGCGAAATTTTTTGCGATCGCCTGTAAATACCAAAGGAGGATTTATTTTGGGTTCAGGGGACTGAGCAGAGGTAAGTTGTGTCAGTCTAATTACCTGCTGCGACAGAGCCTGATTGTCTTCTTTTAATTCAGCAAGTGCGTGTATTAACGCAGTTACTTGCTGTTTTAATTGTGTCATCTGAGTGGTTATTTCTGCTGAATCCATTTGTGGTTCGTTCAATCTGTAACGCTCCTGCGTTTTACGTATGATGTGGATTTTCAGCTGCAGAAATATTCCACTTCAGTAGTCATGTAGAGAAACGCTGAGACACCATTCCCAACTCTCAATGACTCATCATGTGTGGATGATCTCAATTCAGCAAGTAAATACACACACTCAATAAGATGTTTCCTAGAGTGACTTATGTATATAGTAACACAGTGATGATAGGCTGAAGAGACAGGTTGGGTAGAGATGGTAGATGACAGACACTTGAAAGGAAATGTTCTTGAAAGTAAGATAGTAGCAGATGGGATGCAGATAGGTTTAGCAATCATGTATGGTAGTAGATGACAGAGTAGCAGGTGGACATACAAGAGAGATCAACCCAGTGCAAGAACAGGTGGTAGTAGGCTCAAGAGCTAGCAATCTTAGATAATGCAGATGTAGTAATAGTCCTTAGTATGCAGAGCTAGATAGTGTAAGCTTTAGTATAAAGGTTATAGAGGTTTCCCCTGTGGGGTATTTATCACTAATAGCAATGTAGCAGAGGAGAGGTTCGGCAAGAGCGGATGATCCGGTAGCGGGATACAGGGATCAGCGCAGCGTGGTTCCGACAGCGAGGTATGCTTGCAAGCATGTGAGCTTCAAGACAGGTTAGCATCAAGGCACAAAGCAGTTTGAACGAACACATGTGAGTGAGAGCCGGCGATCTAAATAGCCATCCAGTCCGGCGCTCAGTGATGACAGCATCAGTCTTAAAGGTGTATGCGCACCTTACCAAAAGAGAATGGTGGGGCGCATACACTTATGAAAGAGTAATTAGAGTACCCAAAGGTACCAGAACATTACAGGTTTTAGTCAAACTGCAGCCGACTCTTAAAGTGGCAGAACGGCAAAGGCAAGATAGACACAGAAAGAGCGCCAACCCTCCTGCGATTCCTAGAGAGAGAAAGAGACGCATGGTGGGAGGCCAAAGTCCAGAGCTAGAGTGCCTGCACCGCTACCCACGGAGAGACCACGTACTGCAGCCAGCTAGTTTCCCGCCACTAGGCCCAAAGCCTGCAGCACAAAGCATCGCAAGTCAGAGCAGAGCATCACAAGTCAGAGCAGAGCATCGCAAGTCAGCGCAGAGCATCGCAAGTCAGCGCAGAGCATCGCAAGTCAGCGCAAAGCATCGCAAGTCTGCATAGAGCATCAGATCAAGAAAAGACAAGTCTCCTTTAAGACTGATATTTGTTCCAGCAACCTACAGATCGCAGTATCCTGCTCTTCAGAATAAGGTCAGAACTTTCCTTTATTACTTATCATTGCAATAGGCTTGACAAGAAAGAGACATTTTCGTGTTCAGGAATAAAAGGACTGTAAGTAAAAAACAAGGGGCAGTTGTAGTACACAGACTCTAAAGTATTTAAAGTGAATGTCATTTTTTACTGCCTGCACCTATTGCTATTGCATTTAAAGTGAAAGTCATTTTTATTGTCTGCACCTATTGCTATTGCATTTAAAGTGAACGTCATTTTTATTGCCTGTACCTATTGCTATTGCATTTAAAGTGAAAGTCTTCTTAATATTCTTATTGAGTGTTATAGCATTTAACATTTAGCATTAGCGAGTAAAAATGTCTAAGTCTAGTATTGCTATGCCACTGTTAGAGGATACAAGGATAGATAAGTTAGAAAGTTAAGAGCAAGGGAACCTGTCTGAGGTAAAAGAGTCAGATGCAGCATTAGTCTTGCCCCAAACTGATATATCCCAACCAGACGAACTAAGACGTTCAGAACGTATCAGAAAACCGACCGCAAAGATGCTGGAAAATTTGGAGCAAGAAGCAGCATTAAAAGGAAAAAAGTTCACCAGAATGTATGAAAAGTGGAAATTATACATTAAAGATGTTCGTAGAAGGCTAAAGCAAGAAAGCATAAAAGGAAACTTGAGTGATATTGTAGAGACGATAGAAGAATCTGAATCAGAGCTCATGGCAGCATATGTCAATCTGCGGTCATCCACAACACCTTCCCAGGATATTGTAAGGAACATGGACACGTGTACTGCAGTCACTAAAGATTTAGTAAAGCTCATGAGAGAACTATCATCTGAAGCTAACTATGATGAAGTTAAGGCAAGAAAGAGAATGAACGAGCTCTTTATGAGAGACTATGCTAGGTCCTTAGGGGGAACCACAATCTCAAGTGGGACTTCCTTCACTAGCAGAAGTGCCAGTAACATATCAGTGTCCTCAAGTACCTTAATAGCCAAAAGAAAGGAACTGGTCGAACAACTTGCTGTCAAGAAAGCAGAAATTGAGATGGAATCTGCCATTGAGGCGCATGTAACGCTCCTGCGTTTTACGTATGATGTGGATTTTCAGCTGCAGAAATATTCCACTTCAGTAGTCATGTAGAGAAACGCTGAGACACCATTCCCAACTCTCAATGACTCATCATGTGTGGATGATCTCAATTCAGCAAGTAAATACACACACTCAATAAGATGTTTCCTAGAGTGACTTATGTATATAGTAACACAGTGATGATAGGCTGAAGAGATAGGTTGGGTAGAGATGGTAGATGACAGACACTTGAAAGGAAATGTTCTTGAAAGTAAGATAGTAGCAGATGGGATGCAGATAGGTTTAGCAATCATGTATGGTAGCAGATGACAGAGTAGCAGGTGGACATACAAGAGAGATCAACCCAGTGCAAGAACAGGTGGTAGTAGGCTCAAGAGCTAGCAATCTTAGATAATGCAGATGTAGTAATAGTCCTTAGTATGCAGAGCTAGATAGTGTAAGCTTTAGTATAAAGGTTATAGAGGTTTCCCCTGTGGGGTACTTATCACTAATAGCAATGTAGCAGAGGAGAGGTTCGGCAAGAGCGGATGATCCGGTAGCGGGATACAGGGATCAGCGCAGCGTGGTTCCGACAGCGAGGTATGCTTGCAAGCATGAGAGCTTCAAGACAGGTTAGCATCAAGGCACAAAGCAGTTTGAACGAACACATGTGAGTGAGAGCCGGCGATCTAAATAGCCATCCAGTCCGGCGCTCAGTGATGACAGCATCAGTCTTAAAGGTGTATGCGCACCTTACCAAAAGAGAATGGTGGGGCGCATACATTAATGAAAGAGTAATTAGGGTACCCAAAGGTACCAGAACATTACAGTACCCCCCCCCCTTAAGGCCAGCTCCTGAAGGCCTCTGGAGCTGGTTTGTCTGGGTACTTCGCATGAAAATTGCGGATTAATCTAGAGGCATGTATGTCAGAGGTGTTTAGCCAGGTGTCGTCTTGGGGCCCATAGTTCTTCCATCGAACCAAGTACTGAAGTCTTCCTCTGTGGATACGAGAATCCAAAATCTCTTTTACCTCATATTCTTCTCCACCTTCAACTTGTACAGGAGGAGGAGGAGGGATAGTAGGCCTTATTCCTTGGTCAGGAACATGGGGCTTCAGTAGCGACACATGGAAAATGGGATGTATTTTGAGGTCTATTGGCAATGTAAGCTGTACTGCAGCTTTTCCAATAAGTTTCTTGATTGGGAAAGGTCCCAAGAACAGAGGTCCAAGCTTTTTGCTAGGGATTTTCAGTCTTAAATTTTTTGTTGAGAGCCAAACGAGGTCCCCGATAGCGTACTGAGGAGAAGGTCTTCTGCGAAGATCATAGTACTTCTTTTGTTGACTATGAGCGTGTGCAATGGTAGTATTAAGCAAACCCAGACAGTCCTTTATTTGGGTAAGATAGTCTGAAGCTACTGGGTTATTTGAAGGAAGGATGCGTGGTGGAAGAATAGAGGGATGAAACCCATAGTTCAAGTAGAACGGACTCTGCTTGGTCGTACTGTGGGTTGCGTTGTTGTAGGCAAATTCTGCCAGAGGGAGCAGATCCACCCAATCATCCTGTTGGTAAGAAGTGTAACAACGTAAATATTGCTCGATGCATTGGTTGACTCTTTCAGTCTGTCCGTTGGTCTGCGGATGGTAAGGAGAAGTGAGCTTCCGCTCGATCCGTAGTATGTGACATAGTTCTTGCCAGAACTTGGAAATAAATTGTGATCCACGGTCAGACAGAAGAGTTTTTGGGATACCATGTAACTTAAAGACATGTTTCATCAGGAGTTCTGCCGTTTGTTTGGACGAAGGTAGTCTGCGAATAGCAATGAAATGTGCCATTTTTGTCAGATGGTCCACTGACACTAAGATGGTATTAAATCCTTTGGAAGGAGGCAATTCCACTATAAAGTCCAAGGACACAACTTCCCATGGAGTTTGGGGTATTGGTAGACTGCATAGTAGACCGGATGGTCTCGTAGTGTCAATTTTGGACCTGGCACAGACATTGCATGAAGAGACGAATTTTTGTATAGATGTTTTCATGTCAGGCCACCAGAATTGCCTGGTAATCAGATTAAGAGTCTTTGTCATACCCATATGTCCTGCCATAGGCACATCATGCGATAATTCCAAGATCTTGGTGCGTATGGTAGGTGGCATGTAAAGTTTGTCGTTGTAGTAGAGGAAGCCTTCTGCATCAGTATTTAGTTGTGGTGGGGGTGTATCCAAACTTATACCATGCAAAACCTCTTCCTTCAAGGAACGGACAACTCCAATAATGCGTTTGTGAGGTATTATAGGTACGGAAGGGATTTCGAAGTAGTTTTCTTCAGTTAGTCGTGATAGTGCATCCGCCTTTTTGTTCTTATCTGCAGGTGTGTAGGTCACTAGGAAGTTAAACCTTAGAAAGAATAGTGACCATCGTACCTGTCGGTGCGAGAGAGTTTTGTTAGTCTGAAGATATTGGAGATTTTTATGGTCCGTGTATATAAGTATTGGTAATTGGGTGCCTTCGAGTAGATGTCGCCAATTCTCCAGAGCCAATTTTATAGCAAGCAGGTCCTTTTCACCCACGGGGTAATTTATCTCTGGACTGCTTAGGGATTTAGAAAAAAAGGCGACTGGATGAAGTGGTGAAGTGTGAGTTGGTCGTTGGGAGAGTATTGCTCCTACTGCCATGTTTGACGCATCTACTTCCAGAATTTATTGGAGGGATGGGTCTGGATGGCGTAGTATGGGAGCAGAAGTAAACCTTGTCTTTAACAGGTGAAAAGCTTTATTTGCTTCATCTGACCATTTGAATGGTTTTTTAATGCTAGTGAGCTGTGTGAGGGGTCTCACAATGGCAGAGAAGTTTCTAATGAACTTCCTGTAGAAATTCGAAAATCCAAGGAATCGCTGTAGCGCCTTGCGTGTGGTTGGTGTAGGCCAATCCTGAATGCAGGATATCTTACTCATGTCCATCTCGATTCCTGTTTTGGATATGGTGTAGCCTAGAAACAGTACCTCTTCTTTATGAAACAAGCATTTTTTCAGTTTCACATAAAGGTTGTGTGCAAGCAATCTCGATAATACTAGTCTTACATGTCTTATGTGTTCAGACAGGGATCGTGAATATATAAGTATATCGTCCAGATATACCACAACACAGACATCTAGTAAGTCTCTGAAAATATCGTTTATAAATTGTTGAAAAACTGCAGGGGCGTTGCATAGCCCGAATGGCATTACAAGATATTCGAACAATCCGTATCTGGTTCTGAATGCAGTCTTCCACTCGTGTCCATCACGGATTCGAATGAGATTGTATGCTCCTTTCAGGTCCAATTTTGAAAAATAGGTAGCTCCACGCACCTGCTTAATGAGCTCAGGGATAAGCGGTAGAGGATAGCGATCTTTTATTGTAATAGCATTCAATTGCCTATAGTCGATGATAGGCCTGAGACTTGAGTCCTTATTGCGGACAAAAAAGAGTCCTGCTGCTGTGGAAGAAGTGGAAGGTCTAATAAAACCTTTTTCCAAATTCTCATCCAAATAGTCTTTGAGATGGGAAAGTTCATCCTGTGAAAGAGGATAAACATGACCGAACGGCAATTTGCTATTTGGGAGTAGATCAATGCTACAATCATAGTCTCGATGGGGAGGTAGTGCTTGAGCATTTTTCTCAAGAAAAACCTCAGAGAGATCCTGATAACATAGTGGTGCAATCTCATCTGTCACCACAGACAGGATCTTCCCGAAAGACGGGAGGTTACACGTACCCTCGCAATAGCAAGAGAGGAAGGTCAGGGTCCGTTCCTTCCAATCTATGGTTGGTTGATGTGTGTGCAACCAGGGAAGTCCCAAAACAATGGGAAAGTGGGGTGAAGGTATTAGATCGAAGGTAGTGGTCTCCATATGAGACCCTTTAGTAGTGACTAGGAGTGCCTGTGTCTGATCAGTGATCGGACCAGAGGATAAAGGAACACCGTTAATAAGACTCACTGAGACAGGTTTAAGTTTAGAAATAATAGGAACTTTATTTAAAGCAGCAAAACGTATGTCAATATAATTTCCACAAGATCCTGTGTCAATCATGGCCTTAGTAGTAATCCTGTTCTGGTCCCACTGTAATGTTAAGCAAACAGAAAGGTAAGGGTTAGTGATTGAAATTGTCAATCCCCCTAGGAGGACATGTGAACACTCACCCTTCTTTTTGTAGACTAGGGGACAGACGTTTATCTTGTGATCCGGGGATGCACAGTACAAGCAGAGATTACCAGATCGTCTTCTGGTTCTTTCCATAGTTGATAGAGGTGGGCGTATGGTTCCTACCTCCATAGGAACGGGGTCAAAGGCCGAGATCCGAGAAGAACTGGATAATGGCATTCCCATTTTCTCAGCCTTTCTTTCTCGTAGTCTTCTATCTATGGTGATACTGAGTTGTATCAATGCATCCAGGGTTTTTGGCAGATCCGCTTGGGCGAGCTCGTCTTTAACGGCCTCTGATAGGCCAAGCCTAAATTGGGATTTCAGAGATGCATCATTCCATTCTGAATCAAGGGTCCATCTCTTGAATTCTGCGACAAAGTCTTCTACAGGTCTCCCACCTTGTTTCAAGGATCTTAATTGAAGATCGGCAGTACTCTGCCTATTGGGATCATCATATAGGCTAGTGAGTTCTGCTAGGAACAAGGCATAGGAGTTGAGAAGCTGGTCGCTTTTCTCAAAAAGAGAGTCTGCCCAGGCCTGAGGATCGCCTGTTAGGTAAGAAATAATAGTACAAACCTTAATGTGATCAGTAAGGTAGGTACGGGGTTTTAGCAAGAAAAGTAACTCACATGCGTTTTTAAATTCGCGAAATTTTTTGCGATCGCCTGTAAATACCAAAGGAGGATTTATTTTGGGTTCAGGGGACTGAGCAGAGGTAAGTTGTGTCAGTCTAATTACCTGCTGCGACAGAGCCTGATTGTCTTCTTTTAATTCAGCAAGTGCGTGTATTAACGCAGTTACTTGCTGTTTTAATTGTGTCATCTGAGTGGTTATTTCTGCTGAATCCATTTGTGGTTCGTTCAATCTGTAACGCTCCTGCGTTTTACGTATGATGTGGATTTTCAGCTGCAGAAATATTCCACTTCAGTAGTCATGTAGAGAAACGCTGAGACACCATTCCCAACTCTCAATGACTCATCATGTGTGGATGATCTCAATTCAGCAAGTAAATACACACACTCAATAAGATGTTTCCTAGAGTGACTTATGTATATAGTAACACAGTGATGATAGGCTGAAGAGACAGGTTGGGTAGAGATGGTAGATGACAGACACTTGAAAGGAAATGTTCTTGAAAGTAAGATAGTAGCAGATGGGATGCAGATAGGTTTAGCAATCATGTATGGTAGCAGATGACAGAGTAGCAGGTGGACATACAAGAGAGATCAACCCAGTGCAAGAACAGGTGGTAGTAGGCTCAAGAGCTAGCAATCTTAGATAATGCAGATGTAGTAATAGTCCTTAGTATGCAGAGCTAGATAGTGTAAGCTTTAGTATAAAGGTTATAGAGGTTTCCCCTGTGGGGTACTTATCACTAATAGCAATGTAGCAGAGGAGAGGTTCGGCAAGAGCGGATGATCCGGTAGCGGGATACAGGGATCAGCGCAGCGTGGTTCCGACAGCGAGGTATGCTTGCAAGCATGAGAGCTTCAAGACAGGTTAGCATCAAGGCACAAAGCAGTTTGAACGAACACATGTGAGTGAGAGCCGGCGATCTAAATAGCCATCCAGTCCGGCGCTCAGTGATGACAGCATCAGTCTTAAAGGTGTATGCGCACCTTACCAAAAGAGAATGGTGGGGCGCATACACTTATGAAAGAGTAATTAGGGTACCCAAAGGTACCAGAACATTACAGCGCAGCGCCTATGAAAAGCTGAAATGGAAGCTAAAATGGAAAGTCTGGAAAGGCTGAAAGAAGTCAAGATTATTGAAGCCAGACTGAGAGTACACGAAGAGGACATGAATAGTAATCATAAGTCCAAATCTGTACTAAGTGAAGATGCAGACTCCTACTTCCTGTCATACGCCCAGGAGAATGAAAGGAAATCACCAGTACGTAGTGAAGAAAAAAGTTAGTGCCCTATCCCTGCTCAGAAAGACAAAGAGAGAGACTTACCTAATTCAGAACTAGGTGAGAAAATAAAACCGGGTAATCCTATTCCTAGATGTCACTGCAATGATCAGGAAAATGTTGCAACTATTGTCCCAGCAAGACGACAGAGAACAGTCCCAGCAAGACTGCCCGTTCCAGAACCTGCTGTATTTTCAGGAGACATACTGAAGTTCATAGAGTGGAAGGCGAGTTTTTAAATGATCATTGAGCACTATTGCTCCAGGCCAGTTGACAAGTTATTCTACCTTCAGAAATATGTTGGTGGAGAAGTAAAGAAAGCTCTTGAAGGTAACTTCTATAGAACAGACGAAGAAGCCTACAAGCAAGCTTGGGAAAAGTTAAATGCAAGATATGGTCATCCTTTCTTAGTACAAAGAACCTTTAGGGAGAAATTGAATAACTGGCCTAAGATAGGTCCTAAAGAACATTTCAAACTCCAAGAGTATGGTGACTTCCTGCAAGCATGCAGCAATGCCATCCCACATGTACGAGGACTAGAAGTACTGAACGACTATCTGGAAAACCACAGGATGATAGCTAAACTACCTGAAGGAGTGGCTTCTAGGTGGAATCGCTATGTGACTGAACAGTTAGATCTAAATAAGGACTTCCCAAGTTTTGAAAAGTTCTCCGAGTTTGTCAATAAAGAAGCACGAATAGCATGTAACCCAGTAACAGCATCTTATGCCTTAAAATCCTTAGAAGAAAGGCCTGCGAGAGATATAAGACGTTCAAGAGCAGCTAGCTTTGCAACCAACACAGCAGCTAAAGGTCTAGATACCTACAAGAGCAAGTTCAAAGTCACTACTGGGATCAGTAGAGAGACAGAACTGACAAATCCTCAGACTACCTTTAAGTGTATGTTCTGTGGAGAGAACCACTCCATACACAAGTGCCAACAATTGAAAGAGAAGTCCTCAAATGAAAAGAAAAAATTTGTACTTGATAATCAACTGTGTTTTGGATGCCTAAGAAAAGGACATATTACTAAAGAGTGTAAGAAAAGGGCCACATGTAGTGTTTGCAAAGGACGCCATCCTACACCACTACATGAAGAACGTCCAAAGAATGATGAATCCTCAATACCTAAAGATGCTGAGGAAGAAAAGAAAGTATCAGTATTCTCTTGCAGAGTAAGGGAAGGAGAAAGCAACGGCACATCAATGGTTGTACCAGTGTGCATTTCAAATCCTAAAAGGAGGAATAAGAAGGTATATGCCTATGCACTATTGGATGCCCAAAGCGATGTTACCTTCATTGATCAAGAAATCTGCAAGAAATTACAAGTGGCTACAGAACCAGTGAAGCTCAAACTTACCACAATGACGGGGAGAGATACATTAGTGAACAGTCAAAGAGTCAAAGGATTGAGAGTTAGAGGACTTCATTCAAACCTCACATTAAATCTACCTCCAGCCTATACGAAAGACGATATACCTCTAGATCGAGATCGCATACCTACCTGTGAAACAGCCAATAAATGGGAACACCTATCTGTCATATCACATGAAATGTCCCCGCTGAAGGACTTTGGTGTTGGACTGTTGATAGGCTACGATTGTCCCGAAGCTTTGGTACCACAAGAGGTAATCACAGGAGGAAAGGGTGAACCCTACGCTGTTCGAACTGATCTAGGATGGGGTGTTGTTGGAGGAAAACAGCAGATTGCAAACTCAAGACAGGTGACAGGATTGTGTCATCGAATATCCGTCCAAGAGTTACCATCGAATATCCGTCCAAGAGTTACCAACTGTAAGTTCAGCAAAAGTAATCAAGATCCTTGAGTCTGATTTTGCAGACATAAGTTCTGAGAAAAGAGTGTATCTCAAGAAGACATAAAGTTCGTACCAGTGGCGGATCCAGGGGGGGGGCAACGGGTCAATTGCCCCCCCCCCCGAAAATATTACTACCCACTCCAGTCTAGTGAGTCCCCCCAGTGTCCAGCCAGCAGCCAAAATTCACATACCAGTTCTTCTATACGTCACATTGTTTTTTACGATTTTATTCTCCCTGTAAATCCTGTACTGATGCCAGGAAGCTGGGGACTCTTTTTTTTCCTGTGGAGGGATACAGTGGCTCTGGCCGCATAAGCCGATAATCTTTAGCTAGACCCGGCCAGGCAGATTTCAGAGGCGGATTGATATACAGCCTCTATGCTGCCTTCTCAGCCAATAGGAAAAGGTGAACCGCCCCCCTTCTCCAGCCCGCCTTCTATGAATTCCGAGATACACAGAGGAGAGAACATGTCAGCAGCAAGATTGGAGGGACAGGAGAGAGCCCAGCCCAGCCCAGCTCAGCTACACTACAGGGGATGGAAAGGAACAGTGAGATTCTCCAGCTCCTTGCTGCTGTGAGTGAGTTTTCCCTACACTTGCCTATAGAGAGAGAGGAGCAGCTTCAGTCAGTATGAAGAGCACATGCTGGTTTCTGCAGTGTGGCATAATGGTGATTAGAAGGGCAGCTGAAGACCATCCAGGCTGTACTCTGACACCAGCAAGGCTTTTGGTAAAGCTCCTCTGTGGAACAAACAGAGCACCCATCCTGGATTACTATAACACAGCACAAGGCTCTTACAGAGACCCTGACAGGGAGAGAGAAATGCTGGATCTCTGTGTTCTGTCTGTCCATCCATCCATCCATCTGCTTCCCTTGTCTTTGACAAACATTGCTGGTGTCACAATACAAGATAAATAGATTTTAAAGGGTTTTGTCTTCTGGTGTTACTCTTATGCCCTGTACACACTATCAGATTATCTGAAGACTTTTGTCTTCAGATTTACCTTTTCTATGTAGTGCAAGGGCCTGCCGGATTGCATACAAATTGAAAGTGTTTAGGTTTGACCTCATATTATATGGTTTTGGTAAGTCTGCAGACAAAAGTCTTCAGATAATCTGATAGTGTGTACAGGGCATAACGCTGTTTCCCAGGCTGTAAGATGCACCTGGGCTGCCTGGATGGATGCAATTCAACTGCAATTACACAGAATGTGCTCAGCCAACTGTGTGCAAGAGACACGAATCTCAATAAAAGTAATGTGAACTTTCCCTCTGTACTATCTCTCCCTCCTCATGTCATGCAGTCTATTCAAGAGAATCAGCCAATTCGCAACTGTGCACTCCATGTAGCACACTCCTGCACTATGCACATAGCGTCCTCCCGAGCCCTGCACTATGCACATAGCGTCCTCCCGAGCCCTGCACTGTGCGCGTAGCGTCCTCCCGAGCCCTGCACTGTGCGCGTAGCGTCCTCCCGAGCCCTGCACTGTGCACGTAGCGTCCTCCCGAGCCCTGCACTGTGCGCGTAGCGTCCTCCCGAGCCCTGCACTGTGCGCGTAGCGTCCTCCCGAGCCCTGCACTGTGCACGTAGCGTCCTCCCGAGCCCTGCACTGTGCGCGTAGCGTCCCCCCGAGCCCTGCACTGTGTGCATAACGTCCCCCCGAGCCCTGCACTGTGCGCGTAGCGTCCTCCCGACCCCTGCACTGTGCGCGTAGCGTCCTCCCGACCCCTGCACTGTGCGCGTAGCGTACGAAATGTGAGAAACAATGTTTATTTCACACAATCATTCCATAAACACATATCACATACACTGCATATATCATTTGAGGAAAATATGCTTTTAAATACTAATCCAGGCCAGGCCAGCACATGAATCTGAGGGTCAACTTAAAAACGGGAGTAGGAGCAGTTCTGGGGACCCTGATGTGAGGAGGAGGGGGCTCTGTGGGGACCCTGATGTGAGGAGGAGGGGGCTCTGTGGGGACCCTGATGTGAGGAGGAGGGGGCTCTGTGGGGACCCTGATGTGAGGAGGAGGGGGCTCTGTGGGGACCCTGATGTGAGGAGGAGGGGGCTCTGTGGGAACCCTGATGTGAGGAGGAGGGGGCTCTGTGGGAACCCTGATGTGAGGAGGAGGGGGCTCTGTGGGGACCCTGATGTGAGGAGGAGGGGGCTCTGTGGGAACCCTGATGTGAGGAGGAGGGGGCTCTGTGGGGACCCTGATGTGAGGAGGAGGGGGCTCTGTGGGGACCCTGGAGTAAGGGGGAGGGTGACTCTGGGGACATAAGGGGGAGGACTCTGATAAAGAGGGGGGGTGGGGATTTATGATGTAAGGGGAGATATTCATGTAAACAAGGGGGCTTGTCCTGAATGTGTGGATGGGGAAATGTATTCAGTTTTTGTTCAGCTGGCTGAATGAAAAATACTGAACCATGTATGGCGAGCTTTACTCATGGCCCCTGTACTCTATACATTATGATGTTTTGTATGTTACTCCTCCTGACCCCTGCACTCTACACAGTATGTTGTACATTGCATAGCCCTGACCAAGGTGTTTATTGTCCCAACAGTTGCAGGTTTTAATGAAGATCTTCTTTAAGGTAGGCTCAGTGATCAGTTTCTGTGTGAAGTAAGGCATATGTGATGGAAACGTTAAATTTTTTTTAAAAACGATCGTTCATTCTGAGGTTTATATGTGTCTATAAAACGGTTACTTGTGGCACAGTGATTAGGAGTATTTTGTGGTATGTGTGTGCAGTGTATACGGTGAGTAGGCACAGATTCTGTTTAATCGCCCCCTTTAAGCCCTTTCCACTTTTAGCTGGGTACACACTTAAAGCGGAGTTCCGGGCACAAAAACAATATTTTTTTTTGTGCCCGTCCGCTAGTTCGAGATCACCTGAAAAGGAATTGGATAGTTATTTTTTTTTTTGTTTACTCACCTTTTAATTGAAGATCGTAAATACTCACCTCAGAGTACTTCCTCCCTCGGAGCCGTGGCTCACCCCGTCATTTCCTGTCTCGCTATGATTCCTGGGAGCTGAACATCATCGCTCCCAGGAATCAATGCGACGGCACCGGCCCCCGCTCGTCACTTCCGGGCGACGCCGCATTCCCCTGCTAAACAGCTTCTGGGCATGCCCAGAAGCTGTTTAGGAATGCAGCGCCGCACCGGAAGTGACGAGCGGGGCCGGTGAAGGCGCATTCTGGGACAAGAAGACGCGGAAGAAGACACAGAAGAAGACCGCGCCGGCTTTAGCTGCCCACAAGAGAGATGGAAACGCTGTGGAAGAAATTTTATAAGTAAGTATTTCTTCTAAAAGGTAAGTGCGAACCCGGGACAGATCAGAGGCTAGCCATTGTGGAATGTGCTAGCCCTGACTGTCCCGGGGGTATGTTTATTAACAAATGACTTCTGTGCCCGGAACTCCGCTTTAAATGAGAAGTACGGGGAAAGCTTGTTTGGCTGTATTCTATGGATCACAGGAGTGCAGTTCGTTTTGCAATACAGTTCTGTAAGCAACAACTTATTTTCTGGCAGTGCCCCTCCCGAGACTAGACTCTGGATCCGCCCCTGGTTCGTACACACTCTAGAAGAAAGTATTCAGCAGAATCAACAAGGTTATCTTGAAATGCCCTTACCCTTTAGAGAACGACCTTGTCTGCCAAGTAACAGAAATCTTGCCCTAGCAAGATTGAAATGCCTGAAGAAAAAGATGGGAAGAGATCCCAAATTCAAGCAAGATTATTTTAAATTCACGGAAGGCATCCTTGAAGAAGGACATGCAGAGAAGGTGAATAACCAACCTAAAGAAGGAGAATTGTGGTACATCCCACATCAAGGTGTTTACCACCCAAAGAAACCAGATAAGATTAGAGTAGTATTTGATTGCTCAGCAAAGTATGATGGTGTTGCATTGAACGATCATCTACTAAAAGGACCAGACCTTACAAACACTCTGCCTGGAGTACTCTGTAGATTCAGAAAGTATCCCGTAGCGGTCATGTGTGACGTTGAAAAGATGTTCCACCAGTTTCATGTGAAGAATGAAGATAGAGACTTCCTGAGGTTTCTATGGTGGGAGGACGGAGATACAGATACAGAGCCAACAGAATACAGAATGAAAGTACACTTGTTTGGAGCAGCATCGTCTCCAGGTTGCGCCAATTATGGTATGAAGTACCTGGCCAACAAAAATGAAGAGGATTGCCCATCAGCAGCAAATTTTCTTAAGAGAAACTTCTATGTAGATGACGGTCTTATAAGTCTAGAGTCCACAGAATCTGCAATCAAACTAGTAAAAGAAAGCCAAGAGTTATGCGCAAGAGGAAATCTGCGCCTTCATAAATTCATCTCAAACAACAGAGAGGTACTGGAATCCATCAGTGACTCTGAACGTGCATCAACAATGAAGGATGTAGATCTCAATTATGATCATCTTCCAGTTCAAAATGTACTTGGATTGGGATGGAATGTAGAGAATGATGAGTTCTTCTTTGAAGTATCCTTTGAAGAGAAAGTTGCAACTAGACGTACCATTCTTTCCGCAGTGGCTTCTATATATGATCCATTGGGATTCTTGGCCCCAGTGATCCTCAAAGCAAAAGAAATACTACAAGAATTATGCAGACGGAAGTTGGGATGGGATGAACCCATACCTGAAGATTTGAGGCCAAGGTGGGAGGCTTGGATAAGAGACTTGCAGAATTTAAGAGAAGTTCAGATACCCAGATGTTTTGTACCTCATGATTTCGGAGAGTACAAGAAAATAGAACTTCATCGCTTTTCAGACGCCAGTAGTTATGGTTATGGTCAGTGCTCCTACATCAGAGTGATAGGAGAAGGAAAAATACACTGTGCCCTGGTTATGGGAAAGACCAGAGTCGCACCTACCAGTATTCAGACAATACCGAGACTTGAACTGACAGCAGCTGTTGTTTCAGCATCAGTAAGCAAGTTTCTGAGAGAAGAATTAGAGTTAAAAATAGATGAAGAATACTTTTGGACAGACTCACGAGTTGTCCTAGGATACATAAATAACGAAGCTCGAAGATTCCATGTCTTTGTCTCCAACAGAGTTCAGAAAATTCGGGAAATAACAAATCCGGAACATTGGCATCACATTGATACGAAGCATAACCCAGCAGATCATGCTTCAAGAGGCCTGAATGTAACAGAATTGAGAAATTCATATTGGTTCACCGGTCCAGAGTTCCTTTGGGAAAAGGAGATCATACCCAGTGAAGGTTACACCGAATTGTCCATGGGTGATCCAGAAGTAAAAGTTGTACAAACATTGAGCACTGCTGCCAAGTGTCAAGATGACACACTTGGAAAGTTGAGAACCTGATAGAAAATTCCCCAAATTCATGTTCAAATCCTACTATAGAGAACATAGAATTATAGGTAATTTTGGTGGTAGTGTAGCTGGCCAGCTAGAACCTGTCCTAGGTTGCTAATATGACCTACATGCATATACAGCTAGACCTGTTAATAACCTCAATACAGTGCATATGTTTATATGTGAGAGACAAAAGCAGAGTTATTTACTGTGATTTCATGTTTGGATGTCATATAACAATTGTATATTGTGTTCACAGAAGCAATGGAAAAATATGCCTGTAAGATTCATTTGAATGCATGTAAGGTAAGCTCAGACACAGCAGAGTTTAAACCAGAAAGCACAGAGTTAAACTTTATTACCCATAAGGAGTTTGTGGCCAATCACAGCCAATCTCACACTCAGCAACAGTCTTGGCCAATCACAGCCAGCCTTACACCCATTTTTTCTCTGAAGCCTCATGCTTCAGCCTACCTTCTCATTCCACTACAGAGCAAGAGAACTGAATAGACACACAGATCCACAGAGCAGTTTTATGGAAGCAAGTGGCCAAAAATAGGTAATTAACAGTTATACATGTTCCTATTGTTAGTAATGTAATTAGAGCTGTATACTGAACTAGTTATGTGTTCACTTGTAGTTCCACCAAACGCGAACACGAAATCAAACAATCCAAACTCAAACAAACAAACAAACAAACTATCAAACTTCAAAAGTTATATCGAATTCAAACTATCGAACAAACCCTAACAACTCAAAACCAAACCCAAGCAAACAAACTCAAACAGCAAACAGCAATAGAGAGAGAAATATATCCACCATTTGTTATACTGTATTCAGCACATGTTATACATGGACTGTCTGCTGCAAAAGTGTCACTGTTATCTATGAAGAAAAGTTGAAGTTAATAAAGAAGATATCTTAAGCGTTTGGTGTGCTCTTTAAACCTACTGCTTTTCATAGAACGGTATTAGAGGAATTTATAGAGTAACAGACAGTCTGGTTAGACTGAAGTCAGAGAGATCCAATTCTTCTAATGCCACAGCGCATACGGCAGTTTGTAGTGCTGCGCCTGCCACACTCTCCTCCACGTTCCCTTTGAAGATACCCCACAGATGCTCAATAGGGTTTAGGTCTGGAGATATGCTTGGCCAGTCGATCACCTTTACCCTCAGCTTCTTTAGCAAGGCAGTGGTCATCTTGGAGATGTGATTGGGGTCGTTATCATGTTGAAATATTGCCCTGCGGCCCAGTCTCCGAAGGAAAGGGATCATGTCTGCTTCAATATGTCACAGTACATGTTGGCATTCATGGTTCCCTCAATGAACTTTAGCTCCCCAGTGTCGGCAGCACTCATGCAGCCCCAGACCATGACAATCTCACCACCATGTTCGACTGTAGGCAAGACACACTTGTCTTTGTACTCCTCACCTGGTTGCGGTCACACACGCTTGACACGATCTGAAAAAAATAAGTTTATCTTGGTCTCATCTATCCACAGAACATGGTTCCAGTAATCCATGTCCTTAGTCTGCTTGTCATCAGCAAACTGTTTGCGGGCTATCTTGTGCATCATCCTTAGAAGAGGCTTCCTTCTGGGATGACAGCCATGCAGACCAATTTGATGCAGTGTGCGGCCTATGGTCTGAGCACTGACAGGCTGACCCCCTCACCCCTTCAACCTCTGCAGCAATGCTGGCAGCACTCATACGTCTATTTCCCAAAGACAACCTCTGGATATGATGCTGAGTACGTGCACTCAACATCCTTGGTTGACCATAGCGAGGCCTGTTCTGGGTAGAAGCTGTCCTGTTAAACCGCTCTTTAGTCTTGGCCACCATGCTACATACATAGTTACATAGTAGGTGAGGTTGAATAAAGACAATAGTCCATCCAGTTCAACCTGTGTAGGTGTGTGTGGCTGTAATCATCTCACATACCCCTGAATGTTCTGATCCTTGAGATGTAAGTCTAAGAGTCTTTTAAAAGCCACCATACTACCCGCAGAAACCACCTCTTGTGGTAGAGAATTCCACAATCTTGTAGACCTAACAGTAAAGAACCCCCCACGTTGCCTGAGGTTAAAACGCTTCTCCTCTAATCGCATTGTATGCCCTCGAGTCCTCATGCAATCCCTTCGAATGAACAGCTTTTTTTCTAAGCTGGGATCCCCATTAAGATATTTATAAATTGCTATCATGTCCCCCCTCAGACGTCTCTTCTCCAGGGAGAATAAATCGAGCGATTGTAGACGCTCTTCATAGTCAAGGTCCTCCAATCCCCTAATTAGTTTAGTTGCCCTTCTCTGGACTCTCTCCGGCTCCAACACATCCCTCCTGAGGACTGGCGACCAGAACTGGACAGAATACTCCAGATGCGGTCGGACCAGAGTTTTATAAAGTGGAAGGATTATAGTCTTATCTCTGGAATACATCCCTTTCTTTATGCATGCTAATATTCTGCTGGCTTTGGCAGCTGCCGCTTGACATTGCATGCTGTTGCCTAATCTATCATCAACCAAGACTCCCAGATCCTTCTCCATTTTTGATTCCCCCAAGGGTTCCCCTCCTAACGTGTATTGTGCTTTTATGTTTTTAGTCCCCAAGTGCAAAACCTTACACTTCTCCACGTTAAACCTCATTTGCCATGTCGTTGCCCACTCTGTAATTTTGTCCAGGTCATTCTGTAGGATATCTGCTTCATGCTGTGCAGTTATTGCTCTGGCCAATTTTGTGTCATCTGCAAAAACTGATATCGAACTACTGATCCCGACCTCAATGTTGTTTATGAATAAATTGAACAAGGTTGGTCCCAGGACTGAGCCCTGGGGCACCCCGCTTACTACCTCAGACCAGTCTGAGTATGCGCTGTTTATTACCACTCTTTGGACACGCCCTTTAAGCCAATTCCGTATCCAAGAGCAAACCCTGCTGTCGATACCTGCAGATCTTATTTTATAAATTAAGCACTTGTGGGGAACTGTATCAAACGCCTTAGCGAAATCCAAGTACACCACATCCACTGGTCTCCCCCTATCTAGCTCACAGCTCACCTCCTCGTAGAATGTTAATAGATTGGTTTGACAAGAACGCCCATTTGTAAACCCGTGCTGATTACTGCTGATGATGTTGTTGTCTTTAGCAAACTCTACGATATAGTCCCTTATCATCCCCTCCAGAAGTTTACATACTATTGATGTCAAACTGACAGGCCTATAATTTCCCGGGATATGCCTCTGGCCCTTTTTGAATATCGGAATCACGTTCGCTTTCTTCCAATCCCCTGGTACATCTCCTGTCCTAATACTGTCAGCAAAGATCAGGAACAGTGGTCTGGATATAACCTTACTGAGTTCCTTGAGTACTCTCGGATGTACGCCATCCGGCCCTGGTGATTTGTTTGTGTTGAGTTTATCCAGCCTTTCCCTGATTTCACCCTCTGTTAGCCATAGTGGCAAGTCCTGTGTATTACTACTAACCAAACAGTCATGGTCAGTGTACCCCTCCGTTTCCTGTGTAAAGACTGACGAGAAAAAAGCATTCAGCACGGTTGCTTTTTCAGTGTCCTCTGTAACCATCCTCCCATCATTGTTAATTATGTGTGCAATATGCTCTGCCCTAGTTTTTTTGCTGTTGATATATTTAAAAAATTTCTTTGGGTTTTTTTTACTATCCTCCGCTATTTGTCTCTCAAAGTTGATTTTAGCCATCTTGCTGCAGCTCAGTTTCAGGGTCTTGGCAATCTTCTTATAGCCTAGGCCATCTTTATGTAGAGCCACAATTTTTTTTTTTTCCAGATCCCCAGAGAGTTCTTTGCCATGAGGTGCCATGTTGAACTTCCAGTGACCAGTATGAGAGAGTGAGAGTGATAAAACCAAATTTAACACACCTGTTCCCCATTCACACCTGAGACCCTGTAACACTAAAGAGTCACTTGACACCACCAATTTGGACATTTTCACTGAGGGATGTACTCACTTTTGTTGCCAGCAGTTTAGAAATGAATGGCTGTGTGTTGAGTTACTTTGAGGGGACAGCGAATTGACACTGTTATACAAGCTGTACACTCACAACTTTACATTGTATCAAAATGTTATTTCTTCAGTGTTATCAGATATAAAGATAGAATAAAATATTTACAAAAATGTGAGGGGTGTACTCACTTTTGTGAGATACTGTACAGTATCTAGTGAACACCATGAACAGGGAAAAGTTTGTTCGAACAAACGAACTCCATTGAAGTCTATGGGACTCAAACATCAAAAATCAAATGGCCTAATTTTCAAGGTTTAAATGCAAGTTATTGTCCAAAAAAAGTGTATAGGGGTCCGGGTAATGACTTGGGGAACAAAGGAACATGTAGCAATGCAAAATTTTTTATTAAAAACAATCATTTTTAAAGAAGCAGTGATTTACTGATTTTAATGAGGCTTAAAGTGAAACCATAAAAATGAAAAAACCCTTCAAATATCGTGCCTGGGGCGTCCCCTTAATGTGCCTGTAAAGTAGCGCATCTCTATGATGTATGTAGCCTGCTGCAGCAATACTGACATTTCTAAAGCAAAAAATGTCATATACAAATATACATACAAATTTCTAATTGCATGTACTTGTCATACAGGTGCAGAAAAATTGGGCCTTGGTTGTTGGTGGTGCCTGAACACCGCAGCCCCTCGCAGTTACTCTTGCTGGGTGCAGGAACGGGCCCTGCTAGTAAAAATTCCATAAAAATTTTAAATCGCATGTACTTTTCATACAGGTGCAGAAAAATTTGGCCTTGGTTGTTCGTGTTGCCTGAACACCGTAACCCCTCACAGTTACTCTTGCTGGGCGCAGGAACGGGACCTGCTGGTAATAAATTTGAAATTACATGTACTTGTCAGTTGCCATAGAGGTGCAGAAAAATTGGGCCTTGGGTGTCGGTGGTGCCTGAACACCGCAACCTCTCGCAGTTACTCTTGCTGGGGGCAGGAACGGGCCCTGCTGCTAAAAAATCCTTACCAATTTGAAATTGGCAAAGATCAAGTGTTGCATGTTTTCTTATCAGTGATCTAGTGGGTGTGCTGTGCTGTCATCTGACCTGGCCAAGGTTGAGTGGCGGCTATGCAAACCGGCTGGAGTGATGGGGACCTGGAAGGTTAGTATCAGCAGGAATTGAAACTGAAATTGGGCCTTTGGTGTTGGTGGTGCCCGAAACCCCTCACAGTTACTCTTGCTGGGCACAGGAATGGGAGCTGCTGGTAAAAATTCCATACAAATTTGAAATTGCATGTACTTGTCATACAGGTGCCAAAAATTGGGGCTTTGGTGTTGGTGGTGCCTGAACACCGTAACCAACCCCTCACAGTTACTCTTGCTGGGCGCAGGAATGGGACCTACAGGTATTAATTCCATACAAATTTGAAATCGTATGTACTTGTCATACAGGTGCCAAAAATTGAGCCTTTGGTGTTGGTGCCTGAACACTGTAATCAACCCCTCACAGTTACTCTTGCTGGGCGCAGGAATAAGACTTGCTGGTAAGAATTCCATACAAATTTGAAATCTCATGTACTTGTCATACAGTGCCAAAAATTGGGCCGTTGGTGTTGGTGGTGCCTGAACACCGTAACCAGCCCCTCACAGTTACTCTTGCTGGGTGCAGCAATGGGACCTGCTGGTAAGAATTCCACACAAATTTGAAATCGCATGTACTTGTCATACAGGTGCAAAAAATTGGACTTTTGGTGTTGGTGGTTCCTGAACACCCTAACCCCTAACAGTTACTCTTGCTGGGCGCAGGGCACAGGGATAGGGCCTGCTGTTGAAAATTACATACGAAATTTAAATTGTATGCACCTGTCATACAGGTACAGAAAAATTAGGCCTTGCGGGTTGGTGGTGACCTAAACCAAAAACATTGTTGGAAGCTAACAGAATCAAGGTTGAGGAATAGGATAGGCAGCATATGCAGTCTTCAAGGGATGGCAGGTCCCTAGCAAATTCAATCAGTTACATCAGCATCAGGGGCTTGATAGCTGTTGTTGATGCAGGACTGATTAAATTTGATAAAAGTTAGCTGATCAACAGAGTCTTTGGACAGACGCACTCTATTGTCCATCAAAAAACCTCCAGCAGCACTGAACATCCGTTTGGAAAGCACGCTGGAAGTAGGACAGCTCAGTAGCTCCATTGCATATTGAGCAAGTTCTGGCCAGTGGTCATTCTCAAGAGTAATCCAGTGGATGCTAACTTGGAAAGGTCTCCAAGTCTGCTCTTCCCCCTAGATAATCATGCACCATATGATGGAGACGCTGCTGATGGTTGCTTAAACAGCCCTGGGTGCTGCTCAGGACTAAAGAAGTGTTTGAAGGCATCGGTCAGCCGGCCGCCTTCTCCACCGCTCCTCCTTTGGCTAAATGATGTCTCAGAAACACGTTCAGAGAATGTTAACCTTCCAATGTCTGGAAAGGTGTTACACAATTTTTTTTCAAGGCCTTCTCAAGATGTTAGCATAAAAAGTAGTTTGTTAGGAGTATGGTTTAGCTAAGTCTATGTGTATGCCCGTATTAACCGTGATGTTTGGCTGGCTTAACCAGAAAACAGCATATAAACAAAATATTTTCTGTATAGGTCACAGAAAGTTATTCGTCAGCAACAAATTGAACGGGCTCTAAGTAAAGTGATCATAGACATTTATTAAAAAATCTGGGGTATTTCCCATGCAAGATAACGAAAATAGTGGTTACAATCAGTGCAAATACAAGAAACAAGACATACATAACATGTAAACAAATAAGTAACAAAAACCGGCCGGCAGTTAAATTAACTTTCAAGATTCTAAGCAGATAATTATTCAATCGATTGCAAATTTGCGTTAACGATGTTCTTGAAAAGACTCCTTGTAGGGCAGTGGGACGCCAATGAGGTTGGTGGTTGAATTATGCCATTAATGTCGGATATTTCATCCAGTGATATCATTCAATAATGAATTATTGGTATGCCTCAGTTTTTAGAGGAGAGGATTGGAGGGTGCCAAGAAAGCTGTTAGGTGAGACAGTGTAACAGTTCTAAGTGAGTTGCTGTATGGTGTTGATCGTAGGTTGGTGCGGCTTGGTGGGGACTATGCAGGGATCTGAAAATTGTCTAGATCGCTGACGGTATGTGACCGTTTCTTCACCCCTATTGGTGCCTAGTTGTCGCTCATGATTTCAGCTAATTAGCTAGTATTGGTAATATGAGGGTATGCTTGGGTGCAGGGGGCTTAGCCAGAGCCGGCAAATGATCGTGTTAAATGCTTCTGATTGCCATTGACTATTATAAGCATTAGCGGTTGTCCTGTTTGCTCTGATGGCTAATAGCCGTTTCTTCACTCTTCTCAAGATGTTTCATCCTCTGCTCCCTTTGCAAAGGCAGGATGAGCTCTGCAACTTTACCCTTGTAACGTGGATCAAGAAGGGTTGCCAACAGCAAGTAGACTAGAGGGATAGTGTCACTGATGCATGCATCGTCCCAGCTCACCATCCTTGTGGCCTCCTCAAATGGTGACAGGAAGGTGCATTCATCCTCTATCAAAAGCCCCTGGCGTGGCAAAAAAAGCTAAGCTCCCCTGACCCTGTCCTTGTGCCATACTCACACAGGTACTCATTGATGGCCCTCTGCTGCATGTGCAGCCACTGCAGCATTGCCAATGTTGAGTTGCACCTGGTGGGCATGTCACAAATGAGGCGGTTGGTGGGCAGGTTGAATTCCCGTTGAATGTCAGATAAGCGAACACTGGCATTGTATGAACACCGGAAATGGCCACAGACTTTTCTGGTCTGCATCAGGAGATCTTGGAAGCCTGGGTATCTGTTCAAGAAATGCAGCACCACCAGATTCAGGACATGTCGCATACAACCATTCCTGGCTCAAGCGGTCGTGGCGTCAACCATCTCTGAGCCTGCCCCTGCAGAGCTGACAGAATCTCTGCCCCGATGTGACTCCTATCACCTAGACAGACCAACTGAAGCATGGCATGGCATCTTTTAGCCTGACTGCTTGAGTAGCCCCTTGAACACTTAGGGAGCACTGCTGCTTCAGAGGACATGGAGGAAGAAGAAGAGGAGGAGGAGGAGGTGGTGGAGTAGCCAGATGTGGCAGAACCAGCACCAGCTTTTTGGAGGCGTGGTGGCAAAACAAGCTGCAACACTGAACCTTGTCCGGCATCCTTCCCAGCTGCCAGCAGAGTTACCCAATGCGCCGTGAAGGAAATGTAACGTCCCTGTCCATGCCTGCTGGATCAAGAGTCAGCAGTAATGTGCACTTTCCTGCTGACTGCTCTGTCCAACGAGGCCAAAACACTACCTTCCAAATGATGGTAGAGAGCCGGAATTCCCTTATATGAAAATAAATGCCTTTTTGGTACCTGCCACTGTGATACAGCACATTCCACAAATTCGCAAAATGGAGCAGAGTCTACCAGATGAAAAAGCAAGCAATTGTAATGCTAGCAATTTGTCCAAGCTAGCATTAAGACGCTGAGCATGTGGATGGCTGGGAGAGTATTTCTTTCTACGGTTCAGCAACTGGGGTAGTGAAATTTGCCTGCTGCTCAAATCAAGCGGTGGTGTACTGCTAGCAGATTGGATGCAAGTCTCTGTAGCACTCATTGCTATACCATCATCCCTCTCAATGCAGGTATATGAGAAGACATGAAGTATAGTAGGGTTAGAAATTCCAGATGAGGAGCAAGGTGAAGTATGCTTGTTTTTATCTTGTGGCTTTTTCAGGTGCTGTTGCCAACGGACTGATTGGCAGGTCGTCATATGCCTTGTCAAGCATGTGGCGTCCAAGCGGCTGGTGTTCTTGCTACACTTGATCCGCTTCAGAAAGATGTTGCAAACAGCAACGCTGCCGTCTACTGCACATGTGCTGAAAAAAGCCTACACTAATGAACTTTTAGAAGTCCGCAGGGAGTTTGCAGCACCCTGCACCTGTGGAGATCTGTGCTGGGATCAGGGTCGGCGCCAGCAATAAGGCAGCTCAGGCGGCTGCCTTAGGGCGGCAGGAGAGGGGGGCGCTAAAGCCCAGGGTCTCTCAAGTGCTTATGCTGGCGCCGCCCTGCTTACACCTGCTCAGCACAGCCAACCTGTGACAGACAGCACAGAGCTGGTGCGCTGTGAGCTGCCTGCATCTGCTGCCTCCGCACTAACTTACACTAGCAACAACAGTCCCTCCTCCTCCTCTCTTATGAAAAGCAGATGATAGTTCTTTATTTCCGCACATCAGGCACTTCTTCTCCAGGAACACTTGCTGCTTCTCTCCAGGAGAATCCCCTCCCACGTGGGCGGTACCAGAACCACCTCTAGTCCATCGCACTCATCGCTGAACTGGAGGTGAGTGAGAAGGGGGGGGGGAGCTGAGTGAGACCAGGGGGAGGGGCCAGCAGGCACAGTGCAGGACTGCAGGAATGACACGGATCCTCAGTGGAAGCATGGCTGACTGTGCCTGTTACACAGCCTGGTGCATGTACAGGTACATCATGGGGACCATCTAGAGATAGCGGGGAAATAGATGAGGACAGAGAGGGGAACATAAAGACATAGTAATGGAAAAAGAGAGATGGGGGTAGTTAGAGTGCATGGGGACAGAGAGCAGAGGGGATGGGACAAAAAGACATGAACAATAAGACCCCTTTCACATGGGACAAACTTTGCTTTGCTCAGATGGGGATCTGTGTGCTGATCCCCCCTGAGCAGAGCAGGAGGTTAACAGATTTGCGTCCGCTCCATTTATGCCAAACAGACACAGCCCACTTTACTCTATGGCCAGTCAAATGTAAACGGACTGCCCAAAAAGAGGGTAACGGATCCCCCTTCCATTTGTTTTTGTCAGACCAGATTGGCGGTAGGTGGGTGCAAATGGACATAAGTCCATTTACATCTGCCGCTCCATAGTGGAGAATGGAGGGTTCAATAGAAGGGGGATCCATTACCCTCGTTTTGGGCAGACCAGGACGAATTGGACCATTCGTGTGAAAGTGCCTAAAAGACAATGCAATATCAAGAATAATATCTATACAGTATATATACATTCCAACTGTGCTCTGATAAACTATTGCAAACCCACTGCAAGCTGTTTGCACCAACTTCAGTGTACCGTGACCAAGACAAAGCACACACCATCTGCTTACCGAGAAATGTGACTCCTTAAACTTTTGAAGTGACAGCACTTGTCATTTGCCAGATATTTACAGCCACTTCACTCAAAAGTGACAATTCATGAATAGTAGCTTTCTCCTAAGAGAAGCCTTACAGCACTCTACATGGTCAGGTACCAAGCACAGGCAACCCCGTATAAAGCATACTATAGTGTATTACCACTTTACCAGGACATACTGTGCTGCTTTATTAAAGTGATGTACTTGCAGCAAACTTTACTAGGATAAAGCAACAAATTGTTTACTTGCCCTGGTATTGCACTAACACGTGCTTTGTTTTTTACATTTACGGGGTTCCCTTTGGTTTGTACCGGAACAAGCTACTATACCTGCAGTGTTGCTTTTTGAGCAAAATGGTTGTAAATATCCAGCAGATGAAAAGTGCATGTGGCCTCATAAGTTTAAGGAGTCCATTTTTTTGGTAAGAGAATGGTATGTGGTTTGTATTGTTGATGGTACACCGAAGTTGGTGCAAACCGCTTGCAGTGGATCTGCACAAGTTTATCACAGCACAGTTTTAATAGATCTTTTGTGTGAAATGTATGTTTTATGCATATTATTTATTGTACTAGCACTTTGGAATGTACATATATTAATGATTCTCTAGCTATCACACTTTAGCATTTTATTGCAGGACACAAAGATAATGGATGCTTTTTCTTTGTTTATGGTTGCTTCTGTAAGATATTTTTTTTATTGCAATTTTGCACATCTGAAAGCACCTTGCTAGCGTTGATAATTATTTCAAGAGACAGTGCACCTAATTTTGTTATAGCAAAAGTTTTGGTTGTTGAGGTATTTGGACGCCTTTTTCATATGTGATATTGATTTGTATTTGCACTCATATTTTTATTTTTCATTTGTAGTTTTCACATGCACAAAGCACAGAGGTACATACATATATAAAAACAGGGGACATCTGATGTAAGGGGGCTCAGAGTCCTCTTTTATCATATTTCCCCCTTACAGTGTAAAACTCTTCGGATTCTGATAAAAAGGGTTATTCAAATAGGCACGTCTGCTGTGTGTCCAGACAGCCTAAAGAAGTGGATGGAAATGCAGCAGCTGCCTTCAGATGTGTGTATCTGCTCCTGCCTCCATGTCAAATTTTGAAATGCAATTTTCTCTGTGCAGCCACTGTGTCTGCATCCATTTCTATAGGCTGCATGCACGCAGCTCCAACGTGGATGTATACACATCAAACAGTGGCTCAGTGTGGAGGACTGGTCTGAATGAGCTCTAATGGGGAATTCCAGGGACTCCAATGTAAGGGAAAACTCCGGGGACTCTGATGTAAGGGGAAACTCCGGGGACTCTGATGTAAGTCGGCTCTGGGTAACGTAATTGTAGGGCCAGAATGTTGGGGACTTTCATGTAAAGGGAACTCTGAAGTAAGGGGGGCTCTGGGAGCCTTGATTGTAAGGAAGGAATGCAGGAGAACTCTTTTGTGAAGATGGACTTCTGGGGACTTTGATTTGAGAAAAAAATCTGTGCACAGGGGAACGCTGATTTAAGGGGGGGGGGACACTAATGTACAGAGGGAATGCTGGGGGCTTTGATTTAGGAGGAATTCTGTGGACTCTGATGTGAAAAGGGGCTCTAGTGTAAATGGAGAAAACTGAAGACTCTGAGGTACTGAGGTAAGGTGGGACTCTAGGG
This sequence comes from Pelophylax lessonae, assembly GCF_965119305.1. Classification (NCBI taxonomy): domain Eukaryota; kingdom Metazoa; phylum Chordata; class Amphibia; order Anura; family Ranidae; genus Pelophylax; species Pelophylax lessonae. The sequence goes on from NC_138770.1 coordinate 180,116,077, forward strand.
ACACTAATGTAAGAAGGAAATCTGGGCACCCTAATGTATAGAGTAATGGTGGGGATTTTGATGTCAGGGGTGACTCTGGCGTAAAAAGGAATTCTAATGCGCAAATACAATTTTTGCCATATGGGGGTGGGAGGTTGCATTGTGAAGAGAAGGAGTGCTGCCAGGACGGTGTGATTGGGAGGGGCACCAAAATGCACCTTCGCCTAAGTAGACAAGAATCCTTGCACCGGCCCTGGCTGTGATGCAATAGGTTGGCTACTCCTATGGCGGCCCCTGGAGCACATCCTGCCTCATTGGAGTTGTGCCTCCTCCCCCTCCCCCTCACTTTCCTCCTGTATCCTGTCAGGCACCCAAGTACAGTCAGTGACCTCATCATCCCCTCCCTCCTCGTCACTGGACCAAACTTGGCAGTATGCTGCAGCTGTGGGATCATGACTGCTGGTTTCTTGCCCGTCATTGTCACCCCCTCTCTCTAGGCTCACGTTATTCCCTTCAACAACCTGGGAACCAACATCACAGCTTTCAAATTGCTGCGCATCCTCCAGACGCATGTCACTTATACTATGATCGAATAGATCAGGTGACTCCTCCGTGCATGATGGTGGGGCGACAGAAGGAGTAGTTGTGGAGAAGGAGCCTGTGGAATGGGCCGCTTTGGCAGCTGCGGTGGAAGGCATACTAGTGTGAGCGTGGGTGTCAGAGGATAAAGAGGATGAGGATGGCTTATTTATCCACTCCACCAAATCTTCCACATGTTGTGGCTGAATAACACGGGCAGCACCGGAAAAAAGGACGGGCATGCCCCACCTGCAGTGGATGCACCATGTCGACTGTGACCACCACTTTTCACAGTGGACACAGAGGCTGCTTGCCTTCTTTTCGTGGCCTGTGAGTGTCTGCCTTTCAGACATGATGTGGAATTTGGAGGGGTTTTATTACTGGTTGAACAATATATTATATATATATATATATATATATATATATATATATATATATATATATAATGCACTGCTGATAAGTACTGAACTGACCGATAGATACTGAATGGCCTGATATCTTATCAATTGTCTTATATATAGATAAAGATCAATATAGGGTATACTGAACTGACCGATATATACTGAAGGGCCTGATATCAAATCAGTTGTCCTATATAAAGATAGAGATCAATATGGTCTATGGTATATACTGCACTTCTGAATATACTTCACTATCTGATCTCTTAACTTGTGAAAAGCACAACTCTCTCTCCCTGCCTAACTCACTGCTAGCAATGTCTCTAATTAGACTACATAGCACTGTCTGATAAACTGCAAATCACTCTCCTCTCCCTGCCTCAAACACAATCCTCTCCCTGCCTAACTCACTGCTAGCAATGTCTCTAATTAGACTACACTGCACTGTCTGATAAAATGCAAATGACAGTCCTCTCCCTGCCTCAATCACGTTCCTCTCCCTATCTCAATCACTTACTATCTCGCCCGCACATTCACACTACACGCTGCGGCTGTGCGAGCAGGCTTTATATAGTGTGACCTCATCACCCTCCCCCCAATGGTGCCGTGGCTGTGTCTCAATCAATCAGGAGGGAGAGTCCCGGACGGCCGAGGGACTCTTGGACATCGCTGGACAGAAATGGGGCTCAGGTAACTATTAGGGGGTGCTGGGGAGACTGCTTCACACAGAAGGCTTTTTATCTTAATGCATAGAATGCATTAAGTAAAAAAAAAAAAAACCTTCTACCTTTACAACTTCTTTTAAAGTGATTGTAAAAGGTATTTAAAAAAAAAAAAAACATTATATAAATATCTGCTCTGTGCAACGGTTATGCAGTAAACAGCCCCCAATTTTTTTATTTTCTAGGGTCCCCTGCTATCGCTCCTGACTCCTCCTCTTCTTCTTGGTGTGCCACCAAAGGAACCTGCTTTCAGACAGGCCCGGAGCAAAAAAAAAAAAAATAGGCGCAGGGCCTCATGATGGGGTGGACAGGGGACACGATGAGGAGAGGGTTAAATGGTGGGCTGTGGCCGGTGGTCAAGAGTGGGATTGGGTAGTTCAAGGTGGGGTGGGGTCAAACTGCATGGCAACACTGGGGGGGGCTTGGAAGTATCAAGCAGTGCCGCGCGGGATCGTGAGGAAGAAAGAAGAATCCTCCCTGCTGTGCTGCTTGCCCCTGCTAATGGAGGACTTGGACATGTTGTTTGGCCGGCCCTGGGAGGCTGCGGCCTCGAGGGGGCCGTCCTGGCTGCGGGCGCAGGTCTCCTCACTGCTCGAGGGGGGGCTTGCTGCGGAGGGGGACCGGCGTTCCCGCGCTCGGCGGTCACGGCCGCCGGAGCGTTATAGCCCTCCTGTATCCCCCCAAGCTGAGCGCCGATCCGGGAGCCCACTTGTGGACCCTCCAGGCTCGCCGGCCCGGCGTTCTCCTGCTGAGGCCGGCGGGGCCTCTGGGAGGAATCCCCATCCATGGCGGAGCTCGTCCAGGCGGGGTCCCGCACGCTCCTCTTCACCGGCCCCGCCTGCTCGTCGGCCGGTCTCAGGATCTTCGGCCGCCCCTGCCTGTGAGGGACGTCCGGTCGGGGCGGCTCGGCGAGGGAGGCGGCTTTTCGCGGGCTCCGGCTAGTCGGTAGGAGCGGCCGGAGGCTCCATCCGGCACACGCCCAGTGCGGTGGCGGAGGCGGGAGTATCTGCGATGGATGGAGGCGGATCGGGGCCTAGTTGGAAGCGGCCCAGGCGTGCGGATGGCGGATCGTTGGCCTGTCGGCGGTAGGGGGGGATGGCAGTCGGTCTGACCCCTCGGTGCCTTCCTGTCCCGGTCCGGAAGGGGATCCTGATGTGCCGGAGGCCCGTTCAGAGGGAGAGCTGTCGGGCTCGGAGGACGGAGAAGCTCCTGGGCCTTCGCCAGCGGGGGATGCCGGATCTGCGGCGGTGGGGCCTGGCCCTGCTCGGCTCGGTGAGTCACTTCATGTCCATTCTTCTCCGTTGTCTGTTTTGCAGGCTCTGTCTGGGGGGTTGGGGGCGGGGCCTAGCCGGGGGGGGTTCGGGGGGGCTGGGGGTATGCCTCAGGGGTCGGGGGTTCCCCCTGCCCCACACGCAGCTGGCCAAGGGCCCGCTGCGTCGGGAGCGGGTGCTGGCCTTGGGGACTTGCTGGCGGGGCTGCGCTCTTTAGTGCAGCGTTTTGAAGGGGGGGAACTGGTGGCGGAGCGCCGACTGCGGCTTGGGGTCAGGGGACGTCCCCCTGCCCGGCTGCTGCTGGCGCGGTCCCGGCAGGGCCTAGGTCGGTGTCTGCCACTACTGAGACGACCGTTTCGGCGCCGAGTGTGGCGCCGCCTGCGCAGACGGCGGGGGACAAGGCCGCGGATCCCAAGCCTGCAGGTAAGGATGCGGACACTGTTCGGCTCGCGGATGCGGCGAAATGTGAGGTGTATGTTTGCTTTGAGGGCCCCTTGGGGGCGCACCTCAAGCCTGAGGTCAGGGAGAAGATTTGGAAGGATGAATACGTTGAAATTTTTACGTTGCTTCCCTTGGAAAAGTTCAACTTGGATCGGGTGAAGCCGGAGGAATCCAAGGAGGGCGAGGAGCGGCGGCGCTATAGGCTGATTCCGGGCACTTTTGGCAATTGGTTACAGGCCTTCGCTATCTTTGCGAGCGTGGTGGGTTAGAAACATCCGGAGCATTGCTCCGCCTTGTTTTGTTATCTGGACGCGATTGGGGAGGCATACAGGGTTTATGGTGGGGTTGCTTGGCTTCGTTATGACGAGCAATTCCGCCAACGCAAGGCTGTTCGCCCTGCATTGCGCTGGGATCATAAGGACATCAGTCTGTGGATGCGCCTCATGACGTCAGCGTGGGCGTCGTCGTCCTTTTTTCCAGGCACGGCCGGAGGTCAGAGCTCCCCTGGACAGCCGGCCGCTAAGCGACAGGGTTTTTGTTGGCAATTTAACGAGGGGACGTGCAAGTTCGGGTCCGCGTGCCGTTTCAAGCACGAGTGCTCCGGCTGTGGTGGTGCGCACCCCCTCTCCCATTGTTTCAAGCAGGGCAAGACGCGTTCCGGAGACGCTCAGCAGAAGAGGGAGGACGCCGGTCAAGGTGGAAAGGATGCGTCCTTTTCTAAGTAAGTATCCGGATCGGGCGGCTGCTTGTTTGCTGGAGACTGGGTTTTCGGTGGGGTTTGTTATTCCGTGCGTTATGACCACTGTTCCCCCTGTGGCGGGCAACTTGCAGTCGACGCGGCTGAATCCCGGGGTGGTGTCGGACAAGTTTGCCAAGGAGGTTGCGTTAGGCCGCATGGTGGGGCCTTTTTCCCACCCCCCTTTGGCCGACTTGGTGGTCTCCCCTTTGGGATTGGTGCCCAAGAAGGAACCGGGCAAGTTTCGCCTGATTCATCACTTGTCCTTTCCCAAAGGGGGGTCGGTCAACGATGGCATTGATCCTGAGGCCTGTGCAGTGTCCTACACTTCCTTTGATGCGGCCATATTTTGGGTGCGTCAGTATGGGCAGGGCGCGCTGATAGTGAAGACGGACATTGAGGCCGCTTTTCGGTTGCTTCCCGTCCATCCACACCGCTTTCATCTGTTGGGCTGCCAGTGGCTGGGTTCATTCTATGTGGATCTGTGCTTGCCCATGGGTTGTTCAATCTCATGTGCGTACTTTGAGCAGTTCAGCTCCTTTGTGAAATGGGTCGTGCGGGAGGTGGCCGGGGTAAATTCGGTCATCCACTATTTGGATGATTTCCTGTGCGTGGGCCCTCCTTCGTCCACTTTGTGCGGCACTCTGCTGGCGACTGTCCAACATGTGGTGGATCGCTTTGGCCTTCCATTGGCGGCGGACAAGACTGAGGGCCCGAAGACAATGATTAGTTTTTTGGGGATCATTATTTATTCGGTGGCCATGGAATGTCGATTGCCGGAGGACAAGCTGCTGGACCTTAAGGCGGAAATTTGCTGGCTGGTCGGTAAGCGTAAAGTGCAGCTCCGGCGGTTACAGTCTCTGCTGGGTAAGCTTGCCTTTGCGTGCCGTATTATGCCTATGGGCCGGGTTTTCAGCAGACAAGCTTGTCAGCTGCTACGGCCGGTATCCGGTCACCACATCACTTTGTTACCTTGACTGCGGAGCATGCGGAAGATTTGCGGGTCTGGCATGTCTTTTTGACGTCCTTTAACGGTCGGTCGCTTTGGCAGGGAGGCCCGGTCAGCAGCTGCGATCTGGAGTTGTATACGGATGCGGCTGGCTCGACGGGCTTTGGCGCTTTCCTCGGGGGACGGTGGTGTGCGGAGCGTTGGCCAGCGGCGTGGCACGAGGCGGGGGTCTTGCGGAATTTAGTTCTGTTGGAACTTTTTCCCATGGTGGTTGCGGTGGAACTGTGGGGGGTGGTGTTCAGGGACAAGAAGGTACGGCTGCACTGTGACAACATGGGCGTGGTGCAGGTTATCAATCGTCTCCGCCGGTAATCAGGTTGTTATGTCACTTGGTTTTACGTTGTCTGCAGTTGAATATTTTCTTGTATGCTGTTCACTTGCCTGGTGTGGCGAACTCGGTGGCTGACGCTTTGTCTCGGTTTCAGCTGGACCGGTTCCGGGAGTTGGCGCCGGCTGCGGGAGCCTTGTCCGCCGGAACTGTGGCGCATTGCGTTGGGATCGCCTCTGGTTTGCTCAGAAGGTCGCTGAGTGATGTTACGTGGACTGCGTATTCCAAGGTATGGCGGGAGTGGGCGGGCCTTCTGGAGCGGGTTGGAGCAGGTGCGGTAAGTATGGTCTATCCGTCCCTTGTACTGTATTTCCTGTGTTTGAATTTTGAGCAGGGGGTGTCGCCCTCGGCCATCGGCCGCAAACTGGCGGGTTTGGCCTTCCTGTTCAAAGTGGGGGGTCTCCCTGACTTTACGAAGGATTTTGTGATTCGCCAGGCCTTGAAGGGTTATCGGCGGGGTTCGCGTCGGCCGGACGGCTGTCGCCCGATCTCGTTCGGCATGCTGGGGGAGTTGGTGCAGCAGGTGAGCGGCTCGTGCTCTTCCCAGTATGAGGCCTTGCTGTTCAAAACGGCCTTTGTTTTGGCCTTTTTTGGGGCGTTCCGTATTGGCGAACTGGTGAGCAGTAATAGGAGGGTTCCTGGTGGCCTGTTGGCGGGAGAGGTGAGTTGTTCTGGCTCTTCTGTGGCGATTTTTCTTAGGAAATCCAAAACCGACCAGGCAGGCAAGGGTACGTATGTTCGCCTGTACCGGGTGGGGGGTTCCGCCCTCTGCCCGGTGTCCGTGGTACAGGAGTTTCTGGGGGCGCGCCCCCCGTTTGGGGGTTCTTTACTAGTGCATCTGGACGGCTCGTTCGTGTCCAGGTTTCAGTTTAGGGCGGTGCTTCGGAGGTGTTTGTCTGTTTTGGGTTACAGACCCGGTGATTATTCTTCGCACTCCTTCCGCATCGGGCGGCTACGGAGGCCGCCAGGTGGGGAGTGGATGACGCTGTTCTGAAGCGGATTGGTAGGTGGGAATCTGACCGTTTTAAACTGTACGTTCGTCCTCATTTGTTGTGAGTGGTAAAACTTGGGGGGGCTGTACTGTGTTTGCTTTGTTTGTCATGTTTTCTTGCTGTTTTCATTACAGAAGGAACTGCCTGCCTTATATGGATCTTGGGGCATTCTTATGTGTTCTGGGGGGCCAGGCGGGCAGAGGTTCGGCCCAACGGGCGCCAATTGGGTTTTTCCAGGGAGGAGGCCATTGTTCGCTGGATAGGTGTGCCGGGATTGCTCTGGTGCAAAGTCCTGCCGGAAGTGCACCGTTTTGCTAGGCTGGACAGGGCACCGGGCGTCTTGGTGCTGCACGCTGGGGGTAACGATTTGGGGGTCCGTTCCATGCGCCACCTCATCCGCGATATCAAATTTGACTTTCTGCGGCTGCGCACCTCCTTTCCCGATATGATCATCATTTGGTCAGAGATTGTTGGCCGGACTTCGTGGCGTTTCGTGAGGTCGGTCGCGTGGCTGAACGAAGCCCGCATTAAGGTGAACTCGGCTGTTAGCCGTTTTGTTTGCCGTAATGGGGGTTTGGTGGTCAGGCACAGGGAGCTGGAGGTTGATATGTGGCGTTACCTGCGGAGTGACGGAGTGCATTTGAATGCTGTGGGCACCGACTTGTGGGCCCTGGGTATTCAGGATGGTGTTCAACGGGCTCTGCGAGTGTGGCGGGGCTCACAGGTGTAAGGTTTCACACCTGTGTGCTGTGGCGGTTGGGGGTCTTTGGAGGCGTTAACAGATTTTTGGTCAGTGCATAGGGTGACCCATCTAAGGTATGGAGCCCTCTAGTGTATCCCGGTTAGTAGGGGATTAACCGGGAAGTGGTAACAAAGAGGTATCAGTGGTGAAGTGTGTTTGTTCCCGAGCTGGTGTTGCGCGGCTGGGGACCGTTGGATTTTTGGATACTGATACCGTTTTTAATTGGACTTTTTGGTGCCTCCCAAGACCAACAACCCCTTTTCCTTATGTGATACTGGAGTATTTATGGTTTCCTGTTTAAAATGTTTATTTTGGTATTTTGGTATTTGTTAATAAAATGGCCTACCAGGCCACAATTTTCTCCAAGTCGGTTGTCAGTAGCATTTTGTTTAGAATTAAGAGAATGGGTGTGGGTTAATTTAAAAGCAAGAGTGAGCATCGGTTATACCCTAATCATGTCATGGCACGACTGCAGGCTTGATCCTGAGCTGCGCTGTCTGTGTCCACAGACAGCATGGCAAGGCCCTGCCTCTTGGTCTCTGTTATCAATCTGGCCTGTGAGGAGAGAGAGAGCGGAGAGAGGCGATGTTCTTGGGTACACCACTGGATTGAGATTGGGTTCAGGTAATTATGAGGGGGGACAGGCCTTTAGAACCATTTTAATAGTCTGATTAAAAACATAAAATATAAACAAACTAGATTTTATCTCAAATTTAATACACACACTGTATACACTATCCAAACCTGTACACACTGCTCCCCCTCCCTGTACACACTACCCCCATGCCTGCACACATTGTCCCCCTCCCTGTACACACTACCACCATGCCTGCACACATTTTCCCCCTCTCTGTACACACTACCACCATGCCTGCACACATTGTCCGGTCCCCCTCCCTGTACACACTACCCCCATGCCTGCACACATTGTCCCCCTCCCTGTACACACTACCACCATGCCTGCACACATTGTCCCCCTCTCTGTACACACTACCACCATGCCTGCACACATTGTCCGGTCCCCCTCCCTGTACACACTACCCCCATGCCTGCACACATTGTCCCCCTCCCTGTACACTCTACCCCCATGCCTGCACACATTGTCCCCCTCCCTGTACACTCTACTCCCATGCCTGCACACATTGTCCCCCTCCCTGTACACACTACCCCCATGCCTGCACACATTGTCCCCCTCCTTGTACACGCTACCCCCATGCCTGCACACATGGTTCCCCTTCCTGTACACACTACCCCTGTGCCTGCACACATTGCCCCCCTCCCTGTACACTCTACCCCCATGCCTGCACACATTGTCCCCCTCCCTGTACACTCTACCCCCATGCCTGCACACATTGTCCCCCTCCTTGTACACGCTACCCCCATGCCTGTACACATTGTTTACCTCCCTGTACACACTACCCCCATGCCTGCACACATTGTCCCCCTCCTTGTACACGCTACCCCCATGCCTGCACACATGGTTCCCCTTCCTGTACACACTACCCCTGTGCCTGCACACATTGCCCCCCTCCCTGTACACACTACCCCCATGCCTGCACACATTGTCCCCCTCCTTGAACACGCTACCCCCATTCCTGTACATATTGCCCCCCTTCCTGTACACACTACCCCCATGCCTGCACACATTGTTCCCGTCCCTGTACACACTACCCACATGCCTGCACATATGTTCTCTCTTCCTGTACACACTACCCCCATGCCTGCACACATTGTCTCCCTCCCTGTACATACTACCTCCATGCCTGCACACATGGTTCCCCTTCCGGTACACACTACCCCCATGCCTGCACACATTGTCCCCCTCCCTGTACACACTACCCCATGCCTGCACACATTGCCCCCATCCCTGTGCACACTACCCCCATGCCTGCACACATCGCCCCCCTTCCTGTATACACTACCCCCATGCCGGCACACATTGTCCCCCTTCCTGTACACGCTACCCCCATGCCTGCACACATTGTCCCCCTCCCTGCACACACTACCCCCATGCCTGCACACATTGTCCCCCTCCCTGTACACATTGTCCCCCTCCTTGTACACACTACCCCCATGCCTGCACACATTGTCCCCCTCCCTGTACACACTACCCCCATGCCTGCACACATTGTTCCCCTACCTCTACACACTACCCCCATGCCTGTACACATTGTCTCCCTCCCTGTACACACTACATCCATGCCTGCACACATGGTTCCCCTTCCTGTACACACTACCCCCATGCCTGCACACGTGTTCTCTCTTCCTGTACACACTACCCCCATGCCTGAACACATTGTCTCCCTCCCTGTACACACTACCTCCATGCCTGCACACATTGCTCCCCTTCCTGTAGACACTAACCCCATGCCTGCACACATTGTCCCCCTTCCTTTACACACTACCCCCATGCCTGCACACATTGCCCCCCTCCCTGTACACACTACCCCCATGCCTGCACACATTGCCCCCCTTCCTTTACACACTACCCCTATGCCTGCACACATTGTCTCCCTCCCTGTACACACTACCTCCATGCCTGCACACATGGTTCCCCTTCCTGTACACACTACCCCCATGCCTGCACACATGTTCTCTCTTCCTGTACACACTACCCCCATGCCTGCACACATTGTCCCCCTTCCTGTAGACACTAACCCCATGCCTGCACACATTGTCCCCCTTCCTTTACACACTACCCCCATGCCTGCACACATTGCCCCCCTTCCTGTACACACTACCCCCATGCCTGCACATATTGTCCCCCTTCCTGTACACACTACTCCATGTCTGCATACATTGCCCCCCTTCCTGTACACACTACTCCATGCCTGCACACATTGTCCCCCTTCCTGTACACACTACCTCCATGCCTGCACACATTGTCCCCCTTCCTTTACACACTACTCCATGTCTGCATACATTGCCCCCCTTCCTGTACACACTATCCCCAAGCCTACACACATTGCCCCCCTTCCTGTACACACTACCCCCATGCCTGCATACATTGTCCCCCTCCCTGTACACTCTACCCCCCCATGCCTGCACACATTGTCCCCCTCCCTGTACACACTACCCCCATCCCTGTATACACTACCCCCATGCCTGCACACATTGCCCCCCTTCCTATACACACTACCCCCATGCCTGCACATATTGTCCCCCTTCCTGTATACACAACCTCCATGCCTGCACACGTTGTCCCCCTTCCTTTACACACTGCTCCATGCCTGCACACATTGTCCCCCTTCCTGTACACAATACCTCCATGCCTGCACACATTGTCCCCCTTCCTTTACACACTACTCCATGCCTGCACACATTGCCCCCTTCCTGTACACACTACCCCCATGCCTGCACACATTGCCCCCCTTCCTGTACACACTACCCCCATGCCTGCACACATTGTCTCCCTCCCTGTACACACTACCCCCATACCTGCACACATTGCCCTCCTTTCTGTACACACTACCCCATGCCTGCACACATTGTCCCCCTTCCTGTACACACTACCCCCATGCCTGAAAACATTGACCCCCTTCCTGTACACACTACCGCCATGCCTGCACACATTGTCCCCCTTCCTGTACACACTATTACCATGCCTGCACACATTGTCTCCCTTCCTGTACACACTACCCCCATGCCTGCACACATTGTCCCCCTCCCTGTACACACTACCCCCATGCCTGTACACATTGTCCCCCTTCCTGTACACACTACCCCCATGCCTGCACACATTGTCCCCCTTCCTGTACACACTACCCCCATGCCTGCACACATTGTCCCCATGCCTGCACACATTGTCCCCCTCCCTGTACACACTACCCCCATGCCTGCACACATTGTCTCCCTTCCTGTACACACTACCCCCATGCCTGCACACATTGTTCCCCTCCCTGTACACACTACCCCTATGCCTGCCCGCATTGTCCCCCTTCCTGTACACACTACCCCATGCCTGCACACATTGTCCCCCTTCCTTTACACACTACCCCATGCCTGCACACATTGCCCCCCTTCCTGGACACACTACCCCCATGCTTGCACACATTTTCCCCCTTCCTGTACACACTATCCCCATGCCTGCACACATTGTCTCCCTTCCTGTACACACTACCCCCATGCCTGCACACATTGTCCCCCTCCCTGTACACACTACCCCCATGCCTGCACACATTGTCCCCTTTCCTGTACACACTACCCCCATGCCTGCACACATTGTCCCCATTCCTGTACACACTACCCCCATTTCTGCACACATTATCCCCCTTCCTGTACACACTACCCCTAAGCCTGCACACATTGTCCCCTTTCCTGTACACACTACCCCTATGCCTGCACACATTGTCTCCCTCCCTGTACACACTACCTCCATGCCTGCACACATGGTTCCCCTTCCTGTACACACAACCCCCATGCCTGCACACATGTTCTCTCTCCCTGTACACACTACCCCCATGCCTGCACACATTGTCTCCCTTCCTGTAGACACTAACCCCATGCCTGCACACATTGTCCCCCTTCCTTTACACTACCCCCATGCCTGCACACATTGCCCCCCTTCCTGTACACACTACCCCCATGCCTGCACATATTGTCCCCCTTCCTGTACACACTACCTCCATGCCTGCCTGCACACATTGCCCCCCTTCCTTTACACACTACTCCATGCCTGCATACATTGCCCCCCTTCCTGTACACACTATCCCCAAGCCTTCACACATTGTCCCCCTTCCTGTACACACTACCCCCATGCCTGCACACATTGCCCCCCTCCCTGTACACTCTACCCCCCATGCCTGCACACATTGTCCCCCTCCCTGTACACACTACCCCCATCCCTGTATACACTACCCCCATGCCTGCACACATTGCCCCCCTTCCTATACACACTACCCCCATGCCTGCACACATTGTCCCCCTTCCTGTATACACTACCTCCATGCCTGCACACATTGTCCCCCTTCCTTTACACACTGCTCCATGCCTGCACACATTGTCCCCCTTCCTGTACACACTACCTCCATGCCTGCACACATTGTCCCCCTTCCTTTACACACTACTCCATGCCTGCACACATTGCCCCCCTCCCTGTACATTCTACCCCCCATGCCTGCACACATTGTCCCCTCCCTGTGCATACTACCCCCATCCCTGTATACACTACCCCCATGCCTGCACACATTGCCCCCCTTCCTATACACACTACCCCCATGCCTGCACACATTGTCCCCCTTCCTGTATACACTACCTCCATGCCTGCGCACATTGTCCCCCTTCCTTTACACACTACTCCATGCCTGCACACATTGTCCCCCTTCCTGTACACACTACCCCCATGCCTGCACACATTGTCCCCCTTCCTTTACACACTACTCCTTGCCTGCACACATTGCCCCCTTCCTGTACACACTACCCCCATGCCTGCACACATTGTCTCCCTCCCTGTACACACTACCCCATACCTGCACACAATGCCCTCCTTTCTGTACACACTACCCCATGCCTGCACACATTGTCCCCCTTCCTGTACACACTACCCCCATGCCTGCACACATTGCCCCCCTTCCTGTACACACTACCCCCATGCCTGCACACATTGTCCCCCTTCCTGTACACACTACCCCCATGCCTGCACACATTGTCCCCCTCCCTGTACACACTACCCCCATGCCTGCACACATTGTCTCCCTTCCTGTACACACTACCCCCATGCCTGCACACATTGTCCCCCTTCCTGTACACACTACCCCATGCCTGCACACATTGTCCCCCTTCCTTTACACACTACCCCATGCCTGCACATATTGCCCCCCTTCCTGGACACACTACCCCCATGCTTGCACACATTTCCCCCCTTCCTGTACATACTATCCCCATGCCTGCACACATTGTTCCCTTTCCTGTACACACTACCCCCATGCCTGCACACATTGTCCCCCTTCCTGTACACACTACCCCCATTTCTGCACACATTGTCCCCCTTCCTGTACACACTACCCCTAAGCCTGCACACATTGTCCCCTTTCCTGTACACACTACCCCCATGCCTGCACACACTGCCTCCCTCCCTCTACGCACTACCCCCATGCCTGAACACATTGTCCCCTTTCCTGTACACACTACCTCATGCCTGCACACATTGCCCCCCTTCCTTTACACACTACCCCATGCCTGCACACATTGCCCCCCTTCCTGCACACCCTACCCCCATGCCTGCACACATTGTCTCCCTTCCTGTACACACTACCCCCATGCCTGCACACATTGTCCCCCTCCCTGTACACACTACCCCCATGCCTGTACACATTGCCCCCCTCCCTGTACACACTACCCTCATGCCTGCACACATTGTCCCCCTTCCTGTACACACTACCCACATGCCTACATACTTGGCACTACCCCCATGCCTGCACACATTGTCCCCCTTCCTTTACACACTACCCCATGCCTGCACACATTGCCCCCCTTCCTGTATACACTACCCCCATGCCTGCACACATTGTCCCCCTCCCTCTACACACTACCCCCATGCCTGTACACATTGCCCCCCTCCCTGTACACACTACCCCCATGCCTGCACACATTGTCCCCCTTCCTGTACACACTACCCACATGCCTACATACTTGGCACTACCCCCATGCCTGTACACATTGTCCCCCTTCCTTTACACACTACCCCATGCCTGCACACATTCCCCCCCTTCCTGTATACACTACCCCTATGCCTGCACACATTGTCCCCCTTCCCGTACACACTACCCCCATGCCTGCACACGTTGTCCCCCTTCCTGTACACACTATTACCATGCCTGCACACATTGTCTCCCTTCCTGTACACACTACCCCCATGCCTGCACACATTGTCCCCCTCCCTGTACACACTACCCCCATGCCTGTACACATTGTCCCCCTCCCTGTACACACTACCCCCATGCCTGTACACATTGTCCCCCTCCCTGTACACACTACCCCCATGCCTGCACACATTGTCCCCCTTCCTTTACACACTACCCACATGCCTACATACTCGGACAGCACTGGAACAATTCTGTGCCATGGCTCGGACTGGGACAAAAAAATAGGCCTGGACATTTTAGACTGAGCAGCCCATTTTTTTAAACCAATTTTAAATGACAACTACTGGTTTTTCAATGTCTTTTAGTTATATTTAGCCTGCTTCACTCACTATAATTTATCAATTATAATGAGGGGGCTTTTACTGTACACTCTACAAACATGGGGTACACAGCAACAACTGTACCACACTGTGTTATATCATATTCTTCTTTTCTCTTAGCAAAAGTGTTTGGGATCTGAAAGTACTTCACACTCTGCAAATAGATCACCAAATCTTAGTAGCATCTTCACATAATGTTTCTTCACCAATAATCTCATCTCATACCATTTAGTGATCAATAACCAAAATCCTACCCAATTCCCCCAGCACTCTGACCTCAGTCCTACTACCCACTGCACTCAACACCCTGAACATTCTTCTACCCACTGCACTCACCACCCTGACCACACTCCTGCCAACTGCACTCAGCACTCTGACCTCAATCCTACCCAGTGCACTCAGCACCCTGACCTCACTCCTACCTACTGAACTCAGCACCCTGACCTCACTCCTACCTACTGCACTCAGCACCCTGACCTCAATCCTACCCACTGTACTCAGCACCCTGACCTCAATCCTACCCACTGCACTCGCCAACCCTGACCACACTTCGACCCACTGCATACAGCAGGCACATATAATAGAATATTATTATTTAGGGTATTATTATAGAATGTATAATAAATAGTATTATTGGAAGTTTTAGGATGTGTTACAATTCTATAGAGGAAATAATACCCATGTGACATGTAATCTATGAATGGAGATGCGGGTCTGGCAGTCATACCTCCAAGCCAGTCAAAGGTGGTAATCGGCGCACAGTTTCCAGACAGTGGTGCTACGTGCAGGGTCGGATTGTCACAATAAATGTCACAATAAAGGGTAAAAATGAAAGAATAAAAAATTAAACAAAAAAAAATGAAACAACACCTCTACTACACATTAGTACAGAGACTCAATGAGCATATGGGCTCTTTATTTGTACCCTTTTTTTGTGACAATTATTATAAGGTTTACTGATATTTGATTCCGGTCAGTGTGTAACCAGTCAGAAATTAGTTATATGCCACTATATACTATATATTTTATGGTGTTTTATTTCATTTTACTTAACCTATCTAACTGCAATTTGATCACATTGGGCACTAAGAAATGATGGTATAGACCCATATGGGGTCACTACCATTTTAGTCAGTACACCATATATAAGTATGTGAAATGGACATGTTCTGTAGGCTCTGAAGAAGAGGGATGTGTTAGCCGATGTATATCCGCGTATAGACTTAAGCGGATGGTTTTCTGATTAAGCTATGACACAAGTACTGGTTTCTGAGTATTTTCACCTCTATTTTATCCAATAAAAACATTTATTAAGTATAATGCGCTAGGCCTACATGCCCTCTGTGTTATTCTAACAATGACAGTTGTTTGCATGGCAATATGTTCAGCAGATCAATTCCCACCGAACGTCCAAAGAGCCGAAGTTTGGTCTGAACTCCTGTTTTGATCAAACTCTCAACTCATCCCTACTCCCTGGGAATACTCCATGGTCCACCCTATAAATTACAGAGGTAGTGAGGGACCTTGACAGTAGATGTTTACTTCTTGCAGGCACTCTGTGGGATCTTCCAGTTGTATTAATAAATTAATACTTGCCTAATACTATGTTGTTTTTATAACTAATGCTCTTTCTAGACTAGACTAAAGAAGTAACTGTGTTACTTTATAGTGGTGGAGGATTTTATTTTGTTATGCACCCAAATCTGGACTAGACTCCTCCTTAATGCCTGGATTAATTCAAAGATCCTTGGCCTTCACTAAGACAACAATTGAGATTAGTGGAGGCAAATAAATCTGCAAGCTCGGTCTTATGCGTTCTATTCTTCAGTACATCATTCTTCCTCGTGAATTGAATATACTCTTGTAAGTGCCTCATTAATGTACTAGCCAGTCAGATTCACAAATTATCCCTGCACTTGGTCAGACCACAACATTTTCCAAACTGATCCCCTCCTCTCTTGTTAAATGAAAGCCATTTCTCTAAAGGCTAAACACTACATTGTTTTCCCATCCAAATTTACTGCCTTCAATACATGATAAATTAATTGATTAATTAATTTGGGTTTTCACTAGCTGTAAGCCATAATCGTCAAAATTAAAGAATGAAATGCTTGAAATAAATCCCTCTATGTGTAACACATCTATATAAAATTTATAAGTTTCACTTTTTGATTTGAATTACTGAAATAAATTAACTTTTTGATGATATTCTAATTGTATGAGCTGCACCTGTAATGCCATTTTAACATCTCTACCCCAGTGAATTGACAACAATTCACTCCTTTAGCCATGTAAATCAAGGAATTATTCCCTAATCAAGATTCCTTGTACCAATAATGGGTTTATGTAACTAAGACAGCATGGCACCACAACTTTCAAACCTCCCATCCTGCTCTTGGAAAATCAACATGAATTAAGGGGTCCTCGGGTGTGAATACGAATACTGGGGTATCTTCCTGACAGTCATTAGAACTGAAGAAGTGGCTTGATAAGCTATGAAATGTCTTCAACATTCCAGAATAAGTCCAGATGATTGTGACAACTACTACTCGATGGAAAGACAACTGCCGTACTCCAATCTTAGCTCTTCTTGTTGTATTTATCCTTGTGAGCAAGCTGGGAGCGGTGAAAAGCATCAAGAAAAAGATTGGTTAGACAGGTCAGGATATATGTAGTCACTTTACTGAGCTAAGATTGGGGTATGTCTGTTATCTTTTTATCCTTTGATGGGGAATGAAGAAGGACTGTGGGAGCCTGCATCTGGATTGTCCGTGCATGGTAAGAAGAGCGATGGTATGGATCTGGATGTGTTTTTACTACTACTGGATAGTTACATGATAGATTCCAAGCTCTGTAGTGGAAGTGACTAATGTCGCTCTATTTGTATAGGACTGGGAAAATATAATTGGTATCAAAATTAGGTAAATAAATTAATAAAAAGATAAATGCAATCCAATTAAACATTTCTTTGCATTATGTCCCCCTCCCTTCATTTATTGGAAGGAAAGGATGTCAAAGAAAGAAGAGGAGGCACTATGAACTATAGCACAACTTTAAATATCCTTAAACAGGAGCTCAAGTCACCCCCCCCCCTAAAAAAATACTGTAGCTGCTAACTTTTAATTTAAGGACACTTACTTGTCCAGGGACCCAGCAATGTCGGCATCCCAGCTGGTTCTTCAATTGGCTTCGGGTGCAGGTGCCGGCATCTTAGGAGGTAAGGGAAACCGGGAGTGAAATCTTTAAGCTTCACAGCCAGTTTCCTATTGCGCATGCATGAGTCGCGCTGCCCTTTGTGAATGGTCCGAAGTCTTCTGGGACCTGTGTGTGTCCCAGGAGACAGGGGGGAATGAAAGAGGGGCCTAACCTCCTTGTAGATCACCATGGTGATATGACCCAGAAGTGGGAGCGGGTACCTGGTCCCCTCACCCCCAAAAAGCTGCTAAATGTGGCAGTGGATGTGCAAACAAGCAGAGCTTCCCTTTTTGGGTGAAGCTCCACTTTAAATACTATGTTGGATAATGATAAAACCAGCTTAGTAACTTAAACCTAGGTCTGCAAAAATACACCAAGAGCAAAACTAACAATAAAGACTGCACAGTCAACAATTATAATATGATAAAAAATTCAACATTTACTGCTTGTAAGTGCAGGTAACCAATGCCCTGTGAACAGCTTTAAAAGTATATTAAGAAGAATTTAGATATAACTTACTTTGCTTCAGGAAAATAGAGATGATAGCAGTTCAGTAGATTACAGTGTCTGAAATGTGAAAGTGAAAGAATTCTCCTCTTACATACTCAACCCTAATAAAACAATTCAAAAGCTGATCTCTGTAATACACGTGTAGCACCCTCCTAGTCAGGAGATAGATAGAAGATATAGTTTGGTATTTTCTGCTTAACAGGGAAGCAGCAGGAAAAAACATAATTGCTTCATCTGCTTATCAGAGGAGCTTGATCTTTAGTTAGGTGTGCTCTGGTCTGAGAGAGTGTCCCCACTGCATCCAATAGAGAGGCCTGTTGGATGGTGGGGAAACCTGGCCAATGATACACAGGCTTTTAAACTTTCCCAGTGGGTTGGCACTTGGAGTGGAGAGGTGCATCATGGGATTGTAAATAAAAGCGGAGAGCACCTGAGGCAGGGTGTCTTTTAGCGGGAGCATCAGTCCCAGGAGGAGGTGACAGCTGTCTCTCCTCCTGTCAGAGTGTGAAGGTGGTCAAGGCAGTCAGCCTAGGGGCCGGAGGTTAAGCCGAGCTGCAAGGGATCCAGAGTGTGCTGACCGAGTGGAGCTGCTGGGCAGAGATCTTTAGGAAAAACAGTGTCATGAGTACTCAAGATCTGCCCGGGTGGTCCTGGGTCTTATTGGCCTTTCTATGTCTGCAAATGTGGGTGGGGAACTCAATTGTTTTGGTATATACTGTATATGTATGTTTACTTGCATATGGTTGTCATTTTTGCTGTATTGTATCTTTATTATTCAATAAAACTTTTTGAAAAAAAAAAAAAAGATCTGCCCGGGGTCTGCCTAGGAGACGGGACCACTCCAGAGAGAGGTCAAGGGGGATCCAGGAGCCAGCTAACCAGGAGTGCACAGTAAAGGGGGTGCCAGTTTTCAAGCCCTGAAGAATAGGGAGTAAAAGGGGGCACCAGGAAGGGTCCTCAAGTGTTCAGCAATACAGTTTATGTCAGGATACAGCTTGCCTCAGGCGACAGATTACCTCAGGAAGCTTATCATCCTATTTCACAGTCAAAAGGCAAAGTAAAGTAAGCGGCCTAGCCTTGACCAGCTCAGTCAATGTTAACCAGTGTCGGTCAGGCGTTAACCATCATCAGTCAGCGTTAACCAGCGTCAGTCAGCGTTAACCAGCACCAGTCAGCACTTTTTGCATCGTCCCTGCCTATTGTGCAAAGTTCAGTTAAAGGAGTATCCCACTCATCCCTTCTCCCACCCAAGACAAAACACAAAAGCCAAAGAAACTGGACTGGTTCTTGTCTGAGGTAAATTCACTTGAAAACATGCTAAAAAGTACTGTTGTTGCTAGCGGTAACCCAGGGGGGCCCATATCCAGCAACTCTGCTGGGAATAGTGCTACATTTTGGGGGCTCGTCCGGGATTTCACCCTGGGTTACCAGGCCGGTTGCAACGGCCGAAGAAAATTTTCAAAATCTCCATTTTTGTTTTCGGGACTTTGTTCTACTGTCCAAGCCAAGTGTGAGGCCAGCTCTACAGGAGAGAGTGGGATGAAGATAAAAGTGCACTTTGAAGGTTGCCCACGGCAACGCAAATGTTCCAGTCAGAACTGTAAAAAATGGCAGGAATCTTTCACCTCAGCTATGAAATGTATACTTCTGTAAAGTACTGGATGGCGGGAGAAAGGCCTCTGACTGTGATTAGAAACTGTATCTGCCTGACAGGAAAAGGTCCAAGTGTGGATGGAGAAAATGGCGGCCAGGGGTACGTGGATAGGTGTGCCAGGGGCCGCGTGTGTGTCAAGGCTACATGGTGTTGTGGAATTTTCCTCAGGTACAAAAAATGGATTTTTGTAAGATCTTACCGTAAAATCCTTTTCTCTTAGCTCATTGACAGACGTAGTCCTCTTGATTAATATCAGATTGGGTTATGCTGCCCTCTACAGGAGTAGGACTAGGCAGAAGGAAAAACGTTCTGGCCACACCTTAGGGGCAGTCCCAGAGGGTATATCCTCTTCCTGTCTGCTGCAGGAAATCAGTTCTGTCACAAAGCAGTGTCAGAGAATATAACCCAACCCAACCCAACTCAACAGTAGAGGGGCGGGTACTACGTCTGTCAATGAGCTAAGAGAAAAGGATTTTACGGTAAGATCTTACAAAAATCAATTTTTCTCTGTCGCTCATTGACAGACGTAGTCCTCTTGATTAATATCAGATTGGGACGTCCCAAAGCAGTGCCACAAATGAGGGGTGGGAACAGAAATCAAAATCCAGAAGGCCCAACCGGAGCCAACCAGAAGTATCAAGGGACTCATCGAGCAAACAGATGAGACCTACCCAACAAACCCTCGAGGTAGACCAACAGTCTCCTCAAACAGCGGCCTGCAGGAACCTTGTGGCCAAAAGAGGCATCTGACGATGCCATCACATAAACCTTATACAATATTGTAAAGGTATGAACCGACGACCAAGTAGTCGCCTTGAAAACCTGAACCACTGACGCCTGATGGCGGAAGGTCCAGGAAACAGTAAGCGCCCGCGTAGAGTGCGCCTTAACAGGGAACGGAGGATCCCGACCCTTAAATAGAATAAGCCTATACCACCGTCTGTCTGATCCATCTAGAGATGGTCGCGGCAGAAAAACAGGCAACACCTTCTTAGGGCCATCCGTGATCACAAACAGTGATTCCGTATTACGAAATGAATCCGTAGTATTCAAGTATACCCTGATCGCCCGAACTACATCCAAGGAATGCAACGCAAATTCGAGGATGACTGGGCTTAGGACACAGGGAAGACAATATCATGTCCTCATTCAAATGAAACTTTGAAACCACCTTAGGAAGGAAGGATGGATTCGGACGAAGAACAACCTTATCCCTATGAACCACCAGATATGGGGAACGACAGGATAATGCGGCCAGTTCTGACACCCTGCGTGCAGAAGTAATGGCCACCAAGAAGGCCACCTTCTGGGATAAAGTAAGCAAGGGAATCTCCCTGATATTTTCAAAGGGAGGTTTCTGAAGAACCGACAGCACCAAATTAAGACCCAGGGTGGTAAAGGTGCGCACACTGGCGGAGCCAGGTGTCGCACCCCCTGGATGAAATTCCGCACCAAGGAATGAATAGCCAAAAGCTTCTGAAAGAAGATTGCTAATGCTGAAACCTGACCCTTGATAGCACTCAAGGCCAGCTTCTACTCAACCCCCTGTTGCAGAAAGGCCAATATTCGGCCCACCGAATAACAACGTGGAGGGAACCCAAGGGATTCACACCACGCAATCTAAGACTTCCATGTGCGATGATAAATCTTTCTGGAAGTCGCTCTTCTTGCTTTAACTAGAGTAGGAATAACTGAAGCTGACAATCCCTTGTCCTTCAGCACCTGGGTCTCAATAGCCAGGCCGTTTAAAGCCAGCGATCGTAAAGCAGGATGGAAGATCGGTCCCTGCGATAGCAGATCCTCCCTAAGAGGAAGTCGCCAAGGAACGTCTGCGACGAGCCTGACCAGGTCGGCGTACCAAGCCCGACTAGGCCAGTCCTGATCTACCAGGATAACTGGGATTCCCTCCACCTCTATCCTGCGAAGACTAGACAGAAAAAAAATGATTTCCTGCAGCAGACAGGAAGAGGATATACCCTCTGGGACTGCCCCTAAGGTGTGGCCAGAACGTTTTTCCTTCTGCCTAGTCCTACTCCTGTAGAGGGCAGCATAACCCAATCTGATATTAATCAAGAGGACTACGTCTGTCAATGAGCGACAGAGAAATACCTGTTACCTGATAGTCAGTGATACCAAATCAGACAATATAAAGTATACTCTATCAGTGTCCACTATCAAGTAGATATAGGAGGAGTCCCCTGTAGTGCATTAGCACATCTCTCCCAGCAAAGAGTGTTGTCTCCAAGGGTTAGAGAGGCTGGATTCACCCCTTTTTTAAGGATAGTGTAGGACCCACTGATATTGGGGTACTTTGACGTAGTGGTGGGCTTGAGCACGATATGGCCATATGGTGGGACCAAATTCCCAATTTTATTTATGGATTGTCTCCATATTTGAGAGTCATTCCTTTTGCATGTGTGCGCTATTCTTTTTTAATATACATGTCGCTTGGTTCATAGCTGCACCGGCTTTAGATATACATGTTCAGGGTTTGCTCCCCCAATTTTTTGCTTGTTTATTATGTATTCGGTCTGACCAGACTTCGGAAGGTTGAGCACCCCACCCCCCACACACACCTGTACTCTATCAGTGTCCACTATCAAGTAGATATAGGAGGAGTCCCCTGTAGTGCATTAGCACATCTCTCCCAGCAAAGAGTGTTGTCTCCAAGGGTTAGAGAGGCTAAATTCACCCCTTTTTTATGGATAGTGTAGGACCCACTGATAATGGGGTACTTTGACGTAGTGGTGGGCTTGAGCACGATATGGCCATATGGTGGGACCAAATCCCCATTTTTATTTATGGATTGTCTCCATATTTGAGAGTCATTTCTTTTGCATGTGTGCGCTATTCTTTTTTAATATACATGTCGCTTGGTTCATAGCTGCACCGGCTTTAGATATACATGTTCAGGGTTTGCTCCCCCAATTTTTTGCTTGTTTAATATAAAGTATATAGCTATATATATAATGAGATCAGAATAAGACTTAGAGTAGTTGAATCAAAAATTACCTGATTTTAATACAGCGTGTTGGAGTTTAAATATACTATATGACGTATAAAAATGGGTTTGTTATTAAATTTGACATATAAGAAATGGGTTGTTATTAAAATCTTTTGTCCAATCAAGGTTAACAATTAATTATGGTAAGCATATCGTTAATCTATATTGTGATTTTCTGTCATCAGGGAATTTTCTTGTGATGCTCATCAAGGAGTTTCCCGAGGGACTTTTGTAGAAGATATTAATGGTTCTGCGGTCCAGCTGTCCAGACAGGGTTCCTCTTTATGACAGATAGGGAGTATTTTTGCGGGCAGAAACATCTCACCTTATATATATTTTTAGCTTTTTCTTTTTTATTTATTTTACTTTTATTTTCAAGGGAAATCGTTACATAATACATTATATTACACAGGATAAGGTTGATTGTTTTACATAACATCATCTATTTCATGTTTTCTTGTCTCAGAGGGCTATTCTGCTCCTCTGAATTTCAATCTACACACTTACAATCACTTAATCAATATTATCCCTTTGGCAAGGCTATATCAAGCAAGCAAGTCTTCTCTCTACACCTATCCATTTTATCCTTATCTTCTTCTTTATATTCTTAACTCAATACTTAATTCCTTAATTCATCTATAATCTCCTTATCTTCTTCACCTTGCCTTCCTTTTCCCTCCTTTTCCCCTTACCCCCCTTCCCCCCTCCCCTCCCCCCTACTACCCTCATTCTTACCACTCCATACTCGAACCCATTCACCCCTTCCAACATACACAATCGCCCCTCACAACCCAAAAAAAAAAAAAATTGGGATCTCCCCCCCTCCCCCCACCTCCCAAGACAATCATATAATATCCTCATTCTGAGATGTAGGACTTAACATTTGCCTCCCCTCCTCTGAGCCCATAAATAGGTTCCAGTTTCTCCATATCATTTTGTATTGTTCTTGCTTATGTTGTGTCGAAAGCACAAGATCTTCCATTTTATTAATATGTTCTAGCTTTCTAACCCAATCAAGTACCGAAGGGGCTTGTCTTTTTCTCCACAATAGTGGTATACATGCTCTTGCAGCATTCATCATTTGGGGTAATACTGTTTTTTCATATCTCTTTACTGGCAGTTCAGAAATCTGTAATAGACAGAAGGCCGCATCCTCCTCAATTTTATACCCTGTTACTTTGTGAACTATTTGTCCTATCTCTATCCAATATTTTTTTATCTCTGGGCAGGTCCAAAATATATGAAATAACGTACCCTCTCCTTCTTCACATCTCCAACACCTGTCCGATTCCTGCGTATACCACTTATGCAACTTATCTGGTGTGTTATACCATCTAGTTAGAATCTTGTAATTTATTTCTTGAATTTTAGCACATTTTGTTGGCCTGAATATTGCCCTAAACATCTTCTGTCTTTGGATCTCCGTTATTTCTATGTTTAATTCTTGTTTCCACTTTTCCAGCCATCTTAATCTTGGTTGACTTACAGGTATATTCAGCATTTTATATAGGGTAGATAGGGGTCTTTCTATTCCTCCTATTTTCTCACATAACTTTTCAAAAGATGTTAAGGGCCTCTCAAGTTTTTCCAGGGCAGGTAGGGATTCAAAAAAATGTCGAAGTTGAAGCGCCTCCCATAGGCAAAGACCAAAAGGTCCTTCCTCCTCTGTTAATTTAGATATTGGGGGCCACCTCCGCTGATCTGTGTATGATTTAATACCCTCCTGTCCTGTTTCCCTTATTTTTTTAAAGTGATTACTATTTAATCCGGGTACAAACTCGGGGTTCCCCAAAATCGGATACAATGGGGACTCTGCTGTAGTAAGACATTGTCTCCGGGACTGTTGGTAACCTATTTTTAGCGTATTTCCTATTAACCACTTAAGCCCCGGAAGATTTTACCCCCATTCCGACCAGGGGGTATTTTGCGATTCGGCACTGCGTGACTTTAACGGACAATTGCGCGGTCGTGCGATGCTGTACCTAAACGAATTTGGCGTCCTTTTTTTCCCACAAACAGAGCTTTCTTTTGGTGGTATTTGATCACCTGTGCGATTTTTTTGATCACGCGCTATAAACAAAAAAAGAGCGTCAATTTTGCAAAAATAACAATATTTTTCACATTTTTTTATATGAAATTCCCCCAAAAAAAATGTAAAAATCAAAATTTTTTAACATTTTCGGCCAATTTGTTTTATGCTACCTATGTTTGGTAAAAAAAAATCGCAAAAAGCGTATTTTGATTGGTTTGCGCAAAAGTTATCGCGTTTACTAACAAAGGGAAAGATTTTTGTCATTTTTGTTGTTGTTTTTTTTAACGCGTAATGGCGGCGATCTGCGATTTTTTTTGCGGTACTGCGACATTGTGGCGGACAGATCAGACCCTTGACTGACATTTTTGACACTTTTGGGGTTACCAGTGACATTTCTACAGTAATCAGTGCTATATATATGCACTGTTACTGTAAAAATACACTGGTAGTGAAGGGGTTAACTTTATTTGGGAGGGAGGGGCTGTGTGTGTCCCTAGGGGCGTGCTTTCTACTGTGATTGGCTGTGGCTTCAGCTGTAAGGACACTGATCAACGGATCTACATAGTAGATCCATGTGATCAGTGTCTTTGCAGCGAGGAGAATGACAGGCAGCTTGTTTACACAAGCTGCCTGACATTCTCCCTCTCCCCCGCCGATCGCCGAGTGGCCGGCGGACATCGGGTCCGCTGGTCACACGCGCGGGGGGGTCCGTGACCACGCGGGAGCGCGCCTCCGGGGGCGCGCGCTCGCTCCCTAGACCCTCACAAGCAAGCAACGTAGCCCTACGTTAGTTTGCCTGTGAGGGGCTGACCGCCGACGTAGATAGTCGTGCGGCGGTCGGCAAGTGGTTAAAGGATGTGTCCTCAGGGTTTTAGGAAGAGTCTTATAACACCAAATCGCCCTTTTTAATGTTACCGTTGTCTGCGCTTGCTCTATTTTGCTCTATTTGGACCCATCTTTTTGAATCTGCCTGGTGCCACCAATCTAATATTCGGTTCAAATGGATAGCGTGGTAATATCTGCGCAGGTCAGGCACTGCTAACCCCCCCATATTTTTCGGTAATGACAGACTGTTACGAGCTATACGCGGTTTTTTACCGGCCCAGATATATCTACCAAACAATCCATTTGTTATTTTGAAAAAACTATTCGGTATTTTAATTGGAAGAGCCCTCATTATGTATAGGTATTTTGGTAAGATGTTCATTTTTATTAAATTTGCTCTACCAAACCAAGACTGAAGACCACCTTTCCATTGCTCCAGTGTTTTTTTTTTCTTACATCAGAGGGATTAAATTTAGTTCATATAACTGGGCCATATCCGCCGTTATATAGGTTCCTAGATATTTTACAGCCTTATCTACCCATGCGAACCTGAAATTGCTCCTTAATCTCGCCTTTTTTACTTCTGCTATTCCTATACCTAGCGCTTCAGACTTCCCGTAATTTATTTTGAAATTTGATAATTCACCATACTGTTTGAATTCTTCCAGCAGTATCGGGGTGGAAATTTCTGGTTCTGTTAATGTGAACAGTAAGTCGTCCGCATATGCTGCAGTCTTGTATTGTTCTTTCCCTATCATAATGCCTTTTATATCTGGGTTTAACCGAATCTTATTCAGGAATGGTTCTAGGGTTAATGCGAAGAGCAGGGGGGATAATGGGCATCCCTGCCTTGTACCATTTTTTATGTTGAAGGGTTCTGATAGTGTCCCATTTGCCTTTACCCTTGCTGTTGGATTAGAATATACTCTAGCTATCCTTTCCTGCATCACTTCTCCTACTCCTATATACCTGAGCACCGACTGCATAAAGTTCCACTCGACTCTGTCAAAAGCCTTTTCTGCGTCGGTGCTCAGTATAACACACGGGGTACCTGCTTTGGTAGCTATATGTATCAGATTTAGAACTCTAGTGGTACTATCTCTGGCTTCTCTCGATGCCATGAATCCCACCTGGTCAAGATGTATTATTTTTGCCATTACTTTTGCCAATCTGGTTGCTAGAATTTTTGTGTATATTTTTAAATCCGTATTTAGGAGTGAGATAGGCCTATAACTGCCACAGTTCGCTGGATCTTTTCCTTCCTTTGGTATTAATGTTAAATAGGCCGTTAATGTGTCTCTGCTCCTCTCTAATTGAACAGTCTTTCCATGTATGGTCCCAAAATGGGGGCCAATACATGGAAGTACTGTGGTGTAAGTCCATCTGGGCCTGGAGCCTTACCCTTTTTCATCGTCTTTATAGTCTGTTCTATTTCCTCTCTCGAAATATGACTCTCTAAATCTTCTCTCTCTTCTTCTGTGAGTTTTGGTAATCCAGATTGAACCAAATATTCCTCCCTTTCCTTTTGCGTTTTACCTATTTCTGGTAAATTATAGAGCCTGGCATAGAAGTTCTTAAATTCTTCCGTTATTTGTTCTGGTATTACTTTTTTGATTCCTTCTGACGAAACAATCTGTGGGATATATGATCTTATTTTTTGACTCTGGATGGATCTTGCCAAAATCTTCCCACATTTGTTCCCGGACTCATAGGCTGTCTTCCTTGATATTTGTATCGCGGCCTTCGCTCTATATTGTAATATGTCTAATATCTGTTTTCTCACTATGTTCAACTCCCCTAGTTCGGTGTTTGCCCTTTTTTTTATGTTCTGTTTCTAATACTTTAAGTTATCCAATAGTATTTGTAGTTGTTTATTTCTTTCCCTATTTATTCTCGCCCCGTGCTTAATTAATATTCCTCTTATTACTGATTTGTGTGCTTCCCACAATAAACCAATGGCGCACCCGGGTTGGTCATTGTTTTTAAAATAGTCTTTAAGCTCCCTCTGCACTTCTGTTTTCACTTCCTCTATCTGAAGCAGGCTTTCATTAAGTTTCCAAAATCTTTGTTTTTTGGAGTCAGCTGAGGAGGTACTATATATCATAGTAATCATTGCATGGTCTGACCATGAAATGCTATCTATACCTGTATATCTAAACGCTTGAAGATAGGCATGAGGTACCAGAAAAAAATCTGATCTCGAATAGCTTCCATGTGGGTGTGAATAAAATGTAAATTCCTTTTCAGTCGGATGTTGAAGGCGCCACACGTATATATCAATTGCTCCTTATGTAGCGTCCTCACCATCCGCCTGCTCATCCTCTCGGAGGGAACCATTTTAGTTCTGGATGAATCCACCATGGGAGACAATGGCATATTAAAGTCCCCGCCCAATATCAGTTGTCCCTGAGAGAAGTTTCTAAGCGTATTTAATGTTTTAGTTATAAACTTATCTTGTTGTTTATTGGGAGCATATAAGGTTGCTAGCGTCACCTGGGCTTCCCCCAGTTTCCCTTTTAAGAAGAGAAATCTCCCATTATCGTCACATAGTTTTTCCTCTAGCTGCCATGGTGTTTTACTGTCAATTAATATCGATACCCCTCTTGATTTTGACTGTGTATATGTTGCATGATATATAAATGGGTAAGCATTATTTTGCAGATATGGTAATCTATCTGTTTTAAAATGCGTTTCTTGTATAAACGCTATATTTGCTTTCACGCATTTGAGCTCTGCTATTAATATCCTTCTTTTTTCCGGTGTATTTAAACCTTTTACATTTATGGAAACTACTTTTATATTTTCCATAATAGGGCTAAGCTAGATTCTCCTGAATCTAGATATGGGTGAGCGCAGGGTGGAGAATTCCCAAAAAAAAAAAAAAAAAAAAAGGAAGAAGAAACACCCCTCTAGTTTCTCACCACGACTCACTCACACACTCTTCCCCCCCCTAATCTCACACTCTCAAACCTTCACTCAATTCACTTAACACCCTCTCTTCCTCTTTCACTCCTTCCCCTTTCCCTATGGAGCCCACCCCTCCAGGGGGGGTTCAGTACCCACCCTGGTTGGGTTCCACAGGTCGGATTTTAAATCCTTCTAACACACGGCGTTTTACCGCCACAAGTGTGTTCTTGATTTCCTGGGGGTAAGTGCTCGGGCGGCCACGAACTTCCTCGCTCCTCCCTCCCTTACCTATTTGAATGTTTGCTATTCCCTGTCTTCCAATACCCTTCCCTTCCCCCCTCCCCCCTCTTCCCCCCTCTTCCCCCAGCCCTCTCCTTAATGGACATTCTCTACCCTTCTCTGTAGCTAAAGTTTCCCCCCTTCTTCTCTCCTCCCCCCCCCCTCCAAAGCCTTGATATCTGGATATGCCTTCCCCTTCTGATTTGAATGACAATTAAGCACTTTCCTGCTCTCCATGTATACCAAATTAGCTCTTTTCATATTAGTTCTGCTATTACTAGGAATTGAGGTGGAGCCCTAATTAACCAGAAAAAGAAAGAGAAGGAGGAAAGAAGAAGAAAAAAAAAAGAAAAGGTAACAAGAGGCAAGGAAGAGAGGGCAAACAAATAGCTGGTAATGGGGATGGAGCGAAGGAAAGAGGGAAGCTATGACACTTTATATAGTACTTTATCTAATCACTTAGCTATCCCGTATTTTGTCCTCATTTATGCATATCGACACCCATTCCTCCCACCTTCTCGTATTTTTTCATAAATCAGCTAGTGGGGGGGGGGGGGGGGATAACAGAAGACAAAGGAACCGAACTATGACAATTCATTATGAATTTTAGAGATCTATATTCTGCTCTCACTCCCCAGGAGGGGAGCAACACAACAAGAAAAATTATGTGTTATACCCTATTTACCAAGGGGAGGAAAAAAAAAAAAAAAAAAACTCAATTCACTCATCCCCCAACAAAAATTATTAGGAGGGGACTGCCCCTCATATAGTGTCAAAATATGTGTGTTATACCCTTTATAAAAAAAAAAAAAAAAAAACCCCAATTCACTCATCCCCCAAATTTTTTTTAGGAGGGGACTACCCCTCGTATAAGTGTCAAAATATATGTGTTATACCCTTTGTAAAAAAAAAAAAAACCCAATTCACTCATCCCCCCATAATTTTTTTTTTTTTTTTTTTTTTTTTTTTTAGATAGGGGATTGCCCCTCGTATAAGTGTCAAAATATGTGTGTTATCCCCTTTAAAAAAAAAAAAAAAAAAAAACCCAATTCACTCATCCCCCAAAAAATTTGTAGGAGGGGACTACCCCTCGTATAAGTGTCAAAATATGTGTGTTATACCCTTTATAAAAAAAAAAAAGGGCAAAAAAAAAAAAAAGGAAAAAAAAGGGGAAGAACCCCCCAAAGGGGGAAAGAGCCACAAGCACCTTCAATATACCAGTCAGTTATCTTAAATGTCCCCCTTTTTTCCCTTTTTTTTCCCCTTCTTTGTGTCCCCTATCTATTCCTCCATTAGCCACAGGTCTCAACTCCCACTCTCTCCCTTCCCCTCCCCCTCCCCCTCCCTCATGGTCTCCTTTGGGATCCCTAAGCTAATTCCCTGGTAGTCTTCCCAACCAATTTGGAACCTCTATCGGTGGGGCTTCTAAAAAATCAAAAAGGGCTATTCTATCTTGATAGTGACGTAAAGTAAAAAAACGTCCATCCCTATTAAATGTTACTGCAAATGGGAAACCCCATCTGTACGTGCATCCTTTACTTTTGGCTAATTCTAGAATAGGTTTCAATGCAGCTCTTCTCTGTAAAGTTCCTTTAGAGATGTCCGAAAAAATCTGTATGTCCATCTCCTCCAGCTTCCAAACTCTAGATTCCCGAGCTTCTCTCAAAATCTTTTCCTTCTGGGAGTAGTAGTGCAGTTTACATATTACATCTCTAGGTTTCTCCTGATCTTTTTTCCTTGGACCTGGTATTCTATGTATCCTGTCCAGTTCTATTTTACCCGGATAGTTCACTCCCAGGATATTTTTGAATAGCATATCAACTGATTCTTCCAGCTGTGAGCTTTTTAATGATTCTGTTAACCCTCGTATTCTCAAATTACTACGGCGACTTCGATTTTCCATGTCTTCCACCTGTAGCTGTAACTTAGCCTCTCTGTCGCCCTGTTGTTCTGTTCTCTTCTCCAGAGCGGACAACCGTTCCTTTATTGAAGCTATTTCTACCTCTTCCTCTCGTTGTCTGGTAGATAATACCTGGATCTCATTTTTGATAAGTTGGATCTCTTTTTTATGTGTCTCCTCAACTCGCCCTACTAACTGTTCCATGTCGGCCTTGGTTGGAAGGGAACATATCATTGCCTTAAATTCAGCTATTTGTGCGGCCCATTGGGCATTCAATGAGGGTATGCTCCCTTCTCTCTGTGTTTTCCGGCTGAGCCCCTCGTCTCTTTCTTGTAAAGGAGACTTAGCCCTAGAGTCTGTCATGCCGCTTGAGTCCCACTCTGTCTGTATCTCCCCTGCCTCCGCCATTGTTACTATTGGTGTCTGGTTCATAGACAGAAATTTCCTTATTTCTCCTTCCGGTTTTCCTAAGTTTTTTACCGTATTTTTTTTCACCTTCCTCTCTTTTGTGAGGGTCATGCTAGCTTCTTTACTTCAGCTGTATATCCTCCACCCGTTTATTCCATACACCACCAATTATAGCAGGTGATAACAGGTGATTGATAGTAGCTATTACAGTCCGGGGATACTTTTGTCCCCTCTCCCCGCCAATCCCACCAGCAAAATAGGTATGTATAGACAGTTCATCAATGAAAAAACGATTACCTTCCCTTGTAAAAATGTTCTCTCTTTATTGGCCGGTTATGTTGCTTTAGCCATCTTCCCTTTCTTCCCTCTCGCTCTCAACTCCATCAGCAGCCACACTTCCCAGCCGGGTGACGGTTCAGTTTTTCCACTCGATACCGCCGATTCACACGGCACGGAGCATCCAGCTATACAGGCAGACATGCAGATAGGCAGGGAATCGGAGCGCATCGCCGCCTCCGCAGCGTTGCGCTGTTCAGACCTCCCACCTTCTTCCTTGCCGTCTCTGAGTGCGGTTTCCAGCTGGCCGCCCCTCCCGCCTTCCAAGCCGATCCTGCCCTCTACCTCGTGGGAGTCTCGGGAGGGCAGGTACTTCCCGGGGCAGCCGAGTCACCAGGGAGGACGGCCCCTTCTCCGTGCACCAACAAGCCGCCAAGAACGCTTCCAGTGGAGCCAGGTAGGGGAACCATTAGCCGCTCTCACTTCTCCTCATAGCTATCCGGACCCTTGGTCCTCCTTCGGGTCGGATTCCCAAGCTTGCAGGGAGGGAGTTCTCATGCGAGGTCTACGGAGCACACCCGTTCATGACCGCTTCCGGTCACGCCCCCCTATTTTTAGCTTTTTCAAGCTCAGTGACACATGTACAGAAATTAAAGAGAGATTAGATTAATTCCTTAAAGACATTTTGATCTAAATCAGCCATTTTGTATACGAATCAAGGCATCTTGTATAGAAATCAGACATCTTGTATATGAGAAAGACGTACTGCCACGTCATTTTCCCCCTCTTGAGAATTTACTGATCACCCTAACTACCTATCCACTCATCAGATCCCTCCAAGGGAGCAGCCCCTTACGCTTGGGACACTGGCCCAGAGGGCAAACCTCAGTGGGGGGTGTCCAAGTCTTGGTAAGGTTCTGAGGCGGAAATTACTTCATACATGGGGGGTTGAGGTGACAGATATCTCATTACAGCATACTCGGCATCATCAATCGCTTCTTATTTTCGTATAGAGTTGAAATAGGTTGTCTCCTTGGCCTTGGTAACCTTTTAGTTGAACACATAATTATCTTTTTTTTTTTTTTTTTTTTATATTTCTTTATTAAATAATTTTCATGTATAAAATTTACATCCAACATTTCAAAGGAAAGCAAAATTCTCACATCGTATTCATCCATTAATCCCATCCCTACCTTTCCTTCTCAAATATATCATTATACTAATTTCGCTCCCCTCCCATCTCTATTGAGTCTCACTCTCTCCCTGAATCAATTTATATTCCTCTGTATGTTTGAAATCTTGCCATTCTTCCCGAATTTCTACCCAATTTCCTTGTTCTTCTTCCCCCCAGCTCCTTAGTAATTCTAAACTTTCTCGTTTTTTCTACCTTTTTGAACCATTCTTTACAGTCTTCTTTTTGCCATTTCAGGGGTATCAGACTTTTAGCGGAATTTAACAAGCGAGGGATTAGTGTTCTCTTGTATGATTTTACTGACATTTTTGCACCATGAAATAAACATCCCCAAGGATCTTCAGGGATATATATGTTTGTAATTTTATTATTCAGGGCTAGTACAGTCCTCCAATATTTTTTAATCTTCGGGCACTCCCACCAAATGTGTGCTATCGTACCCACCTCCGTACATCCTCGCCAGCAGTATTTCGAACTCTCCGCATGGAAACTACCTACTTTGTCTGGGGTATTGTACCATCTGGTGATCAGTTTGTAGTTCATTTCTTCTGTGTTTGTGTCTATTGCTGAACTATGCACAAGTTTTAGACTTTTCTCCCATTGTATCCCCTCTCTACATGGTCCCAGTTCCCCTTCACATTTTTGAGGGCCCTGTTACCTTCTTTTCTGCTATCATTATTTTGTAAATATTTGAGATGGTATTTGTTATCTTGTCCGAGACACACATTTGTTCATAAGGTAATAGTTCTGTCATATCCCTTATTGGCTGCGGTAGTAAACTGACGAAGTGTCTCAACTGAGAGTACCTCCACTCATTAATCTTCCAGTCCACTTTTTTGTGTTTTAGTTCTGTATAAGTTATGATTTTTCCCCTTTCTATTATGTCACCCAGACGTGCGTCCTCATCTACAATCCATTTACCGTGCTCCCTCTCCTCCCCAGGTGAAAAAAAATGTGTATTTTGTAATGGTATCAGTGGGGAGTTATATTTCCAATTTTCTCTCTTGTGTATCGTGTCCCAGATTTTTAGTGCCTGACGTGTGATTGTATGCGCGCAAGTACCTATTTTTCTCATTTTTGAAGGGATCCAGATAATCTTCCCTAATTGTTTATCACTCACAGTGTTTTCTATTTTTACCCAACTTTTATCACTCTCTTTTTTACTCCATTCTATCACCCGTGTAAGAACTATTGCTTGATAATATTTTTTTAAATCCGGCAGTGCTAATCCCCCGTGCCCCTTCCCTTTACTCAGTGTTGTATATTTTATCCTTGGAGGAAATTGCTTGGTGCCTCGGGCCAAGAAGTGGGGTGGGACTTTTACGGGCAAGTGAGTTACATACAATTTATAAAAGGTAATCAAAAATATTTATTTATGTACAATGTTAGGATACAATTATTTATACTTATATCCAGTGCATAGGTGTTTGGGTTATAGACCCAAAGTGTGTTTAGAGGAAGGTAAAGTTTTGGAAAATATCCGTGACATAGGTGAAAAGGGTGACTTTTGTTTTTGGACGTTGTTCTCTGTTTTTTCCAGGCTTGTTGCTTGGAAAAATCTGTTCACAGAGATCCAACTATGGGTCCAAAGCGTGTTTATCCAACGCGTTTCGGCTACTGGGTAGCCTTTTTCAAGGATTATATGGTTATCACCAGTTCTGTGGAAGTAGTGATAAATATTATTTTTATCCTTTATATATATTTATTAGTATATTTATTGTTTATTTATTAGTATATACATACTTTCTCTGTCTATTCTTGCGAGCCTCTTTGTGTCTGGATGAGTTCGCAGCAGGAACCACTATGGTGCAGCCTGAGGAATATATATATATGTATACATTATATATAATGTATTTAGTAAGTTTCTATAGGTTTGAATTATATGTCTGACAACTTACTATATGGTTGTCTTCCAATGTTCTTACGGTTATTGAGTGCAGGGGTTGGTATCCTATTCTTTGCTGAATAGATCTAAGGATACATGTATGTAATATCAATGATTGTGTCGGGTATAGGAGTAGGTTTTTTGGTTGGTTTCTAAGGTACTTACAATCAAAGTAGCCTGTTTCACCTTAATGTAGATGTTTTGGATGTTTTTTCTTTTTTCTTTGGTGTAAGGTACTGAAAGATATTCCCAGATCTTTTGTAAGAATACTTGTATATATATATACGTATTTGTACATGCATATATACAGGCATAAGCATAT
Source organism: Pelophylax lessonae (assembly GCF_965119305.1). Taxonomy (NCBI): domain Eukaryota; kingdom Metazoa; phylum Chordata; class Amphibia; order Anura; family Ranidae; genus Pelophylax; species Pelophylax lessonae. The sequence goes on from NC_138770.1 coordinate 180,150,846, forward strand.
AGGCTTACTCTTATGTAGTAGATACGTGATCAAGGGGCGAAAAAGCCTTTGTCCTCCCGCACAATCATTGAAAGCATAGTAGTCATAGGTATTCAGTCTTGGTAGACTTTCTGTTGTAACATAGAGTACATAAGGTCCAATAAGCTTGTAAGTGCAAGTTTATTTGTGGGTGACTTGTGATATTTACAGTGGATGGTGCATCATCCTTTGAAAAAACTTACTATTTTTAGGTGGTTTGTTCCTCTCTAAAAATTCTAAACAACACTAAATGTTATAAAAGAATATCACCGGTTATGACCAACACCTTCAAAGAAGATTTCTACAAAAAACTGGACAAAGCTCTCAATGCAGGGACAATCACGGAAACTCTATGGAACTTCATGAAGATCCAACATCCACGAACACCGACTTTCTACGCACTCCCAAAGGTGCACAAAGACAAACTAAATCCACCTGGCAGACCCATAGTCTCAGGAAATGGAAACATCACCGAGACTACAAGCCAGGTAATAGACACACACCTCAAACCATACGTGACCAACCTACCCTCTTATACAAAGGACACGATACACCTCCTTCAAATCTTGGAAGATATGACCATACCCAAAACAGCATTTCTTATTACAGTCGACGTAGAATCACTGTACAATAATATCCCGCACAAAAAAGGAATAGATATCATCAAAAGAACACTCAGCCAAAGAAGCGACCACGAATCCAAGTTCAATGACTTCATCATTCAGATGCTGGAATATATCCTCAACCACAATTTCTTCACCTTTGATGGTAACTACTATTTGCAGACATGTGGCGTAGCGATGGGCACAAGTTGTGCCCCATCCTACGCCAATATCTACCTAGGAGACTGGGAAAGGGAATTCCTAATCAACGAAGAAAACTACATATACACTGACCATATAATATTATGGCAAAGATATCTAGACGATATTCTGATCGTCTGGGATGGACCGGAAGAACTAATAGAAGGATGCCTAAAAAAGATGAATACCAACAGTCATAATATGTTCTTCACGTCAAATTACAGTAACACAAAAGTAGCATTTCTGGATACTTGGATAATGAAGGATGAAATTGGCCAAATACAAACAACACTCTACAGGAAAGATACTGCAGGAAATACGATCTTACACGCCTCCAGTTTTCACCCTACCCCACTCAAAAGAGCTATCCCATATAGCCAATATCTTAGACTTAAAAGAAATTGTACTGTGGACAAAGACTTTCAACAGGAAGCAAGACTCCTAACTGAAAGACTCATGGAAAGGGGATACACAAAAAGTGGCCTCAGAAAAGCCTATAACAAAGCCAACATACTACCAAGACAACAAATTCTATTCAAAAAGAAAAAAAGAGATACTGCGAAGGAAAGTGATAACACACGGATCATAATGAGATACACTAACGAATATCCAAAGATCAAAAGAATATTACAAAAACACTGGTCTATACTTAAGGAAGACCCAACACTAAAACATCTCATTCCTGATACCCCAAAAATCACATACCGAAAAGCAGGTTCCCTACAACAGAACTTCACACATAGTGAATATAAAGAGGGAAGCAGGAAAGACCCCTGCAAAGCCAAAGGAACATTCCCTTGTGGAAGTTGTGCCCAGTGTAATGTGATTCAAAAATGTATTGACACAATACTCCCTAACGGTGAAGAATTCAAGCCTAAACACTTTGTAAACTGAAGAACTAGAGGAGTAGTATACCTCATGCGCTGCGAATGTGGATCGTACTACGTAGGGAAAACTAAACAAGAGATGGGAAAGAGAATAAATAAACACATAAACAGTATGGAGTTATGTAATCCTTACCTCCCCCTGGGGAGACATGTGGTATACCAACATGGCTACAAAATGCCAAAAGTGACATTTATTGCACTCGAGAGGATACACATTCCACACAGAGGGGGAGACTGGAACAAAAGACTCCTCCAAATGGAAACAAGATGGATACAACGCCTAAAGGCAACTAAAGCACCAGGCCTTAACGAGATTGAAAGCTTCCGTCCCTTTTTGGAAGGTTTCTTGTCGGGAAAAACAGATTGAATGCAATATCTTATACCAAAAAACAGAAATCACTTCCATCCATTTATAAAAAACCTTGTACATAGCTCCCTGGATGAGAAAACAAATGTGATACCTACCCTACAGGATATTACAACAATGGACTTATTCACCAAAACCTACAACCCAAATGAAAACCATTTTTTTCATTTATTTTATACTTTTTCATCCATTCACAAAAATTCTTGTATATAGCTCCCCTAATGAAAAAACAATGTGATATCCACCTTACAGGATACCATAATTGCAAATGTTCTTATCCACCTACAAACCAAATCTCCTATATATAAGAAATATATATAGGAACATTGAATTTTTTACTGTCATTTAATAACAAGAAACCCCCTCTTCTTTCCCCTTCCCTCCCCTCCCCCCTCCCTTTCTCTCCCCCCTTTCCCCCCCCCTTTCCCCTACCCCTCTTATTCGCTTCCCAGAATACACCATAAGTCTGATCGCCCCCCATACAAACCAGAGAATGAATATATTTTAAAACTGCTGTTAAAACTAAACTGAAGATCGTTTGACTATATTATCTATTATTATTTTTGTATAAATATGATTATTTATGATTTCTTCTTGACCATATAATTGTACTCTGTCACCACTCTGAGCCTCCCACCCGCCTGGTTAAATCGCACCCGGCACGGTAAACCCCTGGATAGCCAGGGGTTAAGATGGAACTCTGGGACAAACCATCTCCCTCAACAAGATCCCCCCTCCGGAGATCTTGGTTCCTCCTCTCCGTGTCGGCGGCCAATCCGCAAAGACGGACCACCGGATGCGCGCGCACCCTCGGGCGCATGCGCAGTAACCGGAGATCGCGTCTATTGCGCAAGAAGCCTAGTACGTGCAGGACCTACGGCGCCTGCGCGACGGGCTTTATAAGGCCGGGGAACCAGCGTCTCTCCACTCCTTCACACTGAAGGGACTGGAGAAGACAGAACAGCAGCACGAGGAACAAACCACCTAAAAATAGTAAGTTTTTTCAAAGGATGATACACCATCCACTGTAAATATCACAAGTCACCCACAAATAAACTTGCACTTACAAGCTTATTGGACCTTATGTACTCTATGTTACAACAGAAAGTCTACCAAGACTGAATACCTATGACTACTATGCTTTCAATGATTGTGCGGGAGGACAAAGGCTTTTTCGCCCCTTGATCACATATCTACTACATAAGAGTAAGCCTATATGCTTATGCCTGTATATATGCATGTACAAATACGTATATAAGTATTCTTACAAAAGATCTGGGAATATCTTTCAGTACCTTACACCAAAGAAAAAAGAAAAAACATCCAAAACATCTACATCTACATCTACATTAAGGTGAAACAGGCTACTTTGATTGTAAGTACCTTAGAAACCAACCAAAAAACCTACTCCTATACCCGACACAATCATTGATATTACATACATGTATCCTTAGATCTATTCAGCAAAGAATAGGATACCAACCCCTGCACTCAATAACCGTAAGAACATTGGAAGACAACCATATAGTAAGTTGTCAGACATATAATTCAAACCTATAGAAACTTACTAAATACATTATATATAATGTATACATATATATATATTCCTCAGGCTGCACCATAGTGGTTCCTGCTGCGAACTCATCCAGACACAAAGAGGCTCGCAAGAATAGACAGAGAAAGTATGTATATACTAATAAATAAACAATAAATATACTAATAAATATATATAAAGGATAAAAATAATATTTATCACTACTTCCACAGAACTGGTGATAACCATATAATCCTTGAAAAAGGCTACCCAGTAGCCGAAACGCGTTGGATAAACACGCTTTGGACCCATAGTTGGATCTCTGTGAACAGATTTTTCCAAGCAACAAGCCTGGAAAAAACAGAGAACAACGTCCAAAAACAAAAGTCACCCTTTTCACCTATGTCACGGATATTTTCCAAAACTTTACCTTCCTCTAAACACACTTTGGGTCTATAACCCAAACACCTATGCACTGGATATAAGTATAAATAATTGTATCCTAACATTGTACATAAATAAATATTTTTGATTACCTTTTATAAATTGTATGTAACTCACTTGCCCGTAAAAGTCCCACCCCACTTCTTGGCCCGAGGCACCAAGCAATTTCCTCCATTTTAGATACATAGGGACGGAGGCAAAAAACTACTGCTCTGCTACAGGATCAAAACAAACCCCCTCTTGTATATTTTATCCTTGACTTTTTATTTTTCCAAATAAAACAGGTTATGAAGGTTTAAAGTGTCTTGAAGAATACCTGTGGGATTGGGATTGGTAGCATTTGGAATTTGTATGATATTTTAGGAAGAATTGCTATCTTTATCATATTTATTCTCCCTATCCATGAATAGATCCTTGGGGTTAGTTTATTCATCTCAGTTTTTATTTCGTTTAGCAAGGGGAGAAAATGTGCCTTATATAGTTTGTCTAGAGTGGGTGTTAATTTAATTCCCAAATATTTTATTTCGTCATTTCTCCATGTGAAATGGAATTCACTTTTTAACCTCTCTTTTTCCTGCTTACTTATGTTAATACTCAGTATCTCTGATTTTTTTTTTTTGATTAATTTTCAAATTTGATAATTCCCCATATTGTTTCAAGGTTTTAATTATATTTGGCAGCGTAATCCTTGGGTTGGAGATATAGAGCAGAACGTTGTCTGCGAAAGCAGAGACCTTGTGCTCCACATGTCCAACCTTCACCCCTCTAATATCTGGGCACCCTCTGATCGTTGCTAACAGAGGTTCGAGGGAGAGTACAAACAACATTGGGGACAGGGGGCATCCTTGTCTTGTTCCATTGAACATTTGAAAAGGCTCGGACAGTGATCCATTTTTTTTAACTTTAGCTGTCGGGTGATTATATAATGTTTTAATCCATGCCATCATTCTGGGTCCTATTCCCAACTCCTCTAGGATACTTATCATAAACTCCCAGTTGACCCTGTCAAATGCTTTTTCAGCGTCTATTGACAGTATCAGACTTGGGGGGGTCTTTTTTTGACATTTGTTTCATCAAAAGGATTGTTCTTATCCCGTTGTCTCGCCCCTGTCGCCCTGGTATGAAACCCACTTGGTCGCTATGTACCCACTCCTTCATTAGACCCTTCATCCTTGTTGCTAGTATTTTTGTGAATAATTTTACATCCACATTGAAGAGTGAAATAGGTCTATAGCTCGAGCAAATTAATGGGTCTTTCTCTTCTTTTAAGATGACAGTGATTGATGCTAGAAGTGCTTCTTTGCTCATTTCAAACTGGGTACCTAATCCGTTCAAGTAGCCTTTCAATCTCGGGACTAACAACTCCCTATATTTTTTATAGTAGTTGATTGTGAACCCATCAGGGCCTGGGCTTTTTCCTGAGCTGGTTTCTTTTATGGCCCTCTCTTATGGCCCTCTCTATCTCCTGGTCTGTGATTGGTGCCTCCAGTAGTATTAGTTTTTCCTCCTCAACCCTTGTCATCTTGACATTTCTTAAATATTCTTTAATTTTTACACTCCTGACCGGATCATCTCCCTGTCTGTCCTCTCCTCTTACTGAATATAAATTCCCATAATATTTTTGGAATTCCTTTGCTATCCCAGATGTTGTATGGATTATTCCCCCATTTTTGCTCTTTATTTTATCTATGAAATTCACGGCTTTCTTTTTTTTCAGGGCTCTTGCCAAATTTTTCCCAACTTTATTGCTCTCAATATATTTCTCTTTTGCGCTCTTGTTGAATTCCTGTCTGATTTCCTGTTCTAGCAAATCCTTCAGTTCTTCTCTTTTTACCTCTAATAGATTATTAATGTCTCGATCGTGGGTTCTTTTATGTTCTTGTTCCAGTTTGAAGACTTCGGCCATCAATCTGTTCTTATCTTTTATCCTCTCCTTTTTCCTTTGTACGCCTTTGGAAATTAATATACCCCTCATGTAGGCCTTATGTGCTTCCCATATGAACTTTTTCGATGATTCCTCAATATCATTTATTTGGAAGTAAAGTTCCAACTCTTTCTCTACTTCTTTCCCCCACTTTTTATCCCTTAACAGTTCTTCGTTAATCTTCCATGCATCCATTTTAGGTTGTTCTCTACTAATTTTCATCTTGACTGTGATGGGTGTGTGATCTGACCAGGTCCTAATCCCAATCCTTGCCTCGATTACTCTTTCAATCCATCTATGTTCTATTAACACATAGTCAATTCTCGAATATGTTCCATGTGCGTTTGAAAAACAGGTGTAATCCCTTTCTTTTGGATGGAGAATTCTCCAAATATCCGCCAATTGATTTTGAAATAAATTTTCCTTGATTTTCCTTGTCTGATAGTATTTACTCTTTTTTGATTTTGTAGTAGTATCTATTTTTGGATTGAGGCAAAGGTTGAGGTCTCCGGCCATTATCACCCCTCCCTTTTTAAAGGTCATCATGTTTCCCAATACCTTTCCCAAGAAGTCTACCTGTCCCTCGTTGGGACTGTATATATTAACTACTGTAGGGATGATCGAACTTTAGAAAAGTTTGGTTCGGCCAGAACACCCGAACTTCCCGAAAGTTCATTTCGGATTCCAGAACCCCATTGATATCAATGGGACCCGAACTTCTGGATTCCAAAAACACCATTTTGAAGCCCTAGAACCCAATAAATGCCCCTAAAAAGTGCCTAGGGTTCTGGGTCATGCCCCAGGGACTATGAATCAGGCAAAAAAAGTTCTTAAAAATTGTAGTTTTTGATAGAGAGCCAATAATTGAAAAAATTATTGAAAAAAATGAGATTTCTTTGGATTTAGTGTCTGGGGGTCTAAAAAGTGTACCTGTGAAGTTTCAGCTCTGTAGCATGTCCAGATAATTTTTCTTAGAATTTCAGTAGTGCAGGGATGGTGTTACCCTCCTTTCACACCTGGGCGTTTTTGTTTCAGGCGTTTTTCAGGCGTTTTTTGGGCGTTTGGAGGCAGGCATGACATCTGAGCTTCTGTATAGGGGCACACATATATATATGTGTGTATGTATATATAAATATATGTGTGTGTATATATATATATATATATATATATATATATATATATATATATATATATATACCCCTAACCCAAAATCTGCATAGTGGGGTCACCCTGACATGTTAGAGTTCGGTCACCCTGGTATGGCAGGCTAAGTCAGCTAACTACATTACGGTCACCCTGACATGTTAGAGTTCGGTCACCCTGGTATGGCAGGCTAAGTCAGCTAACTACATTACGGTCACCTTGACATGGAAGAGTTCGGTCACCCTGGTATGGCAGGCTAAGTCAGCTAACTACATTACGGTCACCTTGACATGGAAGAGTTCGGTCACCCTGGTATGGCAGGCTAAGTCAGCTAATTACATTATGGTCAACCTGACATGTTACAGTTCGGTCACCCTGGTATGGCAGGCAGAGTCAGTTAGCTACATTACGGTCACCCTGACATGTTACAGTTCGGTCATCCTGGTATGGCAGGCTAAGTTAGCTAACTACATTACGGTCACCCTGACATGTTACAGTTCGGTTACCCTGGTATGGCAGCCTCAGGCAGAGTCACCTAAACTACACTACGGTCACCCTGACACTTAAAGGTATCCCTACAGAAACTACATTATTGAATCTAACTATAGTGGTATATTGTACCCTAACTACACTGCATATCCCTTTCCTCACACTAAAGGAACAGCTCCATTACAGCAGGAGTAACACTAATGCTTCCACTCTCTTCCACAGCCCCTGTATTACAGTGCTAGAGGTTTGGTGGGGCTATGTTATATACTGTGGGGCGTATTCACTACTGATTGGCCTCTGGACCCCGTAGTCACTCCAATCACATTCCTAGCATCCTCCTGCCCCATCAATTGGCTTTTACTGACGTTTCTGGTCCAATCACGGGCTTTTAAAGCCCAGTTCCTGTCCCATTACATTTTGGGCGGTTCTGGTGGCCGAATTCCGAACTTTTACTGCAAAAAGTTCGGAATTCAGCCGAATTTCGAACAGCCAATGTTCGGGTCGAACCGATGGTCGACCCGAACCGTTCGATCATCCCTATTAACTAGTGTGACTTCCTCCTCCATATAGCTTCCCTTTCAGGAAGAGAAATCTTCCCTCTGGGTCTGCTAGCCTATCTTCAATAACAAATCTAACGCCTCTGGCAAGGCCAATGGCGACACCCTTAGATTTCTAGAATGAATCTGCGTAGTACCAAATGGGATGACTTCGGGAGTATAACCTGATATTGGATGCATGGGTTATGTGGGTCTCCTGTATAAATATTATGTCGGCTTTTAAGTAATTAATTCCCCCAAAATTTTTTTCCTCTTGACTGGTAAGTTCAGTCCTGGCACATTATATGACATTAGATTAACTACCACCATTTCCTCTTTTTATTCCCCCCTCTGTTTTCACTCCCCTTGTCTTTCAACTGTAATCTTCTAAGAGCTGGTATTTCTATAAGGTTCGAGGAACTTTGTTGTTTAGTCTGTTTCTTATAGGAGTAGTTTATTGTTTTTTTGAGTTTGTTTTTTCCTCCTTCCCTCCCTCTACCACCCCTACCCTCCCATCTCCCCCCTCCCCCATCTACCCCATTCCCATCCCTCGGCATAGTGGGTACCTAGCCATCTCCCTTTCCTTAGCTAGGATAGTCGATTTGCCTCCTCCCCATTTCGATCGACATTTCCCAGGGGTTGAGCTCTGTCTTTGCTCGCCTGTCCCCTCCTTCTTCCCAATTTCTGGGGTGATGGTTGGTACACGCTAATGCCTACATGGAGCCATCCTCTTTAATCTCTTTCTAGTTTTACTCTCATTTTTCCTCCCCCTCCCATCAGCTTCCCCCCCACCCCCTCACTCGAGTTCCCCCCCCCCCCCTATCCAGTCTTTAATTTCTTGTTTTCTTTAGGCTTAGGTTCTTCTTATTTTTCATCTGCTCCTGGTTGTCTTCTTCTGTTTCCTCCTGATCTGTCCACCTAGGTATATCCATTACTGGTATATTTAGAGTATCACAGAATACCTGGATGTCTTCTGGGAATTTTAGTAATACAGTCCTCCCTTCTTTCCGTGCAACCAGGCCCGCGGGGGGGCTCCAGAAATATTGTATATTTTGTTTCTTTAAGACTTCCACCACTGGTTTTAAGATGTGTTTTCTGTTAATAGTTTCCTGTGCAAGATCTGGAAATACTTGTAGGTATGCTCCTTCGTATTTCAATATAGGTCTGTCTCTCATTTTTTCCCAGATCTGAGCTTTCACCTCATACTTATGAAATCTTGCTATCACATCTCTTGTTTTCTCTCTTAGTGTGTTTGCTGGTTTCCGTATTCTGTGGACTCTTTCAAATTCTATTTTATCTGTGATTTCTTTACCCAGAAGTGGATTAAATACACTCTCCAGCATTTCTTCTATATTTTCGTCTTTTCCCTTCTCTGGTAGACTTCTAATCCGTAGGTTCTTCCTTCTGTTTCTATTCTCTTGGTCTTCTATTTTATATATAGCATATTTCTCTGTTCTAACTGTATTTTCTTCATTTGGTCCCTTAACTTTTTCAACCTTTTCCCGTGAGTGTCAATCCTCGTTTCTGTTTCCTCTACTCTGGTCAGGATATGTCCTAAATCTCCATGGAGGGTGGCCATTTCCGTTTTAATTGATCTCTCCAGGTTAGCAAACATTTCCACCATCTCAGATTTTGAAGGTGGACAGTCCTTTGTTCTTTGTTCCTCCTCTTTCCCCATTTCACTGTCCCCCAGTGTACGTGTACTCTCTCTGGATAGATCCAGACTCTCCTCTCCACTTGCTCCTGCAAATTTTTGTCCTTTAGTTTTTTTACTTCCCTCTGTATTTTTTTTGGTCTTACAACTGGTTAGTTTTCTGGTACCAAGTTTTGTCCTATCCCTTCTGGGGTCATATACATTTTAATAGTCAAATAAAAAAGCACCACAGTGAGAGACATAAATGCCCTATATGTACTGGGCACTAAACCGTTAAGGGACCTATCGGAAATCCAAATGGTCTCTAATTATAAGTAGGGAGCCACCGCAGCCAACATATTATTGTAAAGGAAAATTGTGAGGGGCCATAGTGAACCCCTGGAAACGGCTGCATGAAGGGATGCTCAAACCAACTTAGTGAAATTTATCAAAAAACTTTATTGATCAAAAAGACACACTGTCTGAAAATACCCCAACGTTGGGGAACAATACAAAAATATAAATGGTGCAAATTGTTAACAACCATCAACAAACAAGACACATAAAAACAATGACTCACACTCACAAAGCCGGCCTCACGTTCACACCAGAAGTTCTGACCAGCAGGCGCATGGGCGTACAGCATATATTCCTTACCGGAATATGTGAATGCTGCTAACCCATGGGACTGCTGGTCGGCATGCCACGGTATAATGATTCAACTTGATATATAAACGGCTGATAAAGCTTCACCAAAATGCACAAAAGTCACGGACAAAATACAGTATGGTCCTGAGTGGTCAATTTAGTACTTTTTTGGCCAGCATTACAGTAATTCTAGAGTCCAGGTGACAGACAGTCATGAATGTTGAAAATACTGGTAGACCATTCAGACAGACTAAGCCTTAACACTTCTGCTCATTAGTAATTCAACGGTTAGGGAATCTTGGTTTCCAGGGGCACTTCACAGTGATAAGAGAGAGTGTCCAAAGGAATGTCTGCATACCAAATGGGATATTTTATGTCCCCCATCCCCCATCCTTTGGGGTTACTCTCGGTATACCATTTCCTGGAGCAGAAATACCCACTAAAGGGACCACAAAATGAATTCCTTCTGGAATTGCTCGAGTTCTCTCTACTAAACAATGTTTTTCAATTTTCCAACCACTTCTACCAGCAAATTAGAGGTACGGCCATGGGTGCCCCTTGGGCACCTTCTTATGCGTGCCTACACCTCGGCATGTGGGAGGAAGAAGTGGTGTACACCTCGTCTATGTACCTCAGCCATGCTTTGACCTGGCTGAGGTACATAGACGACGTGCTCATGGTTTGGGCAGGTACACCACTTGATTTGGAGCAATTCATGGCGGAGCTTAATGCCAATCGGCGTAACATCAGATTGACCTACACGGTAGATAAGAAAATTATCTCCTTCTTAGATTTGAATATTGAGCTTAAAGACGGAAAATTGGACACTACTACCTTCCGAAAACCAACGGCCGCCAATACCCTCCTTAGGGCCGATAGTCATCACCCAACTAGCCTTAAAATTGGGATCCCTGTGGGACAATTTATCCGCATTAAGCGTAACTGCTCATCCGGTGAGGATTATCTGCGAGAATCTAGAGAACTCTATGCGAGATTTCGCGAAAGAGGTTACTCGCACCGGGTGATCAGGAGGGCTAGAAGGAAGGCAGCGGTAAGAGATAGAAGCGAGCTTTTGGCTCAAAATAAACCAAAATCTGAAAATCCCAATCTACCACGCTTAATTACCAAGTATGGTTGCCATTGGAATAAGGTGGGACAAATACTTCAATCACACTGGCATATACTACAAAAGGATGAACGATTAAAAAATATAGTGGGCCCACGACCACTGCTAACAGCCAAAAGAGCTACAAACCTTAATGATCATCTGGTACGCTCTGAGTTTGTCCAAGTACCTAAAACCAACTGGCTTACGCAATTACAGCCTCTAAAAGGAATGTATCCTTGTGGTCATTGTCAGATATGCTGCCATGTGATAAAGTCACAGGTCTATACTGACTCACAAGCAAGAGTGACCTATAGGGTCAAATCCTTCATAAATTGCTCCACTACCAGAGTACTATACATCATAGAGTGCCCATGCCATAAAATGTATGTGGGAAAAACTAAAAGGCAATTGCGCATTAGAATAGGGGAACACCTAAAAAGCGTACGCCTCAAGGAAGAGACCCCTATCGGCCTACACTTCGCCGAGAAGCACAACGGCGATCCCTCAGGCCTGAAGGTGATGGGTTTCTGGGCCTTAAAGATATCGCCCAGAAGAGGCGATTTCGATAAAGTCCTTTTAAAAGAAGAGAAGGCTTGGATCTTCCGTCTTCAGACGCTAATACCTTTAGGCCTAAATACCGACATGAGCCTCCGCATCTTTCTTGAGCCGTAGAACTCTTGAGCTAGCTTTGCCATGAGGGTCTACGATAGGGTAAAAGTCTAAATAGGGAAGTGTATGAAAGGTACTACACTAAGCTATGGCACTGTGAATTCGTTGGGGTACAATGTACCTATCCCCCCCTGCCCTATCAGTGGATATTATATCAACCAGTACCTTTGGTATATTTTTATAAATCATGGGTATTTCTCCTCCAGTTGGCCTCTCCCTGACTTAAATTGCAATTGTTCCTTATACATAGGGCCAATTCATTTATGCACTTAGCCATCTGAAAATTATGGTAATCAATAATATAAATATACTAATGACTCTCTCTTCACGATATGGGTTCTCGTGTACCGTGAGCCCGTGTCTGTATTCCATGTCAACTGTAAAGGCAAAAAAAATCTCTCTGAAAGAATGTTTAGTTTCTGATGCTTAGTAACATTCAGGCTGCAGGCTATTTTTCGATTAGTATTTATCGTATTAAGACATCTGCAGTCTTGACTAAATCTTATGTCCACCTATCTAGACTATTATGTTAAGGCCGAGCTAATTGCGGCAATAATAGATGCAAAGGCTATGTGACCTGCGGGAAAAGTTTGTGCTTTTTACTAGAGTCACAGTAGTATCCTCATCTAATACCTAGATTGGCCAAAGGCACTGAAGTATGAATGTATCTTAATGCCGAGCTATGCTTTGACACAAGATAATGCAGTCCTGAAGGACCTCTGAATTCTGTCCTGGAGCCACGCCATAGTCGTCAATAAATATAAAACACTACAGCATTACCTATCTTTTACCACAAGATGGAGCTAAACCATCCGGTTTTTAATTATACAGGAAGTAGTAATGGAGGAATGTCTGTTGTGCTGCCACCTGACAGCACTTACCAATCAGGATATTTCACTACTTATTGACCTTCCCCACTATGCAATGACGTCCTGACGAAGCGTGCGTCACGCACGCGAAACGCGTTGACGTCACACGCCGGCCCCACGCCACCCGGAAGAGCCACCTATGCGTTCCAGCTCCTGCTCAAGGCGCGGTTGTTTGGCGCCATACGGAACACGCAGCCTCCTCGAGGCATGCCGGAGCTGAACCCGAGCACCAAGCTTACACCCTGACAGCATCCCAAGATGAACATTGGAAGCCTCCCCATCAGATGCCATAGGAATACGGTGAGCCTACATTGCTGATCGAAGGGGGATAGAGAAAGGGCAGTACACACCTGGCTGCACTGGGTCTACAGTACATGTGATGCTATTAAGTGAACGGCCATACTGGCCAAACAGCAAACACTCATAAACAGTGTATACAGCCTAATCAAGGTGTGAGCCTGCGCAGCCATCTTATGATACTGCGTCTCTCCCCAGCTCCCGTACCTGCATCTGCAAAACTAGGAGAGACTCTTTGGTGCACGGTGACCAATGACGGTCTGTTATTGCCATCCCAAATCTTAGAGGACCCTCACTTACCCTCTTTGAGGACATCTATCAGAGTCCAAATAATTTGTCTTACCAGCTTCAAACATAAAATATCCCATTTGGTATGCAGACATTCCTTTGGACACTCTCTCTTATCACTGTGAAGTGCCCCTGGAAACCAAGATTCCCTAACAGTTGCATTACTAATGAGCAGAAGTGTTAAGGCTTAGTCTGTCTGAATGGTCTACCAGTATTTTCAACATTCATGACTGTCTGTCATCTGGACTCTAGAATTACTGTAATGCTGGCCAAAAAAGTACTAAATTGACCACTCAGGACCATACTGTATTTTGTCCATGACTTTTGTGCATTTTGGTGAAGCTTTATCAGCCGTTTATATATCAAGTTGAATCATTATACCGTGGCATGCCGACCAGCAGTCCCATGGGTTAGCAGCATTCACATATTCCGGTAAGGAATATATGCTGTACGCCCATGCGCCTGCTGGTCAGAACTTCTGGTTTGAGTGTGAGTCATTGTTTTTATGTGTCTTGTTTGTTGATGGTTGTTAACAATTTGCACCATTTATATTTTTGTATTGTTCCCCAACGTTGGGGTATTTTCAGACAGTGTGTCTTTTTGATCAATAAAGTTTTTTGATAAATTTCACTAAGTTGGTTTGAGCATCCCTTCATGCAGCCGTTTCCAGGGGTTCACTATGGCCCCTCACAATTTTCCTTTACATTTTAATAGTCCCTGGGCTTGCTGTAACCTTTGCAGGTTTCCCTGTCCCCTCTTTTGTCTGTTTGGTCTTCATTTTTGTCCTGGGGATTCCTTTTTGTTGCCCCAACCAGGCTAGTCAGGGGTTATTATTTGGGTTAGGTCCTGCCGCAATTAAGTCCATTTCCAGGGAGAGTTAAAACTAGCACCTCCCTTGGAGGGAGATCTTGTGGGGTGTGTCGTATGATTTCCCTTAGATCTTTCAAATTTTTTTTCCAATTTCCTTTCCAGGACAGATCCCAACCAGCACCTGAAGCAGGGTTAGAGAGTAGAGGAGAGACTCTGACCGACACCTTTTTTGAAGAGAAAAAAAAAAAAAGGACACCCAAATACTCCTTTCAGGTTCAATCCGGTAGTTTCCAACTAGTGGGCTTACTCAGGTAAAATTGCAAAAGATCAACTCGGATGGGAAGACCAACGTCTCCAGTTGTTTCTCATATACTCAAGCCCAGAGCTCCCAAGCTCCTCTGGGCGGGTTTAACAGATTTTTCTCCGTTTAACTACTCATAGAGCATTAACCTCAATGAGATTTTTATGATACAAGCTCTAAAGTCCAAGGGAACTAGGAGGTACTAGGAGGTTTCCTACTCATTCACCTCGACTCCTCACACACCCTGTCTTCACAGTTTTAACTATGTCGAAGCTTCTCATTTCTACATATTGGTAGGGGGTCCACAGTTCATTTTAGTTATGGTTGCTAGGGTTGTGGATCCTCTCCTCTTCCACTGTCCACCCCTGTCTTATTATGGTTTCAGTCTTTTTCCCTTCAACATCTGATTTAGGGGTTAATAATCAAATACTGCAGCCATACATCCAATGCCACAGATCTTTAATTAGTTACAGTCTGTCATGGCATCATTGTGGCATTGTGGCACGAAACAAAAGTTCACCAACAGAGTGCCCCTGGGTGTAAGTGCTTGCAGTATTTCAATCACACAAGGAGGGAGATAAGAAGAGAAAGAAAAAAAGGGGGGGCTTTCACCCTCTCACCGCTCCTTGCACTTTAGCCTCATTTTTGTCCCTTGCTGCTGGACAGGGTCTCGAGTCCCTCGTTCCACCTCCTGCACTCCTCTCCGTCACTCGCCTGCGCCGGACCGAGTGCCCCGGCTACTTCAGCTGCCTGCCTGGCCACGTACTCCCAAGCCGCCTGCTCGCTCTGCTCTCTGCACTCCTGTGTCTAGCCAAGCCTCCGCCCCCTCCGCTCTTGGGCTCGGCTTCGGCTCAGCTTCACCGCACGTTCTCCCGCGGCAGCTTCTCCCAAATCGGACAAGAGGCACTGGTGCAGGGTTCCACGGGGGGCTTGTCCTGGAAGCAGAGGATGGAGAGAGGGGGGTCCCGGGAGGTTAAAGGTAGCCGCTCATGGGGGCTGGAAGATTGAAAGCTCCCAGCATCATCTCTCCAGATGGCTATCCACGAGGCTTCAGCACGCATACTGAACTGGCGCCATTGACAGGCTCCTCCCCCCTACTCCCGTGTCGGAAAGCATTATTTCTTACATCATATTTATCAATTTGTCCCACCTATGCCTTTCCTTCTCAGGACTATCGTTGTAATAATTTCCCTCATAGTGTTTTCTATTTTTACCCAGCTTTTATCACTCTCTTTTTTACTCCATTCTATCACCCGTGTAAGTACTGATGCTTGATAATATTTTTTAAAATCTGGTAGTGCTAACCCCCCTTGCCCCTTCCCTTTACTCAGTGTTGTATATTTTATCCTTGGCTTTTTAGCTTTTTCCAGATGAACTGGGTTATCAAGGTTTTAAGTGTCTTAAAAAATACCTGTGGGATTGGGATTGGTATCATTTGGAATTTATATGATATTTATATGACATTTTAGGAAGAATTGCCATCTTTATCATATTTATTCTCCCTATCCATGAATAGATCTTTGGGGCTAGTTTATTAATCTCTGTTTTTATTTCATTTAACAAGGGGAGAAAGTTTGCCTTATACAGTTTGTCTGGAACAGATGTTAATTTAATTCATAAATATTTTATTTCGTCCTTTCTCCATGTGAAGTGGAATTTGCTTTTTAACCACTTGCCGCCCGCCCGCCGTCAATTGTTCTGGGAAGACGTCATATGACGTGATCCCAGAAAAGCAGGGCAGGCGCGCGATCTTGTGCGCGCCGCCCTGCACTGCCGGTGTCGGCGTGTCCCCGGGACACCCCCCGTCACCGGCAGGGGGGAAACAGCCAATGGGCATGGCTGTTTCCCACGTGATCGGCTGTGTTCCAATGACACAGCCGATCACAATACAGGAGCCCGGAAGATGACCGCGCATGCGTGATCGGGAGCGCGCAGCGCGGTCATGTCAGTGGCGCTGTGTTCCGTAGGAACACAGCTAGTCACCGGCAGTAGTAAACAGTCACTGACAGTGACTGTTTACTATGTGATCGGCTGTGAATCCATTCACAGCCGATCACAAAATGTAAACAAAGAGCAGTAACTCACTGTTACTAGCTCTTCTCCCCTCACACAGTTTCTAGTGTGAGGAGAGCAGAGCTAGAAACAGTGAGTTACTGCTCTGTACACCTGTCACAAAGTAAAATCACACAAATAAATGTCCCCACACAGTCCTCAGCCCCCCCCCCCCCCCAATTGCACCTGTCACCCAAGAGTCACCTCATCAGTGCCCAGAAATTGACACCCATAAGGCTACGTTCACATGTGAGCGCAGCGATCGCGGGCAGAATCACAGCGATTCTGCCCGCGATCCGGAAATCATTGCAAATTGCGGGACGCCTGTGCGTTGCCAGTGATTTGCAATAGCACCCCAAACGATGTGCGATGCCGCGATTTCCACCTGCTGAATCGCGGTAACATCACGCAAACAACGCATGAAGCCCAAAAAAGGTACAAGAGCTTCTTTGGGGCATCATGCGTTGTTTGCGTGATGTTACCGCGATTCGACAGGCAGAAATCGCTGCAACATCGCACAGCATTTGTAGGGTGCTATTTCAAATCACAGGCAACGCACAGGCGTCCCGCGATTTGCAATGATTTCTGGATCGCGGGCAGAATCGCAGTGATTCTGCCCGCGATCGCTACGCTCACATGTTCACCGGTCACCAGAGACTGCCATCAGTACCACCGTGCACCATCGCCCGTCACCTGTCACCCATCAGTGACCATCGCCCGTCACCTGTCACCCCGTCAATCACCGTCACCTGTCACCCCATCAGTCATCTGTCACCCTATCAATCATCGTCACTTGTCACCCCATCATTGATCGTCACTTGTCACCCCATCAATCATCATCACTTGTCACCCCGTCAGTGATTGTCATCTGTCACCCCATCAATCATCGTCACTTGTCACCTCATCAATCATCGTCACCTGTCACCTCATCAATCATCGTCACCTGTCACCTCATCAATCATCGTCACCTGTAACCCCATCAATCATCGTCACCTGTCACCCCATCAGTCATTGTCACCTGTCACCCCATCAGTCATCGTCACCTGTCACCCCATCAGTCATCGTCACCTGTCACCCCATCAGTCATCGTCACCTGTTTGCCATATACATGCAACCACTTACCGACCGCCTAACGAATATATGCGTCGGCCATTAAAAGCTAAATACTGGGGTTATGGCAGCAGATAGCTGCCATAACCCCGGTATTTTTTGAAACGGCGGGCGGTCAGCTTTCAGATAAGGGTGGTCTCAATGGCGGATTCGCCACGGAATTACCCTTACGGTGCAGGGGAATAGGTGCCCCCCCCCCCTCCTGCCGCGTCCCAGACGTTTTCCCAGCTTACCGGACCCGCCGGCAGCGAGGAAAAGCTATCCGGTCCCGGATCCTCAGAGACAGGAAGTCGGGTGAGGGCAAGATAGCCCTTACTCGACTCTATGGTCTTGGAGGACCGGAGCTACGTCAAAAGACGTTGCCTAGCAACCGGTTTAAAGGGCCGCTTTTTTCTTTTTTTTTTCCTTTTTCAACAATTTTTTTTTTTTCTTTTTTAGTGTAGTTGTGAGGTGTGAGGTCTTTTTGACCCCAGATCTCACAATAAAGAGGACCTGTCATGCCTATTTCTATTACAAGGGATGTTTACATTCCTTGTAATAGGAATAAAAATGATCAGAACATTTTTTTTTTTAAACTGTGTAAAAATAAAAAATAATAAATAAAATAAATAGGAAAAAAAAATTAAAGCGCCCTGTCCCCGTTAGCCCACATATGTAAACGGTGTTCAAACCATACATGTGCGGTATCTCCGCGATCGTGCTACTTGGATGTTAGGCCTCTGTATGTGGCCAGGCTGTGAAAAAGTCTCACACATGTGGTATCGCCATACTCAGGAGGAGTAGTAGAATGTGTTTTGGGGTGTAGTTGCAAGTATACATATGCTGTGTGAGAGAAATAACCTGTTAATACGTCAATTTGTAAAAAAAAAAAAAAAAAATCTTCATTTTGCAAAGAGTTGTGGGAAAAAATTACAACTTCAAAAAACTCACCATGCCCCTTATTAAATACCTTGGAATGTCTACTTTCCAAAAAGGGGTCATTTGGGGGGTATTTGTACTTTCCTGACTTTTTAGTGTCTCAAGAAATGAGATAGGCCTTCAGTACATCAGGTGTGGTCAAGTGTGATCAATTTTCAATGATTAGCACCATAACTTGTGGACTCTATAACTTTCACAAAGACCAAATAATATACACTTATTTGGGTTATTTTTACCAAAGATAAGTAGCAGTATAAATTTTGGCCAAAATTTGTGAAGAAAAATTATTCATTTGCTAAATTTTATGACAGAAACAAAGAAAAATGCGTTTTTTCACAATATTTTCAGTTTTTTTTTTTTATAGCACAAAAAATAAAAAACCCAGTAGTGATTAAATACCATCAAAAGAAAGCTCTATTTGTGTGAAAAAAAGGACACAATTTTTTTATTGGTACAGTGTTGCATGACTGAGTAATTGTCATTCAAAGTGTGAGAGCGCTGAAAGCTGAAAATCAGCCTGGGCAGGAAGGGGGTGAAAGTGCACTGTAGGCAAGTGGTTAACCTCTCTTTCTCTGTCGCTCATTGACAGACGTAGTCCTCTTTGATTCATATCAATTGGGTTATGCTGCCCTCTACAGGAGTAGGACTAGGCAGAAAGAAAACGTTCTGGCTCCACCTTAGGGGCAGTCCCAGAGGGTATATCCCCTCTCTCTCTGCTACAGGATGTCAGTTTTTTTCTGTCTAGTCAGGAGTAAGGACGTAAGTTCCTTGCTGGGATCTTTTGGTCCTGGCAAGATTTTTTTAGAAAAATTTTTTTCCTTTTTTAGGTAGCTTTTGTCTCCAGTTTTCCTGTGAGATCTTCAAGCAAATCACGCCAGATCAGTCATTGTCAGCAGTTTTGGAAACTTTTGTATCCCGGGTGGAAGTGGCTTGTCAGAGACAGGGCGCAAGGAAGCGACCCCCGCCTACCCCCATTTCATCTGAAACTTCAGATTCAGAGTCTGAGCCTATCCCTGCAGTTGCAGGTACCTCATCTGGGGTTTGTGTCTTGGGTACGGTCTCTTCAGACAGTAAGGAGGATGTTTCAGCATCTACCATAGCCCGAGAGGAAGCGTTGGTAAACGCATTAATTGTAGCCGTTCGGGAAACCTTAGGACTACAGGTTACACCATCAGAAGTAGCTGATACTGAGATTCCATTTGGTACTAATAAACGCGCCAAAATGGCGAAAGTATTTCCCTTACCCAAGTGTTTCGGTAATATAATTAAGGAAGAATGGGGTCATCCAAAGCGAGCCCCTACTATTTCCAAACGCATTAATAGGCGTTATCCGTTCGAGGAATCCCTCCTCAAGAAGTGGACAGTACCATCTATGGTGGATTCTCCAATCTCCAGATTGAACAAATCTACGGTTATCCCATTGGAGGATGCTCCGTCCTTTAAGGATCCAGTGGATCGTAAGGTGGAAGCCGTGTCTCGCGCCATCTTTTCCCTGATTGGGTCAGCTTTCAGACCAGTAATTGCTATTGGTCTGGTTTCTCAAACTGTAACAGAATGGACCAAGTGGTTACGCCGGGACTTCGAAGGGAGTGATATCCCTCAGGCGGTATCAGATCTGTTAGAACAGATGATACAAGGGTTACAGTTTATCTGCGACGCTGCGCTAGACGCCACTCCATTATTGGGGTGAGCATCAGTCTCAGCAGTGGTTCTCAGGCGTACACTGTGGCTAAAATGTTGGTCGGCAGACCAAGGTTCCAAGAAGGCTTTGGCTAATCTCCCTTTTCAGGGTGAGCGCCTATTTGGGGCCAACTTAGATGAGATTATCAAGGATCTCACTGGAGGCAAGAGCACTTTCTGCCACAAAGTACTAAGGGTAAAGGACCTCGTCAGAGACGGGGGCCTTCCTTTTCCGCCCATAAGAAGTTTTTTCGCCCCACGGGCGAAAAAGCAAAGCCCTCCAAAACTCCTTCGGGAGGTTTTAAGGGGCGCTGGTCGGGCAAGCAAAAGCCCGGCTCCTCCAGACCTGAAGATAAGACTACTAAAGCCTGAAGGTTCGCCCCCACTCATAGCTGGGGTGGGGGGACGTCTTTGCCGGTTTCCGGATCCATGGCTTTCCAGAATCCCGGACAAGTGGGTTCGCGAAGTCATAAGGTCAGGTTACAAGATCGAGTTTCGATCTCTCCCACCGGTGCGATTCTTCCCTTCCAATATCCGACTATCCCCGGATCGCTTAGAAGCTCTGCGGAGAGCGGTCACGGATTTACTACAACAAGGAGTGGTAGTCCACGTTCCTTGGACAGAGCGTTTTCAAGGGTTTTATTCAAACCTATTTACAATACCCAGGAAAGAGGGCAAGGTGCGTCCAATTCTGGACTTAAGAGCACTCAATTTTTTTGTCAAGATACAAAAATTCAGGATGGAGTCCATTCGCACAGTGACAGCCTCCCTGCATCAGGGGGATTTTCTGGCGTCCATAGACATCAAAGATGCCTATCTTCACATTCCCATTTACGCAGGACATCAGCGTTTCCTGCGTTTTTCCGTAGAAGAGAACCATTATCAGTTTGCGGCGTTACCCTTCGGTCTCGCATCGGCTCCTCGGGTCTTCACAAAGGTGTTGGCCCCAATGTTGACGCTGTTACGTCAACGAGGCATATCGATTCTAGGTTACCTAGACGATCTTCTGCTCCGTGCGGAGTCTCCACAGACCTTGTTACAAAACCTAGAGATCACCATGATCTCTTTGCAAGAGTTCGGGTGGCTGGTGAACCTGCAGAAGTCATCTCTGGTTCCCACCAGGAGGCTCGAATATCTGGGTCTAATTCTAGACACATCCAGGGCAAAAGTGTTTCTTCCTGCGGGGAAACTCCGGAAAATTCAATCAGCAATTCAGTTGTTACTATCCGACAACTGGCCTTCTCTTCGGACTTGCATGAGAGTCCTGGGTTTGATGGTGGCTTCTTTCGAAGCAGTACCATTTGCCCAGTTCCATACCCGAACCCTTCAAGGAGAGATTCTTCTCAAATGGAATCGGAATCCAGAATCTCTGGACAATCGGATCCGATTGAGCGAGTGGACCAGGGAGTCCCTGGTCTGGTGGCTTCAATCTCCGACGCTCAGCCAGGGGAAGTCATTTCTGCCAATATATTGGACGATTGTGACCACGGATGCGAGTCTTTCCGGTTGGGGAGGAATTCTCAGTCGATTATCTGCCCAGGGGCTTTGGTCCCTGGAAGAGTCCAGGTTACCGATAAATGTATTGGAACTGAGGGCGATCAGACTTTGTCTGATACACTGGACCGAGCAGCTCCAAGGCAGCCCGGTTCGGATCCAGTCGGACAACGCCACAGCTGTGGCTTATGTCAATCACCAAGGGGGCACCAAGAGTGTCCTGGCGGCCAGGGAATTGGCCCGCATTCTTCGTTGGGCGGAACGGTTTGTTCCAGCTCTCTCTGCGGTGTTTATTCCGGGGGTGGAGAATTGGCAGGCAGATTATCTCAGCCGTCAGACTCTGGATCAAGGGGAATGGTCCCTCCATCCAGAAGTTTTCCACCTATTGTGCCTTCGTTGGGGCACCCCGGATGTGGATCTGTTGGCATCTCGACTCAACAGGAAGGTGCGGAGGTTTGTGGCTCGCTCCCGCGATCCTCTAGCAGAAGCCGCAGACGCGCTGGTCGCCCCGTGGGGGCAATATCAGCTACTGTATGCCTTCCCTCCTCTCAGGTTGCTGCCGAAGCTTCTTCGCAGGATAGAGGTGGAGGGAATTCCAGTTATTCTGGTAGCTCCGGACTGGCCTCGTCGAGCCTGGTACGCCGACTTGGTCAGACTGGTAGCGGACGTCCCGTGGCGACTTCCTCTCAGGGAAGATCTGCTGTCTCAGGGACCAATCTTCCATCCTGCTTTACAATCGCTGGCTTTAACGGCCTGGCTATTGAGACCCAGGTGCTGAAGGACAAGGGGTTGTCAACTTCAGTTATTCCTACTCTAATTAAAGCTAGGAAAGCGACTTCCAGGAAAATTTATCATCGCACATGGAAGTCTTATATTGCTTGGTGTGAATCTCTTGGGTTTCCTCCACGTTCCTATTCGGTTAACCGAATATTGGCTTTTCTGCAACAAGGAGTTGAGCAGAGACTGGCCTTGAGCACTATCAAGGGTCAGGTTTCAGCATTGGCTATCTTCTTTCAGAAACCTTTGGCTACTCATTCCTTGGTACGGAATTTCATCCAGGGGGTGCGACACCTGGCTCCGCCAGTGCGCGCGCCTTTACCGCCCTGGGTCTTAATCTGGTGTTGTCGGTTCTTCAGAAACCTCCCTTTGAAGATATTAGGGAGATTCCCTTACCTACGTTATCCCAGAAGGTGGCCTTCTTGGTGGCCATCACTTCTGCACGCAGGGTGTCAGAACTGGCCGCATTATCTTGTCGTTCCCCATATTTGGTGGTTCATAGAGATAAGGTGGTTCTACGTCCGAATCCATCCTTCCTACCTAAAGTGGTTTCAGAATTTCATCTGAATGAGGATATTGTATTACCTTCCCTGTGTCCTAAGCCCAGCCATCATCGGGAGTTTGCTTTACACTCCTTGGATGTGGTTCGGGCGATCAGGGTATACTTGAAAACGACGGACTCGTTTCGCAAGACGGATTCACTTTTTGTGATCCCGGATGGCCCCAAAAAGGGGTTGCCTGCATCTGCCGCGACTATTTCCAAATGGATCAGACAGACGGTGGTACAGGCTTATTCTATTAAGGGTCGGGAGCCCCCGTTCCCTGTTAAGGCGCACTCCACTCGGGCGCTTAGTGCGTCATGGGCCTTTCGCCATCAGGCGTCAGTCCTTCAGGTTTGCAAGGCGGCTACTTGGTCGTCAGTGCATACCTTTGCAAAGTTCTATAAAGTTGATGTGATGGCATCGTCAGATGCCTCTTTTGGCCGCAAGGTTTTGCAGGCCGCAATTTGAGGAGACCGGCGGTCTACCTCGAGGGTTTTTTTCAGTTGGATTTTTATGTGAGTCTCATCCCTTTGGTCTGATGAGCCTTTGAACTTCTAGTTGGCACCGGTTGGGCCTTCTAGATTGGATTTTGATTTCCGTTAATCCCACCCCTCATTTGTGGCACTGCTTTGGGACGTCCCAATTGATATGAATCAAAGAGGACTACGTCTGTCAATGAGCGACAGAGAAAAATGGATTTTTGTAAGATCTTACCGTAAAATCCTTTTCTCTTAGCTCATTGACAGACGTAGTACCCGCCCCTTTACTTTTGAGTTGGGTTGGGTTAAATTCTCTGACACTGCTTTGTGACATAACTGACATCCTGTAGCAGAGAGAGAGGGGATATACCCTCTGGGACTGCCCCTAAGGTGGAGCCAGAACGTTTTCTTTCTGCCTAGTCCTACTCCTGTAGAGGGCAGCATAACCCAATTGATATGAATCAAAGAGGACTACGTCTGTCAATGAGCTAAGAGAAAAGGATTTTACGGTAAGATCTTACAAAAATCCATTTTTTTCCTGCTTGCTTATATTGATACTCAGTATCTCTGATTTTTGTTGATTAATTTTTAAATTTGATAGTTCCCCGTATTGTTTCAGAGTTTTAATTATGTTTGGCAAAGTTGTCCTTGGGTTGGAAATATAGAGCAGGACGTCGTCTGCAAAAGCAGAAACCTTATGCTCCACGTGTCCAACCCTCACCCCTCTGATGTCTGGGCACCCTCTGATTGTTGCTAACAGAGGTTCAAGGGAGAGTACAAACAACATTGGGGACAGGGGACATCCTTGTCTTGTTCCATTGAGCATTTCAAATGGCTCAGACAACGATCCGTTAATCTTAACTTTTGCTGTCGGGTGGTTATATAATGTTTTAATCCATGCCTTCATTCTAGGTCCTATTCCCAGCTCCTCTGAAGTGCTTAACATAAACTCCCAGTTGACCCTGTCAAATGCTTTTTCAGCATCTATTGACAGTATCAGACTTGGGGGGTTATTTTTTAACATTTGTTTTATCAAGAGGATTGTTCTTATCCCATTATCTCACCCCTGTCGCCCTGGTATAAAACCTACTTGGTCACTATGTACCCACTCCGTCATTAGACCCTTCATCCTTGTTGCTAGTATTTTTGTGAATAGTTTTACATCCACGTTTAAGAGTGAAATGGGTCTATAGCTAGAGCAAATTAATGGGTCTTTCTCATCTTTTGGGATGACAGTGATTGATGCTAGGAGGGCTTCTTTGCTCATTTCAAACTGGGTGCCTAATCCGTTCATGTAGCCTTTCAGTCTCGGGACTAACAACTCCCTGTATTTTTTATAATAATTGATTGTATACACATCTGGGCCTGGGCTTTTACCAGAACTGGTTTCTTTTATGGCCCTCTCTATTTCCTGCTCTGTAATTGGTGAATCCAGAAGTGTTAGTTTTTCCTCATCAACCCTTGTCATCTTGGCATTTCTTAAATATTCTTTAATTTTTCCACTCCTATCCGGGTCGTTCCCCTGTCTATCCTCTCCTCTTACTGAATATAGTTTCCATAATATTTTTGGAATTCCCTTGCTATCCCAGATGTTGTATGGATTATTTCCCCATTTTTACTCTTTATTTTATCTATAACGTTCACAGCTTTCTTTTTTTTTCAGGGCTTTTGCCAGATTTTTCCCAACTTTATTACTCTCAATATATTTCTCTTTAGCATTCTTCTTAAATTCCTGTCTGATTTCCTGTTCTAACAGATCCTTTAGTTATTCTCTTTTTTCCTCTAATAGGTTATTGATATCTCGGTCTTTGGTTCTTTTATGTTCTTGTTCTAGTTTGAAGACTTCAGCCATCAGTCTATCCTTATCTTTTGTTCTTTCCTTTTTCCTTTGTACACCTTTGGAAATTAATATACCCCGCATGTAGGCTTTTTGTGCTTCCCATATGGTATTTTTCGATGATTCCTCAATATCATTTATTTGGAAGTAGATCTCCAGCTCTTTCTCTACTTCTTTCCCCCACTTTTTATCCCTTATCAATTCTTCATTGATTTTCCATGCATCCATTTTAGGTTGTTCTCTACTCATTTTCATCTTAACTGTAATGGGAGTGTGATCTGACCAGGTACTGGTCCCAATCCTTGCCTCGATTACTCGAGTCCCTTTCTTTTGGGTGGAGAATTCTCCAAATATCCGCCAATTTATTCTGAAATAATTTTTCCTTGATTTTCTTTGTCTGGTGATGTTTACTCCTTTGAGATTGTGTAGTAGTATCTATTTTTGGGTCGAGGCTCAGGTTGAGATCACCCCTCCCTTTTTACAGGCCATCAATTTCCCCAGGACTTTTCCCATGAAGTCTACCTGTCCCTCATTGGGACTGTATATATTTACTAGTGTAACTTCCTCCTCATATAGCTTCCCTTTCAGGAAGAGAAATCTTCCCTCTGGGTCTACTAACCTTTCTTCAAGAGAAAATCTAACGCCTCTGGCGAAGCCAATGGCGACACCCTTAGACTTTCTCTTGAATGAGTCAGCGTAGCACCAATTGGGATGGCTTCAGGAGTATAACCTAATATTGGATGCATGGGTTATGTGGGTCTCCTGTATAAATGTTATGTCTGCTTTTAAGTAATTAATTTCCCCCAGAATTTTTTTCCTCTTGACCGGTGAATTCAGTCCTCGCACATTGTATGACATTAAGTTAACTACCACCATTTCCTCGTTTTGCTCCCCCCTCTGTTACTCCCCTTATCTTTCAACTGGAATCCTCTAAGGGCTGGTATTTCTATAAGGTTCGAGGCTCTCTTTTGTCTAATCTGTTTCTTATAGAAGTAAATTATTATTTTTTTGGTTTACTTTTCCCTCTTGCCTCCCTCTTCCCTCCCTCCCATCTCCCCCTTCCCCTCCCTCCCCTCCCTCGCCCCCCTCCCACCCCAGTCCCGTCCCTCGGCATAGTGGGTACCTAGCTTTCCCCCTTCCCTTAGCTAGGGTAGTCGATTTACATCCCCCCCCATTTTATATCGACATTTCCCCGGGGTTGAGCTCTGTCTTTGCTCACCTGTCCCTCCCTTCTTCCCAATTTCTGGGTCGATGGTTAGTACATGCTAGGCCCTATGTGGTGCCATCCTCTTTAAACCCTTTCTAATTTTACTCTCATGCTTCCTCCCCCTCCCAATGCCCCCCCCCCCTCACTCGGTTCCCCCCTCCGTCCAGTACTTAATTTCCTGTTGTCTTCTTTAGACTTGGGTTCTTCTTAGTTTTCCTCTGCCCTTGATCTTCTTCCTCTATTTCCTCCTCTGAGGTTTCTTTATCTGTCCATCCAGGTATTTCCATTACTGGTATATTTAAAGTGTCACAAAATGCTTGGATGTCTTCTGGGAATTTTAATAGTACAGTCCGCCCTTCTCGTCGTGCCCCTAATCCCGCAGGGTGGCTCCAGAAGTATTGTATATTTTGTTTCTTTAAGACTTCCACTACTGGTTTTAGGATACGTTTTCTATTGATAGTTTCCTGGGCAAGATCTGGAAATACTTGTAGGTCTGCACCATCATATCTTAATATTGGTCTATCTCTAATTTTTTCCCAGATCTGAGCTTTAACCTCATACTTATGGAATCTTGCTATCACATCTCTTGTTTTCTCTCTTGGTATATTTGCTGGTTTCCGTGGGCCCTTTCTAATCCTATTTTGTCTGCGATTGCTTTTCCCAGTAGAGGGTTAAATATACTCTCCAGCACTTCTTCTAGGTTTTCATCCTTTCCCTTCTCTGGTAGTCCTCTACTCCGCAAGTTCTTCCTTCTGTTTCTATTCTCTTGGTCTTCCATTTTATATAACATATTCCTCTGATCTAACTGTATTTTCTTCATTTGGTCTTTTAACTTTTTCTCCTGAGTGTCTATCCTTGTTTCTGTTTCTTCCACTCTGGTCAGGATATGTCCCAGATCTCCGTGGAGGGAAGCCATTTCAGTTTTAATTGATCTCTCCAGATTAGCAAACATTTCCACCATCTCAGATTTTGTAGGTGGATGGTCCTTTGTTTTTAGTTCCTCATCTCTTCCCAATTCACTGTCCCTAATGTTTGTGTACTCGCTCTGGGTAGATCCAGGCTCTCCTCTCCACTTGCTCCTGCGGATTTTTGTCCTTTCGTTTTTTACCTCCATCTGTATTTTGTTTTGGTCTTGCAGCTGGTTGTTTTTCAGGTAACACGTTTTGTCCTCTCCCTTCCGGGGTCATATACATTTTAATAGTCCCTGGGCTTGCCGAAACTTTTGCGGGTTTCCCTGTCCCCTCTTTTGTCTGTTAATTCTTCATCTTGATCCTGAGGGTTCCTTTTATTGCACCGGCCAAAGTGTCAGGTGATTTTATTTAGGTTAAATCCTGCCGCTTTTTAATCAATTTTCCAGAAAATATTATGTCTTACACCTCCTGTGAAGAGGGATCCTAGGAGATATATCTTGTATTTTCCCTTAATTCTCTATAACTTATATAAGGCCCCTTTCATATTTCCTTTCCAAGACGAATCCTGGTGAACACCGGGTACATGGTTAACGAGTGGATAAAAAACAGTTCTAAGAAACCCCCTTTTTTGGGAGGAAGAGAAAAGCACCCAGATACTCCTTATAGGTTTGATCCGAAGGTTTCCATCAAGTGTGCTTACTCACAGAACATTAAGATAGATCAAGTGAGATGGTGAAGCCAAGATCCACAGGGGTTTCTTATAAAATCAGGCCAGGAGCCCCCAAGCATTCATCTCATAGTTCTATAATACAGAGCTCCATTGGGCTAATTGACAAACACACCAGGATTTTTCTTGATCCAACTACTCATTTAGCATTACCCCAAAGTATAAAGTTTTTGTGACATAAACCTTCTTTAAATAAAGTCCAAGGGAGCTAGGTAGTTTCCTACCAATTCACTCCAACTCCTCACAACACACTGCTTTCACAGTTTTCACAGTTTGCTATGTCAGAGATCCTTTTTACACATAGAGGTGGGGAGTCCACATTTAACTTTAGTTATAATTGGTGAGGTTGTGTTTCCTCTCCCCTTCCGCTGCCCACCTCTGTCCTGTTTTACTAGCAGTCTTTTTTCTTCAGCATATAATTAAAGAGTTAATAGTATAGTACTGCAGCCTCTGCAACCTCTAGTCCGTTGCCTACCCGCTTACTTGTCATTCATTTCAGTTCATTTATTT
Source organism: Pelophylax lessonae (assembly GCF_965119305.1). Taxonomy (NCBI): domain Eukaryota; kingdom Metazoa; phylum Chordata; class Amphibia; order Anura; family Ranidae; genus Pelophylax; species Pelophylax lessonae. The sequence goes on from NC_138770.1 coordinate 180,179,858, forward strand.
CCAATCTTTTTCTTTCCTTTTAACGGGAGCAAGGGGTAGAGATACAGATCTTTCACCAGATATAGTCTGTCATGGCGTCATCATAGCCCGAGGCAAAGGTTCACCAACAGTGTACTCTTGTTTGTAAAAGCTTGCAGTATTAAAGCAACAAGATAAAGGAGACAAAAAGGGTTGCTTTCACCCTCTCACCACTTCCTTGCGAATCGGCCTCGTCTTTTCTCCATTGCTGCTGAACGAGGTCACGGTTCCCGGCTTTATTCCTCCTCCTGTTTTCCCCTCTTGTTCGTAGGCATTCGCCGGACCGAGTGTCCCGGCTGCCTAAAGCGCCTCATGCACTCACTCAGCCAGCCGTCTGCTCTCGCTGTTCTCCAGCGTCTAGCTCAGCCTCCGCCCCCCTCTGTCTCCGGAGCTCGGCTTCTCCGCTCTGAACACATAATTATCTTAATCAACATGTAACCAGAGATCAGAATTATCATAAACATCAATATGAATACACCACTTTCATCATTTTAGGAGATACTTAGGATAAGGCAAATCCTCCAAAAGACTGTGTTCATTAGGATGGGCGGACACCATTGGAAGTAAAGAGGCTATAGTACATGTTCCTGTGACACACTGAGAAAGTCAACTATGGGCCTTATTGCCACAAACATAATAGATTCCCCACTACCCCGAATGTGACCACCCTGGGGTGAAAATGGGTATTAATAACTTTTTTGCATAATACCCCAGTTGCTGTCTGAACAACAGAAACCCGAGGGCTTCTCCTAGATGAGAAATGTCCATATTATCATTTAATATGGCTTATATTTTATGTTTAACAGTTTCATTTTATGATGCATGCAAGTTTCATTTTATTGGCTGTTCACAGTCAGCTGTGGGCAGGATATGTTTATCAGTGCTTGTAAACAGTCCACCCTCCCTCCCTACATCAGTTTTATTTCCATAGAACGCTATACACACTGTAGGATTCTTGATTAGACCTGCAACTTTCAGGGGAACTAACATGTCCTTTCGTGCACTGGTAATGTTTCTATAGGATTTTAAAAACTGTCTGATTTAGATCCTCTAATGCAAGTTGGGTTACTAGCACAGGTATAGTCTGGGACTCTGGGTGTAGTTGTGAACATATCTAGCACCCTGAGTATCCTGACTTCCTGGCTACCTGGTATTTAAACTTAACAGTACATTGAGCCTTAGGTTGTCTGTCCCTTTATCGTCCTGCCCCTTCATCGTCCTGCCCCTTCATTATACCCAACATTCCCATACATATCAAAAATTCGAAGAAAATCATTTTACCACCTTTTTGCAATGACTGGCCTGAATCCATGTATCCCTTCTACCTTGAGGGATGTTGGTGTAACCATTTGCACTCTTAGTAGCCTGTCAAACCGAGAGTCGAGACTCCTTCTGACGTGTCTCCTGATTACTACCCAATCACCAAGCCTTACTTTATAACTTTAGGTATCCTCATTTGGATCTGGTAGGAATGAAAACACACTGTTATGCATTTTTGTCAATTGCTTTTGTAGCGCTGCAACACATCTAGTGAGATCTGAGTGAGTGGCTTGCAATTGCTGTGATAAATAGAGACCTGTTTCAGGTACCCACACCTCTCTTGAGTGTTCCTGACAAAGGAAAAAACGTAAAACAATCTACCTGTTTCTGCTATTATTTTACTCAACTTGTTTTTTTTTTTTTTTACCATACAACCTTTCTACCTTTCCGCTACTCTGTGAGTGATATCGAGTGTGAAAGGCTTTCTCAATATTTAGTGCGGATAGGACCTCTTGTAGAACCTTTCCTGTAAAGTGAGTACCCCTGTCACTTTCGATAGTTTCTGGAATTCCATACCTGCATATTACCTCGGACAAGAGCTTTTTCCTGTGGTTTGTACTCTACCCCTAGAGACTAGCCGAGCCTCAGGCCATCCTGAAAAAATGTCTATACAAACCAAAGCATTTGCATAGGGACCATATACATAAAGGGTCTCATCAGGGCTTTAGAGAGGAGCCTTTTTGGCAGGGCTCAAAGATTCAGACTCTGCCATCATCAGCTCAAAGCAGTCATGAGGGGTATTAAACAAACATTTTCTCCTCCCCCCTCTAGTGCCTGCTCCTGTACTGGAAGTAAACTGGCTTCAACACATTGCACCGTTTTATTGTGATATGTTCACTACTCAACAGGGCACACTCATACACTGATAACCGTTATCATTCAACTAAGTAAAATGCTTTACCACCTTTGGGAGAGAAAGGGCGGGAGCAACCTGTAACCCCTCCTTCAGTTCACCCAGACAGACTATCTCTTCCTGATTTAAAGAGACAGACCGTCTGGTTGTCCGAGACAGCAAAAATTGATTTTTGTAAAATCTTACCGTAAAATCCTTTTCTCTTAAGCTCATTGACAGACGTAGTCCTCCTTGATTAATATCAACTCGGGTTATACTGCCCTCTACAGGAGTAGGACTAGACAGGAAAGAAAACGTTCTGGCCACACCTTAGGGGCAGTCCCAGAGGGTATATCCTCTCTCTCTCTGCTACAGGAAATCAGTTATGTCACAAAGCAGTGTTTAGAGAATTTAACCCAACCCAACTCAAAAACAGAGGGACGGGTACTACGTCTGTCAATGAGCTTAAGAGAAAAGGATTTTACGGTAAGATTTTACAAAAATCCATTTTTCTCTGTCGCTCATTGACAGACGTAGTCCTCCTTGATTAATATCAACTGGTCCCAAAGCAGTGCCACAAATGAGGGGTGGGAAAATGGAAATCAAAATCCAATCTAGAAGGCCCAACCGGTGCCAACTAGAAGTTTTAAAGGCTCATCAATCACACGATGAGACTTAACTGAAATTCCAACGGAAAAAAACCCTCGAGGTAGACCACCGGTCTCCTCAAATTGCGGCCTGCAAAACCTTGCGGCCAAATGAGGCATCCGCCGATGCCATCACATCAACTTTATAAAATTTTGTAAAGTTATGCACCGACGACCAGGTAGCCGCCTTGCACACCTGGACCACTGACGCCTGATGGCGGTAGGCCCAGGAAGTACTGAGCGCTCGAGTGGAGTGCGCCTTAACAGGGAACGGAGGATTCCGACCCTTAATAGAATAAGCCTGTACCACCGTCTGTCTAATCCATTTGGAGATAGTCGCGGCAGATGCAGGCAACCCCTTTCTGGGGCCATCCGTGATCACAAAAAGTGAATCCGTCTTACGGAACGATTCCGTAGTCTTCAGGTATACCCTGATTGCCCGAACCACATCTAAGGAATGCAACGCATATTCCCGAGGATGATTGGGCTTAGGACACAAGGAAGGTAGCACAATATCTTCATTCAGATGAAAATCTGAAACCACCTTAGGAAGAAAGGATGGCTTCGGATGAAGAACTACCTTATCCCTATGAACCACTAGATATGGGGAATGGCATGATAATGCAGCCAGTTCTGACACCCTGCGTGCAGAAGTAATAGCCACCAAGAAGGCCACCTTCTGGGATAATGTAAGCAAGGGAATCTCCCTGATATTTTCAAAGGGAGGTTTCTGCAGAACCGACAAAACCAAATTAAGCCAAGTGCCGCACCCCCTGGATGAAATTCCGCACCAAGGAATGAGTAGCCAAAGGCTTCTGAAAGAAGATTGCTAATGCTGAAACCTGACCCTTGATAGTGCTCAAGGATAGTTTCTGCTCAACCCCCTTTTGCAGAAAAGCCAAGATTCGGGTCACCGAATAGGTACGTGGGGGAAATCCCAAAGATTCACACCACGCGATATAAGTCTTCCATGTGCGATAATAGACTTTGCTGGAAGTCGCTTTCCTTGCTTTAATTAGAGTAGGAATAACTGAAGCTGACAACCCTCTGTCCTTCAGTACCTGGGTCTCAATAGCCAGGCCATTAAAACCAGCGACTGTAAAGCACGATGGAAGATCGGTCCTTGAGACCGCAGATCCTCCCTGAGAAGAAGTCTCCAAGGAGCGTCCACGACTAGCCTGTCCAAGTCGGCGTACCCGGCTTGACGAGGCCAGCTCGGAATTTCCAGGATAACTGGAGTTCCCTCCACCTCTATTCTGCGGAGAAATCTCAGCAGCAATTTGACAGGGGGGAAGACATATAGTAGCTGATACTGCCTTTACAGGCCGTTCAGCGCGTCTGCTGCGTCCGCTAGAGGATCGCGGGCGCGCGTTACCAACCTCCGCGCCTTCCTGTTGAGCCGATAAGCCAACAGATTCACCTCCGGGATGCTCTAATGAAGACACAGATGGTGAAATCCTTGGTGATCGACATAAGTCATCACCATGATATTGTCTGACTGGATCCGAACCGGGCTGCCCTAGAGCTGCTTGGTCCAGGCAATCCGACAAAGTCTGATCGCTCTCAGTTCCCACTCATTTATCAGAAACTTGATTCCTATCAGAAGTGATGACTTCTCCTGGTTGAGCATTAGAGACCGAAGTCACCAGACCAGAGGCTCCTTGGTCCGCTCGCTCAACCGGATCCGATTCCTGGAGGGACCTGAGAATGATCTTTGGAAAAAGTAAAGAAAATGATCTGCTCAGGGAACGGGAACTACCGCTCCCTGTAGCATATAAATGTTGGAAGGGAAGAATCGCAACGGTAGCAGTGATCGATACTCGATCTTGTATCCTGATCGTCTGATCTGCTGAACCCTTTAGACCGGGATTCAGGAAAGCCCTGGATCTGAACACCGGTGAAGACGTCCCCCCATCCCTGGGTGGGCTGGGTGGGGGCGCACCTTCAGGCTGTATTAGCCTTATCTTCAGGTTTGGCTGAGTCGGCCCTTTGTTTACCCGACCAGCGCTTTTTGAACCCTCCTAAAGGAGCTTTGCCCTTCCCGCTCGCCCCAGCGGAGCGAACAAACCTTTTATGAGCGGAAAAGAAAGGTCCACGCCTATTGCGAGGTCCTTTAGCTTTAGCAGCCTGCGGCAAAAAAGTGCTCTTGCCCCCAGTGACATCCTTTATGATCTCATCCAGGGTGGCCCCAAATAGGCGATTCTCCTGAAAAGGGAGATTCGCCAAAGCTTTCTTGGAACCTTGATCCGCCGACCAACATTTTAACCACAGCACACGTCTGAGGACTACTGCTGACATCGATGCATGCCCTAACAAGGGAGTAGCATCCAGGGCTGCATCACAGACGAACTGTAGTCCTTGTATAATTTGTTCCATCAAATCAGAGGCTGCCTGGGGGATACCTCTCCCCTTTAGGTCATGGCGTAACAATTTTGCCCATTCTGTCAATGTTTGTGAAACTAAACCAATGGCAACCACTGGTCTAAAGGCTGACCCTATCAGGGAAAAAACAGTGCGGGATTCCGCTTCCATTTTCCGATCCACCGGATCCTTAAAGGACGGAGCGTCCTCCAACGGGATAACAGTGGCTTTATTCAGTCTGGAAATAGGTGGATCCACCACTGGTGGTACCGTCCATTTCTTAATGAGGGATTCCTCAAACGGATAGCGTCTAGCAATGCGTTTGGAAATAGTAAGGATTCGTTTCGGATGATCCCATTCCTCTTTAATTTTATTACCAAAACATTTGGGTAAGGGAAAAACCTTTGCCGTTTTGGTAGGCTTACTAGTACCAAAGGGAATTTCCATCTCGGTTACCTCTGCCGGTATAACCTCAAGTCTTAAGGTTTCCCGGACCGACACAACTAGTGCGTCCACCAATGCTTCTTCTTGTGCTATGGCGGAGGTAGAACCGTCCTCCTCACTATCTGAGGGAACCTTACCTGAGACAACAGCCCCTGCAGAGGGACCTGCAGCTGCAATGACCATCTCAGAATCTGAATCTGAAGTATCAGATGAAATAGGGGTAGGCGGGGGTCGCTTTCTTGACCTCCGTCCCTGACAGGCCATCTCCACCCGGGATACCAAAGACTCCAAAACTGATGTAAATGCATCAATACTCTGTGAACTAGAGGGTCCTGCGGCCACCTCGAGGGGATCAGGTGGGGATACATGTGTGGCAGGGTCCATGATTATACAAGACACTTGCCAGAGAAAAAAAAAATAAAACTTTTTTTTTTTTTTTCTTTAGCCCCCCAGCGCAGCAGCGCACCTCAGTGTTACCTGCTTTTGGACCCCTACAGAGAGAGAGAGAGAGACCCCAAGGTTCACCACTTGATGCTCAGAAGTTTCAATACAACCTGTTCCAGCACTGTCTATTACAGACAGGAAGTCTTTGGCTTGCTTTCCCGGGTAAAAGGAGGCGGCTCTGCCCCTTTACACGCCTTCCGGCGCCTCCCCATAGCTCCTCGAGGTGTTTCGTCACCTCAAACATGGCCGCCCCCATGCTGGAGACACGAGGCTACGCCAATATGGTGGCCTCGTGCGATCTGCAGGAAAATGGCGGCGGCCTGTGTAGGATAGCGGCGGCTTGCAAGCTAGCAGCGGCCTGCGGGATGTGTGCATTCGGCCTGTGCGGCCTGCGGGAGTGCCTCAACCTGCGGGAGGTGTCCTCGGCCTGCGGGAGGTGTCCTCGGCCTGCGGGAGGCTGTGCGGCCTGTGGAAGTGACCGGCTTCTGGAGGGATGGCGATCTGTGGCTGCAGTAACTCAGGCATAGGCATCGGCCTGTGTACACACTATGACAGGTAGGATACCTCTATACCTCAATAGTCTGCCACTGACTTCAGTCACCCTTACAGTCATATAGTGACTTTAGATAGTCAGCTCCCAAAACAAGCCTCCTGGTTTCTATTCACAAAATCACACTCAAATTGGGGGATCTGTGACCTGTTATAGGATAGAGGGGAGACCCAGAAACTGAGTGTCCGACCATCCCGGAGAGGGGCCCGCGTCCACCAACAAACCCGACAGGGGGAGAGGGGGAACATTCTACTCACCATACCGGAACCAGGCGGGCGCCAACTCCTGACAGAACCCCTCTCCACCGGGGTGGGGGGGCTGTCGACCAATACGGACGCCGTGACTGTTGGTCATTGGCGTCCAGGCGAGACGTTTAACTCGCAGGGTCAGTCCCCGTCCAGTGGGACTATGTCGCGGCCGACCCAGCACGGAGCTATGGCCTGCACGCGCACGTAGGCTGAACTGGGGTGACCACTGGATCTCAACATCCAGCCCGTCGCCCAGTTTCAGCGTGCTTGCTTGAAGATCTCACAGGAACACTGGAGAAAAAAAGCTGTCTAAAAAAGTATTTCTAAAAAAATCCTGCCAGGACCGAAGATCCTAGCAAGGAATCTAGGTCCTTACTCCTAACTAGACAGAAAAAAACTGATTTGCTGTAGCAGAGAGAGAGAGAGGATATACCCTCTGGGACTGCCCCTAAGGTGTGGCCAGAACGTTTTCTTTCCTGTCTAGTCCTACTCCTGTACAGGGCAGTATAACCCGATTTGATATTAATCAAGGAGGACTACGTCTGTCAATGAGCGACAGAGAAATACTGCTACACACTGGATTAATGGGCAGGGCATCTGAAACTGAAAACTGAAATTTAACTCAACACAGCGTCACTTAACTTAGTGTTCTTTTTTTTTTTTTCTTTTCTTATGTAAAATTACTTACCTTTTTCGTTGAAGCCAGCGGGAAGCCACTCTCAGCCCCACCCCTGCTACTGTTATTCAGTAACCCTTTTGGATTGCTTATGATGGGACATGCAGACACAGGTTGGCTGAATCCCTTATTTACTGTCTATCTTCTGGGGGGGTGGTTGCAATTCTTTGCTTTATCGTTCTGTCTTTACACTATTTGTAGTAGGTCACTTTCTTTTATACACCCATAATGACAGGAATTAATGTACTTTTATCTTTCAAACAAATATCCTCTAAAAACTTTGTCCCAATTTTCAAAAATCTGATCAGAGGTTCCCCTTTGGTTATGGAGGATGCCCCTAAAATACCACTTAAATACTATAATCAGATAAAAAGTTAATCTAATTTAAAACTTTTGGCTCAGTGCCAATAGGGTTCAATGGTCACGTTAATTGCGGTATCCCTCAATGTCCAAAAATGAATTCTATAACTATTATAGGAACAAAGATAATTACGTTTGAACCCCCTTGGCAAGCAGCCAATTTTCAAAATGTTGCACCAAGATTCCCTTTTTCACGGGCAACATATTATTTTTAATTTTAGTTATAAGTTTATAGAAAATAACCTCAAAATATCATATGCTGTTCCTTTATCATATAGAGCAGCCGTCACTAAATGGCGGCCCGCGGTCCATTGGCGGCCCGCACGATGCTTTCACCCGGACCGCGAGGCCGCCTCCTGTATTGATTCAATGGTTTGCTGGGACCGCGGGTGTCCCAGCAACCACTGACGTACTGTGTGCGCGCTGCGGCTCCCGGCCGGTGTCCTGTCGGGCCGCGAGTAGGGGCGTGACGTCACACGCGCGCCCCGCCCCCCGCTCCTGACTGCGGCTCCCATTCAGCCAGGCAGCGAGTTGGGGCGTGACATTATGTGCGCGCCCCGCCCCCCTGCTCGCGGCTTCTGGCTCGGCTCCTGGCTCCAGGTATGTGGAGCACAAGGGGAGAATGTAATGTGGCCATAGATGCACTTAAAGCGGATGGGAGGTTTTAAAAGTCTGCAGATTGATGGGCATATTTTGTAGTGCTCATTAGAGTGCCCCATAAAAAAAAATGTGCCCATCAGAGTGCCGTCCCTAAACATAAAATGTGCCCATCAGCATGCCCCTTATTTTATGTTAAGGGGCACTCTAATGGGCATATTTAATGTTATGGGGCACTCTAATGGGCATATTTTATGTTAAGGGGCACTCTAATGGGCATATTTAATGTTAAGGGGCACTCTAATGGGCATATTTTATGTTAAGCGCAACGCTGATTTACACGTATTGTTTTGCCCATCAGAGTGCCCCCTAACATAAAATGTGCCCTTCAGAGTGCCCCCTAACATAAAATGTGCCCATCAGAGTGCCCCCTAACATAAAATATGCCCATCAGCGTGCCCCTTATTTTATGTTAAGGGTCACGCTGATGGGCCTATTTTATGCTAAGGGGCACTCTGATGGGCACATTTTATGTTAGGGGGCACTCTGATGGGCATATTTTATGTTAGGGGGCACGCTGATGGGCACATTTTATGTTAGGGGGCACGCTGATGGGCACATTTTATGTTAGGGGGCACTCTGATGGGCATATTTTATGCTAAGGGGCACTCTGATGGACACATTTTATGCTAAGGGGCACTCTGATGGGCATATTTAATGCTAAGGGGCACGCTGAGGAGCATATTTTATGTTAAGGGGCACTCTAATGGCCATATTTTATGTTAAGAGCAACGCTGATTTACACGTTTTGTTTTGCCCATCAGAGTGCAACCTAACATAAAATGTGCCCATCAGAGTGCCCCCTAACATAAAATGTGCCCATCAGAGTGCCCCCTAACATAAAATGTGCCCATCAGAGTGCCCCCTAACATAAAATGTGCCCATCAGAGTGCCCCCTAACATAAAATATGCCCATCAGAGTGCCCCCTAACATAAAATGTGTCCATCTGAGTGCCCCCTAACATAAAATATGCCCATCAGAGTGCCCCCTAACATAAAATATGCCCATCAGAGTGCCCACTAACATAAAATGTGCCCATCAGAGTGCCCCCTAACATAAAATGTGTCCATCTGAGTGCCCCCTAACATAAAATATGCCCATCAGCGTGTCCCTTATTTTATGTTAAGGGTCACGCTGATGAGCAAATTTTATGCTAAGGGCATATTTTATGTTAGGGGGCACTCTGATGGGCATATTTTATGTTAGGGGGCACTCGGATGGGCATATTTTATGTTAAGAGCAACGCTGATGGACACGTTTTGTTTTGCCATTCTTTCTGAGTCATAGCAAAGACTTCAGATTCGGACCTCGGCCCAAAGAAAATTTTAGCAACCGGACCTCCTTGAATTTTAATTCATTACCCCTGATATAGAGAAACAATCTTTTGTCTGAGCTCACGGAGAAGGAACCCCAAGGATTACTTCCTCTTTTTATACCAAAAACCACAATAGGCTGTCACATACAAAAAATAAACTATGCTCCCAGAGCATGTAATCTAAAGCAGTATGTTTAATCTTCGGATGCAAACTCCCTGGTCTGCCCCATTTATCTGGTAACCCTATTACCCATAACCTTCCTATTAATAATAGGAAACTGCCTTTATATCTCCCCAAATCCCTGACCTGGATTCGCAATTAAGTAGGTGACCTTCTTCCTGTTCATCGGTCACAGAGCTTGCTTCCCTTCCTGTCTCTCCTTTTTTTTCTTTGAGACAGACAGAGAAGCACGTGGCTGTTTCTCGCTGCACAGAGGAAGTGGCTGCAAACTTGTGGTTTCTTAAGAAATTTAAAGGGCAATGATCATCCTTACTTTCTACCCATGAATATAAGATTTGCTGTGTTTTTTTATGAAACAATTCAACACACCCCAACTCATTAAGCTTCATACTCTCCTGCTTCCATTTTTCTGCAACTGATTTCAAGTTAGTTCTTGCCAAATCTGATTCATACATTTTACAGAAAATCTGCCATATCTAGTATCAAAGGCGCCTACAACTATGATTATTAGCTGTCTCACTACAGAACATTTTAATTGGCTGTTGTAGCCCATACACTATGCTCCCGGAGCATACAATCTAAGGCAGTGGTCCTAATGACCTTTGGTATCGACCCCTGGCCGGTATCTACGAAAATCCAATTTCCTACCTCACTATTACCCAGTAATAGAAAACTGCCTTAAACCTCCCAGGCCCCTGACCTGGATCTGTAGTTTGTATTGGCAGCCAACACAATTACTGAACAATTAATTATGACAGGTTCTCTTACTTAAAATCAAACTATTACCACATACATACATAGATATATATATATATATATATATATATACTAGAGCATAGAGGCAGAAAACTTTAGACGTATATGGAATTTCAGGTTAAATAGTCATATAGTTTCAATGCTTGCTGCGTCTCAAATGGACACTCCGAAATGAGACCGCTTTACCATAACCGTGGGTCACGTTTCTGCGTGTCCAAGACACCCACAGCGGTGAGGGTTGACCGAACCTCACCTTTTGCAACAAGTGTTAGTAGCAACAATATATACACTGACTAAGGGTTTAGGTTCTTTAAGAGGGTATTACGTCAAAAATAAACAGAGTTACCTGGACGACTGAGAGGACTGGGAAATACATTGTAAGCAGACAATGGGCTTACCTGGCCAGTTTTCTTTCCAGAGTCCCCCAGTGTCCAGGTGTCTCACTCCGTCCGCAGATGACGTCACCTCTCCTGGCTGGCTCGCCAAGCTGTTGTGAAATTTTCCTCAGGTACAAAATACCTGTTACCTGTTAGTCAATGATACCAAATCAGACAATATAAATAGCTATGTATATAATGAGATCAGACAGACTCAAGATGGCTGAATCATAGTGACCTGATTTTATTACAGCGTGTTGGAGTATAAATATACTCATATGACGTATAAAAATGGGTTTGTCATTAAGATCTGACGTACAAGAAATGGGTTGTTATTAACATCTTTTGTCCAATCAAGGTTAGCAATTAGTTATGGTAAGCATAGGGTTAATCTATATTGTGATCTTCTGTCATCAGGGAATTTTCTTTGTGATGCTCATCAAGAAGTTTCCCGAAGGACTTTCATCAGAAGATATTAATGGTTCTGTGGTCCAACTGTCCAGACAGGGTTCCTCTTATGACAGATAGGGAGTATTGTTTGCGGGCAGAAACATCTCAGCTTATATATATTTTTAGCTTTTGCAAGCTCAGTGACACATATAAAGAAATCAAAGAGAAATGAGATTAAATTCCTTAACGACATCTCGATCTAAAACAGCCATTTTGTATGCCAATCAAGGCATCTTGTATATTAGAAAAACATACTGCCACGTCAGTACAGTTTTAAAAGCCTTCAAAAGTGTTTACAGGTTACTACTTTGGACTTACAGAAGAGGTCTACTGCAAGAATTACTGCCCTCGACCTGGCATTCGCAGCGAAACCTCACATGCATCCTGCAATTGTGGTTTACATATTACACTAGACCAACGCTTGTGTGCGCCTTTGCGCACACGCACGGGGGGACAGGGGGGCTTGATTTCTTTTTTTTTTTAATTTTGCTTTTTTATGTTATTTTGACACCTTTTACTTTAATTTTTTTTTTTTAATAATTTTTATTGTTATCACAGTGAATTTAAATATCCCCTATGATAGCAATCTGTAGTGACAGGTACTCTTTTTAAAAAAAATTGGGGTCTTTTAGACTCTAGATCTCTCCTCTGACCTTAACGCATCTGAGCACACCAAAATTGGTGTGATTAAATGCTTTCCCAATTTCCCAATGGCGCTGATTATTTCTGGCGAAACAGCAGTCATGAAATGCTCGTAGCTTCTGGTATCTTAGGCCATAGAGATGATTGGAGCCATTCTCATCTCCAATCAGCAATATGGTTAGATAATTGAACCACTGGCTGCACTCTCGGGTTAACCGGTGGGACAGGAGAGCCCGAGAAAAAAACACGGAAGGCGGCCGGGGGGGGGGGGGGAGTCCCCTCCCACTGCTTGTAAAAGCAGTCTAGTGGCCAATTATCCACTAGGATTGCTTTTACATGTAAGCCAACCGCTGGCTGTAAAAAATGATACCAAGATGATGCCTAAATCTTCAGGCATCATCCTGGTATAACCACTCAAAGTCCAGCAACGTACCAGTACATTGCTGGTCCTTGTTTGGCATATAGTGTAGGTTTTTTTTTTTCATGCAGCCAGAAATCTCCGCAGGAAAATTGTGTAGTATACACACCATTAACCGCCCAAACATCCAAACCCACTTATTTAATGCCGGGTATACATGACAAGCAGGCTCTCTCCCTCGGACTCAGTGGGATATTTACTAGCCGTTGGGGGGAGCCCCAGCGATTAGATCGCACGGTGCCACAAGCGCCAATTTGTAATTGATAGAGGTGTCTAAAAAGTGGCATGCTCGAATAAAAATTGTCCACGTACAAGTGGTACCCCTTTCCGAATAAGGGTGACACCAAGTCCCAAACTACCTTACCGCTGCTCCCTATGTATTCAGGGCAGTCGGGGGGCTCTACAGTGCTATCTTTTCCCTCGTAGACACGGAAACTAACTATATAGCCTGTGGCCCTGTCACAGAGCTTATACAGTTTGACCCCGTATCTGGCACGCTTGCTGGGGAGATACTGTTTGATAGCAAGGCGGCCAGTAAACTTTATCAGGGACTCCCCAACACAGACATCTTGTTCAGGGGTAAACAAGGCTGCAAACCGCTGATTGAAGTGGTCTACGAGGGGCCGAATTTTGTGGAGCCGGTCATATTCAGGGTCTCCCTGAAGACGACAGAGTTCATTGTCGTTGAAATGCATGAACCAAAATATTTGTTCATATCGAGCCCTGGACATAGCAGCAGAGAACACGCGCAATTGGTGAATTGGGTCAGTAGACCAATATAACCGCAATTCACTCTTTTTTTGTAATGCCCATGTTGAAGGATAGGCCCAGAAAGGTCTTAAATTCGGAAACCGTTATAGGATTTCAGCCGAATTCTCAGCCGAATCTGGATTGGTGGTAATAAATTGACTAGCATACAAATTACTTTGATCCACAATAGATCTGTAAAGATCTTCAGTGAAAAACAGATCAAAAAAATTAAGGGGATTAAAACCAGCTGTTTCCACTCAAATTCTGGTTTGGGCAGTGAATGGAGGGAAGTACGGGTGCTGTAGAATCTGTGGGCTGCCAATTAGGATATGCCAGCGCTTCAGGGAGGGCACTATGGGCTTTATGGGCCTGTCTTCGAATACGCGGTGGCTGCAGGCCACTTCTTCTGCTAGCCAACGCACCAGCTTCAACTGCACTTATGGGACTCGCCACGTTACCAAGTGTTACTGCAGTGCTGGTTGTTCTAGGTCCAGGGTGTACTAGGCCGTTCGTGCTTGCCAGATCACAAGAAGTGTGAGCGGCACTAGTACTGGCACTCTGCTGCATATGAGAAACACCTGGTTCTTTCATCTCAGCAACTCCAGAATGGGGTCGGGTACGCCTGACCTTAGCAGGGACCCATCCATCGTCTGAGCTATTTGTCAGGGAGCCACTGTTCTCTAAAGGTTCGTATACTGACCCTGATTCTGCCAGGGAGGCTTCCCCATCGCTCTCATCTGACATGGTCAGTATCCTGTAGGCCTCTGCACTACTGTACCACCGTTTGGACATTTTAACTAAATTTAAAGGTACAGTAGTGTGACTAACAGGTAAAAAAGCACCTGGTTGTCAAGGACTATTTGGTCGCTACAAAAAAAACTGCTAGTGCTAGCAGAGATCAGGCCTGACTCTGCTAACGCAGCGGTTTTGTGTGATTTGTGTTTTTTGAAGTGACAGTATTCTATTGATTACTGCACTTGCCTGGATAGGGTGGGCTGGGCGGAGGGGCTAAACGCTGGTGCTGGCAGGAATCAGTGCTGATCGTGCAAACACCGCGTTTTGGGAACACTAAACTATGGGGACACTAGTATAGTTCTGATCAGATCAGATATTGATCTGTTCAAACACTATACTAGTAATGGAGGTGTATGTATGTGTGTGTGTGTGTTAGTGTAATTGACTCTAACTGACGCTCAATAACGGTGGTGTGGTGGGACCCTGACTCTAACTAGCCTAACTAGCATCACCCGTGACACTAATACAGTGATCGGTAATCACTGTATATAGTGAACACTGTGACAGGGCAGTGAAGGGGTTAACTGGGGGAGATCAAGGGGTTAAACCTTTTTAGTGGATAGATGGCGGGTGGCCTAAACCGATTTGGGCTTAGCGCAAGCGCGATCTAGGGTCACAAGTGAAACGAAATACAGTGATCAGTAAAATATCTGTATACCACTGTATTTAGTGTACACTGTTAGGGGTTTGGGGGGTGATTAGGGGTGATCAAGGGGTTAAATGTGTACCTACGTGTGTTAGTGTCAGTGTAGTGTTGGTGGAACTCAAGTTTAGCTATCTCTCCTTCTTCTCCTGGAACCGAAAGGGCTCCAGGAGGGAAAATTACATGACCTACCCTGCCTGTGCTTACATTACACAGGTAAGGGACACGATGCCTTTGGCCAGAACCGATCACCAGATCCAGACCAAAAATCATTGGTCTGCATCTGGTGACTGATCAGTTCTGAGCCGAATCAGAGCAGGATCGGCTCTCAGGGCACACGGGAGTCGTGAATGCGCCTGACGTAGGTCTACGTTCCTGGACCTGAAAGATTTGTAATTTTTATTGTTTATTTTTTGTTACTAGTAATGGCGGCAATCTGCGATTTTTTTTTGCGGGACTGTGACATTGCAGCGGACAGATCGGACCCTTAACTGACATTTTTGACACTTTTGGGGGGACCAGTGACATTACTACAGTAATCAGTACTATAAATATGCACTGGCAGGGAAGGGGTTAACACTGTTGGTGATCAAGGGGTTAAATGTGTGCCTCATGCTTACTGACGTGTGTGGGGGGAGGGGATTGTGTGACACAGACACAGATCGCAGGTTCAGCTATGCTGAACCTTGTGATCTGTCCCTGCCTGTCACAGAGGAGATCCGCCTGCTTTGTTTACACAAGCGAGCGGATTTCCTCACTCTTTCCCGACGATCGGGGAAGAGAGGCGGTGATCCCCGCCTCTCCTCCCCTGGCCCGACTCCCGCTGTGTCCGAATACAGCGGGAATGAGCCTCAGTACCCTCCATGTGAGCGGTCGGCAAGTGGTTAATGTACCAAAATGTACATCTTCCCTCAGTTTCCTAAATTGATAGAGGGCTATGTGTGGCAATACTAGCCCCCTCCCCCCTTTCTGCTTTATCCCCACTCCCGTTTAGAAATTCAGTTGATATTCAATATTCCTCATTCTCATAAGGAACTTGTCAACCTACAGTGTCAACAAATATCAATCCCTAATGATTCCTTCCAGAATAAGGGCGTGTGTACAGGGCCGGACTGGCCTACCGGGATACTGGGAAATATCCAGGTAGGCCGGCATGTCCCCCTGACCTGGGGCTGGCTGAAAGTCAATAGCACCTGCTGTGGCCGGCCCGACATGTACACTGTGCATGTGACGCCACCGCTCGGGAAAGCCCGCACACACTCAGCTATTCCCAGGCAGACAGTGCATGCGCGGTGATGTGATGGCGCCGGGCAGTGCCATTTTTAAATGTATGGCTCCGCACCAAAGGGTAAGTGAGACCCCTTCATAGCACCTGCATCTCCTTAGGAGATGAAGTGCTGCAGGCATGGTACAGGAGGTTCTCCTGTACCATACCAGCAGCACTGCATCTTCTGTACTATGCCAGCAGCACTGTCTTTCATGTACCATGCCCGCAGCCCTGCATCTCCTGTACCATGCCAACAGCACTGGCTCTCCTGAACCATGCCCCCAACCCCTGCATCCCCTGCACCATTCCCGCAGGCCTGTCTTCTCCTGTACCATGCCCGCAGCCCCTGCATCTCCTGTACCATGCCCGCAGCCCCTGCATCTCCTGTACCATGCCGGCAATCCCTGCATCTCCTGTACAATGCCTGCAGCCCTGCATCTCCTGTACCATGCCTGCAATCCCTGCATCTCCTGTACCATGCCCACAGCCCTGCATCTCCTTTACCATGCCCACAGCACAGCCTCTCCTGCACTATGCCCGCAACCCCTGCATCTCCTGAACCATGCCCGCAGCCTCTCCCTCTCCTGTACCATGCCAGCAGCCTCCGCATCTCCTGTACTATGCCCACAGCCTCTGCATCTCCTGCACCCTGTTAGCATTTTCAGCACCATGCCCGAAGCCCCTGCATCTCCTGCACCATGCCCGCAGCCCCTGCATTTCCTGTACCATGCCCGCAGCCTCTGCATCTCCTGTACCATGCCCGCAGCCTGTGCATCTCTTGTACCATGTCCGCAGCCCCTGCATCTCCTGTACCAAGCCTGCAGCCCCTGCATCTCCTGTACCATGCCCACAGCCCCTGCATCTCCTGTACAATGCCCGCAGCCCTGCCTCTCCTGTACCATGCCCGCATCCCTTGCATCTCCTGTACCATGCCTGCAGCCCTGTATCTCCTGTACCATGTCCACAGCTCCTGCACCATGCCCCCAACTCCTGCACCATGCCCGCAACCCCTGCATCTCCTGTACCATGCCTGCAGCCCTGCATCTCCTGTACCATGCCCACAGCCTCTGCATCTCCTGCACCATGCCCGCAGCCTCTGCATCTTCAGCACCATGCCCGAAGCCCCTGCATCTCCTGCACCATACCCCAAGCCCCTGTATCTCCTGCACCATGCCCCAAGCCCCTGCATCTCCTGCACCATGCCCCAAGCCCCTGCATCTCCTGCACCATGCCTGCAGCTCCTGCATCTCCTGCACATGTCCGCAGCTTCTGCATCTCTTGTACTATGCCCACAGCCTCTCCCTCTCCTGTACCATGCCAGCAGCCTATGCATCTCCTGTACCATGCCCACAGCCTCTGCATCTCCTGTACAATGCCCACAGCCTCTGCATGTCCTGTACCATGTTAGCAGCCTGTGCATCTCCACAGCCCCTGCATCTCCTGCACCAGGCCCGCAGCCTCTGCATCTCTGTACCATGCATGCAGCCTGTGCATCTCCTGTACTATGTCCGCAGCCCCTGCATCTCCTGTACCATGCCCGCAGCCCCTGCATCTCCTGTACCATGCCCGCAGCCTCTGAGATGTCCTCCTGTACCATGTCCGTAACTCTGACATCTCCACTACCATGCCCACACAGAAGAAAGGAAAGGAAAGAAAACACAGTAAACAGAAGAGAACAGCAAGGATGGAGAACAGTAGAGAGAAGAAGAGTACTTCAGGACTGCGAAAAGCGGGGCCCTTGGTACAGACTATGCAGTAGTTCTCATACGGCTTATACAGGATTATCTACTCAGTCTACAACTGTCTACAACTGTCCAGTTTGGGGGCCTCCTCCAAATACGTAAGCCACAGGCTCCAGACCTTTTCAAATAGTTGCATCTTATTGAGTATGGCTGAAAGGCACTCATTAATCATTGAATGAAATCAAACCGTGCTAACTCCATAATCTGTGAAAGCCGCCAGCACTTCAACCTGACATGAGTAGTGGTAAAATAATCATAAATAAATAAGTGCAGCGCTAAAAACTATATATGTGCAAACCATATTATAGACATCGAGTGAATAAGGTGACACTCATATGAAAAAAATGTCACAAACAAGAGAGCACAATCCTCAATATTGCAAATAAGAGGAAACAAAGTCCATATTGATAATAAAAAAAAGTCCCAAGTGAAAAGATAACTTCCAAACAGGAGATAAATGTGGTGATAGTGATAGATTCCAACACCGACAGGATAATATGAATGCGCTCACTTGAAAGCGTGGACCCAAGATTCCATATCGAATATGGGTCATTCAAAGCAGATTATGGTAGCAGGTCTCTTCAAACAGCATACAATTGTCAGATGTTGATGCCAGGATGACCAGGATATTCAGCAAAGGGACACTCAGACTTCCATATGGATGGTACATACATGAAAATAACCAAATAGTGCAAACATAGTGTAAAACTGCTTCAGCAATAATTTATTAAAAGAAAGGAATACACTTACAAACATCTTGTAAGACAACACATGTATTGAAGAGATGGCAGTATGAGGTTTCTGATGCGTTTCATCCAACAGGATATAATCATAGGAGAATTGCCATGCGTGTGTACCATAATCATAGGATTCATATATACTAGAGCCAGGAAGCTGCCTCCACATGCACTTCCGCCCACCTGTCAAAGATGGTGGCGGCGTGTGGTCCAAGCCTCCATATCAACCAGGAAGTGACCTCATATTGGTTGTACAAACTATACAGTATATGGCAGACTGTGTTTTAAATTTACTGATACCATGTTCAAATTAAATAAAAGCCCATAGAGTGAATCACTAGATGTGTTCTGGAACTGAATTGTAATGTGTTAAAGTGGGAATAGTGTAAATAATCCCTCTAATGGCGTACTTCGGTATCGGAGTATTCAACCCGGAAGTGACGTCCTGGCGCGTGTCACTTCCGGGAGTTTGTGTGCAGTCAGGAGTTATCACCGGACGTGACATCATCACGGGCGTCACTTCCGGGAATTGTGAATGCTATTGCACCACGCTCCATTGGACATCACCTCCTGGTGGGAGGACCTTAATCCCGGACGTCTCGCTCGTGACACCTGGGTCTTGAAACACAGATTTGTGGCTAAAGGGTACAAGTCGTCTGATCTTTAAGTTGAGATTGACAAAATATCCAAGTTGGACAGGGCAACTTTGCTATCCCAGGGTGCACTGCGGCAATCCCCACCCACTGGGACAGTCATAAACCCTGGTGTGCTATTGGCCAGGTTTCCTCCATTGTCCAACAAGGTCCCTCATTGGATACAGTGGGGAGACTCCCCAGACTCAACAGACCACACCTGGAAACATGTGACAGAACAGGCCCCCCTGATAGGCAGACAGGGCCAATATATGCTTTTTCATAGCACCTACCAAGGAGGGTGCTACAGAACTGTAGCTCCCCAGTCCTGGAAGCACTCATGCAGCCCCAGACCATGACACTCCCACCACCATGCTTGACTGTAGGCAAGACACACTTGTCTTTGTACCCCTCACATGGTTGCCGCCACAAATGCTTGACACCATCTGAACCAAATAAGTTTATCTTGGTCTCATCAGACCACAGGACAAGGTTCCAGTAATCCATATGTCCTTAGTCTGCTTGTTTTCAGCAGACTGTTTTCGGGCTTTCTTGTGCATCATCTTTAGAAGAGGCTTCCTTCTGGGACGACAGGCATGCAGATCGATTTGATGCAGTGTGCGGCGTATGGTCTGAGCCCCGACAGGCTGACCCCCCACCACTTCAACCTCTGCAGCAATGCTGGCAGCACTCATACGTCTATTTCCCAAAGACAACCTCTGTATATGACGCTGAGTACATGCACTCAACCTTGGTTGACCATAGCGAGGCCTGTTCTGAGTAGAAGCTGTCCTGTTAAACCGCTGTTTGGTCTTGGTCACCATGCTGCAGCTCAGTTTCAGGATCTTGGCAATCTTCTTATAGCCTAGGAGATCTTTATGTAGAGCAACAATTCTTTTTTCAGATTTTTAGAGAGTTCTTTGCCATGAGGTGCCATGTTGAACATCCAGTGACCAATATGAGAGAGTGAGAGCGATAACCCCAAACTTAACACACCTGCTCCCCATTCACACCTGAGACCTTGTAACACTAACAAGTCCCATGACAACGGGGAGGGAAAATGGCTAATTTAAGTGTTCTCAATTTTGTTGCCAGCGGTTTAGACATTAATGGCTGTGTTTTGAGTTATTTTGAGGGGACAGCAAATTATCACTGTTATGCAAGCTGTACGCTCACTACTTTACATTGTAGCAAAGTGTCATTTCTTCAGTGTTGTCACATTAAAAGATATAAAAAAATATTTACAAAAATTTGAGGGGTGTACTCACTTTTGTGAGATACTGTATTAGTCACATGCTGTAAATAACAGTATCTGTACAGACCTACTAAAAAGGAATAATAGAAGCACAATCCAATCCAAGAGCAATTACTTTCTCTTGTATCTCATCTAATGGGAGCAGCCCAGTGTCAGCACATACTTGCCTACTGAAGGAATTTAGTACAAAGAGAGAAGTAAGCATGCCTAGAGGTACCCCAACCAAACTAAAGAAGGCAGTAGAACAAAATGCCACAGTTCCAAAATAGATGATAATAGTACTTGAAGTCCGCAAACCCTGTCTACAGCCATAACCTAGCCAACCATATCAATAGACTGGAATGCTAAAACTCCTCCCCCCTTACAATCCCCACTGGGTTCCACCAGTCATTTCTGGTTCCAGATCCAGTTGCTTCCTGCCAGAAATGCAGCATGTCCCTCACACTGGAGTGCACACATCAGCAGCAGCATGCAAATGTGTGATGATGTCATCCTTCACCCACCCGGAGCTGAAGATGACAGCTCTGATAACTCACGCAATGAGTAAACTGGTATGACAATCAACAGGAGCTACCGAACAGTTCCCTCCATCTTACTGAGGTAACCATTAAGCCTGAGGGAAGTTATTGTTTTCATTCCTAGGTGGAGTGTTGTGTCTGTGCATTCCACTCTAGCTTTCTGCCTTTAGGATTAGAGGTAGCATCGTCCTGCTGCTATTCCTGTCGGAAGCCCATCAGATATAATTTGGTCTTTGGTCCTGTTCCACCACCTGCCTACAGTGGCTTGGCCACCTCTAGCTGACTCTTGTTCTCATTAATGTCAACTGTTTGTAGTACGCAAAAGTCTCCGTTTGAATTAACTGGAATTGCTCTCTATCCTCTGTTGGTTGCAGCCTTGATTTTGGAAACCATGTTGCAGTGGGACACATCCTTTAATGGAGATGTCACTAACACTAGGCCAAACCCTCATATCTTGGAATTGTTGAAAAACAAATATCTGGAGCCCAACAATTTAGTTGTGGTGGCCTTTTCCAAGCATATACTCCGGTCTCTCGCATAGGGAATTTGGCTGTTCTACTGCATAAAGCACTTTAGCTACGTGGAAGGAAAGTAAAGGATGTTTAAATAAAGCCTTGTTCACTACTCTTTGAGGAAAGTCATCTCTTCAGCCACGACTTTCACAATGACATATCCCATACTGCTGGTGCCTATACAGTGCACCTGCTTCAACACAGGAGATCTGTAGATGGATCAGAAGTATCCCATTCTTTATCTACTACAGCAGTAGTAAATCATAGGTGACCAGTCTGCTACACACTCAAGCCATAAATCTTGAAGACAGAAACCTTCTGCTTAGAGAGGTATCCTGACTCTTGCCAGTGGGTTAATGTTTTCTCCCCTTATTGACTTGTTTGCAAATTACCTCTTAGTGTGAGTACTCAAACTGTACCCATTAGCTAGACGCTACAATAAGCCAACTTGTTTAGTCTACCTTCCTGACTTTAAATGTACCAAAATGCACATCTTCCCTCAGTTTCCTAAATTGATAGAGGGCTATGTGTGGCAATACTAACCCCCCCTCCTTTCTGCTTTATCCCCACTTCAATTTAGAAATTCAGTTGATATTCAATATTCCTCATTCTCATAAGGAACTTGTCAACCTACAATGTCAACAAATATCAATCCCTAATGATTCCTTCCCAAATAAGGGCGTGTGTACAGGGCCGGACTGGCCTACCGGAATACTGGGAATGTCCCCCTGCCCTGGGGCTGGCTGAAAGTCAATGGCACCTGCTGTGGCCAGCCCGACATGTACATTGTGCATGTGCTTCCGCTGCTCGGGAAAGCCCACACACACTCAGCTATTCCCAGGCAGACAGCACATGCGTGGTGATGTGATGGCGCCGGGCAGTGCCATTTTTAAATGTAAGGTGCCTTACCAAAGGGTAAGTGAGACCCCTCCGTAGCACCTGCATCTCCTTAGGAGATGAAGTGCTGTGGGCAAGGAACAGGAGATTCTCCTGTACCATACCCGCAGCACTGCATCTTCTCTACTATGCCCACAGCACTGTCTTTAATGTACCATGCCCGCAGCCCTGCATCTCCTGTACCATGCCAACAGCACTGCCTCTCCTGCACCATGCCGGCAACCCCT
This sequence comes from Pelophylax lessonae, assembly GCF_965119305.1. NCBI lineage: Eukaryota > Metazoa > Chordata > Amphibia > Anura > Ranidae > Pelophylax > Pelophylax lessonae. The sequence goes on from NC_138770.1 coordinate 180,202,530, forward strand.
GCATCTCCTGTACCATGCCAACAGCACTGCCTCTCCTGCACCATGCCCTCAGCCCCTGCATCTCCTGTACCATGCCCGCAGCCCCTGCATCTCCTGTACCATGCCCGCAGCCCCTGCATCTCCTGTACAATCCCCGCAGCCCTGCATCTCCTGTACCATGCCCGCAACTCCTGCATCTGCTGTACCATGCCCACAGCCCTGCATCTCCTGTACCATGCCCACAGCACAGCCTCTCCTGTACCATGCTGCCTGCAACTCCTGCACCATGCCCGCAACCCCTGCATCTCCTGTACCATGCCTGCAGCCCTGCATCTCCTGCACCATGCCCGCAGCCCCTGCATCTCCTGCACCATGCCCACAGCCCCTGCATCTCCTGCACCATGCCCACAGCCTCTGCATCTCCTTTACCATGCCCGCAGCCTCTGCATCTCCTGTAACATGCCCACAGCCTCTGCATCTCCTGTACCATGCCCGCAGCCTGTGCATCTCTTGTACCATGTCCGCAGCCCCTGCATCTCCTGTACCAAGCCTGCCGCCCCTGCATCTCCTGTACCATGCCCGCAGCCCCTGCATCTCCTGTACCATGCCCGCGGCCCTGCCTCTCCTGTACCATGCCCGCAGTCCCTGCATCTCCTGTACCATGCCTGCAGCCCTGCATCTCCTGTACCATGTCCACAGCCCCTGCATCTCCTGCACCATGCCCCCAACTTCTGTACAATGCCCGCAACCCCTGCATCTCCTGTACCATGCCTGCAGCACTGCATCTCCTGTACCATGCCCACAGCCTCTGCATCTCCTGCACCGTGCCCGCAGCCTCTGCATCTTCAGTATTAGCCCGAAGACCCTGCATCTCCTGCACCATGCCCGAAGCCCCTGCATCTCCTGCACCATGCCCAAAGCCCCTGCATCTCCTGCACCATGCCCGCAGCCTCTGCATCTCCTGCACCATGTCCACAGCTTCTGCATCTCTTGTACTATGCCCGCAGCCTCTCCCTCTCCTGTACCATGCCAGCAGCCTCTGCATCTCCTGTACCATGCCCACAGCCTCTGCATCTCCTGCACCATGCCTGCAGCTTCTGCATGTCCTGCACCATGTTGGCAGCCTGTGCATCTCCACAGCCCCTGCATCTCCTGTATCATGCCCGCAGCTTGTGCATCTCCTGTACTATGTCCGCAGCCCCTGCATCTCCTGTACCATGCCCGCAGCCCCTGCATCTCCTGTACCATGCCCGTAGCCTCTGAGATGTCCTTCTGTACCATGTCCGTAACCTCTGACATCTCCTCTACCATGCCCACACAGCCTATGACCACCTCCCGTACCACGTCCGCACTTTTACCACTTTTGTATTTCAATGTTTTTATTAAAGTTTTTCATTTTACAACATAACATACATTTAAGAAGTATGAAACAAACAAAGAAGCACATGAACCATAACATAATTAAAACTGACTACCTTCAGTAACACTGAAGGGGCATATATGAGTGGGGCGGGCTACAATCACAGATTAAGTCAGTAAACATAACGAAGTGGGCCCTCCATGAACCCCAACTCTCTTGTTGTAGGGCTCTGCCTTACATGGGGCCCATGTGGGTATGTGGAACCCCAAAGGAATCACAAAAAATAGGGTTGGGAAAGCCACCCTAGAGGGAAAGAAAAGAAGAAAGGAAAGAAAACACAGTAAACAGAAGAGAGCAGCAAGGATGGAGAATAGTAGAGAGAAGAAGAGTACTTCAGGACTGCGAAAAGCGAGGCCCTTGTACAGACTATGCAGTAGTTCTCATACGCTTATACAGGATTATCTACTCAGTCTACAACTGTCTACAACTGTCCAGTTTGGGGGGCCTCCTCCAAATACGTAAGCCACGAGCTCCAGACCTTTTCAAAAAGATGCATCTTATTGAGTATGGCTGAAAGGCACTCAATCATTGAATGAAATCAAACTGTGGTAACTCAATAATCTGTGAAAGCCGCCAGCACTTCAACCTGACATGAGTAGTGGTAAAAAATCATAAAGAAATAAGTGCAGCGCTAAAAACTATATATATGCAAACCATATTATAGATATCGAGTGAATAAGGTGACACTCATATGAAAAAACTGTCACAAATAAGAAAGAACAATCCTCAATATTGCAAATAAGAGGAAACAAAGTCCATATTGATAATAAAAAAAGTCCCAAGTGAAAAGATAACTTCCAAACAAGAGATAAATGTGGTGATAGTGATAGATTCCAACACCAATAGGATAATATGAATGCGCTCACTGGAAAGCATGGACCCAAGATTCCATATAGAATATGGGTCATTCAAAGCAGATTATGGTAGCAGGTCTCCTCAAACAGCATACAATTGTCAGATGTTGATGCCAGGATGACCAGGATATTCAGCAAAGGGACACTCAGACTTCCAAACGGATGGTACATACATGAAAATAACCAAATAGTTCAAACATAGCGTAAAACTGCTTCAGCAATAATTTATTAAAAGAAAGGAATACACTTACAAAACATCTTGTAAGACAACGCATTTATTGAAGAGATGGCAGTATGAGGTTCTGACGTGTTTCATCCAACAGGATATAATCATAGGAGAATTGCCATGCGTGTGTACCATAATCATAGGATTTATATATACTAGAGCCAGGAAGCTGCCTCCACAGGCACTTCCATCCCATCTGTCGAAGATGGCGGCAGCGTGCGGTCCAAGCCTTCATATCAACCAGGAAGTGACCTCATATTGGTTGTACAAACTATACAGTATATGGCAGACTGTGTTTTAAATTTACTGATTCCATGTTCAAATTAAATAAAAGCCCATAGAGTGAATCAGTAGATGTGTTCTGGAACTGAATTGTAATGTGTTAAAGCGGGAATAGTGTAAATAATCCCACTAATGGCGTACTTTGGTATCGGAGTATTCAATCTGGAGGTGACGTCATAACGCGTGTCACATCCGGGAGTTTGTGTGCAGTCAGGAGTTATCACCGGATGTGACATCATCATGGGCGTCACTTCTGGGAATTGTGAATGCTATTGCACCACGGTCCATTGGACATCACCTCCCGGTGGGAGGACCTTAATCCCGGAAGTCTCGCTGGTGACACCTTAGGCGTTTAAACTATAAACATCCTCTTGAATCAGCCCATATATTGTATATCAAAATTTGTAAAGAGGCAAAACGGAGTTCCACTCTACACTTGGAATGGAGGAGATCCTTGTGAACACAGCTTCAGGGCTACATAGTGATTTGGGGCACAATAAACAACCACTTCATTAAAATCGATATTTAAAAATTGAAATAGGATAAAAATAAGGTACAATATAAAGATAAAGAAGGAAAAAGGTAAAGGGAACAGGTGCAAGTCTTCATAGGTGCCGACTTATAAAACCTATCCTTAATAGGTAAATAATCCAAACAGCTTCAAATTCAACTCCACTGAGTTGTGTGTAAATTGTAATATCCAGGCAAAGTATTAGGAGACATAGTGATTTTGGGCACAAGCTGTGTCCCTTTGCTGAATATCCTGGTTATCCTGGCATCAACATCTCACAATTGTATGCTGTTTGAAGAGACCTGCTATCATAATCTGCTTTGAATGACCCATATTCTATATGGAATCTTGGGTCCATGCTTTCCGGTGAGCACATTCATATTATCCTGTCGGTGTTGGAATCTATCACTATCACCACATTTATCTCTTGTTTGGAAGTTATCTTTTTACTTTGGACTTTTTTATTATCAATATGGACTTTGTTTCCTCTTATTTGCAATATTGAGGATTGTTCTCTCTTGTTTGTGACATTTTTTTCATATGAGTGTCACCTTATTCACTCAATGTGGTTTGCACATATATAGTTTTTAGCACTGCACTTATTTATTTATGACTCATTAATCAATAACCAATAGTGATGGATGAACATCGGCCGGGGCGGTTCGCGAACGCCAGCCGCAAATTTTCTCAAAAGTCCACGAGCCGTGAGTTCGCGGCGGGCCCCATTGACTTTAAAGGGAGGCAAACTTTAAAAACCTTTAGGTCATATTTGCAGCCACAAAAGAAGTACTAGCTGTGCACAAATAGTCCCAGCACATGGACAATGTCATAACAGAAGTATTGCAATTGAAAAAGTTTTTTTTTTTTTTACAGCAAAAAATATATATATTTTTTTCATAAATCAGCCAGAACTGACAGCAGCCAGTAAATACATTGTCTAATACATATAGGGTCCATTCACACATCTGTAAAATGGGTCCGCATCCATTCCACAATTTGGCGGAACCTTTACAGACCCATTGTTTTTCATTTCCAGTCCGAAAAATTTGGCATTCACAGGATAAAGAAGTAAGTGTCGGCCATTCCAGGCCCCAAAAATTAGCCCACATGCATTTACCTGACAGCTAAGAACGTAGTTTTCTGTGGCTGAAGGTACATTAGGCATTCACAGGATACAGAAGTAAGTGTCGGCCATAAAAGGCCCCAAAAATTAGCCCACATGGGTTTAACTGACAGCAAAGAACTTCGTTCTGTATGGCTAGAGGTACGGTAGGCGTTCACAGTACACAGAACGGTAAGTGTCGGCCTGTATAGGCTCCAATAATTAGCTCACATGGGTTGAACTGACAGCAAAGAACTTCGTTTTTGATGGCTAGAGGTACGGTAGGCGTTCACAGTACAGAGAACGGTAAGTGTTGGCCTGTAGAGGCTGCAAAAATTAGCTCACATGGTTTGAACTGACAGCAAAGAACTTCGTTTTTGATGGCTAGAGGTACGGTAGGCGTTCACAGTACACAGAACAGTAAGTGTCGGCCTGCATAGGCTTCATAAATTAGCTCACATGGTTTGAACTGACAGCAAAGAACTTCGTTTTTGATGGCTAGAGGTATGGTAGGCGTTTACAGGATACATAAGTAAGTGTCGGCCTGTATAGGCTGCAAAAATAAGCTCACATGGGTTGAACTGACAGCAAAGAATGTAGTATATGATGGCTAGAGGTACAGTAGGCGTTCACAGTATACAGAAGTAAGTGGCGGCCTGTATAAACTCCAAAAATCAGCTCACATGGGTTGAACTGACAGCAAAGAACTTACTATTTGGTGGCTGGAGGTACATTAGGCATTCACAGAAAAAATAATGGACGGCCCTGAAAGTCCCCAAAAGTTTGCCATTCAATGGACATGAAATGCCTTTTATGCCGCTGTATGTAGCAAAGCCAAGGACCAGGAATTGTTGTGGGTGGATGGCGGTCTGGCGGATATTTGTGGCCTGGCATGAGGAATTTCAATGAAACCTGGTCTACTGGTCACATGTGTTGAATTCCTCAGAGATCCATGCCTCATTCATTTTTATAAATGTGAGGTAGTCCACACTGTCATGAGCTAGGCGAGTGCGCTTATCGGTCACGATCCCCCCTGCTGCGCTGAACGTCCTTTCGGACAGGACACTGGACGGGGGGCAAGCCAACATTTCCATTGCAAATTGTGCAAGCTCTAGCCAGAGGTCAAGCCTGCCCACCCAGTAGTCCAGGGGTTCATCACTCCTCAGAGCGTTCACATCGGCCGTTAACCCTGATGTAGTCGGAAACCTGTCGGTCTAGGTGTTCCCTCATGCTGGATCCGGAGTACAGCTGTCGATGATTCGCGTGAAAGAAGGATCTCATATCTGAAGTGACCAAGACATCTTCCAACCGCCCTCTTCTTGAAGGCGCTGTTGGATTGCTACCCGCAACTGTCTCTCTGTGACTGGAAATTCCTCTGCCAGCGCACGGAAAAGCAGAATGCAGCATTTCCCGCAGCAAGGCCTGGAAGTGCTGCATTCTGACTGCCCTCTGTGATTGTGGTAACATTTCCGCCATTTTGTGTTTGTACCGGGGGGTCTAAGTACGTTGCCACCCAGTACTGGTCCTTGACCTTTATGCGTTTTATATGGGGGTCCCCCTTAAAACACTGCAGCATGTAGGCTCCCATTCCCACTAAACTGGAAGCTGTATAGTGGCCTGCTTCCAGCTCATTATCCAGCATAATGTCGTCCTCGTTCTCTTCCTCCTATCCACGGATAACACCAGGGAGCCCAGAAAGGTTTAAAGCATGCTCTTCTTGCTCCTCCTTATCCCCCCCAGCACCATCCTCCTCCTCTGTAGAGATGGCCTTGCGGTTCGCCCGGCGGTCGGTTCGTGGCGAACTTTGCTTGTTCGCTACCCACCAAATTTTCGGACACATGGCGTCGTTCGCGGCGGCCATATTTGTTTACATTGGGGAGAACTTTGACCCATGACACAGCAGTCAGGTGGAACGGGACAGCTAATTGAAACATTCCAGCACATGGACAGTCCCCCTACCCTATAAATAGACCTGACCTGGCGGCCATTTCACATTCCGTTTTCTGCCAGGGTAGGGAGAGGTCTGCTGTGCTCATTAGGGAGAGTTTGCTAGACACATATAGCGCTGTGAAGATCCACAAAAGTCCTTTCCAGGGCTGGTATTTCGGTATAGGCCTTCTACAGTCTCTTTTCAGGTTAGGGACAGGTATCCTGTGGTTGCTTTAGGGGCAGTTAGAGATCGGCTGCAGTCACAAATCGCTCTGTCAATGTCCACAAAAGTCCTTCTCAGGGCTGGTATTTCGGTATAGGTCTAGTATCTTTAGAGCTTAGGGAGAGGTATCCTGTGGTTGCTTTAGGGACAGTTAGATATCGGCTGCAGTCGCACAGAAATAGTTTTGTCAATGTCCACAAAAGTAATTTAAAATGCTCCAATGTCGTTTTAGGGTCTATTACAGTCTCTTTAACATGAGGGCCAGGTATCGTGTGGTTACTTTAGGGACAGTTAGATATCGGCTGCAGTCGCACAGAAATCGCTTTGTCAATGTCCACAAAAGTAATTTAGAATGCTCCAATGTTGTTTTAGGGTCTATTACAGTCTCTTTAACATGAGGGTCAGGTATCCTGTGGTTGCTTTAGGGACAGTTAGATATCGGATAGATACCTATCCGTTAGATACAGTCGCGCAGAAATCGCTTTGTCAATGTCCACAAAAGTCATTTAAAATGCTCCAATGTCGTTTTAGGGTCTATTACAGTCTCTTTAACATGAGGGCCAGGTATCATGTGGTTGCTTTAGGGACAGTTAGATATCGGCTGCAGTCGCACAGAAATCGCTTTGTCAATGTCCACAAAAGTCATTTAAAATGCTCCAATGTCATTTTAGGGTCTATTACAGTCTCTTTCACATGAGGGCCAGATATCCTGTGGTTGCTTTAGGGGCAGCTAGATATCGGCTGCAGTCGCACAGAAATCGCTTTGTCAATGTCCACAAAAGTCATTTAAAATGCTCCAATGTTGTTTTAGGGTCTATTACAGTCTCTTTCACATGAGGGCCAGATATCCTGTGGTTGCTTTAGGGGCAGCTAGATATCGGCTGCAGTCGCACAGAAATCGCTTTGTCAAATTTTCGGACACATGGCGTCGTTCGCGGCGGCCATATTTGTTTACATTGGGGAGAACTTTGACCCATGACACAGCAGTCAGGTGGAACGGGACAGCTAATTGAAACATTCCAGCACATGGACAGTCCCCCTACCCTATAAATAGACCTGACCTGGCGGCCATTTCACATTCCGTTTTCTGCCAGGGTAGGGAGAGGTCTGCTGTGCTCATGAGGGAGAGTTTGCTAGACACTGTGGGAGATGGGGAGATATCAAATTCTATGTGTCCTCCATTTTGTATGTCCCTACCCCATTTTGTATGCATTAATGTCTTATAAGCTGTGTGTTTGTGTGTGTATGTGACCTTAGTTACACAAGATATGAAAAGTGTCTACGTACCATGGAAAGTTTCTGCAGTTCGCGATAAGGCTGTGTCAGGTGATTCTAGTCACACGAGATATGTCTTATATGGTATTACTCCCCAAGGTGACCTTTTGTCTCCTGAAGCTGTTTAACCAATAAGAACGTAACAAGTGCCCTATACCTATGATTATATGCCTTTATCTTTACTATATAAGCCGCAACGAGCCTATAATAAACTGAGAGCTTGGTTTCACTATACATCTGTCTCCGTCTGTGTTATTTCCAGAAACCAGCCTCCCAGGCCTGCCAGACACAATACGAGCAAAGGAGCCATAGGTAGTCCGGGACTACCATCGGACCAGGGGTCCTAAATACTAACAGCTGGGGGCTCGTCCGGGATATGAGAGTCACTCTCCGCGGACACCCACACTCACCCGGTAAGTAGAAAACTCCTTTCTATGTAACCGATTGTAGTGCGGCTCCGGGGGGGACACTGGCTAGACTCATATCCAATTGAACCACAGGGGTTGGTGTGTTCCGGGAACACACGCAACATACCTATAATTGAAATATTTCAGGGAAATATTTAGTCTCAGGGAGACTTAAGAAGTGTTAGAAATTTGCTAGTCTCAGGGAGACTTAAGAAGTGTTAGCAATTTGCTCGTATTGTGTCTGAAAAATCTTTAAGCTTTCCTTCTCTGTCGCATAGAAGTATAAGATAATTTGTATTGTTTGTCTATAATGGTAGGAAAACTTTCTTGATAGCCACTGTAACCGGGAGGTATTGGTCAAGACTCGGAAAGGGTTTTTTTTCTTTTTGTCCTAAAAGGGACACCCGAGTCCAAAAGTATATGGGTTTAATTTATATACATCAGTGGCTTGAAGGAGGGTTTTGAAACCATAAAGGGTTACCATGGTAACAAGTGATTATGTGAATGTGTAAATCATAGAGACATGTCTTATTGAGTGAGAGAATATTGGTATTTGTTTATTGTCTTGTTATGTAAATGGCCAGGAATATTTGGTGAGTAATATTCCTGGAAGTAAATTAAGGTAGAAGAACGGTCTACCTTAAGTTAGAGTATTAAGAATTAATATACATTATTATGTGAAATGTATTAAAGGTTTTAGCCTAGAAGATATTAAGAGTCAGGTATATCACAGAAAAGAAAGCTTTATAATCTGTACGTATTCTCTGTCAGGGAGAGATATTTGTGATATCCTTGGGAATGGGGAAAAGTCAGTCTAAGAACATCCCCCCACCTGAACCGGGGGGAGACATGCAAAGCGTGTGTCACCCGGGTATCGGGTGGATATACATATACAGACCCGTGGGTCGATAATTTAGCAATCTGGACAGAGATTAATAAAACAGACAAGAGGACAAAAAGGCCGAAAAGTAACCTGAAAGGCAAAGAAGCTCCAGGTCTCCACGCCGTGGAGAAACAGAGATTCTGCTCAAATACAGAAAAATCCCATCTGGGTCATTCGGGATGTCCACCCTCGTATGCCCCTGGTGCCCCCATTGCTAGTCTATATCCTTCACTTGCCACAGCAATCACCTGTAAGCAGAAGTCAAGTGAAACCGTCCTGGAATTTTGGACAAGGTTTAAAAATGTATGGAATCAGGAGGCCGGTTTAAGTGTCACCAAGGAACGGCACAGCCTCATGATTCAGACATTTATCAATAATTTAAAGTCCCAATACATGGTGATTGTGAAACAGCAAGTTTCAGACTGGACAAACAAAGACATGGATGGTTTCCAGAAAGCCTTAACAGAAAAGGATGCGGCGGGATGTTTTGATCTCCCCAGAGAGAAACAGCCCGTTGCTACATATTTTTAGACACCCTATCAGGGACACTATCAAAGTGGAAGAGGCAAGGGGGGATTCAGGGGCAGAGCAGAGCATTCTCAGAATAGGCCCCCTTTTAATAACCAACAATGATGGTGCCCAGAAGGCGGGGACTCGGCATTTCCCCGTGTGTCTCTCAATTACCAACAACTGCCTATGATTTCACTTTGTGTAGATGGCATGAATCTTCTAGTTCTCGTGGATTGTGGAGTGATTAGCAGTTCCATATCACAAGAATTCTGGAATGGAGAGACATTAGAAGCCGAACCTTCAATGGGATCCCCACCAAGACATTTAGAAACCCCCCCCCCTTTACCAATTATAGAAGAGTCAGGAGAGTACTCAATCATTTGGCACTGTTTCAGAATAATACCTAGGTGTCCACTTAGTTTGTTAGGGAGTATGAAGTCAGGCATACATTAGACAGACTCTTGGCCGAAGGTACATTAAAATAGTGTTACCTCACAAGATAACATGGCGCCCCTGTTTTTGTTGTTCTGAATATTCATTTTCCAAGTTAGATATACATAATTGTTTGAAGCTACGACGTGGACCCTGACGTTGGTACATTTCTAGGGAGAGGCGGTTCCCACATTCCTAGGGAGGGGGTCAATTCTTGTGCGGAGCCTGATAGGACTATGTGTTCCAGCTCGTGGGACTATGGGTCCCAGCTTGTGGGACTATGCGTCCCAGCATTGCCAAACATATGCAATTATCTTTTTATGGAATTTTTGGAGTTTTGCCATTTATACATTTGTGCATAAAGCATAGGAACCTCTGGGAAGAGTAATAATAGTGAACAAATACAGTTTTTATCAGGCAAAACATAGTTCGCCGTAGTCGGCAAGATATTTTGAGGTTATTTTTTATAGAATTATAGATAATGAGAAATTACATTTTACAAATGGGTCCCTTGTGTCCCTAAACGTAAAAGGGAGCTCTGGTGCAAAATTTTGAAAATTGGCTACTTGCCAAGAAAGGGTTCAAACTTAAATATTTTCATTCCTGTTATAGTTATGGAATTTATTTTGGGACAGAAAGGGTTACCGCAATTAGTGTGACCATTGGACCCTATTGGCACCGAGCCAAAAGTTTCAAATCAGATTAACTTTTTATCTGATTTCAGTTTTTGGGTAATATTTTAGGGGAGTCCTCTATTGAGGGAGGGGAACCTCTGGACAGGTTTTTGTTAGATTGGCAGAAGAAAAAAAAATAAAAAAGTTTTTTTAGTAAGATTGGCACAGAGCCAAAAAGTTTTAGTTTTATCTGACTGTAGTATGTAGTATGCAAGTGGTATCTGATGTGCCATCTCTACTGATAGCCATACCATCCGATGCTACCCACTTTACAGTGATTGGTTGAAGTAATGCGTTTTTTTTACCGTCCTAGTGGACGAGGAGACACAGCCATCTTTGTTTCTTGTTTTGATAATCAGTCCAGGTAACTGACCTGGTGTAGAAATGCCTCAGGGCTAAATAGACAGTTTTAGTTGTCTGCTCTATAGTTCTCCAGACCACGCAAGAGGGGATGGACACCTGCTCATGAGTCAGTCCCGCTACAATATGTGGATAACATATGTAGTCACTCTGTGGAGGCCAGTCAGAGCGAGTGAGTTCATTGAGAAAAGTACATGTATGTGGACACAAAGTGTCAAAGGAAAAATGACAATGGTATCAGGAAAGTGTTGTTTACCTTGGTTTTGTTCTCACAGAGGGGGAAAAGGAGAGTCAGTCACGTGGGTCTTGCCAGCCCACAGTGGGTCTTGCCCGCCCACAAAACCAGGATCATTGATTGCAATGGATCCGACTGCTCCTATTTTATGACAACATTTTGAGACAAGCCACAGGTCCAGAAATGTCACAAGTAATGTTGAATGCGTTTATGTATCTGAAAAATGCTATGGTTGTAGCGTCTGCACTGGGCCTCCCAAATTATGGAAAAATGTTTTGTGTTAATGCAAGGGACAATTGTAAGACCATGACAGGTGTACTTGCCCAGGAGTATGGTGATGGACTTTGCCCTATAGTTTTTGTCCAAAGATGGTCGCAGTCCAGGTCTAAGGCATGCCTGAGGTGACTCCAAACATAGCATCTTGTGAGATGGTAATAGGGATGGCCACATCTTTTGCCCTAGGTAGGCCCCAGTTTTAAATGGGTTACTGGGATTAAAGGGTGTGTTACACAACAACATGATTGTATAGACATAATATATCTAGACAGCCATAGAGGGAGAAGAGGATGTTTTTGTAGATGGTTCCTGGTTGTAGAGCTGAAAGTCAGGCCAAAAGATCACACATTATTAGAGCTACAAACGCATGCTACAGAACAGGTTTAAGGAATTAGGTGATGGTTTAGAAAAAGTTGAGAGTGGCCTTTTTCTAAAAGAAGGGGAGATCTTGTATCCCCGCAGCTAGCGCCCCACTGTCTATTGCCTAGTATGATGGAATAGGACACAGGGGGTGGGAAAGAACATATGAAGTATTACTGAAGTTTTTTTTTGCATTTACAGGCCTAAATTAGTAAAAGCATATGTTGCTAGGTGCATCACCTGTATTAGGAACAACACAAACAAACACATAAGGCCAAACATGAACATCTAGAAATAGGTTTTTACATATAGGCCCAAAGCAGGGAAGAAATAAGAGTTCCTTTTAGTCAATAGTAGATGGATTCAGCAGATGATATGGGCCAAGAACCACATGACTGCCTAGAAACTATTGAAAGTGTCACTTCACCCCGTGCAGACATGATGAAAGAGCTCATCACCAACCTTCTTCAGGCTATGTTGTTACCCTCAGAGTTAGCTATCATTCACTGTAGGGCACATACCAGAGGTACTGATGACATCTCCAAGGGCAACGCACTAGCAGACAAAATAGCAAAAGCAGCCGCACAACAGTTACCTTTAGGAGCCCTAAAACAAATGCCTGTCCTAACCCACATCCTCCCCGATGATGCCCAGTTGATCACAGATCTACAGGCCTCAGCCACTGCTGAGGAATTGGAGGACTGGTGTTATCCTGTTTTGCAAAGGAATCCTGAAACAGGATTGATTTGCAAAGAGGGGAAACCGTGTATACCCCGTAATAGTGCTCCTATTTGCATTGCCCAGAATTCAGGTACAGTGGAAAGGATAAATAGGACAATCAAAGACGAGTTGAGAAAAAGTAAATTGGAATTTTGAATCAAGTGGAACGAAAAAGTTGCTCGCACCTTTCTTTTCTTTTCACAGGTATCAACCCATCACTTGAAGGAAGGAGATGAAGTAGCATCACAAGACCAAGGCCGGATTTCGTTTTGGACCAAAAGACAAAGGTAGTCGCAGTGACCAGAATCGCTGTCCTTGTGGAGAACCAACAAGCCTGGATCCATGCTACTCGAGTGAAATTGGTGAAGGAGGCTCCACCCCCAGAAGCAAGTCCAGATCCAGACCCAAGAGAGGTACTAACGGGGGCGGACGGCCCTGACCTTGAACAGGAAGGTCCAGAAGCAAGAGAGGTACTAACGGGAGTGGACGACTCTGACCTCGAACAGGATAGTCAAGAAAAGGGGGTTTTTCAGAGGCAGGCGGCCCTGACCCTGTAGAAAAATGACATTCCTAATAGCACCAGATTCTGGAAAACTTTGGCTACTTATGGGACTCGTATCATTTTCAGTCTTCTCTGTAGTATGGGTTACCACTAGCTGTATTTATTATCCAGAAGACCTGGTAGGGCTACAGGCCATTTGCAGAGCTTCCAACACCCCAACACAGAGTAATGCACATAACAGACAAAAGAGAGATGAAAGCTCAAAAAGTCTTACAGATAAAATGTCATTGTTGCAATTTAAATATGCATATGCCCAGAAGTCCGGATATGAAAAATGTTGGATATGTAGTAAACTCCATCCTAGCACCGCTAGAATCCCCCTAATAGCGATACCTTTAAACTTCACCCCTTTCCTAAATGGTACACCTCCTGTTGTCCTCACCAATGTCACGAGAACACTCTCAAATGATACCCTCACTTTCCAAATTATTGGTAGGAGTCATTCCCCAGACTGGTGTTTTAGGTTGGGAAACTCCACCAAGGGAGCTGAAGTGTGCCGGCAAACTAAGATTAATTTCTCAATGACCTCGATGGACAGCTCCTTCTGGCACACCTCAGAACCAGCCCTAAACGCCACTCTAATGAACTTTCTTAACTCCAGTTCCACTTCCTCTTCCCCAGTAGGACAGTTGTTGTCAAATTTAGCTTGGTCCAGTTATGATGATCAATTAATGGCACTACTTCACAAACGTCCCCTAGCTTTGGGAAACAGTACTTATATTTGTTGTAGAAAGATTTGTCACCCTTGGATCCCCATTGAACCCCAAGGGTGGTGTTACCTCGCATCCCTAGTTCCCATCATGGGTGTAGTGGGAGACAACGAAGGAGGACATCTCCTCGAAGCTAGTATGTATCCTAGGTACCCCCTCAAACACCGCAATAAAAGGGAATTATTCCTTGAAAAGGATATGGTATGGGCCTGGTTCCCCTCATGGACCGGATGGGGAATAGACATGATGAAAAGGTTGAATAATTACTCTAAAATTCTCGATGACATCCTAGATAAGAACTCAGGGGACATTACCAAATTAAATATAGAAGTGAGGGCAATTAAGAAACAACTTGAGCTCCATGACCTAGCCATAGAAAGCATGAGTGCTGCTCTTACTGGGTTATGTGAAGTTACGGAGGATTATGAATGTTGCACATGGATACACAATACATCTGTTGAGATACCCGATTATTATGATATTATTGCACAGCACCGGAAAGAAGTAGACAAGCTGCAACAAGAAGCTAGGAATATTGCTAAGACATGGAGTCCTTTTGGTAGTGGGAATTTTGAATTTGGAGGAATATCCTCATGGTTGAAAAATATCGCTATGACTGTTATAATGGTTTTGCTTTTTTTATTATCCCTATATGCATGCTTCAAACTTGTAATGTGTATTGTTGCTAGAGTTTCCCGACCAAAAGTGAAAAATGTCTCTATGCTATCCCACCAAGTCCCAGGCTACCAGACCCCCTCGACTAATAACCCTAAAGAATATACTGAGTACATTAAGAGGTATAAACAGAAAGAAAAAAGAACCTTATTGTTTAAAGGATGATATATGATCTGGTCTTTCAAGCAGCAGGGATATAGAAAATTAATCTGCCAATCGTGGTACTATATTCCTAGGAGGTTTAGGACCCCTGATAATATCCCTAAGAATTATATATTCCAATGATATACAGGGTGACAAGGGAAAATCAATTAAGGGTTAATGATTTTAAGAGGGGATTGTGGGAGATGGGGAGATATCAAATTCTATGTGTCCTCCATTTTGTATGTCCCTACCCCATTTTGTATGCATTAATGTCTTATAAGCTGTGTGTTTGTGTGTGTATGTGACCTTAGTTACACAAGATATGAAAAGTGTCTACGTACCATGGAAAGTTTCTGCAGTTCGCGATAAGGCTGTGTCAGGTGATTCTAGTCACACGAGATATGTCTTATATGGTATTACTCCCCAAGGTGACCTTTTGTCTCCTGAAGCTGTTTAACCAATAAGAACGTAACAAGTGCCCTATACCTATGATTATATGCCTTTATCTTTACTATATAAGCCGCAACGAGCCTATAATAAACTGAGAGCTTGGTTTCACTATACATCTGTCTCCGTCTGTGTTATTTCCAGAAACCAGCCTCCCAGGCCTGCCAGACACAATACGAGCAAAGGAGCCATAGGTAGTCCGGGACTACCATCGGACCAGGGGTCCTAAATACTAACAGACACATATAGTGCTGTGAAGATCCACAAAAGTCCTTTCCAGGGCTGGTATTTCGGTATAGGCCTTCTACAGTCTCTTTTCAGGTTAGGGACAGGTATCCTGTGGTTGCTTTAGGGGCAGTTAGAGATCGGCTGCAGTCACAAATCGCTCTGTCAATGTCCACAAAAGTCCTTCTCAGGGCTGGTATTTCGGTATAGGTCTAGTATCTTTAGAGCTTAGGGAGAGGTATCCTGTGGTTGCTTTAGGGACAGTTAGATATCGGCTGCAGTCGCACAGAAATAGTTTTGTCAATGTCCACAAAAGTCATTTAAAATGCTCCAATGTCGTTTTAGGGTCTATTACAGTCTCTTTAACATGAGGGCCAGGTATCGTGTGGTTACTTTAGGGACAGTTAGATATCGGCTGCAGTCGCACAGAATTCGCTTTGTCAATGTCCACAAAAGTCATTTAGAATGCTCCAATGTTGTTTTAGGGTCTATTACAGTCTCTTTAACATGAGGGCCAGGTATCCTGTGGTTGCTTTAGGGACAGTTAGATATCGGCTGCAGTCGCACAGAAATCGCTTTGTCAATGTCCACAAAAGTAATTTAGAATGCTCCAATGTTGTTTTAGGGTCTATTACAGTCTCTTTAACATGAGGGTCAGGTATCCTGTGGTTGCTTTAGGGACAGTTAGATATCGGATAGATACCTATCCGTTAGATACAGTCGCGCAGAAATCGCTTTGTCAATGTCCACAAAAGTCATTTAAAATGCTCCAATATCGTTTTAGGGTCTATTACAGTCTCTTTAACATGAGGGCCAGGTATCCTGTGGTTGCTTTAGGGACAGTTAGATATCGCCTGCAGTCGCACAGAAATCGCTTTGTCAATGTCCACAAAAGTCATTTAAAATGCTCCAATGTCATTTTAGGGTCTATTACAGTCTCTTTAACATGAGGGTCAGGCATCCTGTGGTTGCTTTAGGCTGGCCATACACTATACAATTTTCTTATTCAATTTCCTTTAGATTTACCTTAAACTATGTAGCACAAGGGCCTACCTGATTGCATACAAATTGAAAGTTTGTAGGTTTGACCCTATATTACATGGTTTTGGTAAATCTAAAGGAAAGTTGCACAAGAAAATTGTATAGTGTATGGCCAGCCTTAGGGACAGTTAGATATCGGCTGCAGTCACACAGAAATAGCTTTGTCGATGTCCACAAAAGTCATTTAAAATGCTCCAATGTTGTTTTAGGGTCTATTACAGTCTCTTTAACATGAGGGCCAGATATCCTGTGGTTGCTTTAGGGGCAGCTAGATATCGGCTGCAGTCGCACAGAAATCGCTTTGTCAATGTCCACAAAAGTCATTTAAAATGCTCCAATGTTGTTTTAGGGTCTATTACAGTCTCTTTAACATGAGGGCCAGGTATCCTGTGGTTGCTTTAGGGACAGTTAGATATCGGCTGCAGTCACACAGAAATCGCTTTGTCAATGTCCACAAAAGTCATTTAAAATGCTCCAATGTCATTTTAGGGTCTATTACAGTCTCTTTCACATGAGGGCCAGATATCCTGTGGTTGCTTAAGGGGCAGCTAGATATCGGCTGCAGTCGCACAGAAATCGCTTTGTCAAATTTTCGGACACATGGCGTCGTTCGCGGCGGCCATATTTGTTTACATTGGGGAGAACTTTGACCCATGACACAGCAGTCAGGTGGAACGGGACAGCTAATTGAAACATTCCAGCACATGGACAGTCCCCCTACCCTATAAATAGACCTGACCTGGCGGCCATTTCACATTCCGTTTTCTGCCAGGGTAGGGAGAGGTCTGCTGTGCTCATTAGGGAGAGTTTGCTAGACACATATAGCGCTGTGAAGATCCACAAAAGTCCTTTCCAGGGCTGGTATTTCGGTATAGGCCTTCTACAGTCTCTTTTCAGGTAAGGGACAGGTATCCTGTGGTTGCTTTAGGGGCAGTTAGAGATCGGCTGCAGTCACAAATCGCTCTGTCAATGTCCACAAAAGTCCTTCTCAGGGCTGGTATTTCGGTATAGGTCTAGTATCTTTAGAGCTTAGGGAGAGGTATCTTGTGGTTGCTTTAGGGACAGTTAGATATCGGCTGCAGTTGCACAGAAATCGCTTTGTCAATGTCCACAAAAGTAATTTAATATGCTCCAATGTCGTTTTTAAGGTCTATTACAGTCTCTTTAACATGAAGGGCCAGGCATCCTGTGGTTGCTTTAGGGACAGTTAGATATCGGCTGCAGTCGCACAGAAATAGTTTTGTCAATGTCCACAAAAGTAATTTAAAATGCTCCAATGTCGTTTTAGGGTCTATTACAGTCTCTTTAACATGAGGGCCAGGTATCGTGTGGTTACTTTAGGGACAGTTAGATATCGGCTGCAGTTGCACAGAAATCGCTTTGTCAATGTCCACAAAAGTCATTTAATATGCTCCAATGTCGTTTTTAAGGTCTATTACAGTCTCTTTAACATGAAGGGCCAGGCATCCTGTGGTTGCTTTAGGGACAGTCAGATATCGGCTGCAGTCGCACAGAAATAGTTTTGTCAATGTCCACAAAAGTAATTTAAAATGCTCCAATGTCGTTTTAGGGTCTATTACAGTCTCTTTAACATGAGGGCCAGGTATCGTGTGGTTACTTTAGGGACAGTTAGATATCGGCTGCAGTCGCACAGAATTCGCTTTGTCAATGTCCACAAAAGTCATTTAGAATGCTCCAATGTTGTTTTAGGGTCTATTACAGTCTCTTTAACATGAGGGCCAGGTATCCTGTGGTTGCTTTAGGGACAGTTAGATATCGGCTGCAGTCGCACAGAAATCGCTTTGTCAATGTCCACAAAAGTCATTTAGAATGCTCCAATGTTGTTTTAGGGTCTATTACAGTCTCTTTAACATGAGGGTCAGGTATCCTGTGGTTGCTTTAGGGACAGTTAGATATCGGATAGATACCTATCCGTTAGATACAGTCGCGCAGAAATCGCTTTGTCAATGTCCACAAAAGTCATTTAAAATGCTCCAATGTCGTTTTAGGGTCTATTACAGTCTCTTTAACATGAGGGCCAGGTATCCTGTGGTTGCTTTAGGGACAGTTAGATATCGGCTGCAGTCGCACAGAAATCGCTTTGTCAATGTCCACAAAAGTCATTTAAAATGCTCCAATGTCATTTTAGGGTCTATTACAGTCTCTTTCACATGAGGGCCAGATATCCTGTGGTTGCTTTAGGGGCAGCTAGATATCGGCTGCAGTCGCACAGAAATCGCTTTGTCAATGTCCACAAAAGTCATTTAAAATGCTCCAATGTCGTTTTAGGGTCTATTACAGTCTCTTTAACATGAGGGCCAGGTATCCTGTGGTTGCTTTAGGGGCAGTTAGATATCGACTGCAGTCACACAGAAATCGCTTTGTCAATGTCCACAAAAGTCATGTAAAGGGCTGGAAATTTTTTTGTATTGCTGTGCAGTGCACTAAAAAGGGGGGGGGGGTGTGGGGGAGGGGGATAATCCACAGTATAATATACTTTGTAGAAAGCATATTACAGTAAACCCCCCTCCATTGCGGGGCTTACGTTCCGGACCCAGCCGCGAAAAGTGAAATTCCGCAAAATAGAAAAACCCTATTAAAATGCATTGTAGGCATGTTTATTTTACTGTCACTGTACGTGTAGAAGCATTTTAAGGTCTTTAAACACACTTTTAAAACAATAGAAACTCATTTAAACACATAAAAGATACTAAGAGACAGAGCAAGAGCTATGGAAAACACAAAAATATTTCATTTTTAATGATTTATATAGTAAAATAACATTACAAAAAAAAACGCGAATTACCAGGACCGCAAAAACTGAACCGCGATGGAGCGGGGATTACTGTATAGTGGATTAGTACTATTATTGTGCACTGTGCAGCATTGTGACAGGTGTGGTGGTGAGACTGAGCGTTTCTTCAGCAACACTACACACAGTGACAAAAGCACTTATAATGTATTATAACTGGTGTGATAGACCAATTCCCCCCCCCCCCCCCAATGCCACATATTGAAGTGGGGTGTTATCTGAGTAAACTTTTTCAAGTGTATTTGTGTCATGCAACAATATTGCCTAGTTTGCTGAGTGAAGTCTGGTACACACTGTGCCAAACTCACTGGCCAATTTTTTGAACTGGTGTGCTACACCAATGCCACATATTGAAGTGGGGTGTTATTTAACAATATAATTTTCTAAGAGTGTATTTTAGTCCTGCAAAAATTTTGCCTCTCGCTGTGTAAACAGTGCTACACACAGTGATAACAGTTACTGGCCAATTATTTGTAGAACTGGTGTAATAAACCTGTGCCCCCCCCCCCCCCCAGTGCCACATATTGAACTGGGGTGTTATTTAACAGTATACTTTTCTAAGAGTGTATTTTAGTCCTACAAACATTTGGCCTCTTTTGCTGTGTTAACTCTGCTACACACACTGACAACAGATACTGGCCAATTATTTGTGGAACTGTTGTAATAAACCTGTGCGCCCCCCCCCAATGCCACATATTGAAGTGGAGTGTTCTCTGAGTAAACTTTTTCAAGGGTATTTGTGTCATGCAACAATATTGCCTAGTTTGCTGAGTGAAGTCTGGTACACACTGCGCCAAACTCACTGGCAATTTTTTGAACTGGTGTGCTACACCAATGCCACATATTGAAGTGGGGTGTTATTTAACATTATAATTTTCTAAGAGTGTATTTTAGTCCTGCAAAAATTTGGCCTCTCGCTGTGTAAACAGTGACATCAGTTACTGGCCAATTATTTGTAGAACTGGTATAATAAACCTGTGCCCCCCACCCCCCCCCCTCCAATGCCACATATTGAAGTGAGGTGTTATTTAACAGTATAATTTTCTAAGAGTGTATTTTAGTCCTGCAAACATTTGGCCTCTTTTGCTGTTTTAACTCTGCTACACACAGTGACAACAGATACTGGCCAATTATTTGTAGAACTGCGGACTGAGGTAGAAGAGGTAGAAAGCAGACTGCAAATGTATCAGGAGCGAGCCATCAACCATGTACAGTCACATCTGGCGCTCCCAGGATGCCGATACATGGCTCCGCAGTGTGGGCTTTTATTAATGTGTCCGTTGCTGACACCAGTGTTGCTATCTGCAGCCTTTGCAGTCAACGCATAAGTCGCGGTAAGCCCAACACTCAACTAGGGACAACCGCCTTAAGAAGGCACCTGAAATCCCATCACCAAGCCCAGTGGGAGCAAAACTGTCAGAACCCCCTAAGCCACACTCCATGCTCTCACCGTCCAGTCTCTTCTCCTTCCCTTTCTCCTGTCTCCTCACAGTTGTCCAACACTCCACCTTCCATGATGCCCTCATCACGTTTTTCTGGAAAAAGGCAGGCTTCTGTGGCTCAAATGTTGGAGCGTAAAAAAAGGTGTCTGTTCAACCCATGTGAGCTCAAGTTTGCGTCCTAAACACCCCGCCACCAACTTGTGTATACTGTGATTGCCTACTGTACCTCTAGCAATCATATACTACGTTCTTTACTGTCAGTTTAACCCATGTGAGCTCATGTTTGCGGCCTAAACAGCCCGCCACCAACTTGTGTATACTGTGAACGCCTACTGTACCTCTAGCAATCATATACTACGTTCTTTGCAGTCAGTTCAACCCATGTGAGCTCATGTTTGCAGCCTAAACAGGCTGCCACCAACTTGTGTATACTGTGAACCCCTACTCTACCTCTAGCAATCATATTCTACATTCTTTACTGTCAGTTCAACCCATGTGAGCTCATTTTTGTGACCTAAACAGCCCGCCACCAACTTGTGTATACTGTGAACGCCTACTGTACCTCTAGCCATCATATACTACGTTCTTTACTGTCAGTTCAACAAATGTGAGCTCATGTTTGCGGCCTAAACAGCCCGCCACCAACTGTATACTGTGAATGCCTATTGTACCTATAGCCATTAAAAACTATTTTTTTTTGCTGTCAGTTCAAACCATGTGAGCTAATTTTTGGAGCCAATCTGAGTATACTTTTACAAGTGTATTTGTGTCCTGCAACAATATTGCCTCTTTTGCTGAGTGAAGTCTGATACACACAGTGCCAAACTCACTGGCCAATATTGTGAACAACTGGTGTGATAAACCAGTGGCCCCCCAATACCACATATTGACGTGGGGTGTAATCTGAGTGTACTTTCATAAGTGTATTTGTGTCCTGCAACAATATTGCCTCTTCTGCTCAGTTAAGTTTGGTACACACAGTGCCAAACTCACTGGCCAATTTTTTGAACAACTGGTGTGATAAACCAGTGGAACCCCAATACCACATATTGAAGTGGGGTGTTATCTGAGTATACTTTTACAAGTGTATTTGTGTCCTGCACATATTGAAGCGGGGTTTTATTTAACAGTATACTTTTCTAAGATTGTATTTTAGTCCTGCAAAAATTTGGCCTCTTTTGCTGTGTTAACTGTGCTACACACATTGACAACAGATACTGAGAGATCATTCAAGCAACACAGGGAAAGCCGCTCAGGTGAGGCACAGATATCCAGGTGCTGGTCGGATCCACCATCCAGTGATCAAACTTCCAAAAAGAAAAAGTGACCGCACTCAGGCTCCATTCACACCTGGGCGTTTTCAGCTCCAAAAACGCTCAAAAGAAACGTTTCCAAAATGCCCAACAAGTAAAACCCCATTCATTTAAATGGCCCCTGTTCACATCTGAGCGTTTTAACGCCTGAAGGAAAACGCCCAACGCTCGAAAAAGTACATGAGCTTCTTTTTGGTCAGATTACAGGCGTTTTCCATTGGTCTCTAGTCAATCTAAAAACGCCCGCACAAAAAACGCCTGTAAAACGCCTGCAAAGACGCCCATTAAAACGCCTGAAAAAACGCCTGAAACAAAAACGCCCAGGTGTGAATGGAGCCTCAGAGATAATTGAACTTGAAATGTTTATTCCCATTCATAAAAGACAACGGTGCATCAAACAGACATGGACATTGACTCATATGAGTAAGCGACCTACAGAGTCGTGAAACATGTCAACCGTGTCCATGTCTGTTCGATGCACCGTTGTCTTTTATGAATGGGAATAAACACTTCAAGTTCATTTATCTCTGAGTGCGGTCACTTTTTCTTTTTGGAAGTTTGACAACAGATACTGGCCAATTATTTGTAGAACTGGTGTGATAAACCTGTGCCCCCCCCAATACCACAGATTAAAGCGGGGTGTTATCTACACAGACACATGGTCTAGCAAACACGGGCAGGGAAGGTATATCACTTTTACTGCCCACTGGGTGAACCTTCTGATGGCCGTTAAGCATGCAACCCGTGGCACCCGTGTAGATTTAGTTGTACAGCCACGGATTGCAAGCAGGCCTGCCTCTTCTTCTCCTCCTCCTCCATCCTCCCACTCCTCCTCGGCTGACTCCTCCTTTTCCACTGCTACCGTCTCTTCTCTTGCACTGCCCAAGATCCCCAGAACCTATTCCACATGCCAGGTGAGACGTTGCTTGCCATGCTGTGCTGTGTCTGTTGTGCCTGGAAGCCAAGAGCCACACTGGTCCTGCACTCCTTTCAGCTTTGCGTTCACAGGCAGATCAGTGGCTGACACCGCTGAATTTGTCAGTTGGTAAAGTGGTGTGCGACAACGGTGCCAATCTGCTGAGCGCGCTGAAACAGGGCAAAATAACACGCGTGCCATGCATGGCACACGTCCTGAACTTGGTGGTGCAGCGATTCTTTGCCAAATACCCTGGCATCCAGGACGTCTTGCGGCAGGCCAGGAAAATCTCGGGCCATTTCCGAAGATCTTACACAGCCATGGCTCGCCTTGCTGAGATTCAGCGGCGACACAACCTGCCCCTCAGGCGTCTTATTTGTAAATGCCCGACGCGATGGAACTCAATGTTGCATATGCTCGATAGGCTGCTCCAGCAGAAACGTGCAGTTAATGACTACCTGTTCGAACTCGGAAGCAGGACAGGTTCTGGGGAGCTTGGGTTTTTTTCACCTCGCCAGTGGCTGCTCATGCGGGACGCATGCAGACTTCTGCGGCCATTCGATGAGATCACCAAACTGGTCAGTCATGGCCAGTGCACCATAAGTGACATCATACCTTACGCCTTCTTTCTGGAGCGTGCATTGCATCGTGTCATTGATCAAGCCGTCGAGGAGCAGGAGCAGGAAGATCAGGAAATCGCAATGTTGAATGAATTCCCAGGGGGTGCTACTCCATCTGAGACAAATCAACAGCAGGAGTCTGAAGAGGAGTCAGAGGAGGAGGAGGATGGTGCTGGGGGGGGATGAGGAGGAGCAAGAAGAGCATGCTTTAAACCTTTCTGGGATCTCTTGTGTTATCCGTGGATGGGGGAGGAGAACGTGGACGACATTATGCTGGATGATGAGCTGGAAGCAGGCCACTATACCGCTTCCAGTTTAGTGGGAATGGGGGCCTACATGCTGCAGTGTTTTAAAGGGGACACCCGTATAAAACGCATAAAGGCCAAGGACCAGTAGTGGGTGGCAACGTACTTAGACCCCCCCGGGAAAAAAACACAAAATGGCAGAAATGTTACCACAATCACAGAGGGTGGTCAGAATGCAGCACTTCCAGGCCTTGCTGCGGGAAATGCTGCATTCTGCTTTTCCGTGCGCTGACAGAGGAATGTAGCAATCCAACAGCGCCTGCAAGAAGAGGGCGGTTGGAAGATGTCTTGGTCACTTCAGATATGAGATCCTTCTTTTAGCCGAACCATCAACAGCTGTACTCCCGATCCAGCATGAGGGAACATCTAGACCGACAGGTGTCTGACTACATCGGGTTAACGGCCGATGTGGATGCTCTGAGGAGTGATGAACCCCTGGACTACTGGGTGGGCAGGCTTGACCTCTGGCCAGAGCTTGCACAATTTGCAATGGAAATGTTGGGCTGCCCCCATCCAGTGTCCTGTCCGAAAGGACGTTCAGCGCAGCAGGGGGGATCGTGACCGATAAGCGCACTCGCCTAGCTCATGACAGTGACTTTTGAGAAAATTTGCGGCTGGCGTTGCGAACCGCCCCGGCCGATGTTCGTCCATCACTACTCCTCTGACTCCTCTTCAGACTCCTGCTGTTGATTTGTCTCAGATGGAGTAGCACCCCCTGGGAATTCATCCAACATTGCGACTTCCTGATCTTCCTGCTCCTGCTCCTCGACGGCTTGATCAATGACACGACGCAATGCATGCTCCAGAAAGAAGGCATAAGGTATGATGTCACTTATGGCACCCTGGCCGTGACTGACCAGTTTGGTGATCTCATCGAATGGCCGCAGAAGTCTGCATGCATCCCGCATGAGCAGCCACTGGCGAGGTGAAAAAAACCCAAGCTCCCCAGAACCTGTCCTGCCGCTGAGTTCAAACAGGTAGTCATTAACTGCACATTTCTGCTGGAGCAGCCTATCAAGCATATGCAATGTTGAGTTCCATTGCGTCGGGCAGTCACAAATAAGACACCTGAGGGGCAGGTTGTGTCGCCACTGAATCTCAGCAAGGCAAGCCATGGCTGTGTAAGATCTTCGGAAATGACCCGAGATTTTCCTGGCCTGCCGTAAGACGTCCTGGACCCCAGGGTTATTGCCAACGAATCGCTGCACCACAAAGTTCAAGACGTGTGCCATGCATGGCACATGTGTTATTTTGCCCTGTTTCAGCACGCTCAGCAGATTGGCACCGTTGTCGCACACCACTTTACCAACTGACAAATTCATCGGTCTCAGCCACTGATCTGCCTGTGAACGCAAAGCTGAAAGGAGTGCAGGACCAGTGTGGCTCTTGGCTTCCAGGCACAACAGACACAGCAGAGCATGGCAACGTCTCACCTGGCATGTGGAATAGGTTCTGGGGATCTTGGGCGGTGCAGGAGAAGAGATGGTAGCAGCGGAAGAGCAGGCCTGCTTGCAATCCGTGGCAGTACAACTAAATCTACCCGGGTGCCACGGGTAACATGCTTAACGGCCGTCAGAAGGTTCACCCAGTGGGCAGTAAAAGTGATATACTTTCCCTGCCCGTGTTTGCTAGACCATGTGTCTGTGGTCAGATGTATCTTGGCACCAACACTGTGTGCCAGAGATATATTCACTTGCCCCTTAACATGGTCATACAGCTCTGGAATGCCCTTTTGCGAGAAATATTTCCTGGGACCTTCCATTGTGGGGTTCCAATGGCCACAAATTTACGAAAGGCCTCCGAGTCCACCAGTTGATATGGAAGTAGTTGGCGGATGGCGGGCTATCAGTTCCAACAAGCCGGCGTCATTATTTTTTTATACTTGAATTAATTTTTATTTGGTTTTCAGAATAATGAACAGGAATATCAGAACAATACATATCACAAGAACAAAAAGTAAAAAGACAAAAAAAAATACATCTCAATAAAAAGAAAATAAAATGGATATACATTCATAACATAAGAGAATACCACTAAGCTTTGGGTAAAACCATACTTGGCGTCAGTATCCAATTAAACAATATGAAAATAGGAACTCTGTTTCCAGAGAAGCCAAGCTGTATGAAATTTGCTACTTCGAAACACAGAGTATGCATATGCCTTTTCCAAGGAAAAGTGTTGATTAACTAGACGTATTACCTCTATATGGGAGGGGGCTGTGGGTTGTTTTCAACATCTAGCGATAACCGTTTTAGCTGCTATCAATATATGTATAAACACCGTTCTGACGTCAAAGGGTATATTTTCAATGCCCAAATAAAGAAGGGCTAATGCAGGTTCAGGTTTGATCAATACACCCGTGACGTCAGAAAGTATTTCAAAGATCTTCCTCCAGAAACTAATAAGTCCTTTACAGGACCAAAATATATGAAAAAGAGTGCCAGTTTGGTCGCACTTTCGCCAGCACAGTGGGTCATAGTTAGGGTAGATTGAAGACAGGCGATAAGGAGTCAAGTACCATCTAGTAACTATTTTTTGAAATTGTTCCCAATGTGTAACACATTGTGTTGCCTTATAAGACATACGTATCGCCCATCTCCATTGCTCATTGGAAAAGGTCGAACCTAGGTCTCTTTCCCATTTCGTCATGTGGGACGTTTTATGGAACACAAGTTTCTGCTGTAGTTGATTGTAAAACGCTGATATCCCTTTAATCTTTGAGTTTGGATCTATAAAATATTTCCACAGTAATTGAGGGAGATCAAGTTTAGGGAGTGGATGTTTAGATATAAAACTTACTATACTATTATAAGCAAAAACAGCCTGAGGGGGAAGTGAAAATTCTCGCTGGAGGACTGCAAAGGGTTTGATAATATTGTCTTGATATAGTTGCGTGACTGTGTCAATACCCCCTGACACCAATTTGCTGATGTGAACACCGGGAAGCAGAATACTCATAGTCGATAGTGGTATGGAGACTGATATGTTATTTTGTTGTAGCAAGGGTTGTGCAATTAAATAACGCCAGGACAGTAGGGACGCCCTTGTTGTTAGTGGAAGGGTATGTAGTATTATAGGTTTCCACATGTCCGCCAAGAGTAACATATATAAATCCTTGGAGTTGGATAACGCAGCTTCTATCGGAAGCCACGGGAGGGGTATTTTATGGGTTCTATGGGTAAACCAATGCTGCAAAGGGGCAAGACGGGATGCGTGGTAATAGTCTTCAAGACTTGGCAATCCCAACCCCCCGATCGATTTATGTCGTATCATATGTGAATATTCACATCTTGCTCGTTTCTGCTGCCAAATGAAAATCCGTAAGAGTTTATTAAGCGAATTTATATAATGTTTGGGGATATGAATCGGAAGAGCGCGGAATATATATAGTATCTTAGGAAGACACGTCATTTTAAATGCTGCTATTCTACCAGCCCAAGATAATTCCGTCTTCTTTAGTTTATTAATTTCACTTGAAATAGAGGCTATCAATGATCGCAAGTTAAATGACAGTAGCCCAGAAGTCGGAAACGTTAAAGATATGCCTAGGTATTGCAGGGCTTGAAGGGTCCATGTGTAAGGTAGTTCTTGTTTGAGGTGACTAAGTGCATGGCCCTGTAAGCCCAAATTTAGAATGACAGATTTATCAAAATTGACCTTATAATAAGATATAGCACTAAAAGTTTGCAAGGTGTCATGAACAGCGGGTAGGGACACGGTGGGGTTCGTCAAGCTCAGGATTATGTCATCCGCAAAAAGCGTGATAACATGTTGTGAGTGCTGAATTTTAAAGCCCGAAGTCATAGAGTTTTGTCTAATCGTTTCTGCCAAAGGTTCAATCAATAAGTTAAATATCAAAGGGGAGAGTGGGCAACCCTGGCGCGTGCCATTTAGTATTGGAAAAAATTTAGATAGGGTGCCCGCCGAAAGGACTCTGGCCGTTGGGGAAGTATATAGGGTCAGGATAGCCGACAAAATCGGGCCTATGAACCCAAACTTCTCCAATACTGCTCTCATATACCCCCAGTGAACACGGTCAAACGCCTTCTCTGCATCTATAGATAAGAGCAGAGAAGGCGTTTTGGTACGCTCAGCATGGTGGAGCAGGTTGATAACTCGCCTTGTAGCGTCAGGGGCTTGTCTGCCCTTAACGAACCCCATCTGGTCCTCCTTTATAAGGGTAGGCAAAATTAATGCTATCCTATTGGCTATAAGTTTAGCGTATAATTTAATGTCATTATTCAAAAGGGATATCGGCCTATAATTAGCGGGGGCGGTGGGAGATTTGCCTGGTTTCGGGATTGCAATGATATTAGCCTGTAACATTTCGGAAGGTACCGTACCGGTCTCAACTATATTTGTAAAGAGTTTCAATAGATAAGGTGCTAATTGGTCTTTCATGGACTTATAATATTCGTTTGTGAAGCCGTCAGGGCCAGGAGATTTATTTAAGGACATAGTTGCAAGTGTGTCAGTCAATTCTTTAATAGAAAATGGTCTATTCATTTGTGTTAACGCGTCTGTCATCAAGGACGGGAGGTGAAGTCTAGCCTAGTGAAGGTGAAGGACACAGAATCTCTTATTGCCAACAAAACCCCTCTTTTTTTTTCCCCAGCGGAGGATTGGAAAATATGTGGGTAATCCTTGTGAGAACATCTCGGGCTATGATCAAGTTGGAAATGTGTCTCTTGGATGGCAAGGATATCCACCCTGTGGGAAGAAGCCTCTTTCCACATGGAATACCTTTTAGCAGGATGGTTCAGACCCCTAACGTTTAAAGATAACAATTGCAAAGACATGACATAAACATTCCACAGTGATCGTGATCTATTGACGTATAATGAAAAGGTAATACCCTAAGCTTATGGATGCATTTAATAACATCTGGGAAGTACCGTATTATAAGTGAGATGGTACGTTCAAAGAAAAAAATCAATTCAATCAACGGTAGTCCCCAGTGGAAAGGATAAATTGGAGCATAGTGGTATCTATCCGTAGTATAAGACTTCAAAATGTTCATTATGAGCCTATTCTGTAATAATGAACGTGATATGGAAAAAAACAAAGAAAAAAAAAAACAAAAAGGAAAGACAAACATATATACATATAAACAAACATACAGACGAACATACAGACAAACAATACATATAAAAAAAAACCAGGCCCAAACGGACCAAGTGCGCAGCTGTGGCTGCATCTTCAGTAGGAGAAAAAGAGAAAAAAAAGCACGATTTAGAGTGCTTGTTCAAGAGCAGGGGGTCTCACTCCGTCTAGCCCCCCAAAAGAAAAAAAAAAATGAATATATATATATATATATATATATAGACGGCAGTCCTTATTTATGACGATAGATGGGCCTTGAAGAATGGTTAGCGACCTGCCAGTCAGATTGTAGATGCTGGGGTCTCTGATCGTCACGGTGCTGCTGTTGGTCAGATGTGTCAGGGAGAATTTTCCATTGGCGGAGACATCTTAGCCCTTGTTCCGTATTTGTTATCTGGGAGGTTGAACCTTGATGGGTCACACATAGCTTAGCAGGGTATTTCCACTTATAAGGTATTTTATTGTCGCGGAGGGTCTTAGTAATTATGTTAAAATTACGTCTCAGATCGGAGGAGGTCCAAGATGGCCGCGTGACCAGAGAGCTCCTCACTCCGTCCTTCCACTCCCACAGCTACGGCCCGACAAGGTAGCTATAGCGGCCTCACCTTGTAGCGTTTTCGCCGGCTGATAACGGGGTCAAACCGGGGTCTGATCCCGATCTCCTTGTCAGGATGACACGAAGGAAAACTACCGCTGTGAAACTCCGGAAGTTATCGGAGTTTTTCCCACAGGCGCCGGCGGGGCTTCGGCAAGATGGCGGCGGTGACTTTTCTGACCTGCAGCAACCAGGTCCTCTAGCGGCGCAGAACCCGGACACACAGCAGGCAGAAGCCCGGGGACAGCCAGTGCAATCGCTGGACAGATCCCCTATGAGACTGGCACGATCCGTGGATTCTTCCCCTGCATCTCCTTCAATGCAGAGCCCTGCAAAATCGAAACCAAGGAGAGAGGAAGACACACATGAGGACACTCAGCAGCATAACAGTCCATCTAAGGAGGTGAGCAGCAATGTAATAAAATCGTATGGCACTTGGGCTTTTACACCGCAGCCAGATCCCTTTGCACATCTCCCCACCACGGGCCAACCAGTGTCCAATACGACACTGAAAGAAATGTTATCAATTTTCCATACATCCATGCAAAATAATATCTTAGCATCTATTCAGTACTGCCAGAAGGAACTGCATCAGATGGGTGACAGGGTAAATGTAGTGGAGAACAGAATGGGGGAGTTAGTAGTATCACATAATGCTCTAATTGACTCCCACACTTCACATCAAGAGGACATGCAGCGCATGCAAGCAAAAATAGCCGACTTGGAGGATAGGTCGAGGCGTAATAACCTCAAGATAAGGGGAATACCGGAATCCATACAACCATCCCAATTACCAAGTTATGTAAATGATCTGTTTTCCAAAGCAGTACCTGAACTCACGAGCTCTGATCTCACTATAGATAGGATTCACCGCATACCGAAACCCTCCTTTTTACCTCAAGAGATCCCCAGAGACGTATTACTGAGAATCCATTTTTTTCAAGTAAAAGAAAAGATTTTGGATACCTTTAGGAAAAAAGACCAGCTGCCTGACCAGGCTGCGTCACTACAGATCCTTCCGGATTACTCTCAGTACACTCTTCAACTGAGACGGCGTCATTATTTTTTTACGCTCCAACATATGGACCACAGAAGCCTGCCTTTTTCCAGAACAACGTGACGACGGCATCATGGAAGGTGGAGTGGAGGGCAAATGTGAGGAGAGAGGAGAAGCAGAAGGAGAAGGGGCTGGATGGTGAGAGCCTGGAGTGTGGCTTTGTGGGTTCTGACGGTGTTGCTCCCACTGGGCTCAGTGATGGGAGTTCAGGTGTCTTCTTAAGGCGGTTGTCCCTAGGTGAGTGTTGGGCTTACCGCGACTTATGCGTTGACTGCAAAGGCTGCAGATGGCAACACTGGTGTCAGCAATGGACACATTAAAAAAAGCCCACACTGCGGAGCCATGTGCCGGCGTCCTGGGAGCGCCAGATGTGACTGTACATGGTTGATGGCTCGCTCCCGATACATTTGCAGTCTGCTTTCTACCTCTTGTGCAATGCAAGTTCTGCCTGCCTCTCCTCCTCCCTCTGAACTCCCTTCCTCTTCCTCTCTTGTGGACACCCACGTGACGTCCATAGACTCGTCATCATCGACGTCACCTTCCCCACCACTAACATTCGAGATCTCAGAGTAGGCAGCAACAGCGGGGACCAACCTCCTTGGACTGATCTGGGTACTGTCGTCAGACTGCTGAGTGGCGGCTGTTGCTACCTCCTCTTCCTGATCCAATGCCAACAATGGCTGCGCATCGCAAACGTCTTGTGATGGATCGGAAAATAATTCCAGTGACTCAAGTGGAGGGTATGTGGTTGGGGTGGTGGTGTCTTTGGGGGTGCACACAGCAGAGCGTGAAGAGGGTGCAGATAGAGAGGATAAGGAGGGTGCAGAAGAGGAAGGCTGAGTGACCCACTCAACCAAGTCTGGTGCGTCCTTTGTCGTAATTGCACACGGCTTTTGAAACTTCACAGTTAGGCTCCGGCCTACTGCTCCTGCCCTACCCCTACCATCCCTGCGTATGTCTCTGCCTCTTCCTCTGCCTGTCATGTTTTTTAATTACCCTGTGACAAAAGTCTCTGGAGAATCGCAGTATATCCGGAAAAAGGTAGATAACACCCCGCTTCAATGTGTGTGTAGCACAGTTAACACAGCAAAAGAGGCCACATTTTTGCAGGGCTAAAATACAATCTTAGAAAAGTATACTGTTAAACAAAACCCCGCTTCAATATGTGCTATTGGGGGGCCACTGGTCTATCACACCAGTTGTTCAAAAAATTGGCCAGTGAGTTTGGCACTGTGTGTATCAGACTTCACTCAGTAAAAGAGGCAATATTGTTGCAGGACACAAATTCACTTGTAAAAGTATACTCAGATAACACCCCACTTCAATATGTGGTATTGGGGGGGGGGGGGGGCACTGGTCTATCACACCAGTTGTTCAAAAAATTGGCCAGTGAGTTTGGCACTGTGTGTATCAGACTTCACTCAGCAAAAGAGGCAATATTGTTGCAGGACACAAATACACTTGTAAAAGTATACTCAGATAACACCCCACTTTAATATGTGGTATTGGGGGGCCACTGGTTTATCACACCAGTTGTTCAAAAAATTGGCCAGTGAGTTTGGCGCTATGTGTACCAGACTTCACTAAGCAAACTAGGCAATATTGTTGCATGACACAAATACACTTGAAAAAGTTTAATCAGATAACACCCCACTTCAATATGTGGCATTGGGGGGGGGGGGACATTGGTGTAGCAGACCAGTTCAAAAAATTGGCCAGTGAGTTTGGCGCTGTGTGTACCAGACTTCAGTCAGCAAACTAGGCAATATTGTTGCATGACACAAATACACTTGAAAAAGTTTACTCAGATAACACCCCACTTCAATATGTGGCATTTGGGGGGGGGGCAATTGGTCTATCACACCAGTTATAATACATTATAAGTGCTTAGTGTTGCTGCAGAAACGCTCAGTCTCACCACCACACCTGTCACAATGCTGCACAGTGTACAATAATAGTACTAAGCCACTATAATATGCTTTCTACAAAGTATATTATACTGTGGATTACCCCCCCCCCCCCCTTTTTAGTGCACTGCACAGCAATACCAAAAAATTTGCAGCCCTTTAAATTACTTTTGTGGACATTAACAGAGCAATTTGTGTGTGACTGCAGCCGATCTCTAACTGCCCCTAAAGCAACCACTGGATACCTCTCCCTAAGCTCAAAAGATACTAGACCTATGCCGAAATACCAGCCCTGAAAAGGACTTTTGTGGACATTGACAGAGCGATTTGTGTGTGACTGCAGCCGATCTCTAACTGCCCCTAAAGCAACCAATGGATACCTCTCCCTAAGCTCAAAAGATACTAGACCTATACCGAAATACCAGCCCTTAAAAGGACTTTTGTGGCTCTTCACAGTGCTAGATGTGTCTAACAAACTCTCCCTGATGAGCACAGCAGACCTCTCCCTACACTGGCAGATAGCAGAATGTGAAATGGTCGCCAGGTCGGGTTAATTTATAGGGTAGGGGGGACTGTCCATGTGCTGGAATGTTTCAATTGGCTGTCCCGTTCCACCTGACGGCTGTGTCATGGGTCAAAGTTCTCCCCAATGTAAACAAATATGGCCGCCGCGAACGACGCCATGTGTTCGCAAATTTCGCGGGTAGCGAACAAGCAAAATTTGCCGCAAACCGACCGCCGGACGAACCGCAAGGCCATCTCTATTAACCAAGCCAATTTTTCTTTTAGCAATTCGACCTTGAAATCACTATCCTGGCTGCCACAAATATGAATCTAATTAGTAATTTGGCCCCCTTTGGGGCATCTGCCACAACCTCCCCCAACAATGCATGTCTCTGGGATTTCCGTAAGTTCGCCTTGGTCAGGGAGTAAATGAAATTGTATACCCGTATCCAATTTCGTCTCACTTTAGGGCACTGCCACCACACATGGAATGCGGTGCCCGGTTGACCACAGCCCCTAAAGCAAAGTGGAGAAGCCCCCGGGACATACGCAGCCAACCTGGTGGGGACCATATGCCACCTCAAAAGAACTTTGTAATTTGCTTCAATTATGGAGGTGTTGATCAGGGCCCTAGAAGCATTGCAAGCTAATTTATGCCAGTCTTCCCGATCCAGGGATTTGTGTAAGTCTCCCTTCCATTTATCCATATAGGTCAATTTCTGAGAATCAGAGGTCATAAGGATAGTGTATATTTCCAAGATATGACCCTTTAGCTTATCAAACTTTTCACATAGATATTCCATACGAGTCCTGTAGGCAAGATCAGACGTGCGCTTTAAAGTATTGACATAATGTGTTATTTGAGAGTATCTAAAACATTCAGACACCATTTCCATTGGGGCGCAAGCTTTCACCACAAGAGCAAATCGGTGGAAAACTTACACTAAGCTATTCTCCATTCCTGAAGTTTCTTCTGAGATCCAGGCATCTTTAGAAGAATATTTTGAACTCAATGCCATGGATGATGTAGGTTTGTTTACATTATGGAGTACCTATAAGGCATATATGCAGGGTGTGTTGCTGTCTAAGAGTGCAGCTTTTTTTTTTTTTTTTTTTTTATTTATTTACTTTTATCAAAAACTTGTGCAGAAAATAGAAAAAACAGTGTGTCACACAGGGCAATACATACAAGAAAAGTGAAAGAACCCCCCCCCTCCCCCTCCCTAAACAGGTGCACCACCATACAGGAATAACACAATAGTCAGAATATATATGTCAGGAAAGAAAGCGTCACTCAGCCGCAATAGCAATGCGGAAGGCGGGTGCGCATGCGCAGTAATTTCCCTACTGGCTGAAGAACCTCAAACTTGGGCACACAATCTCTTGGAACAGAAGAGTCCAGTCCTCAATTCCATAAGCTCTTTCTTTGAGGCTATGGCCCAATTATATGAGGATCCCCAGCGCACGGTCACGGCAGAATCAGCCCTGCATGCCCTAAAACAGAACAAACGCCCGGCCGAGGACTACACGGTAGACTTCCGTAGATGGGCAGCTGACACGGACTGGAATGAGGCAGCATTAAAATACCAGTACCGTCATGGTCTCTTTGAAGCTTTAAAGGACGAGCTTGCTCGGGTAGAAACACCTCTCCCTTGCCATCCAAATGGATAGGCGTCTGCGGGAACGACGCTCAGAACGCCTTCAGGGGACTCAAGCTACTTGGGTCATGCCAAATTGGGCTCATTCGTTCCTCCCTGACCCCGGAAGAGAGATAACGCCGCCGTCAGGCAAACCTCTGCCTATACTGTGGAGCTACCGGGCACTTCCTCCGCAACTGTCCTGTGAGGCCTAGTAAGTGCTATTCACGGTCTGTCCTGAACTGTCAGGTCTCTGAGCCATGCCCTGCTCACCTTATCCTTCCTGTCTCCCTACAGGTAGCAGAAGAGAGACTCCAGCTCTCGGCAATTATTGATTCTGGGGCTTGCAGTTGTTTCCTGGATTGCACACTAGCTAAGAAACTGGGGGTCCCCCTGCAAGCCAAGGAGCAACGGCTTCAAGTCTTTCTGGTCGACGGATCCTTGCCTAGTTCCGGACCTGTGACCAGGGAGACCTACCCAGTCCTTACTACCACAGACTCAGGCCATCAAGAGCTCCTCCGCTTCGATTTCCTGTCCTCTCCCTTATTCCCGGTCATCCTAGGCCTACTATGGCACCAGGCCCACAACCCACAGATTGATTGGGTTAAGACGAGGATTTCCTTCTCATCCAAATACTGCCTAGATCATTGCTTTCCTCTCCAAAGCTCCTGCCACTTGTCTAGCCGTCCAGCCGGTCCTAGACCCCCTCGAAGACATTCCCGTAGCTTACTGGGACTTTAAGGATGTTTTCGACAAGAAAAAGGCTAATGTTCTACCCCCTCACAGGCCCTACGACTGCCCCATCGAGCTTCTCCCAGGGGCAGAGATTCCTTTTGGAAGGATATTTCCCCTGTCTGAGAAGGAATTAGAAACTCTTCGGTCTTATGTCCATGAGAACCTTGAAAAGGGGCTCAGCAGGCCCTCGTCCTCCCCAGCTGGCACTGGAATATTTTTTGTGGAGAAGGACGGTACGTTAAGACCCTGCGTTGATTATCGGGAACTCAACAAAGTCACCATTAAAAACCGCTACCCTCTCCCTTTGATTCCAGAGTTATTCCAGCGCTTCCGGGTCTTTACTAAACTAGACCTCCGAGGGGCATACAACCTTATCCGCATTCAAGAGGGGGATGAGTGGAAAACTGCATTTAGAACCCGTTTTGGCCACTACGAATATATGGTCATGCCATTCGGGCTGTGCAATGCCCCGGCCACTTCCAACATTTGGTAAATGACATTTTCCAAGAATTTCTGGATAACGTCTTAATTGTATACCTAGATGACATTCTGGTCTTCTCCTCCTCTCTAGAACTCCACTGGATTCATGTTAAAAAGGTACTAACCACCCTGAGGAAACACGGGCTCTACGTGAAATTGGAGAAGTGTGAGTTTGAGAGAGGGTCTATTCAGTTTCTGGGGCTTATCATCTCAACAGAGGGTGTCTCTATGGATCCCCAGAAGGTGAAAGCAATTTTGGAGTGGCCAGCCCCCACGGATAAAAAAGGAGTTCAGCGGTTTGTGGGCTTCGCTAATTTTTACAGAAGATTCATAAAGGGATTTTCAACAATTGTCACACCCATCACCCAGCTAACACGCCAGCAAATCCGCTTCCGCTGGTCACCAGAGGCCCAGTCAGCCTTTGATAAATTAAAGAACCTGTTCGTGACCGCACCTATTCTTCAACATCAGGACCCAGCTTTACCCTACATCCTCGAAGTTGATGCCTCGGAAGTAGCCACAGCGGCTATCCTGTCTTAGCAACAAGGCCCAAAGGCCCTACTACACCCAGTAGCATTTTTCTCTCAGAAGATGTCACCTTCAGAGAGGAACTACGATGTAGGGGATCGGGAACTTCTAGCCATTAAATGTGCCCTGGAGGAATGGAGGTACCTGTTGGAAGGGGCAGCACACCCTATCATGATATTCACGGATCACAAAAATCTAGAATATCTTAGGGCCGCCAAACGTTTGAGACCTCGGCAAGCCCGGTGGGACTTATTTTTCTCACGTTTCAATTTCCATATCACCTACAGGCCAGGCTCTAAGAATGGAAAAGCGGATGCCCTGTCCCGGATGTTTCCAGACACTCCCAGTACAACGGAGCCCAATACCATCTTGTCAGCTCAAAACTTTTTTCTGATCCACACGGATTTACAGTCCTCAATTCAGCGAGCCTCTACCCAATGTACAGGACACGAAGCCGAGTCTCTACATAAGCGGGAAGGATTCCTCTGGTACCAGGAGAAAATTTTTGTTCCCACACAAGTGAGATTGATGGTTCCTAAGACCTTCCATGACCACGAACTTGCTGGGCATTTTGGGGTAAGAAAAACCTACGAACTCATCCAACGCCGATTTTGGTGGCCTAAAGTGCACCAGGACTGCAAAACTTATGTGAGTTCCTGCATCACATGCCAACAAAACAAAGGGGCAAAAGTCAAGTTAGGGGGCCTGTTAAGACTATTGCCAATTCCGGAACTGCCCTGGAAAGGTCTATCTATGGACTTTATAGTCGAGCTTCCACCCTCAGAAGGGTTTACTACCATCTTTGTAGTCGTAGACCGACTCTCAAAAATGGCTCACTTCCTGCCTATGATGGGCACCCCTTCTGCCTTGGAGACAGCCAATACATTTATCAAAGAGGTGGTCAGGCTACATGGACTTCCAAACAATATAGTCTCAGATCGAGGCGTTCGATTTACCTCTAGGTTCTGGAAGGAGCTCTGTAAGTCCTTGGCGGTTGAAGTGTCCCTGTCGTCTGCTTACCATCCACAAAGCAACGGGCAGACTGAAAGAACAAATCAAACCTTGGAACAGTACCTCCAATGCTTCTGCACCAGCGCTCAGGAAAACTGGACCTCCCTGCTTCCATGCGCGGAGTTCGCCTACAATAATTCTGTACACTCTGCAACCAACCAAACCCTGTTTTGGGCCAATTATGGCTTTCATCCTTCCTTCTTGCCTAATCTGGATCAGGAAATTACGGTCCCCGCAGTCCATGATCGGCTAGCAGCCATTGCAGCTAATTTTCAGTTGCTACTGGACAATATTCTGAAAGCACAACAAGACTATAAAAGATTCTGTGATCTCAAACAGAAGGAGAACCCAGTATACAAGGTGGGAGATAAGGTTTGGCTCTTGCCCGTCCAAGAAGTTGGGGCCAAGATTCATTGGTCCTTTTGAGGTCAAAAGAGTAGTGAATCCTGTGGCCTTTGAATTAGTCTTGCCTGGCTCTCTTAACCTTCCTAGCGGTATTCCCGAGTGTGACTCGGGGTAAGATTTTAGTGCCAAAAGCGGTAACCCCGAGTCACACTCGGGGTAGCGCTAGGAAGATCGCTGGATGCTGGAGGAGGTTTTACTTACCTTTTCTCCGGGATCCAGCGAAGACTGCGAGCGGTGTGCGGCGGCGGAGCTCTCTCCCGATCGTCTGCGAGCCCCGGCTTCCGTCTCTGGCGACGTGACGTCCGCCGGGGGGTGGAACCGGCGGCAAATTCGAATGTAAAATGCACCAAACACACTGATATCGTTCAAAATAAAATAAAATCACATTACATTACCCCCCAGTGCCCTTTCCTGCAGTTTTACTGTACTTTTTATGTAAATATATGTATATATATATATATATATACATATATATACAGTATATATATATATACGTATATATATATACACATATACATATATATATATATATATATATATATATATATATATATATATATATATATATATACACGTGTATATATATATATATATATATATATATATATATATACACGTAATTCTTGTGAATGAGCAGCCCAAACCAACTGTATACATTATATATATATATATATATATATATATATATATATATATATATATATATATATAATATATGTATACATAATATATGTATATATATATATATATATATATATATATATAATATGTATAATAAATGTATACAGTTGGTTTGGGCTGCTCATTCACAAGAATTACATGCTTTCAGCACCTAAAATAATGGTACCGCTTTCAGCACCTAAAATCCAAAAGAATCATACCACCAGGGAGGTTAAGATCCATCCGGTGTTTCATGCCTTGCTACTTAAGCCAGCGGTACCAAGCCCCTACCAGGGAAGAGAAGAGGTACCACCTCCTCCAGTTTCAGTGGAAGGGGAGCCTGAATTTGAGGTTGAGACCATTCTAGATTGTCGACAGAGAGGCAATAGCACTCAATATTTAATCAAATGGAAAGGATACCCGCCGGAAGACAATTCATGGGAGTTTCACAATAAGTTTCCAGGAAAAAGTGGTCGTTGGGCATCCAAAGGTTGCCCCTCAGGGGGGAGCACTGTCAGGAAAGAAAGCGTCACTCAGCCGCAATAGCAATGCGGAAGGCGGGTGCGCATGCGCGGGAGCGCGCCGGCGCGTGCACGTAGGCGTGCCGGCGCAGAGCGTGTGCATCATCACGCCCATCCTGGCCCTATTTAAGACACTCTCTGGCCACGCTCCGGTGCTGGTTTATCATCAGCTCCAGTACCCGTGACCTGTCTGTTTACCTGCGTTCCTGCTTTTTGACCCGGCTTGCTCCTTTGACCTGTCTGCACTTCTCCTGGATTGACCTTGGCTTGCCTGACCACTCTTTGCCTTAACCATACCTCTGCTGGATCTTTTGTGTACCGACCTTGGCCTGGATTCCGCGGACTCTCTCTTGTCTTACCCCTCTGTACCTCCATTACCTCGGACTGATTTACTGTGTATGACCCTCGGCCTGGCATTAACCTTTTGTCTCTTTGCATTGAGTATCTCTAGATCCTCTGGAAGCGGTCCTGTGAGTCCACACCATACCATCCATCCATCCGGGAATCCACCCGCATCCAGTGCTCCTTGGGACGTGTCATCTCCTGTTTCACCTCCAGGGGTGATCCGCACCGAGCTGCAAGGGAAGCCCTCTCAGCACTTCGGCCTCCACCAAGGTAACTGACAATATAGTTATACCTTTCCATAAAATTATATTTATAATAAAAAGTGGTTGAAAAACACAGGGGGATTATCAAACACTCGCCCAGCGCTTAACATTCTGAGGGTAAAAACCACATGACCATAAATAAACTCGGTATAAAATATTGCTGATCGCAGCTACTGTAAAAGAGAAACAGTCTAAAATATAATGTAATAAATACTAAAACAGGAAATGTCCAGCACAAATCACATTCAGCAGCACTCAATATGTCTTCAACATATCATGATCATATAGTCCTCATATGAGAGTGTTATACCGCCAAAACAGTCTCTATTCAAGGTAAGAACCAGCTATTCCTCAAATATTCGGTGTTCCCGGTGCTCAGAGATAATTAATCCGGCATTAACCTTCACCACACCATCAGTAACCCCTTAAGAGTGGGCACTCACCAGAAATAACATGGTAATACGCCTGTAAGCATTGGTTGCTTGATCCCTTGACACTCCGGACCACCTCCGCTCTCACCAGAAGGACTCCGCTTTCCAGTCTCAGTCAGGGATCAGCTCATACCCAAAAAAACATTGGAAAGATAGGAGGCACAATAGTGTGATACCGTTTCAAAAGCTTTATTTAGTACCCACACTCCAACATAAAAAAAACCCCAGCATCCAATATGCTTACATCAAGATAGAAATTTTCAAGCATGTAAATGATAATCACGATGTGATGGCCTGCTCACCGTTCCTGCATAGATTCTGCCCGTTTGGCCTATGGGTGAGATCCGGAATTCGGCCAAAACCTCGGTGACCATCAGGGAGACAGGGTGCCTGTGTCCTGACGCGTTTCGTCGTATGTGACTTACATTATATTTTATAAAATTATATTTACCTCAGCCTTTAGCTAGAAACACAATCCGTTAATGTATATAATAAGAGTAGAGTTCATCACCATATCAAGCTATAGTGCTAGGGTGTTCAATCCAGACCCTCCAAACCCTATCAAACCTTCTAGGGCAGCCTCTATTCAAGTATGTAGATTTATACAATGATTATACCTTATTAATCAGCCTCTTGCAGTAGAGCAAGGATGGTGCTATCGGTTTTTTCCAATGTAAACTAATCGCTTTATGAGCATAAAACAACAGCAGACTAATAAGCGTACACTGAGGCCAAGCGGGTATCAATTCCCCCACTAATCTTCCTCCCAAAACTCCTGGACCCCAGAACAGTGCCAAAAAATATGATCAAAATCTGCTGGAGAATGCGTACAACACCAGCACTCTGCTGACGAACCAGGAAACATCCTAGTAAGTCTGGCAGGTGTATAATAAATACGATGCAAAAACTTAAATTGAATAAGTCTGTCCTTCACCGACACCAAATGCAAAAAGGGAAATATCCACATATCATCCCAATCCTCGACTCCCAAATCCGGTATCTCCTCCACCCACTTCACCTTTTCAGAAAATGGGGAGCAGATGCTCTTCCTCCACCCAGACCCTATGATTGCCCCATCGAGCTGCTTCCTGGAGCCGAAATCCTTTTTGGACGCATCTTCCCCTTTTCGGAACGGGAACTAGGGGCCTTGAAGGACTACATTGATGAAAACCCGCAGAAGGGGTTTAACCGGCCTTCTACCTCACCGGCCGGTGCAGGTATATTCTTTGTAGAGAAAAAAGATCATTCCTTGAGAGCATGTATAGATTACCGCGACTTAAACAAGATTACAGTGAAAAATCGCTATCCTCTTCCCTTGGTTCCAGAACTGTTTCAAAGGCTAAAATCTGCCATGGTCTTTACAAAATTGGACTTGAGAGGGGCCTACAACTTGGTCCGTATCCGGAAAGGGGATGAATGGAAGACTGCATTCCGAACTCGATTCGGGCACTTTGAATACTTAGTTATGCCCTTCGGTTTATGCAACGCACCAGCTACTTTCCAGCACTTCATCAATGACATTTTTAGGGACTTCCTTGATATCTTTGTCGTTGTCTACCTGGATGACATCCTGATATTTTCTGTTTCCCTAGAGGTGCACCGTAACCATGTTAAAGATGTCCTATGTCGGCTGCGCCAGCATGGACTCTATGCCAAAGCCAAAAAATGCGACTTTGAGCAACGAAGCATCCAGTTTTTGGGCTTAATTCTTTCCACTGACGGAATCAAGATGGACCCACAGAAAGTTTCAGCGGTCCTTGACTGGCCAGCTCCCGCGGACAAGAAAGGGATCCAATGATTTGTAGGATTCGCCAATTTCTACCGCAAATTCATCAGGAACTTTTCAGCCATCATCTCTCCTATCACATGTCTCACCAAGTAGGGTATTCGTTTTTGCTGGACTACTGAGGCACAGGCCGCCTTTGAGACATTAAAGAAACAATTCGGGGGGGGGATGTGTCCGACTTCCGGGATGTGAGGAGCATTTTTAGACAGCTCCGCAGCCACTGATTCATCCGATACATAATCCTGCCCCATCCGCTGTTCTACTTACCCGGATTTGCCTCACCTTTACTCCAGGAATCCTTCGGACTAGCACGAACATGGTAAAGTACGGGAGAGATGTCCCCCCGTCCCCGGCAGGCCGCGGCTCGGGTCCCCCTGAGCAGGCCCAAGATGGCGGCCACCCGCAGTCTCCAGGCCTGGAGGCCTCTAACAGCCCGCTCCTGCAGTGGTCGGATGATGGGGGGGACTGGCCGGCACTGCAGCCCTCGCATAGCCTTCCGGGAGGGGTTAGTGGCAAGCCGCATGGGCGGTCAGCGGAGCCCACATTGCTCCAGATCATGGACGCCATTAAGGGGTGCCAGGCCTCCCTAACGTCCCACATAGATGCCCTGCGAGTGGACTTCTCCCTTCTTAAGGAAGATGTCAGCAAGATTAGGCAGCGTGTCACAACAGCGGAGCGGCAGAGCAGCGGATCAGCGCTGTAGAGGATGATGTCTTCCCTCTCCCCGCCACCATCCGAGACATACAGGCTGAACAGAGGGCGCAGGCTGCAAAGCTGGGTGACATGGAGGATCACCTGCGCCGTAACAATCTCCGCTTTCTGGGGTTCCCTGAGGGGGCTGAAGGAGGACAGGTAGGGGACTTCCTAATGGACTGGATGCGCAGGTCCCTAGGCCCGGACACTTTCTCTCCACTTTTTTTGGGATTGAGAGGGCGCACCGGGATCCCTCCAGGGCCCCGGTGCCTGGAGCTAGGCCCAGACCGCTGCTTGCACGTATTTTACACTTTAAGGATAGGGATGCAGCCCTGCGGCGGGCCAGAGAGCTCCCTGACCTCAGCTTTAATAATAACATCATCACCATATTTCCTGACTTCTCTGCAGCTACGCAAAAACAACGGGCTGCTTTTCTGAGTGTGAAGAAAAGGCTTAGGGATCGTCATCTCCCTTACAGTATGCTCTATCCTGCAAAACTTAGAGTGGTGCATAAAAGTAAGGTGCATTTCTTTCTGGATCCTGCTGATGCTGACCAGTGGCTGGACTCGTTGGGCAGAGCTTGATTTCCTGATGGCTGATGAGATGTTCCTGCAGTGCCGTGTTTCCTCTTCTGTTGGGATGAATTGCTGGTCTGAGTGCTCCATCGTTCAAGATTCTCCCTGCTATCCTGTTATTTTTGGTCGTTGCCATTTTCCTTTTTTGACAGTGGGCCTGGAGAACTCCTTTATTTGAGGCTTATGTACTCCTGCAGCTTGGATGCTACATATCCGTGGAATTTGTTGTGGCCCCGGAGGTCCACATGAATAACGCAACTTTGCGTACTTTCCCTACAGTTCTACATCTGGTTTGGTTTGGGGTGTGAGTTCGTGGCAGTTGGGGTTACGAACAGGGTGGGGGGTTGGTTTTTTTTTTTCCTTTTTTTGGGGACTGTTATCCAACCTATGTAATTTAATGCTTTTCAATTCTGCTTTTTTATTTTTCTGAGTACAGTGTGGCCTCTACTGCGCACTCTTGCCCTGGTGCCCAATAGGGGCGCTGCCTTCCCTGGTGGGGGATGTCGTCGTCTCTTCTGCTCTGATGACTGAGGAGGCATTGACGCTCCTGTCCTGGAATGTCAGGGGCTTAAATGATCGCGTTAAGAGGGCTTTAGTGTTCAATTATATTCAGAAATACAAACCGCATATTATTTTTTTGCAAGAGACTCACCTGACTGGCTCCAAGACTATGGCTCTTAAACGGGCCTTTGTTGCATATACTTTTCATGCCACATTTTCTACCCATGCTAGAGGTGTATCCATTTTGGTTGCCCGCTCTTTA
Organism: Pelophylax lessonae; assembly: GCF_965119305.1. Taxonomy (NCBI): domain Eukaryota; kingdom Metazoa; phylum Chordata; class Amphibia; order Anura; family Ranidae; genus Pelophylax; species Pelophylax lessonae. Next base: position 180,246,399 of record NC_138770.1, read on the forward strand.
GGTTGTTCGGTTAAACAAGTGCTTACTGATGTCTATGGTCGATATGTCATTTTGCTCCTACTTATTGATAATGTGGTGTATACCTTTGTGTCTCTATATGTACCTCCTCCGTTTACCCTGGGTTTCTGGGACACTCTGATGTCCCAGCTCCTCCAGGTGGCGGAGGGACCGGTGTTACTTTCCGGGGGGACCTCAATTCTGTGTTATCCCCTGGTTTGGATAGGTGCCCTGGCGAGGATGGACCTTCTTCCTCGCTGGCGGCCTCTCTGGCCAGGTATAACCTGGTGGACTGCTGGCGATGGAAGAATCCGGATGGTAGGGAATATTCCTGCTACTCTGCTACCCATAAAACTCTGTCTAGAATTGATATGGGTTTGATGTCTCCGGATTTGCTTCCCAGGCTGTTGGCTGTCTTGTATTTGCCCAGGGCTATTCGGACCATTCTCCCATGCTAATACGGTTTGGCCTTTCTGCTTCCTGGGGCCTTAAAACATGGCGGCTCAGCCCCTTGTGGCTGACTGAGGAACCCCTCCTCCTCCAACTATTCTTTCTGGCGAGAGTGCGAGACAATTAGACTTAGTACTCCTCGAAAAAACACAGAAAAAATTACTTTATCAAAAACAACGTATATTTGAATATGGGGATAAAAATAGTAAAATTGTGGCTTATCTTGCTCGTTCCGAACACCCTGTTACGGCCATTTCGGCTGTGTATGACGAGAACTCTCGATTGTGCACCTCTAGGGAGGATATTACAGCGGCTTTTGTCTCCTTTTTTACGTCCTTATATACTTCTCAGGTTTCTTATACCACTGCGGAGCTGGATGATTATTTGCTGCAAATCCCGTTGCCTGAACTGGGGGAGAAGGATAGGCTGGCCTTGGACACGCCTGTCTCTGTTGAGGAGATAGGGGCTGCTGGCTTCTTTTGCTGCCAATAAGATGCCGGGCCTAGATGACTTTCCGATTGAGTGGTATCGCGCTTATTCGGAATTCCTCACTCCGCGCCTGTTGGCCATGTATAGAGAGGCTTTTGACAATGGGGAGCTCCCTCCTTCTCTTCGGGAGGCCCTCATAGTCCTGATCCCCAAGCCGGGCAAGGATCCCACACACTGTGAATCTTATTGTCCTATTTCTTTGATTAATGTGGATGTTAAGATTTTGGCCAAGGTTTTGTCCCGTAGAGTGAACTCCGTTATTTCTAAATGTATCCACCCGGATCAAACCGGCTTTATTCCCGGACGCTCTATGGCAATAAACCTGCGCAGACTCTTCACGAATCTTCAGCTGCCTTCGGAGACCTCGGACGCCAGGGTGGTGGTGTCCTTGGATACTCATAAGGCGTTTGATTCGGTGGAATGGCCTTACCTGTTTGCGGTTCTCGCTCGGCTGGATTTTGGACCTAAATTTCTTGGCTGGGTTAGACTACTTTATAACTCCCCGATGGCTCGGATTCGTGTTAATAATATTGTCACTGAACCATTCTCTGTGAGTCGTGGTACCAGGCAGGGGTGCCCTCTGTCACCTCTGCTGTTTGCCATGGCCATAGAACCCTTGGCGGCCCTACTGAGGGGGGATGAGCGGATCAAGGGTTGTAGGGTGGGAGATCTGGTTGAAAAAACTTCCCTTTATGCTGATGATATGCTTCTTTACCTGGCAGATTCTGCTGAGTCTTTGACAGTTGCGTTGCAGTTGATCAACGACTTTGGCCGATACTCTGGGTTTAGGGTCAATTGGACTAAGTCGGTGATCTTCCCTTTCGACCCTGCCTTGGTTCCCACGTTGAGCTCCCCACATCCGCTCAAGGTGGTTTCCACATTTAAATATCTGGGGGTGACGGTTCAACAGCTGGTCCGATCTTATGTTGAGAATAATATTACTCCGCTGATTCAGAGACTTAAGTTGACACTGTCCACCTGGATCAAGTTGCCCTTGAACTTAATGGTATACCTACCTCGCTTTCTGTATCTCTTCTGGCAGGCCCCGGTGTATCTCCCCAAGTCTCTTTTTAAGGCTATTGAGTCTCTCCTACTGTCATTTATTTGGGGTGGGAAGCCGGTGAGGATATCCCTCCGGACTCTGCAGCTCCCTGCTACTGCTGGGGTCCCTGACCTTCCGGCGTATTATTTAGCGGCCCAATTGACCCATGTGCATGCTTGGTTCTTCCCGGACCTCCCGAATGCAGCGGTTACGACTTCGGCGGCAGTGATGGGATCTTATGAGGCCCTTCTCAACTCTTTGTACCGGAAGGGTTTTTTTCAAGATTTATATTCCACATCACTTACAGACCAGGGTCAAAGAACACCAAGCCCGATGCCTTGTCCTGCATGTTTGAGGACCCTAGAGACTTACCAGTTCCAGACACTATTTTACCAGCCGGGAACTTTCTTTTGTTGCAATCTGACCTTCTGTCACAACTACAGCAGGCTTCTGCAGGAACACACAGCCCTCCAGGGGTCACGTTACAGGCAAGGAATGGACTGTTATGGAAAGGGGAACAGATTTTTGTACCAGAAAGAATTTGGGTAGTTGTCCTAGGAATTTGTCATGATCATACTTTGGCAGGCCATTTCGGGATTCACAAGACTTCTGAGTTGGTGCAACGCACATTCTGGTGGCAGGGATTAGATTGCAAGGCCTATGTAAATGCATGTACAACTTACATCCGAAGTAAGAGTACTCATAATAAGGCCTGGGGGTTACTCAGACCCTTACCCGTACCTGACAGACCCTGGAAGATTATTTCCATGGATTTTATAGTCGAACTTCTACCGTCTGAAGGCTGTACCGCTATCTTTGTGGTAGTGGATCGCCTATCAAAGATGGCTCATTTCTTACCCCTGAAGAGTACTCCATCTGTGTAATGTTCTGGTACCTTGGTACCCTAATTCCACTTTTCCTAAGTGTATGCGCCCCACCATTCTCTTTTGGTAAGGTGCGCATACACCTTTAAGACCGATGCTGTCATCACTGAGCGCCGCTGGAGCGGCTATTTCAACCTCCGGCGGTCTCACTCACATGTTCGTTCAACGCCGCATAATCTGCCTCGAAGCTCTCATGCTTGCAAGCATACCTCGCTATCGGAACCACGCTGCTGATCCCTGTATCCCGCTACCGGATCATCCGCTCTTGCCGAACCTCTCCTCTACTACATTGCTACTAGTGATAAGTACCCCACAGGGGAAACCTCTATAACCTTCATACTAAAGCTTACACTATCTAGCTCTGCATACTAAGGACTATTACTACATCTGCACTAACTAAGATTGCTAGCTCTTGAGCCTAATACCATCTGCTCTTGCACTGGGTTGGTCTATCCTGTATGTTCACCTGCTACTCTATCATCTGCTACCATACATGATTGCTAAATCTATCTGCATCCCATCTGCTACTATCTTACTTTCAAGAACATTCCTTTCAAGTGTCTGTCATCTACCATCTCTACCCAACCTGTCTCTTCAGCCTATCATCACTATATTACTATACATATAAGTCACTCTAGGAACATCTTATTGAGTGTGTGTATTTACTTGCTGAATTGAGACTATCCACACATGATGAGTCTTGGGAGTTGGGATTGGTGTCTCAGCATTTCTCTACATGACTACTGAAGTGGAATATTTCTGCAGCTGTAAATCCACATTATACATAAAACGCAGGAGCGTTACAATCTGCTGCTGAGACTGCTCGGGGTTTTGTCAAAGAAATTGTCAGGCTCCATGGAGTCCCTGCAAACATTGTATCAGACCAGGGTGTCCAGTTTACATCCAGATTCTGGAAAGCTTTGTGCGGAACTTTAAAAATTGAACTTTCCTTATCTTCAGCCTATCACCCACAGACCAATGGACAAACAGAATGGACTAACCAAACTCTGGAGCAGTACATCAGATGCTTTACCTCCTTTGTCCAAGACGACTGGGTATCGCTGTTGCCGCTAGCAGAGTTTGCCTATAACAATGCCAGTCATTCTGCCACCAAGCAGTCCCCATTTTTTGCTAATTATGGATTTCACCCTACCTTCTTACCTGATCTTTTTCCAGAATCCTCTGTTCCAGCCGTCCAGAGTATGCTGGATTTTTTCTCCCTTAATAATTTGTTGTTACAGGAAACCATTGCAAAGGCACAAGAGGACAGCAAGAGGGTGTTTGATAAAAAAAAGAAGGGGAGAGCTACTCCTACGGCCAGGAGACCAAGTATGGCTCGCTACAACAAACCTGAAGTTGGCATGTCCTTCGAAGAAGCTGGCACTGAAGTTCGTAGGACCATTTCCGGTAAGGAGAAAATTAATGATGTTTCCTATGAGCTAACCTTACCAGAGTCCTTTAGAATACACCCAGTGTTCCATGTATCGTTGTTAAAACCTGCAGTGCCAGATCCCTTCTCTGATCGCAGATCAGGACCCCCTGCACCTGTAATTGTTAACGGGGATGAGGAATTTGAGATCGAAGCTATCCTAGACTGTAGGAAGAGAAGGGGTCAGATACAGTATCTGATCAAATGGAAGGGGTATGGTCCAGAGGAAAATTCCTGGGAACCTGCACATAATGTGCAGGCCACAGACTTGATTCGTGCCTTCTTTCGCAGCCATCCCCAAAAGAAGAGCCAGTTGGGCACCCGGAGGTTGCCCATTGGGAGGGGGCAATGTCAGAGAAGTCTGGTCCATAAGGTAGTTAGAACTTCCCGCCATTAGATGGCGCCAAGCTGGCTATTTAAACTGACTCTCTGCATGGATTCATTGCTGTTTGGTCTGCAGCTTCCTGTGTACTGTTGCTGACTCCGTGTGACCTCTGATCTTGATCCGGCTTGTTGTCTCTAACCTGTGCTTGTCTGCTTCCTACCCTGACCCTGGCTTGTCTTCTGGATTTCGCTCCTGCCTGTTGATCCTGCATTGCTGCTCTCCTGGTACCGACCCGGCTTGTGACCCGATTACTCTGCTGCCTATCGCCTATGTCCTTCCTGCACCCTGCTCATCCGGCCTGCTACAACTCCAGCCCAGCAAGCTCGCTCCCAGCAGTCTCATACCAGCCCGCTCACTGCGGCCACACTACTACTGGACTTATTACAGGCACTCCTACGTCACTGTGCTCCTGTGGCCGCTGTCTCACTATCAGAGGCCCACGAGCCGGAGTTGTACGAGAGGCCCTCCTCTACACGTCAGGCTCACCTACCAGGTACATTACACAACCTATGACTGCACTCTGGAATGTGTGTAAATCGGCTCTTTATGACTTTGATGCTATTATTTGTTCTTTTTCATTTGGCCACATATGCCTGATTTGTCGTATCTTCAATTGGGCGGTCTGCATTCATTCTACAGAAAAAAATCATGAGGTTTAGCTCAAATGTATTATTTGGACTCTGAACTTCAGACTGGTTTCATTATCATCCAGAGGAAACACCTGCCCTGGTGTGCTTTGAACTAACTTCATGATCACTGATCTAAGACTCTCTGTTCTATCTGGTTCAAGACTTTTCATCTACATCATAGCTACTTTGAAGCTGTTTTTGTGTGCTTTTGATGAGTTGATGAACAGTGTTTGCTGGTCTAAATTACCCCACCTGTAATACTTCTTTGATCGTTACCGATCTTATACTATCATATTGGCTTGTGTGTAGCGTTTTTACCGGTAACACTGTTCACCTCTAGCCCTGTCCCTGGGCTTAATATGCATACACATTGGCCTATTTGAGATATACCTTTTTGGGTTTTGCTCTGCATTAACTATATATATATGATTGCTGGCCACAGCTTTTCCGTTAGTTTATCTGGTTTTAGATTACTCCTTTTCAGCCACATAGTCTATTTCTAACCAGCTCATGGTGGAGGTTAATTGAGGTGATGAGCAGCGTTTGCTGGAGTGAGCTACCACACAAGCACTGGTATTTTGATTATCGTATCTGATCCTTTATTGCCACAATCTGCTTGTGTATGGTAGTCCTATCGGCATCGCAGTTCACATCTTGCAATTAATTCTGGGCTTTATATACCGGTATATGCCAGACTCCTTGGGACGGCATTTTATATGAGCCTGGCTCTCCCCTTTTTGGGTCTGTACAGCTCCTGTTAGATTTATTGCATAGTTTTTATCTTGGATTTTTTTGTACTTGATTTTTTCATTATTGCTCAGTAATGGTGTGTGTGCAGCGGACGTATGATGTTGTGTGTGTTTTTAATGACTACGTATTCTATATTTTGGTAAGGTGGATGGTTCTATATAGTTTTTTTCTCTCATTTATCACTGTTTGTTACTTGAATATTTAATGTTTGTTTTTTATTAGGAACTGTGTCAGTGTATTTATCCTTGCTATTGGCAATTAGTATGTCCATTGACCCCGGTTACTCAATGCATTATGGCGCTTTGGGGCAATTTCTTTCTCTTTGCCTCTATTTTTTCATATGCTAATGCTTGCCATATGAGTACCACTCATTTGTTATTTTTGTTTATGAGTGAGTATTTTTGTTTATGAGTGAGTGGGTTTCATTATTTGTATCCCTCTTGATTTACTCAAATTTCATTCCTGCTTTCCGTCCCCTGTTTTGTAATGCAAGTCCCCCCTGTCCACATGGTTCCTGAAGGGCCTTCAAACCTATTCGAGGGGAAGAGCCACCCCAAATAAATGAACTCAATGAACTATTTACCCTCCTAAAAAATGAGGTTGGGACCCACAGTGGGGAATTTCTAAGGAAATATTGAAATATCGGGAGGAGTTTCATTTTAAAAAAGATTTATATGCCCTAGGACAGTTTTTTTTTTTTGAAAATCTTTTTATTGAGTTTTGCACACAAAAAAAAAACACAACAAACAATAACATAACAAAACTTGGTGCGGGAATACATATCAAGGAGGCATGTAGGGATGACAAGTACTGGTGTGCTGCCCGCCTCAGGCGGGATTAATACAGTGAACTTGCACGGTTATACATGATATATCGAACGTCTAAATTATAACCCCACTAATACACATCAGTGTTCAAATACAAGAGAATGAAAAGCGCCCAATAGCATCAGTCATGCCAGGGCGACCGTTCAGAGAGACCGTGAGTTAGGGACCCATGGGCCGTTAGAGCATCAGTGCGGAGGATGACTCCTCGAGCCAGCGCGTCCACACCCTATCAAATTTCTTGGGGCAGCCTCTATGACAGTATGTATCACGGTACAGCGGGATGGCGGCGTCTACCAGAGTCCTCCACTGAAGAATCGTGGGGGAGGATCGCTGTTTCCAGCGAAGGGCAATATTCTTCCTAGCGTAGAAGAGTAAAAGACCCAGCAGAGTGCGATCGGCCACCCGTGGAACGATGTCATCCAGGAGACCCAGAAGACCCAGTCTGGGAGACGGGGCCAACGGGACCTGCAAGACAGCAGAGGACATCTCAAACACCTTGGACCAGTATGTTAGGAGTTCAGGACACTGCCAGAAGATGTGTATTAAATCGCCCGGGGTGTGACCACAACGCCAACACCCTGGGGAGTGGGAGGCATGTATCCTATGCATGCGATGTGGGGTAAGGTAGGCCCTATGGACAATCTTGTATTGCACCAACCGGTCCCTGAGAGAGACCAGAATAGCAAAGGGGGAGTCCCAGATGTGCAACCAATCCACCGAGTCTAGGTCCGGGACGTCCCGGGCCCAACGTGCGTGAAGGCCAGAGAGCTCCGGAGACGAGACACGGAGGAGATGTGCATGCAGCACCGACATCGCACGTGCAGAGCAGTCATGACACAGCACCCTCTCCAGATCAGACTGCACCAGCTGGGAATCCGGGCCATGAAATTGAGCGCCAAAAGCATGGGACAGCTGTAAAAAGAGGAAAAAGTAGGAGGACGGGAGGTTACGATCAGAAGCCAACTGTGCAAAGGAGGGAAGGGAGAGATCACCTGTGAGGTCCGAGATCTTCTTAATACCGCGTTTAGCCCAGAGAACCGGGTCAGGCAGTCCATACAGGTGGGGCAGGGAGGGGTTGAGCCACAGAGGGGCGTTGGGGGAGATCGCGGTGTCCGGATAAGCCTCTAACAACAATTCCTGCCGCCAGGCCCGGAGTGTCGTTTTCATGGAGGTAGTGAGACCATGAGGGGCTCGAGGACCCCTAAAAAGCAGATGAGTCAGGGCCTCCACTGATCCCAGCACCACGGCCTCCACCACAACAGCAGAATTAGACGCCTCCGGGCACAGCCACCACCCCGCGGTGACCAGCTGAGATGCCAGGAAATATTTGTGGCAATCAGGGAACGCCAGTCCCCCCTGTGACAGAGGGCGCATAAGCGTTGCAAACTTGTACCGGGGAGGACTAGCGCCCCAAAGAAAGCCAGAAAACATCTTGTTAAGTTGACAAAAAAAAGACCTCGGAATCCAGCAAGGGGAATTACGAAACAAGTAGGTAAGTTTAGGGAGAACCTTCATCTTCACAAGGTTGATCCTGCCCAAGAGGGAGAGGAGGAGGCGCTCCCATGCTCTCAGTCTGGCCCTAAGGCTCAAAACAACCGGGTCCAGGTTAAGAGCAATGAAGTCCCCCGGGTCCCGGGACACCCGCACCCCGAGGTAGGTGAACGTCTCCACCCATTGCAAGGGCAAATCCCGGGGGGCCCCAGTCTTCGCCTCAGGGTCAATGGCCAATAGCTGTGACTTGGACCAGTTTACCCTCAGGCCCGAAACAGCCGCAAAGGAGTTCAACACCCACAGGGCTCCCCCAGAGAGGGACCAGCATCGCCCAGGAACAGCAGAAGGTCGTCCGCGTACAGGGCCACCCGCTCCTCCAGCCACGCCACCCGCAAGCCTTGAATGTGAGGGGAGACGCGGAGTGCCTCCGCCAATGGCTCCATGGCGATGGCGAATAAGGCTTGAGAGAGAGGGCAGCCCTGCCGCGTACCCCTCGACAATGGGAACACCGAGGATAGCCTGCCGCCGAGACGGATGGCCGCCATCGGTGACCTATAGATGGTCTGGAGCTATGCGATAAATCTCAGAGGGAGGCCCATGCGCCGAAGAATCTCCCACAGGAAGAGCCACTCCACGGAGTCAAACGCCTTCTCTATATCGAGCGAGGCCACCACCCTGGAACCGGAGTTGGAATGCCGGGCCTGCAGATTAGTGTAGAGCCTACGGAGGTTGACATCCGTGGATCTGGTGGCCATGAAGCCGGTCTGGTCCTGATCAACAACAGAGGGAAGTAAAGGCTGCAACCTGGCCGCCAATAATTTGGTAAGTATCTTCAGATCGTTATTGAGCAGCGCAATCAGCCTATAGGAGGCACATAACTTGGCATCTTTGGGAGCTTTATGAATAAGAATGATGTGTGCCTGTGCCATAGAGGGCGGAAGGGACCCCGCTGCCAAGCAGTCGTTAAAAAAGGGCGGCCAGCAGGGGAGCCAAAATGTCTACATGGGCCTTATAAAATTCGATAGGTAGGCCGTCCAGGCCTGGTGCCTTGCCCCTGGGGATGGAACAAATCACCGCCTGAACCTCCTCTGCAGAGATCGGTTGGACCAGACCTGCGCGTTCCCGGTCAGACAACCAGCCCAAGGCGATGGGGTCCAGAAGGTGGACTAGATCCCTCGGGCAGAAGTCCGGCGGGAGGGCGGTAGAGTAGAGCCCGGCATAGAAGGAATGAAACTCCTCAAGGATGGCCTCTGGGGAGGTAATGGACTCGCCCGCGGGAGACGTGAGTTCCGGAACCAGGGTCGAGGGCGCAGCATGATAAGACATAGTCGCTAGTAGTTTACCATTATGATCCCCCTGCTCAAAAAATTGCTGGCGTGATTGGTACAGGGACAATCGTGCCGATTCGGAGTGGTGAAGGTGGAGATCACGCTTGGAGGCCTGCAGTTTCTCGAAATTGGCAGGGGATGGGTCCCGCACATAGCAGGCGGAAGCCTCCTCAGCCGCCGTCTCCAAAGCCGTGACCTCAGCAGCCTGCTGTATCCTCATCGCCTTAATGGCGGACATATAATGTCCTCTAGTGAAGGCCTTAAAGGCGTCCCACACCACGTCCGGGGAGGAGGTGCCCTCATTCACAGCCATCCGTCCTTCTCCCTACAATGATCACAGAGACCATGTGATCCTGCTATGTAGAATCGCATGTCTCTGTGATCATTTCACAGTGAGATTCACTCCCCTAGGGTCACATTTAACCCCTTGATCACCTATACTGTTAACCCCTTCCCTGTCAGTGTCATTATTACAGTAACAGTGCATATTTTTAGCACTGATTACTGTAGTAATGTCACTGGTATCCCCAAAAATGTCATTTAGGGGTCCGATCTGTCCGCCGCAATGTCGCAGTCCCGTAAAAAAATCGCAGATTGCCGCCATTACTAGTAAAAAAAAAAAAAAAAAAAACCATTACAAATGACACAAATCTTTCCCGTAGTTAGTAGACGCAATAACTTTTGCGCAAACCAATCAAAATACGCTTATTGTGATTTTTTTTTTTTTTTACCAAAAATATGTAGCAGAAAACAAATTGGCCTAAAATGTTAAATTTTGATTTTTAATTTTTTTTTTTTTTTTTTTGAGAATGTCATATAGCAGAAAGTGAAAATTTTTTCCAGAATTATCGCTCTTTTTTTGTTTATAGCGCAAAAAATAAAAATCGCACAGGTGATCAAAAGAAAGCTCTATTTGTGGGAAATAAAGGACGTCAATTTTGTTTGGGTACAGCGTCGCACGACCACTCAATTGTCCGTTAAAGTAACAGAGTGAAAAATAGGGCTTGGTCATTAAGCAGGAAAATCTTCAGGTTTTAAAGTGGTTAAAAAGGGGTCCAAATTGATCCCTCTTGCGGATCTTTGCTCTAAATGTCCTGGCTTCTCTAGGGAACATCTAACATATGTGAGGGTTTCCAGTTTACTCTCCAAGGTGGATTCAGTACATATGGCTGTTCCGAATCCAGAGTCCATATATTCATTCTGCTTCAAAAGTAGTACTCTCACAAAGGGAATAGGCAAATTCTATATAGCCCTACAGAACAAAAGGTCCTTTGTAAAATCTAAACCCCAACTTAACTGGGAGAGAGATCTCCATAGCGTCTTTACGGAGGAACAATGGTTGAAAGCCTTTAGACTACATCACACCCTTACCAAATGTTCCAATTTTAGACAGGGATTGCAGAAAATTCACCTGAGATGGTACAGAACCCCATATAATCTTGCGAAATATTATGGCAACACCTCCAACCTGTGTTGGAGACACTGTGGCCAGGTGGGAACAATATTACATGTTTTGTGGACCTGTGTTTCCTTTACGCAGCTTCTGGGCCTCGATAACCCGACTAATTGCAGATGTTATGGTTATTCTAAATAAATTAAAAGTTGAACTAGCTATATTGGGCAATGATATAGATTGGTACCCACCCCAGTGTCGAACAGTGGTGCAACACATTCTTTACGCAGCGAGATTAACTATAGCCCGGAAATGGAAGAGTAGGAATATTCCCTCAGGAGGGGAGGTGATACAATTGGTGAGGGAATATTATGAATATGAAAGAATTCTGGCTTACACCAAAAACCGCTCTAAGCAATTTAAGGGCAGATGGTCAATCTGGACTGAGTATGTACAACGACATGTGAAAACCTGAGTGTCTTAATACTAATTCCTATGGTGAAGAGCACAATACTTGTACAATGGTAAATGCAGGTTGTGTGTTTGATCCCTCCTGGGGGCACAGTTAGATCCCGTTGTGGTGCCCCTGGAGGGAAGGTGGCACCCTCCGTTCAAAGTGATTTGTTGATACTTTACAGATCAGGTTGTAACTGTTACTCTGGATGCAATAACTCATACAGTTTGATGGGCTATGTATTATGCGATACTGTTGTGATGTGATTGTTTCCTTTTTTCTTATCCCCATTATGGGATACATTGTTTTCTTATACTTTTATTCTTTTTCTATTGTTATTATCCTCTTGCAAAACCCAATAAAAAGATTCTAAAAGCAAAACAAAAAACATTCAGACACAGGCATTTTCAGTTTATCAATTAAAGTCTGTTTGGTGTACAGACCCCAATGATCACATATATCCGCAATGCGCAGTAAACCTTTATTCGTCCATCATGAGAACTCTCGAGGCTCGAGACCCGGAGCGAACTCAGGGTTTCTGAACATTGGAGCCAGTGGCTTATGAGGGAACTAAATTGATAGGCCCTGGAGAGCATATCCCACAACCCCAGGGAGAGAGAAAGCGAAGGGCATAAAATGGCCGGGCAAGATTTCGGCGACAACCATAGTAAATGGGAAATGGGCCACCCTCCACCAGAGCAAGACTCCATCTGCAGCCACAGTGGGTGTGTAGCTTGCGAATGGGATCTTATGAGCTGAGCCAGTTGAGAGACGTAGTAATATTTACTGAGATACGGGACCCCCAAGCCTCCTCTCCCCCGGGGGGTATGGAGAGTGTGTTCACTCTTGGTCTCTTCGTCCCCCATAGTTACTTTCCGTGGTAATTAGTTACTTTTTTAATGATGTAACTTAGTCAATTTTTGTGAGAAGTAACTAGTAACTATAACTAATTGTTTTTTTAGTTATGCTCAAACATGCTCAACACTGCTGCTCTTGGACTCAGCAGGAAGAGGAATTTAAGTCATGTGACAGCACTGAATACTGCAAAATAAAGGTAGAAAAACAGTTTTTGTTTTTTCTACCTTTTTCTGTTCAGTTTGACACATAAGGCTGAACTCAGCTCACATTAGTGATTGCAGGGGAGAATTTGAGGAATTAAGTTTTACTTCCACTTTAAAATTCTGCATAGAGCATGGTGTTATATGTGGATTGCAGTGATGGGCTACATATCTTTTGGTACTCCCTCCCCCCAAATGCCTTTTATAGGACAACTTTTTTTCTGTATCAGCAATAAGTATATTTTTACCCCCTCCCCTTTTGTAGCCATTTTTTTTATATTTTTGTAATTTATTGGGGTCCTTTTTTCATTCAATATTTTTCTAGGGTTACAAAAATATTACAAATATACTGTATATTAATAAATGTTTTTATGTTATCTTGCAAGGGCCTTTTTTAAGTTTGGGGTGTACAGCATATACTTGCTGTGGAACAGTTGTCGAAGCTTCTCTTTTGTGTACAGCACGGTGCCGGATTGCTCTATAGTAACTATTTGCAATACAACACCACACATTCACCCCCTATCTCTAAAGTATAAATAAAATCTATGCTTTCCAGTCACCTCCATAAAGTACAGGCAGACCTGAACCACTTGCAAAATACCCTTACCCCATTGTTGAGGGACAGGGGTGTTTTCTCCAACTCCACATGCCCCTCCAAAAAAAAAAAAAAAAAAAAAAGACTGTAGCTACTGTAGCTTTCTATTTGAGACATGTCTGTTATACAGATAATGCAACCTGGGGCTTTGTATCATTGTGGACAAACGCATAACTACCAACTTAGTTTTTAAAGTTCCCAGAATAAATCCAGTGGGGGTCACGGTATCTAGTAATGTATCCAGCAATCAAGTCATCCACCCTGGTAATCCAAGTCAATCACAATGGCCTGTCACTCGCCAATTTGTAGGCGCAACACTCCAGCCACTAAATGACAGGTTCCCTAATTTAAATTTCCTGCCAGGAATCCCTTGTAATGTCATTGACCAAATGCCAGTATTACCCCAATGCGCCTTTATTCAAAGCTGAGCCTATTAAATGGACACATTGGGGTTGAACTGATAATGGATAAAGGAGTAAAGCGTGGTTACTTTGCAAAGTGAATTTTCACTGTGTGCAACAAAAAAAAGGATTTTTCTTTTTACATGATTGGATGATTGACACCTGCAGAATTTTACCTCATTCACTGAGCTAATTGAAAGTTCTCTTGCAAAGTGAAAATTCAGTTTGCTGAGAAAACAGCCTATACTCTTTCAGTAACTCAACTCTGGTGAGTATCTAATAACTCAGAGAATCAGTCAGCAAAAAAAGAGCCTCTAAACATTTATGATTTTTGTGTCCTGTGTCCAGTCAAGACACTGGCCACTGTTTTCAAATATTCTCCTACTGCTTATTTGCAAAGCTGAAGAAGAGAGACTGAGATTGGATTCATCTTTTTCTTAAAATGGTGCCATTAGTTCTGCCTATGGCTTTGGGGACAACTTATGAGAAAAGACTGTCACACCTTATGAAACTACTGATGAAGTCACAATAATGAAACATGGTGAAGCTTCTGACATAATCACTCATGGACAGCAAACATGAGTGATCACCAAACAAAGTTGTTTGCTTATTTTAGTGAATAAGGTGGATCTGTGTTCACTTAATGCCCAATCAAGTGCAAATAAATAATAATAAAAAACAGGATTTTTTGCTTGCATATAATTGGATGATTTAAGTCAAACCAGCTTTACCACTAAGCTAATTAACAATTCCCTACTCCATTAGTAAATCACCTCAGTGTGCCCATCACAAATATAAACAGCCAACATATTTCTGAACTCTGTTACTAACTAAAACATGCCCAGAGAGAAATATTCCCTCATTACTGTCGTCCTTCAGAAAATGCTAGTTGCCTGGCCAGGTATGGCTTTGGGTTTTATGAGTAGTTGACCCAGGGACAAGTGTGCACTACCTAAAATCAGAACTCTGGATCTGCATGCTTGGTTCAGATCAGTGAAGTACTGAGGCCAATATTCTACCAAGACAGCCAAACAGCTAACATTTTTAGATGAGCTCAGCATTGAAAACCATTACACCATTCTCAGGTCATGTGTGTGGAGATATCTTTGTTGGATCCCAAATAACCCCACTCCATTCAAAGATTCTAAATCTCAACAATTAACAATGCAACAAAAACAAATTGTAAAAGAGTCAGAAATAATTAAAGGAGAGACATGTTTATTTGTGATTCTTGACCTGTGGGATGCGTTTAAACCAATAGGTATTAATAGCTAACTATCATTTCACAATTTGGTTTTTGTAGGTAGAAATTCTTCATCATACCTCATCATAAATTGATAAAATATTCATTTTCAAAAGATTTCTGTGTATGGATTCAAAATAAATAAATCTTCAAGACAAGTGATGCTGGCAAAAACACTACTAGAAAATAACATTACTATTATTCACACTCATTTTGTGATTTTTATTGATTATGAAAAATGTAAAATTAAAGAAAATTTACTGTCACAGCGTACTCTTTCACTTTAAAACATCAGAATAGTAATAACAATACAAACTATAGTTATTTTTTACAAACCCGATTACAAACAAGTTGGGACACTGTACAAATTGTGAATAAAAACAGAATGCAATGATGTGGAAGTTTCAAATTTCAATATTTTATTTAGAATACAACATAGATGACATATCAAATGTTTAAACTGAGAAAATCTATCATTTTAAGGGAAAAATAAGTGGATTTTAAATTTAATGGCATCAACACATCTCAAAAAAGTATGGACAAGGCCATGTTTTCCACTGTGTGGCATCCCCTCCTCTTTTTATAACAGTCTGCAAACGTCTGGGGACTGAGGAGACAAGTTGCTCAAGTTTAGGAATAGGAATGTTATCCCATTCTTGTCTAATACAGGCTTCTAGTTGCTCAACTGTCTTTGATTCTTCTGACCACAGAACAGTTTTCCAGTTTGCCACAGTCCATTTTACATGAGCCTTGGCCCAGAGAAAAGGCCTGTGCTTCTGGATCATGTTTAGATATGGCTTCTTTTTTGCCCTTTAGAGTTTTAGCCGGCAACGGTGAATGGCACAGTGGATTGTGTTCACCGACAATGTTTTCTGGAGGTATTCCTGAGCCCATGTTGTGATTTCTATTACAGTAGCATTCCTGTATG
The DNA here is from genome assembly GCF_965119305.1 of Pelophylax lessonae. Taxonomy (NCBI): domain Eukaryota; kingdom Metazoa; phylum Chordata; class Amphibia; order Anura; family Ranidae; genus Pelophylax; species Pelophylax lessonae. The sequence continues at coordinate 180,262,172 of NC_138770.1, forward strand.
TGATGCAGTGCCGTGTAAGGGCCCGAAGATCGCAGACATCCAGTATGGTTTTCCAGCCTTGACCCTTACGCACAGAGATTGTTCCAGATTCTCTGAATCTTTGGATGATATTATGCACTGTAGATGATGATGATGATAACTTCAAACTCTTTGCAATTTTTCTCTCAGAAACTCCTTTCTGATATTGCTCCACTCTTTTTCGCCGCAGCATTGGGGGAATTGATGATCCTCTGCCCATCTTGACTTCTGAGAGACACTGCCACTCTGAGAGGCTCTTTTTATACCCAATCATGTTGCCAATTGACCTAATAAGTTGTAAATTGGTCCTCCAGCTGTTCCTTATATGTACATTTAACTTTTCCGGCCTCTTATTGCTACCTGTCCCAACTTTTTTGGAATGTGTAGCTCTCATGAAATCCAAAATGAGCCAATATTTGGCATGACATTTCAAAATGTCTCACTTTCAACATTTGATATGTTATCTATATTATATTGTGAATAAAAAATAAGTTTGAGATTTGTAAATTAGTCCATTCCTTTTTTACACACAATTTGTACAGTGTCCCAACTTTTTGCGGAATTGGGTTTGTACAATCCAATATAAGTTTACATGAAAAATCTCCTTTCATTTTCTGAGTTCTGCCTGTCTGCTGGCCAACTCTTTCCACAACCTCCTGGATTCCTAGCGTGCTTTGCAGCTTATCCTCTGCTGTTTACAGTCGATCTCAAATGACTACTTATCCCATGGTACCATGCTGCCTGCTAGCTGTGATTCCTGTACTGACTCCACCTTCTGAAACTCCTCCTCTCAGCACCTCTGTAGTTCTGAGGGCAAGCTCTGTGAAATGTGTGACACACCAGTGCCTACTCACAGGGCATAGTGACTACATGTCACAAAATTCAAGGAAGTAAATGTGTGGCAATCTTCACAAAGTAACTTTGCATACTTCAAGATTATTCAGATTAATAGCAGTAGGCTAGAAATAGTTAAAATACAATGTAGAATATAAGTATATGATTTTACACTTTGACCATATACATACTTTAAGCAAACATTCAAACAGATGGAAGCCAAGCAAATTCTGTAAGTAACGTTCTGATTTGCAAGCTACTGGTTAGGAATGGCTGATAAATATACATATATTGTATATATATATACCATATATAATATACATACTGTATACAGTGGGTAAAAAAAAGATTAAACACGTCACCAACTTTCTAGGTAAATATATTTCTAAGGCCCGGTTCACACTGGGGTGATCCGACTTCCCGGGGCGACCTCCGAGGTCGCGGTGCGAGCAGCGCGCCGCGACCTCGGAGCGGCCGGCACGGACTTCATAACATTGAAGTCTATGCAGGTCGCTCCGGGTCGCCCCAAAGAAGCTCCGGACCCTTTTTTTTTTTCTTTGTGTCGCTCCTATTAGAACGGGTCCGCAGCTTCTCTATGGAAGGCGACCTACGGCGACCTGTGAGGCGACCAGGTCGCCTCACAGGTCGCCCCAGTGTGAACGGGGACTAAAGGTGCTATGGACATGAAATGTAACAACTAATGCAATCCATACATAACAAACAGTCTTCAAATCTTGAAGGCTCTGTGAGCCTCTTCTATGAAGTCTGATCTTTAGTTCTTTCCATAGATTTTCTTATGGATTCAAGTCAGGTGATTGGCTGGGCCATTCTAGCAACTTTATTTTCTTTCTTTAACCACTTAAGCCCCGGAAGATTTTACCCCCTTCCTGACCAGGCCCTATTTTGCGTTTCGGCATTGCGTGACTTTAATGGACAATTGCACGGTCATGCGACGCTGTACCTAAAACTAATTTGACGTCCTTTTTTCCCACAAACAGAGCTTTCTTTTGGTGGTATTTGATCACCTGTGCGGTTTTTTTTTTATGCGCTATAAACAAAAAAAGAGCAACAATTTTGCAAAAATAACAATATTTTTCAAATTTTTTTATATGAAAAAAAAAATGTAAAAATCACAATTTTTTTAACATTTTTGGCCAATTTGTTTTCTGCTACATATGTTTGGTAAAAAAAATCACAATAAGCGTATTTTGATTGGTTTGCGCAAAAGTTATTGCGTTTACTAACTAAGGGAAAGATTTTTGTCATTTTTGTTGTTTTTTTTTTAACGAGTAATAACGGCGATATGCTATTTTTTCTGCAGGACTGCGACATTGGGGCGGACAGATCGGACCCTTGACTGACATTATTGACACTTTTGGGGGTACCAGTGACATTACTACAGTAATCAGTGCTATACATATGCACTGTTACTGTAAAAAAGACACTGGCAGGGAAGGGGTTAACTTTACTAGAGAAGGAGGGGTTAAGTGTGTCCCTAGGGGCGTGCTTCTTACTGTGCAGGGATTTGGCTTTTCATGTAACAGCAGAGATCTACAGTCCTACATAGCAGGACCGTATGATCTCTGCTGTTACACAGGGGAGAATGACAGGCGGCTTTGTTTACATTAGCCGCCTGCCTTTCTCCCTCTTTAACTGACGATCGCGAGTGACTGGCGGACATCGGGTCCACTGGTCACTCGCGCGGAGGTGTCCGTGAACGAGCGGGAGCGCACCTCCGGCAGCGCGCGCTCGCCCCCTATTGGCTCACAGGCGAGTGACGTTCCGGTACGTCACTTTGCCTGCACGGGGCTGACCGCCGCAGTATATGTACTTGCGGTCGGCAAGCGGTTAACCACTTGCCACCTGCCCACCGTCAAATGACAGTGGAGTGGTGCAGCTCTCGTTCTGGGACGACGTCATATGACGGCGCCCCAGAACGGTCACTCTCACGCGGCCGCGGAGGCACACGATCGTGTCCAATAACGTGGCTCTCTACCCATGTGATCGGCTGTGTCTAATCACAGCCGGTCACATGTAAATGAGGAAGTGCCGTTTACCAGCTCTCCTCGCCTCACACTGTCAGAGTGTGTGGCGAGGAGAGCCAATCAGCAGCTCCTTCTCAGAGGGAAGTCCAGGAAGGGTAATCAGGGCACTGATCATCAGTGCTCTATTTACAGTAAACTACAATAGTGCCCAAAAAGTGCCCAAACAGTGCCCATCAGTGACATCAATCAATGCCCACAGTGACCTATCAGTGCCCATTAGTGATGCCAGACAGTGCCCATCAGTGCCTGCTCATCTGTGCTGCCCATCAGTGCCCACCAGTGCCACCTATCAGTGCCACCTATCAGTGCTCAGTGCCACCTATCAGTGCTCATCAGTGCCGCATATCAGTGCGGCATAATAGTGCCTCCTCATTAGTGCCCATAAGTGCCACCTCATCAGTGTGCATCAGTGCAGCCTATCAGTGCCCATTAGTGTCGCCTCATCAGCACACATCAGTGAAGGAGAAAAATTATTTTACTGACAGAAATTAAGAACTTTTTTTTTTCAAAATTTTCTGTCTTTTTTTTTTTTCTTTTTTTTTAGTAAAAAATAAAAAACCCAGCTGTGATTAAATACCACCAAAAGGAATCTCTATTTATGTGAAAAAAATTATAAAAATTTTCATTTGGGTACAGCATTGCATGACCGCGCAATTGTCATTCAAAGTGTGACAGCGCTGAAAGCTGAAAATTGGCCTGGGCAGGAAGGGGGTGAAAGTGCCCTATATTGAAGTGGTTAAAACCATTAAGAGTTTCCCTGGCTTTGTGTTTGGGATCATTGTGTTGCTGAAATGTCCACCCTCATTTCATCTTCATCATCATGGTAGATGGCAGCATATTTTTTCAAGAATGTCTTGGTACATTTTTCCATTCATCCTTCTTTAAATGGTATGAAGTTTGCCAGTACCGTATGCTGAAAAACAGCCCCACACCATGATGTTCCCTCCTCCTAATGTCACTGTTGCTGTGGTGTTTTTGGGGTGATGTGCAGTGCCATTTGACCTCCAAACATGGTGTGCATTATGGCATCCAAAGAGTTCAATTTTGGTCTCCTCTGACCAGACTATATTCTCCCAGTATTTCACAGGCGTGTCTAAAGCCCCGTACACACAAGTCAAAATTCGGCCGGGAATTTTTGTCCGACGACCGATCTGCTGATTTTCGGCTTGTTAGTGTGGTGCTTCCGACAACCGACTCCGACTTTTCGGCCGAAAAAATTCTGGTGTGCAGGCTATAAAATGTCCTCCGTCAAAACGCGTCCGATTTTCGTGCAGTCAGTACAGATTTCGACAGGGAAAAATCTTATGAGCAAGACTGGGCATGCTCAGAGAAGAAAGAACACAAAGAAAGCAAACCAACACATGACATCACTTCTGAAGTAGAATTCTGTCGTGCAGGAAAATTCGTGTGCAGTCTAGAGCACATTCCAACCCACAAAACACCACTCTGGACAAAAGATGGACGAGCGGTCGGCAGAAATTTGTTGCGTGTGTACGGGGTTTTAATGTTGTGCAGCAAACTTTAACCACTTGCCTACAGTGCACTTTCACCCCCTTCCTGCCCAGACTGATTTTCAGCTTTCAGCGCTCTCACACTTTGAATGACAATTACTCAGTCATGCAACACTGTACCCATTAAAAATTTGTGTCCTTTTTTTCACACAAATAGAGCTTTCTTTTGATGGTATTTAATCACTACTGGGTTTTTTATTTTTTGTGCTATAAATAAAAAAAGACTGAAAATATTGTGAAAAAACGCATTTTTCTCTGTTTCTGTCATAAAATTTAGCAAATGAGTAATTTTTCTTCACAAATTTTGGCCAAAATTTATATTGCTACTTATCTTTGGTAAAAATAACCCAAATAAGTATATATTATTTGGTCTTTGTGAAAGTTATAGAGTCCACAAGCTATGGTGCTATTCATTGAAAATTGATCACACTTGATCACACCTGATGTACTGAAGGCCTATCTCATTTCTTGAGACACTAAAAAGTCAGGAAAGTACAAATACCCCCCAAATGACCCCTTTTTGGAAAGTAGACATTCCAAGGTATTTAATAAGGGGCATGGTGAGTTTTTTGAAGTTGTAATTTTTTCCCACAACTCTTTGCAAAATGAAGATTTTTTTTTTTTTTTTTTTTTTTGCAAATTGACGTATTAACAGGTTATTTCTCTCACACAGCATATGTATACTTGCAACTACACCCCAAAACACATTCTACTACTCCTCCTGAGTATGGCGATACCACATGTGTGAGACTTTTTCACAGCCTGGCCACATACAGAGGCCTAACATCCAAGTAGCCCCGTCCGGCATTCTAGGAGCACAAATTACACATATAATTTCCTGACAACCTATCGCACTTTTGAAGGCCCTGGAGCACCAGGACAATGGAAACCCCCATAAAATGACCCCATTTTGGAAAGCAAACAGCCCAATGTATAATTTTGGAGGCATAATGAGTCTTTTGAACTTGTCATTTTTTTCCACAAGTTTTTGGAAACTGTGGAAAGAAAATGAAAACACATTTTTTTTTACACAAAGCTGTCCATTTATGCAATATTTCTAACACATAGCATGTACATAGCAAAAATTGCACCCCAAAATACATTCTGCTATTCCTCCTGAGTATGGCGATACCACATGTGTAACACTTTTACACAGCCTAGCCACATACAGACGCCTAACATCCAAGTAGCCCTTTTCACAAAGTTGTCCATTAATCCACTTTAAGACTGGGCCTATTTTTGACACTTGGTGTTTACAAGCTAAAATCATTTTTTTTGCTAGAAAACTACTTAGAACCCCCAAACATTATATATATATATATATTTTTTAGCAGAGACCCTAAAGAATAAAATGGAGATTGTTGCAATATTTTTTATCACACCATATTTGCACAGCAGTCTTCCAAATGCAATTTTTTTGAAAAAAAATCACTTTTTTTAACTAAAAAATAAGAAAACAGTAAATTTTAGCCCAATTTTTTTCCATAATGTGAAAGATAATGTTACACCGAGTAATTAGATACCCAACATGTCATACTTCAAAATGGCGCATGCTCACAGAATGGCACCAAACATTGGTACTTAAAAATCCCCATAGGCAACATTTTAAAAATTTCTGCAGGTTACCAGCTTAGAGTTACAGAGGAGATCTAGGGCTCAAATTATTGCTCTCGCTCTAATGATCGCGGAGATACCTCACATGTATGGTTTGAACACAGTTTACATATGTGGGCGGGACTTGCGTATGCGTATGCGTTTGCTTCTCCGCGTGAGCTAACGGGGACAGGGCGCTTTAATTTTTTTTTTTTTCCTATTTATTTTATTTATTATTTTTTTATTTTTACACAGTTTTAAAAAAAAATGTTTTGATCATTTTTATTCCTATTACAAGGAATGTAAACATCCCTTGTAATAGAAATAGGCATGACAGGTCCTCTTTATTGTGAGATCTGGGGTCAAAAAGACCTCACACCTCACAACTACACTAAAAAAGAGAAAAAAAAAATTGTTGAAAAAGGAAAGAAAAAAAAAAAATGGCCCTTTAAACCGGTTGCTAGGCAACGACTTTTGACGTAGCTCCGGTCCTCCAAGACCATAGAGTCGAGTGAGGACCATCTTGCCCTCACTCGACTTCCTGTCTCTGAGGATCCGGGACCGGATAGTTTTCCCCGCTGCCGGCGGGTCCGGTAAGCTGGGAAAACGTCTGGGACGCGGCTGGAGGGGGGGGGCACCTCTTCCCCTGCACTGTAAGGGTAATTTCGTGGCGAATCCGCCACTGGGACCACCCTTATCTGAAAGCCGACTGCCCGTGGTTTAAAAAAATACCAGGGTTATGGCAGCTATCTGCTGCCATAACCCCAGTATTTAGCTTTTTGGCCGACGCATATAGTCATTAGGCGGTCGGTAAGTGGTTGCATGTATATGGCAAACAGGTGACGATGACTGATGGGGTGACAGGTGACGATGACTGATGGGGTGACAGGTGATGATGACTGATAGGGTGACAGGTGACGATGACTGATAGGGTGACAGGTGACGATGACTGATGGGGTGACAGGTGACAATGACTGATGGGGTGGCAGGTGACGATGATTGATGAGGTGACAGATGAGGATGATTGATGAGGTGACAAGTGACGATGATTGATGGGGTGACAGATGACAATCACTGACGGGGTGACAAGTGACGATGATTGATGGGGTGACAAGTGACGATCACTGATGGGGTGACAAGTGACGATGATTGATAGGGTGACAGATGACGATGACTGATGGGGTGACAGGTGATGGTCACTAATGGGTGACAGGTGACGGGCGATGGTGCACGGTGGTACTGATGGCAGTCTCTGGTGACCGGTGAACTTTAGGCTATGTCCACATGTGAGCGTAGCAATCGCGGGCAGAATCACTGCGATTCTGCCCGCGATCCAGAAATCATTGCAAATCGCGGGACGCCTGTGCGTTGCCCGTGATTTGCAATAGCACCCCAAACGCTGTGCGATGTTGCTGCGATTTCCACCTGCCGAATCAAGGTAACATCGCGCAAACAACGCATGACGCCCCAAAGAAGCTCTTGTACCTTTTTTGGGCGTCATGCGATGTTTGCGCGATGTTACCGCGATTCGGCAGGCGGAAATGGCGGCAACATCGCACAGCATTTGGGGTGCTATTGCAAATCACGGGCAACGCACAGGCATCCCGCAATTTGCAATGATTTCCGGATCGTGGGCAGAATCGCGGTGATTCTGCCCGCGATCGCTACGCTCACATGTGAACGTTATGGGTGTCAATTTCTGGGCACTGATGAGGTGACTGTTGGGTGACAGGTGACATTGGGGGGGGGGGGGGCTGAGGACTGTGTGGGGACCTTTATTTTTGTGCTTTTACATTGTGACAGGTACACAGAGCAGTAACTCATTGTTTCTAGCTCTGCTCTCCTCACACTGGAAGCTGTATGAGGAGAGAAGAGCTAGTAACACTGAGTTACTGCTCTTTGTTTACATTTTGTGATCGGCTGTGAATGGATTCACAGCCGATCACATAGTAAACAGTCACTGTCAGTGACTGTTTACTACTGCCGGTGACAGCTGTGTTCCTACGGAACACAGTGCCACCGACATGACCGCGCTGCGCGCTCCCGATCGCGCATGCGCGGTCATCTTGTGGGCGCCTCCATTGTGATCGGCTGTGTCATTGGAACACAGCCAATCACGTGGGAAATAGCCACGCCCATTGGCTGTTTCCCCCCTGCCGGTGACGGGGGGTGTCCCGGGGACACCCCGACACCGGCAGTGCAGGGCGGCACGCACGCGATCGCGCGCCTGCCCTGCTTAAAGTGCCGCCTTCATATGACGGCGGCCCAGGATAATGGTCGCTCCGCTCCGCCGTCATATGACGGTGGGCGGGCGGCAAGCGGTTAAACAAGCTTCAACATGCTTTTTCCTCAGCAATGGAGCCCTGCGTGGTGGGCGTGCATACAGGCCATGGCCATTGAGTGCATTACTTATTGTTTTCTTTGAAACAATTGTACCTGCTAATTCCAGGTCTTTCTGAAGCTCTCCACAAGTGAGCCTTGGCTGTTGGACAATTCTTCTGATAATTCTTTTCACTCCTCTGTCAGAAATCTTGTGAGGAGCACCTGGTCGTGGCCATTTTATGATGAAATGATGTTCCTTCCACTTCCGGATTATGGCCTAATAGTGCTCACTGGAATGAGACACCTTTTTATAGGCGATCAGTTGAGACTGAACCAGCTGATAATAATTTGCACTGACAAGGGGCAGGATTGCTTTCTAATTACTGATAGATTTCAGGGGTTTTGGCTTTCCATGCACCTCCCTTTCTTCGTGTGTTCAAGACTTTCTACCCGTGTCATTCTATTTTATTACGCATAACTTAATTTCTGAACGTATTTGTTTTGGTTTCTTTGTATGTATGGATTGCATGGGTTGGTAATATATTTACCTAGAAAAATGGTGACGTGTTCAATACTTATTTTACCTGCTGTATATGGGTATGCATTCTACTCATCACTAACTTCTGAGATAAGCCCCATAATTTCATCAAGCAGGTTTTTATTATTTTCTCGCATGTCATGTCTTGTTCCCAGCAAGCTAAAAGCAATCTCCCTTATCTGTTCTGCTGTCTCGGTTTTGGCACCTTCTTGAAGCTCTGCTGTTCCTTTTATAACATAAGCAGCATCAATGAATACAAACAATGCTGCAAATACTCCAGAAATGGCACGAATTGTTCGAGCTCCCTGTGTTGCTATCTTAGCCCCATGAGCTGCAGCTGCTGATATCTTCCCCAGATGAACCAATCTGCCTGCTTCCACCACAGCAAACACTCCTCTACCCCCCATTCTGACTATATCAGTGGCTTGTTCTGCTAAAGGTACAGTCTTGATCACTTCAATTGTGTCACTGATATTTGTAGCAATTTTTTGTACTGCACTTATCATGTTGTCAATTTAATTTACCTTCTCAATTACTGTCTCACATTTCTTTTTGGTATTAATAGAATCAGCTACAGAAGCAGACACTCCAGTGATTCCTCCAGCTGTAGCAGCAACGATTCCAAGAGTGCTAGCAAACAGAGATGCGCCAAGTGTCAGTGGAGCCAGAGCTACGCCTACCAGAGTGGTGATACCACCGGCAATCCCAACCGCACTTCCTACAACATTGGCGATGACTGCATTCCTATGGAACTTGTCCACATCCTCAGCAATACTGTACAGTTCTATTACACAGTCTGAAGTAGCCTCCTCCAAAAGGGATGATTGTTTTTCATACTCTTCATGATACTTCTTCAACTGTTCCAAAATAAAAATAGAAAGAATAAGAAAAATCAAAAATATTTAGTACATACCTTGTTTGTTCCATAAGCATGGCTGGATTTCTATATAGCCATCACAGGGCTGCCCAGTACAGCACACAGCAGTTCATACATCATATTTCTTTTCGTAAGAATTGCATTTATGGATCTAATAAAAAGATTGTCATTTTTCCTGACCGGGCAACCCAGCTAGTTCCTGTTCTCACGCCTCCTCTACAGCGTATCACTGTTGGTAGAATAGGTAGAATATTGTACCTACAGTTCGAACACTGGATGTGTACACCGAGAACTGAACTGTTGGCAGAGTATGATTGAAAGCTGCTGGTGAAAATCAACTTTTTCAGCTAATTCTTCCCCAGAACCCAGTACATTGTGTGGTTTTGGCTTCTGGTTGTGTTAAAGTGGAACTAAACCCTTCAACTATACTTACCTTGCAAAGCAACCTTCTCTAAAACTAACAAGTCTTAAGGGTAGGAAGAAGTGGGCACAAGATAGTTGCTCTAGGTGCACAGGGTGTATAAAATGGTCCAAAGCATAAAGAAAGGGAATGTTGCAGGCACATGAATATACTGTGTGTGTGTGTATATATATATATATATATATATATATATATATATATATATATATACATACACAGTCATGGCCAAAAATATTGGCACCCCTGCATTTCTGTCAGAAAATGCACAACTTCGCCCAGAAAATTGCTGCAACTGCAAATGTTTAGGCATTCTGGTGTTTATTTCTATTGTTTGTATTGGTATGACAGTAAGTGCCGGTTCACACTGTTGCGACTTGTCAGGCGACAAGTAGCGGTCCATGCTGTGCAATGGAACCGTTCTAATAAGAGCGACTCAAGTCGCTCCGACTTAGAAAAAGGTTCCTGCACCTTTTTTTTGCAAAGTTGGAGCGACTTGCATTGACTTCCATTATGTGAAGTCGTTGCAAGCCGTGCCAAAGTCGCGCCGCACCGGCGACTTCATTAGTCGCCCGAAGTCGGGGCGACTTCGGGTCAGAATAGTGTGAACTGACACTAAAAAAAGTGGAGAAACAAAAAGCCAAATCTGACACATCCCACACAAAACTCCAAAAATTGCCTGAACAAAATGATTGGCACCTTCTCAAAGTTGTAAAAAATAATTCCATTGCAAGTTTGTGAGGCTCCTGTAATTTGTAAATAAACTCACCTGTATCAATTAACAGGTGCTGACAATATAGAAATCACACCGGCAACCAATTAAAATGATGAGAAATTGACTCAACCTTTCTGTTGTGTGTCTCTGTGTGCCACACGGATCATGGAGAAGAGAAAGAACAGCATATAATTGTTTGAGGATTATTTGCCTGAGATCAGAGTCCTAAACTCAACATCATCGAGTCTGTTTGGGATTACATGAAGAGATAGAAGGAATTGAGGGCCCCTCCTTTTTTTTTACGTAAGCTTTAATTGAATTGTCAAATAAAACTTTTGTTTGCATTGCTATTACAATGCTGATGTTAAAGAGAAAGTGTATTTTATGACCTTAGATCTCTGTTAAAGGCCTGCCTTTGCAAAAAAAATAAGCAAAGCTAAGCATTGCATCAGTGGATGGCGGTTGCAGCTTCAGGCTGCTGGCGGCTCTTCCTGAACTAATGCCTCGTACACGCGTGCAGATTGTCGGCCGAAAAGATTCGGCCGACGATCGATCGGCCGATTTTCGGCTTGTTAGTATGATGCTTCCGACAGCCGACAGCGCACTTTCGGCCGAAAAGGATCTGTCGTGCAAGCATTAAAATTTTTGTATGCCGAAACCAGAGCGGCCGATTGTTCGCCAGTCAATACAGAATTCGGCCGACAGACAGCAGATTTGCAAGACTGGGCATGCTCAGAAAAGAAAAAAACACAGGGAAAGTTAACCATCACATGACATCACTTCTGCAGTCGGCTGTAGTCGGCGGACAAAATTCTTGTGCAGTCTTTTGCACTTTTCAACAGACACGACAGCCCGGGGACAAAAGACGGCCGATCGTTCGGCCGACGATCTGCACGTGTGTACGAGGCATAAGGTACAAAACTTTCAGTTAGAAAGCTGTTGGAGGTGTCAGAGGACCATGAGTGGTTTGATCAAAGCACTTATGTACCATTGAGAACCTCAAGTCCTGACTCAATTAGACATTGTCCGAAAAATCCTCAAATTCATTCCTGAGGCCTTCACCTGAGAAACATATAAAAGGTGAAAAAAAAATGATATTTTAATTGTTTTTATTTATTTTTTTTTTTTTTGTATGCTTTGTGAATGGGAACACACAACAAATATATAATGAGGTTTTCTCAAATTTTACTGTAAAGTGCAAATACACTTTAGGGGCCCTTTCACACTGAATAATTTTCAGTTAAAAAAGTGGAAGAAAAATGCACGAAAAATACACCCCTTTAATGGAACTGCTCACACGGGTTAGTTAAGTTTGTTGCATTTTAAAATTCATGCTTGCTGCATGTTTTGTGCATGTTTGGTGTGTGTTTAAAACCGCACCAAGAACACACCTCCCTATTGAAAATACATAAAAAATGCAGCAACGGTTTTGGTGCAGTTTTTGGGTCATGTGTTTCACAGGTGCATGCTGATGTCAGGCAACCAGAAACGTGGGCCAAAATGCATATCTGTTTTTTACTGCATTTTTGCAGAGCAGTGTGGAAGTAGTGTAAGCTGGATGTTAAGAAGCGGGGCAGGGAAGCCAGATGCGGCATCCTTGACAAATGATGAGTCATCAGCTGTCAATAGGTTTCCCCACTGACAGCTGAATAATAGAAAAAAATGCTGCTTAATAAATAAAGAAAAAAACGATGTGGGATCTCCCCGCCCAAAAACCTTACCAGTCCCTTATCTGGGCATGCAGCCTGGCAGGTCAGGAAGGGGGACCACATGTCCTCAACATGGGGGGAGGGGCTCTGCCCCCACACCAAAGCACCGTGTCCCCATGTTGATGGGGACAAGGGCCTCATCCCCACAACCGTGGCCGGTGGTTGTGGAGATCTGTGGGCAGGGGGCTTATCGGAATCTGGAAGCCCCTTTAACAAGGGGTCCCAGATCCCGGCCTCCCCCTATGTGAATGAGTATCGGGTACATTGTACCCCTAGCCTTTCACCAAAATAGTGTCAAAAATTTATAAAAACAAGAGACGAGTTTTTGATAATTCCTTTACTAAAGAAAAAAAAAAAAAAGTTTCCCTTGATGTAAATCCATTGTCAATCACGCTGCCTGCCGACCCAAAAAAATCAAAAAAGATAAAAAATGCTCCTGCCTCCTGGGACAGCCTCCCGTTGAATGCCTCCTCTGCGCTTTGATATCTCTTCTATAGGGAAAGGGGCGGGCCACCTAGCTACGTCACCTGGTGGCACTGCCCCTTCTGACGTCAAAGGGCCAGCTTGCACCAGTCTGTGTTGTTAGAAGGGCCAACGGGTGACGTAGCAAGGTGGCCGCACCCCTTACCTAAATAAGAAATGTCAAAACACAGAGGAAGCATTCAGGTGGAGGCAACCCTCTGATACCTTGCTAACACCCCACCCCTTTCATCCTCATCATTACACCTGGCAACCCACTGATACCTTGCTAGCACCATACCCCCTGTTATCCTCATTACATCTGGCACCGCACTGATACCTCACTAACACCTCACCCCCTGTCATCCTCATCTTCATCGCACCTGGCAAACCACTGCAACCTTGCTAACACCCCACCCGCTGTCATCCTCATCACATTTGGCACCCCGCTGTATCCTTGCTAACACCCCACCCACTGTCACCCTCATCTTCATCACACCTGGCACTCCACTGCAACCTTGCTAACACCCCACCTCCTGTCATCCTCATCACACCTGGCACCCCACTGCAACCTTGCTAACACCCCACCCCCTGTCATCCTCATCCCACCTGGCACCTCCTGTCATTCTGATCCTCATCTTCATCACAACTGGTAACCCACTGCAACCTTTCTAACACACAACCCCCCTGTCATCCTCATTACACCTGGCAACCTACTGATACCTTGCTAACACCCCACCCCCTGTCATCTTCCTCTTCATCACACCTGGCAACCCACTGCAACCTTGCCAACACCCCTCCCCCTGTCATCCTCATCACACCTTGCACCCCACTGATACCTTGCTAACACCCCACTCCCTGTCATCTTCATGTTCATCATACTTGGCAACCCACTGCAACCTTGCTAACACCCCACCCCCTATCATCTAAATTCTCATGTGTATCACACCTGGCACCCCACTGATACCTTGCTAACACCCCACCCCCTGTCACCCTCATTCTCATGTTCATCACACCTGGCACCCCACTGCAACCTTGCTAACACCCCACCCCCTGTACTCCTCATCACACCTGGCACTCCACTGCAACCTTTCAAACACCTCACCCCCTTTCATCCTCATTACACCTGGAACCCCACTGCAACCTTGCAAACACCTCACCCCCTGTCATCCTCATTACACCTGGCACCCCACTGCAACCTTGATAACACTCCACCCACTGTCATCCTAATCCTGATGTTCATTACACCTGGCACCCCACTGTAACCTTGCTAACACCCCACCCCCTGTCATCCTCATCCTCATCACACCTGATACCCCACTGATACCTTGCTAACACCCCTCCCCTTGTCATCCTCATGTTCATCGCACCTGGCCTCCCATTGCAACCTTGTTAACAGCCCACCCCCTGTCATTCTCATCACACCTGGCACCCCACTGCAACCTTGCTAACACACCACCCCCTGTCATCCTCATCTTCATCACACCTGGCACCCCACTGATACCTTACTAACACCCCACCCACTGTTATCCTCTACCTCATTTTTATCACACCTGGCACCCCACTGCAACCTTCCTAACACCCCACCCCCTGTCATCCTCATCACACCTGGCACCCCACTGCAACCTTCCTTACACCCCACCCACTGTCATCCTCATCCCACCCGGCACCCCACTGCAACCTTGCTAACACCCGACCCACTGTCATCCTCATCCCACCTGGCACCCCACTGCAACCTCGCTAACAACCCACCCCTATCATTCTGATCCTCATCTTCATCACACCTGTTAACCCACTGCAACCTTTCTAACACACTACCCCCATCATCATCATCACACCTGGCAACTCGCTGATACCTTGCTAACACCCCACCCCCCTGTCATCCTCCTCATTTTTATCACACCTGGCACCCCACTACAACCTTGCTAACACCCCGCCCACTGTCATCCTCATCCTACCTGGCATTCCACTGCAACCTTGCTATCACCCCACCCCCTGTCATTCTGATCCTCATCTCCATCACACCTGGTAACCCACTGCAACCTTTCTAATACACTACCCCCTGTCATCCTCCTCACACCTGGCAACCCACTGATACCTTGCTAACACCCCACCCCGGTCATCCTCATCACACCTGACAACCCACTAATACCTTGCTAATACCCCACCCCCTGTCATCCTCATCACATCTGGCACCGCACTGATACCTCGCTAACACCTCACCCCCTGTTATCCTCATCTTCATCGCACCTGGCAACCCACTGCAACCTTGCTAACACCCCACCCGCTGTCATCCTCATCACATTTGGCACCCCGCTGTAACCTTGCTAACACCCCACCCCCTGTCATCCTCATCTTCATCACACCTGGCACTCCACTGCAACCTTGCTAACACCCCACCTCCTGTCATCCTCATCACACCTGGCACCACACTGCAACCTTGCTAACACCCCACCCCCTATCATCCTCATCCCACCTGGCACCCCCTGTCATTCTGATCTTCATCTTCATCACAACTGGTAACCCACTGCAACCTTTCTAACACACGACCCCCCTGTCATCCTCATTACACCTGGCAACCTACTGATACCTTGCTAACACCCCACCCCCTGTCATCTTCCTCTTCATCACACCTGGCAACCCACTGCAACCTTGCCAACACCCCTCCCTCTGTCATTCTCATCACACCTGGCACCCCACTGATACCTTGCTAACACCCCACTCCCTGTCATCTTCATGTTCATCATACTTTGCAACCCACTGAAACCTTGCTAACACCCCACCCCCTATCATCCTAATCCTCATCTGTATCACGCCTGGCACCCCACTGATACCTTGCTAACACCCCACCCCCTGTCACCCTCATCCTCATGTTCATCACACCTGGCACCCCACTGCAACCTTGCTAACACCCCACCCCCTGTCATCCTCGTTACACCTGGCACCCCACTGCAACCTTGCTAACACCCCACCCATTGTCGTCCTCATCCTCATATTCATTACACCTGGCACCCCACTTCAACCTTGTTAACAACCTACCCCCTGTCATCCTCATGTTCATCACACCTGGCACCCCACTAAATCCTTGCCAACACCCCACCCCTGTCATCCTCATCCTTATCACACCTGGCACCCCAGTGCAATATTGCTAACAACCTACCCCCTGTCATCCTCATCTTCATCATCATCCGGGGGACCTTCAGAGGTTTTTGTGAAATCCCGCACGCATGCGCGGGAGTAATGTTATCGTGGCTCCGGCCACTTACAGCGCCGGACCCGACGAACCCGGAAGAGACGCAGAGGGAAGATGTCAGCTGCCTCAGCGGTGTCCAGATGACTGTGTCGGGGCTTCGGTCTAAGGTAAGTATTTCATAATGAGCTAGTATGCGATGCATACTAGCTCATTATGCCTTTGTCCTGAAGGATTTGTTTGTTTTTTTGTTTTGTTTTTGTTTTTTTGAGGATACAACCGCTATAAGAGCAGCTCGCAACACAAGGAACATTAAATTGGATGGGATCCATATCCAAATATATCCAGATGTATATCCAAGCTACTCTGGATAGAAGAAGGAGGATGAAAGAAATTACATCTGCCCATTCTTCAGCCAGGATCCGTTACTGATGGGGATTCCCCTTTAAATTAATTGTCCCCCATAATGGCACAACTTGCATTGCCTCAACCAACCCTGAGGGTCAGGACATTTTGACCAATTTAGGCCACTTAGACCCTGGAACTATACCACGTACTTCCTCTACTGCTCACCCTATCCCTATATGAAATATGCCAACTCCTCACAGAGACAGACGCAGATTCAGACATGAAGTTGGACCTCATCAACCTGATTAGCAAGAATTGACTTTTGGTTTCATCTCTTTTCCTTTAGGAATTGTGGCACAATAGGATCACTCTGATAACTCTTTGATGACACCTAGTGCCTATTTGGTAATATTACACCCTATTTTTCAAAAGTGGTATCAATTTTCTCCTCACACTCTGGACATTTTGATACATTACTCTTTTTATTATTTCTCCTCTCATTCAGCTCTGAGGTTTAAACTTGGTCACAGCTGTGATTTATTTAAGAGCTGGGTGTATATCATTAGAAGTTCTTGCATAATCGTTCATGTTTGTCTGTTTTTAAATTTCCCAACAGGTATGCACAGGCTGCCCATTTACATGCCGACATGATTTTCCCCCTCTCGGTTCAGACCACTCCGAGACATGTATCATGCGGAGAATCAGTGAGTAATCCTCATCTCTCCTCCCTTCCTAGGGATATATGTTTTCTCATTTTTTTTTGCTTTGTACAATAGTACTCTGGGTAGTCGGGCAGAGTTGGAGACTATTTGATCTCCAGTTATCTTTATATTGTTGTCTGAGGATGATTTTTCCCTTAGATCCAAAGCAAAATGTTCGCACGCTGTACGTTTATAGTTTTACTCTTTACATTATAAAAAAAATACACAATATATTTCAATAATATATGTAGTACTAAATTTTGGTATTTTAGTAGAAGCTTACTACAGGAATATGTCATTTTCTTGATTTTATCACAGTATATGGTTAAATTCTCAGAATTGTTGATGGATCACATTCACATGCTCCTCATTTTATTTACAGTATCCAATCAATAATTCAGTACGTGCCTTAAATTTTAACTTGCATTATGGCGATAACTATCTTATCACACAATGTACAAGGTTTTAATTCACCTAACAAAAGGAAAAAAGCCTTCTTTCAAAACACTAAGGTTTTATTACTGCAAGAAACCCATTTCCTTAAAGACAACCATCCCACCTACTTTCATAAATCCTACAATCAGTGTTTCTATACTAGTTCATCATCCAAAACAAAAGGTGTTGCTATATTGCTACATAGTTCACTCCCTATGGAAATTCAACATGTGTATAAAGATGTAGACAGCCGTTTTATTATCATAAAAGGTATTCTGGCTGGCCGGGAGTTGACGATTGGTAATGTCTATGCAGGGCCATCTTAGCGAATGGGAACGCTGGGCAGTTGCCCAGGGGCCCCACTTGCCCCGGGGGGGGGGGAGCGACCCAGCCAAGCATTAGTCCCAATTCCGTGTGCATTCCGCCACCGAACTTAGCAGATGGCAAGTGCTTGTCGGCCCTAAGCTGCTGTCAGGCCACTTGGGCTGTGGAGGGGGAGCCCACAACTGCAGGAATGCCTATCCACCTCCACGGGAACAAGCACATACAGGACAGTCAAGTCTGACTCCCATCCGTGTGTGTGTTCACCAGACTCAGCCGCCGAACTTGGAAGCTGACATTAGCCTGGCACTGCTGTACCAGTAAATATAGCCTTATCGATAATTATCATTTTTATTCTCGTGGGTGATTGTGTAGGCAGGGCCCCAGTTAGAGATGGCCTTGCGGTTCCCACGGCGGTTCGGTTCGCGGCGAATTTTGCTTGTTCGCAAATTCGCAAAAAGTCAGACTTTTGCCGATGTTTGCGAATATGTCCGCGCCGCCATTTTCTTTTTCATTCAGAAGAACTTTGACCCATGACACAGCCGTCAGGTGGAACGGGACAGCCAATTAAAACATTTCAGCACATGGACATGCCGCCTGCCCTATAAATAGACCTGAGCTGTCGGCCATTTCACATTCCGCTTTTTGCCAGCGTAGGGAGAGGTTGCCTGTGCTCATGAGGGAGAGATTGCCAGACACAAATAGCTCTGTGAAGATCCAGAAAAGCAGGGCCGATCCTAGGGTCACAGGCGCCTGGGTGCAGAAATTTTTCTGGCGCCCCCACATGGGCGTGGTCATCTTACTAACCCCTCCCCTTTACAAATGTTTCTATGGCAATGGCTCAAACACAGAGATGTTCCCCTAAGAAGTCTTCCTTAACCCGGGACCCTCCCACGATCTCTTAACAATAAACAAATTACAGTAAGAGAAGCAGAGTACTCTAATGGGAACTGGAGGGGGGTCTCTCTAATGGACACAGAGAGGGTATATGTTAGAGAGTCTGTTAGACAGAGCCCCCAGACAGGAGATGGTCAGAGACTGCAGACTTGATACAAGAGATGGTCAGAGACTGCGGATATGATACAAGAGATCAATGCATTGATGCAGCCTCATCAGTGCCCACCAAATGCAGCCTCACCAGTGCCCATCAAATGCAGCCTCACCAGTGCCCACCAAATGCAGCCTCACCAGTGCCCACCAAATGCAGTCTACCAGTTCCCACCAAATGCAGCCTACAAGTGCCCACCAAATGCAGCCTCATCAGTGCCCATCAAATGCAGCTTCACCAGTGCCCACCAAATGCAGTCTACCAGTGCCCACCAAATGCAGCCTACAAGTGCCCACCAAATGCAGCCTACAAGTGCCCACCAAATGCAGATTACCAGTGCCCACCAAATGCAGCCTACCAGTGCCCACCAAATGCATCTTACCAGTCCCCACCAAATGCAGCCTACCATGCCTACCAGCCTGCACCTTATATGTACACTGTATAGAGAATATACTGTGACCGTCACTATACATCACAATATGACTATATTGAACACATACAATATATGCAGATGATATATTATGCCAGCCATACACATCCAATATGGATTATAGTGTGTACCCACATTTATACTGATTGCTCACTGTGTTTATTCGGGAAGGGTCTGGTAAACATGGCATTTTTACCAGTCCCCCGCTGTCCATCTCCTGGCAGCTGCACTGATTTCCCGCCCAGCAGCAGCTACAGCTATAGGGGTGGAGAGGAAGCAGGGCAGCAGCTGCAGGGAGGTGGGTGCAGATTGGTGCTGCAGTGGGGAGCCCAGTACAGGAAGTGCCGGAGCACCATGCAGTGAAGAGGATTCTTTGACAGATTTGGATTCCCTGGTCTGAAGCTCCCCTGCAGTAGCTAAAGCCAGCTGGAGGGAACCCGGCCAGCAGCACTGCAGGGAGATGGCATGGGGCATCGGTAAGGGGGGTCAGTAGGGGGGTCAAAGCAGTGGGGGAATCTATTATTGGAGTTAAATCCCCCATAACTCCCCTGCAGTAAGGGTGAGGAGCAAACAGCTTCAAAGAAGTCACAGGGCATTGGTGATGGGAGAAAGGGGGAAAATAAGCAAGGAGGAGGGGACATCTGGAAGCAGCTCCTCCATGTGTGCATTGTGTGTGTGCTGCACAAATGGATGTATGGACTGTACACTGTGCCCATAAGACATGCAGACTCCATGCAATACAGGCCACACAGTCTTTGCCCACAGCTTCTTATATACAAACATACACAGCCCGGGGGTAAGGTGCCAGGTACAGACCTCCTATGCCCACACTCCCAGCACCCAGCAGATGGCTTTCTGATTGGCTGCACTGCATACTAGTTCCATTTAGAACAGCCTTGCCAGAGGTTACCCACGCTCACCCCCCTCCCCCCTCCCCCCCCAGATGCCCACATAATGGGTACACAACACAAAGTTACATCCCTTTATCCCTTGTTTGTGTCACATGGAAGAGCGACGCAGCCCAGTACAGTGACAGCAGCTATGTCTCAAGGCTCCCTTCCAGGGAGGTGCCCCCCACCCCCGGTGTGCCTGGCTGGTCTCAGCTCTGCTATGTGTGAGGATCACACAGGAATGAGGATTGCACACTGGAATCTTCCACTGCGGCACTCGGCAGAGGAGCTCCCCCCTGCACACATGGTACGGCTGGATATAGGCACAAGGTGGCTCGGGGAGGATCGGAGGCCGGAATTGGGAACGGCTGTGGTATGGTGGGCTGCATGGGCTGACAGAGGTCATTTTTCTTTTAGAGCAGCTCGGGCACTTACCTTCTTCCCGCGCAGGGCCGGCGCTACCAGTAAGGCGACTAAGGCAGCTGCCTAGGGCGCAGCTTAACAGGGGGCGCCGCCATTCTGCACCCCGAATCAGTAGTGGACCGGCCGGTGTGGCACTCCTCATGCTGTGCCGCCTGAGCGCTACAGCAAGCGAGCCCCAGGCAGCACACACCACTTGTCTAGAGCGCACATTAGAATAGTCGGGGCGCCAGAAGTGCCCTCCATAGAATCCTGGGGATCCAGCTCGGCGCTCACTGCCCTCCGGTCTCCGCCCCTCCAGCTGATTTCTGCTTGAAGAAGATCAGGAGCCGATCTCCAATCACACTCAGGGAGCTGGGCTTGTGCCTCTCCAGACGCCCCCCCCCCTCTGCTCCGTGTTCAACTTCTGGCAGAAGCAGATTGCTGGACACCGGACAGTCTCCCATCCCCCATCACATGCCGAGGACAGCATGCAAGGTGAGATGATGTGTGTCCCGTCCTCTCCCACCCCTCACACAGACAACACAGTACACTCCCCCACCCGGACACTGGCCTCACTCTTCATACATGGGGGGCTGCATTGTATGATATTGGGGGGGGGGGCTGTATTGTATGATATGGAGGGGGCTGCCTGCATTGTATCATGGGGGGGGGGGCTGTATTGTATGATATAGAGGGGGCTGCCTGCATTGTATCATGGAGGGGGGGGGCTGTATTGTATGATATGGAGGGGGCTGCCTGCATTGTATCATGGGGGGGGCTGTATTGTATGATATGGAGGGGGCTGCCTGCATTGTATCATGGAGGGGGGGGGGCTGTATTGTATGATATGGAGGGGGCTGCCTGCATTGTATCATGGGGGGGGGCTGTATTGTATGATATAGAGGGGGCTGCCTGCATTGTATCATGGAGGGGGGGGGCTGTATTGTATGATATGGAGGGGGCTGCCTGCATTGTATCATGGGGGGGGGCTGTATTGTATGATATAGAGGGGGCTGCCTGCATTGTATCATGGAGGGGGGGGGGCTGTATTGTATGATATGGAGGGGGCTGCCTGCATTGTATCATGGGGGGGGGGGCTGTATTGTATGATATAGAGGGGGCTGCCTGCATTGTATCATGGAGGGGGGGGCTGTATTGTATGATATGGAGGGGGCTGCCTGCATTGTATCATGGGGGGGGGGGGGCTGTATTGTATGATATGGAGGGGGCTGCCTGCATTGTATCATGGGGGGGGGCTGTATTGTATGATATAAAGGGGGCTGCCTGCATTGTATCATGGAGGGGGGGGGCTGTATTGTATGATATGGAGGGGGCTGCCTGCATTGTATCATGGGGGGGGGGGCTGTATTGTATGATATAGAGGGGGCTGCCTGCATTGTATCATGGGGGGGCTGTATTGTATGATATGGAGGGGCTGCCTGCATTGTATCATGGGGGGGGGGGGCTGTATTGTATGATATAGAGGGGGCTGCCTGCATTGTATCATGGGGGGGCTGTATTGTATGATATGGAGGGGGCTGCCTGCATTGTATCATGGGGGGGGGGCTGTATTGTATGATATAGAGGGGGCTGCCTGCATTGTATCATGGGGGGGGGGCTGTATTGTATGATATGGAGGGGGCTGCCTGCATTGTATCATGGGGGGGGGCTGTATTGTATGATATGGAGGGGGCTGCCTGCATTGTATCATGGGGGGGGGGGGCTGTATTGTATGATATGGAGGGGGCTGCCTGCATTGTGTCATGGGGGGGGGGCTGTATTGTATGATATGGAGGGGGCTGCCTGCATTGTATCATGGGGGGGGCTGTATTGTATGATATGGAGGGGGCTGCCTGCATTGTATCATGGGGGGGCTGCATTGTATCATATGGAGGGGGCTGCATTGTATCATATGGAGGGGGCTGCATTGTATCATATGGAGGGGGCTGCATTGTATCATATGGAGGGGGCTGCATTGTATCATAGCAGCCCCCTCTATATCATACAATACAGCCCCCCCCCATGATACAATGCAGCCCCCTCCATATGATACAATGCAGCCCCTTCCATATCATACAATACAGCCCCCTCCATATGATACAATGCAGCCCCTTCCATATCATACAATGCAGCCCCCTCCATATCATACAATGCAGCCCCCTCCATATCATACAATGCAGCCCCTTCCATATATCATATGGAGGGGGCTGCATTGTATCATATTGAAGGGGCTGCATTGTATCATGGGGGGGCTGTATTGTATGATATGGAGGGGCTGTATTGTATGATATGGGGAGGTTGTTTTGTGTAGGCTGTATTGTGTGATATGGGAGGTGTGCTGTATTATATGGGGGGGGGGGCTGTATTGTGTGATATGGGGGGGCTGTGTATAATGGACAGTGTCCCCGTCTACCCAAATGCTGACCTCGTCTGACTGATGGTGATCTGTGATTGGCTGTCTCCATGACCTTATTCACATGGATGGCGGTGAAGCTGCATTATTACCAACCACCAACCGGGAGGAGAAGCTGAGGTTGGTGGGGACTGTACACAGGTCACAGCAGAAATTACCCCCCATCAGTGTTCCTTTAAACTGCTTCCCACCTCACTACATCAACCACTGCGCTCACACTTGCGTAATGCAGAGATCTTCTGGCTCTTGGCTGATGTAGTGAAGGTAGGTCATATGGGGGGGGGGGGGGGGCGGCAATTTTTATTTTGCCTAGGGCGGCAAAAATCCTTGCACCGGCCCTGTTCCCGCGTCGGCTCTGGCTCCGCCCCACGAGCAGCGTGGACTGAAGGAGGCGGAGCTGCCTTCTCCTTCACACTGGCCGTACCGCTCGCCCCCGCCTGTACGCGGGGAGGACTCTGCCACTGGAGCTTTGGCGCCCCTCCTCCACCTCCAGCTTGGGCACTTGCCTTCTTCCCGCGGCGGCTCTGGCACCGCCCCACGAGCAGCGTGGACTGAAGGAGGCGGAGCTGCCTTCTCCTTCACACTGGCCGTACCGCTCACCCCCGCCCGTACGCCACTGCCGCTGGAGGAGGGGAGGACTCTGCCACTGGAGCTTCGGCGCCCCTCCTCCGCCTCAGCTCGCGGCGCCTGGGTGCGGTGAACCCCTTGAACCCGCTCAGGATCGGCCCTGCAGAAAAGTCCTTTTCAGGGCTGGTATTTCAGTATAGGTCTACTAGTATCTTTTCAGGTTAGGGGCAGGTATCCAGTCGGGTCTTTAGGGGCAGTTAGAGATCAGCAGAAGTGACAAAAATCGCTCTGTTAATGTCCACAAAAGGGGCACTCTGACCGCAATATTAAAGGGGAACTCTGACGGGGATAATAAAGGGGAACTCTGACCGCAATATAAAAAGGGGCACTCTGACCGCAATATTAAATGGGCACTTTGAGCGCAATATTAAAGGGGAACTCTGACGGGAATAATAAATGGGAACTCTGACCGCGATATTAAAGGGGAACTCTGACCGCAATATTAAAGGGGCACTCTAATGGGAATAATAAAGGGGAACTCTGACCGCAATATTAAAGGGGCACTCTGACGGCAATATTAAAGTGGAACTCTGACCGTAATATTAAAGGGGAACTCTGACTGGAATAATAAAGGGGAACTCTAACCGCAATATTAAAGGGGCACTCTGACCGCAATATTAAAGGGGCACTCTGACGAGAATAATAAAGGGGAACTCTGACTGGAATAATAAAGGAGAACTCTGAGCGGTACACATAAAGGGGCACTCTGATGGGGACACACTGGATGTAAAGGGGCACTCTGATGGGGACACACTGGATGTAAAGGGGTACTCCGATGGGGACACACTGGATGTAAAGGAACACTCTGATGGGGACATGGATGTAAAGGAGGGACTCTGACAGGGACACACTGGATGTAAAGGAGGACTCTGATGGGGACACAGACACAGGCTGAATGACGGTGGGGGACACGGGCTGCATGACAGCCTGGATGAGGGGGGACACAGGCTGGATGAGGGGGGACACAGGCTGACAGAGTGTCCCTGTCAGAGTGCCCCATTATGTGGGCTTATTTTTGGGGCCTATACAGGCCGACACTTACTTCTGTATCCTGTGAATGCGTAATGTACCTCCAGCCACCAAATACTACATTCTTAGCTGTCAGGTAAACCCATGTGGGCTAATTTTTGGTGCCTATACTGGCCGACACTTCTTTATCCTGTGAATGCCTAATGTACCTTCAGCCATAGAATACTACGTTCTTAGCTGTCAGGTAAACGCATGTGGGCTAATTTTGGGGCCTGGAATGGCCGACACTTACTTCTTTATCCTGTGAATGCCTAATTTTTCGGACTGGAATTGAAAGTCAATAGGTCTGTAAAGGTTCTGCCAAATTGTAGAATGGATGCGGACCCATTTTACAGATGTGTGAATGGACCCTATATGTATTAGACATGTATTTACTGGCTGCTGTCAGTTCTGGCTAATTTATGAAAAAAAAAAAAAAATTTTGCTGTAGAAAAAAAAAAAACAACTTTTCCAATTGCAATACTTCTGTTATGACATTGTCCATGTGCTGGGACTATTTGTGCACAGCTAGTACGTCTTTTGTGGCTGCAAATATGACCTAAACGTTTTTAAAGTTCGCCTCCCATTAAAGTCAATGGGGCCCGCTGCGAACTTGCGGTTTGCGGACTTTTGAGAAAATTTGCGGCTGACGTTCGCTAACCGCCCCGGCCGATGTTCGTCCATCACTAGCCCCAGGGAACTTCATTGCCTGGGGCCCTTTAATGCTCCTAAGATGGCACTGTGTCTATGCCCCTAACAATGCTACGACGTCCTTTTTCACAAAATTTTTTGAGGTTGTTCAAAGTTACCACTCATCAAATATTATTCTAGGAAGTGACTTTAATTCGGTTTCCCACCTGAACCTAGACTGCAGCCAACATACTTTGCACTCTAATGCTTTCTCCAAAACTACTAATTTCCATCTTAACACATTGCAACTTATTGACTCTTGGAGATCTTTGAATTTGGGAGCTCGTGAATATACATTCTACTCGCACCCTCATAAGTCATATTCACATATTGACTATATTTTTTGTACCCCTATAATTTGATCAAATTCCATAGATGCCTCAATACATCCATGCACATGGTCGGATCATCACTTCAACACTTATTCCACAAAATGTATAGGTCTTTCACCTACTCCATATTCCTGGAGACTCATTGAAGCCCTAATATCAGATCCTTTGCACCAACAGGAAGTAGCTTCAACCATAGAAGAATACTTAACTCTTAATGACATACCAGAAACTAAAATTACTACATTATGGCTAACTCATAAAGCAGTCATTAGAGGAAAGTTAATCAGGTTAGCCGTGACTCATAACAAACAAAGATGGGAAAAAATACTGTCCATCACAAAAGAACTTCAGAAAATCTACAAAACACATATGAACACACACGATCCTTTAATCGCTGAGCAGATTAGAGCCAAAAGGGCAGAATTAGACTCTCTCTTTACATATAAAGCAGAAAAAGCCATCAGATGGTCCAAAGCTAAATTCTTCCTCTCCAGTAATTCCTACTCTACTATGCTTGCTCGGAAATTGAATCAGTCACTTAAACCCCCCCATACATATAAATAGAGATGTCGCGAACGCGAACTTCCACAAGTGTTCGCGAACGGGAGAACCGGGCGAACCTCCATAGACTTCAATAGGCAGGCGAATTTTAAAACCCACAGGGACTCTTTCTGGCCACAATAGTGATGGAAAAGTTGTTTCAAGGGGACTAACACCTGGACTGTGGCATGCCGGAGGGGGATCCATGGCAAAACTCCCATGGAAAATTACGTAGTTGACGCAGAGTAGGGTTTTAATCCATAAAGGGCATAAATCACCTAACATTCCTAAATTGTTTGGAATAACGTGCTTTAAAACATCCAGTGTGTGTATACGACCAGGTAT
The DNA here is from genome assembly GCF_965119305.1 of Pelophylax lessonae. Lineage (NCBI taxonomy): Eukaryota > Metazoa > Chordata > Amphibia > Anura > Ranidae > Pelophylax > Pelophylax lessonae. Next base: position 180,288,931 of record NC_138770.1, read on the forward strand.
GATGTTGTATCGATCAGGTAGTGTAAGGGTTACGCCCACTTCACAGTGACAGACCAAACTCTGACAGCCCAAACTCCCCGTTTAACGCACTGCAAACAACCACAAACAGTCCATTTGCACAACCGCAAACTCCACATTTGCACAAGGTTGGATACCAAGCTAGCCATGTCCCGTTCCTTGTCCTCACTGACGTCATTGACGTTTGTTTGGAATAACGTGCTTTAAAACATCCAGTGTGTGTATACGACCAGGTATGATGTTGTATCGATCAGGTAGTGTAAGGGTTACGCCCACTTCACAGTGACAGACCAAACTCTGACAGCCCAAACTCCCCGTTTAACGCACTGCAAACAACCACAAACAGACCATTTGCACAACCGCAAACTCCACATTTGCACAAGGTTGGATACCAAGCTAGCCATGTCCCGTTCCTTGTCCTCACTGACGTCATTGAAGGTCTCTTCCTCCACCCAGCCACGTACAACACCAAGGGTCCCCGAAAGGTGACAACAAGCCCCCTGGAACGCCTGCTGTGGTTGGTCTTCCACCTCCTCAAAGCCACCTTCCTCCTCCGACTCCTCTTCTTCAGACTCCTCTCTCTGCGTTGCTGCAGGTCCAGCAATCGACGACGACAAGGCTGCTTCTGGTGGTGATGGTGACTACAACTCTTCCTCTTCATGCTCATCTACGGCCTGATCCAGCACTCTTTGCAGGGCACGCTCCAGAAAAAACGCATATGGGATGAGGTCGATGATGTTGCCTTGGGTTTGACTGGCCAGGTTTGTGTAATGTTCCGGTACCTTTGGTACCCTAAATTACTCTTTTCACAAGTGTATGCGCCCCACCATTCTCTTTTGGAAAGGTGCGCATACACCTTTAAGACTGAAGCTGTCATCACTCAGCGCCGGACTAGATGGCTATTTAAAGCGCCGGTTCTCACTCACATGTGTTCGTTCAAACACCCTTACCTGGATGCTAACTTGGCTTGAAGCTTTCGTGCTTGCAAGCATACTTCGCTGACGGAACCTCGCTGCGCTGATCCCTGCATCCCGCTTCCGGATCATCCGCTCCTCCTGAACCAACCTTCGGCTGTATTGCTATTAGTGCTAAGTACCCCGCAGGGGAACCCTCTATAAACCTTTACTAAGCTTACACTATCTAGCTCTGCATAGCAAAGACTATTTATCACATCTGCATATCTAGATTGCTAGCTCTTAAGACTACTGCTACTTATTCCTGCACTGGGTTGATCACTCTTGTATGTCCACCTGCTACTCTGTCATCTGCTACCATACATGATTGCTAAACCTACCTGCATCAATCTGCTACTGTCTTACCTTCAAGTGTCTGTCACCTACCACCTCCACAACCTGTCTCTTAAATCTTCATCACTGTGTTACTACATACATAAAGTCACTCTAGGAACCAGCTTGTTGAGTGTGTGTATTTACTAGCTGAATTAAGACCTTCCACACATGATGAGTCATTGAGGTTGGGAATGGTATCTCAGCATCTCTCTTACATGACTACTGAAGTGGAATATTTCTGCAGCTGAAAATCCACACCATACATGAAACGCAGGAGCGTTACAGATTGAACAAACCTACAAATGGATTCAGCAGAAATAACCACTCAGGTGACACAATTAAAACAGCAAGTAACTGCGTTAATACACGCACTTGCTGAATTAAAAGAAGACAATCAGGCTCTGTCGCAGCAGGTAATTAGACTGACACAACTTACCTCTGCTCAGTCCCCTGAACCCAAGATAAATCCCCCTTTGGTATTTACAGGCGATCGCAAAAAAATTCGCGAATTTAAAAACGCATGTGAGTTACTTTTTTTGCTAAAACCTCGTACCTACCTTACTGATCACATTAAGGTTTGTACTATTATTTCTTACCTAACAGGCGATCCTCGAGCCTGGGCAGACTCTCTTTTTGAGAAAAACGACCAGCTTCTCAACTCCTATGCCTTGTTCCTAGCAGAACTCACTAGCCTATATGATGACCCCAATAGGCAGAGTACTGCCGATCTTCAATTAAGATCCTTGAAACAAGGAAGGAGGCCTGTAGAAGACTTTGTCGCGGAATTCAAAAGATGGACCCTTGATTCAGAATGGAATGATGCATCTCTGAAAACCCAATTTAGGCTTGGCCTATCAGAAGCCGTTAAGGACGAACTCGCCCGAGCGGATCTACCAAAAACCCTGGATGCATTAATACAACTCAGTATTACCATAGATAGAAGACTACGAGAAAGAAAGGCTGAGAAAATGGGAATGCCATTATCCGTTTCCCCTCGGATTTCGGCCGTTAACCCCGTTCCTATGGAGGTAGGAACCATACGCCCACCGCTATCAACTATGGAAAAAGCCAAAAGACGATATGAAAATCTCTGCTTGTACTGTGCATCCCCGGATCACAAGATAAATGTCTGCCCCCTAGTCAACAAAAAGAAGGGTGAGTGTTCACATGTCCTCCTAGGGGGATTGACAACTTCATTCACTAACCCTTACATTTTTGTTTGTTTGACATTACAGTGGGACCAGAACAGGATTACTACTAAGGCCATGATTGACACAGGATCTTGTGGAAATTATATAGATATATGTTTTGCTGCTTCAAATAAAATTCCTATTATTTCTAAACTTAAACCTGTCTCAGTAAGTCTTATTACCGGTGTTCCATTATCCTCTGGTCCAATCACCGATCAGACACAAGCACTTCTAGTCACTATTAACGAGTCTCATAGGGAGACTACTACCTTCGATTTAATATCTTCACCCCACTTTCCCATTGTGTTGGGACTTCCCTGGTTACACACACACCAACCAACCATAGATTGGAAGGAACGGTCCTTGGCCTTCCTCTCTTGCTATTGCGAGGATACGTGTAACCTCCCGTCTTCCGGGAAGATTCTGTCTATGGTGACAGATGAGATTGCACCACTATGTTATCAGGATCTTTCTGAGGTTTTTCTTGAGAAAAATGCTCAAGCATTACCTCCTCATCGAGACTATGATTGTAGCATTGATCTACTCCCAAATAGCAAATTGCCATTCGGTCATGTTTATCCTCTTTCACAGGATGAACTTTCCCATCTCAAAACCTATTTGGATGAGAATTTGGAAAAAGGTTTTATTAGACCTTCCACTTCTTCCACAGCAGCAGGACTCTTTTTTGTTCGCAATAAGGACTCAAGTCTCAGACCTATCATCGACTACAGGAAATTGAATGCTATCACAATAAAAGATCGCTATCCTCTACCGCTTATCCCTGAGCTCATTGAGCAGGTGCGTGGAGCTACCTATTTTTCAAAATTGGACCTGAAGGGAGCATACAATCTCATTCGAATCCGTGATGGAGACGAGTGGAAGACTGCATTCAGAACCAGATACGGATTGTTCGAATATCTTGTGATGCCATTCGGGCTATGCAACACCCCTGCAGTTTTCCAACGATTTATAAACGATATTTTTAAAGACTTACTAGATGTCTGTGTTGTGGTATATCTGGACGATATACTTATATATTCACGATCCCTGTCTGAACACATAAGACATGTAAGACTTGTACTATCGAGATTGCTTGCACATAACCTTTATGTGAAACTGAAGAAATGCTTGTTTCATAAAGACGAGGTACTCTTTCTAGGCTACATCATATCCAAAACAGGAATCGAGATGGACATGAGTAAAATATCCTGCATTCAGGATTGGCCTACACCAACCACACGCAAGGCGCTACAGCGATTCCTGGGATTTTCAAATTTCTACAGGAAGTTCATTAAAAACTTTTCTGCTATTGTGAGACCCCTCACACAGCTCACTGGCATAAAGAAACCATTCAAATGGTCAGAAGAAGCCAATAAAGCTTTTCACTTGTTAAAGACAAGGTTTACTTCCGCTCCCATATTACGCCATCCAGACCCATCCCTCCAATACATTCTGGAGGTAGATGCGTCAAACATGGCAGTAGGAGCAATACTCTCCCAACGACCAACCCACACTTCACCACTTCATCCAGTCGCCTTTTTTTCTAAATCCCTAAGCAGTCCAAAGATAAATTACCCCGTGGGTGAAAAGGAACTGCTTGCTATAAAATTGGCTCTGGAGAATTGGCGACATTTACTCGAAGGCACCCAATTACCAATAATAATATACACGGACCATAAAAACCTCCAATATCTTCAGACTAGCAAAACTCTCTCGCACCGACAGGTACGATGGTCACTATTCTTTCTAAGGTTTAACTTCCTAGTGACTTACACACCTGCAGATAAGAACAAAAAGGCGGATGCACTATCACGACTATCTGAAGAAAACTACTTTGAAATCCCTTCCGTTCCTATAATACCTCACAAACGCATTATTGGAGTTGTCCGTTCCTTGAAGGAAGAGGTTTTGCATGGTATAAGTTTGGATTCACCCCCACCACAACTAAATACTGATGCAGAAGGCTTCCTCTACTACAACGACAAACTTTACATACCACCTACCCTACGCACCAAGATCTTAGAATTATCTCATGATGTGCCTATGGCAGGACATATGGGTATGACAAAGACTCTTAATTTGATTTCCCGGCAATTCTGGTGGCCTGACATGAAAACATCTATACAAAAATTCGTCTCTTCATGCAATGTCTGTGCCAGGTCCAAAATTGACACTACGAGACCATCCGGTCTACTATGCAGTCTACCAATACCCCAAACTCCATGGGAAGTTTTGTCCTTGGACTTCATCGTAGAATTGCCTCTTTCCAAAGGATTTAATACCATCTTGGTGTCAGTGGACCATCTGACAAAGATGGCACATTTCATTGCTATTCGCAGACTACCTTCGTCCAAACAAACGGCAGAACTCCTGATGAAACATGTCTTTAGATTACATGGTATCCCAAAAACTCTTCTGTCTGACCGTGGATCCCAATTTATTTCTAAGTTCTGGCAAGAACTATGTCACATACTACGATCGAGCGGAAGCTCACTTCTCCTTACCATCCGCAGACCAACGGACAGACTGAAAGAGTCAACCAATGCATCGAGCAGTATTTACGTTGTTATACTTCTTACCAACAGGATGATTGGGTGGATCTTCTCCCTCTGGCAGAATTTGCCTACAACAACGCAACCCACAGTACAACCAAGCAGAGTCAGTTCTACTTGAACTATGGGTTTCATCCCTCTATTCTTCCACCACGCATCCTTCCTTCAAACAACCCAGTAGCCTCAGACTATCTTACCCAAATAAAGGATTCTCTGGGTTTATTAAATACTACCATTGCACACGCTCACAGTCAACAAAAGAAGTACTATGATCTTCGCAGAAGACCTTCTCCACAGTACACTATTGGGGACCTCGTTTGGCTCTCAACAAAAAATTTAAGATTGAAGATCCCTAGCAAAAAGCTTGGACCTCTGTTCTTGGGACCTTTCCCAATCAAAAAACTTATTGGAAAAGCTGCAGTACAGCTTACATTGCCAATAGACCTAAAAATCCATCCCATTTTCCATGTGTCGCTACTGAAGCCCCATGTTCCGGACCACGGAATAAGGCCTAATATTCCACCTCCGCCTCCTGTACAAGTTGAAGGTGGAGAAGAATACGAGATAAAAGAGATTCTGGATTCTCGTATCTACAGAAGAAGACTTCAGTACTTGGTTAGATGGAAGAACTATGGGCCCCAAGACGACACCTGGCTAAACACCTCTGAAATACATGCCCCTAGATTAATCCGCAATTTTCATGCGAGATACCCAGACAAACCAGCTCCAGAGGCCTTCAGGAGCCGGCCTTAAGGGGGGGTATTGTAATGTTCCAGTACCTTTGGTACCCTAAATTACTCTTTTCACAAGTGTATGCGCCCCACCATTCTCTTTTGGAAAGGTGCGCATACACCTTTAAGACTGAAGCTGTCATCACTCAGCGCCGGACTAGATGGCTATTTAAAGCGCCGGTTCTCACTCACATGTGTTCGTTCAAACACCCTTACCTGGATGCTAACTTGGCTTGAAGCTTTCGTGCTTGCAAGCATACTTCGCTGACGGAACCTCGCTGCGCTGATCCCTGCATCCCGCTTCCGGATCATCCGCTCCTCCTGAACCAACCTTCGGCTGTATTGCTATTAGTGCTAAGTACCCCGCAGGGGAACCCTCTATAAACCTTTACTAAGCTTACACTATCTAGCTCTGCATAGCAAAGACTATTTATCACATCTGCATATCTAGATTGCTAGCTCTTAAGACTACTGCTACTTATTCCTGCACTGGGTTGATCACTCTTGTATGTCCACCTGCTACTCTGTCATCTGCTACCATACATGATTGCTAAACCTACCTGCATCCATCTGCTACTGTCTTACCTTCAAGTGTCTGTCACCTACCACCTCCACAACCTGTCTCTTAAATCTTCATCACTGTGTTACTACATACATAAAGTCACTCTAGGAACCAGCTTGTTGAGTGTGTGTATTTACTAGCTGAATTAAGACCTTCCACACATGATGAGTCATTGAGGTTGGGAATGGTATCTCAGCATCTCTCTTACATGACTACTGAAGTGGAATATTTCTGCAGCTGAAAATCCACACCATACATGAAACGCAGGAGCGTTACAGTTTGTCACCTCCGCAAAAGGACGCATGAGCCTCCAGCCATTGTGCATGAGCGCTCATTACCACGGACAAAAAATACCCAGCTCCGCAGAGGCTGTTTTTTTTTTTTAAATTAAAAAAGTCTGTTCTTACCAGTTTAATCTCTGTTTTGTCCCCATCAGTGGCCAGTGTATGGAATAGATTTTAGGAACCGGGAGATGGAAAAAGATGGTTGGTCGGTCCTCTTCCAATTTGGAGCACTGCGCTTGCGCCGGGCAATGTACTGTGCCACCCTATATGAGTGGTGTGTTAAGTAGTACTATTCTTATCAGTTTAATCCGTGTTACGTCCACTATCAGGGGCCGGTGTATAGAATAGATTTTAGGAACCGAGAGATGGAAAAAGATGGTTGGTCGGTCCTCTTACTTCCAATTTGGGGCACTGCGCGTGCGCCGTGCAATGTACTGTGCCACCCTATATGAGTGGTGGGCAGTGGGCACAGTACAGTCTGTGGGCCTGACACTCACTGGCAGGCAACTGCAATTATATTTCAGAGAAAAAATTAAATTAACTTTTTATCTGCAAGGTGCTGTGCCACCCTATATGAGTGGTGGACAGTGGGCACAGTACAGTCTGTGGACCTGACACTCACTGGCAGGCAACTGCAATTATATTACAGAGGAAAAATTTTATGAATTTTTTTATCTGCAAGGTGCTGTGCCACCCTATATGAGTGGTGGGCAGTGGGCACAGTACAGTCTGTGGGCCTGAGACTCACTGGCAGGAAACTGCAATTATATTACAGAGAAAAAAATTAAATTACTTTTTTATCTGCAAGGTGCTGTGCCACCCTATATGAGTGGTGGGCAGTGGGCACAGTACAGTCTGTGGGCCTGACACTCACTGGCAGGCAACTGCAATTATATTACAGAGAAAAAATGAAATGACTTTTTTATCTGCAAGGTACTGTGCCACCCGATATGAGTGGTGGGCACTGGCAGTGGGCAAAGTACAGTCAGTGGGCCTGACACACACTGGCAGGCAACTGCAATTATATTAAAGGGTAAAAATTAAATTACTTTTTTATCTGCAAGGTACTGTGCCACCCGATATGAGTGGTGGGCACTGGCAGTGGGCACAGTACAGTCTGTGGGCCTGACACACACTGGCAGGCAACTGCAATTATAGTAAAGGTTAAAAATGTAATTACTTTTTTATCTGCAAGGTACTGTGCCACCCGATATGAGTGGTGTGCACACAGTACAGTCTGTGGGCCTGTGGCCTCTCACACACGGGCAGGAAACTGCAATATATATATATATATATAAAAAAAAAATAAAGCAGACTGATGTAGCAGCCCTAAAAAGGGCTTTTTGGGGTGCTGTCAGGACGCTGTGCTTACAGCAGATGAGTCTTTGAGGACTGGAGTGGACACAGAACACTGGCCTAGCTATAAATTCAGCAGCAGCAGCACTTTTCCTGCTTTAACTATCACTGCAGCTTTTTGATAGAAGGTGGGAGGGTCTGGGAGGGAGGGTATGCTGATTGGCTGGAATGTGTCTGCTGACTGTGAGGTACAGGGTCAAAGTTTGCTCAATGATGACGTATAGGGGGCGGACCGAACATCGCATATTTTCGTCCGCCGCCGCAAACGCGAACAAGCGATGTTCGCCGGCTTATATTTCAGGACATCTCTACATATAAACTTAAAAACTCCTCAGATCAATTGGTAACTAATCCTAAAGATATTGTGTCTATCTTTCAAAAATTCTATTCAGACCTTCTTTCTAAACCTGTAGCTAATTCTGGGCCTGTAGACTATTCATGGCTAGATAACATTCCTATCCCTAAGTTATCTACGACCCAATTAGAAAAATGAAATGCTCCATGCACAGCAGAGGAAATCTCATTAGTCATTAAATCACTGAAGTGTGGTTCAGCACCAGGCCCTGATGGATTCACTTCCTTTTATTATAAACAATTTGCTTCTTTGCTCACACCTAAATTACCAATCCTATATAATTATACCCTTAAGGGTGGCTCGTTTCCGGAAGAGATGTTACTCGCAAATATGTCTCTTATCCCTAAACCAGATCCCACCCTCCCACAGAATTATAGACCTATTTCAATAATTAACAACGACCTCAACATTTTCAGCAGGCTTTTAGCTAATAGACTCTCTTCGGTAATTTCCTCCCTTATCTCCCCATTTTAGTCTGGTTTTATTGCAGGACGCCAAATTACAGATAATATACGTCTTGCTACTAATGTAATACAGGATGCTAATGCAATATCAAACCCTCTCCTACTATTGAGCGTAGATATTAATAAGGCCTTCGACAGTGTCTCTTGGGAATACCTTGACAAGATTCTCCCTAGAGATGGCTTATTTTTTGAATACCTCCATGGATTCCATGCTTTATATAATTATCTTCAGACTAGAATACGCATACCAGGTTGTAACTCAGACTTCTTCAAAATTAGTAGAGGTACAACACAGGGTTGCCCGCTTTCTCCCCTCCTCTTCGCTCTAGCCATTGAACCACTAGCCACAGCCATTATCACAAATTCAGATATCAAAGGATACACCTCCTCAAACAACACCTACAAATTAGGCATGTACGCAGATGACATGCTGTTATTTATATCTCAACCTATCACCTTCCTGCCAAATTTACTAAGCACGTTTCAAAAATGTTCTTCCATTTCGGGTTTATCAGTCAATATCTCAAAATCAATTGGAATGCCACTGAATATCCCCACTTCTCAATTCAGTAATCTAAAAAAAATGGATTTTTGTAAGATCTTACCGTAAAATCCTTTTCTCTTAAGCTCATTGACAGACGCAGTCCTCTTGATTAATATCAATTGGGTTATACTGCCCTCTACAGGCAGGGCCGGTGCAAGGATTTCTGCCTACACAAGCGAAGCTCCATTTTGGCGCCCCCCCCCCCCCAACGGCCACCCACCTCCCTTGCAAAAATGTTTCTTTCAATAACTGTATGTAACCTTTGTATGTAACCCACAACTGTATGTAACCTTTGCATAATAAAAAAAGGAAGGATATCAGCATATGGTGAGTGCCACAGCTTTATCTTTTATCATATACAGAGAGCTGGGTTCAGGAGAGCGTAATACACAGAGCACTGGATTATGACAGCGTAATACACAGAGAGCTGGGTTCAGGAGAGCGTAATACATAGAGTGTTGGATTAGGAGAGCGTAATACAGAGTGCTGGATTAGGAGAGCGTAATACAGAGTGCTGGATTAGGAGAGCGTAATACACAGAGTGCTGGATTAGGAGAGCGTAATACACAGAGAGCTGGATTAGAAGAGCGTAATACACAGAGTGCTGGATTAGGAGAGCGTAATACACAGAGAGCTGGATAAGGAGAGCGTAATACACAGAGAGCTGGGTTCAGGAGAGCGTAATACACAGAGAGCTGGGTTCAGGAGAGCGTAATACACAGAGAGCTGGGTTCAGGAGAGCGTAATACACAGAGAGCTGGATTCAGGAGAGCGTAATACACAGAGCACTGGATTCAGGAGAGCGTAATACACAGAGAGCTGAGTTCAGGAGAGAGTAATACACAGAGTGCTAGGTTCAGGAGAGCGTAATACACAGAGTGCTGGGTTCAGGAGAGCGTAATACACAGAGTGCTGGATTAGGAGAGCGTAATACACAGAGTGCTGGATTAGGAGAGCGTAATACACAGAGTGCTGGATTAGGAGAGCGTAATAAACAGAGTGCTGGATTAGGACAGCATAATACACAGAGCACTGGATGCCGCGGCACTGATGAAGCCCATCCAGTTGTGTGACAATAGCGAATGAATATTCGCTATTGTCACACGGATTCTCCTCCTGGCCAATCAGGAAGCGGGTCGTGAGACCTGTTTCTCGATTGGTTGAAAGGAGAAGCCATCTTATTAGCGAAGGAGGAGGAGGGAGGAGACACTGGGGAAGCCCGACCAACGAAGGGGGACACGGAGGAGACTGAGGGGGAAGCCGCTGCTGCCTCCACATGTCAGTCCAGGGTCAGCACAGGGTGAGTGAGCTGGCAACCGAGGGGGGTATGGTGTGCGGTGTGGGCTGGAGCTGGTGTGGTCTGTGGTCAGGTCCGTCTACCACCCCCCCCCCCCCCCACGACACATGGAGCACCAGTCAGCACTGGTGGGAACAGAGAAAAAGGGGGGACAAGGTGTTTTGGACAGGGCAAGAAAACAATAGAAAGTTAACAGTTAGGGTCTTTTCACACGGGCGATCTGATCTGACTGTCAGTTTTTCAGGCGGATCTGATCGGATGCTCCATGCACCCCCATGAGGCAGCGAGTGTCAGCGGAGACATGTCCGCTGACACCCGCTGCTATCTGATCCTGTCCGTGAAAAATCCGGACGGATGGAAATCCTAATTTCCATCCATCTGGCAGATGGGATCAGATGAGAACAGACATCCGATCTCTCCATAAAGGACAGCGGGGATCTGACAGCTCCATCCCTGCACACAGAGCGGAGACGGAGCTGTCATCCGCCTGCTCAGCGGGGATCAGGGGATCGATCCCGCACTGAGCAGAACGGACCTTGTCGGATGGTGCGCCGTGTGAAAGGACCCTTACAGAAGTGACTGATAGAAGAAGAGATACCACAATATCCTAATTCACATCTAAAGTGCAAATGATACATAATTCATAAAACTGCAAATAAAAGCACACACTTAAAAATATTATGAAAAGTGAACCCCCAACGGGTTCTTCAGAGTGCTGAAATTAATAAAATTACTGAAAAATAAAAAAAGTCCATGCTTGTCAAAGTTCAGTTTTAAATACTGGTGCAATGGTGCAATTAACCAAACAATTCCAAAGTGCTATGTGCTCAGTGCAAAAAAAGGAGGGGATGTCCACATGCAGGATCGAAACACTGGGGGGAATCCGCCACCACGTTATGCACCCACTTACCAGATGACCCCTTGGGGTCTAGCTCAGGTAAATGGTCTTTGGAATGGTTTCCAGATAATCCACAACCGTTCCTTTGTGTAGGTCCCACTAGGATGTGTATGAGGATCTGTTCCACTGTTCCAAAGGGATTGAATATGCGTCCACTGTATATCCTCCTAATGGGTGTGGTGGTCTCAGATGGGGCACAAGGAAGGAGGGAGACTTTCACTTGCTACACAGCTTGTGGGTGCATAACGTGGTGGCGGATTCCCCCCAGTGTTTTGATCCTGCATGTGGACATCCCCTCCTTTTTTTGCACTGAGCACATAGCACTTTGGAATTGTTTGGTTTATTGCACCAGTATTTAAAACTGAACTTTGTCAAGCACGGACTTTTTTTTTCTTCAGTAATTTTATTAATTTCAGCACTCTGAAGAACCCGTTGGGGGTTCACTTTTCATAATATTTTTAAGTGTGTCTTTTTATTTGCAGTTTTATGAATTATGTATCATTTGCACTTTATGATGTGAATTAAGGCCCTTTCACACGGGCGCTCCGTATGTCCGTATATCATCCTATTTTTTTGCGGATGATTTACGGACATAATGTATGTCAATGGCATTGCGGATGTCAGCGGATTACCATCCGCTGACATCCGATTTTCTTCCTTTCAGTTCTGTTCCTTTTTTTGGAACGGAACAGAACCCTATTTTTTCCTCCGTTAAAAAAACGGAAAGGACGGTAAATCGGATGTCAGCGGTGTCATCCGCTGACATCCGCAATGCCATTGACTTACATTATGTCCGTATATCATCCGCAAACGGATGGGATGATATGCGGACATACGGAGCGGATGACACAAGTGTCATCCGCTCCGTGAAAAAAAAGTGCCGTAGCGGATCGCAATGCGGTCCGCTCCGTGTGAAAGGAGCCCTAAGGATATTGTGGTATCTTTTGAGTGCTGTCTCCCCCCTTCACTCACCAAGCACACAACTACTCGTTGTTTTTGACTAGCGGCTCAAGAAAAATTATTTAAATTACAATTATTCATTTATCAAAGTTGCACATATACACTTTATTAGAATCCTAGGCGAGTTCACGTGAGGACATACACTCACAATTCTTTATAGAAGAAGAGAGCAGGGTGCTGTTTATTAGAGAAAAGTGGGGAAGAAAAAGACAGATATTGGAGAAAATGAGGGGATGCCTGCCCTGGGATGCTAGAGAGAGCAAAGTCTCAGCAGTGCCATAAAACAAGAATTCTGTCTGGAAGAGAGATAGGGAACAGGGAGAGAATACAGAGACAGCTACTTCCCTATCTCTCTTCCAGACAGAATTCTTGTTTTATGGCACTGCTGAGACTTTGCTCCTTTCTGGCATCCCAGGGCCGGCATCCCCTCATTTTCTCCAATATCTGTCTTTTTCTTCCCCACTGACTCTACAAATAGTACTGACAGTCAGTGAGTCTGACTCACTCTGCTCTCTCCTTGTCCCCATTACATCGAGTCTGCAAAGAAATCTGCCAGCAGCTGAGGCACTGCACTGTCTGACTCACAGTTGAGGAGGAATGTTGTGTTCTTCTTCAATCTTGTTCAGAGGACAGGTCCATGCTGGAAGTGCAGGGTATGCTGCGCCCGCTCTTTCTCGTCTCTTCAGGGGGGCGGGGTCAAGGAGGCGGTGCCATGGTGGAGCTCTTCTCCTGAGTCCCTGGCTCTCAGGCTGCCTGCATATTTGGAACAAGGGGGCGGAGCCCCACATTCAGCCCCGCCCACCCCGACATCAATTCTTCATTTTGACAGCTCCACTCTTTCTTTGCGGCTGCCCCACCAATCACTGGATGGATGTTATGCTGAGTATTTAGCCCCGACCAACCCCACGCCTTGGGAGTGATTCAGGGCTAATCATTTTAAAAAGGAATATGAGACTCGGGGCTTTTTGGGGGTCTTCATTTTTCCGCCCCATCCCCGGGTGCGGACCTGCCCGCCCCAAGCGGTCGCTTGGTCCGCCTAGTGGTTGCGCCGGCCCTGTCTACAGGAGTAGGACACTAGGCAGAAGAAAACGTTCTGGCCACACCTTAGGGGCAGTCCCAGAGGGTATATCCTCTCTCTCTCTGCTACAGGATGTTAGTTATGTCACAAAGCAGTGTCAGAGAATTTAACCCAACCCAACTAAAAATAGAGGGGTGGGTACTGCGTCTGTCAATGAGCTTAAGAGAAAAGGATTTTACGGTAAGATCTTACAAAAATCCATTTTTCTCTGTCGCTCATTGACAGACGCAGTCCTCTTGATAAATATCAATTGGGACGTCCCAAAGCAGTGCCACAAATGAGGGGTGGGATAACGGAAATCAAAATCCGATCCAGAAGGCCCAACCGGTGCCAACCAGAAGTCTTAAAGGCTCATCGGACAAAAGGATGAGACTCAACTGAAAACCCAACAGAAAAAACCCTCGAGGTAGACCAATGGTCTCCTCAAATAGCGGCCTGCAGAACCTTGCGGCCAAAAGAGGCATCTGCCGATGCCAGCACATCAACTTTATAAAATTTTGTAAAGGTATGAACCGACGACCAGGTAGCCGCCTTGCAAACCTGAACCACTGACGCCTGATGGCGGAAGGCCCAGGAAGCACTAAGCGCCCGAGTGGAGTGCGCCTTAACAGGGAACGGGGGAACCCGTCCCTTAATAGAATAAGCCTGTACCACCGTCTGTCTGATCCATCTAGAGATAGTCGCGGCAGATGCAGGCAACCCCTTTCTAGGGCCATCCGTGATCACAAAAAGTGAATCTGTCTTACGAAACGAGTCCGTAGTCTTCAAATATACCCTGATCGCCTGAACCACATCCAAGGAGTGTAACGAAAACTCCCAAGGATGACTGGGCTTAGGACACAGGGAAGGTAACACAATATCTTCATTTAGATGGAAATCTGAAACCACCTTAGGAAGGAAGGATGGATTCGGACGAAGAACCACCTTATCCCTATGAACCACCAGATATGGGGAACGACAGGACAATGCGGCCAGTTCTGACACCCTGCGTGCAGAAGTGATAGCCACCAAAAAGGCCACCTTCTGGGATAAAGAAAGCAAGGGAATTTCCCTAATATTTTGAAAGGGAGGTTTCTGAAGAACCGACAGCACCAAATTAAGATCCCAGGGCGGCAAGGGTGCGCGCACCGGCGGAGCCAGGTGCCGCACCCCTGGATGAAACTCCGCACCAGGGAATGAGTAGCCAGAGGCTTCTGAAAGAAGATTGCTAACGCTGAAACTTGACCCTTGATAGTGCTCAAGGACAGTTTCTGCTCAACCCCCTTTTGCAGAAAAGCCAATATTCGGGCCACCGAGTAGGAACGTGGAGGAATCCCAAGGGATTCACACCACGCAATATAAGACTTCCATGTGCGATGATAGACTTTTCTGGAAGTCGCCTTCCTCGCTTTAATTAGAGTAGGAATAACTGAAGCGGACAACCCCTTGTCCTTCAGCACCTGGGTCTCAACAGCCAGGCCGTTAAAGCCAGCGATCGTAAAGCAGGATGGAAGATCGGTCCCTGAGATAGCAGATCCTCCGTGAGAGGAAATCTCCAAGGAGCGGCCGCGATCAGCCTGATCAAGTCGGCGTACCAGGCTCGACGAGGCCAGTCCGGAGCCACAAGGATGACTGGAATTCCCTCCACCTCTATCCTGCGAAGAAGTTTCGGCAGCAACTTGAGAGGAGGAAAGGCATACAGTAGCTGATACTGCCCCCATGGGGCGACCAGCATGTCTGCGGCGTCTGCTAGAGGATCGCGGGAGCGAGCTACAAACCTCTGCACCTTCCTGTTGAGCCGAGATGCCAACAGATCCACATCCGGGGTGCCCCAACGGAGGCACAGTTGGTGAAATACCTCTGGATGGAGAGACCATTCCCCTTGATCCAGAATCTGACGGCTGAGATAATCTGCCTGCCAATTCTCCACCCCCGGAATGAATACCGCGGAGAGAGCTGGAACAAATCTTTCCACCCAACAAAGAATGCTGGCCACTTCTATGGCCGCCAGGACACTCTTGGTGCCCCCCTGGTGATTGACGTAAGCCACGGCCGTGGCATTGTCCGACTGAATCCGAACCGGGCTGCCCCGGAGCTGCTCGGTCCAGTGAATCAGACAAAGTCTGATCGCTCTCAGTTCCAATACATTTATCGGTAACCTGGATTCTTCCAGGGACCAAAGCCCCTGTGCAGATAATCTGCCGAGAATTCCTCCCCATCCGGATAGACTGGCATCCGTGGTGACAATCGTCCAGTATATCGGAAGAAATGACTTCCCCTGGCTGAGCATCGGAGACAGAAGCCACCAGACCAGAGACTCCCTGGTCCGCTCGCTCAGCCGGATCCGATTGTCCAGGGAATCGGGATTCCGGTTCCATTTGGGAAGAATCTCCTTTTGAAGGATTCGGGTATGGGACTGGGCAAACGGTACTGCCTCGAAGGAAGCCACCATCAGACCCAGGACCCTCATGCAAGTCCGAAGGGAAGGCCAGTTGACGGACAGTAACAACTGAATCGTTGACTGAATCTTCTGGAGTTTCTCCGCAGGGAGAAACACCTTTGCTAGGGATGTGTCTAAAATTAGGCCCAGATATTCCAGCCTCCTGGTGGGAACCAGAGATGACTTCTGCAGGTTCACCAGCCACCCGAACTCTTGCAAAGAGATCATAGTGATCTCCAAGTTTAGCAGCAGAGCCTGCGGAGACTCCGCACGGAGAAGAAGATCGTCTAGGTAACCTAGAATCGATATGCCCCGCTGTCGCAACAGCGCCAAAACTGGAGCCAACACCTTTGTGAAGACCCGGGGAGCAGAGGCGAGACCAAAGGGTAACGCCGCAAACTGATAATGGTTCTCTCCTACGGAAAAACGAAGGAAACGCTGATGTCCTGCGTAAATGGGAATATGAAGATAGGCATCCTTGATGTCTATGGACGCCAAAAAATCCCCCTGATGCAGGGAGGCCACTACTGTGCGAATGGACTCCTGTAACGCTCCTGCGTTTTATGTATGATGTGGATTTTCAGCTGCAGAAATATTCCACTTCAGTAGTCATGTAGAGAAATGCTGAGACACCATTCCCAACTCTCAATGACTCATCATGTGTGGAGGATCTCAACTCAGCAAGTAAATACACACACTCAATAAGATATTTCCTAGAGTGACTTATGTATATAGTAACACAGTGATGATAGGCTGAAGAGACAGGTTGGGTAGAGATGGTAGATGATAGACACTTGAAAGGAAATGTTCTTGAAAGTAAGATAGTAGCAGATGAGATGCAGATAGGTTTAGCAATCATGTATGGTAGCAGATGACAGAGTAGCAGGTGGACATACAAGAGAGATCAACCCAGTGCAAGAACAGGTGGTAGTAGGCTCAAGAGCTAGCAATCTTAGATAATGCAGATGTAGTAATAGTCCTTAGTATGCAGAGCTAGATAGTGTAAGCTTTAGTATGAAAGTTATAGAGGTTTCCCCTACGGGGTACTTATCACTAATAGCAATGTAGCAGAGGAGAGGTTCGGCAAGAGCGGATGATCCGGTAGCAGGATACAGGGATCAGCGCAGCGTGGTTCCGACAGCGAGGTAAGCTTGCAAGCATGAGAGCTTCAAGACAGGTTAGCATCAAGGCACAAAGCAGTTTGAACGAACACATGTGAGTGAGAGCCGGCGATCTAAATAGCCATCAGTCCGGCGCACAGTGATGACAGCATCAGTCTTAAAGGTGTATGCGCACCTTACCAAAAGAGAATGGTGGGGCGCATACACTTATGAAAGAGTAATTAGGGTACCCAAAGGTACCAGAACATTACAGTACCCCCCCTTTAAGGCCGGCTCCTGAAGGCCTCTGGAGCTGGTTTGTCTGGGTACTTCGCATGAAAATTGCAGATTAATCTAGAGGCATGTATGTCAGAGGTGTTTAGCCAGGTGTCGTCTTGGGGCCCATAGTTCTTCCATCGAACCAAGTACTGAAGTCTTCCTCTGTGGATACGAGAATCCAGAATCTCTTTTATCTCATATTCTTCTCCACCTTCAATTTGTACAGGAGGAGGAGGTGGGATAGTAGGCCTTATTCCTTGGTCAGGAACATGGGGCTTCAGTAGCGACACATGGAAAATGGGATGTATTTTGAGGTCTATTGGCAATGTAAGCTGTACTGCAGCTTTTCCAATAAGTTTCTTGATTGGGAAAGGTCCCAAGAACAGAGGTCCAAGCTTTTTGCTAGGGATTTTCAGTCTTAAATTTTTTGTTGAGAGCCAAACGAGGTCCCCGATAGCGTACTGAGGAGAAGGTCTTCTGCGAAGATCATAGTATTTCTTTTGTTGACTATGAGCGTGTGCAATGGTAGTATTAAGCAAACCCAGAGAGTCCTTTATTTGGGTAAGATAGTCTGAAGCTACTGGGTTATTTGAAGGAAGGATGCGTGGTGGAAGAATAGAGGGATGAAACCCATAGTTCAAGTGGTACGACTGCTTAGTCGTACTGTGGGTTGCGTTGTTGTAGGCAAATTCTGCCAGAGGGAGAAGATCCACCCAATCATCCTATTGGTAAGAAGTGTAACAACGTAAATATTGCTCGATGCATTGGTTGACTCTTTCAGTCTGTCCGTTGGTCTGCGGATGGTAAGGAGAAGTGAGCTTCCGCTCGATCCGTAGTATGTGACATAGTTCTTGCCAGAACTTGGAAATAAATTGTGATCCACGGTCAGACAGAAGAGTTTTTGGGATACCATGTAACTTAAAGACATGTTTCATCAGGAGTTCTGCCGTTTGTTTGGACGAAGGTAGTCTGCGAATAGCAATGAAATGTGCCATTTTTGTCAGATGGTCCACTGACACTAAGATGGTATTAAATCCTTTGGAAGGAGGCAATTCCACTATAAAGTCCAAGGACACAACTTCCCATGGAGTTTGGGGTATTGGTAGACTGCATAGTAGACCGGATGGTCTCGTAGTGTCAATTTTGGACCTGGCACAGACATTGCATGAAGAGACGAATTTTTGTATAGATGTTTTCATGTCAGACCACCAGAATTGCCTGGCAATCAGATTAATAGTCTTTGTCATACCCATATGTCCTGCCATTGGCACATCATGCGATAATTCCAAGATCTTGGTGCGTATGGTAGGTGGTATGTAAAGTTTGTCGTTGTAGTAGAGGAAGCCTTCTGCATCAGTATTTAGTTGTGGTGGGGGTGAATCCAAACTTATACCATGCAAAACCTCTTCCTTCAAGGAACGGACAACTCCAATAATGCGTTTGTGAGGTATTATAGGAACGGAAGGGATTTCGAAGTAGTTTTCTTCAGTTAGTCGTGATAGTGCATCCGCCTTTTTGTTCTTAGCTGCTGTGGAAGAAGTGGAAGGTCTAATAAAACCTTTTTCCAAATTCTCATCCAAATAGTCTTTGAGATGGGAAAGTTCATCCTGTGAAAGAGGATAAACATGACCGAACGGCAATTTGCTATTTGGGAGTAGATCAATGCTACAATCATAGTCTCGATGGGGAGGTAGTGCTTGAGCATTTTTCTCAAGAAAAACCTCAGAGAGATCCTGATAACATAGTGGTGCAATCTCATCTGTCACCACAGACAGGATCTTCCCGAAAGACGGGAGGTTACACTTACCCTTGCAATAGCAAGAGAGGAAGGTCAGGGTCCGTTCCTTCCAATCTATGGTTGGTTGATGTGTGTGCAACCAGGGAAGTCCCAAAACAATGGGAAAGTGGGGTGAAGATATTAGATCGAAGGTAGTGGTCTCCATATGAGACCCGTTAGTAGTGACTAGGAGTGCCTGTGTCTGATCAGTGATCGGACCAGAGGATAAAGGAACACCGTTAATAAGACTCACTGAGACAGGTTTAAGTTTAGAAATAATAGGAACTTTATTTAAAGCAGCAAAACGTATGTCAATATAATTTCCACAAGATCCTGTGTCAATCATGGCCTTAGTAGTAATCCTGTTCTGGTCCCACTGTAATGTCAAGCAAACAGAAAGGTAAGGGTTAGTGATTGAAGTTATCAATCCCCCTAGGAGGACATGTGAACACTCACCCTTCTTTTTGTAGACTAGGGGACAGACGTTTATCTTGTGATCCGGGGATGCACAGTACAAGCAGAGATTACCAGATCGTCTTCTGGCTCTTTCCATAGTTGATAGAGGTGGGCGTATGGTTCCTATCTCCATAGGAACGGGGTCAACGGCCGAAATCCGAGAAGAACTGAAAATTGGCATTCCCATTTTCTCAGCCTTTCTTTCTCGTAGTCTTCTATCTATGGTGATACTGAGTTGTATCAATGCATCCAGGGTTTTTGGCAGATCCGCTCGGGCGAGGTCGTCTTTAACGGCCTCTGATAGGCCAAGCCTAAATTGGGTTTTCAGAGATGCATCATTCCATTCTGAATCAAGGGTCCATCTCTTGAATTCTGCGACAAAGTCTTCTACAGGTCTCCCACCCTGTTTCAAGGATCTTAATTGAAGATCGGCAGTACTCTGCCTATTGGGATCATCATATAGGCTAGTGATTTCTGCTAGGAACAAGGCATAGGAGTTGAGAAGCTGATCGCTTTTCTCAAAAAGAGAGTCTGCCCAGGCCCGAGGATTGCCTGTTAGGTAAGAAATAATAGTACAAACCTTAATGTGATCAGTAAGGTAGGTACGGGGTTTTAGCAAGAAAAGTAACTCACATGCGTTTTTAAATTCGCTAAATTTTTTGCGATCGCCTGTAAATACCAAAGGAGGATTTATTTTGGGTTCAGGGGACTGAGCAGTGGTAAGTTGTGTCAGTCTAATTACCTGCTGCGACAGAGCCTGATTGTCTTCTTTTAATTCAGCAAATGCGTGTATTAACGCAGTTACTTGCTGTTTTAATTGTGTCATCTCAGTGGTTATTTCTGCTGAATCCATTTGTGGTTCGTTCAATCTGTAACGCTCCTGCGTTTTATGTATGATGTGGATTTTCAGCTGCAGAAATATTCCACTTCAGTAGTCATGTAGAGAAACGCTGAGACACCATTCCCAACTCTCAATGACTCATCATGTGTGGAGGATCTCAACTCAGCAAGTAAATACACACACTCAATAAGATATTTCCTAGAGTGACTTATGTATATAGTAACACAGTGATGATAGGCTGAAGAGACAGGTTGGGTAGAGATGGTAGATGATAGACACTTGAAAGGAAATGTTCTTGAAAGTAAGATAGTAGCAGATGAGATGCAGATAGGTTTAGCAATCATGTATGGTAGCAGATGACAGAGTAGCAGGTGGACATACAAGAGAGATCAACCCAGTGCAAGAACAGGTGGTAGTAGGCTCAAGAGCTAGCAATCTTAGATAATGCAGATGTAGTAATAGTCCTTAGTATGCAGAGCTAGATAGTGTAAGCTTTAGTATGAAAGTTATAGAGGTTTTCCCTACGGGGTACTTATCACTAATAGCAATGTAGCAGAGGAGAGGTTCGGCAAGAGCGGATGATCCGGTAGCAGGATACAGGGATCAGCGCAGCGTGGTTCCGACAGCGAGGTAAGCTTGCAAGCATGAGAGCTTCAAGACAGGTTAGCATCAAGGCACAAAGCAGTTTGAACGAACACATGTGAGTGAGAGCCGGCGATCTAAATAGCCATCAGTCCGGCGCTCAGTGATGACAGCATCAGTCTTAAAGGTGTATGCGCACCTTACCAAAAGAGAATGGTGGGGCGCATACACTTATGAAAGAGTAATTAGGGTACCCAAAGGTACCAGAACATTACAACTCCATCTTGAATTTTTGTACCCGGACAAAATGATTGAGTGCTCTTAAGTCCAGAATTGGACGCACCTTGCCCTCTTTTCTGGGTATTGTGAATAGGTTTG
The DNA here is from genome assembly GCF_965119305.1 of Pelophylax lessonae. Lineage (NCBI taxonomy): Eukaryota > Metazoa > Chordata > Amphibia > Anura > Ranidae > Pelophylax > Pelophylax lessonae. The sequence goes on from NC_138770.1 coordinate 180,310,341, forward strand.
AATAGAACCCCTGAAAACGTTCTGTCCAAGGAACGGGGACCACCACTCCTTGTTGCATTAAATCCGTTACTGCCCCCCGCAAAGCTTCTAAGCGGTCCGGGGATAGTCGGATATTGGAAGGGAAGAATCGCACCGGTGGAAGTGATCTAAACTCGATCTTGTATCCCGACCGTATGACTTCGCGAACCCATTTGTCCGGGATTCTGGAAAGCCATGGATCCGGAAACTGGTGAAGACGTCCCCCCACCCCAGATATGGGTGGGGGCGCACCTTCAGGTTTTAGTGGTTTTATCTTCAGCTCTGAAAGGGCCGGACTTTTGTTTTCCCGACCAGCGCCCCTTAAAACCCCCTGGAGGGGCTTTGGAGGGCTTTGCCTTATCGCCCACCCCAGCGGAGCGAAAAAACTTTTTATGAGCGGAAAAGGAAGGCCCCTGTCTGTGACGAGGTCCTTTACCCTTAGTATTCTGTGGCAAGAAAGTGCTCTTGCCCCCAGTGAGATCCTTGATAATCTCATCCAAGGTGGCCCCAAACAGGCGATTCCCTTGAAAGGGAAGATTAGCCAAAGCTTTTTTGGAACCTTGATCCGCCGACCAGCACTTTAACCACAACACACGCCTGAGGACCACTGCTGAAATCGATGCACGCCCCAACAATGGAGTGGCGTCCAGAGCGGCGTCACAGGCAAACTGTAGCCCTTGTATCATCTGTTCCAGCAAGTCTGATACTGCCGTGGGGATACTTCTCCCCTCTAGGTCACGGCGTAACAACTTGGTCCATTCTGTCAATGTCTGTGAAACCAGACCAATGGCAACCACTGGCCTAAAGGCTGACCCTATCAAGGAAAAAATGGAACGGGATAGAGCTTCTACCTTACGATCCACCGGATCCCTAAAGGACGGAGCGTCCTCTAACGGGATAACAGTAGCTTTATTCAGTCTGGAAATCGGTGAATCCAACAATGGTGGTACCGTCCATTTTTTAAGGAGGGATTCCTCAAACGGATAACGCCTAACAATCCGTTTGGAAATACCAGGGGTTCGTTTTGGACGACCCCACTTTAATTATATTATCAAAATATTTGGGAAAAGGAAACACCTTCGCCATCTTGGTAGGTTTGAGAGTACCAAAAGGAATTTCAGTATCCGCTACCTCTGCCGGTGTAACCTCAAGTCTTAAGGTTTCCCGGACAGACATAATTAGTGCATCCACCAATGCTTCTTCTTGTTCTATGGCGGAGGCAGAAATGTCCTCCTCACTATCTGAGGAGACGGTACCTGAGACACAAGCCCCAGAAGAGGGACCTGCAGCCGCAGCGACAGGTTCAGAATCTGTATCTGATATGTCAGATGAAATAGGGGTAGGCGGGGGTCGTTTCTTCGCCCCCTGTCCCTGACAGGCCACCTCCACCCGGGATACAAAAGACTCCAGGACCGCTGATAATGCATCTATAGTAAGTGGAGAGTTGGAGGGTCCCGCGGTCACCTCGAGGGGATCAGGTGGGGATACATGTGTCTCAGGGTCCATGGCAAAGCCAGGAACCTGTCAGCAAACAAATGACAAAATTTGAAAAAAAAAAAACTTTTTCTCTTTAAAGTAATCCCTCAGCGCAATAGCGCCCCTCAGTGACCACTTGCTTTGGAGCCCCCACAGAGAGAGAAGAGACACCCCCAAGGCTTACCACCTGATGCACAGAAGTTCCTACCGGACTGCTCTCAGCGCTGTCTTTACAGGACAGGAAGTCTTGTGGATTGATTTACCCGGGTGAAGGACGCGGCCCTGCCCCTTCCGGCACTCCCACTGCTGCTCCACGAGGCTGGGTGTATCCAAGATGGCCGCCGCCATAGCGGGGACATCTAGGCTACGCCAAAATGGCGGCCCCGCGTGGCCCACGAAAAAATGGCGCTCCTCGCGTTTGCAGCCTCTGCCGGTGTCAGTGTAACGCCCTCGGCCCCATACCTGACCGCCTTAGTCATGCTCTCATGCTGCAGCCGACCGATCTCTCGAAAGGATGGTGTTCCGGGCTGCAACCGACCGATCAACGGTAGGTGTCTGACAATCTGCATAACCGTCTTTAGTGGGAATGCCTGCGGCGCCATCCCCATCCCTGACAACCCTTATTTACGGATTTGAAAGGATGGTGTTCCGTGCGCTGCAATCGACCGATACACGGTAGGTGTCCGACAATCTGCCTGATTGTTTTACTGGCCATCCTCCATCCCTGACAAAACTTAGCGATTTAAACGGTAAGTGTCTGACAATCTGAATGACCGTTCTACTAGTAATGCCCGCGGCACCATACTCCAACCTTTTCAACCTCATGGATCCCTTCAGGATAGTAAGCCTCTAACCAAGCCTCCTGGAGTGTATATCATTACAGGACAGCCCTTACTTACCAACCCCTAATAGGAGGGGAAGATAGGAGGAGTATGTTATAGGATAGAGGGGAACCCGGGATTATGAGGGTCCGATTATCCCACGGAGGGGCCCGCGTCCACCCGACAGAGGGAGAACATGTTATTCACCATAGCGGAACAGGCGGACACCAACTCCTGACAGAACCCCTCTCCACCGTGGTGGGGGGGGCTGTCGGCCAACACAGACGCCGCAACTCAATTCGGATTGGTCGTAGGCGTCCTGGCGAGACGTCTAACTCGCAGGCCCAGTCCCCGTCCAATGGGACTATGTCGCGGCCGACCCAGCGCGGAGCTAGGGCCTGCACGCGTTCGCAAGCCGGCTGGGGTGACCACTGGACCTTAACATCCAGCCCGTCGCCCAGCTCCAGCATAATTGTTTGAATGTGTCGCGGCCGATCCAGCGCGGAGCTGGAGTCTGCACGCGCTTGTAGGCTGGCTGGGGTGACCACTGGACTTCAACATCCAGCCCGTCGCCCAGATCCGGCATAATTTCTTGAAGATCTCACAGGAACAACTGGAGAAAAAAGCTAACTAAAAAAGGATTTATCTAAAAAATCTTGGCAGGACCAAAGATCCCAGCAAGGAACTTAAGTCCTTACTCCTGACTAGACAGAAAAAAACTAACATCCTGTAGCAGAGAGAGAGAGGATATACCCTCTGGGACTGCCCCTAAGGTGTGGCCAGAACGTTTTCTTCTGCCTAGTGTCCTACTCCTGTAAAGGGCAGTATAACCCAATTGATATTAATCAAGAGGACTGCGTCTGTCAATGAGCGACAGAGAAACTCCTTTAACTTTTCCTGGTCCATGGATGCAATTTCTTATCTGGCAATCCACCTTACTCCAGACTTAAAATTTTTATTTTCCAAAAACTACACACCAATACTTCTAAAAATAAGAAGGTCCCTCAAGGCATGGAAATCATCTAGGTAGAATAACAGCGATTAAAATGATAATACTCCATAAATTATTATATCTTTTTAGGGCGATCCCCATCAGATTAAATAAAACTTAAATTTCGAGATTTCAGAGAGAAATTAACAAACTTGTCTTGGAAGATTTGCATCCCCATTTCTCTAAATTAGTATTATATACATCTCAACTGAAGGGTGGTGTGGGTCTTCCAGATTTCTGGTTATACTACCTGGCTTCACGCTTCACTCAAATAGCTCAATGGCACATCCCCGATTCGATGATTCCATGGGTCAATTTCTAAAGGGACTCTATTCTCCCTTATCAGATCTCAGGATTATTGTGGTCCAGGAATATTCCTATTAATACTATAGCTTCACGTAATCTCTTGGTTTCACAGGCACTGTCACTTTGGAGATCATTTGGGGCTAAATACAAAAAATAATTTCAAAAACCCCACCAAGTGCCACATACCTAGGTGATCCAAAGATTCTCCTTGGTCTTCATAATAAAGACATTTTCAAACCTTGGATCAATAAAGATTTGACTACTTTGCAAAAATGTATTATGAACACCTTTTCTACTTTTGAGACACTCCAGTCCAAACACAAATTACCAAATAACGAACACTGTAATTTCTTACAAATTAGGCATTTTTTCCAAAAACATTATCAAATTACTAACACGGACCTTCCAACTTTCTATGAGAAAATATGCCTAAATAACCCAAGAGGTAGGGGTAATATTTCTGTTAAAATATGATTAACACCTCTTCTAGTGAAAAACTTCCTTACATGCTAAATTAAGAGGAAGAATGTAATTTACATCTCTCATTAGATAAATGGAATGAAAGTATTTTAAACCTCAGAAAGTGCACTAGATCCCTCACAATATATGGAACTCCATACAAGTGTAGCAAGATTTCCAGGCCTATGGCCTGATGTGGGTCTGCCATTAGTACCGGAATCCTCTCCAGCCCATGTGTTACAACCAGGTGTGACAACTGAAGCAGCGACAACTCCGGCATCTTTGTTTGTGGTTATTATTGGAATTAGGGGATGGGAGAAGGGAATGAGCGGGATACTCCTTGAGGCTTAACTAATTACAATTGGGACTTTACTTCTGAAATGCCTGTTGGCGCTTCCTTGACGCCAACCGGCACCAGCCAATGCTCACTGACACTGAGAACACTCTGTAGAACAAAAGAAGTGCTGAATCCTCGACTTATAGTCCAGAAGATCCAAGACTGAGAACTGTAGAACTCCTGATACTGTTGTACAGTGAAAGTCACTAAATACTTTCCCCCGCCTGACACAGCTTGAGGTAGTATGTAGTAGAACTCTGTATAGCTGTCACTTTAACTGGCACGTTCTATACCATTCAGGGCCCAAACTGCAGGTGCCCCCTTTGTCCTTAAACTCTTCAGGGTCCACTGACTATGTACCCCCTTTATAGCTTCAGGGTCCTCAACCTAGGTACCCCCTTTACAGCTAGCTGACACTGGATCCCAGAACCTCTTCCGAAGTGGTCCCCTCTAACTTCAGGCAGACCTTCCAGGGGCAATCCTCAGTACTCACGACCTGTGTAGGCTTTCCTGGGACTGGACCCCTCTCTCTCAGCTCTCGGCACACCAGATCACCTCAGCTCAACTAGGCACGCTCTGGACACTCAGGTGACACCCTGAGTCATCCACCTTCTTCAGACAGGAAGAGAGACAGCCGCACTCTCCTTTCTGGGACTCTGCTCCTGCCAAAGACACCGTGCCACGCACTTCTCCCCAAACTTATATCCACTCCCAGAATCCTTTGCAGCCTAATCTGCCTTCTGGGGTAGTTACAAGCTGGGAGGTGTCCCCTGATTGGGTTTCCCACACTGCCCTATGAGAAGCCTCTCACAGGAGCCAGTGGGGATACTTCTCCCCTCAGCAGGCACATCTGGAAGTCCTGACACCCTAACTAAATAAATCACAGCCCTGCTGTTAGGCAGACAAGGCCCACTATACATTTTACCTAGCACCTACCTGTAGGGTGCTACACAAGCTTATCATGAGATGGTATTTAACACCGTCCAAATTACATGCCATTTTTCCCTCATCCTCACCTAATTGTTACAGAGGGTGCACAGGCCTAGGCTCTTTCACACATATTTTTTGGGAATGTGACAAAATTTCCTTTATTTGGCGGAAGATGGAAGGATTTGCCTCTAAGATATCAAACAGTCATATTACTCTCACCCTTCCTAACTGTCTTCTCTTCACTCCTATCACAAGTTTACCTATTCCTCAGATGAGACTCATTCACACAATATGTGTAGCTATACATTGACTGATTGCCGTAAACTGGAAATCCTCTTCATTCCCAACTACCCAATTGAAAGCAAGACTCTTTTCTATAATCCAAATGGAAAGAATCTTTCACACCATTTACAACTCAACCAAATTCTACAATGACAAATGGGATCCTTGGTTTGATCTATAATGATTCATGCTATATAATATTTTCCTACTTCATACATATCTCTCAAGATGTTCTCATATACCTGACTTGTGGAATCCTCTTCAATGTTTTCCTCCTTATCCAGTTGTTTTAAAATGTATTTAAGTATTTTTGTTTCTGAACTTAACATAATAGTTCGAATATACCACTTGTTGATTACATTGCTATTTATCGCTTTTTGTACCACAATTTTCTACCTTAATAAAAAAAGTTTGTATACAAAAAAAAAAACTGTAATTGTGTAACTTTTGGAAATGTCAGTAAAAATTTGGCTGTGTCAGTAAATTTTGGGTGTTGTGTCAGTAAATTTCAATCTGGTAGGTTGGCAACACTATCAGAGGCCCATCCCCTGTGAAAGGGGTTCCTCTTCCCTGCAGCCGCTGTCACATTTAACCACTTTACCACCGGAGGATTTTGCTGTCTTCCGTCCAGGCCACTTTTTGCGATTCGGTGCTGTGCGACTTCAACTGACAATTGCGCGGTCGTGCGACGCCGTACCCAAACGAAATTTACGTCCTTTTTTTCCCCACAAACAGAGCTTTCTTTTGGTGGTATTTGATCACCTGTGCGATTTTTACTTTTTGCGCTATAAACAAAAAAAGAGCGTTTATTTTGAAAAAATAACAATATTTTTAACATTTTTTTATATGAAATTCCCCCCAAAAAAGATGTAAAAACCAATTTTTTTAAAAATTTTTGGCCAATTTGTTTTCTGCTACCTATGATTGGTAAAAAAAATCGCAATAAGCGTATTTTGATTGGTTTGCGCAAAAGTTATTGCGTTTACTAACAAAGGGAAAGATTTCTGTCATTTTTGGTGTTTTTTTTTTTTAACGCGTAATGGCGGCGATCTGCGATTTTTTTTTGCGGGACTGCGACATTGCGGTGGACAGATCGGACTTGACTGACATTTTTGACACTTTTGGGGGTACCAGTGACATTACTGCAGTAATCAGTGCTATATATATGCACTGTTACTGTAAAAATGACACTGGCAGGGAAGGGGTTAATTTTATTGGAGAGGGAGGGGTTAATGTATGCCTGGTGCTTACTGACGTGTGGGGGGGGAGGTGACTGAGTGAGTCATGGACAGATCGGATGTCCAGCTATGCTGAACAGTCCGATCTGTCACTCTCTGTCACTATGGAGATCCGCCCGCTTGTGTTTACACAGGCGGGCGGATCTCCACACTAGATCCCCGGCGATCGGGGCAGAGCAGCGGCGATCGCCGCTGCTCCTCCCCTGGCCCGACTCCCGCTGTGAATGAAAACAGCGGGAGCGAGCCTCCGGAACCGCCGCCCAGAAGGGGGAGTATAGGGGGAGATAACGAGCCACTCTGCCGCAGTAATATTACTGTGGGCGGAGGTAAAGTGGTTAAACTCGGCATGGCTGTGCAAGCCATCCACAGCCATGCAATACCTACTAAATATGATGATCATCAAAAGTAAAGGTCAAAATATTTCTGTCTGTACACAGACTTAGAGCTTGTAAATATGCATTTTAACATATGTTTTTACAGTGTATTCATTAGATTACCGTTTTTAGCAACTGTTCAATATCTTCCTGTGTACCATCTGTTTGCATGTCCTCTCCCTGTAAGAACAAAGCAAGTTAAAAAAAAAAAAAAAAAAGTAAATAATGAAATATTAAAATACAATACTTCATATTTAGCTAAAAATATGCATCATACAGTATCTCACAAAAGTGAGTACACCCCTCACATATATAATATACAGTATCTCACAAAAGTGAGTACACCCCTCAAATATTTTATTATATCTTTTCATGTGACAACACTGAAGAAATTACACTTTGCTGCAATGTAAAGTAGTGAGTGTACAGTGGGTACGGAAAGTATTCAGACCCCCTTAAATTTTTCACTCTTTGTTATATTGCAGCCATTTGCTTAAATCATTTAAGTTCATTCTTCTTCCTCATGAATGTACACACAGCTCCCCATATTGATGGAAAAACACAGAATTGTTGACATTGTTGCAGATTTATTAAAAAAGAAAAACTGAAATATCACATGGTCCTAAGTATTCAGACCCTTTGCTGTGACACTCATATATTTAACTCAGGTGCTTTCCATTTCTTCTGATCATCCTTGAGATGGTTCTACGCCTTCATTTGAGTCCAGCTGTGTTTGATTATACTGATTGGACTTGATTAGGAAAGCCACACACCTGTCTATATAAGACCTTTCAGATCACAATGCATGTCAGAGCAAATGAGAATCATGAGGTCAAAGGAACTGCCTGAAGAGCTCAGAGACAGAATTGTGGCAAGGCACAGATCTGGCCAAGGTTACAAAAAGATTTCTGCTGCACTTAAGGTTCCTAAGAGCACAGTGGCCTCCATAATCCTCAAATGGAAGATGTTTGGGATGACCAGAACCCTTCCTAGAGCTGGCCGTCCGGCCAAACTGAGCTATCGGGGGAGAAGAGCCTTGGTGAGAGAGGTAAAGAAGAACCCAAAGATCACTGTGGCTGAGCTCCAGAGATGCAGTCAGGAGATGGGAGAAAGTTGTAGAAAGTCAACCATCACTGCAGCCCTCCACCAGTCGGGGCTTTATGGCAGAGTGGCCAGACGGAAGCCTCTCCTCAGTGTAAGACACATGAAAACCCGCATGGAGTTTGCTAAAAAACACCTGAAGGACTCCAAGATGGTGAGAAATGATATTCTCTGGTCTGATGAGACCAAAATAGAACTTTTTGGCCTTAATTCTAAGCGGTATGTGTGGAGAAAACCAGGCACTGCTCATCACCTGTCCAATACAGTCCCAACAGTGAAGCATGGTGGTGGCAGCATCATGCTGTGGGGGTGTTTTTCAGCTGCAGGGACAGGACAACTGGTTGCAATCGAGGGAAAGATGAATGCGGCCAAGTACAGGGATATCCTGGACAAAAACCTTCTCCAGAGTGCTCTGCCGAAGGTTTACCTTCCAACAAAATGACCCTAAGCACACAGCTAAAATAACGAAGGAGTGGCTTCACAACAACTCCGTGACTGTTCTTGAATGGCCCAGCCAGAGCCCTGACTTAAACCCAATTGAGCATCTCTGGAGAGACCTAAAAATGGCTGTCCACCAACATTTACCATCCAACCTGACAGAACTGGAGAGGATCTGCAAGGAGGAATGGCAGAGGATCCCCAAATCCAGGTGTGAAAGACTTGTTGCATCTTTCCCAAAAAGACTCCTGGCTGTATTAGATCAAAAGGGGGCTTCTACTAAATACTGAGCAAAGGGTCTGAATACTTAGGACCATGTGATATTTCAGTTTTTCTTTTTTAATAAATCTGCAACAATGTCAACAATTCTGTGTTTTTCTGTCAGTATGGGGTGCTATGTGTACATTCATGAGGAAGAAGAATGAACCTACCGTATATACTCAAGTATAAGCCGACCCGAGTATAAGCCGAGACCCCTACTTTTAGCACAAAAAGATGGGAAAAATCATTGACTCGAGTATAAGCCTAGGGTGAGAATGCAGGGCGGCGGGCATGGTACAGGAGAATGCAGGGTGACTGGTATGGTGCAGGAGAATGCAGGGTAATGGCATGGTGCAGGAGAATGCAGGGTACTGGCATGGTGCAGGAGAATGCAGGGTACTGGCATGGTACAGGAGAATGCAGGGTACTGGCATGGTACAGGAGAATGCAGGGTACTGGCATGGTACAGGAGAATGCAGGGTACTGGCATGGTGCAGGAGAATGCAGGGTACTGGCATGGTACAGGAGAATGCAGGGTACTGGCATGGTACAGGAGAATGCATGGTACTGGCATGGTGCAGGAGAATGCAGGGTACTGGCATGGTGCAGGAGAATGCAGGGTACTGGCATGGTGCAGGAGAATGCAGGGTACTGGCATGGTGCAGGAGAATGCAGGGTACTGGCATGGTACAGGAGAATGCAGGGTACTGGCATGGTACAAGAGGATCCGGGGTTGTGGGCATACTACAGGAGATGCAGTGCTGTGGGCATGGTAAAGGTGGACCATGCCCGCAGCACTGCATTCCTTGTAGTGTGCCCGCAGCCCTGCATAATGGCAGGTAGTGAAGCTGTTTCACTTACTTGTTCCAGAGGCGCCTTCATTTTAAAAATGGCGCCGCCCGGCGCCGACACGTCATTGCGCACGCGTCGCCGCCGCTCGTATAATTTTGGCTATTCCCGGCCTCCCTCGAGTGGGGGCGGCGCGTGCGCGGTGACATGTATGCGACGGGCGGCGCCATTTTTAAAGCTTAAGCCCGTCGGAGCAGACTTTTTTTTCCTTGACTCGAGTATAAGCCGAGGGGGACGTTTTCAGCACAAAAAAATGTGCTGAAAAACTCGGCTTATATTCGAGTATATACGGTAAATGATTTTAGCAAATAGCTGCAATATAACAAAGAGTGAAAAATTTAAGGGGGTCTGAATACTTTCTGTACCCACTGTATAGCTTGTATAACGGTGTAAATTTGCTGTCCCCTCAAAATAACTCAACACACAGCCATTAATGTCTAAACCACTGGTTGCGATTGCAATGCAATTTACTGTGCGACAATCGCGGCAAGATCGTGCTGCAATTGGGGTGCCATTAGGAAGTAATGGCATTGCAAACACATCCTGCATTTTGCAGCGATTTGAAATCACAGGCGGAATCGTGGGGATCTCGCAGGCGATCAGGTGTAAATGGAGCCTAAAGGGGAGTTTCAGTCTGTAAAAAAAAAAAAAAAAATTAAAAGTCAGAAGCTACTGACTTTCAATAAATGGCCACTTACCTGTCCAAGGATCCATTGCTGTCCTCACCCAGACTAGTTCTTCATTAACCTCCAGGTTCCTGGTGCCGATATCTTAACTAGGCAGATGGCTGTGTGGCTTTTGGCTTCACAGCAGGCTGCCTACTGTGTATGTGCGAGACGCACTGCGTTTTGTGAATGGTCCCGCAGTCTTCTGGGACCTGTGACATGTCCCAGAAGACTGCAGGGAGGGAGGAGAGAAGGAGGAGTTTACCTGTACCTGTCTAAACAAGGTACTCGCAATTCGCGAGGTTGTGGGCTTAATCAGCCACCCGTTCTCTGATGTCGCTGAGTGGATGGGGAGTATTAGTACCACCTGATTAGTGCCGCCTATCACTGCCACCTGTCCATGCCCATCAGTCACCTGTCTGTGCCCATCAGTGCCACCTGTCAGTGGCCATCAGGTCCACCTGTCAGTGCCAGTGCAGTTCTGGGCGCTGGGCAGCTGATTTAAAAAAACTGCCTCCTAACGTGTTTTAGCTGGCTCCTAGATTTTTATGAGGGATGCCCCCGTGGCTTTTTTTTTTTTTTTACCTGTGTCCAATCAGCCAGTTTTCATTTGAGAGATAATGTTAAAAAAATCCTTGTCTGTACACAGTCTAAGGTTGGCCATACATGTTACATGTAGATTTACTTCTTTAGATTTACCAAAAACCATATAAAATGAGGTCTAAACTAAAAAACCTTCAATTGTTCCTAACTAGGCAAGCCCTATGGCGGTTCGCGGGAGCGATCCTGGGGGTGCGCCAGACCCCTATTTGCCATAGGGGAAGCTGATGCACGGGGCCAGTGGCCGCAATTGCCCCCGGGCACCCGCGATCGCTACCTGTGGAGAGAGAACGGCGGTCTGCTAATGTAAACACAGCAGACCATTGTTCTCTCAGTTATCAACACAGAGCTCCTGTGTTTCTCCTATTTAGAAACAGAGGTCCCTGTGTTGATTCCACAAGCCCACCCCCCCCCACAGTTAGAAAACACCCCCTAGACTCACATTTAACCCTTTGATCACCCTGGTGTTAACCCCTTCCCTGCCAGTGTCATTACTATATTAACAGTGCATATTTTTTTGTGCCGATTACTGTAGTAATGTCACTAGTCACCCCCAAAAGTGTCAAAAACGTCAGTTAGGTGTCCGATCTGTCTGCCGCAATGTCGCAGTCCTGCTAAAAAATCGAAGATTGCCACCATTACTAGTAAAAAATAAAGAAAAATTACATAAATCTTTCCCCTAGTTTGTAGACACGATAACTTTTGCGCAAACCAATCAATATACGCGTATTAGGATTTTTTTTACCAGAAATATGTGGCAGAATACAAATTGGCCTAACATTATGAAAAAAATTTAATTTTATTTTTTTTTTTATATATCATTTAGCAGAATTTTTTATTTTTTTTTTTTCAAAATTGTTGCTATTTTTTTGTTTATAGAGCAAAAAATTAAAACCGCACAGGTGATCAAATACCACCAAAAGAAAGCTGTATTTGTGGGAAAAAAGGACATTCCTTTTATTAGGGTATGACATCACACGACCGCGCATTTGTCAGTTAAAGTAACTCAGTGCTGTATCGCAAAAAATGGCCTGGTCATTAAGGGGGGAAATCTTCCAGTCCAGAAGTGGTGAAGGTAAATCTAAAGGAAAATTGTACAAGAATATTGAACATGTATGGCCAGCCTTAGTGTTGTTAACATGCATTGTAACATATGTGATTTTTACAGCCTATCATTTAGATTACCATATCCATCAACTGTTCCATATTTGCCTGTAAGTCGTCTGTCTGTAAGAACAAAGGTGAAAGGCCACAGTAAGTATGCACAATTCACATGCAATACCTGATATTTGGCTTGCTAAAAAATAAGCATTTTAATTAAATTGTTTTAACCCTAAACAAAGAAAGAAAATATAGTCAATGCTGCACATTCTCTTTGAAAAATACGCTTTCATGATGACCCCTAAGCTCTCTTTCATTCCAGTCTGTGATCACTAAATACAGAAATATTAGTTGTTGCATAAACAAGTATTTAGCAGAATTCTGCAGTCAATTAGATGCTCTTTGAAACAGTTAGACTGAGCTCTGTAGTAAATGATCTCTATTGGGGTTTGCCTGCCAAATATGGTAATCTTCTAAACTTAAGGTTAAAACAATTCCTTTCTGAACAGAGCCTTAGCATTTGTTAATATGCACTTTAATGTGTGTTGTATGGTTTTTACACTGTATTTTTTTTTCTTGCAAAAGTTTTTTATTTAGAAAAAGGAACACTATACAGACAAGATCAGGTAACAAAATAATGACAAAGTGCATAGTAATAAGTGACCAGCTCCCTCTTGTGGAGAGTCAAAGTAAGACACACATTATGGACAATGCAGAAAAATATGTGCACCTCATAAACAAATGAAACTAAAGACCCTGGGACCCAGAATAGTGTCCGAGAGCCCCATAACTGCAAGTAAGAGCAGATCGGCTACTGTGAATGTCAAAGCTACAATGTCAGCCTGGAACAGGGAAGGGACGAAACCCTAGCACGACCAGTAATGTATTGTACACTGTATTTTTTACCTTAATCACCATCTGTCCCATATCTGCCTGTAAGTCATCTGCCTGTAAGTCATCAGCCTGTAAGAACAAAACAGGCGAAAAGCTAAAGTAAATATGCAACATTCACATGCAATACCTCATTTTTTTTTAGCTAGCTAAAAAATTAGCCTTTTAATTTTATTTTTTTTTTAACCCTAAACAATTAAAGAAAATGTAGTCAATGTTGTACATTCTCTTTGAAAAGGAAACTTTCATGATCCCCCTAAGGTCCCTTTCATTCCAGTCTGTGATCACTAAACACAGAAATGTTAGCCGTTGCTTTAACAAGTATTTAGCAGAATTCTGTGATCAATTACAGTGGGGTAAAATAATTATTTTATCCCATGCAGATTTTGTAAATTTGCCCACTTACAAAGAAATGAAGGGTCTATACATTTTATTGTAGGTGTATTCTTAATGACAGAGCCAGAATATCAATTGAAAATCCAGAAAAAAACAAATGACAGAAATGGTATAAATTAAGTTGCCATTCAGTGAGTAATATAAGTATTTGATCCCCAAGCAAAACATGACTTAGTACTTGGTGGAGAAACCCTTGTTGGCACGCACAGAGGTAAGACGTTTCTTGTAGTTGGTTACCAGGTTTGCACACATCTCAGGAGGGATTTTGGTCCACTCTTCTTTACAGATCTTCTCTAAATCCCTAAATCCTTAAAATCCTCTAAATCCAGCAGTTTATTTTGAGGGGACAGCAAATTTACACGGTTATACAAGCTGTACACTCACTACTTTACATTGTAGCAAAGTGTCATTTCTTCAGTGTTGTCTCATGAAAAGATATAATAAAATATTTACAGAAATTTGAGGGGTGTACTCACTTTTGTGAGATACTGTATATGTGTATATATATATATATATATATATATATATATATATATATGTGTATATATATATATACAGTGGGTACGGAAAGTATTCAGACCCCCTTAAATTTTTCACTCTTTGTTATATTGCAGCCATTTGCTAAAATCATTTAAGTTCATTCTTCTTCCTCATGAATGTACACATAGCACCCCATACTTACAGAAAAACACAGAATTGTTGACATTGTTGCAGATTTATTAAAAAAGAAAAACTGAAATATCACATGGTCCTAAGTATTCAGACCCTTTGCTCAGTATTTAGTAGAAGCCCCCTTTTGATCTAATACAGCCAGGAGTCTTTTTGGGAAAGATGCAACAAGTCTTTCACACCTGGATTTGGGGATCCTCTGCCATTCCTCCTTGCAGATCCTCTCCAGTTCTGTCAGGTTGGATGGTAAACGTTGGTGGACAGCCATTTTTAGGTCTCTCCAGAGATGCTCAATTGGGTTTAAGTCAGGGCTCTGGCTGGGCCATTCAAGAACAGTCACGGAGTTGTTGTGAAGCCACTCCTTCGTTATTTTAGCAGTGTGCTTAGGGTCATTGTCTTGTTGGAAGGTAAACCTTCGGCCCAGTCTGAGGTCCAGAGCACTCTGGAGAAGGTTTTTGTCCAGGATATCCCTGTACTTGGCCGCATTCATCTTTCCCTCGATTGCAACCAGTTGTCCTGTCCCTGCAGCTGAAAAAACCCCCACAGCATGATGCTGCCACCACCATGCTTCACTGTTGGGACTGTATTGGACAGGTGATGAGCAGTGCCTGGTTTTCTTCACACATACCGCTTAGAATTAAGGCCAAAAAGTTCTATTTTGGTCTCATCAGACCAGAGAATCTTATTTCTCACCATCTTGGAGTCCTTCAGGTGTTTTTTATCAAACTCCATGCGGGCTTTCATGTGTCTTACACTGAGGAGAGGCTTCCGTCGGGCCACTCTGCCATAAAGCCCGACTGGTGGAGGGCTGCAGTGATGGTTGACTTTCTACAACTTTCTCCCATCTCCTGACTGCATCTCTGGAGCTCAGCCACAGTGATCTTTGGGTTCTTCTTTACCTCTCTCACCAAGGCTCTTCTCCCCCGTGTAACGCTCCTGCGTTTTATGTATGATGTGGATTTTCAGCTGCAGAAATATTCCACTTCAGTAGTCATGTAGAGAAACGCTGAGACACCAATCCCAACTCCCAATGACTCATCATGTGTGGATGATCTCAATTCAGCAAGTAAATACACACACTCAATAAGATGTTTCCTAGAGTGACTTATGTATATAGTAACACAGTGATGATAGGCTGAAGAGACAGGTTGGGTAGAGATGGTAGATGACAGACACTTGAAAGGAAATGTTCTTGAAAGTAAGATAGTAGCAGATGGGATGCAGATAGGTTTAGCAATCATGTATGGTAGCAGATGACAGAGTAGCAGGTGGACATACAAGAGAGATCAACCCAGTGCAAGAACAGGTGGTAGTAGGCTCAAGAGCTAGCAATCTTAGATAATGCAGATGTAGTAATAGTCCTTTGTATGCAGAGCTAGATAGTGTAAGCTTTAGTATGAAGGTTATAGAGGTTTCCCCTGTGGGGTACTTATCACTAATAGCAATGTAGCAGAGGAGAGGTTCGGCAAGAGCGGATGATCCGGTAGCGGGATACAGGGATCAGCGCAGCGTGGTTCCGACAGCAAGGTATGCTTGCAAGCATGAGAGCTTCAAGACAGGTTAGCATCAAGGCACAAAGCAGTTTGAACGAACACATGTGAGTGAGAGCCGGCGATCTAAATAGCCATCCAGTCCGGCGCTCAGTGATGACAGCATCAGTCTTAAAGGTGTATGCGCACCTTACCAAAAGAGAATGGTGGGGCGCATACACTTATGAAAGAGTAATTAGGGTACCCAAAGGTACCAGAACATTACACCCCGATAGCTCAGTTTGGCCGGACGGACAGCTCTAGGAAGGGTTCTGGTCGTCCCAAACGTCTTCCATTTGAGGATTATGGAGGCCACTGTGCTCTTAGGAACCTTAAGTGCAGCAGAAATCTTTTTGTAACCTTGGCCAGATCTGTGCCTTGCCACAATTCTGTCTCTGAGCTCTTCAGGCAGTTCCTTTGACCTCATGATTCTCATTTGCTCTGACATGCATTGTGATCTGGAAGGTCTTATATAGACAGGTGTGTGGCTTTCCTAATCAAGTCCAATTAGTATAATCAAACACAGCTGGACTGAAATGAAGGTGTAGAACCATCTCAAGGATGATCAGAAGAAATGGAAAGCACCTGAGTTAAACAGCAAAGGGTCTGAATACTTAGGACCATGTGATATTTCAGTTTTTCTTTTTTAATAAATCTGCAACAATGTCAACAATTCTGTGTTTTTCTGTCAGTATGGGGTGCTATGTGTACATTCATGAGGAAGAAGAATGAACTTAAATGATTTTAGCAAATGGCTGCAATATAACAAAGAGTGAAAAATTTAAGGGGGTCTGAATACTTTCCGTACCCACTGTACACTCACTACTTTACATTGCAGCAAAGTGTAATTTCTTCAGTGTTGTCACATGAAAAGATATATATAATTATTTATTTTATATATATATATATATATATATATATATATATATATATGTATACAGTGCCTTACGAAAGTTTTTGGCCCCCTTGAACTTTGTGACCTTTTGCCACATTTCAGGCTTCAAACATAAAGATATAAAGCTGTAATTTTTTGTGAAGAATCAACAACAAGTGGGACACAATCATGAAGTGGAATGACATTTATTGGATATTTCAAACGTTTTTTAACAAATAAAAAACTGGAAAATTGGGCGTGCAAAATTGTTCAGCCCCCTTAAGTTAATACTTTGTAGCGCCACCTTTTGCTGCGATTACAGCTGTAAGTCGCTTGGGGTATGTCTCTATCAGTTTTGCACATCGAGAGACTGAAATTTTTGCCCATTCCTCCTTGCAAAACAGCTCGAGCTCAGTGAGGTTGGATGGAGAGCGTTTGTGAACAGCAGCTTTCAGTTCTTTCCACAGATTCTCGATTGGATTCAGGTCTGGACTTTGACTTGGCCATTCTAACACCTGGATATGTTTATTTGTAAACCATTCCATTTTAGATTTTGCTTTATGTTTTGGATCATTGTCTTGTTGGAAGACAAATCTCCATCCCAGTCTCAGGTATTTTGCAGACTCCATCAGGTTTTCTTCCAGAATGGTCCTGTATTTGGCTCCATCCATCTTCCCATCAATTTTAACCATTTTCCCTGTCCCTGCTGAAGAAAAGGAGGCCCAAGCCATGATGCTGCCACCACCATGTTTGACAGTGGGGATGGTGTCTTCAGGGTGATGAGCTGTGTTGCTTTTACGCCAAACAGAACGTTTTGCATTGTTGCCAAAAAGTTTGATTTTGGTTTCATCTGACCAGAGCACCTTCTTCCACATGTTTGGAGTGTCTCCCAGTTGGCTTGTGGCAAACTTTAAACAACACTTTTTATGGATATCTTTAAGAAATGGCTTTCTTCTTGCCACTCTTCCATAAAGGCCAGATTTGTGCAGTATACGACTGATTGTTGTCCTATGGACAGAGTCTCCCACCTCAGCTGTAGATCTCTGCAGTTCATCCAGAGTGACCATGGGCCTCTTAGCTGCATCTCTGATCAGTCTTCTCCTTGTATGAGCTGAAAGATTAGAGGGACGGCCAGGTCTTCGTAGATTTGCAGTGGTCTGATACTCCTTCCATTTCAATATTATCGCTTGCACAGTGCTCCTTGGGATGTTTAAAGCTTAAAAAATCTTTTTGTATCCAAATCCAGCTTTAAACTTCTCCACAACAGTATCTCTGACCTGCCTGGTGTGTTCCTTGTTCTTCATGATGCTCTCTGCGCTTTAAACGGACCTCTGAGACTATCACAGTGCAGGTGCATTTATACAGAGACTTGATTACACACAGGTGGATTCTATTTATCATCATTAGTCATTTAGGTCAACATTGGATCATTCAGAGATCCTCACTGAACTTCTGGAGAGAGTTTGCTGCACTGAAAGTAAAGGGGCTGAATAATTTTGCACGCCCAATTTTTCAGTTTTTTATTTGTTAACAAAGTTTGAAATATCCAATACATTTTCGTTCCACTTCATGATTGTGTCCCACTTGTTGTTGATTCTTCACAAAAAATTACAGTTTTATATCTTTATGTTTGAAGCCTGAAATGTGGCAAAAGGTCGCAAAGTTCAAGGGGGCCGAATACTTTTGCAAGGCACTATATATATATATATATATATATATATATATATATATATATATATATATATATATATATATATATAATATACAGTATATATATATATATATATTTTTTTTTTTTTTTCTTCAATACATTCTCATTAAGCTGACTTTGAGTTCTTTATGCATTCTGTTTTTATTCCATGTTATTGCAACACAGCACAAACAAAAACACTGGATTTGCACCCCAATGTCATTCCAAAAGTATATATGAATAAATGTAAAGATTTCTAACAATCTCAAAAATGGGCCCATTCATACCTTTTCATTTTAAAAAGCAGGTATTTGCACATGCATTTTAGGCACATTTTCATATCTTTTATATTCATTATTGTGCGTTGAACATGCATTTTAGTGCATTTAAATACCAATTTAAGTAATAGTACTCCAAATATGAATCTAAAAGATATGTGAATGCACTTAAAATCCTTAAATCAGAACCTTACTCAGCACAAATAAAGACCCACACCAGAAAAGATCGGGCAGCACACCTGTAATGTTGAAGCATAAAGTAAGATAACATGGAAACCAACTGAGCATCAAATAGAAACAGAATACATAAAGAACTCAAAGTCAGCTTAATGAGAATGTATTGAAGAAAAAATAAATTATATATATATATATATATATATATATATATATATATATACACATATACACACACAGTATCTCACAAAAGTGTGTACACCCCTCACATTTTTGTAAATATTTTATTTTATATTTTCATGTGACAACACTGAAGAAATGACACTTTGCTACAATGTAAAGTAGTGAGTGTACAGCTTGTTTAACAGTGTAAATTTGCCGTCCCCTCAAAATAACTCAGCACGCAGCCATTATTGTCTAAACCGCTGGGAACAAAAGTGAGTACACCCCTAAGTGAAAATTTCCAAATTGGGCCCAAAGTGTCAATATTTTGTGCGGCCACCATTATTTTCCAGCACTGCCTTAACCCTCTTAGACATCGAGTTCACCAGAGCTTCACAGGTTGCCACTGGAGTCCTCTTCCACTCCTCCAGGATGGCATCTTGGAGCTGGTGGATGTTAGAGACCTTGCGCTCCTCCACCTTCCATTTGAGGATGCCCCACAGATGCTCAATATGGTTTAGGTCTGGAGACATGCTTGGCCAGTCCATCACCTTTACCCTCAGCTTCTTTAGCAAGGCAGTGGTCGTCTTGGAGGTGTGTTTGGAGTCGTTATCATGATGGAATGCTGCTCTGCAGCCCAGTCTCCAAAGGACGGGGAACATGCTCTGCTTTAATATGTCATGTTGGCATTCATGGTTCCCTCAATGAACTGTAGCTCCCCAGTGCCTGCAGCATTAATGCAGCCCCAGACCATGACACTCCCACCACCATGCTTGATTGTAGGCAAGACACACTTGTCTTTGTACTCCTCATCTGGTTGCCGCCACACACGCTTGACACCATCTGAATCAAATAAGTTTATGTTGGTCTCATCAGACCACAGGACATGGTTACAGTAATCCAAGTCATTAGTCTGCTTGTCTTCAGCAAACTGTTTTTTGGGCTTTCTTGTGCATCATCTTTAGAAGAGGCTTCCTTCTGGGACGACAGACATGCAGACCAATTTGATGCAGTGTGTGGCGTATGGTCTGAGCACTGACAGGCTGACCCCTTACCCTTCAACCTCTGCAGCAATGCTGGCAGCACTCATATGTCTATTTCCCAAAGACAACCTCTGGATATGACGCAGAGCCTGTACACTCAAATTTATATATCGACCATGGCGAGGCCTGTTCTGAGTAGAACCTGTCCTTTTAAACCACTGTATGGTCTTGGCCATCATGCTGCAGCTCAGTTTCAGGATCTTGCCAATCTTCTTATAGCCTAGGCTATCTTTATGTAAAGCAATCATTTTTTTTTCAGATCCTCAGAGAGTTATTTGCCATGAGGTGCTATGTTGAACTTCCAGGGACCAGTATGAGAGTGAGAGCGTTAGCACCAAATTTAACACACCTACTCCCCATTCACACCTGGGACCTTGTAACCCTAACGAGTCACATGACACCGGAGAGGAAAAATGGCTAATTGGGCCCAATTTAGACATGTTTACTTTGGGTTGTACTCACTTTTGTTGGCAGTGGTTTAGACATTAATGGCTGTGTGTTGAGTTATTTTGAGGGGACAGTAAATTTACACTGTTATACAAGCTGTACACTCATTACTATTGTAACAAAGTGTAATTTCTTCAGTGTTGTCAGATAGATATAATAAAATATTGCAAAATAATGAAATTGCACAGAGCAGCCGCAAACCTCCTGTTTTCCGTTCCCCTGTTGGCGCTCCTGGCCCCTCCCCTCTGCCTCCCATGCGGCTTCCCATGGGGGCACTCATGCGTGGTTGCTCCCAAACCTTGCTGCTGTGTCCATGGACACAGGCAGTGGGACTTGGCACCACCCACCACTCCCTTGTCATGGGTTTCAATTGATAGCACTGGGAGCCAATGATTCCTCAGCAAAGCCAGCGAGACCCGGAAGTGAGAGAAGCGCTGCAAATGTGCATGGCGCAGGATCAAACGAGGGCTCAGGTAAGTAAAAGGGGGGGTGAGAGGAGAGACCTAAACATTTTTGAGGGGGATGCTGACACCAAAACATTTTTACCATAATGCAAGGAATGCATTAAGGTAAAACATGTTTAGGCTTTACAACCACTTTAAGGTTAAAAAAAAAAAACCCTCTCTGTAAACAGAGCCTTAGCATTTGTTAATATGCACTGTAATCTGTGTTATATGATTTTTACACTGTATTTTTACCGTATTCAGCAACTGTCCCATATCTGCCTGTAAGTCATCTGCCTGTAAGAACAAAACAGGTGAAAAGCTAAAAGTAATTATGCGACATTCACATGCAATACATAATATTTAGCTGGCAAAAAAATAAGCATTTTAATTTTATTTTTTTAACCCTAAACAAAGAAAATGTAGTCAATGTTGTTGTTGTACATTCTCTTTCAAAAGGAAGCTTTCATGATGCCCCCTAAGCTCCCTTTCATTCCAGTCTGTGGCCACTAAACACAGAAATATTAGCCATTGTTTTAACAAGTATTTAGCAGAATTCTGTGGTCAATTAGATGCTCTTAGAAACAGATAGACTGAGCTCTGTAGTAAATGTTCCCTAATAGGGTTTGCCTGCCAAATATGATAATCTTCAAGATTTAAGGTTTGTTAATATGAACTGTAATGTGTGTTATATGGTTTTTACACTGTATTTTTTACCGTAATAACCAATTGTCCCATATCTGCTTGTAAGTCTTCTGCCTGTAAGTCATCTGCCTGTAGAAACAAAACAGGTGAAAAGCTAAATTTGCACACAATACTTCAAATTTAGCTGGTTAAAAAAGCATTTGGGAGGAGCTGGAAGGGGCTTTGCATGACCCAGCTGTCTTGGACCACATTGGAACCAATGACAGAATATATGGAAGGTGGAGGCTCCTTAAGAACAAATTTAATGAACTAGGCTGCAAGTTGAAGGGAAGGACCTCCAAGGTGATATTCTCTGAAATATTGCCTGTGCCATGCGCAACACAGGAAAGACAGGGGGAGATTAGAGAGCTGAATGCATGGCTAAAGACTTGGTGTTAGAAGGAGGGATTTGGATTTTTAGAGCACTGGGCTCACTTTTCATTGGGGTGCAACCTATATGCTAAAGATGGTTTGCACATAAATGGAAGGGTGTTTTTTGTGCTAGGGGAGAGGTTTATGGGAAGGCTGGAGGAGTTTTTAAACTAGGATTGAGGGGGGGGGGTGAATTAGAATATTATGGGTCAGACAGGTCAGACAGGGGTCAGCCCCTATTGGTGGGTGGAACGGAGAAAGATGGGGGGAGAGTTATGGCAGAGGATAAGAAGGTTCCCATGTTACAAACAACCATTGGAAATGGTACCATTTGTACCAAAATTACAAGTATGCAAAATAAGTGTGCAAAATGTGACAATGAATTAAAGTGTTTGTTCACCAATGCCAGAAGTCTGCCAAGCAAAATAGATGAGTTGGAAGCTCTGGTTTAATTGGTATTGCTGAATCTTGGCTTCATTCTTCACATGACTGGGCTATTAATATTCCTGGCTATGCTCTCTTTCAGAAAGACAGGGTAAAACGGAGGGGTGGTGGTGTCTGTCTCTATGCGAGAAGTGATCTCAAAGTGAGTGTGAAAGAGGACCTAGTTGATGGAGAGTGTGCTGAGTCTGAAGCAGTATGGGTTGAACTGTACATGGGTGTGCGTAAGACAAAGATTTTCATTGGAGTTTGTTATAGACCTCCCAGTATTAATGAGGAGGTGGAGACTCAGCTCCTGGGACAGATAGAAAGGGCTGCAAGGGCTGGGACAGTGTTAATAATGGGGGATTTTAACTACCCAGACATTGACTGGAGTAATGGCACTGCTGGAACAGTTAAAGGGCAAACATTTATAAACCTCTTACAAGACAATTTTATGGTGCAGTTTATTGAGGCCCCCACTAGAAATGATGCTCTGTTGGACCTGGTAATGTCAAACCATGCAGAGCTTATTAATAATGTTCATATAAAAGAACATCTGGGCAGCAGTGACCATAAAATGATTTCATTTAATGTTA
This sequence comes from Pelophylax lessonae, assembly GCF_965119305.1. Taxonomy (NCBI): domain Eukaryota; kingdom Metazoa; phylum Chordata; class Amphibia; order Anura; family Ranidae; genus Pelophylax; species Pelophylax lessonae. The sequence continues at coordinate 180,333,259 of NC_138770.1, forward strand.
GCTGTAAGCAAAAACACATACAGGAAATACAAAAACACTTAACTGTAAGAGAGCAAATTTTCCAAGGATGAGGGCTTTTAGGATTTAGACTGGGAGGGAAAATTGGCACAGAACAGAAAAGACTTAATGCAAACTCACTGCAAAGTATATTCCCATGGGTAATAAGTTTAAAAGGCTAAAAATAAAACCTATGTGGCTTACGACCAAAGTTAAAAAAGATATAAATAAAAATAAAAGAGCTTTTAAAAAATATAAAAATGAAGGAACGCCATCATTGTTTAATTGTTACAAAGAATATAACAGAATATGTAAAAAAGGAAATCAAGGAAGCAAAAATTCAAAATTCAAATTCAAAATGAACGACAGATTGCAAAAGATAGTAGGACAAACCCTAAAAAATTCTTCAAATATATTAATAGTAAAAAGGTTAGGTCTGAGCATGTAGGCCCTTTACAAAATGATCAGGAGTGAATGACTGGGGACAAAAAGAAGGAAAATGCATTAAATACTTTCTTCAGCTCTGTGTATACAAAGTAGCATGGGGGAGCTCATGACCATAATGAGGATGGTATTGACACAGCCCCAAATGATCCACAATGGCTCAAAGGCGATATGGTCCAGAAATATTTAGACAGAATAAGGCTGGATAAAGCACCTGGACCAGATGGCATCCACCCACGCATCCTCCTAAAAGAATTGAGCGCTGTAATTTCAAAGCCAATGTGGTGCCTATATTTAAAAAGGGATCAAAGTCTTTGCCAAGTAACTATAGACCTGTTAGTTTAACTTCTAAAGTTGGGAAGATACTGGAGAGTTTAATAAAAGACCACATAGATGAGTTCTTGCCGGGAAAAAACATTTTAAGCAACAGACAGCATGGATTTATGAAAGACAGAAGTTGTCAAATAAACCGGATTTCTTTTTATGAGGAGGAAAGTAAAACCTTGGACAGAGGGGTGGCTGTGGACTTAGTATACTTGGATTTTGCAAAAGTGTTTGACACAGTTCCCCACACACGGCTAATGTGTAAGGTAAAGTCTACAGGCTTGGAAAGATCAGTTTGTAAATGGATAGAAAATTGGCTAAAAGATAGAATTCAGAGAGTAGTGGTTAACGATTCTTACTCTGAATGGTCTAAGGTTATCAGAGGTGTACCCCAAGGTTCAGTGTTGGGACCCTTACTTTTTAATATCTTTATAAATGATATAGGGTCTGGGATTTAAAGTAACATTTCAGTCTTTGCAGATGACACCAAGCTTTGCAGTGGAAAAACTTCTTTACAGGATGTCTCCAACTTACAAGCTGACCTCAATGCACTTTTTCATTGGGCACCATGAGGTTTAATTTTGATAAATGTAAAATTATGCACCTGGGGGGGAAGAATATGCATGCATCAAACATACTAGGTGGAGTAGAACTGGGGAAATCCATAGCGGAGAAGGATCTGGGTGTTCTGGTAGATCATAAGCTTAATAATAGCATGCAATACCAAGCTGCAGTTTCCAAAGCAAGCAAAGTCCTTTCTTATATTAACATAGGCATGGACTCCAGAAAGAGAGATATTACCCTGTACAAATCATTAGTAAGACCTCATCTGGAATATGCAGTTCAGTTTTGGGCATCAGTTCTTAAAAAGGATATCGGGGAACTGGAGAAAGTGCAGAGAAGGGCAACCAAACTGATAAGAGGCATGGAGGAGCACAGCTATGAGAAAAGATTAGAGGAACTGAATTTATTCTCTCTTGAGAAGAGGAGTTTAACGGGGGATATGATCAACATGTATAAATACATAAGGGGTCCATATAGTGAACTTGGTGTTGAGTTGTTCATTTTAAGGTCAACACAGAGGACAAGGGGGTACTCTTTACGTCTAGAGGAAAAAAGATTTAATCTCCAAAAATACAGAAAGGTTTCTTCACTGTAAAAGCTGTAAAAATGTGGAATAGACTCCCTCCAGAGGTGGTTCTGGCCAGCTTACTAGATTGCTTTAAAAAAGGCCTGGATTCTTTCTTGGGTGTACTTAATATAAGTGGGTACTAATATTTATAGGTAAAGTTGATCCAGGGAATATCTGATTGCCTCTCGGGGGATCAGGTAGGAATTTTTTTCCCCTGCTGTAGCAATTTGGATCATGCTTTGCTGGGGGTTTTTCGCCTTCCTTTAGATCAACTGCAGGCATAGGATTGTGTATATGGGATTGTATGGTTGGGTTTTCATTACTGTCTTTTTTTTTTTAATTGGTTGAGCCAGATGGTCTTTTTTCAACCTGACTAACTATGTAACTAGTGTGCAGAGGTGTGTGGGGCACACTGGCACGAGGAAAAGGGGACCCACTGTGCCCTGTCACGCACTACACACCCGAGTAGTCCATTGTATTTATCTGCAGCATTGAATTCACTGCATCTCCCTTGCTGGCCAGGAGGAAGAAAGTTGCACTGTGCAGTGGCGATCCGATTGGCAGTGCCCAGTATAGTGTGTACAAACAAGACGGAGGAGGCTGAATCTGTCCTATTCCTGCTAAATCTGCCCCGCCCCACACTCTACCTGACTTCCATATGCTGCCATGAAAGAAATTATAGTCAATGCTGTACATTCTCTTTGAAAAGGAAGCTTTCATGATGACCCTTAAGCTCTCCTTCATTCCATGATCACTAAATACAGAAATACTAGTCGTTGCATTAACAAGTTTTTAGCAAAATTCTACAGTCAATTAGATGCTCTTTGAAACAGTTAGACTGAGTTCGGTAGTAAATGTTCTCTAATGGGGTTTGCCTGCCAAATATGATAATCTTCTAAATTTAAAGTAAAAACAATTCCTTTCTGTACAGAGCCTTAGCATTTGTTAATATGCACTGTAATGTGTGTTATATGATTTTTGCACTGTATTTTTTACCGTAATCACCAACTGTCCCATATCTGCCTGTAAGTCATCTGCCTGTAAGAACAAAACAGGTGAAAAGCTAAAGTAAATATGCAACATTCACATGCAATACCTCATTTTTTTAGCGGGCTAAAAAATGAACAATTTTATTTAATTTTTTTTTAACCCTAAACAAAGAAAGAAAATATAGTCAATACTGTACATTCTCTTTGAAAAGGAAACTTTCATGACCCCCCCTAAGGTCCCTTTCATTCCAGTCTGTGATCACTAAATACAGAAATGTTAGCCGTTGCTTTATCAAGTGTTTGGCAGAATTATGTGGTCAATTACAGTGGGGAAAAAAATTATTTGATCCCCTGCAGATTTTGTAAGTTTGCCCACTTACAAAGAAATGAAGGGTCTATAAATGTTATCGTAGGTGTATTCCTAATGACAGACAGAATATCAATTGAAAATCCAGAAAAAAACAATGACAAATGTTAGAAATTGAGTTGCAGTTCAGTGAGGAAAATACAGTTGTATTCAAAATTATTCAACCCCCCCCCCCCCCCCCCCCAATGCTGTAAAGGGTTTTAGGGAATTTAGTGTACATTTGTAATTGTATTCAGAATGAAATCCTACAAGGACTTCTTAAAGAACCATATGCAACTAAAATGACATCAATTGGTTTTGTAATACAGTAGTAAATGTTTCTTTTGTGAATTCTTCATTGACACAATTATTCAACCCCTTAAAGACTACCACTCTGAAGAACAGAGGTTCATTGAAGTGTTTTCAATCAGGTATTGAAAACACCTGTGGATGTCAGGGAGCAGCAATAAAGCCTAATAAGCACCAATTAGGCAGCTTTAAAATGACTGTGATACTCAGCTCCTTCTAGACATTTACTGGTGTGGTTACAAACATGATGAAGTCAAGAGAATGGTCCAGGAAGACAAGAGAAGAGGTGATTACTCTTCACAGGAAGGGCAATGGCTAAAAGAAGATTGCAAAGATGTTAAACATACCAAGAGACACCATAGGAAGCATCATTTGCAAATTCAAGGCAAAGGGCACTGTTGAAACGCTACCTGGTCGTGGCAGAAAGAAGATGCTGACTTTGACTGCTGTGCGCTACCTGAAGCGTAGAGTGGAGAAAAGTCCCCGTGTGACTTCTGAGGAACTGAGAAAAGATTTGTCAGATGTGGGTACTGAAGTTTCTGCTCAGACAATATGGCGCACACTGCGTAATGAAGGCCTCCATGCCAGAACTCCCAGGCGCACCCCCTTGCTGTCTCCAAAGAATAAGAAGAGTCAACTGCAGTATGCCAAAAGTCATGTGGACAAACCACAGAAGTTTTGGGATAGTGTTCTGTGGACTGATGAAACAAAATTAGAACTGTTTGGGCCCATGGATCAACGCTATGTTTGGAGGAGGAAGAACAAGGCCTATGAAGAAAAGAACACCTTGCTTACTGTGAAGCATGGCGGGGGGTCAATCATGCTTTCGGGCTGTTTTGCTTCTGCAGGTACAGGGAAGCTTCAGTGTGTGCAAGGTACCATGAATTCTCTTCAGTGCCAGGAGATATTGGATGACAATGTGATGCAGTCCGTCACAAACCTGAGGCTTGGGAGACGTTGGACCTTTCAACAGGACAATGATCCCAAGCATACCTCCAAGTCCACTAGAGCATGGTTGCAGATTAAAGGCTGGAACATTTTGGAGTGGCCATCACAGTCACCAGACTTAAATCCGATTGAGAACCTCTGGTGAGACTTAAAGAAAGCAGTTGCAGTGCACAAGCCTAAGAATGTGACTGAACTGGAGGCTTTTGCCCATGATGAATGGGCGAAGATACCCGTAGATCGCTGCAAGACACTTGTGTCAAGCTATGCTTCATGTTTAAAAGCTGTTATAACTGTAAAAGGATGTTGTACTAAGTACTAAGATTGAATGTCACTTGGGGGTTGAATAAAATTGATAATGATGTGAGCACAGAAAAGACATTTGTGGTTATTTCATTATAAATGTTAAGTTATATTTGTCTGACCTACACGTGCCTCTTTGATTTAACTGTAAGCAGGATGACTGAATGATCAAAATCAATGTCAAACTGGCCAAAACAATCAATTTCAGTGGGGGTTCAATAATTTTGAATAGAACTGTAAGTATTTGATCCCCAAGCAAAACAGGACTTAGTACTTAGGGGAGAAACCCTTGTTGGCAAGCACAGAAGAGGGTCATTTCTTGTAGCTAGTGTGACAGGAAGTCAGGTAAATCTGGGAATGTAGTCACTGAGAGGAGACACATTCCCACCTGCTTAGAAAGTCCATTAATTAATTTAGGGTGTTGGCTACAGAGCTAGCCAGCAGGAAGTTGAAAGGCCTTCACCTGTTCAGAATGAGGGAGTTAAGGCTCTATAATTTGTTCAGAGAAAGTCCTATTGTTTGCTGCCTCCAGAAGCTGTGTCCTGAAGCCATGTGGGCTGGGAGCAGGAGGACAGTCAGCGTGTGCCTCCCGACAGGATGTGTGGGCCTGGGAGAAGACCCCCCGGAGTGATGTGTGCCCGGGACGGTAACCAAGGGTGAATACGTCTCAAAGGTGAGAAGACGAACTGTTGTTGTGAAAGAAACAAAGGACTGTGTTGCCCTGTGAAGCTATTATAAAAGGACTATTGAGTGTCCGCTGGAGGACAAGGAAGTCTGCCCGACGGTAGGTTGGAGACAGAGACTTAGGCAGGTTCCAGTTGTGAGAAGGTAGCCGCCCACAGAGGCAAGGATTTATTTTCTGTTTTATTTTATTTTGGATGTTTTGCTGCATACAGCCTGGTGAAGAAAACACCATTTAATAAACCACACTGTTTGTTTGCAAGCACTTGTCGGCTACCTCTCTGGGAAAACGCACCCCCCAAGGGGTCATCCACACCCGCCACCGAGCTAATCCCTTACATATGGTGGAGGTATGCAGTGGGCAGAAGCAGCAAGATCCCTGCAAGGAAGTGCAAATGTTTGATGAACTTTGTCTGGTGCATGAGATTGCACAATCTATGTGTGCAGGAGAGAAGATCCTGACAGAAAAAAAAAAAAAAAAAAGTGTTTTAAAGAGACAGGGGTCTCAAAATTTTTTGATGAACTTTGTTGTGTCTGGTGCAAGTGACTGCACAAACTGTGTGCGCAGGAAAAGAGATCCTGCAAGAGAGAGAAAAACTACATGTGTTGAAGAGACAGTGGTCTGAAAATTGTTTGCTGGACTGTGAAAAATTTGTTTGTGGAGTTATTGAAGATGGGGCGGTCCAAACGCCTGAAAAATGCAAAGATAGATGAAATGAGAGACCGGATTCTTTGGATGGAGGGGATGTTGCCGTCTGAACCAGCCCCATCCATGCCTAAAGAGAGTCTACTAAAGAGGAAGGTTGTTGTCCCTAGCAACACTGATGAAACTGCTATGGAGACGCAGTGTGCTCAGATGAAAAGTAAACTCAAAATGGAGGAGATGTTGAAACATCTGATTATATCAAATGCAGCTCAACAGCAAGCAAATGCAGCTCAACAGCAGGCAAATGCGGATTTTCAGCGGAGCTTTGCAGCTCAGCAAAAGGCTCACCAAGAGAGCATGGCAGGCTGGAAACAGAGACGCCAGCAGCCAATGGAGGCCATCGGTTTGGAAGAAACCGAGTATGTGTGCAGGGCTGAGTTGGATGCCTTGCAACGGAAAATGGAAGAAAAGGAACAAGCCTTGGAATTGCTTAAAATGGAGCATAGAAACTTGCAGGAAATGAATGAACTACTCAAGTCTCATGTGTTACAGTGGGAAGAATCCACTGCTCTTCTTTTGGTCGAGTTGCAAAAACGCAGAGAGACTATAATGGAGAAAGATACCATCCTCATGGAAAAGGAAAGTGAAATTCAGACTTTGCAGAAGCAAAGCATGTGTGAAATGTTGGAGTTGCGTAATCAGCTGGAAAAAAGTCTTCAGTGTTTGGAAGTTACAAAAATAGACCTGCAGGAGTCGCAGGAACAGAATGTCGCTCTGAAAACGACATTGTCTCTCAGCGACAACGAGAAAAGTGAAAGAGAGGCTAAATTACTGAGTACTGTGTATGAGCTCACTACTTTGAGCAATGTGGTAAATGAATGGCGTGCGGACTGTGAAAGTTGGAAAGGGGAAGCCCAACGTGTCCAGCAGCAGTTAAAGGAGAAAGAAGCCTGTGTGGCAGAATTACATTCTTATTCCCAGATGCTAGCCAATGAGGTGAAGGCTCTTATGCAGGGAAAAGGAGATTGTGAACATAAGAGGGAAAAAGTAGAGGCACAGCTTCTGGAATCGCAAGTGAAGGTGTCAGAAGGTGACCGATTGTGTGCTAAGCTGTCAGAGAAGGCAAACCGACTGCAGGTTGAGTTGGACAATGTTACAAATCAGCTTTCTCAAGCAGACAGCAAATCTAGAGAAATTGCGGAAGATTTTTCTATCTTGGAATCGCAGCTGCAAGACACGCAGGAACTCTTACAGGAAGAGAGGTGTCAAAGGCTGAGTTTTAGCACAAAGCTCAAACAAATGGAAGATGAGAAAAATGGCTTCCTGGAACAATTAAAAGAGGAGGCGGAAGCAAAGAAAAACCTATCAGAGCAAGTCGCAACATTGCAAGCTCAGATAGCGGATATGAAAAAACGCATGGAAGAAAGCGTTGGTTCATTACAGTGTGTTGAAGATGTGAAAAAGAAGTTTGATCAGATGCTTGGTGAAGAGAAGACTGTGTCTGCAAAATATGCAGAAGAACGCGACCGCGCAGAAGCGGAGGCGCGTGATAACGAGAGCAAAGCCCTGTTCTTGGCTCGCTCCTTGGAGGAAGCTCTAGAGTGTAAAGTTGAACTAGAAAGAGTTAACCAACAGCTGTGTACAGAAATGGAAGATTTGGTCCGCTCCAAGGATGATGTTGTGAAAAGCGTTCAGGAGCTAGAAAAGTCTAAGCGAGTCTTAGAACAGCAAGTAGAAGAGATGAAGATTCCGTTGCAGGAACTGGAAGAGGAATTACAGGCAACAGAGGATCTGTCCCAAAGAGGGGATAGTGTGCCTGATGCAGTTTTTAAAAGGATCAGTGTTTTGGGGTCTGTCCTGAGTGAGCCTCAGAAATGTGATGACATGTGGCTTGAATCACCCCTGTGGAATAAACCGTTCCTTCAAAAACTTCAGCAAACAAAGGAGCTGTGTAAGAAATGTGATGTTTTCTCAGTTCAGGCTGAAAACCTAGTGGAGAAAACTAAAGCGGAGAAAACTAAAGCAAGTGATATAAATCTGGGAGAAAAAAGCAAACGCCACCTAGTGGAGAAAACTAAGGCTGTTGATGAAAACGTGAAGCAAATTAAGTTCAAGTGCCTTTCAGGGAATATTTCCAAAATGGAACTGGTGAAAGACAGGTGGCAGAAATTTGATCGTGATCTTGAGATACATTCCATGTGGAATTCAGATAGAGAAAAGGAACTAGGTGACCTTGAGCGGTCAAATAGTTCAGCAGAAAGTGCATTGAAGAAACCTGTAAAAGAATGTGTTGCAGTTCCATGCTTCTTCACTGATGCAGAGAGGAGGTCTATAATGGATACCACCCAGATCGCTGGGTTCAACTGTGTTGTTGCCTTTAACCCCTATGTTGGTGGAAGGAAAGTTGATGATGTTCTGGTTGGCTACTTCTGTGAAGAGTTTGGCAAGAAATATAAACTGAATATCAAATCAAATAGTAGGCCTTTACTGCGACTCGCTCAGGAGGGCGAAAAGTTTAAGAAGTTGATGAGTGCAAATGCTTCAGATCTGCCTATGAATATGAAATGTTTGAATGATATTGATATCTCTGGGAAAAGGAACAGGGGTCACTTTGAAGAAATGTGTGACAGCCTGTTGTCTCAATTGGAAAATCCTCTGCACAGCATCTTAGAGCAAGCAAAGCTCAAGAAGGAAGATCATTCCCTTTTACAACAAAAAGTCAATGATTGTGTACAGCTGTATGGAGAGGCAACTCAAGTCACAGAGGGATGTCAAGAGTCCCTACTTGGAACAAAGCTTAGTGAAGCAAAGGTTCTCAAAGTTTTGTGGAAAACATTTATGGATTGCAGAGAGAGGCGTCTTAAGAATGTTGAAGACCTTAAGACTAGCCCAATTGAGTTGCCTATGGATCACGGTCCTCCATGGTGGATTGGACAGACGGTTATGAGGGACAAGCTGTCTGACATTTATGAGAAAGCTGTCAATGAAGATGACAGAAACGAGAAGGAGCAAAATGATGCCAAAAATGCAGTTGAAGAATGTGTATATGAGATGAGAGACAAACTGTGTGGCATTTATGAGAAATCCGTCAATGAAGATGACAAAACAGTTTCATCCGGAAGCTTGAGGATAATAGGAGGCTTATCAGTGAGTCAGCAGTGCCTGACACATGCGTGCCTGGAAATATGTGTCCCAACCCTAGGGTTGAAACAAGAGGGGGGGGTATGTGACAGGAAGTCAGGTAAATCTGGGAATGTAGTCACTGAGAGGAGACACATTCCCACCTGCTTAGAAAGTCCATTAATTAATTTAGGGTGTTGGCTACAGAGCTAGCCAGCAGGAAGTTGAAAGGCCTTCACCTGTTCAGAATGAGGGAGTTAAGGCTCTATAATTTGTTCAGAGAAAGTCCTATTGTTTGCTGCCTCCAGAAGCTGTGTCCTGAAGCCATGTGGGCTGGGAGCAGGAGGACAGTCAGCGTGTGCCTCCCGACAGGATGTGTGGGCCTGGGAGAAGACCCCCCGGAGTGATGTGTGCCCGGGACGGTAACCAAGGGTGAATACGTCTCAAAGGTGAGAAGACGAACTGTTGTTGTGAAAGAAACAAAGGACTGTGTTGCCCTGTGAAGCTATTATAAAAGGACTATTGAGTGTCCGCTGGAGGACAAGGAAGTCTGCCCGACGGTAGGTTGGAGACAGAGACTTAGGCAGGTTCCAGTTGTGAGAAGGTAGCCGCCCACAGAGGCAAGGATTTATTTTCTGTTTTATTTTATTTTGGATGTTTTGCTGCATACAGCCTGGTGAAGAAAACACCATTTAATAAACCACACTGTTTGTTTGCAAGCACTTGTCGGCTACCTCTCTGGGAAAACGCACCCCCCAAGGGGTCATCCACACCCGCCACCGAGCTAATCCCTTACACTAGTGACCAGGTTTGCACACATCTCAGGAGGGATTTTGGCCCACTCTTCTTTACAAATCTTCTCTAAATCCTTAAAGGGGAGTTTCACCCATATCTGCATCTTTATATATATCGCTCCAATCCTGCAAGTAAAAACAACATTGGGCATTTTTTTTTCCTTGCTGTTTACCTTATTGCTTTGGTGTATGCATGTTTCTTCCTCTTCCGGCGCCACAGCGAGGTACGTCATATCCTGCAGCGCACGGGATCCGGGGAGATGTATGGCAGCATTCCTAGTCGTCAGTTAGTTAGCATCGCGTTATTTCAAAACAGGAAATGACGCGATGCTAGGCAGTGCTAAGCGCCATTTTTGAAAAGCGTAACTAGAAGTTTTTTGCCATTATATACAGAAGAGGCAGCGGCGGTGGCAGAGGCGGCTAGAGCAGTGATCTGTGTGGATATTGAGATGAGGATTCATGCACTTTTACATGTAATCATCCACAAGGACATCAGACAATGTAAGATTCAGCACAGTGATGTTATGGGGCCATGGTTTTGTGTGTACATTGTGAGGGGGGCATGTTATTGCTGCTTTGTGAAGGGGGCCATGGTTTTCTGGGTGCATTGTGAGGGGGGGGCATGTTATTATTGCTATTTTGTGAGGGGGTCATGTTATTATTGCTACTTTGTGAGGGGGGGCATGTTATTGCTACTTTGTGAGGGGGGCCATGGTTTTATGGGTGTATTGTGAGGGGGGCCATGTTATTTTTGCTGCCTGTGAGTTGAGCCATGTTATTGCTGCTTTGTGAGGGGGACCATGGTTTTCTGGGTGCATTGTGAGGGGAGCCTCTACAGCCTAAACAAGGCTAGGATGAAATCCTTGGACCCATTGTCAGAGCCTATGCTGGTGCAGTGGGTTCTGGGTTCCTCCTGGTGTACAACAATGCCTGGCCTCATGTGGAAAGAGTATGCAGCCAGTTCCTGGAGGATGAAAGAATTGATTCCATTGAATGGCCCCCACACTTGCCTGACCTAAATCCAATAGAACACCTCTGGGACATTATGTTTTGGTCCCTCCGACGCAGCCAGGCTGCACCTCAGTCTGTTTAGAGGGTTAGTGATGCCCTGGTCAAGATCGGGGGGAAATACCCTAGCAAACAGGCCCGGACTGGGACAAAAAATAGGCCCGGGCATTTTAGGCTGAGCAGCCCATTTTTTTTTTTTTTAAACAAAATGACCAATGATGAACAACTACCAGTTTCTCTGTTTTTTAGTTATATTTAACCTGCACACCCATGCGATCCGATTCTGCAAATCGCACTGTGTTTTGAAAACCGATTGCGGGGTGTCGTTAACCTAACATACACTCCGCAATCTGTTTGCATGGACGGGTTGCTATTTAGATGCAGTCCGCATTTGGTGTGAACCCAGGCTAAGAGATAACAGGTAATTTTAGGGTACATTAAAAATATATTACCCAATTTTTGGGTAAAATATAAAAGATAGGGGATAGAGATGACATCAGTAGTGGTGGTGGTGGGATAGGGATGACATTAGTAGTGGTGGTGGTGGGATAGGGATGACATCAGTAGCAGTGGTGGTAGGGATAAGGATGACATCAGTAGCAGTGGGAATAGGAATGACATCAGTGGCAGTGGTAGTGGGAATTGGGATGACATCAGTGGCAGTGGGGATTGGGATGACATCAGTGGCAGTGGTAGTGGGGATTGGGATGACATCAGTGGCAGTGGTGGTGGGGATAGGGGTGACATCAGTGGTGGTGGGGGATAGGGGTGACATCAGTGGCAGTGGTGGTGGAAATAGGGGTTACATCAGTGGTAGTGAGGATTGGGATATCAGTGGCAGTGGTGGTGGGGATAGGGGTGACATCAGTGGTGGTGGGGGATAGGGGGGACATCCGTGGCAGTGGTGGTGGGGATAGGGGTGACATCCGTGGCAGTGGTGGTGGGGATAGGGGTGACATCCGTGGCAGTGGTGGTGGGGATAGGGGTGACATCCGTGGTGGTGGTGGTGGGGATAGGGGTGACATCCGTGGTGGTGGGGATAGGGGTGACAGCAGTGGCAGTGGTGGTGGGGATAGGGGTTACATCAGTGGCAGTGGTGGTGGGGATAGGGGTGACATCAGTGGTGGTGGGGGATAGGGGTGACATCAGTGGCAGTGGTGGTGGGGATAGAGGTGACATCAGTGGCAGTGGTGGTGGGGATAGGGGTGACATCCGTGGTGGTGGGGATAGGGGTGACAACAGTGGCAGTGGTGGTGGGGATAGGGGTTACATCAGTGGCAGTGGGAATAAGAATGACATCAGTGGTAGTGGGGATTGGGATGACATCAGTGGCAGTGGTGGGGATAGGGATGACATCAGTGGCGGTGGTGGTGGGGATAGCGATAACATCAGTGGTGGTGTTGAGGATAGGGATGATATCAGTGGGAATGATGAGGATAGGGGTGACATCAGTGGCAGTGGTGGTAAGGATAGGAATAACATCAGTGACAGTGGTGGTGGGGATAGGAATGACAATGTCTGCCACTGATGTCATCCCTATGCTCATCACCACTGCCACTAATGTCATCCTTATCCCCACCGCTACTGATGTCATCCCTATCCCCCCCATCACCACTGCCTCATGGGAGGGGGGGAGAGATCAGACAGAGGGATGGCGGTGGGAGAGATGGGATCCGGCAGAGGTATGGCGGTGGGAGAGATGGGATCAGGCAGAGGTATGGCGGTGGGAGGGATGGGATCAGGCAGAGGTATGGCGGTGGGAGAGATGGGATCAGGCAGAGGTATGGCGGTGGGAGGGATGGGATCAGGCAGAGGTATGGCAGTGGGAGGGATGGGATCAGGCAGAGGTATGGGATCAGGCAGAGGTATGGCGGTGGGAGGGATGGGATCAGGCAGAGGTATGGCGGTGGGAGGGATGGGATCAGGCAGAGGTATGGCATTGGGAGAGATGGGATCAGGCAGAGGTATGGCATTGGAAGAGATGGGATGAGGCAGAGGTATGGCATTGGGAGAGATGGGATGAGGCAGAGGTATGGCGGTGGGAGAGATGGGATCAGGCAGAGGTATGGCGGTGGGAGGGATGGGATCAGGCAGAGGTATGGCATTGGGAGAGATGGGATGAGGCAGAGGTATGGCGGTGGGAGAGATGGGATGAGGCAGAGGTATGGCGGTGGGAGAGATGGGATCAGGCAGAGGTATGGCGGTGGGAGAGATGGGATCAGGCAGAGGTATGGCGGTGGGAGAGATGGGATGAGGCAGAGGTATGGCGGTGGGAAAGATGGGATCAGGCAGAGGTATGGCATTGGGAGAGATGGGATGAGGCAGAGGTATGGCGGTGGGAGAGATGGGATCAGGCAGAGGTATGGCGGTGGGAGGGATGGGATCAGGCAGAGGTATGGCATTGGGAGAGATGGGATGAGGCAGAGGTATGGCAGTGGGAGAGATGGGATCAGGCAGAGGTATGGCAGTGGGAGAGATGGGATCAGGCAGAGGTATGGCGGTGGGAGAGATGGGATGAGGCAGAGGTATGGCGGTGGGAGGGATGGGATCAGGCAGAGGTATGGCATTGGGAGAGATGGGATGAGGCAGAGGTATGGCATTGGGAGAGATGGGATGAGGCAGAGGTATGGCATTGGAAGAGATGGGATGAGGCAGAGGTATGGCGGTGGGAGAGATGGGATCAGGCAGAGGTATGGCGGTGGGAGAGATGGGATGAGGCAGAGGTATGGCGGTGGGAAAGATGGGATCAGGCAGAGGTATGGCATTGGGAGAGATGGGATGAGGCAGAGGTATGGCATTGGGAGAGATGGGATGAGGCAGAGGTATGGCATTGGGAGAGATGGGATCAGGCAGAGGTATGGCGGTGGGAGAGATGGGATGAGGCAGAGGTATGGCAGTGGGAGGGATGGGATGAGGCAGAGGTATGGCAGTGGGAGGGATGGGATGAGGCAGAGGTATGGCGGTGGGAGGGATGGGATCAGGCAGAGGTATGGCAGTGGGAGGGATGGGATCAGGCAGAGGTATGGCGGTGGGAGGGATGGGATCAGACAGAGGTATGGCGGTGGGAGGCATGGGATCAGGCAGAGGTATGGCGGTGGGAGGGATGGGATCAGGCAGAGGTATGGCGGTGGGAGGGATGGGATCAGGCAGAGGTATGGCATTGGGAGAGATGGGATCAGGCAGAGGTATGGCATTGGAAGAGATGGGATGAGGCAGAGGTATGGCATTGGGAGAGATGGGATGAGGCAGAGGTATGGCGGTGGGAGGGATGGGATCAGGCAGAGGTATGGCATTGGGAGAGATGGGATGAGGCAGAGGTATGGCGGTGGGAGAGATGGGATCAGGCAGAGGTATGGCAGTGGGAGAGATGGGATCAGGCAGAGGTATGGCATTGGAAGAGATGGGATGAGGCAGAGGTATGGCGGTGGGAGAGATGGGATCAGGCAGAGGTATGGCGGTGGGAGAGATGGGATGAGGCAGAGGTATGGCGGTGGGAAAGATGGGATCAGGCAGAGGTATGGCATTGGGAGAGATGGGATGAGGCAGAGGTATGGCGGTGGGAGAGATGGGATCAGGCAGAGGTATGGCAGTGGGAGAGATGGGATGAGGCAGAGGTATGGCGGTGGGAAAGATGGGATCAGGCAGAGGTATGGCATTGGGAGAGATGGGATGAGGCAGAGGTATGGCATTGGGAGAGATGGGATGAGGCAGAGGTATGGCATTGGAAGAGATGGGATGAGGCAGAGGTATGGCGGTGGGAGAGATGGGATCAGGCAGAGGTATGGCGGTGGGAGAGATGGGATGAGGCAGAGGTATGGCGGTGGGAAAGATGGGATCAGGCAGAGGTATGGCATTGGGAGAGATGGGATGAGGCAGAGGTATGGCATTGGGAGAGATGGGATGAGGCAGAGGTATGGCATTGGGAGAGATGGGATCAGGCAGAGGTATGGCGGTGGGAGAGATGGGATGAGGCAGAGGTATGGCAGTGGGAGGGATGGGATGAGGCAGAGGTATGGCAGTGGGAGGGATGGGATGAGGCAGAGGTATGGCAGTGGGAGGGATGGGATGAGGCAGAGGTATGGCAGTGGGAGGGATGGGATGAGGCAGAGGTATGGCAGTGGGAGGGATGGGATGAGGCAGAGGTATGGCATTGGAAGAGATGGGATGAGGCAGAGGTATGGCGGTGGGAGAGATGGGATCAGGCAGAGGTATGGCGGTGGGAGAGATGGGATGAGGCAGAGGTATGGTGGTGGGAAAGATGGGATCAGGCAGAGGTATGGCATTGGGAGAGATGGGATGAGGCAGAGGTATGGCATTGGGAGAGATGGGATGAGGCAGAGGTATGGCATTGGGAGAGATGGGATCAGGCAGAGGTATGGCGGTGGGAGAGATGGGATGAGGCAGAGGTATGGCAGTGGGAGGGATGGGATGAGGCAGAGGTATGGCAGTGGGAGGGATGGGATGAGGCAGAGGTATGGCAGTGGGAGGGATGGGATGAGGCAGAGGTATGGCAGTGGGAGGGATGGGATGAGGCAGAGGTATGGCAGTGGGAGGGATGGGATGAGGCAGAGGTATGGCAGTGGGAGTCTGTGTTTTTAAATTGTGCTGCTGGCCTGCTGCCATTCTTTCCTTACCTGTTGTTGAGGCCTTGGCTCCTGTCCTGGTCGTGGGTGGTGGTGTTAATGCAGCTCCAGGGCAGGCACTAACTTGACACTGACGACTCCTCCACACTCTGACTCACTTAAGTTCAGACAGTCACTGTCTCAGACTCAGACACACTGTCAGTGTCTGTCTGCGGCGACGGCGACTGCTCACTTCCCGCTTCTTCCTGTGACAACAAGGCAGCATGGGGTCCCCGCCGGCCTCTAGCTCCACCCCCGGCCTTCACTTCACTTCACAGTCACACGGACGGTCCACCCACCGACTCCACCCCCTCCTGAGCTACGCTGGAGCCTGGATGCCGCTGCGGAGCCGGCTGCCAGCTGAGCAAAGTTAGGAGTGGGGAGTCGGGGATAGCGGCGGGCGGCCAGAGTGCCGTAATGCGGGGCCCGGGCAGTCGGGGACAGTGGCGGCCGGCGGGGTTTGGCCAGATTGCGGTAATGCGGCGGCGGCCCTCAGACTCCGCGGAATCGGCCGCGGAGAGGCAGGCAACGGCCGGACGGCGGACACTGTCTTCCATTATAATGCGCCTGGCGCTGGACTCGGAGCGGAGGCCTCGGTGGCCCACCGGGCATATGCCCGCTGTGCCCAATGGTCAGTCCGGCCCTGCTAGCAAACCATCCATCGCCTCATTAGGAGCATACCCCAATGTTGCCAGGCATGCATACAAGCACGTGGGGGCCATAAAAACTACAGAGTACCATTTTGAATTGCTGCAATGAAATTTCAGCAAAATGGACTAGCCTGTTGCATCATTTTTGCACTTTGATTTTCATGGTGTCTTTGAATTCAGCCCTCTGTAGGTTAATAATTTTCATTTTCATCAAACGATTTGGCATACTTTTGTTCCTAACACATTACCTAGTCCATATCAGTATAGATATCAAACATGATATGTATCTCCATTGAGATCTGATGTGTTTTCAAAGAGTTCCTTTAATTTTTTTGAGCAGGATAGATAGATAGATAGATAGATAGATAGATAGATAGATAGATAGATAGATAGATAGATAGATAGATAGATAGATAGATAGATAGATAGATAGATAGATAGATAGATAGATAGATAGATAGATAGATAGATAGATAGATAGATAGATAGATAGATAGATAGATAGATAGATAGATAGATAGATAGATAGATAGATAGATAGATAGATAGATAGATAGATAGATAGATAGATAGATAGATAGATAGAATAGTAAATGTTCTGTCCCCTCAAAATAACTCAACACACAGCCATTAATGTCTAAACTGCTGGCAACAAAAGTGAGTACACCCCAAGTGCAAATGTCCAAATTGGGTCCAATTAGCCATTTCCCCTCCCCAGTGTCATGTGACTCGTTAGTATTACAAGGTCTCAGGTGTGAATGGGGAGCAGGTGTGTTAAATTTGGTGTTATCGCTCTCACTCTCTCATACTGGTCACTGGAAATTAAACATGGCACCTCATGGCAAAGAACTCTCTGTGGATCTGAAAAAAAGAATTTTTGCTCTGTACATAAAGATGGCCTAGGCTATAAGAAGATTGAGAAGGACACACCTGTCTTTATACTTCTCACCTGGTTGCCGCCACACATGCTTGACACCATCTGAACCAAATATGTTTATCTTGGTCTCATCAGACCACAGGACATGGTTCCAGTAATCCACGTCCTTAGTCTGCTTGTCTACAGCAAACTGTTTGCAGTACATTAGAAGAGCTAAAAAGGTCTGTGTAAGTATGCAGCGAATATTACATTCTTTGTAAAAAGTGTTGAAAAGCTTTCATAAGGACCCCTAAGCTCCCTTTAGTTCCTGTTTGTGATTGCTGAATCTAGAAATGCTAGCTGTAGCTTTAACAAGTACTTAGCAGAATTCCACAGACATTCAGATGCTATTAGAGGTAGCTAGGCCAAGCTCTGCAGATGCTTTATAAATGTTTAGTAAATTCCTTCCAATGGGGTCTGATTACCTAGAATAGAATTTTTGACATACCATTAAAATCCATCTCCTGGAGTCATAGGCGTGCGCAAGGGGGTTGCCAGGTGTGCCTGGGCATACCCTAATCACCCCTTGCACTAGTACCATCCAGTGTATCACCTAGTGTACACAGGTGTGCGGGGCACATGGGCACGAGGCGATCCGATTGGCAGTGCCCAGTACAGTGTGTACAAACAGGACGGAGGAGGCTGCATCTGTCCTATTCCTGCTAAATCTGCGCCGCCTCACACTCTACCTGACTTGCACATGCTGCCATGAAAGGGCTTTTAGTGAAGGTGGCAGATTTAAATGTCACAGCAGCTGTAGATCCTGGCTGCCTGAGCCTAGGAGAGACCAGCCTGGGGCCATGATTGTGTGTAGCAAGCATATTGAATACCCCCTCTCTCTCTCTCTAACCCCCTCTCTTACCCCAACTCTCTCACTCACCCTCTCTCTCTCAGCCTCCTCTCTTTTTCTCTCACTCCCCTCTTATTCACCTCCTCTCTCTCACCCCCCTCTCTTTCTCTCACTCCCCTCTCTTTTTCACCTCCGATCTCTCTCACCTCCTCTCTCTCTCACACCCCTCTCTCCCCTCTCCCTCACCCCTTCTCTCTCTCTTACTCCCCTCTCTTCCCTCTCTTTTTCACCTCCTATCTTTCTCACCCCCTCTTACCCCTCTCTCTCAGCCCCCTCTCTCTCTCTCTCTCACCCCCTCTCTCTCTCCCTATGACCGGTTCTGCTATTAGATGTAAAATGTATTAAAACAATAATTGTAAAATGTATTAAAACAATAAAAAATGTTTTTATAAATTTCAAAAAGTTTGTTGCTTTAACAAGTATTTAGCAGAATCCTGCTGTCAATTGGATGCTCTTAGAAACAATTAGACTGAGCTCTGTAATAAATGTTCTCTAATAGGGTTTGCCTGCTAAATATGATGATCTTCAAGACTTAAGGTTAAAAAATTCCTCTCTGTACAGAGCCTTAGCATTTGTTAATATACACTGCAATGTGCGTTATATGATTTTTTTTTTTTTCAAATATTTTATTTTAGAAAAGGAACTACAGTTGAGAAACAAGCTGAAACACGTTCCATACAGATATTTGTAACTGAAATTGCATAACACAGATAGGTGAACAATAACATCACATCGAAATACACAGGATGACCCGATATAATCCAATAACCAACCCTAGATTCGGGGAAGGTGTGGGCACCTCCACCCTAAGCCATGAATGACCAGGCCCCACACAACTATGCGAGGAAACCGTATTATATGAGAAAGGAAGAACCGTTCCCAACCGCCGCTCCCTACTTTTTTCTAAGAGAAAGAAAAGGAAAAAGAGAAAGAGAACGGGGTCCCGGACGGGACCACAAACAAATACCACAAGAAGGGATAATGGAGGAAAGAGGACGAGAAAAAGGACAAGGGGGGGGGAAGGGGGGTGAGAGGGCCAGATGGGGAAACTCCCCGCATGGACGAACCCACGGGCACACCCGGAGCAATAATCAACCGCAAATCAGAGACCTGCCCTTGTCGGATAGCACAAAGGCATTCCAGAAACCCCAAATCTGAGTATATCGTTCCCTGCGATGCTGCCTCGTGAGGGTGAGGTCCTCCATCCTGTTTATATCCTCCATCCTGCGCATACAGTCCCCAATAGTCGGTACTCCTGTCGTCTTCCAAAGTACCGGAATGCAAGCCTTCGCGGCACTCAGAACATGAGGGATAATTGATTTTTTGCACTTCGAGATAGGCATAGGGGAAACCTGGAGCAGGAAGAATTCCGGGGTATCCGGGATCTCCCGATCCGACAATTCCCCCAAAAGGGCCCGGACATCCCGCCAAAAGGGGCGTATTCGAGGACAGGACCAAAAGACATGGAGCATGGTGCCTACTTCACCCTGGCACCGCCAGCAGAGGTTCGACGTGCCGGGGTAGAATTTGCCCAAAAGAGAGGGGACCCGATACCACCGGGTGAGAATTTTATAATTTAACTCCTGCAATTTCGCGCAGGTCGGAGTCTTCAAAGCCAGGGTATACACCTTGAGGCGCTGCGCCGGAGTAAGGTGCAGCCGTAGATCCCGTTCCCACTTGACCAGCCCCGGCAGGACATAGTCTTCCCCCGGGGAGATCAGCAGGCTGTACGATTTAGACAGCGTGCCCGGTAGGTTCCCGCTCCCCACGCAGTATTCCTCAAACAGAGTGAGATCTCTGGAGAAAGAAGATGGATCCGGCAGGGAGCGAAGGTAGTGGTGTACTTGGGCTGCATGCCAGAACCCCAGCACAAAGGGGCCGTTAGGCGACATCAGCTCCTCTATCGTTGGCCACCGAGACCCCCTGAGGAAGTGAGTGGCTTGGGAAACGCCCCGGGACATCAGTCCGCGAAATGCCGCTTCCTTCAGCCCCGGGGAGAACTCCGGGTTCCCCAGAACCGGGTAAAGCGGGGACGTCTGTGTGGAAATGGAGGGGTGGGATAAAGCGCGACGAACTGTCGCAAGCGTCACGCCTATCGTCGGGTGTTCTCGAAGGTCCCGTGGCAGGTCCCCCCTGATCCATGGCAGACCCTCCAGGGAAGCGACCGACTGCCCCCGCTCCAACTGCACCCACAATTTGCCTTCGCTATGTCTCCTCCAGTCAATCAGCCGGCCTAGGTGGACCGCTAGATGATATTTAGCAACGTCCGGAAGGGCCAGGCCCCCCGAGTGTTTCGGTAAAGTCAGCTGGGCACGAGATAGCCTAGGCCTCCCCTGAGCCCAGATGAATTTCAAAAATACACTGTGGGTTTGAGTAAAAAAAGAGGTCGGGATCCGCACCGGCAAAGCGTGCAGTAGGTACAAGATCTTAGGGAGAATCATCATTTTTATTAAATTGCACCGTCCGAACCAGGAATGAAGACCGACATTCCAGGTCTGGAGCAGGCCACGAATACGGGCCAGGAGGGGAGGGAAATTCAACTCGTATATCTTGGACAAATCCGATGAAATCTGGGTCCCAAGGTATGTCAGGGCACCCCGAGTCCACTTGAAGGGCAGCGTAGAGGACAAGTGCGTCATGAGGGGGGCCGGGACGCCCACCCCCAAAGCCTCGGATTTATGAAAGTTCACCTTCATATTGGAGCACTGGCCGTACAGGTCCAGTTCCCTCATTAGGTTGGGTGCCGAGATCGCCGGGTTCGAAACGGAGAAGAGCATATCGTCGGCGTAGGCCGACACCTTACACTCCAAGTCCCCAATCCGAATGCCCGAGATGTCCGGATTGGCCCGTACTCTGCCCAAGAGCGGCTCTAGAGAGAGCGCGAACAACAACGGGGACAGGGGACATCCCTGCCGGGTGCCATTTGAAATGTGAAAAGGGCTAGAAAGTATCCCGTTGCACTTTACTTGGGCCGATGGGCAGGAGTAAATGTGCCCTATCCAAGACATCAACTTGTCACCGAAGCCCATTGCCCTCAATGTGGAAAGCATGAACCGCCAGTTGACGCGGTCAAATGCTTTCTCCGCGTCCGTATTAAGTAGAACGCAGGGTGTGCCTGACGTCCGGGCTGCGTGGATAAGGCTCAGGACCTTGGAGGTGTTGTCCCTCGCCTCCCGAGAGGGAATAAAGCCCACTTGATCCAAATGGACCAAATGCGGCATATGTTGGCTGAGGCGATTGGCCAGAATTTTTGTAAACACCTTCAGATCCACATTCAGCAGGGAAATGGGCCTGTAGCTGCCACAGCAAGAGGGGTCCTTTCCGTCCTTGGGCAAAACTGAAATATGAGCTCTAAGCGTGTCGGGGGGGAAGGACGACTCCCCTCTGCCCAGCGAATTGAGCCAAGTCACCCAGTGAGGCCCAAGTACTTCCATGTAAGTGGAGTAGTAAGGCAGGGTAAAGCCATCAGGACCCGGGGCCTTCCCAGCCTGCAACGCGCCCACCGCCGCCTGAAGCTCCAGCAAAGTAATAGGGGCCTCCAGCTCCTCTCTGGCCTCAGCCCCCAGGGACGGGAGGTCCACCGAGGCCAGGTAGTCCTCCACAACGGGCGAGGCTCCCCCACGGTCCGGGAGGTTGTACAGGGAGGCATAGAAGTTCCGAAATTCGCCCGCGATCTGCTCGGGCAACGTAGCCGCACCCCCCGACGGAGGCTGAATACGGGGTACGTAAGACGCAAGTCTTTGCGCCTTGACCGAGGCTGCCAGCAGCCTCCCGCATTTGTTCCCCTCCATGTAAAAGGCATGGCGTGCCCTCTGGAGATCCGCCTTGGCCCTGGAAAACATAAGGTCCTGTGCCTGACGACGTAGTACAAATAGTTCCTGTTCCTCCGTCCTGTCTAGACGTTGCTTATGGGAGGTTTCCAATTTGTGGATCGCCTCCAAGAGGCGCTGCAACTGTAGCGATCTCTGCTTCTTGAGCCGAGCCCCATGCTTCATAAGCACCCCGCGAATGACCGCTTTATGGGCCTCCCATATAATCCCCCTGTCGCAGTCTTCCGCTGTGTTGGTGCGAAAGAACTCAGTAAGTTCCTTCAGGACGTCCGTCCGGACTTCCTCGTTGTTGAGGAGGGAGTCACTTAGACGCCAGAAGCGCGTCCTACCCCGTGTCCCTTCAGACAGTTTATATACAAGTGAGATTGGCGCGTGGTCGGAGAAGGTCATCGTGTCGATCGTGGAGTTTAGCACCGCGTGAAGCTGTCCATGCGGGATCAGGAAATAGTCGATTCTGGAGTACAGCCTGCGGGGTGGCGAGAAGAAGGAGTAGTCCCGCTCCCCACTGTGCTGCATCCTCCATACGTCGACAAGTTGCGAATCATGAAGAGCACGAAGAATCCGCTTCCGGGCAGCGTGGGACACCGAAGAGCTGCCGGAGGAGGTATCCAACCCCGGGGACAGCGGGACGTTGAAGTCGCCGCCCAAGATCAACTGTCCCATCTGGAAGGAGGCCAGTCGTTTGAGGACCCAGGCGATGAACACGTCCTGTCCGTCGTTCGGTGCATAGACGCTCGCGAGCGTCACCACAGTCTCCCCAACAGTACCTCGCAAGAACACGTAGCGACCATTGGGGTCCAGCAGGGAGTCCTGGCAGGTCCAGGGCACCCTGGCAGCCACAAGAATGGACACCCCCCTCGACTTGGCAGCCGCATGCGTGGAGTGATATGAATTAGGGTAGAATCTATTAGTCAGTCTCTGAATACGGTCTGTACGAAAGTGCGTCTCCTGGAGAAACGCGATATCAGCCCGCCGGCGATGCAGGTCGTTCAGAAGGACCTTGCGCTTCTCCGGGACATTGAGCCCCTTGGCATTAAGGGAGACCACAGTGAGCTCGTCCATGGCAAGGGGAAAGAGAAAGAGGGAACAACACCAAGGGAGCGGGGGGGGGGTCAGGGAGGAGATGGGTCTGACAATAGGAAAAGACAACGAGAGACAGACAGATAAGAGAAAGAGAGGAAACGAAAGAGAGAGGGGTCGGGGAAAGTACCACCCCCCTCTAGCTAAAGGCAGCTAAGCCACCAGGCACTCAGAGACCCGTAGGGGTACACAAGTGCAGGCCTATGTGGGGAAGTGGGTAGATCAGGCACGGTTCGAACCGCTGTCTCCGGCCCCCACCCAGCCCATTACCAGGAGATGGCAGCGTAGAGAGGGAGACAGAGGCAGTAAAACAGTCAAGGGGGCCGTCATGGAGGCCTCTGATAAGCAGCACATGGAGAGACCCCGGAGACCGCCCCGAGACAAGGCATCCCAGAGGGCCGCTCCAGGACCACAGACATTCAAAACGGTAGCAAAAAACCAAAACTTAAATGTAAACTCTAAATTGCAATATAAGGAACAGCAACAATAGCATCCCCCCTCCCCCCCCCCACAATCCACAGACACGTAAAGACCCAGCGTCCACCAAAGTCCACCATCCCCCCCCCGCCCCCCCCACACACCCCACCCCGCCTAGCCGAGTAAAGCATACGTCCACAGTCCCCCCACAACCAGGAACCCTGAGTAACACTGCGCAGCCCGCGGCCGCCGCGCGGACCCCGGACCCCATCCCAGCACCCAGCTCCCCCACCCGCCGCCCCCCCCCCGTCCATCAGAGACATTATCCATCGCAGGTGAAGGGGTCCCGGGATCCCACGGGAACCCCCCCCCCACAGAGGTCTTCAGCCCAGGGTCACGAGGCGGCGGGAGGGCCAGAGCAGGCAGTGGTAGAACAGTCCAGATGAGGGGGATGGGATACCCCCAGGCTCCCGCTACAACTGGTTCGCGGAGCGCACCACACGCCACAGGGCTCCGGCAGTTCATGGCAGGGGAGGCCATCCTGAGGCGGTGGGGTCAGTGTGGGCGCTCGGGCAAAAAACGCCTCGTGGATAAACCGAAGAGGGGGGCGGGTAAACAGCACCAGTGGGGCAGTGGGAAGTCAATGCAGGTCGGGCACCAGCAGCGCGTGAAAGGGATGGAGGGGGCAGGGGCCAAACCGGGGGGGGGATAAGTACTCACACAGCTCACAGTTCCGTAGTGGAAGAAGCTCAGTCCTCCCTGGGAGCCTCCGAGGCACTCGAGCGCTGCCGCTGTCGCTGTGGTCGAGGAGGAAGTGGTGCATCACCGCCAGCGGGGCTCCTGCCCCGGCGATCCGACGGGCGCGGGAGGAGTACCAGCCAGTCCGGGACCTGCACCGGCTGCACCCCCAGGAAGGCAAAGAGGGCTGGTAAGTCCGAGGGGGAACGTAAGGTGAATGAGGTGTTAGACTTCCGGACAGTCAGGGCTAGCGGGTATCCCCATCGGTAGGTGGCTCCCTCCCTGCGAGTCAGGTCCAGGACAGGGCGAAGCAGCGCCCTCCGGTACAATGTGGCCCTCGAGAGGTCCGGGAGGATCCGGATCTGTGCTCCATCAAAGTCCACTGTGCGCGCCTCCCAGGCCTTCCGTATCACCAGCTCCCGGTGCGAATAACGGTGGAAACGGCACACAACGTCCCGTGGGCGTTCCGGATCCGGTGACCGGGGGCCCAGGGCCTGGTGGATTCGATCGAACTCCAGGTTTGGGGGGAGAGAGTCGCCCAACAGAATGCCAAGGATCGCCGTCACGGATGCCGCCAAGTCCTCCAGTCCTGTAGCTTCAGGAATCCCTTTAAGGCGGACATTGTTCCGCCGACTGCGGTCCTCCATGTCCTCCATGTGAAGTTGCATGGCCATAGCAGTGTCCCTGTGTGCTGCCTGGGTCCGCTCCACAGCCAGAAGGCGAGCGTCCATAGCGGACAACGCCGCTTCTCCGGAGGACACCCTGTCCGCCACCTGTTGCACCTCCTTCCGCACTTGTTGCACCTCCCGCCGGTGCGCGGCCTCCAGGCGGCCGACAATAGATTCAATGTCCCGCGTGCTAGGCAGGGAACGTAAAATAGTCCGCAATTCCTCGTCCATGCCCAGCGATGGAACCATGCCGGTCGGCAACGGGCGGAAGGCTGCAGGAGTGGTCAGAGCTGTGTCTGCTGAGGACGCGGGGGAGGCCGCCATGTCGTTCCCGCCAGATGGCCCAGGGCTCTCCACCGCCGCCATATTGCCCACGGGAGAAGAGGGTTGGGAAGCCACAAAAAAGCGCTGTATCTCCCCCGAGGGACGCGACTTCGTCGATGTCCCGGCTCCTCCAGAGGTCCCCTTGGTTTTCCTCTTCTTGGACGTCCGCATATCTCACTGCCAAGGCTGAATTTAGTCGGGCTGGGGAGGAAAGGCACGGAGCTCAGCAGAAAGACGTCCTCAGCCGGCCATGTCCAGACCACGCCCGCGTTATATGATTTTTACACTGTATTTTTTACCGAAATCAGCAATTGTCCCATATCTGCCTGTAAGTCTTTTGCCTGTAAGTCGTCTGCCTGTAAGAACAAAACAGGTGAAAAGTTAAATTTGCATGCAGTACTTTAAATTTTGCCTGGTTTAAAAAGCAATTTTTTTCCTTAAAAAATTTTAGTGAACATTTTCAATTACAGTTCTGCAGTGACACTGTGAATGCAAAGTAGAGCATGAAGTTTACCTGAAAAATATATATTTCAAGAAGAAGCATCTTAAAAGTACAAACAATTGCAGAATATAAAACACCTACTATAAGGAGAGGGAAATTAGCTGATGGAAACAGAATCATTCCCCTGAGGATTTCCCAGTCTCATGGTGGCTAGACTGCCTCTCTCACATAGAGATGGTCTAACTGGGCTGCAGGAAGGTAATGATCTGGGATGGGGAGGGGGAGGGGGGGGGCAAGCAAGTGATGCTATGTTTGGTCAACATCAACTGAGAAAGGCCAATCTGCGGAGTCATATTATTACTGTTAAAAGAGCTAAAAGGTCTGTGCAACAAGTATGTAGCAAATTGTACATTCTTTGCAAAAAGTGTTGCAAAACTTTCATGAAGACCCCTAAGCTCCCTTTAGGCCTCTTTCACACGGCCGCTCCGTATGTCCACAAATCATCCTATTTTTTTGCGGATGATTTGCGGACATAATGTAAGTCTATGGCATTGCGGATGTCAGCGGATGACCATCCGCAGACATTCGATTTTCTTCCTTTCAGTTCTGTTCCGTTTTTTGGAACGGAACAGAACCCTATTTTTTCATCCGTTCAAAAAACAGAAAGGAAGGAAAATCGGATGTCAGCGGTGTCATCCGCTGACATCCGCAATGCCCATAGACTT
Source organism: Pelophylax lessonae (assembly GCF_965119305.1). NCBI lineage: Eukaryota > Metazoa > Chordata > Amphibia > Anura > Ranidae > Pelophylax > Pelophylax lessonae. The sequence goes on from NC_138770.1 coordinate 180,359,559, forward strand.
ACATTATGTCCGTATATCATCCGCAAACGGATGGGATGATATGCGGACATACGGAGCGGATGACACAAGTGTCATCCGCTACGTGAAAAAAAAAAAAAAAGTCCCGCAGCGGAGGCCTTAGTTCCAGTTTGTGATTGCTGAATACAGAAGTACTAGCTGAAACTTTAACAAGTACTTAGCAGAATTACACAGACATGCAGGTGCTATTAGAGGCAGCTAGACTGAGCTCTGCAGATGCTTTACAATTGTTTAGTAAATGCCTCATGGGGTCTATATAGCTAGAATAGAATTTTTATATTATTTTCATACCAGTAAAATCCATCCCCTGGTGTACAGTACAGGACACAGGTTTCTTTAAATTCTTACAACTTGGTTAAATGTAGCTGTCTTAAGGTGATTGGACACTGGCAAAAAAGCTGCTTGGTCATCTCCCATATATCCCCTCACACTCAAGCTAGCCTCAGGTTTGTAGCAAGCAAAAGGGAGATCATCAGAACAGAAGGATGGTCTTGTACCGCACTCCAAGAAGCTAATTTTACTGGTAAGTAAAAAACATTTTCCTGAGCATACAATACAGAATACAGGCTTCTTTAAATCCTTACAACTTGGATGGCCAAAAGTAGTCCAACCGAGGGGTGGGAAACACAGCAACACTTTTACAGCTTTTACTGGGGTTGTTGAGGTTCGCTGGTAAAAAAAACTGTCCAGTTTGTTGTTGAATCTTGGACAGCAAGAGATCCACATTTAGTGTTTGTCACTTGTGGCAATGAGCTTGACAGACCCTCATATGAAGGGTCCATTCCCCTGGATCCAGACACTGATTACTGATAAATTCCACCTGACAATTTTCCATGCCAAGTATGTGAAGGGTGGACAGTACCAGAATGTAAAGTTTTGTCCAAGAGAGGATCAAATCTGCTTCCTTTTGAGGAACAAAGATCCTGGTGCCTCCTGGATGACTGATGTAGGCCACGGTTGATAAATTGGAGTCCAACATCAAGCAACAACTGAATCACCCTGTTTCTGAATGTTGATGGGAGGGTGAGCTTCCTCTCACCCCCATGTTCCCGGCACTGAGAGGATGTCCACCACTGCATCCCAGCCTGACAGGCTTGCAATCATTGTAAGAACTGTGACAGGAGTCACTTTGGGAATGGGGGTTGTGGACCCCAAATTCCTTTAAAGAGGTTGGGAGGCACTATGTCCAGCCTTGAGTGGCTTTCTTATGTTTAAGTCCCCCTACATCTGTTATGGATGCAGGGTGACCAGGAGGGTGGTGAACACTGACACTATGGTTTGGACTACTACAAATGGGACAGTCATATTCAAGAATAATGTCTCCCTTGTAATATGAAGATTTTTGTTCCCATTTGCCATGAGCTCTCTGAACAGGAAGTCAACTCCTAATATGGTCATTACAGGAAGTTCTGAGGAGACGGGCTGTCTAAGGTGGCTCCCCATTCACCTTTTGTCAGGTGTGCAAATGACCTCACCTGTTGTCTGCTAAGGGAGGTATTGACACTCAGAGTAATGTGTATTGAGGGCTCGTTTGGGAACCTTTGTTCTGTGTCTGACTATAGTTTACATTGATTGCCCCCTGGGGCTTCTGTCTCCTTGCATTGGTCAAAGCTATCTGACCAATCCCTGTTGACTCATTTTCAAGTCCTCATTTGCATAGCAGCCCTCCTAGTCAAGCTATCTGACCAATCACTACTGACTCATTTTCCAGCCCTCATTTGCATGTCTGGAGAGGACCTTATGGGGGACTGCAGGTACTGTGCAATTGACCAATGGGAAAGCAGTTGTTGGGGGAAGGATGTTCCAAATTCTGTATAAAAGTGTGCTGTGTTCTTCCAATAAATGTTGATGTTGTTCCTGTGTTACCTCAACTCGGAGCTTTGTCTCGTTTTTGGAGGGGGATTTATTATACAGAAAACCGTTCGATTGTTTGGGGCTCTCTTTGGATGACTATTCGTATACTGGTGTGCTACAGGGATAATTCGTACAAGCTGCAAAGGTGGTACATCCACTAAATGGCGGTTTCCTTCCTTTTTACGCTGAGGTTCGTAACAATTGGTGGCAAGCGGCGGGATCGTTCTCACAACCAGAAGGACAGCTACAGGAGGCACCATTCCGTGGATTTACAAGTTGGGGGCAAAGCATGTCTCAGTACAGCGACCCTTAAAGCAACAGGATGGAACCAGCAGTGGAGTACAGATACTCTCTGAGAGAATCTGACCGTATGGTGTGGTTACGGCTGAACTTCTTCGGACCCAATCCACTGGAGAGATCCAAGCGGTTCGTGAAGAACTTAGTGTTCGGGACTCTGCTAGACAGGGCAGAGAGAGAAGGCCAGCTGGCACGTTGGGAGGAACTCCAGCGGCAGGTACAGTTAAGGGAAGAGGAGAACCCAGTCTCCATTCCCCAGCGGCAGCCTGATTTATTGGGAATTGGGAGCCCAGTCTCCATTCTCCAGCGGCAGGCTGTTACAGGGGGCAGAGACAGTCGGTCCTGTCGCCCAGCAGCAGATTGATTTGTTGGGAATTGGGAGCCCAGTCTCCATCCCACAGCAGCAGAGTGTCCTGCAGGAAACAGAGAGCCTAGTCTCCTTTCCCCAGCAACAGGACACTGTATTGGGAGCAGAGACAGTCGGTCTCCCTCCCCAGGGGCTGGAAGTATATTTGGGAGAGGAGCTTGTTACCCCCTCTCCCCATGGACAGTTTGATTTGTTGGGAATTGGGAGCCCAGTCTCCATCCCACAGCAGCCGAGTGAAGTGCAGGGAATTGGGAGCCCAGTCTCCATTCCCCAGCGGCAGGCTGAGTTACAGGGGGCAGACACAGTTGGTCCTGTCCCCCAGCGGAAGATTGAGCTATTGGGAATTGGGAGCTCAGTCTCCATCCCACAGCAGCAGCTTAACTTACCAGGGGGAGACAGTAAGCCCCCCAACAGTGCAGATGGGACCGTGGTCTCTGCACTCACAGCACAGGGGGTAGGGACAGTCGGTCCTGACCCCCAGCAACAGGGCTGTTTAGCCAAAGGGAAGACAGTCCGTCTTCCCCCACAGCAGCATGATGGTGTATCTAAAGGGGAGACAGGCGGTCTCCCCCTCCAACAACTCGTCTCCAAACAGGCTACTTCTGTGGTAGCGCTGGCACCAGGGCAGAGTACCGCTGGTCTCTGCCCACTCAGCAACCCACCAAGGCAGTCTACCAGCCCCCCACACAGCCAAGGTGAGGCACCTGGACATGGACAAATTTCTCTTCTACCCAGATGTGGTAACCAGTTATTTTGGGTAGGCTGTACTGCTGTTTCTGTTTTGTGGGTGGGCTGCTGGACTAACAAGGGCACTGACCGGCAGAAGGTCAGATACCCTGTTAGTCTGTTTGGAAAAGGGGAGAAATGTGACAGGAGTTACTTTGGGCATGGGGGTTGTGGACCCCAAATTCCTTTAAAGAGGTTGGGAGGCACTATGTCCAGCCTTGTGTGGCTTTCTTATGTTTAAGTCACCCTGCATCTGTTATGGATGCAGGGTGACCAGGAGGGTGGTGAACACTGACACTATGGTTTGGACTACTACAAATGGGACAGTCATATTCAAGAATAATGTCTCCCTTGTAATATGAAGATTTTTATTCCCATTTGCCATGAGCTCTCTGAACAGGAAGTCAACTCCTAATATGGTCATTACAGGAAGTTCTGAGGAGACGGGCTGTCTAAGGTGGCTCCCCATTCACCTTTTGTCAGGTGTGCTAATGACCTCACCTGTTGTCTGCTAAGGGAGGTATTGACACTCAGAGTAATGTGTATTGAGGGCTCGTTAGGGAACCATTGTTCTGTGTCTGACTATAGTTTACATTGATTGCCCACTGGGGCTTCTGTCTCCTTGCATTGGTCAAAGCTATCTGACCAATCCCTGTTGACTCATTTTCAAGTCCTCATTTGCATAGCAGCCCTCCTGGTCAAGCTATCTGACCAATCACTACTGACTCATTTTCGAGCCCTCATTTGCATGTCTGGAGAGGACCTTATGGGGGACTGCAGGTACTGTGCAATTGACCAATGGGAAAGCGGTTGTTGGGGGAAGGATGTTCCAAATTCTGTATAAAAGTGTGCTGTGTTCTTCCAATAAATGTTGATGTTGTTCCTGTGTTACCCTCAACTCGGAGCTTTGTCTCCTTTTTGGAGGGGGATTTATTATACAGAAAACCGTTCGATTGTTTGGGGCTCTCTTTGGAGGACTATTCGTATGCTGGTGTGCTACAGGGATAATTCGTACAAGCTGCAAAGGTGGTACATCCACTAAACGGCGGTTTCCTTCCTTTTTACGCTGAGGTTCGTAATAAGAACCTTCCATAATTAAAGAGTAAAAGGCTTCCTCCCTTTACTACAGTGCTGAATTGAAAAATCCATCACCCCCAGCCCCGGGGGTCGGAAGCAATAAAACAGTCTAAGGACTGAATGTGCTTGCTCCACATTGCAATGTTGTAGAGTAAAATTGGACAAATGTTACAGCCTAGAAGGGAACAACCTTAAGACCAAAAACCCTGCAGGAACTGACCAAGGGCCTCTTCTGGGCCCAGAGGATCTGAGCATGAAAGACCTTCTTTGTCCTGGGCAGAAAGACCATGGATAGGGCCTTCTCTAGGTGCAAGTAGGTCCAGCTGTGACAGATTGAGTATTCATCGTAAATCTTGCAGAGTTTGCACCTCCTGACAGACATAGTCCATCAGAGACAGGGAAGACTGATCCTTTAGCAGAAAATCATCCAGGTACCCCACAGCATTGATCCCTCGAGCACAGAGCAGAGTTAGTACCATGGCAAGCACCTTGGTGAAAACCCAAGTGATCGGAGACAGATCAAAATTGACAAATTGTTTACTGTTTATTCACCACAATCCACAGATAGTGTTGGTGTTGTGGAAAAATGGGAATGTGCAGGTAGGCAACTTCTGAGATCAGAAAATCTCCCTCTAATAAAATAAGAAAGAAAGAAAGAAAGAAAGAAAGAAAGAAAGAAAGAAAGAAAGAAAGAAAGAAAGAAAGAAAGAAAGAAAGAAAGAAAGAAAGAAAGAAAGAAAGAAAGAAAGAAAGAAAGAAAGAAAGAAAGAAAGAAAGAAAGAAAGAAAGAAAGAAAGAAAGAAAGAAAGAAAGAAAGAAAGAAAGAAAGAAAGAAAGAAAGAAAGAAAGAAAGAAAGAAAGAAAATCTCCCTGGACCTGGCATTCTTCATGTGAAACTTTCGTACCTACAGAAACAGGTTGAGAACTTTCAAGTCAAGAATGGGCTAGACTTCCCTACTGGTCTTTGGAACTGTAAAGAGCTTCAAGTACAAAATGTCCAATTATCTGAAGGTAGCTGCAAGCAGCTGCAATTATCTGAAGATAGTTGTAAGGATTTAAAGAAACCCACGTTCTGTACTGAATGATCAGGATCAGTCATCTTCTAGGGAGACAGGTATAGCAGTTTTAGTTACACGATCCTCTGCTGCCGCAGGTTCCTCCACGCTGCTAGACTGGTTCCGCAGCCTCCTCTCCCCTGCACTCTGGTGGTTGGATGCCTCTGACATCATCAAGAACAATCATGAATGTGAGGATGCTCAGGAACAGTCCACTGCCATAGCAAAATGAAGTGCCATCTACCAGTGGAGCAAAGAATCAGATAAGTAAAAGTGCTTTTCTATCCCCTAGACCAGTGATGGAAAACCTTTGGCACCCCAGATGTTTTGGAACCACAATTACCACGATTCTCAACTACACTGCAGAGTGCAAAAGCATGGGAAATGTAGTTTCAAAACATCTGGGGTGCCAAGGTTTGCCATCACTGCCCTAGACAGAAAGTCATCTGCCTGTAAGAAGAAAGCAGGTGAAAGCTAAAGTAAATATAACATTTTCACCTGCAATTCTTCATGTTTATTTACCGTGAACATTATCAAGAAAGAAAGAAAGAAAGAAAATATAGTCAACACCTACATTCTCTAAAAAGTGTTGAGAAGCTTTCTTGAAGCCCCCTAAGCTCTCTTTAGTTTCAGCTCAGGGATGTTAAAAACAGAAATGTAGCTTTAACAAATATTTAGCATCATTTCACAGTCATTTAGATGCTCTTAGAGACAGCTAGACTGAGTTCTGTAGATGCTTTCTAAATATTTAGTAAAGGCCGGTTCACACAATGCCTGCACATGAATTGCACAGGAACGCACTGTGAGTTCCTGTGCAATTCAGACCACATGCCAAATGCACTTCATTTGCAATGGGTGCCATTAGAAAGTTAATGATACACAAATGTTGGTCGTAAACACAGTGCTTTTACCTGCACTGGATTTCATGGTACTTTTGTACAATGTGATCTGGTTACAGTGCGTTTAAAAAGTAGCGCATGCACTACTTTGGTGCTGTATGGTGCGGTTTTAGCCCATTCAAAATGAATGGGCTGAAATCGCACAGAACTGCATGGGAATCACACACGAACACACAGCACATTCCTGTACGATATATGTGCGGGCATGGTGCTTCTCGATGGGGTCTAAATAACTGCTAAATATGCTGATCTTACAGCCTTAGAGTTTGTTAATATGCATTGTAATGTGTGTTGTACGGTCTTTACAATGTATATTTTAGATTACCGTATCCAGCAACTGTTCCTTGTCTTCCTGTAAGAACAAAAAGTTATATCAACATCTTTGGTATATCAGTATTTTCAGATATTAAAAGGTCCTCACAGTGCCAAGTAGTAAATTCCATTTAACATACCATTTTTATTATTCTTAAATAAACGCCAGCTCACAGCCTATATATGATTGTGCACTCTAAATGGAAGAGAAAAAAAGAGTTTACACATTTAATTATTTTAAGCATCACCCCTTTTTATCTTAATAAATAACTAGAAAATACAGTGCCTTGAAAAAAATATTCATACCCCCTTGAAATTTTCCACATTTTCTCATGTTACAACCAAAAATGTAAATGTATTTTATTGGGATTTTATGTGATAGACCAACACAAAGTGGCACATAATTGTGAAGTGGAAGGAAAATGATAAATAGTTTCAAAGTTTTTTCAAATATATATCTGAAAAGTGTGGCGTGCATTTGCATTTAGTACCAGTTTTGCACATCCAGAGAGTGACATTTTTGTCCATCTTCTCTGCAAAATACCTCAAGCTCTGTCAAAAGTCTTCACAGATTCTCAATTGGATTTAGGTCTGGACTTTGACTGGGCCATTCTAACACATGAAAATGCTTTGATCCAAACCATTCCATTGTAGCTCTAGCTGTATGTTTAGGGTCGTTGTCCTGCTGGAAGTTGAACCTCCGCCCCATCTTAAGTCTTTTGCAGACTCTAACAGGTTTTCTTCTAAGATTGCCCTGTATTTGGCTCCATCCATCTTCCCATCAACTCTCACCAGCTTCCCTGTCCCTGCTGAAGAAAAGCATTCCGGCAACATAAGGCTGCCACCACCATGTTCCAGTTTTTCACCTCTCCCTCAGTTCCTCTCCATCATTCAGCTAATGTGACCCCAGTGTGGATGGAGAGGGGCAGGGCAGGCGATCAACACCCTTCTTATCAACGCTGATGACATACACAATATAAACCTGTGGCTTTTTGTAACTAAAAAGCAGGCTTGATCCACATGCTGGCTTGTATACATTTTTGGGAAATTTTTAGGCATTTTGCCAAGGCACCCCTGAGGAAACCTCAAGGCGCCCTGGGTGAAATAGGCTGTCATAGAGAGAGGATCATCACTGTACTAATAGATTGCAAGGATATCTGACGTCCACATTTATTCTTTTATATGTGTGTATATACATTATCTCACAAAAATGAGTACACCGCTCGCATTTTTGTAAATATTTTATTATATCTTTTCATGTGACAACACTGAAGAAATGGCACTTTGCTACAATGTAAAGTAGTGAGTGTACAGCTTGTATAACAGTGTAAATTTGCTGTCCCGTCAAAATAACTCAACACACAGCAATTAATGTCTATACCGCTGGAAACAAAAGTGAGTACACCCCTAAGTGAAAAAGTCCAAATTGGGCCAATTAGCCATTTTCCCTCCCCGGTGTCATGTTGCTCGTTAGTGTTACAAGGTCCCAGGTGTGAATGGGGAGCAGGTGTGTTAAGTTTGGTGTTATCACTTTCACTCTCTCATACTGGTCACTGGAAGTTCCACATGGCACCTCATGGCAAAGAACTCTGAGGATCTGAAAAAAAGAATTATTGCTCTACATAAAGATGGCCTAGGCTTAAAGAAGATTGAAAAGACCCAAAAACTGAGCTGCAGCATGGCCAAGACCATATGTAGTTTAACAGGAAAGGTTCTACTTAGAACAGGCCTCGCCATGATCGACCAAAGAAATTGAGTGCACGTGCTCAGCATCATATCTAGAGGTTGTCTTTGGGAAATAGATGTATGAGTGCTGCCAGCATTGCTGCAGAGGTTGAAGGGGTGGGGGGTCAGACTGTCAGTGCTCAGACCATACGCCGCACACTGCATCAAATTGGTCTGCGTGGCTGTCATTCCAGAAGGAAGCCTCTTCTAAAGATGATGCACAAGAAAGCCGGCAAATAGTTTGCTGAAGACAAGCAGACTAAGGACATGGATTACTGGAAATATGTCCAGTGGTCTGATGAGACCAAGATAAATTTATTTGGTTCAGGTGGTGTCAAGCGTGTGTGGCGGCAACTAGGTGAGGAGTACAAAGACAAGTGTGTCTTGCCTACAGTCAAGCGTGGTGGTGGGAGTGTCATGGTCTGGGGCTGCATGAGTGCTGCCGGCATTGGAGAGCTACAGTACATTGAGGGAACCATGAATGCCAACATGTACTGTGACATACTGAAGCAGAGCATGATCACCTCCCTTCAGAGACTGGGCCGCAGGGCAGAATTCCAACATGATAAGGACCCCAAACACACCTCCAAGATAACCACTGCCTTGCTAAAGAAGCTGAGGGTAAAGGTGATGGACTGGCCAAGCATGTCTCCAGACCTAAACCCTTTTGAGCATCTGTGGGGCATCCTCAAACGGAAGGTGGAGGAGTGCAAGGTTTCTAACATCCACCAGCTCAGTGATGTCATCATGGAGGAGTGGAAGAGGACCCCAGTGGCAACCTGTGAAGCTCTGGTGAACTCCATGCCCAAGAGGGTTCAGGCAGTGCTGCAAAATAATAATGGCCACACAAAATATTGACACTTTGGGCCCATTTTGGACATTTTCACTTAGGGGTGTAGTCGCTTTTGTTGCTCGCGGTTTAGACATTAATGGCTGTGTGTTGAGTTATTTTGAGGGGACAGCAAATTTACACTGTTATACAAGCTGTACACTCACTACTTTACATTGTAGCAAATTGTCATTTCTTCTTCAGTGTTGTCACATAAAAAGATATAATAAAATGGTTTAAAAAATGTGAGGGGCGTACTCCGTTTTGTGAGATACTGATATATATATATATATATATATATATATATATATATTTTTTTTTTTTTTCTTCTTCAATACATTCTCATTAAGCTGACTTTGAGTTCTTTATGCTTCTTGTTTCTATTTGATGCTCAATTGGTTTTCATGTTATTGCAACACAGCACAAACAAAAGCACTGGATTTGCACCCCAATGTCATTCCAAAAGTATATATGAATAAATGTAAAGATTTCTAACAATCTTAAAAATGGGCCCATTCATACCTTTTCATTTTAAAAAGCAGGAATTTGCACATGCATTTTAGGCACATTTTCATATCTTTTATATTCATTATTGTGCGTTGAACATGCATTTTAGTGCATTTAAATTCCATTTTAAGTAATAGTACTCCAAATATGAATCTAAAAGATATGTGAATGCATTTAAAATCCTTAAATCAGAACCTTACTCAGCACAAATAAAGACCCACACCAGAAAGGATCGGGCAGCACACCTGTAATGTTGAAGCATCAAGAAAGATTTCTTGAGCACACAAAGAACAAGACACACACACGAAAAGCTCCTAATTGAGGCCATACCCTTGAAAAGTTTACCCCAAGTGCCTATTAAATCTTAATGGATGTTTTTAATGTCACTGGTGTGCAGCCCAATCCTTTCTGTTGTGTGTGCAGTGTGGAGTGGTGGCTGGTTCCTGGGCTCGGGCACCCAGCTGCACCACCACACCAGATGATCACCATGGTATGCCTTGGAGCAGCAGCGCATATCTGGATCATCAAATGATGCTATTCCTTGGGTAAAAGACAGAATACAACTGAGTGTTAAGGCCCGTACACACGTACCGATTGTCGGCCGAAAATGTTCGGCCGCCGAACGATCGGCCGATTTTCGGCTTGTTAGTATGATGCTTCCGACAGCCGACAGTGCACTTTCGGCCGAAAAGAATCTGTCTTGCAAGCATGAAAATTTTTGTATGCCGACACCAGAGCGGCCGATTGTTCGCCAGTCAGTACAGAATTCGGCCGACAGACAGCAGATTTGCAAGACTGGGCATGCTCAGAAAAGAAAAAACACAGGGAAAGTTAACCATTACATGACATCACTTCTGCAGTCGGCTGTAGTCGGCGGACAAAATTCTTGTGCAGTCTTTTGCACTTTTCAACAGACACCGACAGCCCTGGACAAAAGACGGCCGATCGTTCGGCCGACGATCGGTACGTGTATACGGGGCATTATGTACTTGGTTTCAGCTTCACTCTGCTCAATTCTTTTTCCAACCTTCTTTATATAAAAGGAGCCCCTTTGTAAAAACACTTATTACCTTTACATTAAGAAGGGTAAGCTGTGGTTGCATTTGAAAAAGATTTTAGGTTAAAAATAAAACTCACATTGCTCCAGGAGAAGAGAGATTATAGCTATTCAGTGGCTGATTTTGGAGTGAAAGTGAAAGAATAGTTTTTTTATATATGAACTGAAGCTTATCATGAAATGTGCTAAAGTTCAGTTCTGTGAAACTATGATAAAAGCTCAACTCCTACGAAGTCAGTGGTGCATGTAATACAACGTTGTAGACATTTTTTTTTTTGCACCACTTTACTGAGGGGCTAAAATCATAGGCTGCAAATAGCATAGGAGTTTTCTAACAATTTGAAAACTGGTCACCTTTTATACTTCTTCCTAGAATACCCTATTATGGAAATGGAAGGGATGGAATGGAATGGAATGGACGGAAACAGGGGCTCATGTAGCACTGTGCCATTCTTTCCATTTCACCCTATGGAACTGAACACCCACAATGCCCTCTCCAGCCCTCAGCTGCTCATCCCAGCATAGTCAGTGGCATAAAAAGGCTGCTACCTACTTGGTAAGCATCCCCTGCTCTTAGCTGGCCAGTTCCTTCTGGTAGTTGGCCAGCAGTTGCACCTGGCCAAGGAAACCAACTAGCCCCATCAGAGCTAGCACTACCATGGGCATCCGCAGAACTTTTTTCAGGGGGGGGCATAATTTTAAGGTCACCCATGCTCCACCCCTTTTCAACAATGTCATGAAGGGGAGGACCTTAGTCATTATACTTATTTTTAGTATTTATTCTTAAAGGGCAAATGGCAGCATTTGTTTTTTAAGCATTTGTTAACCTAAAAAATATATATATTTATTGATCCTGTTCCCTTAAAGCATGGTATACAGCACAGTGCTTATGTTGTGTAATTTGGCCCTATCACCTAAAATACCTGACTGATCCTGCCTGGCTATGTCCTCCCCTCTGTAAACTGACCACGGTATACCATGGCTGCTGAGCCCTGACACCGTGGTCAGTTTACGTGTCTCCATCATCCGCAGCCCCCCTGTCCTCCCCCCTCTCCCTCCCTGTCTGTCTGCTTCTGTGTCAGTGCCCACCCCTCCCCTCTTGCTGCTGTAGTTTCATTTAATGTTTCATATCCTGTCTACAGTCTGTTTAATAATCCCGTGTGCCCCTGTGTCTGTGTTTTCTAAAAATAAGCTGTTCTTTACAAGTTTTCAGAGAGCCAATCGCTGATCACATGACCCGCTGCCTCTCTCCTCCTCTCCCCCTCCCCTCCCGACTGATGTCAGCAAGGAATCCTTGGCTCCACCCGCGGCAGGCAGCTGGGAAAGGAGAGAGCCGACATCATGAGCGGCGCCCAGCACTATAAAAGCTGGTAAAGAACGGCTTATTTTTTAAAACAAGGACACAGGGGCACACAGGATTATTAAACAGACCAGACGGGATGGTATAAAGTGTCACTTTAAAGGGGAAGTTGGGATTCCAGGGGGGGGGCATTTGCTCCCCCCCCCCTTGCCCCTACTTGCGGATGCCCATGAGCACCACTTACCCAGCATCAGACCACTGTACACTGCAGGGAAAGTATGTTGTATGTTGGAATGCTACAAAGGAGGGTCAATGCCCAAGGCAGCAGCTCAAAGCTTGCAATTCTCACAAGTCCCTCCAGATCTGGATCTCCCTATGTACAATGTGAGAGGAAATCGACAATAAATTACAAACAATACAACAAAAAATACTGTCCAACACTGACAAAAAGACTGTTGCCCCTGCAGGAAGATAAGAACCACACAGGTTCAGACTGAGGGACACAGGATCCAGATCAAAGGAGATATGCAGGGTCCAAACTGAAGAGACACGCTGGGCCCAGACTGAAGTAGATATGCAGCAGTCAGACTCAGTGGAATGTGTAGGGGCCAGACTGAGTAGGACATGCAGGTGTGTCACATACCTGTATGAGGAGCTTGAGATGATGAGGGTGGCCTTTTGAACAATGCCCTTCCCAACACCTCTGGGAGTGGAGACAGGGACTGCTAAGACAGCAGAAGAGCGCAGGTGTCAGGTAGTTGGACCAGCGAGCTTGAACTGAAAAGTAGTGATGTTGGATGATCAGCATGAGTCAGGTCATTAACCAAATTTGGGAACAGTCAGGGGGAGAGGTACCAAATCATGGACAGAGTCCAGGTCAGCTCCTCTTGATCTGGTGGTGAGCATATCCTGCATGGGCTCATGTAATGACATAGTACCATTCTCATAGTTGCCAACATTTGAAAAAAAATTCCAGGGACACTTTGCAGCACAGCTATCAATTACCACACCCACTTCCCTGAAGTTCCGCCCACTCCGCATAATTATTCTGTGCCTATTTGTCATCAGATTACAGGGTCTACTCAATAAAGAGAGAATTACAGGAAACTGAAAAGGGAGGTGCACATATAATGAATTATATCATAAGCAGGGGCGTAACTACAGGGGTTGCAGGGGTTGCAATCGCAACCGGGCCCCATGCTTCAGGGGGCCTGTGCAGCTCCCCTGTACACCTGGATAGGAGGGGCGGCGGGGGCGGCATGTAAAGAAATCACTGTCATCCTTTTTCCTCCTGTAGCTGCAGGAAGAAAATGGAGGAGATTGGTTCCTCTGTATGCTGCCCCCTGTGGGCTCCCCTGTCCCCCCCCCTTACTGTGCTGCCCCCCCTCCACTGTGCTCCCTTCCCTCTCCTGCTGGCTGCTGCAGGGGATGTGTCACAATAGAGAACAAGGAAGGAGTCGGTAAATATGTAATTTACCAGCTCCTTCCTTTTCTGAATGGACAGAGTCATAGTCAGCAACATTGTAAAAAAATAAAATAAAATTATAATAAATAATACAATTAAAATACCAAAAAATAAAAACTACTGACACCAGTGGGTGAACTTCCAGGATCACACAGGTCACACTTGCGACTGGGCCCTGGCTTTCCACCACCGTGGGGCCCCAAGATGGCAGGAAGGGGCCCCACTGCAGAACTTGTAAAAGGGTCCCGCTGCGGGACCGTAATAAAGGGCCCCGCAACGAGATTAAAGGGCCCCAGGATCAGTGGGAAGAGCCCCAAGCTTGAAGAGAAGGGCCCGGCCAGGGGTCCGGGGGGCCCTTCCTGGTTTCTTGCACCGGGGCCCTGAAGGTTCTAGTTACGCCTCTGATCATAAGTAGGGTTGAGCGGACACCTAGATGTCCGTGTTCGACGGGTTCGGCCGAACTTTAAAAAAAAGTCCGGGTCCGTGTCCCGGACTTTTACCGAACTTTTCCCGGACACCGAACCCCATTGAAGTCAATGGGGACCCGAACTTTAAGGCACTAAAATGGCTCTAAAACACCAAAGGAAAGGGCTAGAGTGCTGCAAATGGCAGCAAAACGTAATTAAGAGCATGGCAAGTGCTCTGCAAACAAATGTGGATAGGGAAATAACTTAAAACAACAAAAAAAAACAGAAAAATAAAACAATGTTCTTCTTCATCTCTGAAGGACGAGGCCCATATGGAGTAGGAGGGAGGTTGAGGTGGTGGTGGATGTGGCGGTGACATAGGCGTGCGCACAGGGTGTGCTGGGTGTGCCTGGGCACACCCTAATCACCTAGGGCACATAGCATTGCCAGTGAGGAGATGGGAAAGATCTCCCTGAGACCTGCTCTGCTCTATTTCTCCTTGCCTACAGGTACATGGCCCCGATACATTACTCTCCCTGCTGGCAAACACATGCATGTGTATTTCAACTTTGGGGTGCACACCTTAATGCAATAGGCTGCGCACACCTATGGGCGGTGTAGGTGGAAGCGGCGGTGGAGGAGGACCAGGGCCGGATTAACAGCATCATGGGCTTGGTGCTGAGGATTTTGAAGGGCCTTAAGGGCCGTGCCTTGCCATGCACCCAGAGGAGGAAGGGTGCAGCCATGCATGCCTAATTCAACATGGGATGCTGTCTCTGAAGCCCATAAACACATCCATGCATCGCCAACTGTCCCTCCTTGTCCGGCCTTCACGCTGTGTGGGGAGGTTCTGAGGGTGCTGCCTGGGGAAGCGAGCATAGAAGCCAGACTTCTGTGTTTACAAGTGACAGAAGAGCGGTAACAGTGAATATGGCCAACCCGGGGCCTATATAAAAGGTAGGGGCCTGGAGCTGCAGCTCCAATAGCCCCTACATTAATCTGGCCCTGAGGAGGAGGACGAGGTAGCCAACACTGCTTCTTTTCAAAAATTTTAAATGAGGGTACACCCCAAAAGAGTGAGAAAGAGCAAAAATGGAACAATGGGTGGGTAAGGTCGGTATCCATTGCTATTCTGCATAAGGTACGGAAAAGTCCCGTGGGATCCATGCCTGGTTCATTTTAATGAACGTGAGCTTGTCCACATTGTCTCTGGACAGGCGGCTGCGCTTGTCTGTTATAACGCCCCCAGCCGTGCTAAATACCCGTTCAGATAATACACTGGCTGCAGGGCACGCCAGCACCTCCAAGGCGTAAAGGGCAAGCTCAGGCCATGTGCCCAATTTGGAGACCCAGAAGTTGAAGGGGGCAGACCCGTCATTCACTACATGTAGGCGTGTGCACACATACTGCTCCACCATGTTGGTAAAATGCTGCCTCCTGCTAAGACGTTCCATCTGAGCTGCTGGTGCTGCTGTTTGTTGTGGCGTGCTGACAAAGCTTTTCCACATTTCGGCCATGCTAACCCTGCCTTCTGAGGTGCTGGCGGTGCCCTGGTTGCGTTGGCGACCTCCTCCTCCTCCTCCTCTGCCTTGTGCTTCCACTGTGGCCCCGCTGTCAGATGGGAATGCCAGCAGCATGGCGTCTACCAGCGTGCGCTTGTACTCGCGCATCTTGCGATCGCGCTCCAGTGAGTGAATTAAGGACGGTACGTTGTCCTTGTAACGGGGATCCAGCAGCGTGGCCACCCAGTAATCAGCACAAGTTAGAATGTGGGCAACTCGGCGGTCGTTGTGGAGACACTGCAGCATGTAATCGCTCATGTGTGCCAGGCTGCCCAGAGGCAACGAAAGGCTGCCCTCTGTGGGAGGTGTATCGTCCGTGTCCTCTGTATCCCCCCAGCCACGCACCAGTGATGGCCATGAGCTGGCCTGGGTGCCACCCTGCTGTGAACATGGTTCCATCTCCTCCTCCAGCTCCTCCTCCTCCTCATCCTCCTCATCCTCCAGAACTGTGCCCCTGCTGGACAATTGCGTCCCTGGCGTTTGCGTGTGCAGGAACCCACCCTCGGAGCCCCTTGCGAATGACTGCCCTGAAAGCCTTGGAAATGTTACCTCTTCATCCTCCTCCTCCTCCTCATCCTGTGCCACATCCTCTTCCATCATCGCCCGAATTGTTTTTTCAAGGAGGCATAGAAGTGGGATAGTTAAGCTATCAGCACAGACTATCCCCCAATTTAACTGATCCCCAAAGGTTTTTGATTAAATAGCGGAATAGAAAATATGATCCAAAAAAAGTGTATGTATATCACACGTACACAACCACACTAGGCCCCAATTACTATTGTTTGTACCCCTAAAAGGCTAGATGAGGAGTAGGGGGAGTATGGAACAGGCAGCACCCTCAAACCTTCAGAAGTATGAGATGAACCCCAACAACTTGGAAAGGTGGATCTCTCTCACACGTACCGACACAGACTATCCCGCAATTCAATTGATCCTCAAAGGTTTTTATTGAATAGCGGAATAGGAAATATGATCAAAAAAAGTGTATGTATCTCGCACGTACACAACCACACTAGGCCCCAATTACTATTGTTTGTACCCCTAAAAGGCTAGATGAGGAGTAGGGGGGGTATGGAACAGGCAGCACCCTCAAACCTTCAGAAGTATGAGATGAACCCCAACAACTTGGAAAGGTGGATCTCTCTCACACGTACCGACACAGACTATCCCGCAATTCAATTGATCCTCAAAGGTTTTTATTGAATAGCGGAATAGGAAATATGATCAAAAAAAGTGTATGTATCTCGCACGTACACAACCACACTAGGCCCCAATTACTATTGTTTGTACCCCTAAAAGGCTAGATGAGGAGTAGGGGGAGTATGGAACAGGCAGCACCCTCAAACCTTCAGAAGTATGAGATGAACCCCAACAACTTGGAAAGGTGGATCTCTCTCACACGTACCGACACAGACTATCCCGCAATTCAATTGATCCTCAAAGGTTTTTATTGAATAGCGGAATAGGAAATATGATCAAAAAAAGTGTATGTATCTCGCACGTACACAACCACACTAGGCCCCAATTACTATTGTTTGTACCCCTAAAAGGCTAGATGAGGAGTAGGGGGGGTATGGAACAGGCAGCACCCTCAAACCTTCAGAAGTATGAGATGAACCCCAACAACTTGGAAAGGTGGATCTCTCTCACACGTACCGACACAGACTATCCCGCAATTCAATTGATCCTCAAAGGTTTTTATTGAATAGCGGAATAGGAAATATGATCAAAAAAAGTGTATGTATCTCGCACGTACACAACCACACTAGGCCCCAATTACTATTGTTTGTACCCCTAAAAGGCTAGATGAGGAGTAGGGGGAGTATGGAACAGGCAGCACCCTCAAACCTTCAGAAGTATGAGATGAACCCCAACAACTTGGAAAGGTGGATCTCTCTCACACGTACCAACACAGACTATCCCCCAATTTAACTGATCCCCAAAGGTTTTTGATTAAATAGCGGAATAGAAAATATGATCCCAAAAAAGTGTATGTATATCACACGTACACAACCACACTAGGCCCCAATTACTATTGTTTGTACCCCTAAAAGGCTAGGAGTAGGGGGGAGTATGGAACAGGCAGCACCCTCAAACCTTCAGAAGTATGAGATGAACCCCAACAACTTGGAAAGGTGGATCTCTCTCACACGTACCAACACAGACTATCCCCCAATTTAACTGATCCCCAGAGGTTTTTGATTAAATAGCGGAATAGAAAATATGATCCCAAAAAAGTGTATGTATATCACACGTACACAACCACACTAGGCCCCAATTACTATTGTTTGTACCCCTAAAAGGCTAGGAGTAGGGGGAGTATGGAACAGGCAGCACCCTCAAACCTTCAGAAGTATGAGATGAACCCCAACAACTTGGAAAGGTGGATCTCTCTCACACGTACCAACACAGACTATCCCCCAATTTAACTGATCCCCAAAGGTTTTTGATTAAATAGCGGAATAGAAAATATGATCCCAAAAAAGTGTATGTATATCACACGTACACAACCACACTAGGCCCCAATTACTATTGTTTGTACCCCTAAAAGGCTAGGAGTAGGGGGGAGTATGGAACAGGCAGCACCCTCAAACCTTCAGAAGTATGAGATGAACCCCAACAACTTGGAAAGGTGGATCTCTCTCACACGTACCAACACAGACTATCCCCCAATTTAACTGATCCCCAGAGGTTTTTGATTAAATAGCGGAATAGAAAATATGATCCCAAAAAAGTGTATGTATATCACACGTACACAACCACACTAGGCCCCAATTACTATTGTTTGTACCCCTAAAAGGCTAGGAGTAGGGGGAGTATGGAACAGGCAGCACCCTCAAACCTTCAGAAGTATGAGATGAACCCCAACAACTTGGAAAGGTGGATCTCTCTCACACGTACCAACACAGACTATCCCCCAATTTAACTGATCCCCAAAGGTTTTTGATTAAATAGCGGAATAGAAAATATGATCCCAAAAAAGTGTATGTATATCACACGTACACAACCACACTAGGCCCCAATTACTATTGTTTGTACCCCTAAAAGGCTAGGAGTAGGGGGAGTATGGAACAGGCAGCACCCTCAAACCTTCAGAAGTATGAGATGAACCCCAACAACTTGGAAAGGTGGATCTCTCTCACACGTACCAACACAGACTATCCCCCAATTTAACTGATCCCCAGAGGTTTTTGATTAAATAGCGGAATAGAAAATATGATCCCAAAAAAGTGTATGTATATCACACGTACACAACCACACTAGGCCCCAATTACTATTGTTTGTACCCCTAAAAGGCTAGGAGTAGGGGGAGTATGGAACAGGCAGCACCCTCAAACCTTCAGAAGTATGAGATGAACCCCAACAACTTGGAAAGGTGGATCTCTCTCACACGTACCAACACAGACTATCCCCCAATTTAACTGATCCCCAGAGGTTTTTGATTAAATAGCGGAATAGAAAATATGATCCCAAAAAAGTGTATGTATATCACACGTACACAACCACACTAGGCCCCAATTACTATTGTTTGTACCCCTAAAAGGCTAGGAGTAGGGGGAGTATGGAACAGGCAGCACCCTCAAACCTTCAGAAGTATGAGATGAACCCCAACAACTTGGAAAGGTGGATCTCTCTCACACGTACCAACACAGACTATCCCCCAATTTAACTGATCCCCAGAGGTTTTTGATTAAATAGCGGAATAGAAAATATGATCCCAAAAAAGTGTATGTATATCACACGTACACAACCACACTAGGCCCCAATTACTATTGTTTGTACCCCTAAAAGGCTAGGAGTAGGGGGAGTATGGAACAGGCAGCACCCTCAAACCTTCAGAAGTATGAGATGAACCCCAACAACTTGGAAAGGTGGATCTCTCTCACACGTACCAACACAGACTATCCCCCAATTTAACTGATCCCCAGAGGTTTTTGATTAAATAGCGGAATAGAAAATATGATCCCAAAAAAGTGTATGTATATCACACGTACACAACCACACTAGGCCCCAATTACTATTGTTTGTACCCCTAAAAGGCTAGGAGTAGGGGGAGTATGGAACAGGCAGCACCCTCAAACCTTCAGAAGTATGAGATGAACCCCAACAACTTGGAAAGGTGGATCTCTCTCACACGTACCAACACAGACTATCCCCCAATTTAACTGATCCCCAAAGGTTTTTGATTAAATAGCGGAATAGAAAATATGATCCCAAAAAAGTGTATGTATATCACACGTACACAACCACACTAGGCCCCAATTACTATTGTTTGTACCCCTAAAAGGCTAGATGAGGAGTAGGGGGAGTATGGAACAGGCAGCACCCTCAAACCTTCAGTATGAGATTGTGTTCACTGTACCCCACAAAGATTGAGTTCACTGCACCCCACAATGATTGTGTTCACTGCACCCCACAAAGATTGTGTTCACTGCACCTCACAAAGATTGTGTTCACTGTACCCCCCAAAGATTGTGTTCACTGCACCCCACAAAGATTCTGTTCACTGTACCCCACAAAGATTGTGTTCACTGCACCCCAAAAAGATTGTGTTCACTGCACCCCAAAAAGGATGTTGTTCACTGCACCCCAAAAAGGATGTTGTTCACTCCACCCCAAAAAGATTGTGTTCACTGCACCCCACAAAGATTGTGTTCACTGCACCCCAAAAAGATTGTGTTCACTGCACCCCAAAAATGATTTTGTTCACTGCACCCCAAAAAGGATTTTGTTCACTGCACCCCAAAAAGGATGTTGTTCACTCCACCCCAAAAAGATTGTGTTCACTGCACCCCAAAAAGATTGTGTTCACTGCACCCCACAAAGGATTTTGTTCACTGCACCCCAAAAAGATTGTGTTCACTGCACCCCAAAAAGGATGTTGTTCACTGCACCCCAAAAAGGATTTTGTTCACTGCACCCCAAAAAGATTGTGTTCACTGCACCCCACAAAGGATTTTGTTCACTGCACCCCACAAAGATTGTGTTCACTGCACACCAAAAAGGATTGTGTTCACTGCACCCCAAAAAGATTTTGTTCACTGCACCCCAAAAAGATTGTGTTCACTGCAGCCCAAAAAGATTGTGTTCACTGCAGCCCAAAAAGATTGTGTTCACTGCAGCCCAAAAAGATTGTGTTCACTGCAGCCCAAAAAGATTGTGTTCACTGCAGCCCAAAAAGATTGTGTTCACTGCAGCTCACACACAGAAAAATGGATGTGGATCACTGACACCTGCCTATCTCCAATCCCACACCACACAGCAATATCGATTGTAGTTTGTAGAACACAGTTTCCCTAAAATTCAGCAGACTCTGTCCCTAACAGGATTGAGAAGAGATCGTAGATCAGGATTGAGTGCAGATTCACCCCACCCCCCACACAGCAATATCGATTGTAGTTTGTAGAACACAGTTTCCCTAAAATTCAGCAGACTCTGTCCCTAACAGGATTGAGAAGAGATCGTAGATCAGGATTGAGTGCAGATTCACCCCACCCCCCACACAGCAATATCGATTGTAGTTTGTAGAACACAGTTTCCCTAAAATTCAGCAGACTCTGTCCCTAACAGGATTGAGAAGAGATCGTAGATCAGGATTGAGTGCAGATTCACCCCACCCCCCACACAGCAATATCGATTGTAGTTTGTAGAAGACACTGACCCTATATAATTCAGCAGACTCTATCCCTAAAATGCCTACAACTCGCCCTGCCTAAACACTCCGACCTGTCCCTCAATTCTATCCGGACACAAATGGTTTTTTCCTGCCTATCTTTCCCTAATCAGCAGCCAGCACGTTGATGTGTGCTCTGTCCCTGAATCTAAGCAGCATAATGACGCCGCTGCGGCTGCCTCGAACTTATAAAGACTTGGTCACATGCTTCAGACGGCCAATCACAGCTACTGAGACATTTGCAGGCATGGCTGGGATGGCTTAAGGCACACCAGTTAAACGATTGTTGATTGGCTGTTGAAAGCCCGCCATGAAAAGAGCGCCAAAGCATGCAAAACCCGGAAATAAAACGACCGAACACGGATTTTTACCCGAACATACAGTAAAGTGTCCGTGTCCGTGTTCGGGTACAAAAAATCCAATTATTCGGTACGAACACGAATAATACAGTCCGTGTTCGCTCAACACTAATCATAAGTGACACATGCTCATTGAAAACACTTTGTAATTGTAATTTAAAATGTTTTTTTCAATATATGCTTTTCCAAGTTTTAATTCATACCATTATTTTTGTAAGTGAAGCCTTGCACTCATAAGTCCCGGTTCACACTACCGCGACTTGTCAGGCGACTGGTCAGCCTGACAAGTCGCGGTCCATTCTGTGCTACGGGAACCGTTCTAATAGGAGCGACTCAAGTTGCTCCGACTTAGAAAATAGTTCCTGTACTACTTCGGGGCGACATCGGAGAGACTTGCATTGACTTCCATTATGTGAAGTCCATGCAAGTCGCGCCGAAGTCGCGGTGCACAGCGACTTCACTAGTCGCCCCCGAAGTCGGATCGCCATAGTGTGAACCGACACTAAATCCTATGTTTATTTTTGATGAAGGGTAGTAGGTGCAGAATAAGTTTGCAATGGTCCTTGAAGCCCTTTTGTTTAATTCCAGGAAGTGCATCTGCCTATCTCTTACATTTTCTCCTTTGAATACTTCTACTTGTCAGAGATTGGCCCCCAAACCCATTCAAAATTAACCACTTGCCTACTGTGCACTTAAACACCCTTCCCATCCAGGCCAATTTTCAGCTTTCAGTGCTGTCACACTTTGACTGACAATTGCGCGGTCATGCTACACTGTACCCATATGAAATTTGTATCATTTTTTTCACACAAATAGAGCTTTCTTTTGGTGGTATTTAATCATCTCTGGGTTTTTTATTTTTTACAAAAAAAAAGAATAAAGACAGAAAATTTTGAAAAAAAAAAAAAGTTTTTCTTATTTTCTGCGAGTAAATTTTGAAAATAAATTTTTCTCCTTCACTGATGTGCGCTGATGAGGCGGCACTGATGCGCACTGATAGGCTGCACTGATGGGCACTGATGAGGTGGCACTTATGGGCACTGATGAGGTGGCACTTATGGGCACTGATGAGGAGGTACTAATATGCCGCACTGATGAGCACTGATAGGCGGCATTGATAGGCGGCACTGATAGGCGGCACTGATGGGCACTGAGAGGTGGCACTGCTGGGCACTGAGAGGCGGCACTGATAGGCGGCACTGATGGGCACTGGCGGATGGCACTGATGGGCGGCACTGATGAGCACTGATGGGCAGCACCATCAGTGCCCACACTCAGTGCCCATAGTGCTGCCAGTCAGTGCTCATCAGTGCCTAGATGAGCAGGCACTGATGGGCACTGACTGGCAGCACTATGGGCACTGATTGTGGGCATTGATGGGGGGCACTGAGGCGGGCACTGATGGGGGGGCAATGTGTGTATGTTTTTTTACCTTTAGTAATCAGGGCACTGGTGATCAGTGCCCTGATTACATTGCTGTGTGTCCCCGGCGGCTGACGGCTCCCCCTCCTTCCTCACACTGCAGGCTCTGTGTGAGGAAGGAGCGCCGGCGATGAGAGATGATCTCATATGTTTACATATGAGATCATCTCTCATTGGACTGCTTGATCATGTGGTGAATGGCCGCTGTGATTGGCCATTCACCACGATCTGTGATCGGCCGTGTCCAAGGGACACGGCCGACACAGACTCTCCCCGATGTGCGCTCGCGGGAGCGTGCGGGGAGAGTCTTTCTGGGAGGCCGTTTAAAAACGGCCTCCCGAAAATTCAAGTCCGCGCTGCAGCCGTATATAGGCTGTAGCGCGGATGTCAGGTAGTTAAAGGCTTTCTCACCTTCCACAGAATATGTTCATCCTCTGCAAGGGGCAAGTAATGTCCACTTCTGGGTGACGGTCCTTCTCTGCTTTGCAGCTGACTGTGGCGGCCGGCGCTAGCGAGGCGCTGCTGAGAACGAGTGCCTTTGATTTAAAAATGGCGCCATTATGTAACTGCGCATGCGCCTGCCCGGCCGAGCTTGTGCAAGCTTTCCCAAGCCTGGCAGGCGTCGGAACGGCACATGCGCAGTTGCGATGTCAGCCCGCAACCATTTTTTTTACAGCCACCAGCTGCCCGTAACGGACATTTACGGATAGCCGGGACAAATTAAACTACCCGGGACAGGGTCCTATTTGCCGGGACTGTCCCTGTAAAAATAGGACAGTTGGCAGGTATGCATTCTTCTGTGATTCCAGGGCAGCATGATGACATCTCATTTAGATGGCAGATCCTTGAGGCCCTGGGCTCACAGGAAGCGGGATGAACGATGCTGGGTGTCATCCAGCCTGGAATATGACCAACACTAGATCGCAGTGTGTCTGCAAAAAACAGCACTGGAGAGGAGGTCAGTTTTGCAAAAGGAGCTTAATTTTCGAAATGGTTTTGGTATTTTGCTTTCCAGTTCTTTTAGGCCTCATGCACATGGGGCATATCAATACGTACACTCATGCAAGGGCTGCCTTTGCCCACACAAAATGCATATTTATTCCATGCATCTGCATGCAGCCAGTCCCATTCGTGTCAACTGGGACACAGTGGCTGCATGGACACAGACTAGTCCCGATTTTAAATCTGTGCAGGTGTGAGTGTGTGTCCCAGAATGCGGACAGTGTGCGTTCAGGGACATGCACCCACAACATGTAAACAAGGTCTTAACAAGGCTGGAATGGGGATTTAAGGAATTTGTAAACTCTAAGTTCTTGTTCACATGTGGGCTATAAAGTATCTCACAAAAGTGAGTACACCCCTCACATTTTTGTAAATATTTTATTTTCATGTGACAACACTGAAGAAATAACACTTTGCTACAATGTAAAGTAGTGAATGTACAGCTTGTATAACAGTGTAAATTTGCTGTCCCCTCAAAATAACTCAACACACAGCCATTAATGTCTAAACTGCTGGCAACAAAAGTGAGTACACCCCTAAGTATAAAAGTCCAAATTGGGCCCAATTAGCCATTTTCCCTCCCCGGTGTCATGTGACTTTTTAGTGTTACAAGGTCTGAGGTGTGGATGGAGAGCAGGTGTGTTAAATTTGGTGTTATCACTCTCACTCTATCCTACTGGTCACTGGAAGTTCAACATGACACCTCATGGCAAAGAACTCTCTGAGGATCTGAAAAAAGAATTGTTGCTCTACATAAAGATGTCTTAGGCTATAAAAAGTTTGACAAGACCCTAAAACTGAGCTGCAGCACGGTGGCCAAGACCATACAGCGGTTTAACAGGACAGGTACCACTCAGAACAGGCCTCGCCATGGTCAACCAAAGAAGTTGAGTGCACATGCTCAGCGTCATATCCAGAGCTTGTCTTTAGGAAAAAGACGTATGAGTGCTGCCAGCATTGCTGCAGAGGTTGAAGGGGTGGGGGGGTCAGCCTGTCAGGGCTCAGACCATACCCTGCACACTGCATCAAATTGGTCTGCATGGCCAGAAGGAAGCCTCTTCTAAAGATGATGCACAAGAAAGCTGCAAACAGTTTGCTTAAGACAAGCAGATGAAGGACATGGATTACTGGAACCATGGCCTGTGGTCTGATGAGACCAAGATAAACTTATTTGGTTCAGATGGTGTCAAGCTTGTGTGGCGGCAACCAGTTGAGGAGTACAAAGACAAGTGTGTCTTGCCTACAGTCAAGCATGGTGGTAGGAGTGTCATAGTCTGGGGCTGCATGAGTGCGGCCGGCACTGGGGAGCTACAGTTCATTGAGGGACCATGAAAGCCAACATGTACTGTGACATACTGAAGCAGAGCATGATCCCCTCCCCTCGGAGACTGGGCCGCAGGGCAGTATTCCAACATGATAATGACCCCAAACACACCTCCAAGATGACCACTGCCTTGCTAAAGAAGCTGAGGGTAAAGGTAATGGACTGGCCAAGCATGTCTCCAGACCTAAACCCTATTGAGCACCTGTGGGACATCCTCAAATGGAAAGTAGAGGAGCGCAAAGTCTCTAACATCCACCAGCTCTGTGATGTCGTCATGGAGGAGTGGAAGAGGACTCTAGTGACAACCTGTGAAGCTCTGGTGAACTCCATGCCCAAGAGGGTTAAGGCAAGGCTGGGAAATATTGACACTTGGGCCCAATTTGGACATTTGCACTTAGGGGTGTATTCACTTTTGTTGCCAGCAGTTTAGACCTTAATGGTTGTGTGTTGAGTTATTTTGAAGGGACAGCAAATTTACACTGTTATACAAGCTGTACACTCACTACTTTACATTGTAGCAAAGTGTCATTTCTTCAGTGTTGTCACATGAAAAGATATAATAAAATATTTACAAAAATGTGAGGGGTGTGCTCCCTTTTGTGAGCTACTGTATATATTTTTTGTTTTTTCCTTAAGGTAACGCCTTAAAATCCATACCAGACTCAAACGGTCTGGTGTGCATTTTAGGGAACTCTACACATCTTTTTTTCATTCTAGGATGTGCTACAGTAAAAATGACATTTACAAAAAAAAAAAACCCTTAAGACAGATTAAATTACTGGCAAAGAAAACGTCATTGCCAAAAAAGCGCACCTCTCCAAAGTTCCCCCACAATACATAACAGACCTTGAGTGCCGGTTCACACTGATGCGATGCGGGAAGGCTGCGAATTCGCAGCCTGTTCCCGCATCGCACACGCACCCCAGGCAGTTCACACTGCCATATGCGATCCGCTGGGGGTGTCAATGTAATCGCAGTGCGATCGTGCAGTTCGCACAGGATCGGATCGCACAAGTGTGAACCGCTGTGCGATCCGATCCTGATGCGGCAGCAAAAATGCCTCCTGTGCGTGTTTGCTGCGGGTGCGATGCGAATTTAGCCATAGAAACTGTATGGCTAAACTCGCACCGCACAGCTGATCGCATGTCATGTCGGAGCAGTGCGCTCCGACATTACATGCGAACCCCGCACACGCAGTAGTGTGAACCGGGGCTTAGTGTAAGCAGGACAGATATATCATTTGCTGGCAATTTACTTTTTTTTACCTTTGTGAATGTCAGTGCTAAAAAATCTCTGGAATTAGTATTTATGTTTTTGCATTGCTACATGTCCCCCAGGTAGTGCCTACCCCCATGCTATTTTTGACACCCCTTTGCCTATTTGTCTAGAAAATAGGCATTTTTAATTTGACAGTTTTGGCTCCCTTTGGCTCTAGTGGGGTTCCTGTTCAGCGTGACAACTTGTTCGAAGCTCAGCGAATTCCTGCTGAACTGAACCCAGGGCAGTTTGGCTCATCACTAAACATAATAAAGAAAAAAAAAGTGAAATAAAGGTAATGCAGCCACCTCACCTAAGGACTACTAAAGTGCAATACTATACATTTTTGCTCATAGTTTAGATTTTATTTAAAAGAAAAGTATCTTTTTTGGCCATACTTCTCATGTAGGGAGAATGTCGGTCATAGAAATACACTGTTTTGCTCTCCTGCAACTTTAAGTTCGGCTGACAGCGGGCTATTGTCTGCTATCAGCTGACATAGCAGAGACAGTACAAGTGCTGGAAGGATCCTGACAATATTGTCCTGAGTCACCCAACTGCCTGATTGCCAGCTGGTTGCCCCCTCCCCAGCTCAAACTCTGGAGGAGCAGAGCAGAGAGCAGTGCCTGACAGTCACTTCTCTCTGCTCAGAGAAGACCGAGAACTGAATAATCAGCGGTCATTTGATTGCTCGGTTTTCGGGCTTAGAGCCAATTTGGGACAGCTGCAGCATCACACCGAAGTTGCAGTATAAAGGTGAATATTCAGATATAGCTTTCCAATATCACTTCAACCTCATAAATGCAAAACAAGTACATTCACAGGGTTGCAAATAGAGGAGGTGCTTAGAAACGTTTGCTTGCAGAATTCAAAGTGCTCACTAGGATCCATGATAATTGCAGATGTTGCATGTTTTTATCTAATAATTCTGTCATACCCTGTGCACTTCTCTCCAGCCCATACTGTTCACTCTTATCCCTTTCACACTCCTCTTTTGCACATATAGACCCCTCTCAACCCCTGCACACTCCACTCCAACACATACTTCTTTTGATACCCTCCACACTTCTCTCCAGTACATACTGCTCCTTTTGATACCCTTCACGCTCCTCTCCAGCACACACTGCCCCTTTTGATACCTTCCACACTCCTCTCCAGCACATACTGACCTTTTTGATACCCTCCACGCTCCTCTCCAGTACACACTGCCCCTTTTGATACCCTCCACGCTCCTCTCCAGCACACACTGCCCCTTTTGATACCCTCCACACTCCTCTCCAGTCACACACTGCTCCTTTTGATACCCTCCACGCTCCTCTCCAGCACACACTGCTCCTTTTGATACCCTTCACACTCCTCTCCAGCACACACTGCCCCTTTTGATACCCTCCACGCTCCTCTCCAGCACACACTGCCCCTTTTGATACCCTCCACGCTCCTCTCCAGTCACACACTGCCCCTTTTGATACCCTCCACGCTCATCTCCAGCACACACTGCCCCTTTTGATACCCTCCACGCTCCTCTTCAGTACACACTGCCCCTTTTGATACCCTCCACGCTCCTCTCCAGCACACACTGCCCCTTTTGATACCCTCCACGCTCCTCTCCAGCACACACTGCTCCTTTTGATACCCTCCACGCTCCTCTCCAGTCACACACTGCCCCTTTTGATACCCTCTACACTTCTCTCCAACACATACTGACCCTTTTGATACCCTCCACACTCCTCTACAGCACACACAGCCCCTTTTGATACCCTCCACGCTCCTCTCCAGTCACACACTGCCCCTTTTGATACCCTCTACACTTCTCTCCAGCACTAACTGACCCTTTTGATACCCTCCACACTCCTCTCCAGCACACACAGCCCCTTTTGATACCCTCTACACTCCTCTCCAGCACACACTGACCCTTTTGATAGCCTCCACACTCCTCTCCAGCCCATACTGACCCTTTTGATAGCCTCCACACTCCACTCCAGCACACACTGCCCCTTTTGATACCCTCCCCACTCCTCTCCAGCACATACTGACCCTTTTGATACCCTCTACACTTCTCTCCAGCACATACTGACCCTTTTGATAGCCTCCACACTCCTCTCCAGCACATACTGCCCCTTTTGATACCCTCCACACTTCTCTCCAGCACACACTGCTCCTTTTGATACCCTCCACACTCCTCTCCAGCACATACGGACCCCTCTCATCCCCCCTTTACACTCCTCTCCTGCACATACTGTTCACTAAAACAGATCATCTGCTTTGTGTGTAATACCATCCGTACAGCGTTTACACAGCTTTTGACAAGCTGCATGCAGCAGGGTTGGATGCTGCACCTGTCCCTCCTGGGCACACTAAACATCGAGAGGGAAGCACTGCTGCTAGATTTGTTTTGATATCTTTTACATGCATTTTAGTGCAGTTAACATGCCTTATGTTTTAAGGTTAAACTCTAGACATACAGCTAAAAAAACAGACAATATACACACAATGTATGCCCCTATAGAAATAGTGCATTAAGGAAAGGAAAAATAGTGCATCAAAGGAAAAAAACTTACTGTGCTCCAGTGGAAGAGAAAAGCAAGCTGTTCAGTAAAGTACGTTGCCTTCTATGTGAACAATCGTTTTATTATATGTATACTGAAGTTTACTATACAATGTGCCAAAGTCCAGTTCCGTGAAAATATGATAAATTATGTAGTCAGCGCATGTAAAAATGGATTTTTGTAAAATCTTACCGTAAAATCCTTTTCTCTTAGCTCATCGACAGACGTAGTCCTCGGTGATACACCACCTTCGGGTTATGTTACCTCCGCAGGAGCAGGACTAGACAGGAAATTAAAAAGCTCTGGCCACACCCTAGGGGCAGTCCCAGAGGGTATATCCTCTCTCTCTCTGCCTCAGCAAATCAGTTATGTGAAAAAGCAGTGCTTAGAGAATTTAACCCAACCCAACTCCAAAACAGAGGGGCGGGGACTACGTCTGTCGATGAGCTAAGAGAAAAGGATTTTACGGTAAGATTTTACAAAAATCCATTTTTCTCTAGCGCTCATCGACAGACGTAGTCCTCGGTGATACACCACCTTCGGGACGTCCCAGAGCAGTATCACAACTGAGGGGTGGGAAAATGGAAATCAAATCCCAATCTAGAAGGCCCAACCGGTGCCAACTAGAAGTTTACAATGCTCATCCTTAATGATGAGACTCAACCAAAAAAAGAGAAAACAATTTTTTTTTTTTCAAACAGAAAAAAACCCTCGAGGTAGACCACCGGTCTCCTCAAATTGCGGCCTGCAAAACCTTGCGGCCAAATGAGGCATCCGCCGATGCCGTCACATCAATTTTATAGAATTTTGTAAAGGTATGTACCGACGACCAGGTGGCCGCCTTACATACCTGAACCACTGACGCCTGATGGCGAAAGGCCCAGGAAGTACTGAGCGCTCGAGTGGAGTGCGCCCTAACAGGGAACGGAGGACTCTGACCCTTAATAGAATAAGCCTGTACCACCGTTTGTCTAATCCATTTGGCAATGGTCGCGGCAGATGCAGGCAAACCCTTTCTGGGGCCATCCATGATCACAAAAAGTGAATCAGTCTTACGGAATGATTCCGTAGCTTTCAGGTATACCCTGATTGCCCGAACCACATCTAAGGAATGCAACGCATGTTCCCGATGATGCTTGGGCTGAGGACACAAGGAAGGTAGTACAATATCTTCATTCAGATGAAAATCTGAAACCACCTTGGGAAGAAAAGATGGCTTAGGATGAAGTACTACCTTATCCCTATGAATCACTAGGTATGGTGACTGGCATGATAATGCAGCCAGTTCTGACACCCTGCGAGCAGAAGTAATAGCCACCAAGAAGGCCACCTTCTGGGATAAAGTAAGCAAGGGAATCTCCCTGATGTTTTCAAAGGGAGGTTTCTGTAGAACCGACAAAACCAAATTAAGATCCCAGGGCGGTAAGGGCGCGCGGACTGGAGGAGCCAGGTGCCGCACCCCCTGGATGAAATTCCGCACCAAGGATTTGGTAGCTAAAGGCTTCTGAAAGAAGATTGCTAATGCTGAAACTTGACCCTTGATGGTGCTCAAGGCTAGCTTCTGCTCAACCCCTTGTTGCAAAAAGGCCAATATTCGAGTCACCGAATAGGTACGTGGAGGAAATCCTAAAGATTCGCACCACGCAATATAAGTCTTCCATGTGTGATAATAGACTTTGCTGGAAGTCGCTTTCCTTGCTTTAATAAGGGTAGGAATGACTGAAGTAGACAAACCTCTGTCCTTCAGTACTTGGGTCTCAATGGCCAGGCCATTAAAACCAGCGACTGTAAAGCACGAAGGTAAATTGGTCCTTGAGACCACAGACACTCCCTGAGACGAAGTTCCCACGGAACGTCTGCGACTAACATGTCCAAGTCGGCCAGGCCGGCTTGAGGAGGCCAGCCTAGAATTTCTAGGACCACTGGCGCTGATTGGATCTGAACCAGGCGTCCCTAGAGCTATCTGGCCCCGACCATCCGAGAAAGTCTGGTCGTTTTCTGTTCCCACACATTTATCAGATACCTGATAGTTATCAGGAAAGGTGATCTTTTCTGGTTGAACCTCAGGGACCGAAGTCACCCGACTAGAGGCTACTTGGCCTGTCTGGTCAACCAGATCCGATTCCTGTGAGGTATCGGGACTAATCTTAGGAAAAGGTAAAGGAAAAGATCTTTTCAGGGAACGGTAACTACCGCTTCCTGTGGTACTTAAATGTTGGAAGGGAAGAATCGCACCGGTAGTAGTGGTTGATGCTCGATCTAATGTCCTGAATACCGGTGAAAACGTCCCCCCACCCTGAAACCGGGTGGGGGCGCACCTTCAGGCTGTGTACTCCTTAGCTTCGGGTTTGGCTGGGTTGGTCCCCTTCTTGAACCCTCCTGGAGGAGTCTTGCCTTTCCCGCTAGTACCAGCCGGGCGCCCTTTATGGGCGGTAAAGAAAGGTCCTCGCTTGTTGCGAGGTCCCTTAGCTTTTGCAGCCTGTGGCAAAAAAGTGCTCTTGCCCCCAGTGGCATCCTTAATGATTTCATCTAGGTTGGCTCCAAATAGACGATTCCCCTGAAAGGGGAGATTGGTCAAGGTCTTTTTGGAACCTAGGTCAGCTGACCAGCATTTTAACCACAGCACACGTCTGAGGATCACTGCTAACTTAGATGCATGCCCTAATAGGGGAGTAGTGTCCAAGGCTGCGTCACAGATAAACCGTAGCCCTTGTATGATCTGTTCCATCAAATCAGATGTCTCCTGGGGAATATCTTTTCCCCTAAGATCTTGGCGTACCATTTTCGCCCATTCCGTAAGTGTCTGGGAAACTAGACCAATAACGATTACTGGTCTAAATGCTGACCCTATCAGAGAAAAGATAGTGCGGGACTCTGCTTCTATCTTTCGATCCACCGGATCCTTAAAGGACGAAGTGTCCTCCACTGGAATAACCGTGGCTTTATTCAGCCTGGAAATAGGCGGATCCACGACTGGTGGTACCGTCCATTTCTTAATGATGGATTCCTCAAACGGATAGCGTCTAGCAATACGCTTGGAAATAGTAAAGGTACGTTTAGAATGCTCCCATTCTCCTTTAATCTGATTACCAAAACATTTAGGTACAGGAAAAGCCTTCGCCGTCTTGATGGGCTTATTAGTCCCAAAAGGCCTCTCTGTTTCAGTTGCCTCTGCCGGTAAAGCCTCAAGTTTTAAGGTTTCTTGCACTGCCACAACTAGTGCGTCCACCAATGCTTCTTCCTGAATTATAGCAAGAGAAGAAGCGTCCTCCTCACTGTCTGAGGGGGCTTTACCTGGGATAACAGCCCTTGCAGAGGAACCTGCAACGGCCGTGACCATCTCTGAATCTGAGTCAGAGGTGTCAGATGGTATAGGGGTAGGCGGGGGTCGCTTCCTTGACCCCCGTCCCTGACAGGCCGCCTCCACCCGAGCCACCATAGACTCCAAAATTGCTGTAAATGACTCTATACTCTGTGCACCGGCGGGTCCCGAGGCCCCCTCGAGGGAAACAGGTGGGGGAATATGTGTGGCAGGGTCCATAATAACTCCAGTTACTTCCTGGATAATATAATTCAAAAGTAAAGAAAAAAACTTTTTTTTTTTTTTTTTTCTTTTCTGACCCCCAGCGCCAAAAAAAGCCCCTTAGTGTTACCTGCTTAGGGATCCCTATCGATCGAGAGAGAGAGAGAGATAGACCCCCAGGCTCACCACTTGATGCTCAGAGTTAAACTGCAACAGCTTACAGCGCTGTCTTGACAAACAGGAAGTCTTTTGGCTGGCTGCCCAGGAAGAAAGGAGGCGGCTCCGCCCCTCTGCACGCCTTCCGGCGCCTCCCCCAAGCTCCACGAGGTGTAGGATCACCTCAAACATGGCCGCCCCCATGCTGGAGACACGAGGCTACGCCAAAATGGCGGCTCGTGCGATCCAGCAAAAAAAATGGCGGCGGCCTAAACTGAATAGCGGTGTGCTGCAGGGCACACAACACTCTCTCTGCATGGGGATATGGCGTGGTTGGCGGTACCGGCCCTGGCGGACCGCTTGGCCGTTCGGGAGGCCTGCTAATAGCTGGAGATCTGATTTGGAAGGCAGTCTACATGTCCGTGGCTTCTGACTGGTAGGTAGCTTATACTTAACCCATAAGATTCCCAGAATGCCACAGATTACATCTTTAAAACATGTATACAATAGATTGTTAGCTCCCAAGCCAAGCCTCCTGGCTTTTGCACACATAAATCACACTCAAAGTAGGAGGATTTGTGACATGTTATAGGATAGAAAGGACTCTTTCTTACCATACAGAGAGGGGCCCGCGTTCACCACAAAACCCGTCAGGGAAAAAGGGGGAACATACTACTCACCATACCGGAACCAGGCGGGCACCAACTCCTGACAGTACCCCTCTCCACCGGGGCGGGAGGGCTGTCGACCGATACGGACGCCGTGACTCATGGTCTTTGGCGTTTCGGCGAGACGTTTAACTCGCGTGGACAGTCCTTTAATGGGACTTTGTCGCGGCCGACCCAGCGCGGAGCTATGGCCTGCACGCGCTCGTAGGCTGAACTGGGGTGACCACCGGATCTCAACATCCAGCCCGTCGCCCAGTTCAGCTTTCTTGCTTGAAGATCTCACAGGAACACTGGAGAAAAAAGCTGTCTAAAAAAAATCCTTTAAGAAAAAATTCTTGCCAGGACCTAAGATCCCAGCAAGGTGTCTAGGTCCTTACTCCTAACTAGACAGAAAATAACTGATTTGCTGAGGCAGAGAGAGAGAGGATATACCCTCTGGGACTGCCCCTAGGGTGTGGCCAGAGCTTTTTAATTTCCTGTCTAGTCCTGCTCCTGCGGAGGTAACATAACCCGAAGGTGGTGTATCACCGAGGACTACGTCTGTCGATGAGCGCTAGAGAAAAGAATATTGTTTACACTGCTTGACTGAGAGGTTACCATCCTAGGTTGGAGTTTCCCAACATTTTGAAGACTCGGCCCCTTCATAATTCATGCTTTGATATCCTAAATTTTGTATAATAGTTAAAGTGATATTAAGGCCTCCTTTTTCAATCCAGTTCAAAAGCTGATTAAAAGTCTTATTTTGTGTGAAACATTGGCATTAGTCCAGGTCAAACTGCCTCCTG
This sequence comes from Pelophylax lessonae, assembly GCF_965119305.1. Classification (NCBI taxonomy): domain Eukaryota; kingdom Metazoa; phylum Chordata; class Amphibia; order Anura; family Ranidae; genus Pelophylax; species Pelophylax lessonae. Next base: position 180,393,732 of record NC_138770.1, read on the forward strand.
ATCGCTGCCCTCCTTTCCAGTTTTAATAATAGCCCCAGAACTGTCATTTACATTACACTGTTGAAGAAAAAGAAAATTTGATGACCTGTCCAAAGTCCACAACTCGTTAAGGCCTTAAATGCTCTAGATAGGCTTTGTAGAACACAACAAATGGAAAATCCCATCCGTCCACAGCTTTGGAACTACAATATAAGGTATGCCTGCTGACAACATGATAAATTATTTCCAGTCGTTCCACCCCCAACTCCCCCTGCCAGCCCAGAATCTAGATTAAAAGCCAGTCCAGTCTTCTAACCATTTTCTCTCAACAGAGTTGCATCCTCTCCATGAGGATGAAAGTTAGTTGAATGAATACTACTCCATATGATTGTCTCTGGTTTTCATAGTGCCCATAGAACCATAATTATTTACTTATTACTTGAATTCAATTTAACATTACTAGGAAAAAAGAGACAAACTACCTCTCTAAAAATTTAGGGAAGTAATTCAAAATCTAAATTCCCAGTGTTCCATGGAAAAGACAATGGGAATGAAGAATAACAAATGTTCAAAATTTCTAAAACTTTGGGAACATTAGCTAATGCATTCTATATGGGTCATCTGATAACATTTTATACAGAAACATAGAATGTGTCGGCAGATAAGAACCATTTGGCCCATCTAGTCTGCCCAATATATCTGAATCCTATGAATAGTCCCTGGCCCTATCTTATATGAAGGATAGCCTTATGCCTATCCCATGCATGCTTAAACTCCTTCACTGTATTTGCAGCTACCACTTCTGCAGGAAGGTTATTCCATGCATCCACTACTCTCTCAGTAAAGTAATACTTCCTCATATTACTTTTAAACCTTTGCACATGGCAGAATCGAAGGACCGATTCATAGAGGTGCGCACGGGGTGTGCCTGGTCACACCCTAATCACCTTAAGCACCACTGGCTCCATGGGACCCAGGCAGCATGGGAATCGGATGTGGTCATGAAAGGGGGTAATCGGTGCAGGGAGGAGCTCTTACAAGAACAGATTCTATTGTGTGTCTCTCCCTGCAGCAACTGAAAGACATTTTCTCCTCTTCTCCCTTTCGCCAGCTTTCAGCTGCTGCAGAGAGAGACACACAACAGGATCGGTTCTTATAATTGCCCGACCCCCCCCTTCCCCAGCCACACTGATCACCCAATAACCCTCACTGTCCAGGATTCGACCCCCAGCTGCTCGGACTCCCCTGTGTGCTCCCCACCCCACTCCGCAGTGCTACCGACTTCCCTCCATCCCTCTCCTTCCGGCTGCTCACAGGTCAGCGGATCCTCAGGATGAAGAGCAAGGGAAATCGGTCATATTTACCAGCCCCTTCCTTTTGTGAATTAGCACAGTGAGTGATCAGTGTTTACTATGCTTCCTTTTTTTAAATAAACAGGAGTCTCTGTACAGCTGAGGCTGCAGGCAAAGGGACTGGTGAATTTATAGTCTCAGCCTTTCTCTGTCTCAAAAGTGACACACATCAGGGATCTGTTTAGACCTCTGATATTTCATCAACCCCCCTCCCCCTCCCACAAGCATTGTAATAATAAAAAAAAAGAAATAAAAAAAATGTAGAAATTTAAATAAATAAAAAACAGTCAAACAAATTAAGTGCTCATTCACACAGGGTTCTCTGGTCCATACAGTGTGAATGTGAGGTGTGTTTGTGCAGCTGGAGCTGCCTGTTACTCTAAAAGGATGCAGCGGCTGTATGAGCATAGCTGCAGGTCCTAATTTGACAGGTGTGCAAGTGTAGGTGAAGGGCCCCGCTGTTTGTATTCGGGGCCAAAAAATGGCACCCACACACCTGCAAACTAGGATCTGTGGCTGTGTTCGTACAGCTGCTGTGTCCCTATAGCGTAATATAGGCTGCCCGCACACAGCTCCAACCACAAAAAAAAACAGCACTCATGTGAATGTAATTGTGCAAAATAAAAAACAACAGAGTATACATATACCTTATACAAAATTGCAACATGCACTGTGCTACAAAGTGACAAAGCTGATATGAAAAACCAATATTCTATGATAAACATGCAAAAACAAAGTCCATAATGTAATTCCAAAGGTATCCCTTCACCATAAAACTGAGGAATCTTATGTGAATAATTCTTATCTTCATTCAATGTGTCACCTGTGTTAACTAGCCTCTTACCTGAATAAAACTTGAATACCGCATGTAGTTGTAAATCTCCAATGGGCCTGCTGTACTTCTTATTCGCCACTAGGTGTCCTCTGTCGTCCAGACTTTTACCAAATGCTAAATACGCATTTATGGATTTCCACAGATCATCTCGCGATACAATATGGGGTGGAGGTATATGATGAATAATCTCAGTGTAGTAGTTTAATACATTTATTCAAATATAGCTGCTAAAACGTACACATAAAAACAATATGTCCAGCGTTTGTATTGCAAGTGCCAGCTCGTTCTGGGATTTACCTCACTTCCGGTATCTCTGTTTACGCCCTACGTGTTACGTCACGACCACGTGACTTCTTCAGGGGATGTTATTACAAAGAAATTCTTGGTATGTACTATGTTAATTGTGACATTCTTTAATCTGACATTCTTCATCATTCTTCAAGTGGTTAAAATAAAGTGCAGCACAGCACTTTATTTTAACCACTTTTACTCTAACCACTAGCTTTGGATGAGATTTTCAGTGCAAGCAGCAGTCTGCACATTAGTTGGTATACATATTCACACCAGATAGCGCGGGAGTCTACACACAGTTTACCCATGTGAATGAGCTCCAATATCTAATTCACATACAGAGCATATATATATATATATATATATATATATATATATATACTATAATGCAATGTGTTCTGTGTTGTGTTCAACTTGTTTCTACACTCTCTTCTGATCATTTGCTACGGCCCTTCCCGAACATACCTTTCCTGTTTGTTTACCCCTCCTGCGACTTGGCACAGACTAAGGAAAATATGATGGTCTATTGCACTACCTTTGCATTTTATTTACTTTTTATTGTTCCCATCATTCAGAACATGTTTAACCTGTGATGTCCCTACAGTTGAGAGATCGTTTTTTATTTCAAACTTTGTAAACAGAACATTGTGCTCCTTCCCTGTTTATTTTAGATGATGTGATTTCTGTACCTCATAAGTTATTTGAAAGTGAAGTATGTACTTCTGCATCTTGTTATTCTAGAATAAAAAAAAAAAAAAAACATATTGTTCAGAAACAATATACCTATCAGCTGCTTAAATTACACATACACTAGATTACCAAAAGTATTGGGACACCTGCCTTTACATGCACATGAAATTTAATGGCATCCCAGTCTTAGTCCTTAGGGTTCAATATTAAGTTGGTCCACCCTTTGCAGCTATAAGAGCTTCAACTCTTCTGGGAAGGCTGTCCACAAGGTTTAGGAGTGTGTCTATGGGAATGTTTGACCATTCTTCCAGAAGAGGATTTGTGAGGTCAGGCACTGATGTTGGATGAGAAGGCCTGGATTGCAGTCTGCACTCTAATTCATCCCAAAGGTGTTCTATCTGTTTGAGGTGAGGACTCTGTGCAGGCCAGTCGTCTCACACCTTCGCAGCTGTGCCATTTGATTTGTCACATGACAGAGCCACAAAGGAAATTGGGGGTAAGTCGCTTCCTTCAAAACTCTGCCAGGCAGTCTCACTGACACAGAAGTGTGAAGAGGGGTAACAAATACTTCAACATTCCTCATCAATTTTTATATGTATATGGATACATTCACCACTATGACACCAGTGATTTGTTTCTCCAACACTAGTAAAGATTGTCTGTACAGAGTCAGAGTGTTCACACTGGACAATCCTTCCTCAGTGCGCTCCCTCCTTCCCCGGCCTCCTAGCCAATCACACTTTCGGGCCTTTGGCTGAGGAGTTGTGTAGTAGGAATGGGAGGAGCCTAATGGGAACTATGAGACTAGTTCTCCATCAGGTCCACCTCGTTGTTGATTGACAGTGCACAGCTGTAAGCAGATCGAGTCACTATTCAGTTAGGCAGTTTTTAAATCTGCTGACTGCCATGTACTGTCAGCCAATAGCCCCATGGACCTAAAAAATAAACAAGGAAGCTGGCGCTCTGAAGCACTGGGAAACAGCTAGTGTGCAAGCAAAATCATGAAATGAATAAAAACAGAAAACAATATATAACACAGATACCTATATGGCATTAGGCTGGGGTGAAGTCCATGTAATGAGGAAATGAGATGAAGGTCTGCACGAAGGGCCAGCTCTGCTGCACAGGAAGTCAATCTGTCAAAAGGATGAAGCAAAAAAACAAGCGGAGCGCCTCTAAGTGCAATACGTTTAATGGAAGTAAAACATACAACAGGTGGTAACTCACTAGATGTGGATGAAGTAAAGGCACAAAAACAAACATCCTGGGGTCAAGCTGTCCATGTAGCTACTGCCGAGAGGAAGGATGTTGAGAGGATCTGATCCGGTAGATGAAGCAGCGGGGGGATGCCGGCTCTGTCTTCCCCGGGACCGGACTCTCAAGGCAGGCGGGGACTCCGCTTCAGCCGTAGGACGTAAGCACGGTCAGGGGTGCACACGACGCGTTTCAGAGCGTGCGCCAAGCTCGTGGGGAGCGTGCGCGCTCTTTTTTCAAGTGTAGATCTACACTTGAAAAAAGAGCGCGCACGCTCCCCACGAGTAACCAGTCGTCCTGTCCCTGCAGCTGAAAAACACCCCCACAGCATGATGCTGCCACCACCATGCTTCACTGTTGGGACTGTATTGGACAGGTGATGAGCAGTGCCTGGTTTTCTCCACACATACCGCTTAGAATTAAGGCCAAAAAGTTCTATTTTGGTCTCATCAGACCAGAGAATCTTATTTCTCACCATCTTGGAGTCCTTCAGGTGTTTTTTTAGCAAACTTCATGCGGGCTTTCATGTGTCTTACACTGAGGAGAGGCTTCCGTCGGGCCACTCTGCCATAAAGCCCCGACTGGTGGAGGTGGATGGTTGACTTTCTACAACTTTCTCCCATCTCCTGACTGCATCTCTGGAGCTCAGCCACAGTGATCTTTGGGTTCTTCTTTACCTCTCTCACCAAGGCTCTTCTCCGATAGCTCAGTTTGGCCGGACGACCAGCTCTAGGAAGGGTTCTGGTCGTCCCAAACGTCTTCCATTTGAGGATTATGGAGGCCACTGTGCTCTTAGGAACCTTAAGTGCAGCAGAAATCTTTTTGTAACCTTGGCCAGATCTGTGCCTTGCCACAATTCTGTCTCTGAGCTCTTTAGGCAGTTCCTTTGACCTCATGATTCTCATTTGCTCTGACATGCATTGTGATCTGGAAGGTCTTATATAGACAGGTGTGTGGCTTTCCTAATCAAGTCCAATCAGTATAATCAAACACAGCTGGACTCAAATGAAGGTGTAGAACCATCTCAGGGATGATCAGAAGAAATGGAAAGCACCTGAGTTAAATATATGAGTGTCACAGCAAAGGGTCTGAATACTTAGGACCATGTGATATTTCAGTTTTTCTTTTTTAATAAATCTGCAACAATGTCAACAATTCTGTGTTTTTCCGTCAATATGGGGAGCTGTGTATACATTCATGAGGAAGAAGAATGAACTTAAATGATTTTAGCAAATGGCTGCAATATAACAAAGAGTGAAAAATTTAAGGGGGTCTGAATACTTTCCGTACCCACTGTATATAAATATAAAATGTTTGGGGGTACTAAGTAATTTTTTAGCAAAAAAATACAGATTTTAACTTGTAAACAACGTGTCAGAAATATGCTTGGTCCTTAAGTGGTTAAATAAAAAATCATCACAAGGGACATAACTAAGTTAGAACAATGTGTTGATCCTTCTTTTAGGAGAAATCTTCTATCCATCTCCTGGGCAGAGTTTGAATACTGTGACATCAGCACACGGAGAGGACAGCGCTCCCAGAGCGGCAAGTGCACTAGTGTGGTGCTCCATTTATGTATTACTTGTCAAAGCCTTGGTGCTGGGCTAAGCATGCTGAGTACCGCTGATTGTTTAATGTGATCTTTTAACCACTTGCCGATCAGCCACCGTAGTTATACTGCAGCAGGTTGGTTCTGTTACGTGAAACTATGTACTTGTACGTCGTTTCAATAAGAAGTTTGTGGGGGCGCGCACGCCGATTGGCTAGAGGGGGGAGTCAACCAGTGGGTCTAGCAGACGCGATGTCCACCAGGCACCCGCGATCGCTCCCCATGGAGACAGCGGTCTGCTGAAGTAAACACGGCACACCGCTGTTCTGTCAGTGACGAACACAGGGATCCTGTGTTCCTCCTATTTAGGAACACAGGTCTCTGTGTTCATTCAGCAAGCTCATCCCCCGCACAGTTAGAAAGTACCCCCTAGGCACACATTTAACGCTTTGATCCCCCCATGGTGTTAACTCCTTCCCTGCCAGTGTCATTAGTACAGTAACAGTGCATATTTTAGCACTGATTACTGTAGTAATGTCACTGGCTGGCCCCCTTAAAAGTGTCAGTTAGGTGTCCGATCTGTCCGCCGCAAAGTCACAGTCCCGGAAAAAAAAAAAAAAAAAAAAAAAAAAAAAAAAAAAAAAAAAAAAAAAAAAAAATCGCTGATCGCCGCCATTACTAGTAAAAATTATTTTACCAAAAATATGTAGCAGAATACCGATTGGCCTAAAATGATGAAAAAAAATTGATTTTTGAATTTTTTTTTTATTGGGAATGTTTTATAGCAGACGGTAAAAAGAATATATATAATTTTTTTTTTTTTCAGGATTGTCGCTCTTTTATGTTTATAGCGCAATAAAAAAAAAAAAAAAAACAGAGGTGATCAAAACGCCACCAGAAACAGCTCTATTTGTGGGAAAAAAGGGCATCAATTTTATTTAGGTACAGGGTCGCACGACCGCGCAATTGTCAGTTAAAGTAATGCAGTGCTGTATCGCATAAAATGGCCCGGTCATTAAGGGAGGTAAAACCTTCCGGTCCAGAAGCGGTTAATAAAGAAGTTGTTTTAGGTTGTGAAATTTTTTCCACTTTTAAATGGGAAAGTCCTTTAATGAGTGTTATGAAGATCGTAGGAACCAAGAGCTTGCATGTGCCTTTGAGCAACGTTACCCTGAACTGACTGATTTAGTAATAAGTGGTCAGTGAAATCTGGTGATTGTGTTATACCAATGGTGTGTAAAGCCCCGTACACATGCAACGATTATCGGCCGACCGATCGTCCGACTTTTGTCCAAGTTGTGTTTTGTTGGTTGGAATGTGCCTAGACTGCACACAAATTTTCTCGGCCAACAAAATTCTACTTCAGAAGTGATGTCATGTGTTGGTTTGTTTTCTTTGTGTTTTTTCTTCACTGAGCATGCCCAGACTTGCTCATCAGATTTTTCCCTGTCGAAATCTGTACTGACTGCACGAAAATCGGCCGTTGTGTTGACGGCCAACAAAAATTTTATAGTCTGCACACCAGATTTTTTTTGGCCGAAAAGTCGGAGTTGGTTGTCGGAAGCATCATACTAACAAGCCGAAAATCGGCAGATCGGACGTTGGCCGAAAATTCCCTGCCAATTTTCGACGCGTGTGTACGGGGCATAACACAGACACTTTACCTCACTGAAGATTTCCTATCACATTTCTCATATTGTGGAAGATATTTGTCTAAATACTGAATGGTTTATAGACTTCCTCCCCAATGGGACACAGATAGCATAAATGAAATTGGCAGGGGCTATACCCTCCTTTATTTTATCCAAGATAGAAAAAATTGGATTTTTGTACCTTCCAAAAAATCAATTTCTCTGAGTTCATTGACAGACACAGCTCTCCATTATTTAGAACCATAGGGTAATATTGCCCCCTACAGGAGTGAGACATTAGGCAGAAAAAAGACTGGCTATATCATGGGCAGTCCCAGGTGGTATACTCCCCCTCTCTGCTACAGGTCAGTTTAGTAACAAGCAGTGTCAGAAGTATTACAACTCCATATAGTGGTGGGTGCTGTGTCCCTCAATGAATTCAGAGAAATGGATTTTAGATTAACTACAGAAATCCCATTCTCTTTCGTTTATTGACGGACACAGCTCTCCATTATTCAGAACCATAGGTATGTCCCCACGCAGTGCAAAACATGAGGGGTGGGACCACAAAAAAAAAATCCCAAGGCTAAAACACAATAGACAACCAGGTAAACAGGAGCTCAACAAAAAAACAACTGGAGCCAAACCTGAATACACCCCCAAACAAGGAACAACCATCTAAACAGCAAAACTTTGCGGCCAGATGCCAATACATCCACTTGTAGAATTTAGTGAAAGTGTGCATCAACGACAATGTGGCCGCCTTGCAAACCTGCGCCACTGACACCTGATGACAGAAGGCCCAAGAAGCATTAAGTGCCCGAGTAGAGAGTGTGCCGTTACAGGGAAGGGAGGAACCTGGCCCTTGATAAAATAAGGTCAACGCTGTCTGATCCATCTGAAAATGGTCGCAGAAGAAGCGGACAGCCCATTTCTTGAGCCGTTCGTGAACATAGTGAGTCTGATCTACGAAAGACGTGGGGGGCTGCCAAATACACCTGAACCACATCCAGGGTATGCAAAGCAAAATCCTTAGGATTTTTGGGCCTGGGACACAGGGAAGGCAACACAATATCTTCACTTACATGGAAATCAGACAACCTTAGAACAGACATGGGCGAAAAAAAACACCTTATCTTTGTGGACCACCAAGGCGGGGGGTATGACAAGATAACGCTGCCAGTTCCGACACCCTGCAAGCAGGAGGTGATAGCCACCGAAAAGGCTACCTCCTGGGACAGCGTAAGGAGGGGAATCTCCCGAGACTTCTGGAGAACTGAAAGCACCAAGTTCAGATCCCAAGGCAGTAGAGGAGATTCTGCGCAAAAGCCACAGCAGAAGCTTGAGAGAAGGAAAAGTGTAAATCAGACGATACTGCCTGCAGGGGGCCACCAAAGCGTCTGTGGCGTCCACCAGAGGATCCCATGACCTTGCCACAAACCTCGGTACCTTTCTGTTTAGCTAGGATGCCAACAGATCCGTCTCAGGGGCCCCACCGGAGACATATTTGATGAAACACGTCCAGAAGAAAGGACCACTCCCCTTGGGCCAACACCTGCCGACATATAGTCCACCTACCAGTTTCCCACTCTTGGAATGTGTACGGAAGGGAGTGCCGGAATAAGCGTTCTGCCCACCTGAGAATGACAGCTACTTCCAGAGCTGCGAACACATTCTTTGTTCTGCCCTGGTGATTGACTGAGCCACCGCTGTGGCATTGTCCGACTGGATCTGCACTGGAGTCGATCCTTTCAGTGATCCCGGCACAGCCTGATCGCCCAAAGTTCCAAGACATTGACTCTTCCCGCGTCCAACAACCCTGAACGGAGCTCAGTCCCAAGACACTTCCCCACCCGGACAGACTGGCATCTGTAGTGACCACTGTCCAATGCAAGGGGAGAAAAGATTTGCCCTTTCCAAAGAGCGAAGCCACTGGACCAGAGACCCCCTGGTTTCCTGGCTCAGCCGAAAACCGGTTGTCCAGAGACCTCGGACACATGTACCATTTTACCAGGATTTCCCTGTGAAGGGAGCTCGCGTGGAACTGTGCAAACAGAATCGCCTCAAAAAAAGGTAAATACCATCAAGCTCAGCACCCGCATGCAAGTCCAGAGGGAGGACCACCTGCTGGACAGCAGTTGGTGAATTGCAGCATGCAATTGCTTGAGCTTGTCCAGGGGAAGGAACACTTTGGCTAGGGCTGAATCCAGAGCCAGACCCATATAATCCAATTTTCTGGATGGAATCAGAGCAGACTTCTGGTATTTTAGAAGCCAAACAGTCAGAGTCTGTGTGGCGATCTCCACGTTGGCCATCAGGGCAGCAGAGGACTCCATTTGCAAGAGGAGGTCATCCAGGTGGCCCAGTACCACAATCCCCCACTGACGTAGCAATGCCAGAACCGGGGACAACACTTTTGTGAAGACCCGAGGAGCGGAGGCAAGACCAAAAGGGTAAAGCCACAAACTGGTAATGCGCCTCTCCCAGAGCAGCAAGAAAGTCCCCCTAATGACCACCATCATTCGAATGGACTCCATTCTGAACTTCTGTATCCGCACAAAGCAGTTCAGGGCCTGAGATCCAGAATTGGACGAACCTTGCCCTCCTTCTTTGGGACCATGAACAGGTTTGAATAAAAACCCTGAAACCGTTCCAATACTGGAACCAGGACAATCGCACCCTGAAGCAATGGGTCTTGCACTGCCCCAAAGAGCTTGCAATCGGTCCAGGACAGATGCACATTGGAAGGGAAGAACCTTTCAGGAGGGCAAGAATGAAAATCCTTCTTGTAACCGGACAGTATCCTTCATTGACCCATTGGTTGTTAACCAAGGAGGTCCACGGGCCCGGAATCCAGCAAAGATGCCCCCCCCCCCACCCCAGGCACAGGTGAGGGCGCACCTTCATGCTAAAGGAGCCTTGCCTGCGGGTCTAGAGAATACCTCTCTCGGCTTGCCAGACCAGGGCCACCTGGAACCTCCCGAGGTGGGTGTAAAAGGTTTTGAACCCTTGTCACTGGACCCTGCGGGACAAAAAAACTTCTTGTGAGCTGAGAAAGATAGGCCATGTCTGCGACTTAGGTTCTTTCCCCTTCCCAGACTGTGGAAGCAAGGTACTCCACCCCCCTGTGATACTTTTAATGATGTCATCCAGGGAAGCCCTAAACAAGTGATTGCCTAGAAAGGGTAAATCAGAAAGAGCTTTTATAGAAGTCTGGTCTGCAAACTAACACTGAAGTCACAATACATACTCAAGCATCACTGCTGAAGCAGATAGCTTAGAAATTAGGGGAACCGCGTCCAAACAGGCAGAGCAGACAAAACTTCAGGCCCTGGACCAACTAGTTCACCACCCAGCAAAGTTAGGGGGAATCTGCTCACCCTCTAGATCAGTGTTTCTCAACTCCAGGCCTCAGGGCACACTAACAGGCCATGTTTGCAAGAAAACTGAAATACATCACAGGTGATATCATTTGCTGCTCAGTGATTGCAGTATTCTAGTCTGCATCTCCCAAAGGTAATACTTAAAATCTGGCCTGTTAGTGTGCCCTAAGGACCGGAGTTGAGAAACACTGCTCTAGATCATAGCGGAAAAGCTTAGCCCACTTAGTTAGTGTTTGCGACATCAGTGCAATGGCCAGGACTGGCCTAAGCACCGGGCCAGCAAAAGTGAACATATTGCAGGCCACAGACTCCGCCTTCCTGTCAGCCGGGTCTTTAAATCCCGAGATTCCTATACCAGAATCATGGTTGTCATGTTCAACCTGGAGACAGGGGGTCCACCACCGGTAGAACAGTCCATTTCTTGTGGAGAGACTCCCCAAAGGGGTACCGCATTGCAAAAGCATGTAGGAACCACAAAAGGGACGTTTCAGGTGCTCCCACTCTTTAGAGACAAATCTGCCAAAACAGGAGGGATAAGGAAACACATTTGCCGTGTGAGACGGCATGCGGTTGCCAAAGGGGACTGGCTCCCCCCACCGCAGTCTCAGCTACATTCTCCATTCCTAAAGTTTCCCGCACAAATGCAATCAGTTCCTCAACTAGCACCTTCTCGTGTGTAGCTACAGGTGTGAAGGAATAAACCTCCATATTTGAAAATCAGGGAGCGTGGCCGCAAACCTCTCAGGGTGGGCCACATCCACGGCAGCCAAGTCTGATTCAGGATCTGATGAGACAGATAAAGCAGGTGAAGACAGGGAAGGTTTTTGCTAGCCGTCGCCCAAAGGCCACCTCCACTCGGGGGGAAAATAAAAAAAAAAGGACTCCAGGACTGCCGTTAGTGCAATCATGGAGAGCAGGGACCCCTAGGGACCTGCAGCCTCTGAGAGGGGGTCAGGTGAGGAAACAAAACAGAGTCTAGCAGTGCTATGGGCCACCCCCACTGCCCCGGTAGCACCTCCGGGTCACCAGCAAGCAGAACACCCCACAACCTGCACCAGAGAGAGGGAGGGACCACACCAGACACACCACCCCACAAGAGAAGCACTGGTCTGCACCAGGACTCACTGCTCCACTTGTGGCATCCAAGGGGGAAGGTAAAAACCCAAGAAAAGGAGGAGCCCCAGAGGCTCCCGTCATGGCCGCCGCTCCATTAGCACGCCGGACCAACGCACAATGGCCGCCAGACTACACAAACATGGCTGCCGGCCAAAGAAAGACATAGGCTATGACAAAATAGCCACAACACGGCTCCCAGGAGGGATCCCTGGAATTTAACCAGCAAAGAGAGGGGGGACCGGGCGCAGGACCCCAGTAACAGCCAGTGCCCCCCCCAGCCGAGAAGCCCAGCTGCCGACACTCCATCCCCGCCACTGGTACAGTGCAGCACACCAGCCCCAGTCACTATCGCAACCATGGCCTACAGGGACCAACAACAACCAAAGGGGGGGGGGTTCTGAGGGGAACCCACAGGTCTGACCATCCCAGGGAGGGGCCCGCATCCCCACCAAAACCCCCCAGGGGGAGAGGGGGGATAGCTACTCGCCATTCCAGGAACCAGGAGGGCACTGCTCTAGACAGAACCTCCTCGCCATCGAAATGGGGGGGGGGGGTTTCAGCCAGGAGGAATGCTGCGACTCAGGCCGAGACCCAGTAGTATGTGACCTTGTGAGGTGTTTAGCTCGCAGGCCAGCCTCTGTCCAGTGGGGCTATGTCATGGCCGACCTAGCGCGAACCTGTGGTCTGCACGCACTGGCTGGCCAGACTGGGGGGTGGGAACCACTGGATCTAGGATTATCCAGCTTGTCGCCCAGTCTAGCAGTTGATTGTAGAACTCGCAGGAAAAAAAAATGCTTTTTAAAAAAAGGAAAACAATTGCCAGGACCAGGGATCCCAGCAGGGAACTAGGTCCTTACTCCTGACTAGGCAGAATAAAAACTGAAGAACTATAGCAGAGAGGGGGGGGGGGGGGAGTATACCACCTGGGACTGCCCATAGATGTAGCCAGTTTTGCCTTTAGTTCCGCTTTAATGTTTCTAATGTATTTATGCTCTCATCTGCCATGTTTGTATTGATGTTATCAGTATTTCAAGCATAATGCCTTTTTAGGGTTAAACCGCTAACAAACATGTTTAGATCTTTACAGAGTTAAAAAAAGGTTTGTTTGCGAACTAGGTGGAAAATTTAACTTTTTGAGAATGGGGAGCTCCAGGGTGAGCTCTATACAAGTCTCAGTCTCATAATAGTTCTGCAGTTGCACAAATCGAAATATTGACAGCATTCACCTAGACCAGTCTTTGTTGTTCTTTTGTGTGTAGGTAGAAAGGGAAAAGCTCCATCTAGTGGGCAGTTTAATAAAAAGGTTAGAACTCAGTACATATTTGGCCAAAGGCAAAACCTACATAGGTGTCCCAGTCCTGCTGATGATCGCAATCGCAGCTGCTGGAGGAAGTTTGCGGCTAAGTATAAACTTTTTTTTTTTTTTTTTTAATTTTACATTTACAAATCACTTCACAATCTAGTATCTATGGACAGCCTAATACGGCGTAAACAAAAGATAAACATGGAGTCAGGTTTTTACATCAGGTTTAATTTTATTTGCTTAGACCTGCCATTGCCTTGAGGCAAAGAAATACAGGTACCCAATGTTAATCTTATGCAATATCATGCAACGTGAAAAATATCTCTAATTTCTCTAAGTCATAATAAAATCATGCCTGGAATCCAAGACTTTTATAGGATAGGTCATCAAAAGTGCATGTCTGTATTTAGGGGTTACTCACTTATAGACACTTATACATGTCAAAAGGGTTCATGCACAGCATACACTATGAAGTGACGCTTGCAGTACAGTTAGGGAATGATCACAGCGGGGAAACTGGTGTCTGTCATAAGATATCTGAAGGGCTAGCAATGTTTTCTATTCACATGTGATAAACCAATCTGGACAGAGCAAAGTTGGCACCATAAAAACTTCCATTAAGGCAAGACTGTAAGATCATTCAACATGAACTGAATCTCCTTCTTGGGTAATAGAAAGAGAAAGCTTATGGGACTGTCTGGTCATTTGTTTCAGAGCAATGGTATCCTCCAATAAATGACCTTTCTGGATTCTGGACTCGTAGTCACTAGAATAATAGGATTTTTTGACTTACCGTAAAATCCATTCCTCGGATGTTCATTGACGGACACAGCTCCTAATCTTCATAACCATTGGGTTATACTGCCTGCTACAAGAGAAGGACACTAGGCAAAAAAATAGTCTGGCTACGCTTATTGCAGTCCCAGGGGGTATACTCCCTCTCCCTGCTATAGGTACTCTTTTTTTACAAGCAGTGTCAGAAGAATTACAACTCCACAGAGGATTGGGTGCTGTGTCCGTCAATGAACATCAGAGAAATGGATTTTACGGTAAGTCGAAAATCCCATTTTCTCTTTCGTTCATTAACAGACACAGCACCTGATCTTCATAACCATTGGGACGTCCCAAAGCAGTGTTAAAACAGGAGGGGTGGGAACAGCGGAAAAAAAAAAAATACATAAAAAATCCCTAGGCTAAACAGTAGCCAACCAGGCAACAGGAGCTCAACCAAAACAATTGGAGCCCACCTGAAGAAAAAAAAAAAAAAACACACAATAAACCCCTTTAAAGAGGATCAAGTCTTCTAAACAGCAGCCTGCAAAACTTTGCGGCCAAAAGAAGCATCCACAGATGCCAACACATCCACCTTATAAAACTGTGTAAAAGTGTGCACTGACGACCAGGTTGCCGCCTTGCAAATCTGCGTCACTGATGCCTGATGATGGAAGGCCCAGGAGACATTAAGCGCCCAAAAAGAGTGCTCCTTGACAGGGAAAAGGAGGACCCTGACCCTTGATGGAATAGGCCTGAATCACCATCTGTCTGTTCCATCTGGAAATGGTCGCAGAGGGAGCGGACAACCCTTTTTAAGGCCTATCCGTGAGCACAAATAGTGAGTATGACTTCCTAAAAAAAGACTCTGTAGCTGCCAGGTACACCCTAATTGCCCAGACCACATCCAAGGCAATTTCTTTTGGATGTTTCGGCCTTGGACACAAGGAAGGCAACACAATGTCTTCATTCAAATGAAAATCAGAGACAACCTTATGGGAGGAACGACGGACAGGGGCGAAGAACCACCTTATCTCTGTTAAATCAGGTGAACGACAGGATAACGTCGTCAATTCCGACACCCAGCATGCAGAGGCGATAGCCACCAAAAATGCCACCTTCTGAGGCAGCATAAGCAAGGGAATCACCCGAAGATTTTCAAAAGGAGGCTTCTGGAGGATCGAAAGCACTAAACTTGAGGTCCCAAGGCCTTAACGGGGACCACACTGACCACAAAATGTCAGACACCCTGAAGAAAGGTACACGCACCAGGGAGTGTGTGGCCAAGGGTCATTGGAATAAGACCAGCAAAGCCGATACCTGGCCCTTGATGGTACTCAAGGCCAATTTCTGTTCAACCCCCCATTGAAGAAGGAGGGTCAAAATCTGAGCCACAGAGAAGGAGCGAGGATGAACCCTCAGAGACTCACACCACGCAATGTATGTCTTCCATGTACGGTGGTAAATCTTCCTAGAAGTAGATTTCCTAGCTTTTAACAGCGTTGGAATCACTGACCCAGATAAACCTCTATCCATCAGCACCTGGCATTCAACAGCCAAGCCGTCAAAGCCAGCGACTAAAGCAGGATGGAAGATTGGTCCTTGGGGCAGCAGATCCTCGCTGAGAGGAAGCTTCCAAAGGAAATCGGCAACCAGGCGCACCAGATCGGCGTACCAAGCCAGGAGAGGCCAGTCCGGGGCCACTAAGATGACCAGAATCCCTTCTGCCTCGATCCTGCGTAAAAGTCTTGGCAGAAGCTTGAGAGGAGAGAAGGCTTAAATCAGACTACAACTGACCCCACAGGCCACCAGCGCGTCTGTGGCGTCCACCAAAGGATCCCGTGACCGAGCCACAAACCTCTGCACCTTTCTGTTGAGCCGAGATGCCAATAGATTCACCTTGGGGAAGCCCAACCGGAGATACAACTGATGAAACACCTCCGGATGAAGGGACCACTCCCCTTGGTCCAACGCCTGCCGACTGTCAGTTATCCACCCCAGGAATGTGCACGGCGGAGAGGGATGGAACAAATCGTTCTGCCCACCTTAGAATGCTGGCTACCTCCTGAGCCGCCAGGACACATTTTGTGCCCCTTTGGTGATTGACATAAGCCACGGCCATGGTATTGTCCGATTGAATGCGCACTGGACATCCCTGAAGAAGATCCGTCCAATGCATGTCTGATCGATCGGAGTTCCAAGACATTGATCAGTAGTCTGGACTCTTCCAGTGTCCAGAATCCCTGAGCATCCAGAGACTGCAGGGTCTTGTCCCATTTGGCCAGGATCTCCCTTTGCAGGGACCTTGTATGGAACTGTGCAAATAGAACCGCCTTGAAAGTAGACACCCTAAGGCCCAGCACCCACATGCAAGTCCGGAGGAATGACCATCTGCTGGACAGCAGGAGACAAATTGCAGCCTACAATTTCTGGGAGTTTGTCCAGAGGAAGGAGCACTCTGGCTAAGACCAAGTCCAGAGTCAGACCCAGATAGTCCAGCTTTGTGGATGGAACCAGAGCAGACTTCTGAAGATTCAGAATCCAGCTGAACTCCTTCAGAGTTCTTATGGCGATTTCTAGGTTTTCCACCAGAACAGTAGGGGACTCCGCTCGCAGAAGAAGGGTCTTCAAAGTAGCCCAGTACCGTGATCCCTATTGAGGGAACAATGCTAGCACCGGGGCTAACCATTTTGTGAAGAGCCGAAGAGCAGAGGCAAAGAGTAACGCCACAAACTGATGATGCTCCTTTCCCACAGCAAAGCGGAGGAAGCGCTAGTAACCGACATATATTGGAATGTAAGCATCCTTGATGTCGATGGAAGCAAGAAAATCCCCCTGCTGCAGGGATGCCATTACCGTGCGAATGGACTGCATCCTGAACTTCTGCATCCGCACAAAGCAGTTGAGGTCCAGGATTGGACGCACCTTTGCCTTCCTTCCTGGGAACTGTAAACAGGTTTGAGTAAATACCCTGAAAACATCCCGAAGTTGGAACCGGGACAATCACCCCTTGAAGCAACAGGTCTTGTACTGCTCCAAAACAGACCCTGTAAACGGTCCAGGGACAGGCACAAGTTGAAAGACAGAACCCTGCCGGGGGACTAGAGTAGGGCTGCAACTAATGATTATTTTCATAATCGATTAGTTGCCGATTATTTTTTCGATTAATCGATTAATCGGATAAAATCATAAAAAAACTCAATATGCCTTTTTCTTTCATTTATTGCCCCCCGGCAACGCCAGTGATAGGGCACAGTGCCCCATCATGTTGCAGCCATGACAGAAATCATACCGTTGCTAACTCTACTTCCTGGCACTTGTATTTTGTTATACTTTTTTAAAATCGCTGAATGGTAATTTTACATTGCGAGACCATGCTGCAACTGAGTCAGGTGTTTGGCTTGCAGTTGCAGATCAGCCCCTTTTAACTGAAAAGGGGGCGGGGGGTAAGGCTGGGTTCACACTGATGCGAATTGGACATGGGTTTTTTCTGCATCCAATTCGTATGTCAGGAGAGTGTGACTGGCTCTTAATGGAGCCAGTTCACAAAGCTCTGGGGCGGCTGCAGAGCGGTTTGCAGGAAAGTCCTGTGCGTTTTCTGGTCTGTTTCAGGTCTGAATTGAGCCAAGAATTTGGGCCTGATTCATTCCTGAAATGGAGAACAGGGACGCACTAGATCCCCTGTTGTGAGCTGCTCCACACAACAGTGTGAACCCAGCGTGATAGGTGGTGCTACATGTCCAACTCTGCAGCATGCGTTAAAAATGGTGCAGCTGTGTAGTAAAACATTTCAGCCACAGCATGTGTACAGCCCTAAAGCCCCGTACACACACGCAGATCGTCGTCATACAAATGTTCGTCTTTTCTCCCCGGGATGTCGGTGTCTGTTGAAAAGTGCAAAGACAGCACAAGGACAGCACAAGAATTTTGTCTGCAGACTTCAGCTGACTGCAGAAGTGATGTCATGTAATGGTTAACTTTCCCTGTGTTTTTTATTTTCTGAGCATGCCCAGTCTTGCAAATCTGCGGTCTGTCGGCCGAATTCTGTACTGACAGGCGAACAATCGTCCGTTCTGGTGTCCGCAGACAAAAATTTTCATGTTTGCAAGAAAGACTTTTGTCCGCGGATTGTGCGCAGACAGCTGTCGGAGGCACCATACTAACACGCGTACAATCGGCAGATCTTTCGTCCGCCGACGTTTGTATGCCGACGATCGGTACGTGTGTATGGGCCTTAAGTGACTGCATTGTTAGGATTTGGATGCACAGCCAGGGGTGGCGGTAAATCCATGGCTCAGCCACCCATGTAAGAGAGTCCTTGGGCTGCATTAACACTCTGCATTTCCTGAACATGTGACAAAGTGCAAGGGAAATGCATGTTTTCTCACGCATTTTAAAAATGTACTGCAAAATCGCATAGTGATTGTGGTGCCATTCATTTTCAATGGCACTCTAAAAAAAGTTGGCAGACCCACGTTTTGTCATGTGGCAAACTTGCAAAGCCGCATGCCTGAAAATGTTCTAGACCTTCTATGGTGTGTTTGTCAAAAGGTAGGGCAGCCCATTCAAGTGAATGGGCTGCCCTATGTGTAAAAAAAAAAAAAAAAAAAAAAAAAAAAAAAAATTTATACCTATAGCAGAAAGAGGGAGTATACCCCCTGGGACTGCCCATATGTGTAGCCAGATTATTTTTCTGCCTAGTGTCCTACTCCTGTATATATATATAAAATATGATCAGTAACATGCATTCCTGCTCTGCTTAGTGTGAATGGGACCTCAGGGGTGGCTTATAGAAATGGTCTGTTGGAGATGTGCATCAGCTGGAATTCTGAACTTTATTTACCTTCACACCCCCCTCTCCACTCACCCCGTTTTCAGCAGAAGCACTACATACAACATTCAAACTCTGCAGCCACTGAAGGTTACAGTGCACACAGAGCATGGTGAGGTCAGGAGAGCAGAGCTCGGTATTCAGGGAGGAGGAGGGGCAGGCAAAAAAACTTCTTACCTTTTAATCTTTCCTCGCTGCAAGAGAACACTACCGATCACAGGGGGAGGGGAGGGGGAGTTTCAGGACCCAGCAGTGTTGTGTTGACTCCCTCACTGACGTCACAAGAAGGCGGGGAGGAAAGGAGGGGGGAGGGGGGAGGGAGAGGTCACGGAAGTGCCGAGCTGTGAGTCTGAGACAGTGAATGCAGCCGACGGCTTCACAGAGGAGACAGGCAGGGAAAGATGCAGCACAACTAATCGAAGGATCAACTAATCGATAATGACAATCGTGGACAACGATTGTAATTATCGATTATTATCGATTAGTTGTTTCAGCCCTAGACTAGAGTCAAACTCAACTTTGTAGCTGGGCCGAATGACCTGGTGGACCCTTTTGTCTTGTACCAGGGAAGTCAATGGGTCTGGAAACCAACAAAGACATCCCCTCAACACCGATACGGGTGAGGGCGCACCTTCATGCTGAAGGAGCCTTGTCTCCGGGTCTGGAGAAGCCTGCTCTCAGCTTGCCAGACCAGGACCACTGCCGAAAAAGAGAGCCAAGCCACTAGGTGAGCTGCATCCAATGAGGCATCACAGATAAACTGCAGCACCTGGACCAGCTGGTCCACCAGCTCAGCAAAGGCAGGGGGGAGCTGTTCTCCCTCTAGGTCAGGATGTAAAAGCTTAGCCCACTCGGTCAGAGTTTGCAACACCAGGGCAATGGTGAATACCGGCCTCGGTGCCGAACCAGCCACAGTGTGCATATTGCGGGCCACAGCCTCTGCTTTCCTGTTAACCGAATCCTTAAATGCCGGGGAATCTTCAACCAGAAACATGGTTGCCTTGTTTAATCTGGAAACCGGAGGGTCCACCACTGGTGGAACAGTTCACTTCTTAAGAAGGGACTCCTCATAGGGGTAACGAACCAGTAAATCGCTTAGGGACCCCAAGGGGATGCTTTGGTCGTGTCCACTCTTTAGCGACAATTCTGTCAAAATAGGCGGGGAAAGGAAACACCTTTGCCACTCTGGATGGCTTGTGAGTGCCAAAGGGAACCTGCGCCTCCGCCGCAGCTGCGTCCGCCATAGTCAAGGTCTCATGCACAGATACTATCAGTGCATCCACCAGCGCCATTTTGTGCGTGGGTGCAGATGTGGAGGAATTATCCTCAATATCTGTGGATTCCAGGCGTGTGGTCACAGACCGTGGCGGGCCGAATCAGGAGTCAGGATCTGATGACAGATGAGGCAGGGGGAGGCAGGGGGAGGCAGGGGAAGGCAGGGGGCGCTTTTTGCTAGCCCAATACCTGAAAAACCACCTCCACCCAGGACACAAAGGTGGGGACCCGTAGGACCCCGCAGCCTCAGAGAGGGGGTCAGGTGGGGAGATGTGCTTCAAAGACTCCATGAGTCACCACGGGGACTCCACAAAAAGTGTAAAAACACTGCTAAGAGACAACCCCCACCGCGCTTGCCAGGCACAAGCACTAAGTGATCCTCAGCAGAGAGAACACGACCAGACTCACCACCCAGCAGAAACAGGCACCTGCAGCCACCAGGAAGTGAAAAGATCCAGGAGTCAGCACCAGGGGATGAGGAAGGGCTCCCACTACCGAAATCCCTGCCCACAGGGATCCACTATCATGGCTGCCGCTATTTTCAATGGCAAACCACAGTAAAAAAGGCTGCCCAGACTACACAAACATGGCTGCCATGCATAGAAACACACAGGCTACAGCAAAATAGTAGCTCTGCGCAGCACCATGAGGCTCACAGGGAAAACCCTAGGCCACAGGGGTAGACCCAGGCAGGACAGGTGGCCCTGGCAGCAGCCACTACCTGGTACAACACCCTTCCCCCGCCCACAGCCGATCGTCCAGCGGCACCCCAAACGCCAGTACAGCGCCATGCCCCCATCCCAGGAGGTGGACCAGACCACTCACAAAACCCCAGCATAGGTGGAGGGGGGGGTGTAGGATGGAGGATCCGACTGTCCCAAGGAGAGCTACATGTCCACCCCAAAACCCTCCAGGGGGAGAGGGGGGGGGCAGCTACTCCCCATACCAGGAACCAGGCGGGCACCCCCCCAGACAGAACCCCTCGCCATCAAAATGGGGGGGCTGTCAGTGAGGAGGAACGCTGCAACTCAGGCCGAGACCTGGTCGTATGCAACCTCACGAGGTGTTAACCTCACAGGCTAGCCCCATCCAGTGGGGCTATGTTGCGGCCGATCGAGTGCCCAGACTGGGGTGACCACTGGATCTAGATTATCCAGCCCATTGCCCAGTCCGGCAGTTGATGGAAAGTATCTGAGGAAAGGGATTTAGGAGTAATTATTTCAGAAGACTTAAAGGTGGGAAGACAATGTAATAGAGCAGCACGAAATGCCAGCAGAATGCTTGGATGTATAGGGAGAGGTATAAGCAGTAGAAAGAGAGAAGTGCTTATGCCGCTGTACAGAACACTGGTGAGACCTCACTTGGAGTATTGTGCGCAGTACTGGAGGCCATATCTCCAGAAGGATATAGATACTCTAGAGAGAGTTCAGAGAAGAGCTACTAAACTAGTACATGGATTGCAGGAAAAAACTTACCAGGAAAGGATAAAGGACCTTAACATGTATAGCTTGGAAGAAAGAAGAGACAGAGGGGATATGATAGAAACATTTAAATACATAAAGGGAATCAACTCGGTAAAGGAGGAGAGCATATTTAAAAGAAGAAAAACTACCACAAGAGGACACAGTTTTAAATTAGAGGGGCAAAGGTTTAAAAGTAATATGAGGAAGTATTACTTTACTGAGAGAGTAGTGGATGCATGGAATAACCTTCCTGCAGAAGTGGTAGCTGCAAATACAGTGAAGGAGTTTAAGCATGCATGGGATAGGCATAAGGCTATCCTTCATATAAGATAGGGCCAGGGACTATTCATAGGATTCAGATATATTGGGCAGACTAGATGGGCCAAATGGTTCTTATCTGCCGACACATTCTATGTTTCTATGTTTCTATGATTGTAGGTCGCACAGGAAAAAAAACTTTCTATCTAAAAAAAATTTGCGAGGACCAGAGATCTCAGCAAGGAACTAGGTCTGTACTCCTGACTAGGCAGAAAAAAAAAGTACCTATAGCAGAAAGAGGGAGTATAGCCCCTGGGACTGCCCATAGGTGTAGCCAGATTATTTTTCTGCCTAGTGTCCTACTCCTGTAGGGAGCAGTATAACCCAATGGTTATGAAGCGCAGGAGCTGTGTCCATCAATGAATGAAAGAGAAATGTATTTTTGACACCATACAGTTCAATAGCAAAGCAAAAACAGCCTGTATCTAAGAAGCAGGTTAGAAGGAAATAGAAATATCAGATACTGATTGCAAATGCCTAAAAAACCCATAAGTCCTGAGGGAAACCTACGCCACGGTGCATGAATTTATACTCTAGGTGAAAAAAAAAAAAAAAAAGCACTCCTCCACTGACACCATAGCACACCGGGCCTCTTACCATCAGTGTTAATTTCGTCGACTAAAACGTTTTCGTCGACTAACACAATTCAGATGACTAAAATACGACTAAAACTAAAATGGCATTTTAGTCTTAAGACTAAAATACGACTAAAACTAAAATGGCATTTTAGTCAAAAGACTATAACTAAAACTAAATCGAAATTTGCTGCCAAAAATTAACACTGGTGCATGCTCAAAGCATAAATAATAACATATTAGATTTTTCACTCCAGGACCAGCAGTAGTATATAATGAGTTTGGAAATTGTAGAGAAATGCTTAAATAATGCATTACAAATTACAATTGAACTACACCCATTTGATTATAGATGACTAAAATGAGTTTTAGTCGACTAAAATGTAGGGCGTTTTAGTCGACTAAAATATACTGGAGTTTTAGTCGATTAAATACGACTAAAACTAAAACACTTGCAGAAGACTAAAATGGGACTAAAACTAAAATGCTGTTTTAGTCCTAAGACTAAGACTAAAACTAAATTGAAATTTGCTGCCAAAATTAACACTGCTTACCATAAGGTAGGGACCACTGAATTATAGATGGTCAAACAAGCGTTACAAAACTGCTCTGGCTTGTCTATAATCCTCAACAATGACATCCAAATAGCCTCAATCCTCAATGACATCCGCCCGATTCGCCCCTGTTCTGATTGGACAAAACGCAAAGGATGGAGCTTAACACGTCACATCGCAACACATGCCGACCGTGGCCATCTTTGCTGGTTGGAAACCATCCGGGTTTATGCTTTTTGACACGCCTGTTTTTATCCATTTAATTATTGTCTCAGAGGGACTAACAGGACCTATTTGGATGTCATTATTGATTATAGACAAACCAGAGGAGTTTTGGAACACTTGTATGACTACCTATACTCTGGTGGTCTATACTTTATGGTAAGAGGCCCAGTGTACCATGGTGTTGGTGGAGTGCTTTTTTCACCTATAGTATAAATTTATGCACCATGTGTGTACCCTGGGACTAATGGACTTTTATATCTAGGAACATGTATTTTCTGTTATACACTCTGGGAGTTCCTATTGATTGTGGAATTTATTCTGAATGAACTTTTAAGCTCTGCATTTCTTTTTTCTATTTCTACCAATTTATACCAGCAGTTTATGCTAGCTGCTATATATGACCTAAGCACAGCGAATATTTTCTGTTTAAATGCATAAAGCACCTAAAAGCATGCTGCATTTCATAAGTTCTACAGCAGACCTGTCACAACCTGAGACAATTTTAAATAAACATATAAAATAAAATGCATATGCAAATGTTAGTCAAAACACATGAAAACGCTCAGTGAATTCAGAGATAGGCAGCTAAAGTTCTGAAATGTATGTCTTTTGTCCTGATTAAAAAAAGGTATCACATTTTTCCAATGCTGCCAAAAAGGTGCATCAAAATGCAACATGACTACATCTGCATTCTACTGTTTGGTAGAATAAGCACTGTATGATCATGAATTATTCCACATTACATTAAATTGGTGTGGCAATAAGTTTTTTTTAAGGCACTGCAAAACATTGTCTAAGCTGCTTATTTCACATAACAAATTATTTGCTAAATAAAATAATTTTAAGTTCCCCTACAGCTCTCCTAACTGATACATGGATATGGAACTGCTTGGATCTGCCACAAGAACCACATTAGTTCCCTGAATTTCAGCTCCTAAAATCCAGTTCACTTTTTCCCCATGTTCAAAACAAAGTTTTGAGCTAAATCTTGGTGCAACCTCAGCCATTTGGGGGATCTTCGAATTAGAGGAGGACCTTCTAGAATTACGTTTCTGTTTTTGAGGAGGTGTGGTGTCCTTGCTGATGTCCCAGAGACAGACTCTACCATCATTACCTCCAGACAGTAAAATAGTTTGCATGGGATTTTGTCCAACAAAACTGACTTGAGAGACACCTTGAGTGTGAGCTTTAAAACACAGCTCCTCCTCAAACCGGGTTCCCGATATCCGGAAGAGTCGGATTTTGCCATCTTCAGCCCCACAACAGAAGACATTTCCACATGAAGAGACAGAAAGTGAATGTGCCAGAGGTGGGTTAAAGAGCTGGCCTGGAGATTGGTGGTTTTCCATATCTTCTTCATCCTGAGCCAAATGTTGAAGGTTTGTGATCCACAGTGGTCTTGTCTTCTGCATGTTCCAAAGCATCACCTGAAATACAAAAAAGGAACATGCCATATATATTATGGTAGTGTGTTCCCAAATGAGAAAGATCATAAACCCAATAATAAAATGCTTAAACTTTATTATAATGACCACTATTTATAGGAAGCACTGAAGGTATAGTCTGTGTACAACGGGAGTGGAATTTAAGCAGAATGAAGGCACCCAGTACTCTGCAAATCCACATTTGCCTTATTACTGGTGTTCACACCGAGTCTTGCAAGTCTTAACAGAAACCTGGTTCAGCTCTGAGAAAGGGAGCGAGTCTACCGAAACATGGCAACTTTCCGACCAGATGGTCCAATGATGGGACGTTCCGTCCATGACTGAAGCATTTGTGTTACATGCCTGCTGGTTTTATGAGTTTGCAATTATCCAATTGGCTGTGACTTTATAATAAATTTGTGTAATGTACGAGGAGCTTGCACCCTCTTGTGTGTGTTTTTTTGCAGTTTACTGAAGATTTCCTGCTCTGTGAAGGGGTACACCTGAGGAAGCATTATGCACCCAAGTTGCCTTGGGAGCATCCTATATTAATTTAAGTTAAATGTAATTTTGAATCCAAAATACATGTCTTTTTAAATAATTAGCTTCTTGTAATTATGTGTACAGCAGCACGCTGATAGGAAGATCTAGCACTAGGAGCCAACAAGGCTGTATTGTAAGCACATGTACTGACAGCAACATGCCAACAGGCTGATAAAACAGTCAAAAACTTGTCAGCGCGCTACTACTACCCTATCAAACAATTCGAAAGCTGGGATGTTTTTAAGTCAGGTCTTCAATTAAGCTGTACAACAAATCTTGTATGCATTTAAACTGCTTGCCTAGAGTTCAACTTTAAAGCAGAACTTAGGGCTCATCAAACAAATACCCCATTTTTACCCCCCCCCCCTCCCATTACAGGAAACACTAAAAACAGTTACTACATTTGAAAAATTCCTTACCATTGAAGAGAAAGTCTAACTGAATTTTCAGGAAGTCAACTCTCTAATTTAAAAGATGCAACATCTGTTCTGCCAAGGAGGAGGTGTTACAACCGTGATTACCTCATATCCTCTCCTCTCTCTCTCTACTGTACACTATAATGAAAATACACTTCCCATCATGCTTTGGAAATCACAGTGAATGTGGGAAGGTACACTAGGCCTGTACATGTTAAGAGTCGGTTCACACTAGCGCAACTTGTCAGGCGACTTGTCAGCCTGACAAGTCGCGCTCCATTGACCGCTACAGGACCCATTCTAATAGGAGCGACACAAGTCGCTCCGACTTAGAAAAAGGGTCCTGTACTACTTTGGGTTGACCTCGGAGCGACTTGCATAGACTTTCATTATGTGAAGTCCCTGCAAGTCGCTCCGAAGTCGTGGTGCATGGTAATGCACAAGTCGCCCCCGAAGTAGTAAGGAGTCGTGTGAACCGTCTCTTAATGTGAACAAGCCCACTTCAACATGAATCACACTCACTCCTTTTGCAGCCAGCCAGCCAGCCACACTACTCAGTATCACACAGCAGGATAGGTAGGTCACAGCCTTTTAAAGGCAAAGCATGTTTGTGTTCTCCTCCTCCAGCCACAACAGGAGATAAACATATTGCCCTTACTCGCTTTATGTAATCATTACCGAACTGTAGACACATGCCCATTATATATATTTTACCTGCTGTACTCTGCTGTAATTCAGTATTATAAATATTCCTCCTCCTGCTGTAGCTTTGAGATATTTCTAACAGCAATCAGTGCTTGTATGGTGTGAGCACATTCCTAGCCGCAACAAAGAAAGAGCCATGACATGCTACTTTACAGCAGCATATGGCACAAGTAAATGTCAGCAAGAGGGGAAAAAAAAAAAAACGGAATTTTTGTAAAATCTTACCTGTAAAATTCCTTTCTCTGAGTCCTCCGACAGTCGCCGCCTCTTCATATTCGTCACTAATGGGGTTATTGACCTTTGCTCCGTAGGAGTAGCTAGGCAACAGAATATATTAATATCAAAGCTTTTAGCATATCCCACCCCCAGGGGGTGGTCCCCTCAGTCAATACCTACCTGATTCCTGCACACCAACTCAGTTTCAGTAGAATAGCAGTAGAGTACATAAACAAACCCCAAAAGAGGGGCGGGGGCGGTGACTGTCGGAGGACTCAGAGAAAGGAATTTTACAGGTAAGATTTTACAAAAATTCCGTTTTCTCTTACATCCTCTGACAGTCGCCGCCTCTTCATATTCGTCACTAATGGGGACGTCCCAAAGCAGTGTAGACATGAGGGGTGGGAAAACAGCAGCCGCGCCTAAAGCAACGCAATACCCACATCAGAGAAAGGAACCTTACCAAAGTAAGAGAACCAACTGGGCAACAGGAAAATGTGCTCAACAGGAGCAACAACCCAGGAAAAAACAAGTAACCCAGGTGTAAAAACACCCCAACAGCCAAGGGCCCAAACAAGGGACCCTAAGGCACTGCCGCACTAAGAACTTTACGGCCAAAAGAAGCATCTGCCGATGCCTGAACATCCACTTTGTAAAATTTTGAGAAGGTGTGAACGGACGACCAAGTCGCCGCCTTACACACCTGGGCCACAGAAGCCCGATGATGACAGGCCCAAGACGTACTCAGAGATCTGGTAGAGTGCGCCTTCACAGGCACGGGAGGAACCTTCCCCCTCAAAGCATAGGCCTGCTCAATGGTCTGTCTGATCCATTTGGCGATGGTAGAAGCCGACGCCGCCATGCCCTTCCGAGGTCCCTCAGGAAGGACAAAGAGAGAATTCGACTTGCGAAAGGATTTAGTCGAAGACAGGTAAACCCTGATCGCCCTAACAACATCCAAGGAATGTAAAGCCACCTCCTTCGAATGCTTAGGCTTCGCGCAAAGCGAAGGCAAGACAACGTCCTCATTGAGGTGAAATTCAGAGATTCTCTTCGGAAGAAAAGATGGGTTAGGTCGCAAGACCACCTTATCCAAGTGAATCACCAAATACGGAGACTTGCAGGACAAAGCCACCAGCTCCGACACCCTGCGAGCCGAAGTGATCGCTACTAAGAAGGCAACCTTCTTGGACAACAAAGACAACGAGATCTCCCTGATATTTTCAAAAGGAGCATGTTGCAACACGGACAGAACAAGGTTCAAATCCCATGGAGGCAAAGGCTCCCTCCTAGGAGGGACCAAATGTCGCACCCCTTGAACAAAGGTGCTAACCAAAGAGTTAGATGCCACAGGACGTTGAAAAAGAAAGGCCAGCGCAGAAATCTGACCCTTAATCGTGGCCAACGCCAAACGCTGGTCCACGCCCGTTTGAAGGAAAGCCAACACTCTCGACACCGAGTAGGTGCGAGGGGAAAACCCCCTGGACTCACACCAGGCAAAATACGCCTTCCAAGTACGGTAGTAAATCTTCCCTGAAGAGGCCTTCCTGGCCTTGATCAAAGTGGGAATGACCTCAGGGGAGAGACCCCAATCCTTCAGGACCTGGCTTTCAACAGCCAGGCCGTTAAAGCCAGCGACTGTAAAGCAGGATGGAATATCGGTCCTTGAGACAGAAGGTCTGCTCGAAGAGGCAGACGCCACGGAGCGTCGACCGCCAGATTCACGAGGTCTGCGTACCAAGACCGGCGAGGCCAGTCCGGTGCCACCAGAATCACCATTTTCGGTTCCGAGGCCAACCTGCGAAGGAACCTGGACAGCAGCTGAATCGGTGGAAAGGCGTACATCAGGCGATACTGATGCCAGGGCGTCACTAACGCGTCCGAGGCGTCTGCCCAAGGATCGCGCGTCCTTGCCACGAACCTTTCCACGTTGTGGTTTAGACGAGACGCGAACAGGTCCACATCTGGGGACCCCCACGCGCACAACATCTGGAAGACATCCGGGTGAAGGGACCATTCCCCCTGGTCCAGGGTCTGGCGGCTCAGATAATCCGCCTGCCAGTTTTCCACCCCCGGAATGTGAACTGCAGAGATGGCCGGGACGTGCGTCTCGGCCCAAGACAGAATTTCGGCTACTTCCTGAGCCGCCCGGGCACTCCTGGTGCCCCCTTGGTGGTTGATGTAGGCCACCGCTGTGGCATTGTCCGTCTGCACCCAAACTGGACAGCCCTGAAGCCTGTCCGTCCAACGCAGAAGACAGAGATTTATCGCTCGCAATTCCAGAATGTTGATCGGAAGGGAGGATTCCTCCTCCGACCAAGTTCCCTGGGCGGACAGAACACCACCCCAGCCCGACAGGCTGGCATCCGTGGTGATCACCGTCCACGACAAAGGACGAAAGGACTTGCCCCCCGACACCGCCGGGGACTGGAGCCACCACAAAAGACCCCTTCGGGTGAGATGGCTTAACGACAGCCGCAGATCCAGAGATTGCGGACGCCCGTCCCACTTGGCCAGGACCTCCGCTTGAAGCTCCCGCGTGTGAAACTGGGCGAAGGGGATCGCCTCGAAGGCCGAAACCATCAACCCCAGACACCTCATACACGTCCGGAGGGACGAGCACTGATTGTCCCTGAGGGACCTGACTTCGCACTGAAGTGTCCGAAGCTTGTCTTCCGGCAGGAAGACCTTCGCCTGAACAGAGTCCAGAATCATCCCCAGGTAGGGAAGACGAACCGACGGACACGTCGATTTTGGAAAATTTATCGTCCAACCGAATTCCTGCAGAGTCTGCATTGTGATGGACAGGTCGTTCACCAGGCCCTGACTGGTCGCAGACCGAATCAGGATATCGTCCAGATACCCCAGGACAGAAATGCCCTGGGCCCTCAACAAGGCCAGAACCGGCGCAAGCACCTTGGTGAAAACCCGCGGAGCCGAAGCGAGACCGAAGGGTAACGCCACGAATTGATAATGATCCTCCGCAATGGCAAATCGAAGGTACCTCTGGTGACCCTCGAAAATGGGGATGTGTAGGTACGCATCCTTCAAGTCGATGGAGGCCATGAATTCCCCCAGAACCAGGGCAGCCACCACCGAGCGCAGGGATTCCATGCGAAACTTGCGAACCCGCACAAAGCGGTTCAGAGCTTTCAAGTCCAGAATCGGACGTACTTTGCCCTCCTTCCTGGGCACAGTGAACAGATTGGAATAGAACCCCCGAAATCTGTCCCGATGAGGCACCGGAACCACCACTCCCTGGGCCCGCAGGTCCCGCACCGCCAGGTGCAGATCCTGCAAGCGCTCTGGAGGCAGTTGAAGGTTTGAGGGGAAAAATCTGCCCGCCGGCCGAGAGAGAAACTCGATCTTGTATCCAGATCGAACGATTTCCTGAACCCACCTGTCCCGAATGCGGTCCAGCCAGGGTTGAAGAAAACCGAGCAAACGTCCCCCCACCCCAGAAACGGGTGAGGGCGCCCCTTCAGGCCGCATCGTTATGGGCAGCGGATCCGGACTGGCCGGACTTCTGCTTACCCGCCCACGGCTTCTTCTGGGAGCCTTGGCCTTTGAAGGGCTTGCCCTTATAGTGCGACCGAAAGGCACGAAAGGACCCCTGAGAGGGCCTAAACGAAGCATTCTTCTTACCACGAACAAACTTATTCTTGTGAGATTGGGGCAAGAGAGTGCTCTTACCCCCAGAAATACCCTTTATCAGAGTATCCAAAGATTGGCCAAAAAGACGAGATCCCGCGTAGGGCAAATTAGCCAAAGTCTTGCGAGAAGATTGGTCAACAGACCAACATTTCAGCCATATCAGGTGACCGTTCAAGACAGCCACACTAGAAAGACGCGCAGCCAAAGGGACTAAATCCAAGTCCGCATCACACAAATACATGACACCCTGATGAATCTGATCCACCATAGTCAAAGTTGTCGGCGGGTCAGAGTCAGCCACCAGAGTGCGCTTGAGCACCTGCATCCAATCCGCAATAGCCTGGGCTGCCATAATGGAAACAAAAATAGGCTTCAGCATAGAGCCAGCAACCGTATTGGCATGACGAGCCAGAGATTCCAATCTCCTGTCCGTCGGGTCCCGGAACACCGGGGTATCCTCAGCAGGGATCGCAGTTGATTTATTCAAAATTGCCACCGCGTGATCCACCTGAGGCGGTACACACCAACGCTCATCAGTAGCCGGTGTAAAGGGATAACGCAGCTTGAACCTACTCGGCACAGCAAAAGGCTTTTTTAAATTGCGCCATTGCTCATCAACCGTGCGCTGAAATTCCGTGGGTGGGAGGAAACTTGCAATCCTGAGAATCCATGCCCCAGCAAAGTAATTAATAAAGGGTACTGCCCCTTTAAGATCGCGGCGAGCGCTGCCCACCGCACCCACTGAACACACTGACCCCCACAGGGACAAGAAACTGGGCAAGGAATACAGGAAAAAGGGAGATAAAAAACCTGGAGAGCTCACACAGGCTGCTGCACCGATCGCTGTCCCAGAGGAAAAGGAAGTGATGCAAGACTGACCGCCCCTATGAAGCCTATGCAAGGCTACACAAACATGGCCGCTGGCTGAGGAAAAAACCCTGGGCAAAGAGAACATGGCACTGACATGTGGTGATCGATCGCCGCTCAAAATGGCGGCGTTTGGCGCCAAAAACGCTGTGCAGTACCTCACAGGACTAGAGGTGTACCGAACTGTTCGCCGGCGGACAGTTCCCGGCGAACTTAGCATGTTCGCATTCGCCGCTGCGGGCGAACATATGCGATGTTCGGTCCGCCCCCTATAATACATCATTGAGGCAAACTTTGACCCTGAACTTCACAGTCAGCAGGCACATTTCCAGCCAATCAGCATACCTCCCTCCCACCTCCTATAAATAAGCAAGGGCAGCATCCATCTTAGATCATTCTGAAGCAGTGTGTGTTAGTGAGAGCAGGGAGAGCTGCTGCTGCTGCTGTTAAGCTAGGGACAGTTGTTAGTCAGTGTTCCTGGTCTTGCTAGTCAGTGTTCTTGGTCCACTACTGCTGTAAGGACAGCATCCTGACAGCACCCCAAAAAGCCCTTCTAAGGGCTGGTATTTGTGTAATTTTTTTTATATATATATATATATATATAGTGTCCCCCAAAAGCCCTTTTAAGGGCTGGTAATTGAGTTTTTTCTTTATATATATATATATATATCTATTGTACACTGCAGTTGCCTGCCCGCTGTGTGTGAGAGGCCACAGACCCACCACAGACTGTACTGTGTGCACACCACACTCATTTCGGGTGGCACAGGCACAGTACCTTGCATTTTAAAAAATATTTTTTTTTTCCTCTGTCATAATTGCAGTGAGTGCTGTGTCAGGTCCACAGAGTGTACTGTACCCACTGCAGTGCATTGCCCACCACTGATATATATACGGTGGCACAGCATCTTGTTGCAAATTGAAAAAAATATATATATATTTTTTATTATTGCAGTTGCCTGGGCTGCCAGTGACTGTCAGGTCCACAAAGTGTACTGTGCCCACTGCAGTGCCACTGCGTGCCCACCCACCACTGATATATATACGGTGGCACAGCAGCTTGCAAAGTAAAAATATATATTTTTTTTTATAATTGCAGTTGCCTGGGTGCCAGTGACTGTCAGGTCCACAGAGTGTACTGTGCCCACTGCAGTGCCACTGCCCACCCACCACTGATATATACGGTGGCAGGCATGACTTTTTTGGATTAGTGTCTGGGGGGGTCTAAAAAGCGTACCTGTGAAGTTTCAGCTCTGTAGCATGTCCAGAACCAGAAAAAAAAGATCATATAGGTGTAAAAGGGGTTCCCACCATCCCTGCTCTACTGAAAAATGATCTTTTTTTCTGGTTCTGGACATGCTAAAGAGCTGAAACTTCACAGGTACACTTTTTAGACCCCCTAGACACTAAATCACAAAAAAAGTTCTTAAAAATTGTCATTTTTGATAGAGAGCCAATTATTGGAAAAATTAAAAAAAAAAAAAAAAAAAAATGTCTTTGTATTTATTGTCTGGGGGGTCTAAAAAGCGTACCTGTGAAGTTTCAGCTCTGTAGCATGTCCAGAACCAGAAAAAAAATAGAATTAGGGTTAGGGCTAGGGTTAGGGTTATTTTTAGTGCTTAGGGTTAGAGGGTTAGAGTTAGAGGGGTAGGGGTAGGGCTACTAACTCTAACCCTAAGTATCTCACCGTAACCCTAACCCTAGCCCCTAACACTAAACCTAACCCTAACCCTCTAACCATAACCCTAACCCTCTAACCTTAACCCTAATTCGTAATTTTTTCTGGTTCCGGACATGCTACAGAGCTGAAACTTCACAGGTACACTTTTTAGACCCACCAGATGCTAAATCCAAAGAAATGTTTTATTTTTATTTTTTTTTTAAATTTTTCCAATAATTGGCTCTCTATCAAAAAATTACAATTTTTAAGAACTTTTTTTTGTGTGATTCAGTGTCTGGGGGTCTAAAAAGTGTACCTGTGAAGTTTCAGCTCTGTAGCATGTCCAGAACCAGAAAAAAAATTAGAATTAGGGTTAGGGCTAGGGTTATTTTTAGTGCTTAGGGTTAGACGGTTAGGGTTAGAGGCGTAGGGGTAGGGTTACTAACTCTAACCCTAAGTATCTCACCGAAACCCTAACCCTAGCCCCTAACACTAAACCTAACCCTAACCCTTAAAGCCCAGTTCCTGTCCCATTTTGGTCGGTTCTGGTCTGTTTGCGGTGCGTTAAACGGGGAGTTTGGTCTGTCACTGTGAAGCGGGCGTAACCCTTACACTACCTGATCGATACAACATCATACCTGATCGTATACACACACTGGATGTTTTAAAGCACGTTATTCCAAACAATTTAGGAATTTTAGGTGATTTATGCCCTTTATGGAATAAAACCTGACTCTGCGTCAACTACGTAATTTTCCATGGGAGTTTTGCCATGGATCCCCCTCCGGCATGCCACAGTCCAGGTGTTTGTCCCCTTGAAACAACTTTTCCATTACTATTGTGGCCAGAAAGCGTCCCTGTGGGTTTTAAAATTCGCCTGCCTATTAAAGTCTATGGCGGTTCGCAATGTTCGCGAACATTCGCCGATGTTTTATTCGGCGAATTTTATGTTCGCGACATCACTACACAGGACCTGCCACCACAACTTTTGCCCCAGAAAAATGGCAGATCGCCGCACAGCATGCTGAAAATCTGACTGCTGCATATGACACCCAGCAGAGCAGGAGAGCCCCCCCCTCACAGCCCACACACAGGCAGCAAGTGCACACAGGAGCTGACAGGGAACACAGCAGCCACACAGACATGCAGGGTCACACAGTCCCAGACTGACACCCAAAAAAGACAGGTCCCCACATAGAGTTACATTTACCAGTCCGGATGGCGTGGGGAGCCTGCTCCAGCGACCAAACCGCAGTACTGAGGACAGGGAGTGTCGCAAGCCTGACGCAGTGGAGTTGCGGTGCAAAACCGCAATGGCGTCCAGTAAGGTAGCCACCTCACCGATAGCATCCCTGCAGCGAACAGGGATGGGTCGTTCAATGTGCCAGGGCAAAACCTAAGCTGAACGCTCGATGGCAGGCTGGGAAGCCCCTGGCCCTGAGCCCTGGGATCCAGGGTGGCCAGACTGAGACCCAGCGCCGCACGATCATCTTCATCAGAAGAACTAACTAACGCTGAAAATAAACAGCTAAGTAAAAGAAAGAGAAAAAACATCAAATAAAATCAAAAAAGAGAAAAGTGGCTGAGACTAAGAGCCCCAGCACAGGAACAGCCTGCATACTCCTGAGCTAGGCATATGAAACTGAGTTGGTATGCAGGAAGCAGGGAGGTATTGACTGAGGGGACCACCCCCTGGGGGTTGGATATGCTAAAAGCTTTGATATTAATATATTCTGTTGCCTAGCTACTCCTACGGAGCAAAGGTCAATAACCCCATTAGTGACGAATATGAAGAGGCGGCGACTGTCGGAGGATGTAAGAGAAAAAAAGTATTGCAAACTTACTAATCAATACTACAATAATGGTGGAACCCTCTAATGTATGGAAAACCCAATAGACTTCAATATTACCACAATACTGGTCTCTGTAATATGCAACATCACATATAAAATACACATCAAACTGAAAATAAGGCAATGAAACTTTGCAGGGATGGTAGAAACCGCTCCTACAGCTATTTAGCAGTGGACAGTGCAAGTTGGGCAGTGGACAGTGTCAGTAAAGCAATGGACGGTGTCCACTGCTTATCGGTGCAGCCTCATCAGTGCCCATTGGTGCAGCCTCATCAGTGCCCATTGGTGCAGCCAGGATCGTTCGGAGAGCTGGCCAGATGACACAGAGCGGGGATCTCCCGCTTTGACATCTTGTAGGTATAACGTCGGTCGCTGTAAAGTCCTCCTGGACCGGCATTGGACCAGAACTTTACAGCGGCCAGCGTTTCACAGCGGGAGATCCCCGCTCTGTGTTATCGGGGCCGGCTCTCCTAACAATCCCTGTGCAGCAATGACAGATGGCTGACAGAAGGCAGTGGGGGGTGTTGGGGGTGGTGAGTGGCATGCTGGCAAGAAGAAGAGGAGAAGGACACCCCCTTCATGGGTGGTACAGTCCGGGGGTCTGTGAGACCCCTCCACCCACAACAGCAAGTAGGGACAGAAGTACATCCTTGCTTGCTGTGAAGAGAACTACAAATGGGACATGCCAAGACCGGTGGCTGGGGGAACAGCAGCCACTGGTCTTACAAACAGGAAACCCCTGGGGATTAATGGTTTTACTTCAAAATCGTCAGGCTATTACAGAGGAACTACTGAGTTAAGAAGATGGATGGTTAATTTGGTAAAAGGTAGGAGATTAGCAATAAGGACATGGCAAAAGTTTCTGCCCAGAGTTCTCCTTTAAATGTGAATTATTTACACAGATAAACCAGATATGGAGCTGTAACCCACCTGCATGTCAAGTCCACATGACACAAGACTCTGAGGTCGGCTGGGCCTGAAAGTGACTGCGGAGCAGATGTTAGTGTGCCTCTGCAGTGTCCGGCAGACCTTTTTAGTTTGCAGATCCAAAACTTTCACTGCGCCAGAGTCATCAGCTGCAGCCAATAGGCTGTCCAATTCATTGACAGAAATGCAGTTGATTTCTTCTTTACTGATACTAAAGCTCTCCACAGGCTCTGTAAAAACCCTGGTGTCCAACACACTCACTGTCTCCCCATGAGAAGCATAAAGTTTTGTTGAAGAAGCTGGAGAGAATACAATCCCAGCGACATCATCCTCGCCACGGAAGTTCAGTTTTCCTATCGGATGTCCCTGCTCACTCCAGATAGTCAGCTCCCCACATTCAGCCCCTGAAGCAACAATTCTTTCTTTGCTAATGGCCAGACTTAAAACAGCACAGGAATGACCGGAATCCCACTTTGCAGTCATTGTCCTACTTATAAGGGCCTAGGAAGAAGAAGAAGAAAAAAAACAAGGCTCACAGTTTGATTTCTATGCCATAATATTAAAAGAATAGCATGCAATATTCCACAGAAACCTTTCAGACGTTTACTTTAAAAAGAATAAAACTTGGATTTCTGTTGAGCAGTAAAATGTACACTTTAGTTTTAAAGTGACCCATGTCATGCCTCAGGTCAGTACCTGAGCAAAGAGGCTGACATAAGTTCTTTGTTCCAGCTCTCATCTCCCCACTGTGTAACAGAAGACAGAAGGTTGGAAGATGCATAGTTGCCTTGGGCAACCAAACTTTGCACTACCATATTAAAGAACTCCAAAAAACACACACTAAAGCTACATATTTGGGTTTTTTTTTGTCATTTTTTAAAGGATTGTTAGTAGCTTTTGGACCCCAAAACAAATTGTTTTCACACACAGGGCGGTTTCTTCTCTAAAATGACAGTGCAATGATTTATCCTTATATGTACATGTTATTAATGCACTTGTCGCTTATCAATGTCTACAGATATTGTTTCGGAAACTTCTGTAAAATCCGTTCTACAGTACATGTAGTATCATTGAGGATCCTTCGATAAAAACATTTGTAAACAGAAAAACCTAACAGGTTGTAAACCCTTTTCTTCCCAATCCAAAACAAAAAAATTGTAAAAAAAATTACCTCTGCAATGCCCCCCATTCTATTGCAAAGGTATATGCTGGTGGAGTCTAGGGGATAGAGGGAAAGCCTATATATATATATATATATATATATATATATATATATATATAATATATATATATATATATATATATATATATATATATATATATATATATATATATATATATATATATATATATATATATATATAAAGCCCAACTCCATGCCAATATGAAATTTAAATAGTGCATTGTCCCCTGCACAGACTTGATTGCAAAAACTTCTTCCTAAACCATTGTGTAGTGTGATGGATCAAAGTATTAGTTTCATCTATGAGCCAAGTTAATTTCCTGCCTTGAGGACCAGGCATTTTTCCCTACTTATTAACTTCTTGGGAACTGGTCCCCTTACCGTCTCTGCGAGTTCTGTCTCTGGAGCCTATGAGAGAGGACCTGGCAGCTGAAGGTTGCTTCCAACAACAGGAAACTTCCACATCACATGGGCAGTAATGTAGACATCCACCCTGGAAATAAAGAGATGAGAGAAAGTTTGTCACATGATCATAGCTTAAATGTAGTAAACTTGGTATTTTGATTGCTTTTTGTCCTACCAGCAGTTAGAGGGGGATGGGGAGGAGGTCGCCAACATCCTGGAGTGAGTGGGCTTTAACCTATTCCTTGCTTCCTCTTTAGCTGGCGCTCTTCCCTCCAACACTTTTGCATGGTACTCGATGACATCAGCATGTAAGCGTCTTTGAGTAGAGACTTTGGGAGAGTAGTTGCAGCGTGTGCTTAAAGCTTACTGGAGTGAGGAGCAAGATAAGTATACAGCCTGGTACACACTAGCAGTTTTTTTTTTCCTTCAACCCAGCGGGCTAAACAAAAAAAAAAAAACTAAAAAAGGTGCTCTGGGGGAGATCCTGTACTATCTGAGGTTAGTACAGCGATCTCTCCACTGAGCTATTGTGTTCTGATCAGGGGGCGGGGACAAAGGGAATTGGGAAAACCCGGCAGCTGGACACTGGCTGCCAGTGCATGCCCGCTCGGCTGGCTTATGTCGGACAGGCTGGCGTCAGCTGGTTTCTGTTGAACTGGAAGATATTGGGCCCGTGTGTACCAGGCATTACAGCTTATTCCTCTACCCTGATGCTTAAAGAGGAACTAAAGGTTTTTTTTTTTTATTTATTTATTTCGTTTTGGATAGAGTGGGAATGGGATTAGAGCACCAGTTTTTACTAGGGATTGACTGATACCGCTTTTTCAGGGCCGATACCGTGATCGATTTTTCGGCCACCCTTCAGGCTGATAGCCGATATTAGGTGCAGATATTCTGCACATTTAAAATTTTTATTTTTACACTGTCCTTTAATTTTTTTATCACTTTTAGTGCTGCCACAAGGAATGTAAACATCCCTTGTGACAGTATAAGGCAGTGACAGGTACTCATTATGGAAGGATCTGGGATCTAAAAGACCCCAAAGCCCTCCTCTGCACTTAAAAGCATTCAAAACGCCAAGTTTGGCTGTTTTGAATACTGTCTTTTTTTTTTTCTTAAATCTGGCACCTTTAAGGCTATAGTAACCGGAAGTGATGTCATGACATCGCTTCTGGGTTATTACATCGGAGAGCCAATCAAAGCCAATTCCAGCTTTGTTCGGGTCTTCGGCCTGTCCACGTACGTGCCGGCTGGTCGTTTGGGCCTCCCGGTGGGACAGGAGACCCAGGCAGAGCGGCAGAAGGCAGCGGGAGTGCCCTCCCTCTGCTTGTAATAACAGCCGAGCGGTTGCTTAGCTGCATCAATTGTTATTACAAGAAAGCCGACTGTCAGCTCTAAAAAACTGTACCAGGGTGATGTCTGTAGCTGCAGGCATCACTCCGGTACAACCACTTTAAGCAATGTCGGCCATATCTGCAAGTTTGTGGCCAATACTGATTAGGGATGCACCGATCCGACTTTTTTGGACCCGATACCGATATCTGGCGTTGTGAAATCGCCGATACCAAAACCGATGCGGAGCTACACACAAAGCAAGCGGCTGCAGTACAGAGCAAAGCCGCTGCTTCATGTGTACGGCTCCTCCATTCACAGGCGGAGTGCATCTGATATCACTCCGCCTGTGAGCCGGACCTATACAGGAAGTAGTGGCTCCCATCCCAAACTACTACTGCACCTAGTAAGGGATGGCTGAGCCGTTACCAAGCATAAACCGGGTCTGCCAGTGGATCGGTCAATGTTACCGATCCCCCGATCCATCTAAAATGGCCATTTCTGCGCCGATATCCGATCCGAATTTCGGATCGGTGCATCCCTAATACTGATACTTCAAAAAAAGTGAATATCGGCCTCCGATAATCAGTTGATCCCTAGTTTTTACTGCTGTCTGTGTCCCCTTTAGGAAGATTCACCCTACTTGTCTTGTTTATTATATTATCAAAAGTGAAAGAAAATAACATTAATACTGAAACAAGGCACCATGGCCTGAGGCGCTAGGAATAATACCTGACATTATTGCTCCCACACCTTAATGTAAGTGAGTTAAAGCGGTAGTAAACTCAGTCATAGCATATCATTTAAATGCAATCAACACCGGTAACATGTATTTTTCAATATAATAGAATGAAAGCAATCAATTATACGTTTTCCTAACCTGTATAATTTCATATTTTCTGTTCGGTTTTCTGTGATGTCGAGCGCCGCCATCCTTGCTGTGGTTTTCGTCTGCTGATTGCTGCTGTATTTCCGCCCACAGTATGGGTTTGTTCCTAAATCCCGCGCATGCGCAGTAGACGCCGAAACCAAGCCTCGTTTTGGTTTCATTCACCATTTGGACAGCCAATAGGAGGCTGTCCACTATCTCCCCTGTGACGTAGCAAGTCACATGGGGTAGTGGAGAATTTTTTTCATGGGGGAAGGTCGGAGTCTCGCGGGAGCACGGGGCTGACGTCTAGCAGAGGAAATGACGCAGCCCCGCAATAGACACTGAATTATTCCGGCAAGCTCATTATCTTGCCGGAAAATAAGATCACAATGAGCATGCGCGAGTGACGTAATTGACTGCAGCGATCTAAATCGAAGGAGAACGGCTGAAGTGACAGGCAGGGTAAAAGGTTGGTAAAATAATACGGACACAGATCATTTTGATTATGCAAAGTTGTAAAATTGGTGATACTACCGCTTTAATAATTGGCTTACAGTTTACTGTAATGTTCTTTCACAGTTATGTCTTTATTTTATCTTTGTAATAAGGTGACTACATTTATTGGGCTTTACCCCCCTTAGTAGGCTGACTCTACCAAATAGAGCAACAGCTTATCTGCTTTGGTTCTTTAGGTTTTTATGCATTTTGACTATGACAATCTAGCCCTGGACCATATTTGAGGGTGAATCCATCTATTGACATTTGAGAATGTTTGTATTATTGTATTTTGTTCAAATCTTTTGAATAAAAATCTATTGAAAGAGGAAAGTGAAAGAGAATACACAAGTTTGGTTGCCACCAGAACAGTAATAGAGAAGAAATCTTCCAATGGAGACACTAGTTCCGGGGACAGCCATCACTTTGAAGGGATTTCCTCTCACTTCCTGTTTTGGTTGTGGGGCAAGAAGTGATAGGACAGGGATTCCCAAACTACGGCCCTGCAATTGTTCAGGAACTACAATTCCCATCATGCCTGTTCATGTATGTGAATGTCAAAATTTTACAATGCCTCATGGGATGTGCAGTTCTGCAACAGCTGCAGGGCCGTAGTTTGGGAATCCCTGTGATATGAAATATCCCCAATATGCCACAAAAAAAAGATTATATGACAAGGGGTGTAAGCCTCCTTTAATCTATCCAAAAAAAAAATACATTATATTATATATATATATATATATATATATATATATATATATATATATATATATATATATATATATATATATATATATATATATATATATATATATATATATATATATATATATATATGAACTGAAGTTATAAAAAAAAAAAAAAAAACTGCAGAAAGGCTCTTTATTGCAGAAGAAACATGCAGTCTCACTTCTTCAATAAAATCCTCCTACCTGCTTATTTGCAGTCCTCTGTAAATCATACACTGTGCTGTACAGCTCTGTTTACATTCCAGCACACTGCCTATATTCCAGGAGGACTTAAAGAGGTTGTAAACCCACTTCACAAACTTTTACCTATAGGTAAGCCTATATTAAGGCTTACCTATAGGTGCTATAAATATCTCCTAAACTTGTACCGTTTAGGAGATATTTAGAGTGCATACTGCCGATGATGTCATCGGCGCATGCTCTCTGAAGAAACGGCCACCCGTGCCGTTCCTTCAGAGTCCTATGCCGTGAACGGCGGCTCCCGCGCGGGAGTGATGTAATCGCGCCTCCGGCCAATCAGATGGCCGGAGGACGCGAACCCGGAAGCAGGACGGCCGGACATGTCGGCCGTCCTGTCGCTGAGGGGGCGGCACGGCGTGGGGGTTTGTTTTAAGGTAAGTACTTAAGTACGCTTTACAGGGCTTTTTTTTTCTTGTTTTTTTTTGAGTGACTTTACTTCCTCTTTTACTCCTACACATGCATTGGAGTAACATCATTCCGCCCCAGCCAATCAAGATGTGAGCACAGAACCTCACATGCATCGGATCGTTGAAACCAAAAGGAAAGTATTTTTGTCTTTAGTTCTTCTTTAATGTGAATTGACCCCTTGCAGAGCTAGTTCGTTCATTTGAATTTAAAAAATATGTAAACCCAACACATATTCCTGATATGTGCCTGCTATACTGTGTACTTGTATGAAAAAGTCTCCTGTTCTCTTTGTATTGCTTCCTTTGTGTGAAATTCCTGGTGTTCATGCCAGTCCCTCTGCTTTACTATTAAAAACTTACCACACTAAGCAGGAGAGCACGCCATGGTCAGTTTTCTAGCTAAGCCGGAAACTCAGGCCTGCTCTCCTCCAATGATCAGACTTGTCCTGAGACGCCCCCGCTGCACAGCCTGTCACTGAGAAACTCAGCGTGCTGCTGCTTCTCCTCCCCCAGCTCTGATGTAGCTGAGAACAGAGGAAATGTGATCACTTATAAAAAAGGGAAAACATTTATTTACTACACTAATTTACTAAGTCATATCAACATGGATGTTTCACCACTTTCTCAAACTATCTTTCCAAAACCAAGCTCATAGGTTTTCCTCCCCCACGTGCCTCTCCCCCTGATTTCTCGGTCAAGATTGATGGCACAACTATCCACCCATCCCCACAAGCCAGGGTTCTAGGTGTAATCCTGGACTATCCTTTCAGCCCCACGTCCACTGTCCAAAGCTTGCCGCCTCAACCTCCGCAACATCTCCAAAATACATCCCTTTCTAACCACTTTGGCACCTTTTCGAGTGGAGGGGAAAGTAGGTACCTGTTTTTAACAGGTACCCGTCCCCACTTCCGAGTGATTTTGCCACAGCGAGGAAGTCCCCCCCCCCCCCCTTCGCCCGCCACCAGGCCATTCACATATTGCAGTGTGCTTCCTGCATGCGCAGTAGTGGCTTCACAGAGGGCTCAAAAGGCTTCACTGCCGGTTTAACTTACAAGGATGGATGGCGGCAGCAGCAGCACCCAAGAGCCTATTGAAAAATTGGCTGGGGTACTGACATCAGGGAATCCATGGACAGGTAAGAGTCCTAATGATAAAAGTCAGCAGCTACAGTTTTTGTAGCTGCTGAATTTTTATTTTTTGATGGGGGAGCTGTAGCTCTTCTTAAAAGTTCAAAATTGTAACAATAACTTGCAAAGCCATCCACAACTCTGCCCCCAGCTACAACACCAACCTAGTCATTCCTCCCAAGACCTCCTGCTCTATAACTCTCTTGTCACCTCCTCCCATGCTCACCTTTAGGACTTTTTCATAGCCTCTCCCATCCTATGGAACTCTCTACCCCAATCTGTCCAATTATCTCCTACTCTGTTTGCTTTTAGATGATACATAAAATCCTATCTCTTCAAAGAAGCCTTTCCTGCCCCCACCTAACAACTGTTCTTTATTTTCTCCATCAGATCCTCCCCCACAGTTATTACCTTTTGTAATGAGCAGGGCGCTCCTATTGCTCCTGTATTGAATTGTGTCTGTACTGTCTGCCCTAACATTGTAAAACCCTGCGCAAACGGTTGGTGCTATAAAAATCCTGAAAAATAATAAATTATTTTGAATTATTTTTATTTTTCTACACAAAAATGTTTTGCCATTCATTTCTATTTTAACCAAAATGGGTTTCTTTACAAGGTGACTGTTTACAAGGTGATCGTTTACAATCACTTTAAAGGGTAGCTCACCTTTATAGAAAATCTGTAAGGTGAACTTACACTGGACCCCCTTCTTCATCCCGCAGTCCTGCTGACCTGGAGTCCAGCGATCACCTGCTGTGAGATATTGGGTCACCCTTTAACCGATCCGGGGATTTGAAATTCCCATGGCTTAATCTCCTAAACATTCCTCTCTGCATGTACGGATAGGAAGCATTCTAATTGGTCAGTGCTGACCAATCAGAACCCACCTAGCCCGTCCTGTTAGTGCTGGAAAAAAGGACAGAAAGCCTTGGGGATTTCACACTCCGGACCAATAAAGCCACGACCTGATGTCCCACAGCAGGTGATCGCAGGACTCTGGGGTCAGCGGGACTGGGGGGGTCCAGTGTTAGTTCACCTAACAGTAAAGTTTAACTTACACCTTAATGTTTGAGTATTGTCCGTGATACTTTTTTTTATTTGCACTAACATACAATTTTTCAGGACAAGCTTTTGGGGTATGTCCCCTTCTTCTTTAATGTTAGGGAGATTGCCCGTGACTTCCTGTTGTGTCTAGGGGGGCAGGAAGTCGCCTCAATGGGTCACACAAACTGACCAGGCTTCCATCTACTCCATGCAAGTCTGTAAACAGACCGTACGTGTTTTCTTTACAAGAGTTCCTGCTCAATCTACAGCCTGATCTCTGGAGGAACAGATAAATACATCAGAAAGGTATACCCATGCAAACCACATTACCCTGAGGCATTCCTGCGGTACAGTTGAGGCCCGGGTTCCTGTGTAGTGTAAGGGGGGACTCACAAATCATAGGAAGTCCGCGCTGGCTGTCACCTGTCCTGAGCGCACACAACACACGCCGCATGCACTTGACTCCCAGACACTCTACTTCCGCTATACCTTCCAGATCCCTCTGATTGGCTGCTTACACACCGCAGAAGTAAAAGCGATGTCTGATTGGAAGATCAGCGACTATAGGGAGGGGTTATTGGTGCATGCACTT
Organism: Pelophylax lessonae; assembly: GCF_965119305.1. NCBI lineage: Eukaryota > Metazoa > Chordata > Amphibia > Anura > Ranidae > Pelophylax > Pelophylax lessonae. The sequence continues at coordinate 180,437,837 of NC_138770.1, forward strand.
TAATGCGCATGAGCACATGCTCTCCTATTGCCATTAGTTCCCTGATTGTCATAAGAAGGCAGGATCTGTCGGTGATTGTATGCACTATGGTGACGTAAGAGCGGAGGCGGGGCAAAAAGCAGGAAGCGATGGGAGTCGCTGCGGTGTCTCTGATATGATTGGCTCATGTTGTATTTATTTTCGTCAGCGAGCTAGCCGATTGGCTAGCGATTACGTGATACGGCAGGATGTTGTTCGTCGCTGGGTGATGAGGGAGTGTGGAGGCGCTTAAGTCGCCGGTACTGGGAGATAGGGAGGGAATGGCGGCGGCCGCTCCCTCAGCGGCTCCCTCTGCGCCTCCTCCTCCCCCTCCCCCGCCCGGGTCAGGGAGATTGCCGAGCCGTGTGCTGGAGCTGGTCTTCTCCTACCTAGAGCTGGCTGACCTCCGCAGCTGCGGCCTAGTGTGTAAGCATTGGTACCGCACTCTGCACGGGGACGAGAATAGCGAGGTGTGGAGGAGCCTCTGCCTGAGGACAGTCAGCGAGGAGGCCCTGAGGACCGATGTACTCTGCAACCTACCCACGTACAAGGCCAAGGTGAGGCCTGACATCTATTACATCTACTAAGGAGGACTACACAGCGTGGGGTGCATTTGGGGGGGGGGGGGGAGAGACTATGCGGCGAGGGGTGCATTCCCCCAATGCACCCCTCGCCGCATAGTCCCCCCCCACCCCCCATGCACCCCATGTATTTTCCCCCCCATGCACTATGCGGTGAGGGGTGCATTATGGGGGGGCACTATGCGGTGAGGGGTGCATTATGGGGGGCACTATGCGGCGAGGGGTGCATTATGGGGGGCACTATGTGGCGAGGGGTGCATTATGGGGGGGCACTATGTGGCGAGGGGTGCATTATGGGGGGGCACTATGTGGGGTGCATTGGGAGGGAGAGACTATGCGGTGTGGGGTGCATGGTGGGGGGCTATGTGGCCAGGGGTGCATTGGGCGGGCTATGCGGCGTGGGGGGGCTATCCAGCATGGGGTGCATTGGGGGGCTATGCGGTGTGGGGTGCATTGGGAGGGAGAGACTATGTGGTGTGGGGTGCATTGGGAGGGGAACAAACGGTCAAGAGGGAAAAGAACCGCTCAAGTGAGGGGATAGTTCCAAACACATCCAACCCAGGTGCAGGCACGGATCCGCAGTCCTGATAGCAGCAAATGGAAGAGCACAAAAAGCCGCACAACTGGTTGAAGATGCAAAAAGATAAAATCATCCAAGATGAAACCAAAACAGTCGGAGACATGGGGGGGAAAAGGGGAGCACGGCGGTTGACGCGTTTCACGGAGTCTTCCGCTTAGTCGTAACCATGCTGTACAATACAAGACACTGCTATATATAGAGGAAAAGGCATTTCAAATAACATGTACCTCCCAGAATGTGCTTGATTGAGCCCACACAGCTGCAGATACTAAATCCCAATTAAGGGCACACAAACAGCCCAGCAGGAATTGTATGTTTGCTTTTGCTTCACCTTTTGTCCAAAAACGCATAGCAAAAAAGTTCTATAAATGCATATGCGAAAAAGCTTTCAATAAAAATAAGGAAAAAACAGTAGTGATAATATAAAAAGACAGCTGGTAGAAGCCAAAAAACTAACAAAAACAAAGTAAAGGGAGAAAAGAAAAACGAAGAGAAAAAAACGAAGGGAAAAAAAAAAAAGGGGGGAAAAAAAAAAAAAACAAGAAAAAGAAAAAAGACAAAGAAAAAGTAAACAGTAAAACGGAAGCATATAGATGTGTTCATACCCAGATGGAACTATGGTATAAAAAGAAATGGTGTATAATATAGTCATGAAGAGCATATATGTGTAAATATATAAGTGGTACACATAAAAATAATAAATGTGTAACCACAAACACATACATCACGTCCATATAGCATATGAAACAAATAGATAAATGGGGGGGGGAATTGTACACATATGTAATAGGTATGAGCACAACCCCCAAAAACGTATAACCCCATCCATTGAGTGGTATATCTGCAACTGTGTTCACATACATAGGGCAATCCACCCAATCGAAAGAATATAAAAATAACCAATGAGATATGTAAGAACACTAAACATTACCATAAAAATAATAATAAATACATAAATGCATAAACCTTAGAAGTCCTGTGTGTCTTTATCAGCATAATGGTATTATTATCCCCTATAAAGATATAAAAATAGGGACATTTAAATGGATATATACCCAAGATATTGGTAACATCTCAGGCATATCCCACATCGATCTAACAAAAAAAAATATATATATATATATATATGCTTACGTGTACATGTCGACTTAGATCATACTGAACACAGAGTATAGCATGCACATGTGTGAACCACCGTGCATATAGCACAATCAATATCCATAAAGGAATCAGCCACACATTGCATAAATATATAGCCATGGAGGCAAGCCGAACGGAACAACATGCATATATATCGATGAACACATGCATTCCAAAAAAAAAAAAAAAAAAAAAAAAAGGATGCAGAGACCGAAATGGGACAAAAGGGAAGGAGAAATGAGAAAAAAAAAAAAAAAGAGAAAAGAAGAAACAAAGAAACACTAAGACATAGAATGGCCAATCAAAGAAACATGTACCATGTATGCGTATGGGATACAGGTAGCCCTCTCTGTATGTATAGTTAAATGTATGTACCCACGAATAGATACATGAATCATTACTGGGAATAAAAGTGAGTAACATCCCATTCAAAGTTTAAACCGCCAGGTAAGCGGGTCTGGAGTTTATGAATCCAGAAAACCTCCCGCTTACATAGAAGGCGGAACACATCGCCCCCTCTTACAGGAGCAACCACACGTTCGATCACTTGGACCGATATCAAAGACAGATCACCGTCATGTTCTGAATTAAAATGTCGGGCCACATTAGTGGATTTCCTCAATCTGACATCACTAAGGTGTTCCCTAAATCTGTCTTTAAGTTTTCGTGTGGTGCGACCCACATATTGTACAAAACATTCTCTGCAAGTAATGAGATAAATAAGGTATGTAGTGTTACAATTAAAAAACCTGTTGATTTTGTATGTTTTGTTCTCAATAGAGGATTGAAAGTTAACACCCCCTAGAATATGGGGACATGTAATGCAATCCTTAGCCCCACATCGGAAATTACCTTTCAGATGCAACCATGTTTCTGATGTATTTTTAATTGTAGTGCTAAACAGACTTGGGGATAACTGGTTTCCCAGTGTTTTGGCCCTCTTGGCGACAATATTCACTCCTCCCTCTAAGATCCTGGCACAGTCCTTATCACCATACAGAATGGGAATATGTTTATTGATAATTTGTTTGATCCTGTTAAATTCCAAACTGTATGGGATGGTGAGATTAATGGAGCCATTATTGCCAGAAGTCTTAGATTCATTGAAATGTCTCTTTGGTGTAAGGAGGCTTTTCCTGTCCCTATTAAGGGCAATAGAGTATGCCCTGTCAAGGGTCCATTTTGGATAACCCCTAGCCAAAAAGCGTCTATACAAAAGTGCTGACTCTTTATTGAAAACGTCCAAGTCAGTTCTCCCTTTACTTTGTTTTTGTTAGTTTTTTGGCTTCTACCAGCTGTCTTTTTATATTATCACTACTGTTTTTTCCTTATTTTTATTGAAAGCTTTTTCGCATATGCATTTATAGAACTTTTTTGCTATGCGTTTTTGGACAAAAGGTGAAGCAAAAGCAAACATACAATTCCTGCTGGGCTGTTTGTGTGCCCTTAATTGGGATTTAGTATCTGCAGCTGTGTGGGCTCAATCAAGCACATTCTGGGAGGTACATGTTATTTGAAATGCCTTTTCCTCTATATATAGCAGTGTCTTGTATTGTACAGCATGGTTACGACTAAGCGGAAGACTCCGTGAAACGCGTCAACCGCCGTGCTCCCCTTTTCCCCCCCATGTCTCCGACTGTTTTGGTTTCATCTTGGATGATTTTATCTTTTTGCCTGCAAAATAAATTTGGATTTTAACTTTTTGCATCTTCAACCAGTTGTGCGGCTTTTTGTGCTCTTCCATTTGCATTGGGAGGGGGACTATGCGGGGTGGGGGTGCATTTGGGGGGTCTATGTGGTGGGGGTGCATTGGGAGGGAGAGACTGTGTGGGGTGCATTGGGAGGGGGACTATGCGGCGTGGGGTGCATTGGGGGGGAGACTACGCAGCGTGAGGTGCTTGGGGGGGGGACACAGGGTGACAACACAGGATAGAATTTACGGGGACACACAACGTGGGCTGTATGGGGACAGGGACTCGTATATCTTTAGGGGACTCGCGGCGTGGGATGTGAGAACAGGATGGGGGGGGGGGTGACAACACAGGATGGAACTTACGGGGACAGGGACTCGTATATCTTTGGTGGACACACGACGTGGGATGTATGGGGACTCAGGGTGACAACACAGGATGGAATGTATTCGGACAGGGACTCGTATATCTTTATCAATGTGACATTACAGGGGTCCGTATTCCACTTATTTATTGATGGGGATTATTTGACACCTTCTAGTTTCCCTCGTAGGTAGTAATAAAAACTGTTGACTGGTAAGCCGGCTGTCCTTAACCATGCAGTGCCTCCTAAGGAACCATTCACTCCTCCACTGTGGTGCAATAACTTGCATTAAAGCTGCGATCCAGATATGATCTGTATTGCATTAATTGGTTCAGCTTGTAGAATATAATGCCTCGTACACACGCAACGATTATCGGCTGACCGATCGTCCGACTTTTGTCCAGAGTGTTGTTGTGTTGGTTGGAATGTGCTTTAGACTGCACACAAATTTTCTCGGCCAACAAAAAAATCTACTTCAGAAGTGATGTCATGTGCTGGTTTACTTTCCATGTGTTTTTTCTTCTCTGAGCATGCCCAGTCTTGCTCATCAGATTTTTGTCTGCCAAAATCTGTACTGACTGACGGAAAATCGGCCGTTGTGTTGACGGCCAACAAAAATTTTATAGCATGCACACCAGATTTTTTTTTCGGCTGAAAAGTCGGAGCCAGTTGTCGAAAGCATCATACTAACAAGCTGAAAATCGGACGTTGGCCGAAAATTCCTGGCCAATAATCGATGCGTGTGTATGAGGCATAAGTCTGCATATTTAATACCTGAGGGGCCGCTGAGGAAGCAGACCATTACTGACTAAAATGATTCTGTGGTTGGACGAGGTGAAGAGACGGAGCAGTGAAGTCATGATCTCCTAAGGCACCACTACAGCCAATAAATTGTCCGCTTATCAAGTTTGGCAGTGTACCACAATGCAAGTGTGTGGAGATTCCCTTTAGAATAAGGGCATTGCACCAGTGCACAATAATGTATGTTGTCGTAAAGTGTACAGGCCTTTAATGTCAGTCATGGGAGGTGTTTGTACTTCCAGTAGAAAAACTCTAATAACTTAGGGTCCATTAACACCAGCTATCAGCAGTAACACAGCACATGCTAAATGTCTTAACATTCATTGTGAGGGCACCATTATGCACCTAAAAGTGCACTACACCACAATGTGTATTACCGTTTTAGGTCTCATTTATGGCTTGCTGGGCTGTATTGGTAGTACATTCACATGACTGATCTGCATTATCGCAACCCACAACATAGCATGTTAACTGCCAATTTTAGCAACAAAAATATTTGATATTTTCTGACTTAATGGACAAGTACAGTCAAAGCTTGTTTGCTGTACTTCTGTGGATCACAGGAGTGGTGCAGTTTGCTCTGCACTCGTGTGACCCGTTTTCAGCAGACAGGCTGAAGTCAAAGCGGGTCCAGGTCAGAAAAGATCACGAACATATGGTCGGGATCCGCCCACATGCCTGGACCGGCACTTGGCTCAGCCTCTCGGTGAGCTGCTGAGAGCCTAAGCTGCCCACTCCCCATCCCTTCCACAGCCTAGCACTTCAGTGAGCGCTGGAGGGGCAGAGCAGACAGCGGTGAATGACAGTTACCGGCTCTCTGCTCAGAGCTCTGAGAGCCAAGCGATCGGTGGTGTTTGTTCAGTTCTTAGCCTTGGAGCCGACGGACCGATGCTGCATCCACCTATGCAAGTACAGTATCTCACAAAAGTGAGTACACCCCTCACATTTTTGTAAATATTTTTATATCTTCATGTGACAACACTGAAGAAATTATACTTTGCTACAATGTGTAGCAGCTTGTATAACAGTGTAAATTTGCTGTCCCCTCAAAATAACTCAACACACAGCCATTAAGGTCTAAACCGCTGGCAACAAAAGTGAATACACCCCTAAGTGAAAATGTCCAAATAGGACCCAATTAGCCATTTTCCCTCTCCCGGTGTCACGTGACTCGTTAGTGTTACAAGGTCTTGGGTGTAAATGGGGAGAAGATATGTTAAATTTGGTGTGATCACTCTCACTCTCATACTGGTCCCTGGAAGTTCAACATGGCACCTCATAGCAAATAACTCTCTGAAGATCTGAAAAAAAGAATTGTTGCTCTACATAAAGATAGCCTAGACTATAAGATTGCCAAGACCCTTAAACCGAGCTGTAGCACGGTGAGCAAGACCATACTGCGGTTTAACAGGACAGGTTCAACTTGGAACAGGCCTCGCTATGGTCAACCAAAGAAGTTGAGTACATGTGCTCAGCGTCATATCCAGAGGTTGTCTTTGCGAAATAGAAATGAGTGCTGCCAGGATCGCTGCAGAGGTTGAAGGGGTGGGGGGTCAGCCTGTCAGTGCCCAGACCATACGCCGCACACTGTATCAAATTGGTCTGCGTGGCTGTCGTCCCAGAAGGAAGCCTCCTCTAAAGATGATGCACAAAAAAGCTTGCAGTTAGCTGAAGACAAGCTAACTAAGGACATGGATTACTGGAACCATGTCCTATGGTCTGATGAGACCAAGATAAAAACATTTGGTTTAGATGGTGTCAAGTCTGTGTGGCGGCAACCAGGTGAGGAGTGCAAAGACAAGTGTTTCTTGCCTACAGTCAAGCATGGTGGTGGGAGTGTCATGGTCTCGGGCTGCACGAGTGCTGCCGGCACTGGGGAGCTACAGCTCATTGAGGGAACCATAAATGCCAACATGTACTGTGACATACTGAAGCAGAGCATGATCCCCCTCCCTTCGAACACTGGGCCACAGGGCAGTATTCCATCATAACGACCCCAAACACACACCTGCAAGGTGACCACTGCCTTGCTAAAGATGCTGAGGGTAAAGGTGATGGACTGGTCAAGCATGTCTCCAGACCTAAACCCTGTGGAGCATCCTTAAACGGAAGGTGGAGGACCACAAGGAGTGGAAGAGGACTCCAGTGGCAACCTGTGAAGCTCTGGTGAACTCCATGCCCAAGACGGTTAAGGCAGTGCTGGAAAATAATGGTGGCCACACAAAATATTGACACTTTGGGCCCAATTTGGTCATTTTCACTTAGGGGTGTACTCACTTTTGTTGCCAGCGGTTTAGACATTAATGGCTGTGTGTTGTTATTTTGAGGAGACCTCAAAAATGTGGGGGGTGTACTACTTTTGTGAGACACTGTAAATCCTAAAAAAAAAAAAAAAAAATTCCCATATAATTCCAGGGCTGAGATTTTTGCAGCTGCAAGCACTTATGGAAGTACATTTAATACATGGCTTGAATTTCAGATAACCACTGCTAAATTAGCGGAAATTCAAGCCGTGATTGTTTGTCGTCACCACTTGTTCAATAAGTTGATTGCACTGAAAGCTGGGCTAAAAATTGTCCAAAAACCGATTGTATTCAAACAGATGAAGACCTCTTTCAAGTATTCTGACAGTTGACTTTTAATAATAACTTCCAATTTTGCGTCACAAGGTGCAAAAATTCTGGTCTGAAGTAGAATGTTTTAAATGAGAGCATCTGGAGGTGCTAGAACATGCAAAGGTCACCTGGAGCTCTTAGGTAGTGTCAGGAATTATGGCAGGGAGATCACTTGGTGAGGTGTGGAGTATTTAAGATCTAGCCAGAGGCTGACTCAGCTCTGCTAATACTAAGGCAGTGGTCTCCAAACTGTGGCACAAGGGCCAGATGTGGCACTTTGCTTTTCTTTTCTGGCCCTTGAGGCACTGTTCCTGCAATGGCACAATGATGTGATGCCACTTTTTGGTGGACTGTCAGATGCAGCATCAAAGGCATGTTCTCCACTGTCTCTCTCCCCCCCCCCTCCTTCTTTTTTTTTTTTTTTTTTTTTTTTTTTTTTTTTTTGCATTTGCCAATATGTTTTAAAATCTGAGCATCTTTTATTAAAGATATGAGTTGACTGGTCTACTGGTAACCTGTGCACAGAGACTACTGTAGGCGCCTAATGTAACTATAGTTAGGCATGCGAACTGTGCTTTTATCTTTTGTACTTTATCTATTTGTATGTTATTGGTCACTCTCTGTGAACTGAGCGCACACACAACTTTTTTTCTTTTGTCTTGAATTCAGGTTCGAGCTTACCAGCATGGGTTCAGCTCCAATGACTGCTCAAGAAATGTATATATTAAAAAGAATGGCTTCACTCTTCATCGAAATCCAATTGCTCAGAGTACTGATGGTGCACGCACTAAAATTGGCTTCAGTGAGGGGCGCCATGCCTGGGAGGTATGGTGGGAAGGGCCACTTGGTACCGTAGCCGTTATTGGCATTGCTACAAAACGGGCTCCTATGCAGTGCCAGGGATATGTTGCACTCCTTGGAAGTGATGACCAGAGTTGGGGATGGAACCTAGTAGATAATAATCTGTTGCATAATGGAGAAGTCAATGGAAGCTTTCCACAGTGCAATAATGCACCCAAATACCAGGTGAGTGGGGGGGGAGCCCTTTGTCTTTGTATTCAGTGGTTTAGGTCACCATTGTTTCCTTTTGCATTTTAATCCTGTTTTGACTAGTATTTCAGGATTTATCTTGTAAACAACTAGACCAGGCTTCAGATTCAGACCAAGGCAAGTTCCCGTCAGTATTGCTGCGGTCCCACCATTTAGGAGCCATTCTGCCCCCAGCTGTCACCCCCACCCCACTGCTGCCATTTTTAACATAGCTGGCAGTGGGAGGCAGGACAGCTCTAGACAGAGGGCAGGGGCTTCTGAAATTACCAAGCAAGTGATTGGATGCTAGGATACAGGGCAGTCCTAGCAACCAATTACCAATTTTCAGCTCCCGCCTCCTGTCCAGACATGCTGTACTGTCTGTTCTGTCTGTGTAAGGTATGACTGGAAGGGGGGGGGGGGGGGTATTTTGATGGGGGGGCTGAGGACAGTAATGGGGGGGGGGCTGTCCTAGCCGTGAAACCTTGGGGAAAGAAAGTCCAACTTTTTTTTTTTTGTTTTTTTTTTTTTGTTTATTACATCATGTGGTTTAGTGCACACAAAAATGTGTTGTAGGTGCCAAGGTGTGGGGTGCCATTAGGAATTGATGGCACCCTTGTGCATCTGGTAAAATGTAGTGCGTTCCTCTGTGGGTCAGGAATGCATGCAATGTTTTTGTTTTTTTTGCGCATGTTCCCCAGCCGCATAGATGTGAACCTACCCTAAGAGGAGAGGGGGCTGTGACGTGAAGGATCATACAAACTATTTGGACCTCTGCTGGAAGAACTGGACCTTCGTGACATTTTTAATTCTATACCCCTGACCTAGAGGAAGGCAAGTTGTAGTATTTTGAGAGATACCGAACTAATATTAATACTGCTCCCTCCCCCCTCCTAACACCAGTGCTAACAATGCTGTGGGTAAATACTATTTTCAGGCCACTCCTCCAGTTTGGTCATGTGATTCGCTCCCCTGCCTTAGCTAGTGATGCTAGGGGAGAGGAGGGAGTCCTGACAACAGATAGGCCACAGTAAGCCTATGGTTGACTTTACTGGTCAGGCATTTAAGCTGTTGTCGAGTGTGCTCTCTCCCCTGCAGTAGGCTGACTCAGGAGATCATATGACTGGACTGGAGCAGCTTGCACATACATGTACAGATCTTTTTACACAGGTTAGTTAGTAGGGGGATTTCCAAAAAACAACAATATCTCTCCTGCGCTCGAGTGTTATGCGGGAAGGATGAATCTTCTAGGCGGTTTTATGACACAAATGAAGTGGTCTTGCTGCCCCCCTCAGGACCAAGGGTATCCAAAAGGCACCACAAGAGAAGGGCGCACCGACCTTGTGCATTACCACTTAAAAGTTTATTAAAAGCAAAGAAGGGTAGTGTACAATATACTCACAAACGTAGCATATGAACAAGCATATAGGAAATGGGCACCGCTCGCTTCCAGGACACTTCTCTATTGCTGGATAGCGTGATGGCGTCCTCAAAACCTGAAATCAGGTTTTGAGGACGCCATCACGCTATCCAGCAATAGAGAAGTGTCCTGGAAGCGAGCGGTGCCCATTTCCTATATGCTTGTTCATATGCTACGTTTGTGAGTATATTGTACACTACCCTTCCTTGCTTTTAATAAACTTTTAAGTGGTCATGCACAAGGTCGGTGCGCCCTTCTCTTGTTGTTTTCTTGTAGTTAGGAGGGGGAAAAGGGTAAGATTAGCTTTAATTTAAAGCAGAATTCCGGGATGTATTTAATTGTATATATGAAACTTTATCTTGTAAAATAACACATTTTCAAGTGTGTGTGTTTTTTATAGTTCTAATTTTTTTTTAATTTTTTTTTTTTTTTTCCCTAAACATCTTTCAGGACAGCACCTTGAGAGATGGCTCCTCCCTCTCACCAACAGGAAACACCCAATCCACCAAACTTTAAAAAGAGGCTTCTCCCCACAATTCCTCAGTTTTTGTTTCCTCTGGCCGAGGAGCACCTGAGTGGGGAGTCTGGGGCTCTTAAGGTGCTGTCCTGAGAGACTGGGCTCCCTGCGTCCACCTTCCCCTTTTCTATGGGAGCTGCTTCCTCCCACCCACATGACTGACTGCAGTGTATGGGCTCCCTCTTCCCTTTCAGTGCTCAGGTGAGCCAGGACCCCTGGGAGTGCAGCCCCTGGATGGCATTTGGCTGGCGGTGAGGCCTTTTTTGTTTTTCCCACCGCTGCTTCATTTTGTATTTGTGCCGCCACTTCTTTCGTAAACAAGTGACGCTCGTCCGGCCGGAAGTGAGGTTTCCAGGAGGGGCGGAGCTCGTACAAGGGGCGCGCCGCGTCATTTCCGCCGAACACAGGGGAGGAGCAGGGCTGGTGCTTAGGTCCGGTGCAGGGTCGCTCTGGGACTCCAGAACCGGTACCCGAAGCTATCGGAACACGCTGCCAGCGCCACTATGGAAGGAGCCTCCGCAGCAAGTGGGGCAGGCACCAGCTAGGCCCAGGTAAGGGGTTAATTTGTGCTTACCCTTATTTTACTGTGGGGTCTCTCTCCCTTGCTTTTCCCCCTGGTGGCTGGGGGCCTTTCTGGGCACATGGGGGTTTATTCCTTACTCCCTGTGCACCTAGATGGCTCTGAGATGTAGGCTGACTCACTAGAAAGGTGTTTTTTTTTTTTGTTTTTTTTTGTATTGTCCTTTCATTGTTGTTCCAGGCTAAAAGCTCTGAAGTAGTTATTGAGAGGAAATGCCCTTCATGAAAAACAAAGGTATCCAAACTTGGGAAGAAGACACTGTCAAGGGTGTATTGATTCCTTTAAAATTCATAAAGGGCAGCGCTAGCAGGTAAAAACAACAATCCATGTATACAATAATAGGTAAAGTGCACAATGTGTTCAAGATAAATACAAATTCATCCAAAATAAAGTGCATAAGTGAAATACAATTTAAATGTCCATAAAACAATCGGATATATATTGGTGCAAAAAAATTGAATAAAGTGCAGTCCAAAAAGATGGTTCCCTCAGAAGAACTAAGGTGCTGAGAAGTGCTTAAATATTCCACAAAAAGGTGCCCAAGTGCTCGCAAGAAGAAGGCCCCCTATGGGGATGCACTCACCAAATAGAGAGAGAAGACGCCTTAAGCTTACACAGTATCCCCTGGACAGATGGATGGATCCTGCACAATCTCTTTAGGATGCCTTTAGCTTAACTCCTTTTCACTCAATCAGGTCCTGCTCCTCCCGCTTTGCTGACCTGCCGCTCCGGTTACCTCGCAGAACACACAGCGCCCCCCGCCCGTAACGGCTTCGGTTCTCGGCGAGTTCTCAAAAGTGCCGCCTTGCAGGACCCTGCAAGTATTGGCAACCAAAATTTTGGAGTGGGCGGAAAGTCAATCACTTTCCTTATCAGCGATCCATATCAAGAGCATGTTAAACAACGTGGCAGACTTTTTGAGCAGGCGAAAGATTTGGGAGGCAGATTGAAGTCTAAATACAGAAGTCTTTGCACTAATCATCAAGACTTGGGGACAGCCAGAATTGGATCTGTTTGCGTCAAGAGAACGCAGAACTTCCTCGTTACTTTTCTCTCCACCGAAATGACTATTCTCTGGGAAAGGATGCCCTGGCCCATCCTTGTAACTTCCTGTTGGGCTATGCTTTCCCCCCCTTTCAGCTCATTCTGCTTGTACTATGGAAAATACAGAGGGAAAGAACGTTGGTGATCCTGATCACTCCATATTGGCCCAAGAGAGCCTGGTTTTCAACTGTACTACAGTTGGCATGGCAGTCAAACCTATCTTTCAGCTCCCTCTTTGTCAAGATTTTAGGGCTGAAACAACTAATCGATTATAATCGTCAACTAATCGATTATGAAAATAGTTGTAAACTATTTTCGTAATCGATTAATCGTCAGCCGATTAGTTGTCCTTCATACAGAATGCATTATTTGTTTACATATCAGAAAATACAGTGCAACACACATACAGCTCAGTAAACCATCCATACATGTATGTAGATAACAGAACTTGTGAATGTGTGAGGAGCAATGCCTCATGGGAAATGTAGTCCTGGGCAAGAGAAAGAACCAAGTGGTTCTAAAGGCAGAGGTTTTTTAACCTTGCTATAGGGGCACTCTGTACAGTACTATACTTTGCTGCTTCCTATAGGGGTACTTTGAAGGCAGAAGGGGCTGGAAGTGCCATGGGGGGGGGGGGGGCAGAAGAGGAGAATCAGTGCTGCTCTGTGAAAAATCATTACACAGAGGATAAGTATTACAGGATTGTTGTTAAAAAGAAAAGAATCCAACATTTACAATCACTGTAAGGGCTCTGTGCTGAGAAAATCAGCATCTGAACCCAGAGAAGGTGGAGGCCGATAGACTAAAGGTGATATAAGGCATTACAATTACATTTAAAGTAAAAGTTTGTATTGTGCATTATATTTAAAATTATTATATCCATGAAAAAAAAAAGTCTCAGCTTTTAGTACTACTTTAATATATAAATGTTATTTTCCCCCCTCCACCCTTCATATACCTTCATGTCTGACTCCCAGTTAAAATATCCTGCATATCCAACTTCTGGGCATATTTTTTTTTATATACATACACATGAAAAAAAAAAGCATGCTGCTGCTACTAAAGGTCTTCTGCTTCCCATACATGTATTGGATTTTTGGACAAAAATATTTGCATCTATATTTGTTCAAAAATAATTTGTATATTTGTTGAATGGACGAGTGTTGTTTGAAAATTCCACTTGCTTTTAACAATAAATTTTAAAATGAATAAAACTTCTGAGCAAAAACCACATACACTATTTGAAGATTTGTTTGATCGAGAAGTTTTCTATTCTGCTCCTTCAAATTTTCCTGTCACTGTGGTTGACACCGGACACCAATATACACTAATAGTTAGAAAAATCGGATGAATGTTTTTAAAAATTTTCTAAAAAAAATGTAGTTTGTGTATGGCCAGCATAAGTGACAGCAGGCACAGGGAGCTTGTATCAAACTACCTGCCTATTAATAAGGGAGTCTATCATGATTATATACAAATGTGGTCTGAAAATTTGCAAAACAGTGTTTTAGGTCTTTTAAAAATATTGATCTCGGAGTCTGATTTGTACCACATTTAAACCTCTAATAATACATATATCTGTTTCAGAGTGGATTAAATATCCAACTATATAGCTGGATAGTTATATTTACCACTACATATAGATATTCAAGAATATTAACTAAATTATACACTTTTTTTTTTTTTTTTTTTAGGTTTTTATCCGATTAGTTGGCCGATTATTGCTTCGATTAATCAATTATGAAAATAATCGTTAGTTGCAGCCCTACAAGATTTGTTACTACAGGGCCCAGTTTGTCACCCAGAGGTGGCCAGGCTGAACCTCACTGCCTGGTATCTGAGGAGCAAATATTAAAAAATAAAGGACTCTCAGAATCTTTAGTAACCACTTTACTTTCCAGTAGGAAGAAGGTTACTAGGGCCAGCTATGCAAAAGTTTTTGGAAAACTTACAACACCTGGTGTCATTCAAAGAACCAAGCTTTGGAGAGTATTGTCAATTTTTGGAATTTCTGCAAAATAGTGCAGAAAAAGGTCTGGCTGTGTTGGTACTCTTAAGGTGCAAGTAGCCGCTTTAGGAGTATTTTTGGAGAGGCCAATTGCCTCCGAAGCTCTGGTGGTTAGATTCTTTAAGGCTCTTAGGTTCCAGAGCAGCACCGCCACCTACCAATAGTTTTCCCAAATGGGATCTATCAGTGGTTCTTCAAGCCTTCACAAAGGAGCCTTTCAAACCTTTTAGAATCTATTTCTTTAAGAAATCTTTCCCTTAAGACAGTATTTCTAGTTGCAATAACATCTGCAAGGAGGTTCAGCGAACTACACGCTCTGTCAGTTATTGAACCATTTTTATCTATCCTGATAGAATTGTTCTCAAAACACATCCGGGTTTTCTCCTAAAGGTGCCATCAGCGAAAAACCGGTCCCAAGATATTGTCTTACCGACCTTTTTGTCCTAACCCTTCGTGGGATAAGGAAGAAAGACCGTTTCATAGTCTGGATGTGAGAAGAACCCTGCTATACTATCTGGATGTAACCAGGGAATTTATATCTTCAAACTTTATTTTTGCTGGCATCAAAGGGGTCAATTGCCAGGTGGCTTAGGTCTGCTATTTTAGAGGCTTACTCCCAAATGGAATTATCTCCCCCGCAGGGGATTAGAGCTCACTCTACTAGAGCTTTTGCCACTACATGGGCAGAAATAGCTGGTTCCACTCCAGAACAGATCTGTAAGGCAGCTACGTGGTCAAGCTATTTAACGTTTGCACGCCATTATAGGTTGGACCTTTTTGTCAGCGGGGGACCAGGCTTTTGGCAGAAAGGTCCTTCAGGCTGTTGTCCATCTCTAAATTAAGTAAGTCTCGTTAATCCTCTTAAGGTGCTGTCCTGAAAGACGTTTAGGGAATATTCAAGTTGGACTTACCGGTAACTTGTTTTCCAGGAGTCCTTTCAGGACAGCGGGAGCCTGCCCTATTGTATAATTTTTTGCTGTTAACCATATTTTGATTATGTTTTCCAACATGGTCCGGAGGTACTCTTCTTCTACAACTGAGGAATTGTGGGGAGAAGCCTCCTTTTTTTAAAGTTTGGTGGACTGGGTGTTTCCTGTTGGTGAGAGGGAGGGGCCATCTCTCAAGGTGTTGTCCTGAAAGACTCCTGGAAAACAAGTTCCCGGTAAGTCTAACTTGAATTTTTTTTTTCTCTCATGACCTCTGCATTTGCCTGTATAAGGTGCCTAAAGAGCTGGGGGTGGAGATTGCAGGAGACTGAGAAACGGCATTATACTGATCTTTCCAGTAAAGCTGATCTTTCCAGTAAAGACCTGTGCAGGGGGCATGTTGGCACACATCTGACCACTAAAGTACACTCAGGCTGTGCTCCCAAGTAGAATGCAAAGATGAAGACTGACCACACTGAGATGGCTGCTCTTCGTGTCTAGCGCGGTCAGGTGGGGCTGGCAGGAACACCAGGTATTTCACACAAAGGAAATAATGCAAAGAGAACAGGATACTTTTTTTACCCAAGTTCATGGTAACACAGACCCATATCCGAAATCGAAGATGTTAGGGTAACATGCACCTAATCCAGTTAAAGCATATTTATGATTTTACTGTTTAAATAGAAAAAATAAAAAAGCTCCTATTTGGAAAATTATTCTTTTTGAATTCAGATCTTTAAAACAGACCTAATTTGTCACTAATTGTGGCTTTTAATACTTGTGGCATCAGGATGTATAGGATGCATGCTAAATAGAAATGTCTCCTTCAGGGAACTTTGCCTGAAGATTATTTTTAAATAATTCTGTCCCTGATACTTGGTGTATGACCGACCCACACAGAAAAATAAGTTGTATTTCTTTTGGTATAGTAGGGGAGGGCTTCTGTCCATGTCCTTTTTGCAAGTTGTCCCTCATTTCCTGTCTAGTGAAACTGTTGTAATCTGGTCAGGAATTGAAGCTAAATCTTTCTGGCCAGCAGTAAGTGGGTCTAATCCTTACCCCAAATTATACATCCATTGGGTAAAAAACAGTTTTCTCTTTTGTTCATTGATGGACACAGCTCCTGATATTCATAACTATTGAGTTATACTGACCCCTACAAGAGAAGGACACTAGGCAGAGAAGAATTCTGGCTACACCCATGGGTAGTCCCAGGGGGTATACTCCCTCTCTATAGCCACTCATTCATTTTCTTTTTTTTTTCTCCTTGCTGGGATCTTTGGTCCTGGCGAAATTTTTTAGATAGAATTTTTTTTTTTCCTGTGAGATCTACAACCAACTGCTGGTCTGGCCGGTGGGCTGGATAATCTAGATCCAGTGGTCCCACCCCCCCCCCCCCCAATTTGGTTGTAGCCTGTGTTTCTATACACGAGGCCATGTTTGTGTAGTTGGGTGGCCATTTTGTTGTGGTTTGCCATTTGAAATAGTGGTGGCCATGACAGTGGAGCCCTGTGGGAGACTATTTGATTCCTGGATCATTTTACTTCCTGATCCCCCGTATGTCTAGTGCAGATGCCTGTTTCTGTGGGTGGGGGGGAGTCTGGTGGGGTCCTCTCCCTCTCTGCTGAGGATCGCTTTGTGCCTGGCGACCGGGTGGTGCTGCAAGCGCGGTGGGGGTTGTCCCTTAGCAGTGTTTTACACTTCACTTCGTGGGTCCCCCTGATGACTCATGGAGTTTTTGGAGTACATTTGCCCACCTGATCTCCCCCCCCCCCCTCTCTGAGGCTGCAGGCCTGCCCCCCTTGACTGATCTTCCTTTTTTTTTAGGAGATCGCCTGTTTGAATTGGAGCTACCCTGGATGACATTATTAAAGGTCTCCCAGGGGGGAAGAGTACTTCTCTTCCGCAGGCTACTAAGGGCAAGGAACCTCGTCATAGACGTGGGCCCTCCTTCTCAGCTCCTATGTTTTTTCTTCAGGGTTGACTGACAAGAGCTTGAAGCCTTTCAGGGCTTCTTCTGGAGGATCCAAAGAACATGGTCCAGCAAGCCAAAATCGGGCTTCTCCAGACCGTTGACAAGGCTCCTTCTGCATGAAGGTGCACCCTCACCCGTATCAGGGGTGGGGGGGGGACTTCTTTACTAGTTTCTGCGCCCGTGGACTCCCAGGTGCAAGACAAGTGGGTCCACAAAGTCATTTGGTCCAGCTACAAGATAGTTTCACTCTTGTCCCCTGGCAAGATTTTTTTTCCCCCTTCCAACTTGCGCCTGTCCCCAGACTGCTTACAGGGCCTTTTTGGGGCGGTACAAGACCTGTTCTTTCAAGGGGTGATTTGTACCAGGACTGGCCTCTGAAACCTTTTTCAGGGTTTCTCCTCAAACCTGTTAAGTTCCCAGGAAGGAAGGCAAAGTGGCAAAGAAGGCAAAACTGCTTTGTGCGGGTACAGAAGTTCAGAATGGAGTCCATTAAACAGTGGTGGCATCCTTGTGTCGGATTTCCTCGCATCTATCAATATCAAGGATGCCTACCTTCTTATTCCAATATGTGCCAGTCACTAGTGTTTTCTCTGCTTTGCTGTAGAAGAGGAGCATTATCAGTTTGGCATTAACCTTTTGGTCTCGCCTCTGCTCCTCAAGTCTTCACAAAAATGTTAGCCCCGGTGCTAGCTTTGCTACGCCAATGGGGGGATCACGATAGTGGGCTACTTGAACAATCTCCTTCTGCGAGCAGAGTCTCCCTCTGCTCTGGTGAAGAACCTGGAGATTGCCATATGAACTCTGCGGGAGTTCGGCTGGATTCTGAATTTTAAGAAGTCTGCTCTGGTTCCGTCCACAAAGCTGGAATATCTGGGCCTGACTCTGGACTCGCCCTTAGCCAGAGTGTTCCTTCCTCTGGTAAAACTCCAGAAATTGCAGGCTGCAACTCTCCTCCTGCTCAACAAATCGCCATCCCTCCGGACTTGCATGTGGGTGCTGGGTCCGATGGTGTCTACCTTCGAGGCAGTTCTGTTTGCTCAGTTACATACAAGGTCCCTGCAAAGGGAAATTCTGACCAAATGGGACAAGACTCCGCAGTCTCTGGAAATTCGATCCAGCTGAGTCTGGGCATGAAGGAGTCCCTGATACAGTGCTGGCTTCTTTCTCCAGTGATTCGGCAGGCAAAATCCTTCCTCCCTTTTTGAATTGGACAGTGGTCACCATGGATGCCAGCTTGTCCGACAAGAATTCTGCTCAGGTGATCTGGAAGAGTCCAGACTCCCGATCAATGTCTTGGAACTCCGAGCGATCAGACTGTGTCTGGATCATTGGACAGATCGTCTTCAGGGTTTTCCAGTGCACATTCAATCGGACAGTGCCACGTCAGTGGCTTATGCCAATCACCGGGGGGCACAACAAGTGTCCTGGCAGCTCTGGAGGTAGCCGGCATTCTAAGGTGGGCAGAACAGTTCCTTCCAGCCTTCTCCGCTGTACACATTTCCAGGGTGGAAAATTGGCAGGCGGATTACCTGTCGGCAGGTGTTGGACCAAGGGGAGTGGTCCCTTCATCCGGAGGTATTTCATTAGCTATGTCTCTGGTGGGGCCCCCCCGGAGGTGGATCTGTTGGTGTCTCGGCTCAACAAAGGTGCAGAGGTTTGTGGCTCGATCAAGGGATCCTCTGGCGAGCGCCTAGATGTGCTTGTGGCCCCGTGGGGTCAGTATCGTCTGATTTAGGCCTTTACTCCTCTCAAGCTTCTGCCCAGACTTCTACGCATTATCGAGGCAGAAGGAATTCCAGTCATCTTGGTGGTTCCGGACTGGCTTCGCCGGGCTTGGTATGCCGATCTGGTGCGGCTAGTCGAATTCCTTGCCAGCTTCCTCTCAGGGAGGATCTGCTGTCCCAAGGACCGATCTTCCATCCTGCTTTACAGTACAGTCGCTGGCTTTTGACGGCTTGGCTGTTGAACGCCAGGTGCTGAAGGATAAGGGTTTATCTGAGTCGCTGATTCCAACACTGTTGAAAGCTAGGAAATCTACCTCCTAGGAAGATCTAACATCGTATGTGAAAGACTTAAATTGCGTGGTGAGTCTCTTGGGGTTCTTCCTCTGTCCTGTCTCGGTGGCTCGGATATTGACCTTCCTTCAAGGGGTGTGGAACAGAAATTGGCCTTGAGTACCATCAAGGGCCAGGTGTCGGCTTTGGTGGTCTTCTTCCAATGACCTTTGGCAACACACTCCTTGGTGCGCACCTTTCTTCAGGGTGTCGGACATTTGGTTCCTCCAGTGCGGGCTCCGTTGCTGCCTTGGGATCTTTGGTGCTTTCAGCTCCACAGAAGTCTCCCTTTGAAAATATTCAGGAGATTCCCCTGCTTATGCGGTCCTTTTTTGTGGCGATCACCTCCTTACTTAGGCTGATGGACCTGGCGGCACTATCCTGCCCACCTTACCTGGTGATTCACAGGGATAAGGTTATTCTTCGCCCCTGTCTGTCATTCCTTCCAAAGGTTGTCTCTCTGATTTTTTTTCATTTTATTGAAGACCTTGTCTGGCCTTCCGTGCGTCCCAGGCCTAAACATCTGAAAGAAATTGCCTTGGATGTGGTCCGGGCAGTTAGTGTACCTGGCAGCTACGGAGTCTTTCAGGAAGTCACTCTTTGTGCTCACAGATGGACCTTGAAAAGGGTTGTCTGCTTCCTCTGCGACCATTTCCACATGGATCAGACAGACGGTGGTTCAGGCCTATTCCATCAGGGGTCAGGTTCCTCCTTTCCCAGTCAAGGTGCAGTCTACTAGGGCGCTTGGTACCTCCCTGGGCTTTCCATCATTAGGCGTCTGTGACGCAGGTTTGCAAGGCGGCCACCTGGTCGTCGGTGCACATTTTTACAAAGTTTTATAAAGTGGATGTGTTGGCATCTGCGAATGCTTTTTGGCTGCAAGATTTTGCAGGCTTTTTTTTTTTTTTTTTCCAGGTGGGTCTCCTGTTGCTTGGTTGGATAATGTTTAGCCTTGCGATTTTGTTCCCACCCCTCATGTTTAACCACTTTAGGACCGCTCATATTGCTGCTACTGCGGCAATGTGGCACGATCCCATCCAGCGGACGTAGACCTACGTCGCTGGACTCCTCCTCCTGTAGTCGGCGCTCGCGCGCCACCGGAGGCGCGCTCCCGCTGTTTTCATGCACAGCGGGAGTCGGGCCAGGGGAGGAACGGCGGCGATTGCCGCTGCTCTGCCCCGATCGTCGGGGAATCTAGTTTGGAGATCCGCCCGCCTGTGTAAACAGAGCAGGCAGATCTCCTCAGTGACAGATCGGAGTGTTCAGCATAGCTGAACATCCGATCTGTCCCTGACTTACTCAGTCACCTCCCCCCACACACGTCAGTAAGCACCAGGCATACATTAACCCCTCCCTCTCCAATAAAATGAACCCCTTCCCTGCCAGTGTCATTTTTACAGTAACAGTGCATATATATAGCACCGATTACTGCAGTAATGTCACTGGTAACCCCAAAAGTGTCAAAAATGTCAGTCAGGGGTCCGAAAAAACACAAAAAATGACAAATCTTTCCCTTAGTTAGTAAACGCAATATCTTTTGCGCAAACCAATTAAAATACGCTTATTGTGATTTTTTTTTTTTTTTTTTTTTTTTTTTTCTTTTACCAAACATAGGCAGCAGAAAACAAATTGGCCAAAAATTAGATTTTTACATTTTTTTTTTTTTTTTTTTTTTTTTTTGGGGGGGGAATTTCATATAAAAAAAAATGTTAAAAATATTGTTATGTTTTCAAAATAAACGCTCTTTTTTTGTATTTAGCGCAAAAAGTAAAAATCGCACAGGTGGTCAAATACCACCATTTGGGTACGGCGTCGCATGACCGCGCAATTGTCAGTTAAAGTTGCACAGTGCCGAATCGCAAAAAGTGGCCTGGACGTAAGACAGCAAAATCCTCCGGTGGTAAACACTGCTTTGGGATGTCCCAATGGTTATGAATATCAGGAGCTGTGTCCGTCAATGAACGAAAGAGAAAATGGTATTTTTGACTAACTGTAAAATCCATTTCTCTGTTTGACTGACACAGCACTCACCCCTCTGTGGGGTTATAATTCTCCTGACACGGCTTGTAATAAAACTGATTGGCTATAGCGGAGGTGTGAAGTATACCTCCTGGGACTGCCCATTAGTGTAGCCAGAATTATTTTCTGCCTAGTGTCCTACTCCTGTAGGGAGCAGTATAACCCAATGCTTATGACTATCAGGAGCTGTGTCTGTCAATAAACATCAGAGAAATGAATTTTACGGTAAGTCAAAAATCCTATTTATTTTTTTATTTGTTTGTCTTCGACATGATTTTGCATGCCGTGTGTGGGTTTTTTTTTTTTTTTTTTTTTTTTTTTTTTTTTTTGATTCTAGGCTGCTGTTTTTCCACTGTTCTGGCTTGTGTCATAAATTTGGTAATGTGTTCAATTGCAGCTTGATCTGATTATCGTTCTTTCACAGATAGGTGAGCGGATCCGAGTAATTTTGGATATGGAAGACAAGACCCTGGCCTTTGAGCGTGGATATGAGTTTTTAGGGGTGGCTTTTAGGGGACTTCCAAAGACCTGTCTATACCCTGCAGTGTCGGCTGTGTACGGAAACACAGAAGTGACTTTGGTCTACCTTGGAAAACCACTTGATGGATGATTGTACTCCAGGAGATTACCATGGGCGGGCAGGAGAGGCTGAGCATGCGAGAGAGCAGAAGACATGACCTGATCTGTGGATACCTACCAGACAGAAGTGATCAAAGGATTCTTCTTCCTTACCTTCAGGCTTGGAATAGTGTCAACAGAACGTGTTTGCTGGTCGTCTGTGGGTCGTTGCTTTGTGAATGGAGATTAAGGGTTTTTTTTTTTTTTTTTTTTTTTTTTAATGTCCCCCCCCCCCCCCCCCCCCCCCCCATCCCAACATTGTTTGTTTTTTTGTGTTGGTTTGGTGGTTTGTGGGGTCAATACGGATGTAAAGATTCAGGGAGTTTTATACTTCCCTGCCTGCCTCATTCCCATCTCAAGGCAGGAATCCAATGTCTGGAATTCATTTTTATTTTTTTAATAATTTAATGCTCTGGTCTGAACATCCGGCACAGGTTACTGTGGTGTTTTTAATCATACAGCTGGGTATTTTTAATCCTATTTAAGACGGTATCTGCATGATGCTTTTTTTTTTTTTTTTTTTTTTTTTTTTTTTTTTTTTTTTTTAGGTTTTTTTTTATTTTATTTGAGTCTAAACAGAAAACACAGGTCTACTTTGCCCCCTCCAACCCCTTGGCCTTATTTGCACTTTTGTGTTTAAAAACACGTGTTTTTGGGCATCTTAGTGCATTTGCATGTCTTTTTAACTCGAAAGCCTCTTCCCACCAGAAACCTAAACATTACAAACACTTGTTAAAAATGCTTGCATTTCTAATATCTACGGCATGAGCGGGGCTTTATTTGTTTGGCTCAGGTCAGGCTTTATTAAAGGGAAATCATCCTAAAGTTTATACTTTTAGTATTTTAAAATGAGTACATATTGTAGTCATCTGTGCAATTGTGATGTGGGTATTTTATTTTGTGGGGGATGGGTGGGGTGGCATTTTGGTTTTTATCCAGTTCCTAAAATGTAGAGAAATCATGCTATTTTATAAATCCATTTTATGAGGCAATTAAAGTATGAATAATATATTGGATTCCCCTATAAAAATAATGCATGTTTATCATGGTAAGCTCGGTTTTGCTACATCCTACTGTGTGAAATGGCTACCTTCAGTAGCAGAGATTTTTAACCAGTGTTGACCAGATCTTGCTTGTTTGAAAATACGTTTTGGTGGAAGGCTGTATATGTAAAGACACACGGGCTCTGAATGTAATATGCTGCGTGCTATATTGTGACTGGCAGATGGTGTGACACTGCCCAATGGGGAGGATAATCTGAATGCACATTGGATGTAAACAGGCACTCGAGTGTCCAGACTGCAGTTTGCTTTCTAAGGATGTATTACAAAACAAGCTCTTTACAGTGATCAAATGTACTGAGCTACCTGGCTCAAACATTAGTTAGAAACCTTCCCCTAAAGCTCCCATTTGGCATGTCTACAACATAGTCTTATATATGTAAGTGTCCTCTCTAGGTTACGTATGTATGATCTCCAGCATTTTCCTTTATAATCACCTGGTTAAGGCCCCATACAGTGGCCCATCAGTTTGGCCTTGATATTTGGATCATGCAGCAATTTAAAAATGCATTGAATGGTCTTTAATTATGTGGAGACAGATTTCAGACAAGATTTCTTTGTTTTTGGAAAAATCGGTTGTGCTCATTTGACAAAATCAGTGGTGCAGCTTTTTAATGTCCGTTTTGGTATACTCATGACTGTACTTGTTCACACAATAGATTCACACTATTGCTGCATTATGATGCTCTTTTCAGTGAGTTTGTTTTTTTGTGGGAGACTGGATTTTATATACATAAACTGTCAAAAGTGCACTAAAAATGTATGTACATGTGCTCCCCATGCATTCTGATTTGAAAAAAAAAACATGCTCTGCACCAAAGAAGCACTTTTTTTTTTTTTTTTTTTTTTTTTTTTTTTTCTTTCTCTCCTCAGACAAAATCACCATGATGTGCTGCATTGATGTGAACAGGCACCACAGAGAATATTGTGAATTCCAATGTCGTGTGCCAGCAAGCATGGATAAAATGCATTCCTGTGAACAGGAGCTATGGGTAGCCAATAAACCTAGATTGTGTAGACCTTGGCAGGTTAGTAAAGAGCAGTAGTTGATACCTGACCCATTCAGAGCCAAATGCACGTACCCATGAAGCTATTAACATGCCTGGCAGCTGGCACAATGACACAATGTGTAGGTGTGTTGTGGTGCTTTTGCCATTTGTTTTCAATGATCTCCCAGGACCCAGTCAAGAAGTGGACACACACCTGCCCTCAGCACTCCATAACATATGTAATAAAGACACGTTCATTGCCTTACAGTGGTGCTGAAAAGAGGCAGGTGTTTTTTGCCCTGTGGACACGTGTTGAGGGCCACACAATGCCATGTGAAAAGCCAGAAAACTGTGCATGTCAGTGGGCCCCAAGTGGAAAGTCCTATATACAGGGTTTAGTTTACAGCCATAAACTGTACTATCTTCTTGAGCCCCGGTTCACACTTGTGCGTGTGCGGGGTTCGCATGTAATGTCGGAGCGCACTGTTCCGACATTACATGCGATCGGCTGTGCGGTGCAAGTTTAGCCATACAGTTTGTATGGCTAAATTCGCACCGCAGCAGCACCAAACACGCACAGGGACCCTTTTTGGCAGCCGCATCAGAATCGGATCGCACAGCGGTTCACACTTGTGCGATCCGATCCTGTGCAAACTGCACGATTGCACTGCGATATGCGATCAAACTGGGGGTGTCGTTAAGATTACCTTGACACCCCCAGCGTATCGCATATGGCAGTGTGAACTGCCGGGGGTGCGTGTGCGATGCGGGAACAGGCTGCGGATTCGCAGCCTTCCCGCACTCGCATAAGTGTGAACCGGACCTGAATAGTCGAAGTAAAGCACAGTCATCAGGTTGGGAATCTTTGAATGCAGAGGTGAACATATTTATTTAGAATTCCTCATGCATTCCAGAAATAAGGCCTTGCTGATGAGCTTGTTTTCCACCTGATAACATATTAGAAAAAAATAGTCTTTAGTGACAGACTGCTTGGTCTCAGGGATCTCTTCAACTCCTAACATTTATGGGGACATGCATCCTGCATAATGGCTGTATTATAAACACTTCCTGGTCATAGACTGGGAACAAAATTGACAATTTACATACTGTTTTTATCAAAATACACAGAATCCTTTTTAATTGAGCTATTGGACTAGGGGCAAGGATAGGCATATAAATGACACTGTGGCTTTCATGCATGTTAGCTGCAGGAGACCAAAAGCTATACTGTATGGCATGAGTGAAATTGGAAGTGGTAAAAAAATAAAATGGCAGCTAAAAGTGGCATACACTTTTCTGCTTTAAGATGCATAAAAAGTGAACTAGTTTACCAAATTGTCAAACTGCTATAATCCTTTATTGGGGATTTCTGCTTTTTTTAATATTAAAACCTTTTAATTAGGACCACCTTTTCACCAGCATAAGACAAAACCAAATGGGAATATCAAGTTATTTAAAGGAAAAGCAGCAGAAATATAGCAAGGAGTATTCGTTTTTCTTGCCGTCCTGTGTGATGGTGAAATAATATTCTTTGCAGCATGGTCTATACATTGTTGCCCATCTCTTTCGAAGTAATTCAGGGGACTTCAACAGCTTGATTAAAGTCCTAAAATTTTACTATTTGGCAAATATTTTTATTTTATTTTTTGGGCAAAATCATTTTTAGGCTGGGTCACTTTGCGATTTGAGTTGCACAGAATTGCATGACGTTGGAAGTCACCTGGTTTTCAATGGTTCCTGTTCACATCAGTGCAACATAGCATGGCACAATTTTGGAAGAGGGTATTATTCTACTTCGGTGCAATTCCAGCTCAATTTTTGATCCTATAAAATATGCAAACCATATCCAAAATGCAACCAAGTCACCCTTTATAAACACACTGAAAGTGGGATCAAAATTGGATTGCAGTAGTGTTAACATAGCCTTAGTTTACGTGCCATCTAACGATTCCAGTGTGGGTCGTATACTACAATAATGTATAGATATGTATGCTATTGCATAACTTGCTTAAATTCAGATAATTTGGTGATTCAAGTAAGAATCTACTGCTAGTAGAGTGCTCAAACTTTAAAGCAGATTTTTGTTTCCTCCTGTGCAGTGCGTGTTTTGTCCTAGGGAAGAGGGCAGTGGGAATATACTTGCCTACCTGCCCCCCTCCCCCCCCTGCACAAAACCAGTCCAGTGCTCCAGCGGTTTTGAAAATGGACTGTTCTTGACATCAGCATGCTTCATAGACAGGAACAGTCCACCTCTGGATGGGGGGTGGTTTTCTGGAGGATCGGGTGAGTATGAACTTTTTTTTCTCGCACCTAAAAAACAAGCAGTTGGCACGGCCCAACTAATTTGGGGGGGGGGGGATGAGGGGGTTTGGGCTTTTCCCAGAGTTGGGCTTTAAAGTTTAGATTCTAGAACATGATCAATCTGCATTCTCTTCCTGGCATGCATATATATAATACAATTTTCCTGAGCCTTTTAGAGTGTGTTTTTTTTTTTTTTTTTTTTTTTTTTTACTATTGCCTAAATAAAAATTTCTAAACTGCCCAGAAGTACTTCTTTTGGAACCCAGATCTCTTTTTGAAAGTTCCAAAATGCACTTGACTGCAGCATCGGCTTAGAGGCTTGCTACTGCACTCTACTGTCCCACAAACCGGTGAAAGCACTGTTGAGCTAGGTTTACACATGTCTGGCTGTGGTTTGCAGTCCAGTGTCTGGTGCAGTTTTGGTGCTAATTTTTACGGTTAAAAATCCGAATCGCATAGATGGCAACCAAGCCTAACTGGTTCCTGAGAAGCTCTCATTGGTGAAACATCTGTAAGAGGGAGCATTGACAGAGCTCTAAGACAAAGCTATGACACGGTTGCTGTACAATTTGTTTAATTTGTGAAAATTTAAATTTTTTCATAATGCATATTCAAAAGTTGTGTTTAAAGTGAATCTGTGCTTTGCCTCTGCAGGGTAAAACCGGTATGCTTTACGCAGTCCTCCGCAGACACATGTACTTGCCTTCCTTTCACTCCCCTGTCACTTTGTTTTAGGCCCTGTTCACACATAATGTGGTGACCTTTTTATTTTTCTTTACTAGATGAGCGTGGGTAACCATTAGGGTGCACAAAAAAACAATTGATATGTGTTTACTCACACTGTAACGCACCCCGGAGATGCATTTTATCGCAGCTTTCTGGGTAGAATTGCAAGTTGCGCTACAACAGCACACTGGGTTACTGCACAGTGACAAGAATCAAGTGTCACTTTTGTGTGCTTCAAATAAAGTCAGTATCCAAAAAAAAAAGTAACGGTGTGATCTGTTGAAAATCGCATAACCCTGCCCCCCTAATGCCGGCTCACCGCAGCCAAAATGCAACAGCTGCTGCACACTAAACGGCTGCAGTTAGATGTGGATGGGCCCCCTACTGCTGGAAGTGAAAGCAAAGGCCTGTGTACATTGTTGCTTTCACACATTGCTGT
This sequence comes from Pelophylax lessonae, assembly GCF_965119305.1. Taxonomy (NCBI): domain Eukaryota; kingdom Metazoa; phylum Chordata; class Amphibia; order Anura; family Ranidae; genus Pelophylax; species Pelophylax lessonae. The sequence goes on from NC_138770.1 coordinate 180,465,333, forward strand.
AGAGTGAGGATTATGCTACTCTATGCCCCACCATAATTAATATTTTATTCAGTTTTTGCGCTGAACTAAGCAGTGGGGAAGTGAAGGACCAGTAAAGTGGGGTGAGAGGCATAAGCAAACATGTTGCTTTGCTGAGAATGGGAAAAGCAGAAGTGTCCGTTTTTATAACCAGAGTTCATATTGGTGTCATACTCACTAGTCACCTGTCGGCGTCAGTATGATTCTGTGAACAATATTCTTCCTCCTATAGTGTGCATGTAAAATTTTCTCTCTAGGAGCCAGGAGAGAGCTACAAAATATTTAAACATTTTATAACTTTTTTTTTTTTTTTCTTAGTACATGAAACTTTAATTCTATGTAATGTAAGACTTTGGGGGCCATTATGTATTATTTTTATCTTCGTGAAGCAGGACCAATTGCTTCCATTGGTTCATTGTGGCAGAGGCTTTTCTGTTTTTTTTGCCGGTTCAACCCTGCTCTGTGGTTACATAATGGATAAGATTAGAAGTATCTGCATTCAAGTCCCATTATAATTGTATATCCAGCCAAAACTGTTTTCATTTGATTAGCAGTCAGGGGTTAGAACCTTTTTGTCAGAAATATACTGCTATCCAAGGCTCTGTTAAAGAAATTTCCCCTCACTTCCTGCCCTGCTGACCTTTTACCAGAGAGGAAGTGAAGGGAACTCTCTACAGCTAAACAGACAAAAATGTAACCGAAGAGGGGAAGTGAGAGAGAAGCGCCAAGCAACCGATGATGTAGTTTATTATAAAAAGCACAATAAAAAAATTATAAAAATGCACACCAAAAAAATCTGGTTAAGTGTATGTATTTTTATTGTATAATTTTTATAATAAACTGTGCTACACCATCGGTGGCTTGGGGCTTCTCTTTCCCATCCCTCTTCTGTTGCAGTGTTTGGGTTTCCAGGCCCATTTCAGAAGGCATCCTTGCTCCAGCCGAGAATGTTAGCCAGTGACTGATTTCCGTTACAATTTTAACCTCCCTGAGAATATGTCCAAATATACATTTTTACATATTGATATAACTGTCTTAGACCCGTTGGGGCTGATTTACTAAAGGCAAATATACTGTGCGCTTGCTCCAGAGATTAGTTCATGAGGTAAAATTTCACTTTGCAAAGAATACTTCCTTCACATGCAAGGAAAATAAAAAGCATTTTTGTTTGTACATGATTGGATGATAACCAGCAGAGTTCCCCCTTAGATCTAGAGCAAATGTACTTTAAGTGCACTTGCAGTGCCCAGTATATTTGCCTTTAGTAAATCAACCTCTTTGTGTCACCTCCAGTCCTTTAGCATGTGAAGGTCAATGATTTTATTTGAATCTATTCTCCATACACACTTCAGGCTGGTTGCATATATTTATTCCCTGATACAGGCAAGGGCAATGCCGACTGTTGTCCTTTTCTGGCCAACGACCATGTCCTTTTAGCCACAGTTTACACTGTAATGTTAAAGTCACAAGGAAGTCATATCATTGTTTTTATCAATGCGACTTTGGCTGCAACATGATCTGACTTCAAAGGTGTTTTTTTTAATCCTATATTCCACTCCATTCTTTCAGCTCAAAATCTCCTAAGCATTGTCACCTCCCAAAGCACATTGTCTACCCAGTCAGGGTGGCTGCTAAGCACAATACAACACAGAGAAACAAGGATGTAAAAAGGAAATCCGTATAGAAGGAAAAGGAACTGTATCACACTCTGTATTGTTATGATTGGCCAAAGTTGCAAAACATCAGTTGCATTAAAGTTACTTTGAAGTCACATCAAGTTGCAAGCAAGTTGCACTGGAACTTTATAGCTACCCTGTATAAGACTTAACTTGTATATCAACGAATCCGAATATTTTTCTGTCTTCTCCTGCGCTACACTTTAAGCCCTCTGACATCATAATTACAAATGTCTTCCAATAATACTTGTGATTTTTAATAATCTTGCATAGGTCTTTCCTAAAGGGCAACTCCACTTTAATGGGGAAAAAAATGAGCAAGAAAAACAAAATATAGCTTATACATTTGCAACACAAGTCATATTGTAACTGAAGGTAATAGTGGCCTTTCCTTTTCAATCTGCAGTACTGTATTTTCTGTAAAATGCCACATGGCTACCTGGTGGAATTCTGTACAAAGATGGTGTAAAACACACTCCCGCTGGTGTGATTGGCTTACTGATTTTCCCAGAAGCCTGCATGAAGATGAAAGCCAGATTTTGAGCATCACTGCAGCCAAAAAATGTAATTTTGGTGAGGTACTCCCAAAGGAAAATCTTGCTTAAAGGGATGCAGACCCTGCCACTTACCTCAGATTAGAGCCCTGCAGGTGCAGCACCTGTCCAAATTCAGTGTATCTGATCTTAGAATTATCTAACAGCTTTATCTTCAGAATAACAAAAGGTAGGGATCTGCAACACATTTTGTTAAAAGCTCTGCAATGAACACCGATTACCTAGAAGGGATTGTTTTTTTTTTTTTTTTTTTTTTTCTCAACAAAAGTGGAGTCACTCTTAAAACTTGGTTTGCGTTTTAGGGCTTTACACAGAAGATAAGGTTGTTGCTGTTTCTGTAACTGCTTTTATTTTTTTAACAGTTGTATGATTTTTTTTTTTTTTTTTTTTTTTTTTTTTTTTCTTATAGCTATTAGTTTAATACCCAGAAACCTGGAAAACCAGTGTAACTCATGCCTCTTTGTACCTGGAGCACAAGCTCAAACCAGCATAGCTCCTTGGATCAAAGAGACCTGCCAGTACCCATCCACAACAAGGTACTGCTCCACATGAGAGCAGGGTAATGTGTGTGAGTGTCCAATTGGCTGCAATACCCAGGACGAACTTTTCTTTCTTCAGAAATGAGGCCATTTCCAAAGGCCTACATCTATGTCCCTGGATGCACCACAGATGCTGTCATATGCAATAAGGGCTGGTAATGGGTCAAGCCATGCCATTTCCTGCACGGTTGATGTAGTAGTTGTCAACAATGTTAGTTAACAAATTTTCCTTCCGAATTTTTTTTTTTTTTTTTTTTTTTTTTTTTTTTTCCCCGGCTATGGTTTAAATGGTAGCCTTTTTAACATAAGGCAGCTTTACTTAGTTTGAGGTATAGGGCATCATCAAGAACAGTATGTTTGGGCTTGTCACAGGCACTTTTCTTTTTGATATGTGAAAAATTACAGTTTCTGTGGCAAATTGAATTGTGTGGATGTAATCATGAAAGCTCTGCAATTTATACCTGACAGTCATTACAGAGAAAAGTTGCTATACCTGCTTCCTAGACTTTGTACTGAATTAATCTTGAATTGCTTGGCATTTATTTAGGCCTGCTTCACACCTATGCATTTTTTTTTAGTGCATTTTCAGTTCTGTAGAAACACACTACAGTCCATTTAACCTGGTTTTCCTATCTGTGTATTTTATTATGGTTCCATGAACTTTAATGGATCAAAAACGTGTATAGAAAAAACACAAAATGCACCTGGCATATGCAAACTGCAACCTGCATAGGTGTGAACCAGCCCTAATGTGCTAAACTGATAACTATCAGGAAACTATTTTACTAGTTCTGTAAGAGATTTGTGTTCTTTATGAACTTACACATCATTGTGTTTTTAAGCACCTTTCCTTCCAAAATACATTGGCTTGTCTGGTAAAAGTAAACTGGTAAATGAACATTTTTGTGGATGCTGCAGTTTCATCCATAGGAACAGTTTTCCGAACGATATAATAAAGATGCCGCTCCTTGTATCTGGCACTTTACTAGATGATGCAAACATCAAGTTTCCTGGAGCTGGCATAGGGATGCAGGCTTCTATAGCTGCCCCATAGCCAATGATTTGATTTTTTTTTTTTCCGACTGAAATTCAGACATATGAAGTGCACACATGTTTGAAACTTCTGACACTTTGTCAGGGTAACATTGAATTTTAAGTGGACATTATACCTTTGGCCCTTTTGTTCTCTGAATACTGTATTTGTTCAGAGGAACAAGGCTTCAGCGTTTCATGCGTTAAATGATTTGCAATAGTCTTCAGAATTTATTTTTTTTTTTTTTTTTTTTTTTTAGTGGTGTGTATGTGTTATTTATTATTGTCAGTGTTCTTGTATGGTCTATTTAATTTTTAAGGGAGCTTTTTTTACTGGTCACTGTGCAGTGTACTTGCCATTGCAGCTCCAATGCTGTAAAGGGTGAGCATGCTTGAAACATTTATTTAAGGGGGTTTCTGCATTTAACTACATGCCTGCATAAAAAAAGATTTAAAAATGGGCAGCTTTGTAAAGTTACATTAGTGATTGTGAATGCTTATGTGTTTATTCTGTTCTATGCTCATTGTGTCCATAGACCTGTCCAAATTGTGTTGTGGCTTGAGCATTAACCTCCTTATATGGAAGCCGCCTTCCTTTTTTCATGGACATTTAAATAGGTACATATTATAACCAACCCTATATCTAAACCCAAATCATGGCCTCGTTGACCTAAGTAGTTGTAAGCACTGTGGAGCAATTCATCCTCTCAAGCTGTCTATAGATGGTTCCATTCTTGGCTGGTTCAGCAGGAACTGGCTGAGATTCAAAACATGTATAGGCATGCTGAATGTACCCAAGTTGATTAAGTTGGGTACAACCAGCTTGTCATATTTTACATGTGATTGCTAGTGGCTGTTATAGCCACCAGGAGAACACAGTGGCTCCATGAAAGGGACAAGCTAACCTCTGTGGACCATAGACAGACCCCATGGTGTTAAAGCATATCTAAACGTAAGAAGAAAAATTTACCAGACTTTAGATGTGGTGGCTGCATTCGTTTTCGTGTTTTATTTATTTTTTGCATCATTTTTAACCTGGTGATCCAGCCAGTAACAAACTTTGTGTCATGGGGTAGCACAGCTCACCGTATTGTATCTATGAAAGGCTAGTATTGTCACCTTAGGTGGCTCCTGATTTGTTGTGCATAAACCAGGTGATCTGGATTGGACCAGCCATTGTCCTCTATGGAGCGAGGGATGTCTGCTGACACCCACCGGCGTCTGATCTGATTCGGTCTGCCAAAACAGATGGCTGGGGGGGGTATCCATTCCCCATGCATCAATCCACGAATCGGGTGACAGTCCAATGGAAATGGACAGGCGGCCCATTTCAATCTGACTGCCCCATAGAGAACAGGGTGCTGTGTCCGCTCTGCATAGCTGAGTGGACACGCACCTGTCATCTGTCGGATCAGCAGAGATCTCCCCTGCTGAGCAGACGTATATGCATTACAGAGTCCGGCCCGTGTGAAAAGGGCCTTGGTGAAAAATCCTTCACCATACCTTCCTTTTTACCCTACAGCTGCCACAAGAACATCTTGTGCCTGAGTATTTAACCATTGTGCTATGCGGGTGGCCTAAAGACCATGGGCATTTAAATAAAAATGTTCATTGTCCTGAGCTTTAAAACGACCCCTTATTACCTCTGTAGCTACAAATCCTATGGAATCTTCAAAGTTCACAAGAGAAGCAGCAAAGTTGTTTAGGTTGGGTCTAGGCACCTTGCGCTCTCCCCGCTTTCTGTACACCCGCCCTATGTTTATATTCAAGATTAGGGGGCTAACAGGCTGCATAGTCAATGCTGGCTTGGAGCAGCAAAACCAACTATTTTGAAAATGTTTTGCTGTAAACGTTAATGAATTACGCCATCGTGCCTGCAGCTACAAAGGTCAGCAAAGTCTTGTAAATATTTGATTGCCGACAGTCTTCCCACAGTTCTACTTTAAGGTGTTTTCTATTTAGTTCTGTGCCTAGGTTTTATTTGGTGTGGTTTTTACTTTCATTTGGTCAAGGAAGTAGTCCTATTGCTAATGTATTGTAACAGCAAAGGGTTCCTTCTGTACTTTCAATTAAAAAGCCGCAATCTCTTCAATTTTTTTATTTTTTTATCTTGTCCACTGATTTTGAGTTCTGTTTAACCATTATAGGATATTATTTATAAACTGTTACAATATTTTTAAGGTTCACTGCAGATAACTTACACACAATAAGGCACTAAAGTCTAGTTTACACTTGTGGTTCGAGGGCAGTAAAAACAGGAGTTTGACCAGCAGTTTTATCACCCACCCTGGCCCCCCTCACTTCAGCGGCAAAGACAGCCAGACAGAGTTGTACACCTGCCACAATGCTTTGCTTTATGCCCATGGAAAAATATATACCAGCTTTCACTTTTGACAGAAGGTGCAACCACCAAACACAACCTGTTCAAGTGAATTGTGCTGTGTCACAACCACATTCAATGTACACAATTGCAGGACAGTGGTGTGGGCTTTGCAGGGTTAACACAGGTGGGGAGTAAGTGGTATAACACCCCCCCCATGCCTGTCAAATTTATTTTAAAAAGCCATACACTGCAGGCCACTCTCGACGCAAGAGGGACACAAGTGTAAAAAAACCTGGAGTGCAAATCTTTTGTTCAAAATAGGGCAACCGGAAAAGTACAATAAAGTTTAACAACAAATTAGAAATCACCTTTCATTGGCCTAGCTACTCAGGTCTTACCAAAGATGTTTTTTTATTGCCAACTAGCTTTTACTCTCTGCAGTGTTTTCTTAAAAAAAAAAAAAAAAAACCCTGTGTGTAATCCTGATATGCAAAAAAGGGGGGAGACCAGAACTCCAAGACTGTCACAAGGGGACTCCCCCTTTTTTTGCATTCCATTACCTCTGGCACAGGACTGCATCAAACCTTCAGCTTTGATAAGGTGCATTAAGGTGATAGGAGTACCATGGTTACCATGTAATCTCCCTTCAACAATGTGGTTTTGATCTGGTGTAAACCCCGTTTCTTTCTTTGTAATCCTCTGATATGACTGTCACATTTTGATTGCTTAGCTAATGTTCTAAAACAAATTAAATGGATATCATCCAAGCTATTCTTCACATAGTAACTCTTGTTGACCTGGTGTAAACTGCTCTCAACCTATAATGACCAATTCGATTTCACATTCTGAAGAGCTGAAACCTAGTTAATAAGGATAACATGGCTTTGTGCAATGTATTGTGTAGCAGTGATTCCAAACTAAGGATTTATGTGCCTGTTGTTAATGCTAGTAAAGTATTGCCCACACTGGACCATGGCCTTCCTCAAGTAACTCTTTCTTTCAGGGAACAACCCACCTCAGATGCTTTCATATTGAAAACAAAGGGATGTGTTTACAAAGGGAAATAAGTGTTTTACAGATATTTATCCTCAATCTGCTGAGAATTGTATGTAATAACTGGTTGTCAATCCTCTCCTCGTACTGTCCTCCACTCCCTTAATGGTAGTTCTCACACCAAATCTACCTTGCAGCTGGGACTAGGAAGTTGACTGCACAACTGCCCGATGAACTTTGTAACTGTTTTGTTAAGACACAACTGCTCTTAAATTGTCTTAATAAACTCTGCTCTTGACTTTAAATATTCTTCATTTATTATTTTTTTTAATGTTTTATTACTATTGTGATTGTCAACTAAAGTCTAAACCATTATCAAGAATTGAATCCAGAACTTTTTTATTCCCTTTTCTCTATCGTTCATTGACAGATGCAGCTCCATATTCTTAACTGTTGGGTTATGCTGCCCCCTACAGGAGTAGGACACTAGGCAGGAAGAAGCTTTACCACGCCTACGGGGCAGTCCCTGAAGGCATACACCCACTCACTCTGCTATAGGATTCAGTTTGTTTCTGCCTAGTTTAGGAGAAGGACTTAGTTCCCAGCTGGGACTTCGGTCTTAGCTTGTTTGTTTTTAAGGGAACCTTTTGTTAAAATTTTAATTTTTTAGCTAGTTAATGTTCCTGAGAGAACTGCAATCAACAGCCAGACTGGATATTCCAGATCCTTAGGGTCTCCCAGTCCAGCGAGCATGTGCAGGTTGAAGCCCCACGCTAGCCCTCGTCACGACAGAGCCCCAATGGACAGGGACTGGCCCGCGAGTGAAACGCCTTGCCGGGACGCACACTACCTGGTTTGGCCTGAGTTGCAGCATGCCCCATGGCCGTCAGCAGCCCCACCCTGAGTGGAGAGGTAGTCTGTCCAGAGTGGTGCCCACCCGATTGCCATTGGTATGGTGAGTATTGTCGTCGTCCCCCCCCCCAATAGCTCTGGTGGACATGGGCCCCTCCTTAGGATGGTCTGCCACTTGCTCCAGTAAGGGGGGGTGCCAAGATCGCACACGGGGGGGGGTCTTTGAGCAAGTTCCTGGACCCCTGGGGGTTAGTGACTGGGATAGGGATGTCCTTTGAGCTCTCTGCGGTGGTTATAGCAGGGTTTGTACGGTCATGAAATCCCTGGAAAAGTGATGGAATTGAGAAAGTTGCCACTGTGGAGCAGATGCTTAATTATTCTATTGACAGTGACATAGAGCTGCATGATTAATCATAAAAAATCGCAATCTCGATTCACCCCCCGTGACGATCTTAACAGGACATTTGCTCGATACTTTACATAGCTGTGAGGGAGCAGAGAACAGCTGTCAAAGAAAAAAAGAGCCTCCCGCAAATGCCTATCAACATTAGTCTCCGGCCCCATTCACACATTTGTGCGACTTCAAAGTCGCACGATTTTACCGGGATTTTGACGCGACTCTGTTGCCGTGAGTTTGAGTGGGCTTATAATGTCTTTTCCTCAAAACGCATCAAAAACATGCCAAAAGTAGTGCAGGGACTACTTTGAAGTCGGTGCGTCTTCAAGTCGCACAGATATTAATGGGGCTCATTGGAAATAATCGAACGACTTGTCATGCGATTTTGCAGTCCCAAATTGCATGACAAGTCACACAAGTGTGAAAGGGGCCTCCCAGTTAAGTATAAACCCAATGAATACACTGTATCTTTTCGTTCCATCTGCTGGAGGAGGGAAATTTTACCTCTTTAAGACTAAACCTTTTTCTGACACTTGTTGCTTGCAAGTTAAAATCATTTTTTTTTGCTAGAAAAGTTCTTCTTTGGAACCCCCCAAACATTTATATATATTTTTTTTTTTTTTTTAGCAGAGACCCTACAGAATAAAATGGCGATTGTTGTAATATTTTATATCACACTGTATTTGCGCAGCAGTCTTTCAAACGCAATTAATACACTTAAATGAATAAAAAAAAAAAACGAAACAGTAAAGTTATCCCAATTTTCTTTTTATAATGAAAAAGATGTTACACAGAGAATCGTGCTCTTTATTCAAGCAATAAAATTGATTCTCATTTTATCCAGAATCGTGCAGCTCTACAGTGACATGACATTTTACATGGTGTAAGTGTCTTATCTGCATAGGAGCAGGGCCGGCGCTACCTATAGGTAGGCGTATATTAGTCAGGCGCTGCTGAACCGCCCCTTTAGTGCAGTACCCGGTCCCTATCAGCCCAGCGGGGAGGCGGGCAGCTTTACATTGGCTTGTGGAGGAGCAGCGCAGCGCAGAACCACCACTACTAGGTTTGAGGGGCCCAGGAGGTGAGAGCCGTGAGGGCATTTTTTTTCTTTAATTTCGGCACGCAGGTGGATAAAGCGGGCGCCGCATGTCCTGATCCTGAAGTTATGATCTGGCCGGCCGCGGCAGCCCGCATCCTTTCCCTGGCAGAGTGATACTCTGAAGAGTCTGTGCAATAGTAAGAGGTGGCTGCAGTAGCAGGTGTGGGATTCCGGCGGCGGGTGCACGTGCATGCAGTCAGGCAGCAGGACATGGAAGGTACAGTGATTACACATTACAGTCTCAGTACCAACATATACAGCCATATATAGTACAGCCACAGAGTGTTCCTACTGTATGTGGCTGTATATATTGATTCTGTGGCTGTACTTTATATACTAATACTGTGTCTTGTGTGTTATATTCTGATACTATGGCTGTACTGTATATACTGATACTATGGCTGTACTGTATATGCTGATTATGTGGCTGTATTGTATATGGCTGTATATTCTGATACTATGGCTACACTGTGTATATGCTGATTCTGTGGCTTTAGTGTATACACTGATTCTGTGGTTGTAGTGTATATACGGATTATGTGGCTGTACTGTATATACTGAGTCTGTGGCTGTAGTGTATATGGCTGTGTATTCTGATACTGTGGCTTTACTGTATATGGCTGCTTATGCTGATACACTTATCAGCATATACACTACAGCCACAGAATCAGCATATACACTACAGCCACAGAATCAGCATATAAAGTACAGCCATATAGCACCTACTGTACTATGATCATCATAATGATCATACTGTAAACATAGTGAGATGCTTCTGCATAGACCTTGTTTACACTTGTTTGTATTTGGAGGGCAGTAAGAAAAGATGCCCACAAATCCCCTGCTGAATGGTGTGGACAAAGTCTCTGATGATCGTCCAACTTGAGCCCGAGTGTGTAGGAGTAGGAGCCCGGGGGGGGGGGGGGGGGGATGTGCAGAATAAGGTTTTGCCTAGGGTGTCAAAAATCCTTGCACCAGCCCTGCATAGGAGGTAGGCGTCTTTCCGGGGCTGCGGATCTTCACTGAGACTTGCCAGCAGCAGCCCAGAGATGACACTAGGGAACCAATTGAGGGACTCCCTTCTGATCGGTGAAGCGCTTAGTCACTGGAGGGCCGCATGAACGTGATGATGCGCGGGGGGGGGGGGGGGGGGTAACCGGTTTCAGAGAATGCGTGCGTTATTTAACATGTATACATAGACTTTTCATGAAACATTAGGTCATAAATATTTACGTGAAGTCATGGAATTTTATTGGTAAAAATGTGTATTATGAACCCTGTTATAGGCTTGGGGGGGGGGCAAATGTTTCTTCACCTGTGGGTCTGCGCCTCATGGGGCTGGATTAGGCCGAAAATTTAGTCCGTGGCTTTGTGGCCTACTCAAGGCTGTCCTGGCACCTGACCAGGCTGACAGAGTGCCTGACCGACATGAAGTGCCTAACAAAGCTGACTGGCGGATGCGGACGAATCACCTCATGCGGTCGGATTGGGCCAAAAAATTGAGGCTGCAGCTTGAGGCCTACTCGCGGCTGACGGAGCTGGCTGCCTGAGTGACTGACCAAGCTGTCCAGGCACCTGACCAGATTGTCCGAGCTGCTGATCGAGCTGACGGCGGACTGCGACCGGATGCGGCCTACTCTCGGCTGGCTGTCTGAGCTGTTGACCAGGCTGTTTGAGACGCTGACCGGGGTGATAGAGCAGCAGCTGGTTGTCCACCCCCCTTCTTAGGGGGGTGGACATATGGACTGCCTGGCGCCCCCCCCCCCCATAGGGGCATTGTTGTGTGGGGGACTTCCCCTTTTATAGCCTGCTATGTCCTTTATGGTCGGCGATCCTTAGGTCTAATAGGGTTCCTTTTTGTGGAACTGTGGTCCGCGACCTCCCCTGCTTGTTATGTTTTCAGGGGGAGCTTAGCATATAGTGACCCTACTGGGTCTGCATCCACGCACTTCGGGTGCTCTGTGGTGAGGAGGTCTCTTTTTTTTTTTTTTTTTTCTCTTCACATGCGCATGCAAGGGCTCTGGTGGATGTACTGATTGTATTGGTGCAGAAAATGTTAACATTTTTAGTTGTTCTAAATGCAATAATGGTAACCACGCATGGTGTGGCTAAAAAGCTGTTCTGTGGACCAGGCTTCTAAAAAGGCTATATCAGATACCCCCCCCCTTTTACGGGGTACCGCCTATTTGAGTCTGTTAGATTAACTAATCAAAGGACTCACAGGTGGGAAGAGTACTCTTCTTCCTTTATCTAAGGGCAAGTCACCGTGTAATAGACGGTTAAGGGATCTACGAGAGGCGGGACAAGATCTGCTGTCGCAAAGGGTCTTTGCGCCTGTTCCCTCTCGAACGCTTTCAAGGGTTTTATTTAAACATGTTTACTTTTCCCAGGAAAGAAGGGAAAGTGCGTACAATTCTGGACCTCAAGGCTCTGAATCTTTGTGTGGGTACAGAGGTTTCTAATGGAGTCCATTCGCACGGTAGTGGTGTTCCTACACTAAGGGGACTTTTTGGCCTCTCGATATCGAGAACGCATATCTGCATCCCTATTTACGCTGGACACCAGCGTCCTTCTTTCGGCTGTAGGAGAGGAACATTATCAATTTGGGGCCTTACACTTTGGTCTCGCCTCCGTCCCCAGGGTCTTCACCAACATGTTGGCTCCGGTATTGGCATTACTGTGACAGCGGGGGATTGCGGTACTAGGGAACCTGGACAATCTCCTCTTAAGGGAAGACTCTCACTCAGTTCTGGTGGGCGATCTGTCAATCACTGTACGGACTCTGCAAGAGTTCGGTTGGACCATCAATTTCAGAAAATATACTCTGGTCCCAGCCTCAAATGGTTTATGTGGGACTGACTCTGGACTCCGGGAAAGCTGCAAAAGTTGAAGTGGGCAACTTGGTTGCTGTTATCCAGCACTCTATCCTCATTGCAGACATGCATGTGTGCTCTAGGCCTGATGGTGTCTACCTTCGGGGCGGTTCTCCCTGCTCGGTTGCACACGAGACCTCTGCAAAGGCTTTTTTTAGTTAAGTGGAATGAGGATCCAAAATCTTTGGACAACCTGATAACGGTTGAGTCAAAACGCAAGAAGTGCTGCTCTGTAGTGGCTCCGTTCCTTGGCTCTGTGTCAGGGCAAGTCCTTCCTTCCATTGTATTAGATGGGGGAGGGGGGGGAGTACTTGGAAAGCTGTGTGTCCAGGGGACCTGAACTCTGAAAGTCCAGACTTCTGATCTATATTCTGGAACACAGAGCGATAAAGCTTTGCTTGAGTCACTGGACAAATCGTCTGCAGGGTAGTTCAGTTCCGGTTCAATCAGACAATGCCACGGCTGTGGTTTACATGAATCATCAAGGGGACACCAAGAGTGTCCTGGGGGCCCGGGAGGTGGCTGAGATCTTAATATGGGCAGAAAATCTGTTCCATCCCTCTCCGCCGTGCATATACCCGGAGTGGAGAACTGGCAGGTGGATTACTTGAGTCGTTGGTGTTGTATCAGGAGGAATGGTCCCTGCACCCGGAGGGGTTTCATCTATTGTGTGTCCGGTGGGGGACACCCGATGTAGACATGTTAGTTTCTTGGCTCAACAAGAAGGTACAGAGGTTTCTAGCCAGGTCTCGGGATCCTCTGGCCGATACCACAGACGCACTGGTGGCTCCTTGGAGTCAGTATCGGCTGATCTAGGTTTCCTCTGCTGAAACTTCTGCAAAGGCTTCTGCGCAGAATAAAGGTGGAAGGGATTCTGGTGGCTCCAGACTGGCCTCGCCGGTCTTGGTATGCAGATCTGGTAAGGTTGTTTGCCAGTGCTTCTTGGAGACTTCCTCTGAGAGAAGATCTGTTATCTCAAGGGCCGATCTACCATCCTGCTTAACGGTCTCTGGCTTTAACAGCGTGGCTGTTGAAAGCCAGGTGTTGAAGGATAGGGGTTTTTCTGACTCAGTGATGTCTACACTGTTGAAGGCTGGAAAATCTACCTCCCAGGAAGATTTATCATTGTACGTGGAAATTGTACATCTCATGGTGTGATCGATCTTTTTAAGGTGCATCCACGCTCCTTTTCAGTGGCTAGGATATTTGCTTTCTTCCAAAGAGGGGTTGATCAGCGGTTGGCCTTGGATACTATTAAAGGCCAGGTGTCGGCTTTGGTAGTTTTTTTTTTTTTCAATGCCCTTTAGCTACGCATTCTTTGATTCGCACTTTTATCCAGGGAGTTTGTCATGTGGCTCCTCTGATACGGTCCCTGTTACCCCCATGGGATCTTAACTTGCTACTGTCTGTTCTTCAAAAACCTCCCTTTGAAACTTAGGGAGATGCTTACACTGTCACAGAAGGTAGCCTTTTTGGTGGCTATTACTTCTGCCGCAGAGTGTCTGAATTGGTGGCCCTGTCCTGCCGTTCTCCTTCTCTGGTGGTTCAGAGATTAAATGGTACTTCGACCTAATCAGTCCTTTTCTTCCTAAGGTGGTTTCTGATTGCCATTGAATGAAGACATTGTGCTACCTTCACTCTGTTCTAAGCCCAAGCATCCCAAGGAAATTGCCTTGCATTCTTTGGCTGTGGGTTCGGGCAATTGCGGTTTGCCTGGAGGTTACTGAGTCTTTCAGGAAATCAGACTCTTTTTGTCCTTACGGTAGGACCTTGGAAGGGATTGGCTGTGTCTGCTGCGACCATATCCAGATAGATCAGGCAGACGGTGGTACGGGCTTATTCACGGAAGGGTCCTATACCACCTTTCCCTGTGAAGGCTCATTCTACTAGGGTGCTGAGTGCTTCTTGGGCTTTTCGCCATCAGGCGTCAGTAATGCAAGTTTGCAAGGCGGCAACTTGGTCGTCTGTGCACACATTCACAAAATTCTACAAAGTAGATGTGTTGGAATCCTCGGATGCTTCTTTTGGCCGCAAGGTTTTGCAGGCTGCTGTTTAACTACCTTGCGCCCGCGCTATAGCCGAATGACGGCTACAGCTTAGACCTGAATTCCCGGGAGCGTGTACAATGACATCCTCCCGTACACGAGCGGCCCGGCTCGCTCTGTGATCAGCGAGTTCCACCCCCTTACCACGTGGTCAGCTGTCAGCCAATGACAGTTGATCATGTGAAGTAAACAGCAGCTGGCAATCAGCTGTTTTTTTCTCCTCACTGTCAGTATGAGGAGAAAAAAAAAAATGATTACTGGCTGCTGACATTGGTCCCGAAGAGGAGAGGGACATCTGTGCCCACCAGCGCCACCTCTGTGCCCCATCGTAAGTGTCACCAGTGCCTATCATTGCCCATCAGTGCCACCTATTATTGCCCATGAGTGCTGCCTCCATCAGCGCACATCAATGAAGGAGAAAAATTACCCGTTTGCAAAATTTTATAACAAACTATAAAAACTTTTTTTTTTTTTCAAAATTTTCTGTCTTTTTTAGTTCAGCAAAAAAATAAAAACCCCAGTAGTGATTAAATACCACCAAAAGAAGGCTCTATTTGTTTGAAATAAAATGATAAATTTCATTTGTTCATTTGGGTACAGTGTTGCAAGATAGCGCAATTGTAATTCAAAATGCGACAGGGCTGAAAATTAGCCTGGGCAGGAGAGGGGGGGGGGGTTTAAGTTCCCACTAGGCAAGTGGTTAAAAGAGCAATTTTTCTTTTTGAGGGTGTTAGTTGTTTCTAGGTGAGCTCCGGGTTACCTGGTTGGCTAAGTTTTAGCCTTCGGGGATTTACGTTCTTTCTCTGTGTCTGTTTTCCCACCCCTCCATGCAAATACTGCTTTGGGATGTCCCAAAGGTTAAAAAGAATATGGAGCTGTGTCTGTCAATGAACGATAAGAGAACTGGATTTTTGACTTACTGTAAAATCCTTTCTCTGAAGTTCTTTGACAGACGCAGCACCCGCCCCAATATTGGGTTGGGTTTTTTTTTTTTTACACTTCTGACACTGCTTGCAACAAAACGGAATCCTATAGCAGAGGGAGTGGGTGTATGCCTTCAGGGACTGCCCCATAGGCATGTTAAAGTTTTTTTTTTTTTTTTTTGCTTCCCTGTCTAGTGTCTTACTCCTGTAGGGGGCAGTATAACCTAATGGTTAAGAAGAATATGGAGCTGCGTCTGTCAGTGAACATCAGAGAAAAGGATTTTATGGTAAGTCAAAAATCCAGTTTTTCTTTTTGCTTAATATATGCAACCAAAAATTTTAAGCTCAGCTGAAGGCTGGAGAAGAAAAAAACGTTACCCTTGCTGTGGGTTCCCCTCTACACTGCAAAGAGTAACTTCTTGTTTAGCCTAAGGCCCTGATTTCCAAGATGCATCCTGTTGGCTCTATGTGGCCTGCCATGTCCTAGGCAGGGTCCACCACTTGTTGGGAACTTTGCTGAGGTGCACAAAAGTGATCCAAACGATGCAAATATTATCCAGGCCTCATTGGGAAATGAGAGAGCGGCATTGGATCAAGTAACTGCTTTACATCACAGTTAAGTTTCACTGCACTGACCATCATTGTGGAAGTTGGGTGGGGGCTCTTAATAACACTGCTATTGACCACTAGTATGGGAGAAGAAAACCACTGCCAGTAAAGAGGAGGAGGGAGGGGGGGTTAAAAGAAAAAACCACACTGCAATGCCACCAATTGGGGGGGTGATATTAAAGCTTTTATTTTTTATATTTAAATTAAAAATAATAAACGCTATGCTTACAGTGCATTGCGAAAGTATTCGACCTTTTGCCACATTTTAGGCTTCAAATATAAATATATAAAACTAATTTTTTGTGCAGAATGAACAAGTGGGACACAATCATGAAGTGGAACGAATTTTATTGTAGATTTCAAACTTTGAAAAATTGGGCGTGCAAAATTATTCAGCCTCTTTACTTTCAGTGCGGCAAACTCTCTCCAGAAGTTCAGTGAGGATCTCTGAATGATTCAATGTTGACCTAAATGACTAATGATGATAAATAGAATCCACCTGTGTATAATCAAGTCTCCGTATAAATGCACCTGCACTGTGATAGTCTCAGAGGTCCATTTAAAGCGCAGAGAGCATCATGAAGAACAAGGAACACACCAGGCAGGTCCGAGATACTGTTGTGGAGAAGTTTAAAGCCGGATTTGGATACAAAAAGCTTTCCCAAGCTTTAAACATCCAAAGGAGCACTGTGCAAGTGATCATATTAAAATGGAAGGAGTATCAGACCACTGCAAATTTACGAAGACCTGGCCATCCCTCTAACTTTCAGCTCATACAAGGAGAAGACTGATCAGAGATGCATGAACTGCAGAGATCTACAGCTGGGTGGAAGACTCTGTCCATAGGACAACAATCAGTCGTATACTGCACAAATCTGGCCTTTATGGAAAAGTGGCAAGAAAAAAGCCATTTCTTAACCACTTTACGACCGGCGCACGACGATCTACGTCGGCACTCAGCCCCGGCCAGGCAAACTGACGTAGGCCTACGTCAGCACTATTTGCCGGCCTTGTGCGCGCCCCCGCCGCCACCGATGACTCGATTGGGTTCAGAACCGATCAGTCATCAGGTCCAGGCCAATCATTTTTGGTCTGGACCTGTTGATCGGTCCTGCCCAATCAGATCATCCTCTAAGCCTGTGAAATGTAAACACAGGCTTAGAGGAGATGTTGCCCCCCCCCCCCCCCCCCCACAACGGTCTTTTTGGATCCCGCGTGAGAGGAGAGCACATCTTACTGTGAGTAATTGCACCAAGCACCCACACACAGCTAGATAGGCACATTTCACCCCCGATCGCCCCCCCCAATTAACCCCTACAGCACCTGACACAACACACACTATATACAGCATATAGCAGTTACCTATATACCTGTATAAGTGTGATTTGTGAACAGGTGTAGCACTTGCGACCCCCCCTTTTCCACTCAAATTACCCCCCACCCCCCCTAATAAAGATTTAACCCACTGATCTCCCCTGACCCCCCCCCTGATCACCGCCGTTAACCCCTACACCCTCTGTCACATCAGCACTAATACAAACGCAATATACGGTGTTATTGTATTTTTGTATTAGTGTCATTGTGATCAGAATTAGCGCAGGCGACTAAGTTTCTGTCCCAAGAAGGTTTAGGGTCCCCGCCACCCGCCCAATAAAGATTTAAGCCCCTGACCCCCCCTGATCACCCCTACACCCCCTGCCATAACACACACTGTATACAGTATATAGCATTTTGCTATATACCCGTATAAGTGTGATTTGTGGTCAGGTCTAGCGTTTGCGACCCCCCTTTTTCCACTTGAATTACCCGCCACCCCCCCTAATAAAGATTTAAGCCCCTGATCCCCTCCTGATCACCGCTAGTTAACCCCTACACCCTCTGTCACATCAGCACTAATACAAACGTAATATACTGTGTTTTTGTATATTTGTATTAGTGTCATTGTGATCAGAATTAGCGCAGGCGACTAAGTTTGTGTCCCAAGGAGGTTTAGGGTCCCCGCCACCCGCCCAATAAAGATTTAATCCCCTGATCCCCTCCTGATCACCCCTACACCCCCTGCCACAACGCACACTGTATATAGCATTTTCTATATACCCGTATAAGTGTGACTTGTGACCAGGTTTAACGCTTGCCACCGTTCCTTTTATCCTTAGGATACCCGCCAGTCCCTTCCAATAAAGATTTAAACCCCTGATCCCCCCTGATCACATCCCGTTAACCCCTACACCCTCTGTCACATTAGCACTAATACACACATAATATACTGTTTTTACTGTATTTTGTATTGGTGTCATTGTGACTTGAGGTTGCGCTAGCTAGCTAGTTTCTTTCCCAAAGGAGGTTTAGGGTCCCCACCACCCCCCCCCCAGATCCCCGGCGCATAGTTTAGAAGTAACCCCTTGATTGCCACGCACGCACGCACATACACTTCCATTTCTAGTATAGTGTTTGAACAGATCAATATCTGATCAGAACTATACTAGCGCCCCCATAGTTTAGGGTTCCCAAAACGCGGTGTTTGCACGATCAGTACTGATTCCGGCCAGCACCTGCGTTTAACCCTTTCACCCAGGCAAGTGTAGTAATCAATAGATTACTGTCACTTGCAAAAAAACACAAGACACAAAACCGCTGTGTTAGCAGAGTCAGGCCTGATCCCTGCTAGCATTAGCAGTTTTTTTTTGTAGCGCTTGAAATAATCTTCGACAACCAGGTGCTTTTATTACCTGTGAGTCGCATCACTGTACGGGTAAATTTAGTTACCAAAATGACCAAACGTTCGTACAGGGATGAAGAGCTTATCAGTTACATGCTGACGAGTCATCTGATAGCGAAGAGGAAGCTACAATGACCGAATTAGTGTCAGTATATGAACCTGATGATGGCAGCGGCTCCCTGACAGATAGCTCCGACGACAGATGGGTCCTGTTAGACCCAGGCGTACCCGACCCCATTCTGAAGTTGTTGAGATGCAGGAATCGCAGGGTGCTCGTATGGAGCAGAGTGTGGGTACTAGTGCCGCTCATCCTTCTGGCGACCTGGCAAGCGCCAGCGGCCTAGTACAACCTGGACCTAGTACAACCAGCACTGCAGTAAGACCTGGTGACGTGGCGAGTCCCCTAAGTGCAGTTGAAGCTGGTGCGGTGGCTAGCACAAGTAGTGGCCCGCAGCCACCGCGTATTCGAAGACAGGCCCGTAGAGCCCATAGTGCCCTCCCTGATGCGCTGGCATTTCCTAATTGGCAACCCACTGATACTACAGCGCCAGTACTTCCCCCATTCACCGCCCAACCTGGAATCCACGTGGAGACAGCTGGTTTTACGCCCCTGAACTTTTTTGAGCTGTTCTTCACGGAAGATCTTTACAGATCTATTGTGGATCAATCAAATTTATATGCACAACAGTTCATCGCCGCCAACCCAAATTCACACCTTGCCAGACAATTCGGCTGGAAACCTATAACGGTTTCTGAATTTAAGATCTTTCTGGGCCTTTCCCTCCACATGGGCATAACTAAACAGAGTGAATTGCGGCTATATTGGTCCACTAGCCCAATTCACCATATGCGCATGTACTCTGCCTCTATGTCCAGGACGAGATACGAGCAAATTCTGCGATTTATGCATTTCAGCGACAATGAAATCTGTCGTCCTCGGGGAGACCCTGCATACGATCGGCTCCACAAAATTCGGCCCCTCATAGACCACTTCAATCAGCGGTTTGCAGCCTTGTTTACCCCCCGAACAAGTTGTCTGCGTTGACGAGTCCCTGATTAAATTTCCTGGCTGCCTTGCTATGAAACAGTACCTCCCCAGCAAGCGTGCCAAGTACGGGGTCAAACTGTATAAATTGTGTGACAGGGCCACAGGCTATACAGTTAGTTTCCGGGTCTATGAGGGAAAAGATAACTGTGTGGAGCCCCCCAACTGCCCAGACTACATAGGGAGCAGCGGTAAGATCGTTTGGGACTTGGTGTCACCCTTACCCGGAAAGGGGTACCATTTGTACGTGGACAACTTTTACACAAGCGTGCCACTATTTAGTCACCTTCTCGATTTACAAATTGGCGCATGTGGCACCGTGCGACCTAATCGCCGGGGCTTCCCCCAACGGCTTGTAGATTCCCGTCTTAGTCGGGGGGCGAGAGCCTGCTTGAAAACGGACAAATTGCTTGCGGTGAAGTGGAAGGATACATGGGACGTTTATGTTCTGTCCTCCCTTCACTCAGACACGACGATCCAAATTCCTACGGGAACTGGCGTTATGGAGAAACCCCTCTGTGTCCACGAATATAACCTTAATATGGGAGGGGTGGACCTTAACGACCAGCTTTTGGCGCCGTATTTAGTTGCCCGTAAAGCCAGACGCTGGTACAAAAAAGTGTCTGTTTACCTATACCAATTGGCTATGCTGAATGCCTTTGTCCTATACAGGGCGTCAGGACGAACTGGATCTTTCCGGGAATTCCAGGAAGAGATCATCCTTGCCTACCTGTACCCAGGAGGCATGCCTGCCCAACTTCCCCTTCCAGATGCAGTGAGCCGGCTGCATGAGAGGCATTTTTCACATGTCCTCCCGAGTACCCCTACCCAAAGATGGCCCCAAAGAAGATGTCGTGTCTGTAGCAAGCGCGGATTTAGGCGTGACACCCGCTATTATTGTCCCAAATGTCCTGACCAACCTGGTCTCTGCATCGGGGAATGTTTCGAGCGCTACCATACACTAGTGGATTATTAGCGTAGGGTACAGCACGACACAGTGTAGGGCACATAAACACAGGGTCTCGAAGGATGTTGGATGTCCATCGACATTTTGAGAGACCCAAGCTGGAAGAGAAGATCGCAGAAGATCGCAGTCCCTCCCAAATCAAGAAATAAAGGAACAGTTAGAAAGAAAAATAAAAGGATCCAAAAACTGTTGTGGTGTCAGTAATTTTATATGTCCTTCTACTCCTTCCTACTATACTTTTTTCAATGTCCTTTGTTTGTTTTTTCATTCTTTTGTGACCTGTTTCTCTTGCAGGTACTCGTCGGCTACCACGCATTGATTTTATATATTCTGACACAAACAGCGTTTGCGCTCAGCATATATGGATACCTTTGCTGATAGCAGCTGTGGTGATTTTCTGATTTCAGCACTGCAGTTAAAATCCTATTTTGGTATACGTGGATAGCGCCGTGTATACCCATCATTAAATTCAGTGGGTGGTTGTTTGGGCGGTTAATGATGAGTAATACTACGCATTATTCCTGTGCTGATTTCTGATAGGTTCTCTTTTTTTCCGTTCAGCCCACAGGCTGCATGAAAAAAAAAAAACCTATATGCCAAACAAGGACCAGCAATGTACTGGTACGTTGCTGGACTTTGAGTGGTTATACCAGGATGATGCCTGCAGATTTAGGCATCATCTTGGTATCGTTTTTTACAGCCAGCGGTCGGCTTACATGTAAAAGCAATTCTAGCAGGTAATTGGCCGCTAGACTGCTTTTACATGCAGTGGGAGGGGCCTCCCCCCCCCACCACAGCCTTCCGTGGTTTTTCTCTGGCTCTCCTGTCCCACCGGTTAACCCGAGAGTGCAGCCGGTGGTTCAGTTATCTAACCATAGAGCTAATTGGAGATGAGAATGGCTCCAATCATCTCTATGGCCTAAGATGCCGGAGGCTACGAGCATTTTATGACTTCTGTTTCGCCAGAAATAAACAGGGCCATTGGGAAATTGGGAAAGTATTTTATCACACCAATTTTGGTGTGGTCAGATGCGTTAAGGTCAGAGGAGAGATCTAGAGTCTAAAAGACCCCAATTTTTTTAAAAAAAGAGTACCTGTCACCACAGATTGCTATCATAGGGGATATTTAAATTCACTATGATAACAATAAAAATGATTTAAAAAAAAAAAATTAAAGGAAAGGTGTCAAAATAACATAAAAAAGCAAAAGAAAAAAAAACAAAATCGAGCCCCCCCCCCTTACCCCCGGTGCTTGCGCGCAATGGCGCACGCAAGCGGTGGTCTAGTGTCATATGTAAACCACAATTGCAGCATGCATGTGAGGTATCGCCGCGATCGCCAGATCGAGTGCAGTAATTCTTGCAGTAGACCTCCTCTGTAAGTCTAAAGTGGTAACCTGTAGAGACTTTTAAAGGTTTTTAAAAATGTACATATGTTTTTGCCACTGCGCAGGCATGCGCAATTTTTAAAGCATGTCATGTTAGGTGTCTATGAACTCGGCATAAGATCATCTTTTAAATTTTACCAAAAAAATTGGAATTATATAGTGTATTTGTGCAATAAATTAAAAAAAAAATGTATTTTTTTCGCAAAAATTGCGTTTGGAAAATCTGTGCGCAAATACCGTGTGACAAAAAAATTTGCAACATCCACCATTTTATTCTATAGGGCCTCTGCTTTAAAAAATATATAATGTTTGGGGGTTCAAAGTAATTTTCTAGTAAAAAAAAAATATTTTTTCATGTAAACAAAAAGGCACAGAAAAGGCTTGGTTTTCAAGTGGTTAGAAGAGTGGGTGATGTGTGGATAAGATTGAGCATAAAATGCCGGGACTGTTCAAACACCCTCCTAATGACCCCTTTTTGAAAAGTAGACACCCAAAGCTTTTTTCTGAGAGGCATGGTGAGTCCATGGAGTATTTTATATTTTGCCACAAGTTTCGGGAAAATTATTATTTTTTTTTTTTGTTGTTTTTTTACAGAAAGTTGTCACTAAATGATATATTGCTCATGCATGCCATGGGAATATGTGAAATGACACCCCAAAATACATTCTTTTGCTTCTCCTGAGTACAGGGATACCACATGTGTGAGACTTTTTGGGAGCCTAGCTGTGTACGCGCCCCCGAAAACCAATCCACATCTTCAGGTTTTCTAATGGCGTAAATTGCTGATTTTACCCCTGACTACCTGTCACAGTTTCAGAGGCCCTGAAATTTCAAGATGGCACAAAACCCCCCCAAATGACCCCATTTTGCAAAGTAGACACTCCAAGCTACTGGCTGAGAAGTATGGTGAGTCCATGGAATAGTTTATATTTTGCCACAAGTTTCGGGGAAAAAAAATGTTTTATTTTTTTTTATTTTTTTACACAAAGTTGTCAGTAAATGATATATTGCTCACACAGGCCATGGGTATATGTGAAACGACACCCCAAAATACATTCTGCTGCTTCTCCTGAGTACAATGATACCCCATGTGTGAGACTTTTTGCCAGTCTAGCCGCGTACAGGACCCGGAAAACCAATGCGCACCTTTAGGCTTTCTAAGGGCGTAAATTGTTGATCTCACTCCTTACTACCTATCACACTTTTGAAGTCCATAAAAAGCCAAGATTGCACAAACCCCCCCCCCCCCCAAATGACCCCATTTTGCAAAGTAGACACTCCAATCTATTTGCTGAGAGGCATGGTGAGTATTTTGCAGCTCTCATTTTTTTTGGAAAATGAAGAAAAAACAAGAAAATGCATTTTTTTTCCTCTTTTTTCAATTTCCAAAACTTTGCAACAAAAAGTGAGATCTGCAAAACACTCAACATGCCTCTCTGCAAATAGCTCAGGGTGTCTACTTTCCGAAAAGGGGTCATTTGGGGGGGGGGGGGGGGGTTGTGCTGTCTTGGCATTTCATGGCCTCCAAAACTGTGATAGGTAGTCAGGAGTGAAATCAACAATTTACGCCCTTGGAAAGCCTGAAGGCGATGATTGGTTTTCGGGGTCCTGTACTCGGCTAGACTGCAAAAAGTCTCACACATGGGGTATCCCTATACTCAGGAGAAGCAGCAGAATGTATTTTGGGGTGTCAGTTCACATATACCCATGGCATGTGTGAGCAATATATCATTTACTGACAACTTTGTGTAAAAAAAAAAATATATATATATATATATATATTTCCCGGAACTTGTGGCAAAATATAAAATATTCCATGGACTCACCATGCCTCTCAGCAAATAGCTTGGGGTGTCTACTTTCCAAAATGGGGTCATTTGGGGGGGTTTTGTGCTATCTTGGAATTTTAGGGCCTCCGAAACTGTGATAGGTAGTCAGGAGTGAAATCAAGTGAGAGAATTAAGGGATGGCGCTCAGATGTGTACACTATAAACAAACAACCCCAGTATGGACTCCAATAGATAGTCTCTTAAAAATGTATTGTAGATCCGATAATAAAACAATACAATGCACAGACATTTCACAGTCCTACCGCTCCCAGAAGCCTCTGTGTCTCCTCACTAGTTGATGTGTAGAAACCCTTGGTGGGTTCATGGGGACCTGATGATAAGCCTGGAGGGTCGTGTCTGGCAGATGAAACGACGGACCGGATCGACAGCAGGGGGGCTCAAACGGTCTAGTATGCGGCCGCCTTCCTAGACCGGAGCCTCAGCGTTACGCTCACTCAATGCCTGCCGTGAGCACCGAGGCGCACGCTAATGACGTCACCTCGCCGGGCCGGAAATCCGTGAATAGCCAGCCGAGGAGTCACTCAGAGGCCGTGAGGGGCGGAGAGCTGAGTGTCTGCACTTCTGTGGAGCCTCCCGATTGCCACAACGACATGTTTCGCTACAATTGTAGCTTTGTCAAGGAGTGAAATCAACAATTTACGCCCTTGGAAAGCCTGAAAGCGGGGACTGGTTTTCGGGGACCTGTACTCGGCTAGACTGCAAAAAAGTCTCACACATGGGGTATCCCTGTACTCAGGAGAAGCAGCAGAATGTATTTTGGGGTGTCATTTCACATATACCCATGGCATGTGTGAGCAATATTTCATTTACTGACAACTTTGTGAAAAAAAAAAAAATATATATATATATATTTCCCGGAACTTGTGGCAAAATATAAAATATTCCATGGACTCACCATGCCTCTCAGCAAATAGCTTGGGGTGTCTACTTTCCAAAATGGGGTCATTTGGGGGGGGGGGGTTTGTGCTATCTTGGAATTTTAGGGCCTCCGAAACTGTGACAGGTAGTGCAGAGGTGACATGCACAATTTACGCCATTAGAAAACCTGAAGATGGTGATCGATTTTCGCGGTCCTGTACACAGCTAGGCTCACAAAAAGTCTCACACATGGGGCATCCCCATACTCAGGAGAAGTGGCAGAATGTATTTTGGGGTGTCATTCCACATATACCCATGTCATGTGTGAGAATTTTATCTTTTAGTGACAACGTTGTGTAAAAAAAAAAAATAAAAAAAAAAAATAGTAATATTCCCAAAACTTGTGGTAAAATATAAAATATTCCATGGACTCACCATGCCTCTCAGCAAACAGCTTGGGGTGTCTACTTTCCAAAATGGGGTCATTTGGGGGGTTTTTGTGGTATCTTGACATTTCAGGGCCTCCTAAACCGTTAGAGGTAGTGAGAAAATGCAATAAAAAATGTACGCCCTTTGAAATTCTGATGGTGGGGATTTGTTTTTGTGGTCCCGTACACAGCTAGGCTCCCAAAAAGTCCCACATATGTGGTATCCCTGTACTCAGGAGAAGCAGCAGAATATATTTTGGGGTGTAATTACACATATACCCATGGCATGTGTGAGCAATATATCATTTCAATGACAACTTTGTGTAAAAAAAAAAAAAAATTTTTAGTCATTTTTCAAACACCTGTGACAAAAAAATGAAATATTCAATGAGCTCAACATGCCTCTCAGAACATTCCTTAGGATGTCTACTTTCCAAAAAGTGGTAGTTTGGGGGGGTTTTGTACTGCCCTGCCATTTTAGCACTTCATGAAATGAGATAGGCAGTCAAAAATTAAAGCTGCGTAAATTTCAGTATTTACACCATAGTTTGTAGACGCTATAACTTTTGCGCAAACCAATAAAAATACGCTCATTGAATTTTTTTTTTGTCAAAGACATGTAGCTAAATATATTTTGGCCAAAAAAAATACATAAATTGAGTATATTGGATATTTTTTAAAAGACAAAGTTGAAAATGTCATTTTTTTGCAAAATTTTCGCTCTTTTTTTATTAATATCGCCAAAAATCAAAAGCGCAGAGGTGATCAAATACCACCAAAAGAAAGCTCTGTTTGTGGGAAAAAAAGGACGTAAATTTCGTTTGGGTACCACATTGCATGACCGCACAATTGTCAGTTAAAGTCACGCAGTGCCGAGTCTTAAAATACCCCCTGGTCGGAATGGGGGTAAAATCTTCCGGGGCTTAAGTGGTTAAAGATGTACATAAAAAGTGTCGTTTAAAGTTGGCCAAAAGCCACCTGGGAGACACACTAAACATGTGGAAGAAGGTGCTCTGGTCAGATGAAACCAAAATCAAACTTTTTGGCAACAATGCAAAATGTTATGTTTGGCGTAAAAGCAACACAGCTCATCACCCTGAACACACCATCCCCACTGTCAAACATGGTGGTGGCAGCATCATGGTTTGGGACAGGGAAGATGGTTAAAATTGATGGGAAGATGGATGGAGCCAAATACAGGACCATTCTGGAAGAAAACCTGATGGAGTCTGCAAAAGACCCGAGACTGGGAACGGAGATTTGTCTTCCAACAAGACAATGATCCAAAACATAAAGCAAAATCTACAATGGAATGGTTCACAAATAAACATATCCAGGTGTTAGAAAGGCCAAGTCAAAGTCCAGACCTGAATCCAATTGAGAATCTGTGGAAAGAACTGAAAACTGCTGTTCACAAACACTCTCCATCCAACCTCACTGAGCTCGAGCTGTTTTGCAAGGAGGAATGGGCAAAAATTTCAGTCTCTCGATGTGCAAAACTGATAGAGACATACCCCAAGCGACTTACAGCTGTAATCGCAGCAAAAGGTGGCGCTACAAAGTATTAACTTAAGGGGGCTGAATAATTTTGCATGCCCAATTTTTCAGTTTTTTTATTTTTTAAAAAAGTTTGAAATATCCAATAAATTTCGTTCCACTTCATGATTGTGTCCCAATTGTTGTTGATTCTTCACAAAAAATTTCAGTTTTATATCTTTATGTTTGAAGCCTGAAATGTGGACAAAAGGTCAAAGTTCAAGGGGGCCGAATACTTTCGCAATGCACTGTACCTGCTATGCAATGGTATTGCATGGAGCACCCCCGGTGCTCTTCTTCTGGGGTCCCCCTCTGGCACTCCTGGCTCCTTCACTTTAGTGAGTGCCCCTATAGAAAGCAGCTTTGTCATGCATGCTCACTCCATCTATAGACAGACCGGGTGACTTGGTCCCCACGCCCCCGCTCCCCTGTACACAGGATTTGATTGCAGCATGAGCCAATGGCTCTCGCTGTTTTCAATCTGCCCATTGAGGAGGGAGAGAGACGCTTCTCTTGTGCACAGCGCTGGATCAAGATCGGGCTTGGGTATGTATTGGGGGGGGGGGGGGGTTGAAGGTTTTCTTTATTTTTTTTCTAACTTTAACGCATTCAGGTAAAAAAAAAAAAAACTTACGGCTTTAGAACCACTTTAATAGCATGGCAACTGAGAACCAGTTCAGGTTGGAGAGCACTGCCACTTATCACCATGTGGGGGTGGGTTTAATATGACTGTCCGTGACACCAGTGCTGGGGTCATTTATGCAATCACTGACAACAATGCTTGGGGTTAATATTGTGTCCACTAACACCAGTGTTGAAGGTTATTATTGGGGTCATTGACACCATTGCTGGGGGTTATTGTGGTAACTGACACCTTTGCTGGGATTATTGGGGTCATAGACACCATTGCTAAAAAATTATTAGGGGCACTGCCACCAATGTTGGGGGTTATTATTGCAGTCACTGACAACAATCCTCTGAGTTTTTTTTTTTTTTGTCCACTTACATCAATGTTGAGGGTTATTATTAGGGTTACTGACACCAATGCTGGGGTTGTTTATTGTGGTCACCAATAACTCCAACTTTGTCTTTAACGTGAAATGCACTACATTGCAAAAAACTCAGCAGAAATTAAATTTTCAGACGTGTGTTAAAGCTAGAGGTGCAAATTATGGTTCTGAAACTTGAAAATTACCATTTTAAAACTATATAATTTTTATTATACTTGATATCTGTATTATATTTGACTTTTTAAATCCTATCAGGAATGTAAATGAATATGAATTTATTGGCTATTATTGGTACCTTTTTTTAAGGGCAAAAAAAAGCTTAAGAAAAATGCATCCCTCTAAATTATATGTATGCGGTCTGTTGCACTTCCATTTTGGTGGTAAAAATCAGATGCAGCTGTCCCCCGCTGGCTCTACACTGAAAACTGAGCAATCAAAGACTGCTGAACACTAATTTCTTGGTATTTAGCCTCCAGAGAGCCAGGTCTGCTCTGCCCCTCCAGTGCTCACTGGAGTGCCAGGTCATGCAGGGGACGGTAGTAGGATTGCCCCCCTCGTCCCTTTTAATCCAGGACACATATTAATTGCACAGGTTCTGAGGCTGAAATAATGTACATAAGGCACCAAGAGAGTTTCAATTACCACCTTAATCAGCCACAGAACCTGTGTATTTAACCACTTGCTGACTGTCCGCTGCAGATTTACTGCGGCAGGCTTACTCGGCTACTCTAAACGACATAGCCCTATGTCGGTCACGTGCGTGGTGCTGGGGGGAGAGCACGTGCCACCGGAGGCACGCTCCCACCCCCATTAGGCAGCAAGGATGCTGATCCACGGGACCGGCCGACGCGATTGCTATCGGGCACCAATGTTCGCTCCCCACAGAGAGAAGAACGGTCAGCTGTTGTAAACACAGCAGACCGTTCTCTCTGAAATGATCACCGAGCACCTATGATCCTTTTATATAGGAGCACAGGTCTCTGTGGTAATTTAACAAGCCCATCCACCATACAGTTAGAACACACTCCCCTAGGCTCACATTAAACCCATTTTACCACTGTTAACCCCTTCCCTGCAAATGTCATTATTACGGTAACAGAACATAGTTTTAGCACTGATTACCGTAGTAATGTCACTGGTCCCGTTCCCCCCCCCCCCCCCAAAAAAAAGTGTCAAAAATGTCAGGGGTCCGATCTGTCCGCCACAGTGTCGCAGTCCTGGTAAAAATCCCTGATCGCCTCCATTACTAGTAGACGCGATAACTTTTGCGCAAACCAATCAAAATACGCTTATTGCAATTTATTTATTTCTTTTCTTACCAAAAATATGTAGCAAAATACAAATTGGCCTGAAAGGATGACTTTTTTTTTTTTTTTTTTATTGGGGGCGGGGAAGGTTATATAGTAGAATGTGAATTTTTTTTTTTCGGAATTGTCGCTCTTTTTTTGTTTATAGCTCAAAAAATAAAAATCGCAAAGGTGATCAAATACCACCAAAAGAAAGCTCTACTTGTGGGGGAAAAAAAATATATTTTATTTCGGTACAGTGCACGACTGTGCAATTTTCCATTAAAGTAACGCAGTGCCGAATTGCAAAAAATGGCCTGGTCATTAAGGGGACAAATCCTTACAGTTCAGAACTGTTTTTTAATGTGTGCCCTTGTTTAAAGGGATGAGGTGGCAACCCAAGGCAGTAGTGGCTGGCTTAGTCTCCCAGCGGCTCGCTGAAAGTGGTGAGCCAGCTTCCGGTCCAGGCATCTGGGTGGATTCCGACGTTAACGTTTGGATCTTTCCAGAACCTGGACCAGCTGAGTGACATCAGTGTTGGTGCTGATTGGCTTTCAGCTGAAAGCGGGTCACAGCAGTGCAGAACGAAGTGCACTCCTGTGACCCATAGGAGAAGTAGGGCCAAAATAGCTTTGGCCGTACTTCTCCTTTTTAATTTACAGCATTTTTACACCTGCCTAAAACTTTTGCACAGTAGTGCATTTTTCCACACAAACATGTACGCCGTGGTGATGTCTGCAAAACACATTTTCCGTTAACTTGGCAATTGTTAAGTAACACCATATAGGCTGAATTAAAACATGATAAAAGTTTGCAGCAGTAGTGCAAAAGAATAAAGTTAATAAAAGTAAAATTATGGAAACAAAGTGATTACATTTCAAACTATTTACTTTATATGCATTTAAATAAAAATACTATGGTTTTGAAAGTGATGAATATTTACCCCTTGAGAGCTCACCACAGGAAATGAAAGTGCACACCCCTTCCAAGCAATCTGAGGTTATGCTGCAAACAAGTTCCTGGGGTCAGGGCCAAAAGCCCCATTCTTCCAAAATTGCTGCTAAAGTCACAGCACTGGGATGGAAGTTTATATGGAATCGGCTATTGCTAATCTCGCCTGCAAAATCTATTTGCCTGGCCTCTCAGCTGTTTGAACAGTTTTCAAACCTTTACTTAGTGCTTACCCATTCTAATTTCACTTGCAGCATTATATGTTCTGGGTCAGTGGATTAACAAACTGCTTACAGGTTTCTGGCACTAAACACTCTTCGCTAATGAAAACATTTAGGTCCCCTTTACATCTTGTGTAGCATTGTGTTGTGTGATTACAGATGTTCTCCGAATGGGCTACCAATGCACAATAATCCAACAAAAATCAAATATGAAACACACCATTAATACACTACATCCGAATGAATAGCACCTCAGCACACCATGCAGAGTGGCATGTCCTACTTTGCATTGCATTAATACACAAATGAATTGTGTTTTATCTTACGTTGGTGTGATGCACAAATGTGAAACATCCTAAGGGCCCGTTAACACCTTGGTGCTTTAAGTTAGCACATGTAAATGAGTAATATGCTAACACTCCCAAAAGTGGTTAATTAACCACCTCAATACTGGGCACTTAAACCCCCTTCCTTCCCAGACCAATTTTCAGCTTTCGGTGCTCTCGCACTTTGAATCACAATTACTCAGTCATGCTACATTGTACCCAAATGAATTTTTTATCATTTTGTTCCCACAAATAGAGCTTTCTTTTGGTGGTATTTATTCACCGCTGGATTTTTTATTTTTTGTGATATAAGCGAAAAAATAGCGAAAAAAAGAAAAAATTATATTTTCTATTGTCTGTTTTAAAAGAAATCCAATAAAATCAAATTTTGTCATAAATTTAGGCCAAAATGTATTCTGCTACATGTCTTTGGTAAAAAAAATCCTGATAAGTGTATGAAAATAGGTTTTTGTGAAAGTTAGAGCGCCCTCAAGCTAGGCTACGTATCATTGAAAATTTAACAGTCCTGATGTACTGACTACCTATCTCATTTCTTCAGGCCCTAAAATGTCAGGAGAGTACAAATACCCCCCAAATTACCACTTTTTGTAAAGAGGACAGTCTAAGGTATTTAGTAAGAGGCATAGTGAGTTTTTTGAAGTTGCAATTTTTTGGCCACAATAGTTTTGGTAATGAAGATTTTTTTTTTTTTCCCACAAAATTGTTAAATTAACAAGGTATTTCTCACACATGACATACATAAACTTGCAAATACACCCCAAAATATATTCTGCTACTCCTCCTGAGTATGGCGATACCACATGTGTGAGACTTTTCCACAGCCTGGCCACATACAGAAGCCCAACATTCAAGTAGCTTGGTCAGGCGTTCGAAAGCCATAAATTACACATTTCATTTCCTAACAACCTATCACATTTTTGAAGGCCCTGGAGCACCAGAACAATGGAATTACCCACAAAATGACCCCATTTTGGAAAGAAAACACCCCAATGTATATTCTATGAGGCATAATAAGTCTTTTGAAGATGTAATTTTTTTCCACAAGTTTTTGGAAAATGTGGGAAAAAATAAAAACGTATTTTTTTTTACACAAAGTTGTCAATTTATAAGATATTTCTAATACATAGCATGTACATAGCAAAAATTACACCCCAAAATGCATTCTGCTACTTGTCCTGAGTATGGCGATACCACATGTGTGAGACTTTTCCACAGCCTGGCCACATACAGAAGCCCAACATTCAAGTAGCACGGTCAGGCGTTCGAAAGCCATAAATTACACATTTCATTTCCTAACAACCTATCACATTTTTGAAGGCCCTGGAGCACCAGAACAATGGAATTACCCACAAAATGACCCCATTTTGGAAAGAAAACACCCCAATGTATATTCTATGAGGCATAATAAGTCTTTTGAAGATGTAATTTTTTTCCACAAGTTTTTGGAAAATGTGGGAAAAAATAAAAACGTATTTTTTTTTACACAAAGTTGTCAATTTATAAGATATTTCTAATACATAGCATGTACATAGCAAAAATTACACCCCAAAATGCATTCTGCTACTCGTCCTGAGTATGACGATACCACATGTGTGAGACTTTTCCACAGCCTGGCCACATACAGAGGTCCAACATCCAAGTTGCACAGTCAGGCGTTTTAAAGGCATAAATTACACATTTCATTTCCTGAGTACCTATCACATTTTTGAAGGCCCTGGAGCACCAAGACAATGGAACTACCCACAAAATGACCCCATTTTGGAAAGAAAACACCTCAATGTATATTCTATGAGGCATTATGAGTAGGGTTGAGCGGACACCTAGATGTCCGTGTTCGACGGGTTCGGCCGAACTTTAAAAAAAAGTCCGGGTCCGTGTCCCGGACTTTTACCGAACTTTTCCCGGACACCGAACCCCATTGAAGTCAATGGGGACCCGAACTTTAAGGCACTAAAATGGCTCTAAAACACCAAAGGAAAGGGCTAGAGTGCTGCAAATGGCAGCAAAACGTAATTAAGAGCATGGCAAGTGCTCTGCAAACAAATGTGGATAGGGAAATAACTTAAAACAACAAAAAAAAACAGAAAAATAAAACAATGTTCTTCTTCATCTCTGAAGGACGAGGCCCATATGGAGTAGGAGGGAGGTTGAGGTGGTGGTGGATGTGGCGGTGACATAGGCGTGCGCACAGGGTGTGCTGGGTGTGCCTGGGCACACCCTAATCACCTAGGGCACATAGCATTGCCAGTGAGGAGATGGGAAAGATCTCCCTGGGACCTGCTCTGCTCTATTTCTCCTTGCCTACAGGTACATGGCCCCGATACATTACTCTCCCTGCTGGCAAACACATGCATGTGTATTTCAACTTTGGGGTGCACACCTTAATGCAATAGGCTGCGCACACCTATGGGCGGTGTAGGTGGAAGCGGCGGTGGAGGAGGACCAGGGCCGGATTAACAGCATCATGGGCTTGGTGCTGAGGATTTTGAAGGGCCTTAAGGGCCGTGCCTTGCCATGCACCCAGAGGAGGAAGGGTGCAGCCATGCATGCCTAATTCAACATGGGATGCTGTCTCTGAAGCCCATAAACACATCCATGCATCGCCAACTGTCCCTCCTTGTCCGGCCTTCACGCTGTGTGGGGAGGTTCTGAGGGTGCTGCCTGGGGAAGCGAGCATAGAAGCCAGACTTCTGTGTTTACAAGTGACAGAAGAGCGGTAACAGTGAATATGGCCAACCCGGGGCCTATATAAAAGGTAGGGGCCTGGAGCTGCAGCTCCAATAGCCCCTACATTAATCTGGCCCTGAGGAGGAGGACGAGGTAGCCAACACTGCTTCTTTTCAAAAATTTTAAATGAGGGTACACCCCAAAAGAGTGAGAAAGAGCAAAAATGGAACAATGGGTGGGTAAGGTCGGTATCCATTGCTATTCTGCATAAGGTACGGAAAAGTCCCGTGGGATCCATGCCTGGTTCATTTTAATGAACGTGAGCTTGTCCACATTGTCTCTGGACAGGCGGCTGCGCTTGTCTGTTATAACGCCCCCAGCCGTGCTAAATACCCGTTCAGATAATACACTGGCTGCAGGGCACGCCAGCACCTCCAAGGCGTAAAGGGCAAGCTCAGGCCATGTGCCCAATTTGGAGACCCAGAAGTTGAAGGGGGCAGACCCGTCATTCACTACATGTAGGCGTGTGCACACATACTGCTCCACCATGTTGGTAAAATGCTGCCTCCTGCTAAGACGTTCCATCTGAGCTGCTGGTGCTGTTGTTTGTTGTGGCGTGCTGACAAAGCTTTTCCACATTTCGGCCATGCTAACCCTGCCTTCTGAGGTGCTGGCGGTGCCCTGGTTGCGTTGGCGACCTCCTCCTCCTCCTCCTCTGCCTTGTGCTTCCACTGTGGCCCCGCTGTCAGATGGGAATGCCAGCAGCATGGCGTCTACCAGCGTGCGCTTGTACTCGCGCATCTTGCGATCGCGCTCCAGTGAGTGAATTAAGGACGGTACGTTGTCCTTGTAACGGGGATCCAGCAGCGTGGCCACCCAGTAATCAGCACAAGTTAGAATGTGGGCAACTCGGCGGTCGTTGTGGAGACACTGCAGCATGTAATCGCTCATGTGTGCCAGGCTGCCCAGAGGCGACGAAAGGCTGTCCTCTGTGGGAGGTGTATCGTCCGTGTCCTCTGTATCCCCCCCAGCCACGCACCAGTGATGGCCATGAGCTGGCCTGGGTGCCACCCTGCTGTGAACATGGTTCCATCTCCTCCTCCAGCTCCTCCTCCTCCTCATCCTCCTCATCCTCCAGAACTGTGCCCCTGCTGGACAATTGCGTCCCTGGCGTTTGCGTGTGCAGGAACCCACCCTCGGAGCCCCTTGCGAATGACTGCCCTGAAAGCCTTGGAAATGTTACCTCTTCATCCTCCTCCTCCTCCTCATCCTGTGCCACATCCTCTTCCATCATCGCCCGAATTGTTTTTTCAAGGAGGCATAGAAGTGGGATAGTTAAGCTGAGAACGGCGTCATTGCCACTGGCCATGTTGGTGGAGTACTCAAAACAGCGCAACAAGGCACACAGGTCTCGCATGGAGGCCCAGTTATTGGTGGTGAAGTGGTGCTGTTCCGCAGAGCGACTCACGCGTGCGTGCTGCAGCTGAAACTCCACTATGGCCTGCTGCTGCTCGCACAGTCTTTCCAGCATGTGCAAGGTGGAGTTCCACCTTGTGGGCACGTCACATATGAGGCGGTGAGCGGGAAGGCCGAAGTTACGCTGCAGCGCTGCCAGGCGAGCAGCAGCAGGGTGAGAACGCCGAAAGTGCGCACAAACGGCCCGCACTTTCTGCAGCAGCTCTGACATATCGGGGTAGTTTTTAAGGAACCTCTGCACCACCAAATTCAGCACATGCGCCAGGCAAGGGATGTGCGTCAAACCGGCTAGGCCCAGAGCTGCTATGAGATTTCGCCCGTTATCGCACACCACCAGGCCGGGCTTGAGGCTCGCTGGCAGCAACCACTCATTTGTCTGCTGTTCCATGCTCCTCCACAACTCCTGCGCGGTGTGTGGTTTGTCCCCCAAACAGGCAAGTTGTAAAACTGCCTGCTGTCGTTTACCCCTGGCCGTGCTGAAGTTGGTGGTGAAGGTGTTACGCTGTCCGGATGAGGAGGCGGTAGAGGATGAGGAAGCGGAGTAGGAGGAGTTAGGAACAGGAGGCAAACTGAAGCGCCCTGCAATCCTCGGTGGTGGAAGGACATGCGCCAAATTGCTATCCGCCTCAGGCCCATCCGCCACTGCATTTACCCAGTGTGCCGTTAGGGAGATATAACGCCCCTGACCGTGCTTACTGGTCCACGTATCCGTAGTTAGGTGGACCTTGGCACAGATGGCGTTGCGCAGTGCACACCTGATATTTTCCCCCACTTGGTTGTGCAGGGAAGGGATGGCTTGCCTGGAAAAGTAGTGGCGGCTGGGCACGACGTACTGTGGGACAGCCACCGACATAAGGTTTTTAAAACTGTGCGTCTCCACCAGACGGAATGACAGCATTTCAAAGGCCAATAATTTTGAAATGCTGGCATTCAGGGCCAGGGATCGCGGGTGGGTAGGGGGGTACTTCCTCTTCCTCTCAAGTGTTTGGGAGATGGAAAGCTGAACGCTTCCACGGGACATTGTGGAGATGGTTGTTGGTGACCCAGGTGGTGGTGTTGCTGACAGATCGTCTGTTTGCGGGGTGGCAGGTGCCGGTATCACTACAGATGTGGCTGGAGCGGCCGAGACTGCAGCAGAAGAGGAAGCAGGATGAGCCAGAGACGTTTCTTGGTTTTGAAGGTGTGTACTCCACTGCAGCTCGTGCTTTGCACTTAGATGCCTGATCATGCAGGTTGTGCTCAGGTTGAGAAGGTTTATGCCTCGCTTCAAGCTCTGATTGCACAGGGTGCAAACCACTCGTGTCCTGTCATCAGCACATTTTCTAAAGAACTTCCACGCTAGAGAACTCCTTTGAGCTGACTTTGGTGCGCTCGTTCCCTTGCTGCGTTGGGCAGTAGCGGGCGTAGTGTCTAGGGCACGGCCGCTCCGCTTCTGCACCCTGCTCCCTCTTCTGCTGTGCTGGTGGCTCTGTGCGACCACCGCCTCTTCCTCCAAACTACTCAGGTCACCTGCATGACGTTCATTCCATGTGGGGTCGAGGACCTCATCGTCCTCCACATCATCTTCCACCCAGTCTTCACCCCTGCCCTCCTTGTCGGTCTCCACAATGCTGAACGCCGCAGCAGTTGGCACCTGCGTTTCGTCATCATCGGAGACGTGCTGCGATGATCCTTGCATGTACTCATCTTGAGAAATAAGTGGTTGGGCATCGCTGCACTCAATCTCTTCCACTTCTGGGGCAGGGCTAGGTGGATGGCCCTGGGAAACCCTGCTGACAGAGTCCTCAAAAAGAATAAGAGACTGCTGTATGGCTTGGGGCTCAGACTGCTGGCCTGATTTGCAAGGGGGTGAGGTGAAAGACGGTTGGACATTGGCTGCAGGTGCCAACTCTGACCTTTCTGCAGTAGACTGGGTGGGAGACAATGTGAAGGAACTGGAGGCACTGTCAGCAGCAAACCAATCTACTATCGCCTCAACTTGTTCTGGCCTCATCACTTCTAGGGGCGTTTGATGCCCTACCAAATACTGATGCAGGTTCTGTCGCCTACTCACACTCGAGGAAGGTGTTTCACTTGTGCGTGTAGCTGGCACAGATCGACCACGTCCTCTCCTTGCAACAGGAGCTCTACCAGCAGCACCACGACCCAGGCCACGGCCCTTATTTGACGGTCTCCTCATATTTCTGTAATTTAAGATCTTGCCCTAGAAAGGTTTTTATTGAATAGCGGAATAGGAAATATGATCCAAAAAAGTGTATGTATCTCGCACGTACAAAACCACACTAGGCCCCAATTACTATTGTTTCTACCCCTAAAAGGATGGATGAGGAGTAGGAGGAGTATGGAACAGACAGCACCCTCAAATCTTCAGAAGTATGAGATGAACCCCAAAAACTTGGAAAGGTGGATCTCACACGTACCGACACAGACTATCCCGCAATTCAATTGATCCTCAAAGGTTTTTATTGAATAGCGGAATAGGAAATATGATCAAAAAAAGTGTATGTATCTCGCACGTACACAACCACACTAGGCCCCAATTACTATTGTTTGTACCCCTAAAAGGATGGATGAGGAGTAGGAGGAGGAGTATGGAACAGGCAGCACCCTCAAATCTTCAGAAGTATGAGATGAACCCCAAAAACTTGGAAAGGTGGATCTCACACGTACTGACACAGACTATCCCGCAATTCAATTGATCCTCAAAGGTTTTTATTGAATAGCGGAATAGGAAATATGATCAAAAAAAGTGTATGTATCTCGCACGTACACAACCACACTAGGCCCCAATTACTATTGTTTGTACCCCTAAAAGGATGGATGAGGAGTAGGAGGAGGAGTATGGAACAGGCAGCACCCTCAAATCTTCAGAAGTATGAGATGAACCCCAAAAACTTGGAAAGGTGGATCTCACACGTACCGACACAGACTATCCCGCAATTCAATTGATCCTCAAAGGTTTTTATTGAATAGCGGAATAGGAAATATGATCAAAAAAAGTGTATGTATCTCGCACGTACACAACCACACTAGGCCCCAATTACTATTGTTTGTACCCCTAAAAGGATGGTTGAGCAGTAGGAGCAGGAGTATGGAACAGGCAGCACCCTCAAATCTTCAGAAGTATGAGATGAACCCCAACAACTTGGAAAGGTGGATCTCACACGTACCGACACAGACTATCTCGCAATTGAATTGATCCCCAAAGGTTTTAATTGAATAGCGGAATAGAAAATATGATCAAAAAGAAAGTGTATGTATCTCGCACGTACACCACCACACTAGGCCCCAACTACTATTGTTTGTACCCCTAAAAGGATGGTTGAGCAGTAGGAGGAGGAGTATGGAACAGGCAGCACCCTCAAATCTTCAGAAGTATGAGATGAACCCCAACAACTTGGAAAGGTGGATCTCTCTCACACGTACCAACACAGACTATCCCCCAATTTAACTGATCCCCAAAGGTTTTTGATTAAATAGCGGAATAGAAAATATGATCCAAAAAAAGTGTATGTATATCACACGTACACAGCCACACTAGGCCCCAATTACTATTGTTTGTACCCCTAAAAGGCTAGATGAGGAGTAGGGGGGGTATGGAACAGGCAGCACCCTCAAACCTTCAGAAGTATGAGATGAACCCCAACAACTTGGAAAGGTGGATCTCTCTCACACGTACCAACACAGACTATCCCCCAATTTAACTGATCCCCAAAGGTTTTTGATTAAATAGCGGAATAGAAAATATGATCCAAAAAAAGTGTATGTATATCACACGTACACAACCACACTGGGCCCCAATTACTATTGTTTGTACCCCTAAAAGGCTAGATGAGGAGTAGGGGGAGTATGGAACAGGCAGCACCCTCAAATCTTCAGAAGTATGAGATGAACCCCAAAAACTTGGAAAGGTGGATCTCTCTCACACGTACCAACACAGACTATCCCCCAATTTAACTGATCCCCAAAGGTTTTTGATTAAATAGCGGAATAGAAAATATGATCCAAAAAAAGTGTATGTATATCACACGTACACAACCACACTAGGCCCCAATTACTATTGTTTGTACCCCTAAAAGGCTAGATGAGGAGTAGGGGGGGTATGGAACAGGCAGCACCCTCAAACCTTCAGAAGTATGAGATGAACCCCAACAACTTGGAAAGGTGGATCTCTCTCACACGTACCAACACAGACTATCCCCCAATTTAACTGATCCCCAAAGGTTTTTGATTAAATAGCGGAATAGAAAATATGATCCAAAAAAAGTGTATGTATATCACACGTACACAACCACACTAGGCCCCAATTACTATTGTTTGTACCCCTAAAAGGCTAGATGAGGAGTAGGGGGGGTATGGAACAGGCAGCACCCTCAAATCTTCAGAAGTATGAGATGAACCCCAAAAACTTGGAAAGGTGGATCTCTCTCACACGTACCAACACAGACTATCCCCCAATTTAACTGATCCCCAAAGGTTTTTGATTAAATAGCGGAATAGAAAATATGATCCAAAAAAAGTGTATGTATATCACACGTACACAACCACACTAGGCCCCAATTACTATTGTTTGTACCCCTAAAAGGCTAGATGAGGAGTAGGGGGGGTATGGAACAGGCAGCACCCTCAAACCTTCAGAAGTATGAGATGAACCCCAACAACTTGGAAAGGTGGATCTCTCTCACACGTACCAACACAGACTATCCCCCAATTTAACTGATCCCCAAAGGTTTTTGATTAAATAGCGGAATAGAAAATATGATCCAAAAAAAGTGTATGTATATCACACGTACACAACCACACTAGGCCCCAATTACTATTGTTTGTACCCCTAAAAGGCTAGATGAGGAGTAGGGGGGGTATGGAACAGGCAGCACCCTCAAACCTTCAGAAGTATGAGATGAACCCCAACAACTTGGAAAGGTGGATCTCTCTCACACGTACCAACACAGACTATCCCCCAATTTAACTGATCCCCAAAGGTTTTTGATTAAATAGCGGAATAGAAAATATGATCCAAAAAAAGTGTATGTATATCACACGTACACAACCACACTAGGCCCCAATTACTATTGTTTGTACCCCTAAAAGGCTAGGAGTAGGGGGAGTATGGAACAGGCAGCACCCTCAAACCTTCAGAAGTATGAGATGAACCCCAACAACTTGGAAAGGTGGATCTCTCTCACACGTACCAACACAGACTATCCCCCAATTTAACTGATCCCCAAAGGTTTTTGATTAAATAGCGGAATAGAAAATATGATCCAAAAAAAGTGTATGTATATCACACGTACACAACCACACTAGGCCCCAATTACTATTGTTTGTACCCCTAAAAGGCTAGATGAGGAGTAGGGGGGGTATGGAACAGGCAGCACCCTCAAACCTTCAGAAGTATGAGATGAACCCCAACAACTTGGAAAGGTGGATCTCTCTCACACGTACCAACACAGACTATCCCCCAATTTAACTGATCCCCAAAGGTTTTTGATTAAATAGCGGAATAGAAAATATGATCCAAAAAAAGTGTATGTATATCACACGTACACAACCACACTAGGCCCCAATTACTATT
Organism: Pelophylax lessonae; assembly: GCF_965119305.1. Classification (NCBI taxonomy): domain Eukaryota; kingdom Metazoa; phylum Chordata; class Amphibia; order Anura; family Ranidae; genus Pelophylax; species Pelophylax lessonae. Next base: position 180,505,589 of record NC_138770.1, read on the forward strand.
GTTTGTACCCCTAAAAGGCTAGATGAGGAGTAGGGGGGGTATGGAACAGGCAGCACCCTCAAATCTTCAGAAGTATGAGATGAACCCCAAAAACTTGGAAAGGTGGATCTCTCTCACACGTACCAACACAGACTATCCCCCAATTTAACTGATCCCCAAAGGTTTTTGATTAAATAGCGGAATAGAAAATATGATCCAAAAAAAGTGTATGTATATCACACGTACACAACCACACTAGGCCCCAATTACTATTGTTTGTACCCCTAAAAGGCTAGATGAGGAGTAGGGGGGGTATGGAACAGGCAGCACCCTCAAACCTTCAGAAGTATGAGATGAACCCCAACAACTTGGAAAGGTGGATCTCTCTCACACGTACCAACACAGACTATCCCCCAATTTAACTGATCCCCAAAGGTTTTTGATTAAATAGCGGAATAGAAAATATGATCCAAAAAAAGTGTATGTATATCACACGTACACAACCACACTAGGCCCCAATTACTATTGTTTGTACCCCTAAAAGGCTAGATGAGGAGTAGGGGGGGTATGGAACAGGCAGCACCCTCAAACCTTCAGAAGTATGAGATGAACCCCAACAACTTGGAAAGGTGGATCTCTCTCACACGTACCAACACAGACTATCCCCCAATTTAACTGATCCCCAAAGGTTTTTGATTAAATAGCGGAATAGAAAATATGATCCAAAAAAAGTGTATGTATATCACACGTACACAACCACACTAGGCCCCAATTACTATTGTTTGTACCCCTAAAAGGCTAGGAGTAGGGGGAGTATGGAACAGGCAGCACCCTCAAACCTTCAGAAGTATGAGATGAACCCCAACAACTTGGAAAGGTGGATCTCTCTCACACGTACCAACACAGACTATCCCCCAATTTAACTGATCCCCAAAGGTTTTTGATTAAATAGCGGAATAGAAAATATGATCCAAAAAAAGTGTATGTATATCACACGTACACAACCACACTAGGCCCCAATTACTATTGTTTGTACCCCTAAAAGGCTAGATGAGGAGTAGGGGGGGTATGGAACAGGCAGCACCCTCAAACCTTCAGAAGTATGAGATGAACCCCAACAACTTGGAAAGGTGGATCTCTCTCACACGTACCAACACAGACTATCCCCCAATTTAACTGATCCCCAAAGGTTTTTGATTAAATAGCGGAATAGAAAATATGATCCAAAAAAAGTGTATGTATATCACACGTACACAACCACACTAGGCCCCAATTACTATTGTTTGTACCCCTAAAAGGCTAGATGAGGAGTAGGGGGGGTATGGAACAGGCAGCACCCTCAAACCTTCAGAAGTATGAGATGAACCCCAACAACTTGGAAAGGTGGATCTCTCTCACACGTACCAACACAGACTATCCCCCAATTTAACTGATCCCCAAAGGTTTTTGATTAAATAGCGGAATAGAAAATATGATCCAAAAAAAGTGTATGTATATCACACGTACACAACCACACTAGGCCCCAATTACTATTGTTTGTACCCCTAAAAGGCTAGGAGTAGGGGGAGTATGGAACAGGCAGCACCCTCAAACCTTCAGAAGTATGAGATGAACCCCAACAACTTGGAAAGGTGGATCTCTCTCACACGTACCAACACAGACTATCCCCCAATTTAACTGATCCCCAAAGGTTTTTGATTAAATAGCGGAATAGAAAATATGATCCAAAAAAAGTGTATGTATATCACACGTACACAACCACACTAGGCCCCAATTACTATTGTTTGTACCCCTAAAAGGCTAGATGAGGAGTAGGGGGGGTATGGAACAGGCAGCACCCTCAAACCTTCAGAAGTATGAGATGAACCCCAACAACTTGGAAAGGTGGATCTCTCTCACACGTACCAACACAGACTATCCCCCAATTTAACTGATCCCCAAAGGTTTTTGATTAAATAGCGGAATAGAAAATATGATCCAAAAAAAGTGTATGTATATCACACGTACACAACCACACTAGGCCCCAATTACTATTGTTTGTACCCCTAAAAGGCTAGATGAGGAGTAGGGGGGGTATGGAACAGGCAGCACCCTCAAACCTTCAGAAGTATGAGATGAACCCCAACAACTTGGAAAGGTGGATCTCTCTCACACGTACCAACACAGACTATCCCCCAATTTAACTGATCCCCAAAGGTTTTTGATTAAATAGCGGAATAGAAAATATGATCCAAAAAAAGTGTATGTATATCACACGTACACAACCACACTAGGCCCCAATTACTATTGTTTGTACCCCTAAAAGGCTAGATGAGGAGTAGGGGGGGTATGGAACAGGCAGCACCCTCAAATCTTCAGAAGTATGAGATGAACCCCAAAAACTTGGAAAGGTGGATCTCTCTCACACGTACCAACACAGACTATCCCCCAATTTAACTGATCCCCAAAGGTTTTTGATTAAATAGCGGAATAGAAAATATGATCCAAAAAAAGTGTATGTATATCACACGTACACAACCACACTAGGCCCCAATTACTATTGTTTGTACCCCTAAAAGGCTAGATGAGGAGTAGGGGGGGTATGGAACAGGCAGCACCCTCAAACCTTCAGAAGTATGAGATGAACCCCAACAACTTGGAAAGGTGGATCTCTCTCACACGTACCAACACAGACTATCCCCCAATTTAACTGATCCCCAAAGGTTTTTGATTAAATAGCGGAATAGAAAATATGATCCAAAAAAAGTGTATGTATATCACACGTACACAACCACACTAGGCCCCAATTACTATTGTTTGTACCCCTAAAAGGCTAGATGAGGAGTAGGGGGGGTATGGAACAGGCAGCACCCTCAAACCTTCAGAAGTATGAGATGAACCCCAACAACTTGGAAAGGTGGATCTCTCTCACACGTACCAACACAGACTATCCCCCAATTTAACTGATCCCCAAAGGTTTTTGATTAAATAGCGGAATAGAAAATATGATCCAAAAAAAGTGTATGTATATCACACGTACACAACCACACTAGGCCCCAATTACTATTGTTTGTACCCCTAAAAGGCTAGGAGTAGGGGGAGTATGGAACAGGCAGCACCCTCAAACCTTCAGAAGTATGAGATGAACCCCAACAACTTGGAAAGGTGGATCTCTCTCACACGTACCAACACAGACTATCCCCCAATTTAACTGATCCCCAAAGGTTTTTGATTAAATAGCGGAATAGAAAATATGATCCAAAAAAAGTGTATGTATATCACACGTACACAACCACACTAGGCCCCAATTACTATTGTTTGTACCCCTAAAAGGCTAGATGAGGAGTAGGGGGGGTATGGAACAGGCAGCACCCTCAAACCTTCAGAAGTATGAGATGAACCCCAACAACTTGGAAAGGTGGATCTCTCTCACACGTACCAACACAGACTATCCCCCAATTTAACTGATCCCCAAAGGTTTTTGATTAAATAGCGGAATAGAAAATATGATCCAAAAAAAGTGTATGTATATCACACGTACACAACCACACTAGGCCCCAATTACTATTGTTTGTACCCCTAAAAGGCTAGATGAGGAGTAGGGGGGGTATGGAACAGGCAGCACCCTCAAACCTTCAGAAGTATGAGATGAACCCCAACAACTTGGAAAGGTGGATCTCTCTCACACGTACCAACACAGACTATCCCCCAATTTAACTGATCCCCAAAGGTTTTTGATTAAATAGCGGAATAGAAAATATGATCCAAAAAAAGTGTATGTATATCACACGTACACAACCACACTAGGCCCCAATTACTATTGTTTGTACCCCTAAAAGGCTAGGAGTAGGGGGAGTATGGAACAGGCAGCACCCTCAAACCTTCAGAAGTATGAGATGAACCCCAACAACTTGGAAAGGTGGATCTCTCTCACACGTACCAACACAGACTATCCCCCAATTTAACTGATCCCCAAAGGTTTTTGATTAAATAGCGGAATAGAAAATATGATCCAAAAAAAGTGTATGTATATCACACGTACACAACCACACTAGGCCCCAATTACTATTGTTTGTACCCCTAAAAGGCTAGATGAGGAGTAGGGGGAGTATGGAACAGGCAGCACCCTCAAATCTTCAGAAGTATGAGATTGTGTTCACTGTACCCCACAAAGATTGAGTTCACTGCACCCCACAATGATTGTGTTCACTGCACCCCACAAAGATTGTGTTCACTGCACCTCACAAAGATTGTGTTCACTGTACCCCCCAAAGATTGTGTTCACTGCACCCCACAAAGATTCTGTTCACTGTACCCCACAAAGATTGTGTTCACTGCACCCTAAAAGGATGTTGTTCACTGCACCCCACAAAGATTGTGTTCACTGCACCCTAAAAGGATGTTGTTCACTGCACCCCAAAAAGATTGTGTTCACTGTACCCCCCCAAAGATTGTGTTCACTGCACCCCACAAAGATTGTGTTCACTGCACCCCAAAAAGATTGTGTTCACTGTACCCCCCAAAGATTGTGTTCACTGCACCCCAAAAAGATTGTGTTCACTGTACCCCCCAAAGATTGTGTTCACTGCACCCCACAAAGATTCTGTTCACTGTACCCCACAAAGATTGTGTTCACTGCACCCCAAAAAGATTGTGTTCACTGTACCCCCCCAAAGATTGTGTTCACTGCACCCCACAAAGATTCTGTTCACTGCACCCCACAAAGGATTTTGTTCACTGCACCCCAAAAAGATTGTGTTCACTGCACCCCAAAAAGGATTTTGATCACTGCACCCCAAAAAGGATGTTGTTCACTGCACCCCAAAAATGATTTTGTTCACTCCACCCCAAAAAGATTGTGTTCACTGCACCCCACAAAGATTGTGTTCACTGCACCCCAAAAAGATTGTGTTCACTGTACCCCCCAAAGATTGTGTTCACTGCACCCCACAAAGATTCTGTTCACTGTACCCCACAAAGATTGTGTTCACTGCACCCCAAAAAGATTGTGTTCACTGCACCCCAAAAAGGATGTTGTTCACTGCACCCCAAAAAGGATGTTGTTCACTCTACCCCAAAAAGATTGTGTTCACTGCACCCCACAAAGATTGTGTTCACTGCACCCCAAAAAGATTGTGTTCACTGCACCCCAAAAATGATTTTGTTCACTGCACCCCAAAAAGGATTTTGTTCACTGCACCCCAAAAAGGATGTTGTTCACTCCACCCCAAAAAGATTGTGTTCACTGCACCCCAAAAAGATTGTGTTCACTGCACCCCACAAAGGATTTTGTTCACTGCACCCCAAAAAGATTGTGTTCACTGCACCCCAAAAAGGATGTTGTTCACTGCACCCCAAAAAGGATTTTGTTCACTGCACCCCAAAAAGATTGTGTTCACTGCACCCCACAAAGGATTTTGTTCACTGCACCCCACAAAGATTGTGTTCACTGCACACCAAAAAGGATTGTGTTCACTGCACCCCAAAAAGATTTTGTTCACTGCACCCCAAAAAGATTGTGTTCACTGCAGCCCAAAAAGATTGTGTTCACTGCAGCCCAAAAAGATTGTGTTCACTGCAGCCCAAAAAGATTGTGTTCACTGCAGCCCAAAAAGATTGTGTTCACTGCAGCTCACACACAGAAAAATGGATGTGGATCACTGACACCTGCCTATCTCCAATCCCACACCACACAGCAATATCGATTGTAGTTTGTAGAACACAGTTTCCCTAAAATTCAGCAGACTCTGTCCCTAACAGGATTGAGAAGAGATCGTAGATCAGGATTGAGTGCAGATTCACCCCACCCCCCACACAGCAATATCGATTGTAGTTTGTAGAAGACACTGACCCTATAATTCAGCAGACTCTATCCCTAAAATGCCTACAACTCGCCCTGCCTAAACACTCCGACCTGTCCCTCAATTCTATCCGGACACAAATGGTTTTTTCCTGCCTATCTTTCCCTAATCAGCAGCCAGCACGTTAATGTGTGCTCTGTCCCTGATATAAGCAGCATAATGACGCCGCTGCGGCTGCCTCGAACTTATAAAGACTTGGTCACATGCTTCAGACGGCCAATCACAGCTACTAAGACATTTGCAGGCATGGCTGGGATGGCTTAAGGCACACCAGTTAAACGATTGTTGATTGGCTGTTGAAAGCCCGCCATGAAAAGAGCGCCAAAGCATGCAAAACCCGGAAATAAAACGACCGAACACGGATTTTTACCCGAACATACAGTAAAGTGTCCGTGTCCGTGTTCGGGTACAAAAAATCCAATTATTCGGTACGAACACGAATAATACAGTCCGTGTTCGCTCAACACTAATTATGAGTCTTTTGAAGATGTCATTTTTTTCCACAAGTTTTTGGAAAATGTGGAAAAAATAAAAACGTATTTTTTTTTTACACAAAGTTGTCCATTTCTAAGATATTTCTAATACAAAGCATGTACATAGCAAAAATTACACCCCAAAATGCATTCTACTACTCGTCCTGAGTATGGCGATACCACATGTGTGACACTTTTCCACAGCCTGGCCACATACAGAGGCCCAACATCCAAGTAGCACAGTCAGGCTTCTAACACATAGCATGTACAGATCAAGAATTACAACCCAAAATACATTCTGCTGAGCAAAGGGTAAAAAATAATGATTACCTGTGGTTTTAGCAGGCACGAATACGGTCCCAGCACAGGAAAAGCATTGGTCCAGGCAGCCAATGGAGATGTTCAGGAATTTTCCAGGCAGCAGGCAGGGATATTCCAAAGTATTGGTCCTGGCAGTAGTTCAGTTAGCAGGCATAGTCATGGCCAGTTCAGGTGGCAGGCATAGGCATGGCCAGTTCAGGTGGCAGCAGGCAGCACTATAAGGCTTGGGGGCCTTGGTCAGGTAAGACCTGAGGACAGCGGTAGAGGCTTCTCCCACCCAAATCTCTTTGAAGCCTCCGAGATCCAGACCCTAATCCGAGAAAACAAAAACCTGGAGAAAAAAAAAGTTTTCTCCACTCTGAATTTCTATTCTGGATCCCCTCACCTGTGTGAGACCCCTGTGTTGAATAGTACAGTGGCAGAGCAAATAATCAGTTCCAGGAGGCAGGCAAAAAGAATGGTCATTCAACAGTCCGGGTCATACACAAAAATAGCAGAAACTGGAAAAGTATCTTCACATCATAGTCGATAAACAGTCCGGGTCATACACAAAAATAGCAGATAGTGGAAACTGGGAAAATGTCTTTACTAATAGTGTACTGAAGTGTGATAAACACGATAGCACCCTACAATACGGAGGCCTGGCTGGGAGGGACATTGGGGACAGTAGTATCTGGTGTCGCGGCGAATTCCTCTACTTGAACATACACGACATTTTTTTTGGTGTCTGCGGCCTGTGCGGGTAGGAGGGAGGATATCCGGGAAGTGCCTTTCATGAAGTCTGGCTAATGCATCAGAGCGAATTTGTTCGGGAGGGTGGCCATGGGGATAGAGAAGGGCCATGATAACGTCCTCTTGAAATTTTAAATAGGTTAGGGATCCTTGGGTACACTTGGAAAAAATGACATAGGAATTGAACAGGGCAAGCTGAATGATATAAATGGCTACTTTTTTATACCAGAACAGTGATCTCCTGGTGGCCAAGTAGGGCTGCATCAGCTGGTCGCTCATATCCACCCCCCCCCCATGAATAGGTTATAGTCATGGATGCATTTTGGCTTCTGGATGGGACCTCGTCTTGTCTGAAGTTCCACCAGGGTGTCCTCATGTATTGTGGAAAGGATGTAGACGTTCCTTTTATCTTTCCACTTCAGAGCTAGTACCTCTTCATTGCGCATACTGGCTTTTTCCCCCCGATTTAATCTTTGGCTGATCAATCTCTGTGGGAAGCCCTTGCGGTTGGACCGTACTGTCCCACAGGTCACAGTGTTTTTTAGGTATAGATGGCGGAAAAGTGGGAGACTTGTATAAAAATTGTCAACATATAGGTGGTAACCCTTCCCAAGTAGAGGTTCAATCAGCTGCCAGACAATTTTGCCACTTGTCCCGATATAGGTAGGGCACCCAGGGGGGTTTATATGACTGTCCTTTCCCTCATAAATTTTGAAATCAAAAATGTAGCCCGTGGCCCTGTCGCATACTTTGTAAAACTTTACCCCATATCTGGCACGTTTACTTGGGAGGTATTGTTTTATCCCAAGCCTTCCGGTGAAGTGGACTAGGGATTCATCCACACAAATGTTTTTATCAGGGGTAAACATTTGCTTGAAGCTGGAGCAAAGAAAATTGATTAGGGGCCGAATTTTGAATAATTTATCATAATTTGGATGATTTCGGGGGAGGCACTGGGCATTGTCGTTGAAATGTAAAAATCGCATTATCATTTCATAACGGTGTCTGGGCATCAAAGAGGAGTAGACTGGCATATGATGGCAAGGTACGGTAGACCAGTAGGAGTGGAGTTCATTTTTTTTTGTCAGACCCATGTTGAGGGTCAGTCCAAGGAAAAGTTTAAATTCTTCCACGGTGAGGGGTTTCCAAACAAAGGGGCGGGCATAGGATGAATCCGGATTGCTGGCAATATGTTGGCTGGCGTACAGATTACACTGCTCCACGATGTAGTTCAGCAGATCATTCGTGAAAAACAAATTAAAATAATAAAGTGGGGTTACATTATCCAATTGGATTTGAGGGCCTGGCTGTGCTGTAAAAGGGGGAATTACAGGTTCTGCTGAAGTATCGGGCAGCCATGTCGGATATAACAGAACATCCGGAAGGCTAGTATGGGCCCTGCCTCGTTGTGGGTGGGACGCCCCGTTACCAGCAGCTGGCCTGTCATGCAGGGATGATGCCCTGTTTGCGTGGAGTGCTGCACTGCTGGTGGATGCCTGCGGAGTTGTTGCGCGGCTGGTGGATGCCTGCGGAGTTGTTGCGCGGCTGGTGGATGCCTGCGGAGTGGTTGCGCGGCTGGTGGATGCCTGCGGAGTTGTTGCGCGGCTGGTGGATGCCTGCGGAGTTGTTGCGCTGCTGGTGGAAGCCTGCGCCTGCTCAAATCTCCTGATCCTCTTTGTAAGGATTCTGTCATCCTCCGTTTCCATTTCTGAGCCACTGCTTTCTACTGGCTCATACTCGCTATCCAAGTCTGACGGAGAGAGTTCCCCGGTACTCTCATCCGACATACTCTGAATAATTTGGACAGCCTCTTCGCCGCTATAAAATTTTTTCGCCATGTGGACAGATGATTTCTGGGACAGGTGTTGAAGTGAGATGCAGCAGATGTTCACTGGGACAGGTGCGTCAGATCACGGACAGGTGTAGCAGATCAGGTGACGATGTGCGTGGGATGATCCAAGGACAGATGTGTCAGATCAGACAGGTGTAGCAGATCAGGTGACGATGTGCGCGGGATGATCCACAGACAGATGTGTCAGATCAGACAGGTGTAGCAGATCAGGTGACGGTGTGCGCGGGATGATCCACGGACAGATGTGTCAGATCAGACAGGTGTAGCAGATCAGGTGACGGTGTGCGTGGGATGATCCACGGACAGATGTGTCAGATCAGACAGGTGTAGCAGATCAGGTGACGGTGTGCGCGGGATGATCCACGGACAGATGTGCACCTGATGATTTTTATATTGGTGTTTTGGGGACACTGTGTTTTGGGGACACTGTGTTTGGGGACACTAACAGGGTGATCAGTGTGTAAATAGCAAAAAAATGCTTAAAACTCACTGATCCCCTGGCTGCAGCACAGATTGTCTCTTCTTCTCCTCACTGACAGGATCTGTGTGAGGAAAAGAAGAGATCAAAGCCGTTACAACGGCTGTGTTTACATTACATGACAGCTGTGATTGGACACAGCTGTCATGTGATCAGGAGGGCCAATCACAGGGCCCTCCTGCCGAATGTTGTTGCCGTGTGTCCGAGCGACACAGGCACATCGAGATCGTGCCGCTGCGCGTGCCCGCGGCGGCGCGATCTCTCTCCTTCTGAAGGACGTTCTGGAACGTCCATTCAGAAGGACGAGACTCCCGCCCGGCCGTATATGTACTATGGCCGGGTGGGAGTTGGTTAATGTATGTATAGTATTACAAAGAGAAAGATAGGAATATACTGTATGGTTAGAACTAGTGTTGAGCGAACACGGACTGTATTATTCGTGTTCGTACCGAATAATTGGATTTTTTGTACCCGAACACGGACACGGACACTTTACTGTATGTTCGGGTAAAAATCCGTGTTCGGTCGTTTTATTTCCGGGTTTTGCATGCTTTGGCGCTCTTTTCATGGCGGGCTTTCAACAGCCAATCAACAATCGTTTAACTGGTGTGCCTTAAGCCATCCCAGCCATGCCTGCAAATGTCTTAGTAGCTGTGATTGGCCGTCTGAAGCATGTGACCAAGTCTTTATAAGTTCGAGGCAGCCGCAGCGGCGTCATTATGCTGCTTATATCAGGGACAGAGCACACATCAACGTGCTGGCTGCTGATTAGGGAAAGATAGGCAGGAAAAAACCATTTGTGTCCGGATAGAATTGAGGGACAGGTCGGAGTGTTTAGGCAGGGCGAGTTGTAGGCATTTTAGGGATAGAGTCTGCTGAATTATAGGGTCAGTGTCTTCTACAAACTACAATCGATATTGCTGTGTGGGGGGTGGGGTGAATCTGCACTCAATCCTGATCTACGATCTCTTCTCAATCCTGTTAGGGACAGAGTCTGCTGAATTTTAGGGAAACTGTGTTCTACAAACTACAATCGATATTGCTGTGTGGTGTGGGATTGGAGATAGGCAGGTGTCAGTGATCCACATCCATTTTTCTGTGTGTGAGCTGCAGTGAACACAATCTTTTTGGGCTGCAGTGAACACAATCTTTTTGGGCTGCAGTGAACACAATCTTTTTGGGCTGCAGTGAACACAATCTTTTTGGGCTGCAGTGAACACAATCTTTTTGGGGTGCAGTGAACAAAATCTTTTTGGGGTGCAGTGAACACAATCCTTTTTGGTGTGCAGTGAACACAATCTTTGTGGGGTGCAGTGAACAAAATCCTTTGTGGGGTGCAGTGAACACAATCTTTTTGGGGTGCAGTGAACAAAATCATTTTTGGGGTGCAGTGAACACAATCTTTTTGGGGTGCAGTGAACACAATCTTTTTGGGGTGCAGTGAACAAAATCCTTTGTGGGGTGCAGTGAACACAATCTTTTTGGGGTGCAGTGAACAACATCCTTTTTGGGGTGCAGTGAACAACATCCTTTTTGGGGTGCAGTGAACAAAATCCTGAAGAGATAAGTTTTTTGGATCTTACATTGGAAGATTGTAATCGTTTCTGCCACCATCCCGACAAAATTGTTTGTGGTTTTTGGTGCCTCAAGTCAAATATGGGATTTTATGGGCAGGAGTATAGGAGAATAAGCAGAGGTAGTATAATATACAAATATACAAAGTTTATTGCAATTAGGCAATATATACAACAATTAAATGGTGACTTTAATGGGTAAAGTCCCATTGTGCAGTGAAGAGGAAGAAATAGAGTGTGTTTTGCATGTGGCAATAAGTGACTTAAAAGTGGGTTGTATGTGGTCTTGCTCTGCTGTTCCTCATGTCAAAGACTGGGATGAGTGCAGAGAAGGTGCCAGATCGGTGATCCAATGGATCACCGATCTGGCACCTTCTCTGCACTCATCCCAGTCTTTGACATGAGGAACAGCAGAGCAAGACCACATACAACCCACTTTTAAGTCACTTATTGCCACATGCAAAACACACTCTATTTCTTCCTCTTCACTGCACAATGGGACTTTACCCATTAAAGTCACCATTTAATTGTTGTATATATTGCCTAATCGCAATAAACTTTGTATATTTGTATATTATACTACCTCTGCTTATTCTCCTATACTCGTGAACAAAATCCTTTTTGGGGTGCAGTGAACAAAATCATTTTTGGGGTGCAGTGAACACAATCTTTTTGGGGTGCAGTGAACACAATCTTTGTGGGGTGCAGTGAACACAATCTTTTTGGGGTGGAGTGAACAACATCCTTTTTGGGGTGCAGTGAACAACATCCTTTTTGGGGTGCAGTGAACACAATCTTTTTGGGGTGCAGTGAACACAATCTTTGTGGGGTACAGTGAACAGAATCTTTGTGGGGTGCAGTGAACACAATCTTTGGGGGGTACAGTGAACACAATCTTTTTGGGGTGCAGTGAACACAATCTTTGTGGGGTGCAGTGAACACAATCTTTTTGGGGTGGAGTGAACAAAATCATTTTTGGGGTGCAGTGAACAACATCCTTTTTGGGGTGCAGTGATCAAAATCCTTTTTGGGGTGCAGTGAACACAATCTTTTTGGGGTGCAGTGAACAAAATCCTTTGTGGGGTGCAGTGAACAGAATCTTTGTGGGGTGCAGTGAACACAATCTTTGGGGGGGTACAGTGAACACAATCTTTTTGGGGTGCAGTGAACACAATCTTTGTGGGGTACAGTGAACAGAATCTTTGTGGGGTGCAGTGAACACAATCTTTGGGGGGTACAGTGAACACAATCTTTTTGGGGTGCAGTGAACACAATCTTTGGGGGGTACAGTGAACACAATCTTTTTGGGGTGCAGTGAACACAATCTTTGTGGGGTGCAGTGAACACAATCTTTGGGGGGGTACAGTGAACACAATCTTTTTGGGGTGCAGTGAACAACATCCTTTTAGGGTGCAGTGAACACAATCTTTGTGGGGTGCAGTGAACAACATCCTTTTAGGGTGCAGTGAACACAATCTTTGTGGGGTACAGTGAACAGAATCTTTGTGGGGTGCAGTGAACACAATCTTTGGGGGGTACAGTGAACACAATCTTTGTGAGGTGCAGTGAACACAATCTTTGTGGGGTGCAGTGAACACAATCATTGTGGGGTGCAGTGAACTCAATCTTTGTGGGGTACAGTGAACACAATCTCATACTTCTGAAGATTTGAGGGTGCTGCCTGTTCCATACTCCCCCTACTCCTCATCTAGCCTTTTAGGGGTACAAACAATAGTAATTGGGGCCTAGTGTGGTTGTGTACGTGTGATATACATACACTTTTTTTGGATCATATTTTCTATTCCGCTATTTAATGAAAAACCTTTGGGGATCAGTTAAATTGGGGGATAGTCTGTGTTGGTACGTGTGAGAGAGATCCACCTTTCCAAGTTGTTGGGGTTCATCTCATACTTCTGAAGGTTTGAGGGTGCTGCCTGTTCCATACTCCCCCTACTCCTAGCCTTTTAGGGGTACAAACAATAGTAATTGGGGCCTAGTGTGGTTGTGTACGTGTGATATACATACACTTTTTTTGGATCATATTTTCTATTCCGCTATTTAATCAAAAACCTTTGGGGATCAGTTAAATTGGGGGATAGTCTGTGTTGGTACGTGTGAGAGAGATCCACCTTTCCAAGTTGTTGGGGTTCATCTCATACTTCTGAAGGTTTGAGGGTGCTGCCTGTTCCATACCCCCCCTACTCCTCATCTAGCCTTTTAGGGGTACAAACAATAGTAATTGGGGCCTAGTGTGGTTGTGTACGTGTGATATACATACACTTTTTTTGGATCATATTTTCTATTCCGCTATTTAATCAAAAACCTTTGGGGATCAGTTAAATTGGGGGATAGTCTGTGTTGGTACGTGTGAGAGAGATCCACCTTTCCAAGTTGTTGGGGTTCATCTCATACTTCTGAAGGTTTGAGGGTGCTGCCTGTTCCATACCCCCCCTACTCCTCATCTAGCCTTTTAGGGGTACAAACAATAGTAATTGGGGCCTAGTGTGGTTGTGTACGTGTGATATACATACACTTTTTTTGGATCATATTTTCTATTCCGCTATTTAATCAAAAACCTTTGGGGATCAGTTAAATTGGGGGATAGTCTGTGTTGGTACGTGTGAGAGAGATCCACCTTTCCAAGTTGTTGGGGTTCATCTCATACTTCTGAAGGTTTGAGGGTGCTGCCTGTTCCATACCCCCCCTACTCCTCATCTAGCCTTTTAGGGGTACAAACAATAGTAATTGGGGCCTAGTGTGGTTGTGTACGTGTGATATACATACACTTTTTTTGGATCATATTTTCTATTCCGCTATTTAATCAAAAACCTTTGGGGATCAGTTAAATTGGGGGATAGTCTGTGTTGGTACGTGTGAGAGAGATCCACCTTTCCAAGTTGTTGGGGTTCATCTCATACTTCTGAAGGTTTGAGGGTGCTGCCTGTTCCATACCCCCCCTACTCCTCATCTAGCCTTTTAGGGGTACAAACAATAGTAATTGGGGCCTAGTGTGGTTGTGTACGTGTGATATACATACACTTTTTTTGGATCATATTTTCTATTCCGCTATTTAATCAAAAACCTTTGGGGATCAGTTAAATTGGGGGATAGTCTGTGTTGGTACGTGTGAGAGAGATCCACCTTTCCAAGTTGTTGGGGTTCATCTCATACTTCTGAAGGTTTGAGGGTGCTGCCTGTTCCATACTCTCCCTACTCCTAGCCTTTTAGGGGTACAAACAATAGTAATTGGGGCCTAGTGTGGTTGTGTACGTGTGATATACATACACTTTTTTTGGATCATATTTTCTATTCCGCTATTTAATCAAAAACCTTTGGGGATCAGTTAAATTGGGGGATAGTCTGTGTTGGTACGTGTGAGAGAGATCCACCTTTCCAAGTTGTTGGGGTTCATCTCATACTTCTGAAGGTTTGAGGGTGCTGCCTGTTCCATACCCCCCCTACTCCTCATCTAGCCTTTTAGGGGTACAAACAATAGTAATTGGGGCCTAGTGTGGTTGTGTACGTGTGATATACATACACTTTTTTTGGATCATATTTTCTATTCCGCTATTTAATCAAAAACCTTTGGGGATCAGTTAAATTGGGGGATAGTCTGTGTTGGTACGTGTGAGAGAGATCCACCTTTCCAAGTTGTTGGGGTTCATCTCATACTTCTGAAGGTTTGAGGGTGCTGCCTGTTCCATACCCCCCCTACTCCTCATCTAGCCTTTTAGGGGTACAAACAATAGTAATTGGGGCCTAGTGTGGTTGTGTACGTGTGATATACATACACTTTTTTTGGATCATATTTTCTATTCCGCTATTTAATCAAAAACCTTTGGGGATCAGTTAAATTGGGGGATAGTCTGTGTTGGTACGTGTGAGAGAGATCCACCTTTCCAAGTTGTTGGGGTTCATCTCATACTTCTGAAGGTTTGAGGGTGCTGCCTGTTCCATACTCCCCCTACTCCTAGCCTTTTAGGGGTACAAACAATAGTAATTGGGGCCTAGTGTGGTTGTGTACGTGTGATATACATACACTTTTTTTGGATCATATTTTCTATTCCGCTATTTAATCAAAAACCTTTGGGGATCAGTTAAATTGGGGGATAGTCTGTGTTGGTACGTGTGAGAGAGATCCACCTTTCCAAGTTTTTGGGGTTCATCTCATACTTCTGAAGATTTGAGGGTGCTGCCTGTTCCATACCCCCCCTACTCCTCATCTAGCCTTTTAGGGGTACAAACAATAGTAATTGGGGCCTAGTGTGGTTGTGTACGTGTGATATACATACACTTTTTTTGGATCATATTTTCTATTCCGCTATTTAATCAAAAACCTTTGGGGATCAGTTAAATTGGGGGATAGTCTGTGTTGGTACGTGTGAGAGAGATCCACCTTTCCAAGTTGTTGGGGTTCATCTCATACTTCTGAAGGTTTGAGGGTGCTGCCTGTTCCATACTCCCCCTACTCCTCATCTAGCCTTTTAGGGGTACAAACAATAGTAATTGGGGCCTAGTGTGGTTGTGTACGTGTGATATACATACACTTTTTTTGGGTCATATTTTCTATTCCGCTATTTAATCAAAAACCTTTGGGGATCAGTTGAATTGGGGGATAGTCTGTGTTGGTACGTGTGAGAGAGATCCACCTTTCCAAGTTGTTGGGGTTCATCTCATACTTCTGAAGGTTTGAGGGTGCTGCCTGTTCCATACTCCCCCTACTCCTAGCCTTTTAGGGGTACAAACAATAGTAATTGGGGCCTAGTGTGGTTGTGTACGTGTGATATACATACACTTTTTTTGGATCATATTTTCTATTCCGCTATTTAATCAAAAACCTTTGGGGATCAGTTAAATTGGGGGATAGTCTGTGTTGGTACGTGTGAGAGAGATCCACCTTTCCAAGTTGTTGGGGTTCATCTCATACTTCTGAAGGTTTGAGGGTGCTGCCTGTTCCATACTCCCCCTACTCCTCATCTAGCCTTTTAGGGGTACAAACAATAGTAATTGGGGCCCAGTGTGGTTGTGTACGTGTGATATACATACACTTTTTTTGGATCATATTTTCTATTCCGCTATTTAATCAAAAACCTTTGGGGATCAGTTAAATTGGGGGATAGTCTGTGTTGGTACGTGTGAGAGAGATCCACCTTTCCAAGTTGTTGGGGTTCATCTCATACTTCTGAAGGTTTGAGGGTGCTGCCTGTTCCATACCCCCCCTACTCCTCATCTAGCCTTTTAGGGGTACAAACAATAGTAATTGGGGCCTAGTGTGGTTGTGTACGTGTGATATACATACACTTTTTTTGGATCATATTTTCTATTCCGCTATTTAATCAAAAACCTTTGGGGATCAGTTAAATTGGGGGATAGTCTGTGTTGGTACGTGTGAGAGAGATCCACCTTTCCAAGTTGTTGGGGTTCATCTCATACTTCTGAAGGTTTGAGGGTGCTGCCTGTTCCATACCCCCCCTACTCCTCATCTAGCCTTTTAGGGGTACAAACAATAGTAATTGGGGCCTAGTGTGGTTGTGTACGTGTGATATACATACACTTTTTTTGGGTCATATTTTCTATTCCGCTATTTAATCAAAAACCTTTGGGGATCAGTTAAATTGGGGGATAGTCTGTGTTGGTACGTGTGAGAGAGATCCACCTTTCCAAGTTTTTGGGGTTCATCTCATACTTCTGAAGATTTGAGGGTGCTGCCTGTTCCATACCCCCCCTACTCCTCATCTAGCCTTTTAGGGGTACAAACAATAGTAATTGGGGCCTAGTGTGGTTGTGTACGTGTGATATACATACACTTTTTTTGGATCATATTTTCTATTCCGCTATTTAATCAAAAACCTTTGGGGATCAGTTAAATTGGGGGATAGTCTGTGTTGGTACGTGTGAGAGAGATCCACCTTTCCAAGTTTTTGGGGTTCATCTCATACTTCTGAAGATTTGAGGGTGCTGCCTGTTCCATACCCCCCCTACTCCTCATCTAGCCTTTTAGGGGTACAAACAATAGTAATTGGGGCCTAGTGTGGTTGTGTACGTGTGATATACATACACTTTTTTTGGATCATATTTTCTATTCCGCTATTTAATCAAAAACCTTTGGGGATCAGTTAAATTGGGGGATAGTCTGTGTTGGTACGTGTGAGAGAGATCCACCTTTCCAAGTTTTTGGGGTTCATCTCATACTTCTGAAGATTTGAGGGTGCTGCCTGTTCCATACTCCTCCTCCTACTGCTCAACCATCCTTTTAGGGGTACAAACAATAGTAGTTGGGGCCTAGTGTGGTGGTGTACGTGCGAGATACATACACTTTCTTTTTGATCATATTTTCTATTCCGCTATTCAATTAAAACCTTTGGGGATCAATTCAATTGCGAGATAGTCTGTGTCGGTACGTGTGAGATCCACCTTTCCAAGTTGTTGGGGTTCATCTCATACTTCTGAAGATTTGAGGGTGCTGCCTGTTCCATACTCCTGCTCCTACTGCTCAACCATCCTTTTAGGGGTACAAACAATAGTAATTGGGGCCTAGTGTGGTTGTGTACGTGCGAGATACATACACTTTTTTTGATCATATTTCCTATTCCGCTATTCAATAAAAACCTTTGAGGATCAATTGAATTGCGGGATAGTCTGTGTCGGTACGTGTGAGATCCACCTTTCCAAGTTTTTGGGGTTCATCTCATACTTCTGAAGATTTGAGGGTGCTGCCTGTTCCATACTCCTCCTCCTACTCCTCATCCATCCTTTTAGGGGTACAAACAATAGTAATTGGGGCCTAGTGTGGTTGTGTAAGTGCGAGATACATACACTTTTTTTGATCATATTTCCTATTCCGCTATTCAATAAAAACCTTTGAGGATCAATTGAATTGCGGGATAGTCTGTGTCGGTACGTGTGAGATCCACCTTTCCAAGTTTTTGGGGTTCATCTCATACTTCTGAAGATTTGAGGGTGCTGCCTGTTCCATACTCCTCCTCCTACTCCTCATCCATCCTTTTAGGGGTACAAACAATAGTAATTGGGGCCTAGTGTGGTTGTGTACGTGCGAGATACATACACTTTTTTTGATCATATTTCCTATTCCGCTATTCAATAAAAACCTTTGAGGATCAATTGAATTGCGGGATAGTCTGTGTCGGTACGTGTGAGATCCACCTTTCCAAGTTTTTGGGGTTCATCTCATACTTCTGAAGATTTGAGGGTGCTGTCTGTTCCATACTCCTCCTACTCCTCATCCATCCTTTTAGGGGTAGAAACAATAGTAATTGGGGCCTAGTGTGGTTTTGTACGTGCGAGATACATACACTTTTTTGGATCATATTTCCTATTCCGCTATTCAATAAAAACCTTTCTAGGGCAAGATCTTAAATTACAGAAATATGAGGAGACCGTCAAATAAGGGCCGTGGCCTGGGTCGTGGTGCTGCTGGTAGAGCTCCTGTTGCAAGGAGAGGACGTGGTCGATCTGTGCCAGCTACACGCACAAGTGAAACACCTTCCTCAAGTGTGAGTAGGCGACAGAACCTGCATCAGTATTTGGTAGGGCATCAAACGCCCCTAGAAGTGATGAGGCCAGAACAAGTTGAGGCGATAGTAGATTGGTTTGCTGCTGACAGTGCCTCCAGTTCCTTCACATTGTCTCCCACCCAGTCTACTGCAGAAAGGTCAGAGTTGGCACCTGCAGCCAATGTCCAACCGTCTTTCACCTCACCCCCTTGCAAATCAGGCCAGCAGTCTGAGCCCCAAGCCATACAGCAGTCTCTTATTCTTTTTGAGGACTCTGTCAGCAGGGTTTCCCAGGGCCATCCACCTAGCCCTGCCCCAGAAGTGGAAGAGATTGAGTGCAGCGATGCCCAACCACTTATTTCTCAAGATGAGTACATGCAAGGATCATCGCAGCACGTCTCCGATGATGACGAAACGCAGGTGCCAACTGCTGCGGCGTTCAGCATTGTGGAGACCGACAAGGAGGGCAGGGGTGAAGACTGGGTGGAAGATGATGTGGAGGACGATGAGGTCCTCGACCCCACATGGAATGAACGTCATGCAGGTGACCTGAGTAGTTTGGAGGAAGAGGCGGTGGTCGCACAGAGCCACCAGCACAGCAGAAGAGGGAGCAGGGTGCAGAAGCGGAGCGGCCGTGCCCTAGACACTACGCCCGCTACTGCCCAACGCAGCAAGGGAACGAGCGCACCAAAGTCAGCTCAAAGGAGTTCTCTAGCGTGGAAGTTCTTTAGAAAATGTGCTGATGACAGGACACGAGTGGTTTGCACCCTGTGCAATCAGAGCTTGAAGCGAGGCATAAACCTTCTCAACCTGAGCACAACCTGCATGATCAGGCATCTAAGTGCAAAGCACGAGCTGCAGTGGAGTACACACCTTCAAAACCAAGAAACGTCTCTGGCTCATCCTGCTTCCTCTTCTGCTGCAGTCTCGGCCGCTCCAGCCACATCTGTAGTGATACCGGCACCTGCCACCCCGCAAACAGACGATCTGTCAGCAACACCACCACCTGGGTCACCAACAACCATCTCCACAATGTCCCGTGGAAGCGTTCAGCTTTCCATCTCCCAAACACTTGAGAGGAAGAGGAAGTACCCCCCTACCCACCCGCGATCCCTGGCCCTGAATGCCAGCATTTCAAAATTATTGGCCTTTGAAATGCTGTCATTCCGTCTGGTGGAGACGCACAGTTTTAAAAACCTTATGTCGGTGGCTGTCCCACAGTACGTCGTGCCCAGCCGCCACTACTTTTCCAGGCAAGCCATCCCTTCCCTGCACAACCAAGTGGGGGAAAATATCAGGTGTGCACTGCGCAACGCCATCTGTGCCAAGGTCCACCTAACTACGGATACGTGGACCAGTAAGCACGGTCAGGGGCGTTATATCTCCCTAACGGCACACTGGGTAAATGCAGTGGCGGATGGGCCTGAGGCGGATAGCAATTTGGCGCATGTCCTTCCACCACCGAGGATTGCAGGGCGCTTCAGTTTGCCTCCTGTTCCTAACTCCTCCTACTCCGCTTCCTCATCCTCTACCGCCTCCTCATCCGGACAGCGTAACACCTTCACCACCAACTTCAGCACGGCCAGGGGTAAACGACAGCAGGCAGTTTTACAACTTGCCTGTTTGGGGGACAAACCACACACCGCGCAGGAGTTGTGGAGGAGCATGGAACAGCAGACAAATGAGTGGTTGCTGCCAGCGAGCCTCAAGCCCGGCCTGGTGGTGTGCGATAACGGGCGAAATCTCATAGCAGCTCTGGGCCTAGCCGGTTTGACGCACATCCCTTGCCTGGCGCATGTGCTGAATTTGGTGGTGCAGAGGTTCCTTAAAAACTACCCCGATATGTCAGAGCTGCTGCAGAAAGTGCGGGCCGTTTGTGCGCACTTTCGGCGTTCTCACCCTGCTGCTGCTCGCCTGGCAGCGCTGCAGCGTAACTTCGGCCTTCCCGCTCACCGCCTCATATGTGACGTGCCCACAAGGTGGAACTCCACCTTGCACATGCTGGAAAGACTGTGCGAGCAGCAGCAGGCCATAGTGGAGTTTCAGCTGCAGCACGCACGCGTGAGTCGCTCTGCGGAACAGCACCACTTCACCACCAATAACTGGGCCTCCATGCGAGACCTGTGTGCCTTGTTGCGCTGTTTTGAGTACTCCACCAACATGGCCAGTGGCAATGACGCCGTTCTCAGCTTAACTATCCCACTTCTATGCCTCCTTGAAAAAACAATTCGGGCGATGATGGAAGAGGATGTGGCACAGGATGAGGAGGAGGAGGAGGATGAAGAGGTAACATTTCCAAGGCTTTCAGGGCAGTCATTCGCAAGGGGCTCCGAGGGTGGGTTCCTGCACACGCAAACGCCAGGGACGCAATTGTCCAGCAGGGGCACAGTTCTGGAGGATGAGGAGGATGAGGAGGAGGAGGAGCTGGAGGAGGAGATGGAACCATGTTCACAGCAGGGTGGCACCCAGGCCAGCTCATGGCCATCACTGGTGCGTGGCTGGGGGGATACAGAGGACACGGACGATACACCTCCCACAGAGGACAGCCTTTCGTCGCCTCTGGGCAGCCTGGCACACATGAGCGATTACATGCTGCAGTGTCTCCACAACGACCGCCGAGTTGCCCACATTCTAACTTGTGCTGATTACTGGGTGGCCACGCTGCTGGATCCCCGTTACAAGGACAACGTACCGTCCTTAATTCACTCACTGGAGCGCGATCGCAAGATGCGCGAGTACAAGCGCACGCTGGTAGACGCCATGCTGCTGGCATTCCCATCTGACAGCGGGGCCACAGTGGAAGCACAAGGCAGAGGAGGAGGAGGAGGAGGTCGCCAACGCAACCAGGGCACCGCCAGCACCTCAGAAGGCAGGGTTAGCATGGCCGAAATGTGGAAAAGCTTTGTCAGCACGCCACAACAAACAGCAGCACCAGCAGCTCAGATGGAACGTCTTAGCAGGAGGCAGCATTTTACCAACATGGTGGAGCAGTATGTGTGCACACGCCTACATGTAGTGAATGACGGGTCTGCCCCCTTCAACTTCTGGGTCTCCAAATTGGGCACATGGCCTGAGCTTGCCCTTTACGCCTTGGAGGTGCTGGCGTGCCCTGCAGCCAGTGTATTATCTGAACGGGTATTTAGCACGGCTGGGGGCATTATAACAGACAAGCGCAGCCGCCTGTCCAGAGACAATGTGGACAAGCTCACGTTCATTAAAATGAACCAGGCATGGATCCCACGGGACTTTTCCGTACCTTATGCAGAATAGCAATGGATACCGACCTTACCCACCCATTGTTCCATTTTTGCTCTTTCTCACTCTTTTGGGGTGTACCCTCATTTAAAATTTTTGAAAAGAAGCAGTGTTGGCTACCTCATCCTCCTCCTCAGGGCCAGATTAATGTAGGGGCTATTGGAGCTGCAGCTCCAGGCCCCTACCTTTTATATAGGCCCCGGGTTGGCCATATTCACTGTTACCGCTCTTCTGTCACTTGTAAACACAGAAGTCTGGCTTCTATGCTCGCTTCCCCAGGCAGCACCCTCAGAACCTCCCCACACAGCGTGAAGGCCGGACAAGGAGGGACAGTTGGCGATGCATGGATGTGTTTATGGGCTTCAGAGACAGCATCCCATGTTGAATTAGGCATGCATGGCTGCACCCTTCCTCCTCTGGGTGCATGGCAAGGCACGGCCCTTAAGGCCCTTCAAAATCCTCAGCACCAAGCCCATGATGCTGTTAATCCGGCCCTGGTCCTCCTCCACCGCCGCTTCCACCTACACCGCCCATAGGTGTGCGCAGCCTATTGCATTAAGGTGTGCACCCCAAAGTTGAAATACACATGCATGTGTTTGCCAGCAGGGAGAGTAATGTATCGGGGCCATGTACCTGTAGGCAAGGAGAAATAGAGCAGAGCAGGTCCCAGGGAGATCTTTCCCATCTCCTCACTGGCAATGCTATGTGCCCTAGGTGATTAGGGTGTGCCCAGGCACACCCAGCACACCCTGTGCGCACGCCTATGTCACCGCCACATCCACCACCACCTCAACCTCCCTCCTACTCCATATGGGCCTCGTCCTTCAGAGATGAAGAAGAACATTGTTTTATTTTTCTGTTTTTTTTTGTTGTTTTAAGTTATTTCCCTATCCACATTTGTTTGCAGAGCACTTGCCATGCTCTTAATTACGTTTTGCTGCCATTTGCAGCACTCTAGCCCTTTCCTTTGGTGTTTTAGAGCCATTTTAGTGCCTTAAAGTTCGGGTCCCCATTGACTTCAATGGGGTTCGGTGTCCGGGAAAAGTTCGGTAAAAGTCCGGGACACGGACCCGGACTTTTTTTTAAAGTTCGGCCGAACCCGTCGAACACGGACATCTAGGTGTCCGCTCAACCCTAGTTAGAACTTATCCAGGGAGTTCTACTAGTATGAACACATAGGCTTCAGATTTGCCCAAGTGCAACATTATCTATGTAGCACTGCCCACTAGAGAGCTGCTGCGAATTACACTTCTTGGATTCCCCTGGTTTACCCATAGCAGCAGTTTGTAGAAACCTATCTCTTTAAATACTCGGCTCAGACAGGGGATTTGTTTTTTTGTGTTTTTATTGGAACTTGGATGGGAGAAGGGATGAGTGGGATACTCCACCTTGAACTATACACAATTCCTGAGGACAACTGCCTGTAGAATGCGGCAAGGCCGCTGCTTCACCTTGCCACTGAAGTGAAGATAAAGAATATGTACTCCTTGTTTAGGTTACTCTTCAGGGTCTAACTTGGCACCCCCTTTCGCACTGATTGTGTGCACTGACCTTCTGTCCACTGACACCCTACTGGAGTGGTCCCCTTCTGAGGCAGATCCCTGGCAGGCTCCCTGGTACTCACGGACACTGTTTTTCCCAAGGCAGCTCTGCTTCCAACTCCACTTGTCAGCTTCCCCACTCCACCTCACTAGGCCGACTGCATGTGACCACCTTCCATGCTGACAGGAGGAGAGGCAGCCGTCGCCCCCCCCCCCCCCCCTCCTGAGACCTGGCTTCCTGCCCAAAAACACCCTGGGACATGTGCCCCTGGCTTTTTTTGACGTATCCCAGGATGCACCACTCTTGTGCCAACCCACTGGGACAGCTACAAAAGGCTGTGTGTCACTGGCTGGGTTTCCACCACTGTCCAACAGGCTCACCTATTGCATACAGTGGGGACACCCCCTCAGCCCAGATGAATCACCCACTGGGCACATGCAACAGGCATAACTACAGATTAGGCTCCCCTGTGAAGCAGGCAGAGTAAACTATTATTTTTTCTAGCACCTACCTAGGAGGGTGCTACATCTAAATAGGAGCTATGGACCTGGAGATCTGAGGAATTAATATATGTTGGCTTAGGAGTCCCTGGCAGGATCCTCTAGGCTTGTGGCTATAGATAAATGTAGTAAATTATCCCCTCACTGGAGGCAAGTATCCTCTCAGACTTTGTGACTCTTGGGGCACCAAACTGTGTAGGATCCTTATTAATTTGGCAAAATGTGCCATCCCTCATAAGGTCCAAAATATTAGTCATAGGGAGATAAGCGTTATTCCTTCTGATAGTATGAATTATGAGCTGCATGTAAATACAAAACGGCATGTTCTAGCCTTAAAATAAATAAAAACAGGAACTGATTAAACGATTACAGTGGTGATGGAAAGTTTGGGCACCCCAGGTAAAAATTTGTATTAATGTGCATAAAGAAGCCAAGGAAAGATGGAAAAATCTCCAAAAGGCATCAAATTACAGATTAGACATTCTTATAACATGTCAACAAAAGTTAGATTTTATTTCCATCATTGACACTTTCAAAATTACAGAAAACAAAAAAAATGGCGTCTGCAAAAGTTTGGGCACCCTGCAGAATTTATAGCATGCACTGCCCCTTTTGCAAGGCTGAGACCTGCCACTGTCATGGATTGTTCTCAATCATCGTCTGGGAAGACCAGGTGATGTCAATCACAAAGGTTTTAAATGCCCAGACTCATCTGACCTTGCCCCAACAATCAGCACCATGGGATCTTCTAAGCAGTTGTCTAGAAAATTTAAACTGAAAATAGTTGACGCTCACAAAGCTGGAGAAGGCTATAAGAAGATAGCAAAGCGTTTTCAGATGTCAATATCCTCTGTTCGGGATGTAATTTAGAAATGGCAGTCATCAGGAACAGTGGAAGTTAAAGCAAGATCTGGAAGACCAAGAAAAATATCAGACAGAACAGCTTGCAGGATTGTGAGAAAAACAATTCAAAACCCACGTTTGACTGCACGATCCCTCCAGAAAGATCTGGCAGACACTGGAGTTGTGGTACACTATTCCACTATAAAAAAATACTTGTACAAATTTGGTCTTCATGGAAGAGTCATCAGAAGAAAACCTCTTCTACGTCCTCACCACAAAAATCAGCGTTTGAACTTTGCAAATGAACATATAGACAAGTCTGATGCATTTTGGAAACAAGTTCTGTGGACCGATGAGGTTAAAATTTAACTTTTTGGCCGGAATGAGCAAAGGTATGTTTGGAGAAAAAGGGGCACAGAATTTAATGAAAAGAACCTCTGTCCAACTGTTAAGCATGGGGGTGGATCAATCATGCTTTGGGGTTGTATTGCAACCAGTGGCACAGGGAACATCTCACGAGTAGAAGGAAACATGGATTCAATAAAATTTCAGCAAATTTTGGATGGTAACTTGATGCCTTCTGTGAAAAAGCTGAAGTTAAAGAGAGGATGGCTTCTACAAATGGATAATGATTCTAAACACACCTCGAAATCCACGGGGGATTACATCAAGAGGCATAAACTGAAGGTTTTGCTATGACCTTCACAATCTCCTGACCTCAACATAATTGAAAATCTATGGATAGACCTTAAAAGAGCAGTGCGTGACAGACAGCCCAGAAATTTCAAAGAACTGGAAGACTTTTGTAAGGAAGAATGGGCAAAGATACCTCAAACAAGAATTGAAAGACTCTTGGCTGGCTACAAAAAGCATTTACAAGCTGTGATACTTGCAAAAGGGGGCAGTACAAGATATTAACTTTGCAGGGTGCCCAAACTTTTGCAGATGCCATTTTTTGGTTTTCTGTTCTTTTGAAAGTGTAAATGATGAAAATAAAATCTAACTTTTGTTGACATATTATAAGAATGTCTAATATGTAATTTGATACCTTTTTGGAGATTTTTCCATCTTCCCTTGGCTTCTTTATGCACATTAATACAAATTTTTACCTGAGGTGCCCAAACTTTCGATCACCACTGTACATGGACCTTGCCCACAGCAGTAATTTGAGTTTGGGATTATGCACTGGTGTCAATAATCCTAATAGGGATGGGCTCAGGTGTGTTTGGTTCGTAGTCCCAACCCACCTGAGCAATACCACCAATCATAGGCAGTGAGGCCTTTCCCAGCCCGCAGCTGCACAGTCACATGCCCTGCTTAAGCTGCCTATGTTTGGCAGTGTGCAGTGACCGCTTCCTGGCGGGATTGCTCAGATGGGTTAGGACTGCAATCCAAACACGCCTGAGTCCATCCCTAAATCCTAACTCCAGCCCAGCCATTCAAACTGGCTATACAGTGCTGTGAAAAAGTATTTGCTCCTTTCTTGATTCTTTTTTTTTTTTTTTTTGCATATTTGTCACACTTAAATGATTCAGATTATCAAACAAATTTTAATATTACACAAAAACAACTCCAGTAAATCCTAAATGCAGTTTTTAAATTATTATTTAATTTATTATAGTGTTACTAAACCCAGTTATATAAAAAAATATTCATGAGCCCCTCTGCACTGCCCACAGCTTATAAATAATCTTTTTACATTAAAATACTGCAGCTATATACCTTGTTAGCTGCTCTATATATCACATTCCCATGATACTCTGCAAGGTCTGCCCTAGTCCACAGTGTTCATGTAGGAGGCGATTTCACGGTCTTTTGAAATCCACTACAGCCTGTGTCCTCATGCCTTTATGGAAGGCGGAGCATCCATCAATCAAGATGTGACATCCCACCCACTGTTTTCTTTTTTAGTGACTGGACATGGAGGAGGAGGGAGGAACTGGGCTGTCATTTAGGATCTGTATACACAACCACATGTGTGATGTTAATACCATGTGACTTGAATAGCTCAGCTCAAATCGGGATGCGTTCTTTCCAGCAATAGAGACCAAACTGAGCATGTGCAGTTGTACTACACTTAAGCCCCGTACACACGTACCGATTGTCGGCCGATCGGCCGATTGAAGGCTTGTTAGGATGATGCTTCCGAGAGCCGACAGCGCATTTTCGGCCGAACAGAATCTGTCGTGCAGACTTTAAAATATTTGTTGGTCGTCACCAGAACGGCCGATTGTTCGCCAGTCAGTACAGAATTCGGCCGACAAACAGCAGATTAGCAAGACTGGGCATGCTCAGAAAAGAAAAAACACACGGAAAGTTAACCATCACATGACATCACTTCTGTGAAAAAAAAAAAAAAAAATATATATATATATATATGTATAACTGTGCAACAATTTCATAGGAGATGTATAATATGATAGGTGAATAGGTGCAATAAATATAATAAATATAATCAATTGCAAAATAAAGTGCAGTATAATTGAAGATAATCTATAGTAGTGGTGAATGGTGCTAAAGTGCTGATTAGTGCAAATGACTCAATTTTAAAGTGTTGTTTACAAAGAATATATCAAAAATATATATAAAAAGAATTAATCTGAGATTCTGTTTGAAAAAATTCAATCGATCAAATCAATTGATAGTCTTTCAAAGTTCATTAAAGGGTGAGCTGTGGCAATATTTTATTCCGTGGGTGGATGTTTTATAGTGCCCCAGAAGTATAGGTGCTGGGTGTGGGGACAGTGCACCCCTCTTGTTCCCAATTAATCCCGCACTCACCAGATGATCGCACCCCTACAGGGGTATCCAGCATATAAGACTCAGATCCACTATCCGGTCATGGGATAAGAATGTATGTTGAACCTTCTGGTGTAACCCTCTTGGAGCCATATGGATCGTGAATGTCAGAATAAACTCATGGGGAATGTGTCCAGATGATCGCACCCCTACAGGGGTATCCAGCATATAAGACCCAGATCCACTATCCGGTCATGGGATAAGTATGTATGTTGAACCTTCTGGTGTAACCCTCCTGGAGCCGTATGGATCGTGAATGTCAGAATAAACTCATAGGGAATGTGTCCAGGGCATCATAGGGAAAAAGAGCCTCATATAGTGATGTATTGTTTAAAATACAATCTTTTATTCAAGCATCAAGAAACGTACTCACATTTAGATGGGTAAAAACAAGCGACAGGTATAGTAAGGACCGCAAGACCCTCTTTAGCAGTGTCTTCCGGGACGCCGAGTTAGCCAACCACCGGATCTGCGCTCCAACGATGCGGAAGTGGCGTAATTACGACTGACGCGTTTTGTCATCAATGACGTCTTCAGAAGCGTAAAGACCGTCACCTACGCTCCGTGTTTATGCTGTGTGGTTACTAGGCAACCGGATGAAACAAGCTGCTTAGCCAATAGGAAAATCTTTTTGTGTAAGTGGTCATCTGTTGCTAGGCAGACTTAGAATATGTAAATCATTACGGATGGATGTTATTTAGACTGACAAACAGCCAATCGGCCAAAGGCGTACTATTTGTCAGTTGTTGCCAGGTAAAAAAGGCTAATGTTAGTTCCGGGAGTGTATGATAAAAGATTAATACTGATTTCTACAGTTACTAATTGTTTTAGTATAACGGAGGAATTTTCATTTGCTAGAAACGATTTGTGTAAGAGGTATTACGTTATTAGAAAAATGAAACGTTCACTTTTTTGGATTTTTTTATATAGATAAAAAAGTCTGAAGGAATTGTGTTATCGTGTTGACTGGGCTCTACATGTATAAATACATATATAAATAAAATAAATAAAATGCAACCCCACGGGATTATTTTGATATAAAATCCAATTAATGGGTAAAAATAGATTTTTGGTTTAAAAAGGAGGAGTATGGATATCTAATATCACCATATCTGGATTTTAGGAAAAAATAACAAAAAAGCAATATTTTATGAGCATAAAAAACATATGAATAATTTTAAAGGGGAAATGTGTGTGTCTTTTAGTAAAATATGTAAAGGTTTTATATAAGATTATTATATGAATTCCTAATATGGAATTTTTATTATAAGATTTATTTTGTGTGTTATTATATATAAATTATTATCATATTTTTGTATATAAAATTCTTCTTACATAAAAAGTTTTTGTTGCATAAAAATATTATTATTCCATAGAAAATACAAATCATGTGGTGGAGAAATAGGATATATTATGTGTATTTTAAAATTATAGTTCTATAAACTGTCTCCCTCTGCTTAACCTGCGCACGGTCCAGCCGCCGCCGCACACCCTCCAAGAGCCGGATGCTACAGCCGCTCAGAGAAAATGACAATGTGGTTAAGCAGAGGGAGACTCCCTCTGCTTAACCACATTGTCATTTTCTCTGAGCGGCTGTAGCATCCGGCTCTTGGAGGGTGTGCGGCGGCGGCTGGACCGTGCGCAGGCTCACCACATCGAGTCTCCTTGAGTAATCCGAGGCGGCTGGCTTAGCCGTACCATACTTACTGACTAGTGCAGGACGAACAGCTGAGCCGCCGAGGCTAGGAGGAGAGAGCCCTGTAAACATCATCGGGGGATATTTATTTCCATGCATGACTTCCTATCTGTTTGTGAGTACCTGTTTTTATGGCTTCTATTAACTTCAAATAAATGGTGTTACACTAGGGCGGTGTGCGCTCTGTTCCTTTATTTTTTGTACAGCTGCTTTGCCTCATATCCCATGGAGGGTTAGGAGAGCTGCCACGCTTCATTCATGTGTTTCACCACAGGCCATATTACAAGATTCCCCAGCTTGACAATCAATCTCCAGGATCTGCGCAGGGACTGGTAATGTGTGTTTTCTCCATAAAAAATATGATCATATACAGACAATATAAACACCCAATAATATGGAAATATTTCACGTCTTTATGTTCAAAAAGGTTTTTTAAAATTATTATACTCTTCTAATTGTGAAGGCCTAAATGTGAAGTGAATAACCATAGGAAAATGTGATAGTAGTCGGATAGGATAAGAGTCCTAAGGTTTTTACATAAAAGATTATCTAAAATTAAATATATATATACCTGAATTATAAAAATGTGTCATAGTATTTAAGGATGAATGAGAGTCCTAAAATTATTCTTATGCACCATTAAAAATTTAAAATAAAACAGTTCAGGTCTATATCCAAGTTGAGTCCTCCAGGCTGGAGTGACTCAAGTTGGTATATCCACTTAGTCTCGTTTTGTGATATTCTTTTAGTTTTGTTTTCTCCTCGCCAGTTTTCCTTAATTGTGTCTATTCCGTAGAAAATCAACCCTTTTGGGTTACGGTTATGTGTTTCTTTAAAGTGTCTCGATAGACTATGTTTGGGGAAACCATTTTTAATGTTCTTTATATGTTCCCTAATGCATGGTGCATAAGAATAATTTTAGGACTCTCATTCATCCTTAAATACTATGACACATTTTTTTATAATTCAGGTGTATATATATTTAATTTTAGATAATCTTTTATGTAAAAACAGATACTCTTTTATGTAAAAACCTTAGGACTCTTATCCTATCCGACTACTATCAAAATAGGGTCACTGACCCTCAGGATTCAATTCCTTAAGTTTATAATAATTTTCTATTTTTGCATCTTTTAACAAATAATATCTAGTTTACATTCTTCTTAAGAAAATATATATATATACACATATATACATACAGACCCAATTTTACATAAAGGCCTGGAACATTTAAAATATTTAGGGCTCTTTCTAGAAATCTATTCAGCCCGACCCAGACAGTTTATATAACTATGATTTTAAAATACACATAATATATCCTATTTCTCTGCCACATGATCTGTATTTTCTATGGAATAATATTTTTATGCAACAAAAACTTTTTATGTAAGAAGAATTTTATATACAAAAATATGATAATTTATATATAATAACACACAAAATAAATCTTATAATAAAAATTCCATATTAGGAATTCATATAATAATCTTATATAAAACCTTTACATATTTTACTAAAAGACACACACCTTTCCCCTTTAAAATTATTCATATGTTTTTATGCTCATAAAATATTGCTTTTTTGTTATTTTTTACTAAAATCCAGATATGGTGATATTAGATATCCATACTCCTCCTTTTTAAGCCAAAAATCTATTTTTACCCATTAATCGGATTTTATATCAAAATAATCCCGTGGGGTTGCATTTTATTTATTTTATTTATTTATATATGTATTTATACATTTAGAGCCCAGTCAACACGATAACACAATTCCTTCAGACTTTTTTATCTATATAAAAAATCCCAAAAAGTGAACGTTTCATGTTTCTAATAACGTAATACCTCTTACACAAATCGTTTCTAGCAAATGAAAATTCCTCCGTTATACTAAAACAATTAGTAACTGTAGAAATCAGTATTAATTTTTTATCATACTCTCCCGGAACTAACATTAGCCTTCTTTACCTGGCAACAACTGACAAATAGCACGCCTTTGGCCGATTGGCTGTTTGTCAGTCTAAATAACATCCATCCGTAATGATTTACATATTCTAAGTCTGCCTAGCAACAGATGACCGCTTACACAAAAAGATTTTCCTATTGGCTAAGCAGCTTGTTTCATCCGGTTGCCTAGTAACCACACAGCATAAACACGGTCTTTACACTTCTGAAGACGTCATTGATGACGAAACGCGTCAGTCGTAATTACGTCACTTCCGCATCGTTGGAGCGCAGATCCGGTGGTTGGCTAACTCGGCGTCCCGGAAGCCACTGCTAAAGAGGGTCTTGCGGTCCTTACTATACCTGTCGCTTGTTTTTACCCATCTAAATGTGAGTACGTTTCTTGATGCTTGAATAAAAGATTGTATTTTAAACTATGTATTTTAAACAATACATCACTATATGAGGCTCTTTTTCCCTATGATGCCCTGGACACATTCCCCATGAGTTTATTCTGACATTCACGATCCATACAGCTCCAAGAGGGTTACACCAGAAGGTTCAACATACATACTTATCCCATGACCGGATAGTGGATCTGGGTCTTATATGCTGGATACCCCTGTAGGGGTGCGATCATCTGGTGAGTGCGGGATAAATTGGGAACAAGAGAGGTGCACTGTCCCCACACCCGGCACCTATACTTCTGGAGCACTATAAAACGTCCACCCACGGAATAAAATATTGCCACAGCTCACCCTTTAATGAACTTTGAAGGACTCTATCAATTGATTTGATCGATTGAATTTTTTCAAACAGAATCTCAGATTAATTCTTTTTATATATATTTTTGATATATTCTTTGTAAACAACACTTTAAAATTGAGTCATTTGCACTAATCAGCACTTTAGCACCATTCACCACTACTATAGATTATCTTCAATTATACTGCACTTTATTTTGCAATTGATTATATTTATTATATTTATTGCACCTATTCACCTATCATATTATACATCTCCTATGAAATTGTTGCACAGTTATATATATATATATATATATATATATATATATATTTTTTTTTTTTCACAGATTAAGTTTAATATTTATTTCTGTTTATTCACTGATCAGATACCCCACTGGCTAATTTCACTTCAATTAATTTTATTGGGGTTTGCGCACTTTTTCTGCACCATTTGCACCATATATGTTTTAAATCATATGTGAATATATATTGATCTGTGACTATATTAATTTATTGTCTTGCACTTTATATTTATATCCATTTATATCTGGAAGACTCCCTATATATTGAATTGCTGTTTCACCTTTTATCTGAGGAATCCTCTATATACTATCCATTGGTTTTATTGTTTATCCTATTTTTTATACAATTTTAGGCAGCGCCAATTACCTCACTTGCTTCTATAATTTTAAATATTGACTTTATAGTCTATATTTTAGGGGTAGGCAGCAGCCTTTTTAAACCTCTTCTCCATAGAGCGGATATTATTGTTTTTTTTATCACTTCTGCAGTTGGCTGTTGTTGGCCGACAAAATTCGTGTGCAGTCTTTAGCACTTTTCAGCCGACAGGACAGCACCGGACAAACGGCCGACATTCGGTACGTGTGTACGGGGCTTTACTGTGTTTATCTGAACTTGCCCAGAGTGAACATGCAGGAGGGGGAGGATGTGTGCATACAGGATCACACAGCCTTTTTACACAATGCAGAGGATTAAACTCCACTTTTATTGAGAGAAAAAAACATTCCCCTCTGAGTGATCTGTTCATTGCTGGGATTTTGACAAACTTTGTTGCAGATTCCTACCATTTGTTACTCTGAAGAAACCATTGTTTGGTCCTCTGTGCTGTGTGGGTCTAATGGGAGTGGTTTCATAATTATCTATCAGCTGTGGCAGCTGCAGGTATCTGAGGAAAGCTGCTGGGCCTGCATCCCTTTAGACGTGTTTTTATTGGGAGTATCTCACCAAAATTACATTTTTGTTGCAGAGGATGCCAGAAATCTGACTTGTATCTTAGACAGACTTCTGAGAAAATTCATGAGCCAATCACACAAGCAGGAAATTATGTTTCTGGGGTGTGGTCAGTACACATTCTGTGTAAAGAACAGCTCCAGGTAGCCATATTGCATTGCAATTTCAGAAAATTACAACAGCTGCAGATTAAAAAGGAAAGGTAATTTTTAATAAAATTAAATTACAGCATGATTTGTGTTGCAATTGTATACGCTATGTTGTTTTTTTCTTTATTTGCTGATTTTTTTTTTTCCCCACAAAAGTGGAGGTTCCCTTTAAAGCATGGGTGTCCAACCTTTTGGCTTCTCTGGGCCACATTGAGTGTACAGAAATTCTCACAGGCCGCATATAAAATATATACTATTAGTTAAGGTATATAAGTATTAAAACGCCGTCTCGCCTTTCCCGTGCTGCCGCGCCCCCCCCCCCCCCCAGGACTAATTTAACACAACTAGTGGATAATCCCCTCCGAGACTGCCTCTGTGGCCGTGCCCCCGACTCGACTTCCTTCCTCCCTATTAAAAAAAATAAAAAATTGTCAGGGGGCAGTGGGCCGCATTGTTGGACATGCCTGCTTTAAAGGGTACCTCCACTTTCATGGGAAAAAAAAAAACCTGGAGTTGTTCTGTACATAGAATGTGTACTGACCCACAGCTCAGAAACAATTTCCTGCTTGTGTGATTGGCTCACCAATTTTCCCAGAAGTCTGCACTAAGATACAAGTCAGAATTCTGGCACCCCCTGCAGCAAAGTGCAACAACAGTAGAACCGTATGATCAGTGTTTCTACACAGGGGAGAATGACAGGCGGCTTGTTTACACTAGCCGCCTGCCTTTCTCCCTCTCCCCCGACGATCGCAGAGTGACCGGCGGACATCGGGTCCGCCGGTCACACGCGCGGGGGGGTCCGGGAGCGCGCCGCCGCCGCCGGCGGTGCGCGCTCGCTCCCCAGAGACTCACAGGCTAGTAACATACCGATACGTCACTCTGCCTGTGAGGGGCTGACCGCCGCAGTATAAGTACTTGCGGCGGTCGGCAAACGGTTAAAACTAAGCCCCGACACAGTCGTCCGTACACCGCTGAGGGAGCTGTCATGCTGCCGGCGGTGCGCGCTCGCTCCCCCAGAGACTCACAGGACTCACCCACCCAAAAACGACCACCAGCACCTTGAGAAGACCAGGAGCGACGAGGTCAGGGGGTCGGCGCAGGCCACCGTCCGAGGACAGCACGACCTACCACCGGCCCCCGGAGTAAACAACCTCCGGTCCCTTCTTATAAACAACACATCTCCCCCCTACCCGGGATCAAAACATGTCAATTAAGCATTAAAGAGACCCAGTATCTGGCTGTTCCTGCAGGACTACAAAACTAGAATACAAGATAGCATAAGTACACTTCTATAGAGCGTTCAATCCACCAGCGTCATAACAGTTACACAATATACATTTCAGCCCATAGTGTCTGAGGAGTCCACCCACGCCCTCCAAACCTTGTCAAATTTTTTCCGGCAACCTCGTGAGACATAGGTGGCTTTGTAGAGGGGTAGCATTGCATTCACTAGGGGAAACCTTCTTCCAATGCAATAAAATAGTCTTTTTGGCATAGAATAGAAGAATGCTCAGCAAAGTCCTGTGTGCCACCGAGGGGACCACCTCCTCCACCAAACCCAGTAAACAGACTCGCTGGGTTCACGGGATCGGAGTCAGCAGCACCTCGGCGAGACAGGAAGTCACTGCAGTCCAAAACTGCTGAATTTGGCCACAGTCCCAAAAAATGTGAGTTGCATCTGCGGGGGAAGCGGAACAACGCCAACACTCCGCAGACGAAGTCTGGAAGATTCTGGATAGACGGGCCGGAGTATAGTAAATCCTGTGGAGGAATTTAAATTGTATTAGCTTGTCCCTAGCAGCAACTAAGTATTTGAAAGGCTCCGTCCATACATCATCCCAGTCCTCCCCCTGTAGGTCCGGCAACTCAGCCGTCCATTTTTCCCTACATCTAACTATGCCAGGGGGTGTAAGTCGGAACATATCCTTGTACACAGTGGAGAGAGTTTTCAGTGTGATATCACAGGTCAACACGCATTCTAAGTCCGAAGGAGACAGCTCTACAGAGGATGAGGCAAATTGGGCCTGAAAGGCATGACGCAATTGGAGGTATCGGAATATAAAGCCACTAGGTAGGTCGAATTTCTCTCGCAAACGGTCAAACGGTAAGAGAGCCCCCGCCGCTGTTATATCACCCAAGGTTTTTATACCCCGTGTCGCCCACAACATCAAATCAGGTAAGCGAAGAAAATGGGGAAAGGTAGGGTTCATCCACAACGGCTCGGAGGGGGAGGATCCAACATAACTGGGGCATGTCAATTTCAATGACTGGGCCCAAGCCCTAACAGTCGCTCTCATGGAGAGCGTTAAAGGGAGATCTGAGCCCAGACCCCTAAACAGCGCCAACCTAAGGGTTTCAAAGGAGCCCAGGTGGGCCGCTTCTAAGATTGTTGCCGAATCCTCCCCGTCCGCCCGCAGCCAGCGCCGCGCAAACACCATCTGTCCTGCCAAATAATACTTGCGCCAATCGGGCAGCGCCGGGCCTCCATTACCCCACGGTTCCTGGAGGGCCCGAAGGCCAATCCTGGGAACCCCGGGCGACCAGAGGACAAAATAATGATTTTTGAATGTCAGATTTACTGATTTATAAAAATAAATGCCCTTTAGGGTATATGACAGTGTAAGCTGCCTGTTTGGGTCTGGCCAGCTAGATTTCTCTATGTCCATTGGGGGGATACAGCTTTATGGTAGCAAGCAATCATTTATACTGCCACTTAGAGAAGAAATCGACACTGGCAACAAAAACTGAAGGCCTGCCTCTTTAGGGCTAGAACCATTTCTACCTCATAAAACTGCCCCACTATGCTTAGTGTCCTCAGGGGAATGAATGTCTCCTCCTAGATTTTTCACTTGAATTGGAGAATATTATATTGTCAACCCAACTATTAATGGATTCATGCCAGATATTGGAAATCCTGAAGTCTCTTCAGCTAGTCATTGAGTGCAAATTGTACAAGTTTGTATACTGGTGTTGTCGGAGTTAACACTCTGTCTTTGTTCCAGTGGCACAGGATTCTGAAATTCAGGTTAGCCTAGTAACCTGGGGATTTCTTGCAGAGTGTCAGAACCAGAGCTGTGGCAGTTGATTTGACCTCCATCTCTGAAGACTCCATTTTGTCGCTAAAGGCTTGTACACACGGTAAGAAAAGCGGAAGTGGGGGGGGGGGGCTTGGCTACCACCAAGATGGCCATACATAACTAGAGAGAGCTCTGCCAGCTGCCACTAATATCCTGAAGAATCCTGCCCAGTGGCAGATCCCTGGCTTTGGATGCTCAGAAATTGGGCACATCTACAGATAAACCAGCCCAACTAACTCTGGAGCAGGTAAACTCTCAGCTCCTGGCTGCCATTACATTGTGCCAACACATCACTAACCAGTAAGATGGAAGAAATTCAAGTAGATATTGAATAAGGTAATAAATACTGTGCTTATGGGTATAGATAGGTGATCCTAAATGCTGCTGTTCAAAAAATACTAGTATTTTATAGCAAAAAACAAAGAAGGTACACAGCGCAAATAGGGAATATATCCAAAAAATCCCCAAAGGGATATATCTAGAAATGAGTGCTAGACAATGTGTATTAAATAAAAAGTGCAATGGTGCAAGAAGTGCAAAATTGCAATAAGCATAAAGTGCTTCAAAGACCAATGCCATAAGCCATAATTGCAATTGATAAAACCTCCAAAAAGTGCATACGTGTAACTAAAATAAATAGATAAATCAATAACCCAAATAGTTCAATTCCATAATATAAGCAAGTTGCCAGTGAAAGAAATCCCATACAATGAATAAATAATGATATATATATATATGAAACATATGAATTATGCAAGCAAACTAATGAAAAGTACAATGTGCTTAAATGCTCCTTATTAACAAGCAAGTTACCAGTGTGAAATTGCAATTAATATATACAATAAATAAATATATAAGTCCCAAGCAAAATATAGTCCTTTATACAAGTGTGCAGTGAAAAGTGCTCTGTTCTTATGTACTCCTTATTCCTTTTCAAGTGACAATCCGTGCCAAAAATAAGGTGCAAATGGTGCAAGGATCCACTCCCCAGATGTGCTTCCACTTACCAGACTGATTGGACCCCTTAGCAGTACTGCATGTGGGTCAAACGCACTTAGTCCGGTATGGGATAGGATCTTTCTTGTGCTGATTCCCCAGATTCCAATGGTCAGTCTTTCCTTAGTGGGCCAGTATACATAGAACCATAGGAAGGAAGGACTCAAGTTAGTGTAATCCCATTTTAGAATATTTATTAAATCAAAGTAAGAATAACACTCACATTTTAGAAGTAAAACAATGCCTTGTAAGTCACAATCTCCTGGAAAAGAGAAGCTTCCGGGCTAGCAGTGTTCACACGAGCTGCGCTGGTCCCGGTTTGCGTTCCACCGTGACCGGAAGTGATGTGTGCTTCAAGCGTAGGCTGGAAATTGCGTTGACGCGTTTCGCCCTCCTCCAGGGCGTTATACATCTGTGATACTAGGGGTTACTAGAGAGAGCTGAAGGCCAGAACCCTGGGGACTTTGTTTAATCCTGGTACAAATCCCTGTTCCCTGACACTGCGTTTTCATCTGTCTATGCTGTGGAAAGGGCCCACAGAGTTCCAGTGAAACCCCCTTTACCAGGTGCCCCACCTAGGCCTCTACTAGCTACCTTACTGAATTGCAAAGATTGGGATTTGATTCTTCGTTAGGCCAGAGAGAAAGGTTCTATTCAGTATGAAAGTGCACATGTCCCCTTTCCCTGACTTCTCGATTGAATTATAGAAACAAAGGGCTACCTTCAATGACATCAAGAAGAATATGTTTACTTGATGGCCTACCCAGCATGTCTAAGAGTTGTGGATAATGGTAAACTACTTTTTTTCACTACCCCTGAGTCTACGCAAGAATGGCTTTGCACCAAAGGGCATCCTACTTGATTTCTGCTCGTCACCTGGTTGTTTGAAATTACTTGCAGATCTTCATGCCTCCTGATGCTAAAGAAGTTGCACTATTTCTCTTTTGTTTGAAATGTTAATGCTCACCTATAACACTTCTTCATTACTGGAAGTGCACCCCACTATGATCCATATACAAATCTCCTTATAAATCCCATCTACAAAGTCTATATACAATGATTTCCTGTCTCAAATGCACAGATTCCTGATGGTTCAGATGTTTGTTTGAATATAGTTGAGTGTTGGACACTGTATGTGGACTAAATTACTCTTATGCTATTAAACACCAATAGATGTGCCCAGTTTGACCTTGGCTCTCACACTCCCACACTACACAGGGAGCTTATAGGGCAGCTGTATCCACGGATTGCCTTTGCATATGCAGACGCTATGTGCAGGCAATGCCCCAATGACTGTTCCTCATTTTTACCAGCAACTGTTTTGTTCTCTATAAATAGTTCTACTGTTGATCATTGCAAACTGTTTATCACAAGGTGGCTCATGACGGTAACCTATATTTTCCTCCCTTGGGATCAGAAAGAGTCTCTCATGACTTGGTCCATAATCCCTGAGGAAGATACCTGGTCCTTATGTCACACTGATGGCTATATCATATAACTTTGTCTTGGAATGTTCGGGGATTGGGCACCCCGCATAAATGCTCCCAGGTGTTTTCATCGATACTGAGAGCTAAAGCTCAAATTATCTGCTTCCAGGAGACACATTTGGGGCACGATACCCTGGATCATCTTCATAAACCATAGTTGCAGTGGTCCTCGAACTCATATCATACTACATATTCTAGAGGGGTCTTTTGGTGCACATATCTATCCCATGGGAATGCTGTCAGCTGAAGGTAGACCCTAATGGCCGGTATGTGTTTTTGCGGGCTCGGTTGTTTACTATGCCAATCGTTATTTTGGGGCTATATAACCCTCCACCAGCCACCCTACAAATCGTCAAAGAAGCCATGGTATTTACAGCCTCATTCTCCGGGGCTGCGGTACTATGCAAGGGTGATTTTAATCTCGTTATGGACCTTGTCATGGACAGTTTTGGCAAGTTTTCTTCTTCAGCACCTCATTGCCCCTTGGCTTTGGACTGTTGGTGGAAGAATTTGGATGGCAAGATTTATGACACATCTTTAATTCCCACACTCGGGCCTACTCTTGGGCAATTCCTGGTAGAGGATGTCATTCTAGAATTGACCTAGCCTTGGGTAATTATAGAATTATTCCTAAGATATCATCTATCTTTATACCTCACTGGCGGTGCTTCAGACCATTCACCACTAGTCCTTAACCTTAAAGTGGATTTAAACCGCCAGGTAGTGTTTTTTGCCTATAGGTAAGCCTATGATAAGGCTTACCTATAGGTACTGTAAATATCTCCTAAACATGCACTGTTTAGGAGATATTTACATTGCATGCAGCCGATGACATAATCGGCGCATGCTCTCTGAAGCAACGCTCGCCCGTGCCGTTCCTTCAGAGCCTTGAGCCGTAAACGGTGGCTCCCGCGGGCATGCGGCTCCGGCCAATCAGATGGCCAGATGACACGAACCCAGAAGTTAGACGACTGAACATGGGGCTCCGTTCTAAGGTAAGTATTTCATAATAAGCTATTACGCGTTGCATACTAGCTCATTATGCCTTCGTCTTTCAGGTTTTTTTTTGGGGGGGGGGGGGGTTTCTGAGGTTTACAACCTCTTTAAAGTGGGTGCAGCTGGTGTACGCCAATCCTGGAAAGTCCACCCATTATGGCTGTCCTTGATTGGGTCTAACCAGATACCAGACCAATTATCGGTCTTTCTGGAGGCCCATGGGTCCTGCAGATAACATCCATTCTGGGATACCCTCAAAGCGTATCCACATGGTGCCCTCAAGTCAACCATCTCCTATATTAAAAGATCTACCCGTCAAAATGATGAGGATCTGGAAAGGGCATGTAATATGGTGGAAAGGGAGTTCCTGACCTCCCCCTCGATGTCCACCAGAGTGCGCTGGGAGCTTGCGTCAAAGACATATGTGGAATGTATGTCAGCAAATGCTAAACTGAAGATCTTTTATGCGCAACAAAAGTATTTTGAACAAGGTAACCAGTCTAGCCACTTGCTTGCCCACATGGCTAAATAACAAACTGGTAGTTTAATGGTGACCAAGCTGAAGCGTATGAATGGTGATTCTGTCAGCACTGCTGAGGAAATACTGGAGTATTTCCATGAGTTTTATACCCAAATGTATGCCACCTCTCTTACCTATACTGATCAAATCATAGCAGAGTATTTGCAAGATTTAGTTAATGGTCTATTGTCTCCCCCCCATACAGCTGCATAGGGGCACACATCAGGGTTGCCCTCTTTTCCCGCTCCTATTTGCGGTGGCAATTGAGGCCTTGGCAATCCGACTTCAGCAGTCTCCCTCTCTCACAGACATCAAATTGGGAGATAGGACTGATAAAGTTGGGCTGTATGCAGATGACCTAATTCTTTATTTGAAAGATGCTCAGACCTCCTTACAAGTGGCCATGCATATTATGGAAACTTTTGGATCCTACTCCGTTCTCAAGATCAATTGGCACAAATCTGAATTAATGTCTTTAAATGCACACACTCTTCTTCACTCTGGAGTAACGCTGAGTCCTCTTAAGGTGGTCTCTTCTTTCAAATACCTAGGAATTATCATTACTGCTGTAGCTAATTGTAAGATCCTTCGGTACTTTAAGAGCTTTCATGGTTCCCTTCTTCCGGGTTGCGTTCCACCGCTCGGTCAGGTGGAACGCATATGGGCGTGGTGAAGTTTGACAGCGCTGTGACGTCATCATCGGGCGCCGCTGAGGGCGCCTATTTCAACTAGCGGTTTGCATGGACACATTGTTCGTGCAACCGCTCACAGTAGATGCCTAACCTAACGCTGCCGAATCTTCCAGTGACCCGCACCCATTGCTGGACCGACCGGAGCTTCGCTACCCTTTGCTAACCGCTGCTTACATCTTGGATATTGATAAGTACCCCACAGGGGACCCCTCCTTATCAACACCGCTTGCTACCTATAACCTGCATTGCTGAACCTGATTGCTAGCTCTTGTACATCTTGCCTACTAATACCTATTACCTGCATTGCTGAACTAGATTGCTAGCTCTTGTACATCTTGCCTACTAATACCTATTACCTGCATTGCTGAACTAGATTGCTAGCTCTTGTACATCTTGTTTACTATTACCTACTACCTGCTTTGACGTATCTGATTGCTAGCTCTCGAGAACTCTAATCATTACCAATTACTAATTGCATCGCTGAACCTATATTATTGATTCCAGAGTATCTCATTTACTGCTACCTGCATTAGTACCTATCACTCCTATAACATTACTTGCTGAGTGTTTGTGCATGTGCATTAAGAACCACGCTGAACCACTATGATGAGTCAAGAGAGTTAAGTCAGGTGATTTGACATATCTCTGCAAGACTACTGAGTGGAACTCTGCAGCTGTAGATCCAGTCCAATATAAAGTCTACCAGAGCGTTACAGATTGCACGAACCCAAAAAATGGATATGGCCACTCATGTCATGCACCTAACCCAAAAAGTAGAAGCACTAGTCCACACCATCACTGAAGTGCAAAAAGAAAATCACACCCTAAGACAGCAGTTAGCTCGTGTATCACAGCTTACTGCTGCTCAACCCCGTGAACCCAAGATAAATCCTCCTCAAGTGTTCACTGGTGACCGGAAAAAATTTTGTGAGTTTACAAACGCATGTCAACTGTTATTCAGCTTAAAACCCCGCACTTACAATACAGATCGCATTAAAGTCTGTACCACTGATCCACGTGCTTGGGCAGATTCCTTTATTGAAAAAGATGACCCTATACTCAACTCATACGCTGCATTTCTGGCAGAATTTTCCCGCTTATATGAAGACCCAAATAAGCAAAGTACTGCCGACAGTCATCTTAGAGCATTAAAACAGTGAAGGAGTTCAAGAGATGGACCCTTGATTCAGGGTGGAATGATGCATCTCTGCGAACCCAGTTCAGGCTTGGCTTATCTGAGGCTGTTAAGGATGAGCTTGCTCGGGTGGATCTACCTGGCACCCTGGACGCTTTAATACAGCTCAGTATCAACATTGATAGACGATTACGAGAGAGGAAGGCTGAAAAGACTGGAGTCTCACCACCTAATCCTTCTCATTTTGCATCATCTGAACCTACTCCTATGGAGGTTGGAATCATACGCTCTCCACTGTCAACTGTTGAACGGGCTAGGCGGAAATCTTTGAATCTTTGCATGTATTGTGCTTCTGCTGAACATCTAATAAGCGTCTGTCCCCTTGTCCACAAAAAAGAGGGTGAGTGTTCACATATTTTGTTGGGGGGTTTAACGACTTCATTATCTAATCCCTATCTTTTCGTTCAATTGATTTTGCAGTGGGAACAAAATAGGATCACTACCAAGGCTATGATCGACTCTGGATCTTGTGGAAATTATATTGATATTAATTTCGTTGCTTTGAATAAAATACCTATTATTGCAAAATCCACACCTGTCTCTGTTAGTTTAATTAATGGTGTTCCACTATCTTCTGGCCCAATAACTAAACAAACCCAAGCACTTCTAATTACTGCAAATGACACTCATACTGAGACAAACATTTTTGATGTGCTACCTTCACCACATTTCCCAATCATTTTGGGACTTCCCTGGTTACACCTGCATCAACCTAAAATTGATTGGAACAACCGTACACTGTCATTTCCTTCTCACTACTGCGAGACAACGTGTAAAATCCAGTCTTATCCAAACATTCTCTCTATGGTTTCAAATCAAACCACACCACTTCCATGTTATCAGGATTTGGCTGAGGTCTTCCTTGAGAAAAATGCTCAGGTGTTA
This sequence comes from Pelophylax lessonae, assembly GCF_965119305.1. NCBI lineage: Eukaryota > Metazoa > Chordata > Amphibia > Anura > Ranidae > Pelophylax > Pelophylax lessonae. Next base: position 180,548,924 of record NC_138770.1, read on the forward strand.
CCTCCACATAGAGATTATGATTGTTCCATTGATTTACTTCCTAACAATAAGTTACCTTTTGGACATGTGTATCCCTTATCTCAGGATGAACTTTCTCATCTCAAGCTATACTTGGAGGAGAATTTAGCAAAGGGGTTTATCAGACCCTCTACATCTCCCACAGCTGCAGGACTTTTCTTTGTCTGCAACAAGGATCAAAGCCTTAGGCCTATTATTGATTATAGGCAATTAAACAATATCACTGTGAAGGATCGTTATCCTTTACCTTTAATACCGGAATTAATTGAGCAGGTGCGTGGAGCCACCTATTTCTCTAAATTGGATTTAAAGGGTGCATATAATCTCATCCGTATACGTAAGGGGGATGAGTGGAAGATGGCTTTCAGAACCAGGTATGGATTGTTTGAATACCTGGTAATGCCCTTTGGATTATGCAACGCTCCCGCAGCGTTCCAACGCTTCATTAATGACATTTTCAGAGATCTACTCGATGTTTGTGTTGTAGTTTATCTGGACGATATACTTATCTACTCACAATCTTTGTCTGAGCATGTGAGACATGTGCGCCTCGTTCTCACTAGATTTTTTTTTTTTTTAATATGTTTTTTATTGAGTTTTATACAGATTATACAAGCATGAAAAAAAGAAAAGAAAAAGGGGGGTCTCCCCAGATTATATACAGTTAGGCAGTCCCTGCTCGTCATAACTAGAACCAATGCAGAAAACATACGGTTTAATATACCTACAAAAATCAATATTTCTGGGATTGTTAAGCATTTTAGTCCATTTGTTTAAGCGGGGGCTCTCCACTAAAGAGAGGAGAGAAAGAAAAGAGAGGAGAAAGATGGAAAAAAGAAAGCTGGGGAGGGGAAAAAAAAAAAAAGGAAGGGGGTCCCTTGGTGTTTCACCAGTCTTGACGTTCTAACCTAGAGAGGCCTCAGCCATATATGAAGCGTATATGTTAGTGTGGGTAAATGTTAACCAACATGACCAAATCTTACGTGCCAGAGATGCCTGACCACGAAGATCCAATGTCATGTCTTCCAGGTAGTAAGTACGGTCGACTGCCCGCAACCATTGAGGTATCGAGGGGACTGTAGACTGTTTCCAATATTTTGGGATTAATGCTTTGGCTGCATTTAAAAGGTGAGGGGTAATAGACTTTTGATACTGGGCCGGAGGAAGTTTAGTGTCATGGAATAAGACAGACAACGGATCCCTAGCAATAGCTAAACCCTGAATCTCTTCAATTAAAGATAGTACGCTAGTCCAAAAGGGTCGGATTGCTGGGCAGAACCACCATATATGTGCGTGCGTAGCTCTAAGCCCACAGCCTCTCCAACAGGCAGCCGAGAGAGATGGTGTCATCCTCTGTAGCTTAACGGGGGAGTAGTGCCATCTAGTGAGAAACTTATAATTGGCTTCTGCTGTCCGCGCCGATGTTCCTGAACTATGAGACAATTGAAGAATAACCTCCTCCTGTGTTGGCGAAAAAGTACATTTAAAATCTAGTTGCCACTGTTTCAAAAAATGTGGGGTGGAGTTGGGGCTTAGTGCGTCCAATGCCTTATAAAACTTTGATAATAAACCTTTACCTGATTCAGGGCGTGCTAGGATTTGTTCAATCGGGTTCAGGGAGTGTATGTTGCGTAAGGGGTAAGGCAGTTTTTTTACAAATTGCTGGAGTTGGTGGTATTTCCAACAATCCATAAATGTCTTTGGTGAGGCCTGGCATATTTTAGAGAATGGGAGTATTCCTTCCGTCCCCGATATATGATGCAGCAGTGTAGCATTGGCCTGTGGTAGCCACTGGGAGAAACAGTGATCTTTATAACCAGGCGGGAAAAGGCTATGGCCTAAAATCGGCATAAGCAGTGAGTTGTATGGAATTTTATGGAGCCTATGAAGCCGATCCCAGACGCGGAAAACCGAACTGGTTAAAGGCGAAATAGTGTCAGCAAGATTTCTAGTCTCCGGCGGTATCCAAAGTTGAGTATATAATGATGTATTTGCCAGCTTCTGCTCCAGCTGAACCCAGAGCTTTTCCTCTGTATGAAATTTCCAATCGGCTATCCGAACCAGGGAGATGGCATTCAGATATCTCCCGAAGTCCGGCACCGCCAACCCCCCCCGGCTTTTGCCCCGCGAAAGTAGCGAGAGCGCAAGCCGAGGCTGTGAGCGGCGCCAAACATATGCTCTAACCAAAGAATTTAAGGTCCTCACCAAATTGACGGGTATGTTAAACGGAAGCATTTGAAACATGAAGAGCACCCTGGGCAGCACATTCATCTTGACAACATTCACCCTCCCCATCCAAGAGGTGGCTAAATGATGCCAATTCGCAAAGTTAGCTCTAATTGTGTTAAGTAAAGGAATATAATTTGCTCGTGCTAGATCCTCCACCTGGGCAGTAATATGTACCCCTAAGTATTTAAAAGAATAAGGTTGCCATATAAAGGGAAATGCTGGGCTGATATCATGTGCCATTGCCGGGGCAATTGTAACGTTTAAGATTTCCGACTTCGTTAAATTGATTTTAAAATTAGACAAAGCACTATATCTATCAAATTCAGAAAGGAGATTAGGCAGAGATATCATGGGTTGTTGTACATAAAAAAGAACATTGTCCGCATAAGCCGCGTATTTCTGTGACATAGACCCGACCGTGATACCGTGAATCGAGGGGTTTGCTTGAATTCTAGCCAGAAAAGGTTCCAAAGATAAAACAAAAAGTATAGGGGAGAGCGGGCAGCCCTGTCTGGTCCCATTAGAGAGCTTGATTGATTCGCTAAGGATACCGTTAATCTTAATCTGAGCAGTAGGGGATTTATATAACGCATTAATCAAACGACACAGGCGGGGGCCTAGACCAAACGCCTGTAGTGTCGCCATCAGGAACTCCCAGTCCACCCTGTCGAACGCTTTTTCAGCATCCGTGGAAAGCAACAGGGTGGGCTGGGAGCGCCGGCGAACAAAAGATAAAAGTGAAATTGTGCGTGACACATTGTCCCTCACCTCACGACCAGGAATGAAACCAGTTTGACTGTTAGCGATACTAGCGGGTAAAAAGGGGAGCAATCTGTTGGCGATTACCTTGGCATATAGTTTAACATCGACATTTAACAAAGAAATGGGACGATAGCTAGAACATAAAGAGGGGTCTTTACCCTCTTTCGGGATTAACGTAACATATGCATGCAAAGTCTCCGGACGCAAAGAAGAGTCTTCCAGAATAGAGTTAGCATAGGAGGCCAGGTGAGGGAGCAAGGTTTCGGTGTATTGTTTATAGTAAAAGGCCGAAAAGCCGTCAGGGCCCGGGGCCTTCCCCATTGGGGTAGAGATTAAAGCGGCTCTGAGTTCTTCCACCGAAATTTCATCCTCCAGAGAATTAACTTTCTCTGGTGGGATAGAAGAGAGATTGGCACTAGCAAGATATTCTGACATCAATGATCTACGCTTTTCTGGATCCGAGATAGCTTTCGGAACAGAATAGAGATTTAAATAGAATTTATGAAATTCGGCCGCGATAGAGGTGGAATCGTGCGCCAAAGAGTCATCGTGTCGCTTGATTTTAGGAATATAGGAGGCTACTTTTTGTTGTTGCAAAGACCATGCCAGGTGTCGGCCAGGTTTATCACCCCATTCGTATATCCTTTGGGACACCTTGCGATATATGGCCTTGTTTTGTGCATGAAATAGGGCCTTAAGCTCCTCCCGTTTTTTAGTCAGTAACTGTAGGGTAGAGACAGCAAGGGAGGCCTTATGAGAGCGTTCAAGAACCTGTATTTCAGCAACAAGAGTTCTTTGACATGATACGCGCTCTTTCTTCTTCCTTGCTACTAATTCTATTAGTTTACCCCTAATATAGGCTTTATGGGCCTCCCAGCGAACAGCAGTATTGACCTCCGGCAAGGAGTTGTCAACAAAAAAATTATCTAGTTCTTTACCTATATTTTGTTTGTCCGGGGGGCTCAGAATTATGGAATCATTTAACTTCCATGTGGATTTTTTATAAAGGAGAGAAGGAATCTTCAAAGTCAGACAAATAGGGGAATGATCCGAAATAGAAGATGAAGCAATAGTGACAGAGTCAACTAGTTCGAGGTGGAAATGGTCCACCAAGAAATAGTCAAGTCTTGAATATGAATTATGTGTTTTGGAAAAATACGAGTAATCCCTATCTGAAGGGTGGAAAACACACCAAGCATCTATTAATTGAAATTCATGCAATTGTGTACGCAAATAGTTTAACCGTTTATATGAGATATAAGACTTACCAGAGGAGGTATCCAGCAGGGGGTCCATAGTGACGTTGAAATCGCCTGCCACCACTGATATTCCGTCAGCAAATTCATGGAACCTACGCAGGGTGGTCGTTAAATAAGACACTTGATCTTGATTAGGGGCATAAACATTTGCAAAAGAAACAACAGTGCTACCCAGGGTGCCCTTCAGGAACAAATAACGCCCAAATCTATCAGCTACCATTTGTATGAGTTTAAAGGGTGAGCCTTTACGGAACCCTATGGCGACTCCCATGGAGTTACGAATATCCGAGAGGCTATAGTACCAAGTAGGGTACGTGGGAGTGGTCAATTTAAGATTTGAAGTGTGGGTAATATGAGTCTCCTGCAGGAACACTACTTCTCCTTTCAGCGCATTCAGTTCCCTATATAGACAATGCCGTTTAGCTGGAGTATGAAGCCCCCTTACATTATAGGATAAATATGTCACTTTTGACATTGAAATCTAAACCGGATATATACCAATATCCACATATAGACTGGTGTACACCAAGGGGGGAAAGGAACAGTAAAAAAAAAGAAAAAAAAAAAAAAAAACACGGAATAGAAGGAAAAAGGTTGTCGCCATAGCGACAGTATGTCGGTGAGGAACACTCACCAAAGAGCGGAAAAACGGTGATCCCTCAGCCGCGGTCCCACCTGGAGACCCGCTACCTGGCGGGAGACGCAGGTGAGGGAAAGCCGAGCTCCGCTCAAGAGTTTGGGAGGGGTGAGCAGCGAGAGGGGGGTCAAGGCAGAACCAGTCAGAGATAATAACCCTGAAAAATCCGGAGCCCCTTCCCGGAGACTTCGCCAGGTAGCTCCAAAATTTATCAAATTATCACTTTTTCTCTCTCTGTATCTTCAAAATAGCCCCAAAAAAAAAAAACAAAAAAAACCGCTATGGTTGACCTCTGTTCGTCTAAACCGAAACATAAGGGGCCAAAAAATGACCATAGGGCCTTAAAGGACCAGTCCAACCTATCAGTCAGTCAATCAGTTCCAAAAAAAAAAAAAAAAAAAAAAAAAAAAAAAGGAGGGGGCCAAGTCCAAAAGTAGTGCAATATTATAATTACTAATATTCAAGTAATATTCAAGTGGATTTGTCAGAGGGAGATTTCCGTGGTTTCTGTGGTTTAGGCGTCTTCTGCCAGGTAGCCTCTACAGATGGGGTTGGATCCAGGAAAGCTTGCCAATATTCAAGTAATAATCAAGTGGGCTTGTCAGAGGGAGATTTCCGTGGTTTCTGCGATTTAGACGTCTTCTGCCAGGCAGCATCTACAGATGAGGCTGGAGCCGGGAAAGCTTCATCTTGCCAGCCCGGGAGGTCAGGTATTGGTATATTAAGAGCCGTGCAAAAGCCCTCCAGATCTTCGGGGAATCGCAAAGTTGCAGTGCGTCCTTCTCTAGATGCAATTAGACAGGAGGGAAAGCCCCACCGGTATGTTATGGCGGTCGCTCTCAGCTTTTCTGTGAGGGGCTTTAATACCCTGCGGCGCTCCAAGGTCTCCCTAGCCAAGTCAGGATAAAGCGACAAAGGTGCCCCATCAAAGTCCAGGTTTTGGACTTCCCGAGCTCTAAGCATTATACGCTCCTTCTCAGGATAGTGATGGATCCTGCATATGATATCTCTTGGGGTCTCTGTCTGCAGGCTGCGGGGGCGAAAGGCCCTATGGGCTCTATCAATCCTCATTAACTTGTCAACAGGGAGGCCGAGCAGCTTGTTGAAAATGCCACTTATCGTAGGGAGCAGATCTGGGTCCTTGATGGCTTCAGGCAGACCTCGGATTCGGATATTATTACGCCTGCTCCGATTTTCCTGGTCCTCAATTTTATACAGGGCCATCCTATGTGCTAATGCTTGACGTTTGGAGATAGCTTGGAGTTCTTGGATTGCAACAGCATGTGAATCTAATCTATGCTCGGACTCCTCAACCCGGGTTAATACCTGATTTAGGTCCGCCCGGACTGAGGATACCTCTTTTTTAATTGATTTTTCCAAACCCCTCAGCATAGAGGCTAAGTCCGCCTTTGTAGGAAGACCGCTTACAAGCGCAGCTACTGTAGATCGGCTCGGGGAGACATCCGTCCCGTCCGAGCACCAGGATGAGGCTGGTGATCTATGGGAAGCTGACGGGCTCTGGGGAGGGCCGGAGCGGGCACCCGGCGTATGGTCCGAACCCCCTGCTTCCAGCAGCTCCTTGGTCTCCACTGCCAGATACTTTTTTATAGAGCCGGTGGTCGGCTTCTTTTGTGGTTGTGTTGTTCTCAAAGTCCTTCTCCCCATAGCTGACAGGCGGCACAACAACCAGATCCACACCCAACAGACCCTGCGGCTCAGATGCACAAGCAGTCCAGGTTGCTCTAAGGTAGATGTGTAAGGTCAGGGGACACAAAGAACCCCAAACCCAAAAAATCCCAATGGCTCGGCGGCACAGCTGCTCAACAGATCCGCAGGTCAGCGATCAATCCGTACGGCAATTCTCAATACAATTCTGCGGCTTAGTGGCTTGGCGGCTTAGCGACGGAATTCAGTTCAGCTTGGTTTAGCGGTTCAGCGACTTGATACTTCAGCGCTATCCCGCCTCGGATGCTGCGATGCACAGTCACTAGCAAGCAGGCTAGCAAGCAGGCAAAGTGAGCAGGCAAACAACCTGGCAGTTCTTAACTAAAGTCTCAGTCTCAGTCACCCTTAGTCTCTGCTTTGTCACTGCTTTGACACTGTGCGCACTGACCCACTGAGCACTAAGCACTGTACACTCTGCTCAACCTGGTGGCTTAGGGTCATAACAATATTGGCAGCTCTACGGCTTGGTTCGGCTCCACTCCACTCCAATGGCAATAGCTTGGCTCGGCTCAGCCCCACTCAGGCAGCCCAGAGGCAGAAGAGCAGAAGTCTAGTCGGGAGATCTGCCCGACAATCCTCCGCTCCTCCGCACGGCGGCTTAGCGACTCGGTATAGAGCCGCACAGCGCGGCTTAATAGACCGATAGTCCGGTGATAGTCCGGTGATCCAGCGGTATTCTGCTCAGTGCAGTCCTTTGCTCGGTGCGGCGGTACCTCGGCTCAGTGTAGCCCCGCTCTGTGCGGCGGTACCACTGCCCAAAGCAGCCTCTGTAGCCCCTGCTTGTGTGGCGGTGCCGCGGGTCAGTGTAGCTCCGCTCGATGCGGCTTGATTGTCCGGCAGTATCCCGGCTCGCTCTCTGCTGTGCACGTTGGTCAGGCAGCAATTAGCAATCAATTAGCTGGCGGACAGAGCGAGCCAAACACCTGGCGGTTCTCACGGAGGAGCTCAGGAGCTCAAGGAACGTACGTCCTCACCCCCTCATCTTGTGCATTCAGGATTTTTCGTTCTCACTAGATTACTCTCACACAACATATATGTAAAATTGAAGAAATGCCTATTCCATATGGAAGAGGTTCCATTCTTGGGATATATCATATCAAAAAATGGCATCAAAATGGATAAAAGTAAGATCTCATGCATCTTAGATTGGCCTATACCTACTACTCGTAAAGCATTACAGCGATTTCTTGGTTTTTCAAATTTCTACAGTAAATTCATCAAAAACTTCTCTACCATTGTAAGACCGTTACATCAACTTACTAGTCTGAAAAAGACTTACAAATGGACTGAAGAAGCTAACCAAGCTTTCTGCTTGTTAAAATCAAGCTTTACATCTGCTCCCATATTACGTCATCCTGACCCATCCTTGCAATACATCTTAGAGGTGGATGCATCTAATATGGCTGTTGGGGCAGTTCTCTCCCAAAGGCCAACAAGTACATCTCCTCTTCACCCAGTCGCCTTTTTCTCTAAAGCACTAAGTGCCCCCGAGGTTAACTACCCAGTGGGTGAAAAGGAATTACTCGCCATAAAATTGGCTCTTGAAAATTGGCGACATTTACTTGAAGGTACTCAGTTACCAATAATTATATACATTGACCACAAGAATCTTCAATACCTACAAACCAACAAAACACTTTCTCATCGCCAAGTTCGTTGGTCATTATTCTTCCTAAGATTTCATTTCCTAGTGACCTATAAACCAGCGGAGAAAAATAAGAAAGCTGATGCACTATCCTGGTTGACTGAAGATAGTTGTGTAGAATTTCCTCCACGGCCTATAATACCTCAAGACCATATTGTGGGTGTCGTTCGTTCTCTGAAAGAAGAAATTCTGCATAGCCTAAGATTGGATTCATCACCACCCCAATTACATTCTGATTCAGAGGGGTTTCTTTACCTTGGTGATAAGCTCTACATACCCCCTGATGTTCGTACAAGAATTTTGGAATTAACACATGATGTACCCATGGCAGGACATATGGGGATGACTAAAACATTAAATCTTCTCACCAGGCAATTTTGGTGGCCTGGGATGAAAACATCAGTACAAAAGTTTGTCTCCTCTTGTGACACCTGTGCTAGGTCTAAAACTGACACTTCAAAACCATTTGGGCTACTTTGTAGTTTACCCATACCAAAGGTTCCATGGGAAGTATTGTCCCTCGATTTTATAGTCGAGTTACCACCTTCCAAGGGATTCACTACAATATTAGTGTCAGTAGACCATTTAACTAAGATGGCACATTTCGTTCCTATTCGGAAATTACCCTCCTCTAAGGAGACAGCTGAATTACTTGTTAAACATGTATTGAAATTACATGGGATCCCTAAGACTCTTATTTCAGACCGGGGTTCACAATTTATTTCAAAGTTTTGGCAATCCCTATGTCGTATTCTACGTATTGAACGAAAGCTAACTTCGCCATATCATCCACAAACTAACGGACAGACTGAGCGAGTCAACCAATGCATAGAACAGTACCCGCGTTGTTATACCTCCTATTTACAAGATGATTGGGTAGATCTTCTTCCTCTGGCAGAATTTGCGTATAACAACGCAACACATAGTACTACTAAACAAAGTCCTTTCTTCCTTAATTATGGGTTTCATCCCACACTTCTCCCTCCACGAATTCTACCTTCTAGTAATCCGGTAGCCACTGACTACCTCACACAAAAAAAGGACTCCCTGGATCTGCTTAACACCACCATCTCTCATGCCCACAGCCAACAAAAACGGTACTATGATCTCCGTAGAAGACCTTCTCCCCAATACACCATTGGGGATCTTGTCTGGTTATCTACAAAAAATTTGAGATTGCGAATCCCCAGCAAAAAACTTGGACCTTTATTTTTAGGACCTTTTCCTATTGAGAAACTCATTGGAACATCTGCAGTCCGTCTTACATTACCGATAGACTTAAAGATACATCCCATATTCCATGTATCTCTACTAAAACCCTACATACCAAGTCAAGAAACTAGATCTACCACCTTGCCTCCACCTCCGGTGCAACTGGAAGGAGGAGAAGAGTATGAGGTACAAGATGTTTTGGATTCTCGAATTCATAGAGGAAAACTCCAATATTAATTAAGGTGGAGAAATTATGGACCTCAAGATGACACTTGGTTAGATGCCTCAGATGTTCATGCATCTAGACTTACTCAGAGGTTCCATATCAAACACCCTGAGAAACCAGGTTTGTAGGCCTTCTGGAGCCGGCCTTACGGGGGGGGTACTGTAAGATCCTTCGGTACTTTAAGAGCTTTCATGGTTCCCTTCTTCCGGGTTGCGTTCCACCGCTCGGTCAGGTGGAACGCATATGGGCGTGGTGAAGTTTGACAGCGCTGTGACGTCATCATCGGGCACCGCTGAGGGCGCCTATTTCAACTAGCAGTTTGCATGGACACATTGTTCGTGCAACCGCTCACAGTAGATGCCTAACCTAACGCTGCCGAATCTTCCAGCGACCCGCACCCCATTGCTGGACCGACCGGAGCTTCGCTACCCTTTGCTAACCGCTGCTTACATCTTGGATATTGATAAGTACCCCACAGGGGACCCCTCCTTATCAACACCGCTTGCTACCTATAACCTGCATTGCTGAACCTGATTGCTAGCTCTTGTACATCTTGCCTACTAATACCTATTACCTGCATTGCTGAACTAGATTGCTAGCTCTTGTACATCTTGCCTACTAATACCTATTACCTGCATTGCTGAACTAGATTGCTAGCTCTTGTACATCTTGTTTACTATTAACTACTACCTGCTTTGACGTATCTGATTGCTAGCTCTCGAGAACTCTAATCATTACCAATTACTAATTGCATCGCTGAACCTATATTATTGATTCCAGAGTATCTCATTTACTGCTACCTGCATTAGTACCTATCACTCCTATAACATTACTTGCTGAGTGTTTGTGCATGTGCATTAAGAACCACGCTGAACCACTATGATGAGTCAAGAGAGTTAAGTCAGGTGATTTGACATATCTCTGCAAGACTACTGAGTGGAACTCTGCAGCTGTAGATCCAGTCCAATATAAAATCTACCAGAGCGTTACACTAATGAGGCTTTAAAAGGTAATCTTGATCCACTAATGCAAACCATTAAAACTAAGGTGGCTACATGGGCCAACCTTCCGCTATCTGTAGCTGGTAGAATTAATCTACTAAAGATGATACTTTTGACTAAATGTCTTTATATAATGTCGCATATCTCAGCCCCAGTACCCAAATCCTTCTTTAAAACCCTAGATGCTTTATTTACCACCTTCACCTGAGGCAAGAATAGACATAAGCAGAGGCGTAACTAGAACCTTCAGGGCCCCGATGCAAGAAACCATGAAGGGCCCCCCAGACCCCTGGCCGGGGCCCTTCCCTTCAAGCCCGGGGCTCTTCCCACTAATCCTGGGGCTCTTTAATCTCATTGCATGGCCTTTTATTATGGTCCCGCATCCGGATCCTTTCACAAGTTCTGCAGTGGGCCCCCTTCCTGCAATCTTGGGGCCTCCCCACAGTGGTGAAATGCCAGGGCCCGGTCGCAAGTGTGACCTTTGAGATCCTAGAAGTTCACCCACTGGTTTGCTACCGGGCCCCCTGGAGCATGGGGCCCGGTAGCGATTGCAACCCCTGCAACCCCTGTAGTTACGCCCCTGGACATAAGCTAAAACTATCAATCCTGCAAAGACCAAAAGCTGAAGCTGGCATGGTGCTTCCTAATTTACGCTTGTTTTAGCCAGCTTGCAAACTAATACACCTATCAGACTGGGTGGTTCCCACCACGCCATTGACGGCAGAATCCCATTTGGCACACATACTAAATGTTAAACACCTTTTGATAGCTTTGGAGACGCCTGTAATACTCCCCTTAATGAGAAACATACCAATATTGACCTTGGCCCATTCAGTGTGGCGAGAGGCTAAACGAATTGACAAATTTACGGATATTAATGAGGATATCCCGCTGTGGCGAAATCCAATGTTCCTGCATTTAGGACAATACTCAGACTACCACTTTTGGGAAAACAAAGGAGTATTAACTCCAGTTGCAGTATATGATAATAATGTTCTATGTTCATTTGCAGGATTACAGGGTAAATTTGAATTAGAAGGTACAGCCTTTTATAGATATCTGCAACTTCGCCATGCACTGGTTGCACAATTTGGAACCTCAGGTAGTAGGTTCTCTAAATACACTATGATAGGGATCTTAAAGTCACAGGTCCCTAAGGGTCTGATCTCAGACATCTATTCCCACCTAGTACATGCTACATTGATGGCTAACCCGCTTGTTTGTGTCGTCTGCAATCACTAATATGCTGACCCACCTGTATAGGTTTCATCAATCTTACTTAACACCAATTAGACTACACACTACAAATCGTATACCATCATCAAATTGTACAAGATGCAATTGCCCTAGAGCTGACTTTGTTCACGTAATATGGCAGTGCCCAAATATTGCTAGGTTCTGGCACAAGGTGGTGGAGGTTCTATCTACAGTACTGTCTATACAAGTACCCCTCCTGGGTATCCTTGATGAGGAGACCTGGCCCGATACATGAGAATGCTATTAAGAGAAACACTTTTTTTGGCTAGGAAATCCATAGCTCTTAAATGGATTCAGCCCACCTCCTCCTTCCGTACACCAATGGAATCAATCGGTCAACCAAATTCTGCCCTATGAGAAGTTGGTTTTCGAACATAGGGGGTGTTCAAAAAAATACAACAAAATTTGGGACATATGGACCTCTTCAACTATGACTATATAGATTTACTTGATACAATTCAAATTTCTTGCTCAACACTTGATGTTATAATAGTTCCAACTATAGTTATTGTATGGCATGTATATACTCATTGCCAACATTTATTGTTGCACCTGGTCTGTTTTAAGTTTGACTGGTCTCTACGGTTTTGAAACACAATGTTTGCACTACTTTGCCTTGTTATTGCAATACCTTGTATGGATAATGATGCACTATTTGACCTTGTATACTGCATTTTTATCTCTTGCAATAAAAAGAGTTTAAAAAAAGAAAAGCGGAAGTAAAATTTCGTCCGACTAACAATCTGCCAATTTTTTGGATCATTAGTATAGTACTTTCGACAGCCGACAAAAAAACTGGTTGTGCAGGCTATAAAATTTTTATCCTACATGAACACAACATCAGATTTTCGTTAAATTAGTACAGTTTTCGTCCGAAAAAAAAAAATCATAAGAGCAAGACTACGCATGCTTAGAAACAAAAGAACATATACAAAACAATTCAACACATGACATCACTTCTGAAGTTAAATTCATTTCTGTCGTACGAGAATTTTCGTATGTTGAGTAACATATATGTTACTCAACATACGAGTAACTTTATATGGCTCCATTCACACTTGTGCAACTTATCATGCAACTTTGAACATTAAAGTCGCATGCATGACAAGTCATTCCCCATGTTTTCCAATGATAACTATTCATATACTGTATGTGTGACTTAAAGCTGCAGCATCTTCAAAGAAGTTCATGCAGTACTTTGGTCCGACTTTCATGCAACTTGAGGGCCACAGACTTCAATGTTAACCTTCAAAAGTTGTATGAAAGTCGTGCCTGACTACAATGCAACAGTTGTCCGTTATCACAGGTTAAAGCCAAAGTCGTATCCAAGTTGCACCCATCCAAATTTGCGTCAAAGTTGCACCACAGTTGCACTCTAATGTCGGGGCAACTTTGGAGTTGTAAAAGTGTGAAAGGAAGCTTACTGTCTAAAGCTGGCCACTGTTTTTAAGCTTTGGGGGACTGGGCACAACCCTCCTCTTTGTTATATGCATGAACTGAGTTCTGTTCCTTACTTGGTCGGCCAGGCAGTGTTAAAGTGGTTCTAAACTAATAAGGTTTTTCACCCTTATGCATTCTCTGCATTAAGATAAAAACCTTCCACTACCTGTTCCTTCTCCCCCCCCCCCCCCCTAAACACTTACCCGAGTCTTCTCACAATCCAGCATTGTGCCCATCAGCAGCAGTGCTGCTGTGTCTTCCTGGATTCTTAGGATGCGCTGAGAGCAGTGGGACCCATTGGCTCCGGCTGCTATCAGTCAAATCTTGTGAGGAGGAAGGGGGGGGCGTGGCTGAACCTCGCTGTGTGTGACTATGGACATGGCTTGTGGAGGGGGCACGAACAACTCTAGTGGAGGACCCCAGAAGAGGAGGTAAGTATAATATCTTTATTATTTTAATTTAAAAAAGTGATTGCAAACCCTCTCATATACCCAGTGAAATAACTGGCCTCAGATGATGTACAGAGATTAAACAATTCCTCCTACATATGTTTAACTTGTTTATTTGCAGTCTTCTTTTCTCTACATCCCTTCAAAGTTCTGAATTTGGATAAAATACTTCTTCATCTGTCAGGAGCACAGAGGAGGGGGTGGAGAGCTGCAGTTAGAGCTTTTTTACAATGTATGAGAGCAGATTGAAGGAAATGGACACCAATCCGCAAACTCTATTAAAGTCTATGGGACCCGAATTTTATATAACCATAACCATAAAAAGGGTATGGGGGCTCGGGTACTGCCATGGGGACATGTACGAATGCAAAAAAAAACTTTTAAAAAAGATTGTTTTTAACGGAGCAGTTATTTTAATGATGCTTAACCACTTCCCACCCGCCATATAGTAAAATGACGGCGGCCAGGATGCACTCACATTCTGGGATGAAGTCATATGACAGCGCCCCAAAACTGACGCTCTCGCATGCCCGCGAGGGTATGCAGCGCAGCGATCTCTGATGCACAATGTTCCTAGGACACAGCGCGACCCCAATCTCGATAAAGATCTGATGGTGCCGCTTTTTACCCATGTGATCAGCTGTGTCAAATCACAACCAGTCACATGCAAACAAGGAAGTGCCACTAATCAGCTCTCCTCGGCTCACACTGACAGAGTGTGGCAAGGAGAGCCGATCATCAGTGGCATCTACTCGCAGGGGAGACCTGTACAGGTAATCGGAGCACTGATCATTGTGCCCTGATTACAGTACAGCCCCAGTAGTGCCCATCAGTGCTGCCTTTCAGTGCTCATCAATGCTGCCCATCAGTGCCACCTATAAATGCCCATCAGTGTGGCATATTAGTGCCTCCTTATCAGTGCCCTCTAATCAGTGCCGCCACATCAGCGCACATCAGTGAAGAAGAAAAATTACCTATTTACAAAATTTATTGACAGAAACTAAGAAAATCTTTTTTTTCTTCTTCAAAATTTAGCAAGAAATTAAAAAAAAAAAAAAAAAAACAGCAGTGAATAAATACCACCAAAAGAAAGCTCTATTTGTGTGAAAAAAAAGTAATCAAAATTTTATTTGGGTATATGACTGCGCAATTGTCATTCAAAGTGTAACAGCGGTGAAAGTTGTAAATTGGCCTAGGCAGGAAGGGGGAAAAGTGCCCAGTAGGCAAGTGGTTAAAGAAAAGCAATAAAAAAGAAAAATTCCTTTTAAAATGAAAAGAACCTGCTGCAGCAAAACTGCCATTTATAAAAAAAATAAATGACATTTAAGTTGATTTTCCACCGCAAGCTTTCTTCATTTTGTAAACATTTGCTTAGGGAGCCAGTCTGTATGATGAATCCACAATTTAGTGCACTCGGAACAAGATTCAAGATTTTTTGGATAAGTTCTGGTGTCTCTTTGGCAGATGGAAATAACAAAGCTTTGCACCACAGTGAGCAAGCCTTATGGGAAGAAGCCAAATTATACTACATTCAGGCCAAGATTAACAATTTTTTTATAGATGAAGTCTGGTGTCTCTTTCGCAGACTTTGGATAGAGGTACTGTAACAGGTGTGGAAAAATTGGGCTTTGGGTGTTGGTGATGCCTTCACCCCAAATTTGCCTTGCTGTAAAAAAAATTGATGCACCTGTCAAACAGGAAAAAATGGTCCTTGGATGTTAATTGTGCCCATGAAACCTATACCAAAGAATTACTTCAAGATAAAATCAACACGGGCAAAGCTAGGCAGCCTAGACAGTCTTGCAGAGATTTGAGATCCCAATAACACTTAATCAGCAACATCGGCATCAGGGGCTGGATAGCTGCTGGCAATTCAGGACTGATTCTTTTGACAAATATCAGCCAGTTAACAGAGTCTGTGCACAGGTGTGCTCTTTTATCTGTCACAGAACCTCTGGCATTTGGATTGCACACTGGATGCAGGGCTGCCCAGCAGCTCAATTGCTTACTGAGCAAGTTCTGTCTAGATAATCTTCCACCATATGATGCAGACGCTGCCAATGGAATCCTGAGGCTGACAGCCATGGGCACAGAGGACAAAATCTTTTTTGCAAATGCATCACTGAAGCAGCCCTCTTCTCCACTAATCCTCCTTTGACCAACAGAAGCCTCAGAAATAGCTTTTCCATGAGACTGTATCCTAGCAGAGTCTGGAAAGGCATTACATAAATTCTTCTTTAACCACCTGCCGACCGATCACGTTGACCCTACTGTGGCAAAGTGGCTCGATATCGTCCAGCGACGTAGACCTACATCGCTGGACTCCTCCCCTTGTGGGTGGCGCGCGCGCGCCGCTGGAGGCTCGCTCCCGCTGTATTCAGTCACAGCGGGAGTCGGGCCAGGGGAAGAGAGGCGGTGATCACCGCCGCTCTTCCCCGATCATCGGGGATCGAGTGTGGAGATCCGCCCGCTTGTGTAAACAAAGTGGGTGGATCTCCTAAGTGACAGGCAGGGACAGATTGCAGGATAGCTGAACCTGCGATCTGTGCCTGTGTCACACAGTCCCCTCCCCCCACATATGTTAGTAAGCACCAGGCATACATTAACCCCTTGATTACCAATAAAAGTTAACCCCTTCCCTGCCAGTGTCATTTTTACAGTAACAGTGCATATTTATAGCACTGATTACTATAGTAATGTCACTGGTACCCCCAAAAGTGTCAAAAATGTCAGTCAAGAGTCAGATCTGTCTGCCACAATGTCGCAGTCCCCCAAAAAAAATCGCAGATCGCCGCCATTACTAGAAAAAAAAAAATAAAAATGACATAAATTTCCCGTAGTTAGTAGCTGCGATAACCTTTGCGCAAACCAATCAAAATACGCTTATTGCAATTTTTTTTTTTTACCAAAAATATGTAGCAGAAAACAAATTGGCCTAAAATGTTAAAGTTTGAATTTTAAATTTTTTTGGGGGGGAATTTCATATAAAAAAATGTGAAAAATATTGTTATTTTTTCAAAATTGTCGCTCTTTTTTTGTTTATAGCGCAAAAAGTAAAAATCACACAGGTGATCAAATACCACCAAAAGAAAGCTCTATTTGTGGGGAAAAAAGGGGCATACATTTAAATTAGGTACAGCATTGCACGACCGCGCAATTGTCCGTTAAGGTAACACAGTGCCGAATCGCAAAATATGGCCTGGTCAGGAATGGGGTAAAATCTTCCGGTCTTAAAGCGGTTAAAAATACGCTCATTGAGAATTTTTTTGTCAAAGACATGTAATGTAATACATTTTGGCCTAAATATATGACAAAAATTGAATATATTGGATATTTTTTAACTGTCAAAGTAGAAAAATATTGTTATTTTTTCAAAATTGTCGCATTTTTTTATTAATATTGCAAAAAATGAAAATCGCACAGGTGATCAAATACCACCAAAAGAAAGCTCTGTTTGTGGGAAAAAAAGGACGTAAATTTTGTTTGGGTACGGCGTTGCATGACCGCGCAATTGTCAGTTAAATTCGCACAGTGCCAAATCGCAAAAAGTGGCCTGGACGTACAGCAGGAAAATCCTCCGGTGGTAAAGTGGTTAAGGTGTCCTCAAGATATTTCATCCTGTGCCCCCTCTGAGAGGGCAAAATGAGTTCTGAGACTTTGTCCTTTTAACAGTGGACAAGGAGGGTTGCCAGCCTATAATGATCCTTCTCCTTGATGTCACTAATCATCGGGTCCTTTTGCAGGCTTTGAAGAATAAGGGAGAAGCAGAGTCCTCTGGGTCACTGAGGATTACTGTATCTGGAACTGCCTCCTCCCAGCCACGTACTACTCCCAAGGTTTCTGGGCACTGAAAATGTTTTTTTAAGGTTTGTCATATGCCTTCCTTTGCTTCAATGCCTCCAAAACTGCCAGAATCATCCTCCTCCTCCTCCCTCTCCTCTTGTGTATTCTGTGGCATGGCAAGAATGGTGTTTGCATAAAGCGGGCCTTGAGAGGAAAGGAAGTCCTCCTCTTCTGTCCACTGCTCTGCCTTGAGTGCCCTGTTCTTAATGCCACACAGAGTTTGCTCTAGAGGGAACACAAGAGGGATTGTGTCACTGATGCAAGCATTTTCATGACTCACCATCCTTGTTGCCTCCTAAAATGATGCCAGTACAGTGCATGCATCCTTTTTTTAGCAGCCATTGGTGTGGGGGGAAAAAAAGCAGCGCTGCCCTGAGCCTGTACTTGTGCCATACTCACACAGGTACTCATTGATGGCCCTCTGCTGCATGTGCAGCCAAATTTGAGTTCCGCCTGGTGGGCATGTCACGAATCGGGAGGTTTACGGGCAGGTGAAAATACCACTGAATTTTAGTGAACCAAACACTGGCCGTGTATGACTGCCTGAAATGGCTTCGGAGTCTCCTGGCCTGCCTTAGAAGATATCGCAACCCTGGGTACCTGTTTAAGAAACACTGCACCACCAAACTGAGGACATGTGCCAGGCATGGTACATGTGTTAACATTCCCTGTCGAAGGGCTGACAGAAGGTTAGTGCCATTATTGCACACCACCTCCTGGCTCAAGATGCTGTGGTGTGAACCACTTCTGGGCCTGCCCCTGCAGAGCTGAAAGAAAGGTAAATGCCTTGTCATGCATGTGGTACCCAAATGACTGGTGTTTTTGCCGTGCTTTATCTGTTTCCGGTAGAGATTGCAAATTGCAACAGTGCGATCAGCTGCACATGTGCTAAAAAAAGACCCACACAGCTGAGCTGAGATAACAGCTCCAGAATCTGATGGAATAGAGTAACTGCTCTCTACTCTTCCATGTTGGCTGCCTCTGGAGGACATCCTGCCTCATTGGGGTTTTTTCTCCCCCTCACTGTCCTCCTCTGCTCTGTCCGGCACACAAGTCGCATTAGTGACCTCATCATCCCCTTCATCCTCACCATCACTGGAGCCAACTTGGCAGTACGCTGCGGCCTACCTGAGAACCAACATCAGAATAAAGTAATGCCTGTGCATCCTCAATAAACAAGTGGCTAAAGCTGTGTTCAAATAATTCAGCTGACTCCTCCATGCATTAAGCTGGGGCTATGGCAGGAGTAGTTGTGGACAAAGAAGGCAGAATAAACATCTCTGGCAGCTGCGGTGGATTGTGAACTAATGTCAGCTTGGGTCATAGAGGATAAGGAGGATAAGGATGTTTTAGTAAGTCAGTCCACCACCTCCTCTACATGCTGTGGCTGGATAGCACGGGCAACATCACTAAACAGAGACAAACGTGCCCTGCCTGAGGACGGACCATGTCCACCTTTGCCTGTGGACACAGACACTGCTGGCCAACTCATAGTGTCATGGGAATGCCTGCCTCTCCTTGTTACCCTGCCAGACAGAATGGGGGATTACCCAAATTCAATCTAAACTGGTAAATATGTGATTGGATGCACTTTATTAAATAAAAAGTAGAATTTGGTGCACTTTAGATTGAGGACTGCCGCTGACAGAAATGTAAAAACTATCAAAAAAAAAAAATATTAAAAAAGGGAGAACGCCAGTGTCACAGTCAGAAAAAAACTGCAGCTGACAACTTAAAACAAAGGGGGACAGGCAGGGGGCAAAAAAAAGACACAGCAACCAAAAAAAAGAGGGGTATACAAAACTAAATGTTATGCAATGCTGTTTTTAATACTGACACACTATACTTACACTACACTGATGTACTACATTATACTCACACACCAGTGGCGGCTGGTGCGTTGGGGGCGCAGGGACGCCGCCCCCCTATCCATGCGTCCGGCCCCCTAATGCACATGCGGGGCGCCCGGCACATGGAGATCAATGGGGTTTCTTTCTGAATCACCTGATTAGAGCCAGAGGCTCTAATAGGCTTCAGAAAAGGGTGGACCCAGGGCGCAGAACGCTGCGCCCTAGCCTTCCCATTTGTGTGACAATAGCGAATGAAAATTCGCTATTGTCACACGGCTCCTCCTCCTGGCCAATCAGGAAGCGGGTCCGAGACCCGCTTCCTGATTGGCCGAAAGGCGAACCCATGCCATTGGCCGAGGAGGAGGCGGGAGGACTCGAGGAGATGCGGGGGACTGAGGAGAAGCCGCCGCTGCAGGTAAGTGCACTGATCTCTCTGCATTGAAGGGGGCACGCTGGTCACTCTGCATTGAAGGGGGCACGCTGGTCACTCTGCATTGAAAGGGGGCACGCTGGTCACTCTGCATTGAAAGGGGGCATGCTGATCACTCTGCATTGAAAGGGGGCACGGCATGCTTGTCACTCTGCATTGAAAGGGGGCACGGCACGCTGGTCTCTCTGCATTGAAAGGGGGCACGCTGGTCACTCTGCATTGAAGGGGGGCACGCTGGTCACTCTGCATTAAAAGGGGGCAAGATGGTTACTCTGCATTGAAGAGGGCACGCTGGTCTCTCTGCATTGAAGGGGGCACGCTGGTCTCTCTGCATTGAAGGGGGCACGATGGTCACTCTGCATTGAAAGGGGCACGCTGGTCACTCTGCATTGAAGGGGGCACGCTGGTCACTCTGCATTGAAGGGGGCACGCTGGTCACCCTGCATTGAAGGGGGCAGGATGATCACTCTCTGCATTGAAAGGGGCACGCTGGTCACTCTGCATTGAAAGGGGGCATGCTGGTCACTCTGCATTGAAGGGGGCATGCTATGGTCACTCTGCATTGAAGGGGGGCAGGATGGTCACTCTGCATTGAAAGGGGCACGCTGGTCACTCTGCATTGAAAGGGGGCATGCTGGTCACTCTGCATTGAAGGGGGCATGCTGTGGTCACTCTGCATTGAAGGGGGGCACGATGGTCACTCTGCATTGAAGGGGGCACGCTTGTCACTATGCATTGAAGGGGGCACGATGGTCACTCTGTATTGAAGGGGGCACGCTGGTCACTCTGCATTGAAGGGGGCATGCTGGTCCCTCTGCATTGCAGGGGGCATGATGGTCACTCTGCGTTGAAGGGGGCACGATGGTCACTCTGCGTTGAAAGGGGCACGCTGGTCACTCTGCATTAAAGGGGGCTCGCTGGTCACTCTGCATTGAAAGAGGGCACACTGGTCACTCTGCATTGAAAGGGGCACGCTGGTCACTCTGCATTGAAAGGGGCATGCTGGTCACTCTGCATTGAAAGGGGGCACTCTGGTCACTCTGCATTGAAGGGGGCATGATGGTCACTCTGCATTGAAGGGGGCATGCTGGTCTCTCTGCATTGAAGGGGGCACGTTGGTCTCTCTGCATTGAAGGGGGCACGATGGTCACTCTGCATTGAAGGGGGTACACTATACCTTGATTACTGAAGGCCCCTTTCACACTTTTGTGACCTCAAAGTCACGCAATTTTTTACAGCGTTTTTTGCCGCAAAGCAATGTCTATTACATTTTTCTGTTTGCGCCCCCCCCCCCCCCAAAAAAAAAATTTTGAGCACCAGCCGCCACTGCACTACACTGACATACTACACTATACTCACACTATATTGAAACACTATACTGACACTACACTATACTGACACACTATACTCCCAGTATATATATACACATATATAACACTCTACACTAACACTCAAGTTAGTGAGTCACAATTACACACTAACTTGCTAGTAGCAAACTAAGCTCTGCTCGATCTATCTCCAACAACACACTGCAAAAGCTTCCTGTGGGAGGGAACCTTCTATAGTGTGGCTTGGGACTTTGAGCACTGAGCTATGATTGAGCAAAGTCATCATCACTTTGTCCATTCATGACTCAATAGTGCTCTGTGCCCTGACTGTGCAAATCCCTGCACCTGACCAGCTGTCAGGGATACCACATGCAGGCATCCAGCAAGGGTGATCAGATCAGTTGGCTGCACCAAGGAATCAGGACCCAGATGGATAAAGATGTAAATAAGTTTATTAAGCAAAATGACACACTCCAATACCAACACCAGTGACCATAAACAAGTAAACAAAATATAAATGATAACAGTACAAAACCCCAATAGAACCTAACAAACTATATACAAAGGGATGGAGCAAACAATTGCAGGACAGGACAGGAACAGGAGACAAGGAAAGCAGGGAGCCAGGTAAAGGAAGCAGGATGCAGGGAACAGGACTCAGGATCAGGATACAGGTTTCAGGATACAGGTTTCAGGATACAGGTTTCAGGATACAGGTTTCAGGATACAGGGACACGGCTAGCAGAGAAAATACTGAAGCACTGAGCCTCAGTGAAGGGCGGGCTTATATTCCCTCAGCAGTCCTCCTCAGGTGCAGCTTAATTAAAAGAACAGTTCAGCTGCTGGGAGACACCCGCTGGTGGGCCCTGGAACTGCGCCCCTCAGTTCCAGGAACAACAGTGCCACCAGCAGGTGACCCACGTAATGACACAGATCCTGACAGTTCCCCCCCTTTAAGGAGTGGCCTCCGGACGCTCCATTGTGCTTCTACCCCGAAAGTCCAAAAAGGTCTCCCCTCCATGTCTGCGGGTCTTCTAGCACTCTCTAGGCCAAAGTCCTTTAACTTGCCGGAAGGCGTGCCACCAGAGTCCAGCAATTGATCATGCGCCCCACCACCAGGGTCTGGAAGCCGTCTTGGCACCCCACAGGTCAAGTTCCTGAAGAGGCGTAACATTAGGGATACACCTGCCCTCATTGCAACACATGTCCCAACACTGGGACTGAAGGCAAGCTGGACATCAAGCAGGGGAGCGCCAGCGGCATGCAGGATATCCGGCAGTGGCAAACCAGGCTGGGCAACAGACAGTGGCACATCAAACAGGGCGGCAGACCGTGGCTCAGCAAACACTGGGTCAGCAGGCACCGGAACAGCAAGCACTGGGTCAGCGGGCACTGGAACAGCAAGCACTGGGTCAGCAGGCAAAGGATCAGCAGGCACAAGATCAGCAGGCACAAGATCAGTAGGCACAGGATCAGCAGGCACAGTAGTGGTCACCAGAACAGCGGGCACGGGATCAGCTGGCACCGGATCAGCGGGCTGAGTAAGAGACACCGGATCAGCAGGCACCGGAACAGCAGGCACTGGGTCAGCGGGCACTGGAACAGCAAGCACTGGGTCAGCAGACTGGGTAGTGGTCACCAGAACAGCGGGCACCAGAACAGTGGGCACTGGATCAGCAGGCTCAGTAGGAGGCACCGGATCAGTGGGCACTGGATCAGCGGGCACTGGAACAACAGGCATCAGAACAGCGAGCACTGGATCAGCAGGCTCAGTAGGAGGCACCGGATCAGTGGGCACTGGATCAACAGGCTCATTAAGAGGCACCAGATCAGCGGGCACTGGATCAGCAGGCATCAGAACAGCAGGCACTGGATCAGCAGGCTCAGTCGGAGGCACCAGACAAGCGGGCACTGTAACAGCAGGCATCAGAACAGTGGGCACTGGATCAGCAGGCTCAGTAGGAGGCACCGGATCAGTGGGCACTGGAACAACAGGCATCAGAACAGCGGGCACTGGATCAGCAGGCTCAGTAGAAGGTACCGGATCAGTGGGCACTGGGTCAGCAGGCTCAGTAGGAGGCACTGGATCAGCGGGCACCGGAACAGCAGGCACTGGATCAGCGGGCTCAGTAGAAGGCACCAGATCAGCGGGCACTGGAACAGCAGGCATCAGAACAGTGGGCACTGGATCAGCAGGCTCAGTAGGAGGCACCAGATCAGTGGGCACTGGATCAGCAGGCACTGGAACAACAGGCATCAGAACAGCGGGCACTGGATCAGCAGGCTCAGTAGGAGGCACCAGATCAGCGGGCACTGTAACAGCAGGCATCAGAACAGTGGGCACTGGATCAGCAGGCTCAGTAGGAGGCACCGGATCAGTGGGCACTGGATCAGCGGGCACTGGAACAACAGGCATCAGAACAGCGGGCACTGGATCAGCAGGCTCAGTAGAAGGCAACGGATCAGTGGGCACTGGATCAGCAGGCTCAGTAGGAGGCACCGGATCAGCGGGCACCGGAACAGCAGGTACTGGATCAGCGGGCTCAGTAGGAGGCACCAGATCAGCGGGCACTGGAACAGCAGGCATCAGAACAGTGGGCATTGGATCAGCAGGCTCAGTAGGAGGCACCGGATCAGTGGGCACTGGATCAACAGGCTCAGTAGGAGGCACCAGATCAGCGGGCACTGGATCAGCAGGCTGGGTAACAGGTATAATTGTATGTGTTGGGAAAAATCTCCTTTTCTTTTTAGGTTTAGATACAGAAATCTTGCTAGTGGTTGCAGGGCTATGAATAGATTGTGAAGTAGATGGAAGCGAAATGGCAGTATTGGGAGATGGTGGAAAAGGAGAGACAGTTACAGAGGAGAATTTCTGAGAGGTTGCTAGGGGCAACAGAGTAGTAGAGGAAGTTTTCACAGAGTTAAATGCAGGAAAAGTGCAACTCATTAAGCCAGGATATGAACAAGCAGTGGAAAGCAAACCATACCTAACTGCAGCTGTGGTTGCTACGGGTAACGGAGAGGAGAAACTTTGAGAAAACTGGTGTCCAGAGGCAGAAGTGGATTGGTGTGAGTTAGCTGATGCTAAATTGGAAAGATCTGACCAGGTTTGCAGTAAGGCCTGAACAAAACTCAATTTACAACCCCCTTGTCTGATTAGAGAATATACAGCATTCATGCAATCCAACAGGGCCTCTGGAGAATACACTGAATAATGTTCAATAAAATAGGGTTTATCATCTTCCAAGAGCCACACAAGAGATACCACCTGAGAGACACTAAAAGGAGGAGAATAATCATCACCACCCTTAGGGGTATTAGATAAAGCCAACTCTGCACAGAGCTGAATAAGTGGCTGAATCTCTTTGAACAAAACTCTGCCTTTGTCAACAAACGAGTGGGCCAGACGGATGCATTCCAACAACTGCTCGCTAGTGTAAGTTTTCAAAATTTGGCGACAATATTCCCTGTCTTCTGTTACAAGCAAAGAAAAATAAAAGACCTCCTCTGACTGCATCTTGCAACAACCAGAAAATTCCTAATTCCCAGGTGCAACCGATCTGATCGTTAGTGGCTTCAGTATTCTGTCAGGGATACCACATGCAGGCATCCAGCAAGGGTGATCAGATCAGTTGGCTGCACCAAGGAATCAGGACCCAGATGGATAAAGATGTAAATAAGTTTATTAAGCAAAATGACACACTCCAATACCAACACCAGTGACCATAAACAAGTAAACAAAATATAAATGATAACAGTACAAAACCCCAATAGAACCTAACAAACTATATACAAAGGGATGGAGCAAACAATTGCAGGACAGGACAGGAACAGGAGACAAGGAAAGCAGGGAGCCAGGTAAAGGAAGCAGGATGCAGGGAACAGGACTCAGGATCAGGATACAGGTTTCAGGATACAGGTTTCAGGATACAGGGACACGGCTAGCAGAGAAAATACTGAAGCACTGAGCCTCAGTGAAGGGCGGGCTTATATTCCCTCAGCAGTCCTCCTCAGGTGCAGCTTAATTAAAAGAACAGTTCAGCTGCTGGGAGACACCCGCTGGTGGGCCCTGGAACTGCGCCCCTCAGTTCCAGGAACAACAGTGCCACCAGCAGGTGACCCACGTAATGACACAGATCCTGACACCAGCAGTCCGGTGCATTGATTTGGCCGATTAGGGCCCTAGAATAAACTTTGCACTTTGAGCGCCCTGCAAATTCGGGTGTTCGCCGAATGGGTGAACAGGCAATGTTCACTTTGGCTCAGGTGGAACTGTTTGCCAAACTCTACTACAGGTGTACCTATGTGTTTTGTTCAGATTTTATGACTGGGGTTTACAACCACTTTAAAGTGATTGTAAAAGATCACCTTGTAAAACAACCCATTCAGCTTAAAATAGAAATGAAAGGCAAAACTTTTGTGTATAAATTTAAAAAAAAAAAACATTATAAATATCTTTATACCCTTTTTTATAAGTGATCACATTACTTCTGTTCTCTGCTGCATAAGAGATGGGGGAGGAGAAGCAGCAGCACAGTGAGCTTCCCAGTGAATGGTTGTGCAGCGGGGGCATGTCAGGACAAGTCTGATCATTGGAGGAGAGTACACTGAGTTCCCAGCATAGGTAGAGAACTGACCTCACTGTGCTCTCCTGCTTAGTGTGGTCAGTTTTTAATAGGAGAGCAGAGGGGCTGGCAGAAACACCAGAGATTTCACACAAAGGAAGCAATATAAAGAGAACAGAGACTTTTCTCATACAAGTACATGGTACAGCAGCCACATATCAGGAATATGAAGTGTTGGGGTAACAAATGCTTTAAAGTTTACAATAATTTTTAATCTACGGTTGAAGTCTAAAACTGGGACTTCTTATGGGACAGTAGGCAGTATTTTGTAAACTATGTACTTATACAAATAAATAAAAAACAGTAGACAACTGTACTTGTGGCAAAAATTTGGCCGCGGCCGTTTATTATTGGTTTTAAAACTTCCATAAATATAATATAAAATATATAACACTTGTGACAACCCAGCCACCACGGCTCAGGCTGCATAATAAATAACTTCAGATTTCAAATCATCACTTCCACATATACTTAAAAACCGTCCCCCTTTGCAACTGCAAAGGTGACCCACCACATAACAACAGCCGCGACAAGGGAGGGGGGGTTGGGGAACTGCTCTGACGAGTCTTCTGAGGCGAATGAGCCCTCTCTGAGGCGATCCCTTCTTAAATAGGGTCCCCAAGAGTTCTAGAGAATTCTTCCAGCTGCTCTCTTCCCATAGGTGCTCTAACCTCTGCATAGCTAAAGGACCGCCCACTCCAGGTGTTTTACCTCAGGAATACCTCACTCTACTACACTCTCTATTCCCTGAGGAAAAAAGGGGGGGGGGAAATTGACTGAACCTGACTAACTCTATCCTGCCACTTTCCCATGAGGAAAAAGGAGCTATTCAGCCTTCCTTTTTCCTCACATTCTTCAAAGACCCCCCCCCCCCCCCTTTTACACCTACCAGGGATATCATATTGATCTATGAGCTGACAGCTCTTTATTGTAAAAAAACGTTTTCTTATTTTACATAGGGATAAAGTGGAAGTGATCCTGAGACCCAGATCCCAAGGTGATCTCTACTTTTTACCTCAATGAGGATATATTGTTCCTTCCCTCTGTCCTGCTCATCCCAAGAAGGGTCATCCTGATTCCTTTTCCACCATAGCGAAGTGGCTCAAGCAAATCATTTTTAGGGCTTATGCCATTAAGGAATGAGCCCCACTCTTCCCTATTAGGGCCCACTCCATTAGATCTGTTGGTGTTTATTGGACCTTTTAGCATTAAGCATCCATTTCGCAGGTCTGCAAAGCCACCAACTAGTCTCCTGTTAATACATTCTCAAAGTTTTACTGAGTATATCTCCAGGCCTCTGCTGGTGCAAGCTTTGGCTGCAAGGGGCTTCAAGCTGTTATCTCAGGGTTTCAGGGACATTGACCCTTGTTTTCTTGTGGGCCCGTTTGTTGTTGTCTGCTATAATGTTGCCCATCTGTCAGTATTTTTCTTATGGACATCCCATGGTCTATGACTACAGATCCTGTGTCCTATACTGTATGAATAAAATAGTGGGAATTTGGACCTACCTGTAATTTCCATATCCTGGAGTACAGTACGGGACATAGGCCTCTACCCTCTTTTCTCTGTTTTTCCTTATTGCCTGCTACAAAAACTAGTGTCCCACCAAAGAGTGCAAGGGTATATATGAGGTTGCACAGGGATATGTTCTCAGCAAAGCATATTTGTGTTCATTTTGTTTAATCCGAAACAATTTATTTAGTATTGAAACAGGTATAAAGTAGCAATTCAAAAAAGAGGGGGGGAGCTTGCAGTGTTATCATGTCACACCCAGAAGTCGGAAGTCAGCCATCTTTTTGGTGGAAACCGAGGAACGTTCCCTAATGAGTGTTTTTTTACGCTTTCTGCTTACTGTGCCTTTGTGGATGGTGAGTGTAGGCCTTTGCTTTCACAATAAATGTGTTTTAAACGTATTACACTATGGGAGCATTCTCTTTGGTATTTCCCCCATGCATGAGGTTGGTTGCTCATCTGGAGATTTAAGGTGGATCGATCCTGCCTATCTTCTTATGTGCAGTACTGTTAAGGGATTGGTGCTGTTTTGGCTGACTGAATTGCGTATGTCCCCAGGCTTTTTTCCAGGAGAGTGGGGTTTAGTGGTCCCTTACCCACTTACTGCTGATCCAATCTTCACCTGTCGGTAAGAGTCAGTGTGTGGTGGATGGTCTATGTCACTTCTCTGCTGTGCCAAGCACCTGGGTGAAGCGTCCGTAATCCTGAATTTATCTGCTTAACCACCATTCCTTTGGGACGTTGATAAACATTATTACTGTTTTCTGATTTATCTACTAGCGCTGCTCGTGTGTGCATTATCTCTATAAATCTTCCAGTATTTGAGCTAGCATCTGGTGTCCAATAGGGGCCGCAGGTTACTTTTTGTGCAATAAAAGAGAGGGGAAGACAGACAGATAACTGATTACTTTATCTCCTTTTCCATTGACTGACTAAGTGTGTTCCTTGGTGTTGATTTATTATATTTTCTGTTTAATTAACATTTTAGGTCAATTATGATGCTATATGGAGAACAGGCTTTTTGGCTATAGGGATTACATACAGTTGTCCTTATGCTAAGTAAGAGTATAATTGTTTGTGGCTGTATGATGTATTATATTACATTGGTGCTTTCTCACTCACTACTTAATGGTAACAAAATATGAAAATATTGATATGCCCCCTTTTTGGTTTTCACATAGGTTTTTCACATTGTTTTGCCACTGCCTTCATTATCTGACAAATCTTCTGCACCTATTTACAGTTTTGTCGCTCCGCCATCATTGGGGCTCTCAACTAAATGTAGTGACACAGCTTGTTGTTGATTTTCAAATATAGAGATATGTTGTAAACTATATATACAGTATCTCACAAAAGTGACACATTTTTTGTAAATATTTTATTCTATCTTTTCATGTGACAACACTGAAGAAATGACACTTTGCTACTATGTAAATTAGTGAGTGTACAGCTTGTATAAGAGTCGATTCACACTATGGCGACACGACTTCGGGGGCGACTAGTGAAGTCGCAGTGCACCGCGACTTTGGCGCGACTTGCACGGACTTCACATAATGGAAGTCAATGCAAGTCGCTCCGACTTCGGTCAAAAGTAGTGCAGGAACCTTTTTCTAAGTCGGAGCGACTTGAGTCGCTCCTATTAGAACGGTTCCCATAGCACAGAATGGAGCACGACTTGTCAGGCGACCAAGTCGCGGTAGTGTGAACCGGCAGTAACAGTGTAAATTTGCTGTCCCCTCAAAATAACTCAACACACAGCCATTAATGTCTAAACCGCTGGCAACAAAACTGAGTACACCCCTAAGTAAAAAATTTCCAAATTGGGCCCAATTAGCAATTTTCCCTCCTCGGTGTCATGTGACTCGTTAGTGTTACAAGTTCTCAAGTGTGAATGGGGAACAGGAGTGTTAAATTTGGTGTTATCGCTCTAAGTC
Source organism: Pelophylax lessonae (assembly GCF_965119305.1). Lineage (NCBI taxonomy): Eukaryota > Metazoa > Chordata > Amphibia > Anura > Ranidae > Pelophylax > Pelophylax lessonae. The sequence goes on from NC_138770.1 coordinate 180,578,306, forward strand.
TCTCATACTGGTCACTGGAAGTTCAACATAGCACCTCATGGCAAAGAACTCTCTGAGGATCTGAAAAAAAGAATTGTTGCTCTACATAAAGATGGCCTAGGCTATAAGAAGATTGGCAAGACCCTGAAACTGAGCTGCAGCACGGTGGCCAAGACCATACAGCGGTTTAACAGGACAGGTTCCACTCAGAACAGGCCTCGCCATGGTCGACCAAAGAAGTGGAGTGCACATGCTCAGCATCATATCTAGAGGTTATCTTTGGGAAATAGAGGTATGAGTGCTGCCACCATTGCTGAAGAGATTGAAGGGGGTGAAGGGTCAGCCTGTCAGTGCTCAGACTATACGCAACACACTGCATCAAATTGGTCTGCATGGCTGTTGTCCCAGAAGGAAGCCTCTTCTAAAGATGATGCACAAGAAAGCCCGAAAACAGTTTGCTGAAGACAAGCAGACTAAGGACATGGATTACTGAAACCATGTCCTGTGGTCTGATGAGACCAAGTTAGACTTATTTGGTTCAGATGGTGTCAAGCGTGCGTGGCGGCAACCAGGTGAGGAGTACAAGTGTGTCTTGCCTACCGTCAAGCATGGTGGTGGGAGTGTCATAGGGGTTGCTGCCGGAGCTGGGGAGCTACAGTTCATTAGGGAACCATGAATGCCAACATGTACTGTGACATACTGAAGCAGAGCATGATCCCCCTCCTTTCAGAGCCTGGGCCATATGGCAGTATTCCACATGATAACGACCCCAAACACACCTCCAAGACAACCACTGCCTTGCTAAAGAAGCTGAGGGTAAAGGTGATGAACTGGTCAAGCATGTCTCTAGACCTAAACCCTCTTGAGCATCTGTGGGCATCCTCAAATGGAAGGTGGAGGAGCGCACGGTCTCTAACATCCGCCAGCTCCATGATGTCGTCATAGAGGTGTGGAAAAGGACTCCAGTGGCAACCTGTGAAGCTCTGGTGAACTCCATGCCCAAGAGGGTTAAGGCAGTGCTGGAAAATAATGGTGGCCACACAAAATATTGACACTGTGGGCCCAATTTTGAAATTTTCACTTAGGGGTGTACTCCCTTTTGTTGCCAGCAGTTTAGACATTAATGGCTGTGTGTTGAGTTATTTTGAAGGGACAGCAAATTTACACTGTTATACAAGCTGTACACTCACTACTCTACATTGTAGCTAAGTGTAATTTCTTCAGTGTTGTCCAAATGAAAAGATATAATAAATTATTTACAAAAATGTGAGGGGTGTACTCACTTTTGTGAGATACTGTGTGTGTATATATATATATATATATGTGTTCTTTTGTTATATAGGATATATCTTTTTGCTGCCAAGATATCAAGCTCCTAAAGAAGCAGCTAAATGCATTGACCTCCTGGAACATTTAGCACAAAGATATTGACCAATGTATTTTGTGATGAACGCCACCCAATGATAGCAAATCTTTTTTCTTTTCTTTTTGTGGTTTTATGAATGTATAAGACTTTGTAATTTTGTAATACATATTTGATATTTTATCATAACTGGTATATGGCCAATCCTCTTCTTGGTACCAATATAGTCCTACAATTCCTCCTTTTTCTTCCCTTCCTTTTTTTGCTCATAAAGTAGCAATATTATTGCTGACAAAGATATGCACCTATGGTGTATATTTGTATTCATTTTTAACAGAAAACAGGAAACAGATGGAATATATAAGTCATGAGTGTAATTACAGGGAAGTTCTAAGCAGGAACACGTGGTAATGTTGCGTATGTATAAGATAGTATTCAATTTAACTTCCTTTATTCTCAGCAGGGGTAATGCTCTTCTATACAGTATAATGCAGGAAACATTTTTATTTTTTTTTAATGTTGGAACACAAACTCATCCCTATGTACAGTAGTTGGTAATGCAATGATAAGGCCTGGCACCCTCAAAAGTTGAATTGTGAATGGTGTGTCGTCCTGAGAGTTCACAATTTTGCAAAATTCTATCTATTTAAATCATCAAAACAAAAATCTTGTGTTTAAGAACTCAGTTTACACATACAGTATACATGTATAAATCCTGAACTGATAAAATTACTTTAACCACTCTACTACCGCTCACGGTAATAGTACTGCGGCAGAGTGGCTCGTTCCCGTCCAGTCACGTAGTATTAACGTGACTGGACTCCTCCCCTTCTGGGCGGCGCTTGCGCGCCGCCGGAGGCTCGCTCCCGCTGTTTTCATTCACAGCGGGAGTCGGGCCAGGGGAGGAGCAGCGGCGATCGCCGCTGCTCTTACCCGATCGTCGGGGATCGAGTCTGGAGATCCGCCCGCTGTGTGTAAACACAGCGGGCGGATCTCCATAGTGACAGGGAGTGACAGATCGGACTGTTCAGCATAGCTGGACATCCGATCTGTCCATGAATCACATAGTCACCTCCCCCCCTACACGTCAGTAAGCACCAGGCATACATTAACCCCTCCCTCTCCAATAAAATTAACCCCTTCCCTGCCAGTGTCATTTTTACAGTAACAGTGCATATATATAGCACTGATTACTGCAGTAATGTCACTGGTACCCCCAAAAGTGTCAAAAATGTCAGTCAGGGGTCCGGTCTGTCCGCCGCAATGTCGCAGTCCCGCAAAAAAAATCGCAGATCGCCGCCATTACGCGTTAAAAAAAAAACACCAAAAATGACAGAAATCTTTCCCTTTGTTAGTAAACGCAATAACTTTTGCGCAAACCAATCAAAATACGCTTATTGCGATTTTTTTTACCAAACATATGTAGCATAAAACAAATTGGCCAAAAACTTTTAAAAAAATTGGTTTTTACATCTTTTTTGGGGGGAATTTCATATAAAAAAATGTGAAAAATATTGTTATTTTTTCAAAATAAACGCTCTTTTTTTGTTTATAGCGCAAAAAGTAAAAATCGCACAGGTGATCAAATACCACCAAAAGAAAGCTCTGTTTGTGGGAGAAAAAGGACGTAAATTTCGTTTGGGTACGGCGTCGCACGACCGCGCAATTGTCAGTTGAAGTCGCACAGCGCCGAATCGCAAAAAGTGGCCTGGACGGAAGACAGCAAAATCCTCCGGTTGTAAAGTGGTTAATAATAAAAAATAGCAATTTCTGAAGAAATTCCCAAACAATCCCAAAGTAGGTTATGCAATACAGAAGGCTAGTTAGAACCATTACATCTACTAAGGAGAATACACCTAAGAATGATGCCAAATAGAGAGGGCATGAGGCCCAGTAAAATGTTTCACCAGATTGTGCTATGTGGTAGAATCATAGTATACTGTAACTGCATGTAGAAAATTGACTTCATTGGAGAGTCTGCTGGAATTGTATAAAATATTTCCCCACTCCTACTTACCACCTCTTAAGCCTTGTGATTGGGGATTTAGTGCAGGTTCTATGAGTGGAGGAGGAAGGTGGAAAGGACGGGCATAGTCAGCACTTTAGACAAGTACCTATAACAGGTCCAGTGGCTGTATTAACCCCTGCAGCACTGCGGGGAGGGGGGGGGGGGGGGGGTTGGAAAATTATTGAAGACTTCAACAAGGACCGCAGCTACCAGCACAAGGGTCATTTCTCATTAAATGTAAGTACTGTCCCTTGTACTGATTTATTTTAAACAAAACTTAGGCTATAAAATTCCTAGCTTGTTTTTTTTTTTGATGGTCGCACCTAATGCTATATATAATGGTATGAGTACGAAATGTAGGTTTTATAAATTATTTTCTTTTTATAAAACTCACTCTGCTGTCCCCAGCGAGCGGGTTCCCATCTTCAGTGTGGGCAAATGAAGCCCACTCGTTGCTCCTTCCAGCGAGGTACAGTGGAAGTGGAACATTCGGGGTAAATAAAAGGTATTTACATTGATGGGAAAAAATTGTCTAAATATACAGTAGAAAGTGATCATGAACCTGGGGGGAGTTTAAAAAAAATGCCTGGAACTCCACTTTAACCACTTCCATACAGAGCAGTTGCACCCCCTGCCTGCCCAGACCAATTTTCAGCTTTCGGTGCTCTCACACTTTGAATGATAATTACTCAGTCATACAATGCTGTACCCAATCAAATTTTTTATCATTTTTTTTCACACAAATAGAGCTTTCTTTTGGTGGTATTTTATCACCACTGGGTTTTTTATTTTTTGCGATATAAGTGAAAAATAGTGAAAATTATGAAAAAAACACATTTTATTTTAGTTTCTATTATAAAATTTTGCAAATAAGTAATTTTTTTTCATAAATTTGGGCCAAAATTTATACTTCTACATATCTTTGGTAAAAATAACCCAAATTAGTGCTTATTATTTAGTCTGTGTGAAAGTTATAGAGTCTACAAGCTATGGTGCAAATCATTGAAAATTGATCACACCTGATGTACCGACGGCCTATCTCAATTCTTGAGGCCCTGAAATGTCAGGACAGTACAAATACCCCCCAAATTACCCCTTTTTAGAAAGTAGACATTCCAGGGTATTTAGTAAGAGGCATGGTGATTTTTTTCTGAAGTTGTAATTTTTTCCCACAATTCTTGGGAAAATCAAGATTTTTTTTTTTTTTTTTTACACAAAATTGTCATAATAACAAGTTATTTCTCACACACAGTATATGCATACTTGCAATTACACCCCAAAATACATTCTACTCCTCCTGAGTATGGCGATACTACATGTGTAAGACTTTTACACAGCCTGGCCACATACAGAGGCCCAACATTCAAGGAGCACCGTCAGGTGTTCTAGGAGCATAAATTACACATATAATTTCCTAACGACCTATCACATTTTTGAAGGCCCTGGAGCACCAGGACAATGGAATTACCTACAAAATGACCCCATTTTGGAAAGCAAACACCTCCAACATATATTCTATGAGGCATAATGAGTCTTTTAAACATGTCATTTTTTTCCACAGGTTTTTGGAAAATGTGGAAAGAAAATTAAGACGCATTTTTTTTTTTACACAAAGTTGTCAATTTATAAGATATTTCTAACACATAGCATGTACATAGCAAAAATGACACCCTAAAATACATTCTGCTACTCCTCCTGAATATGGCAATACCACATTTGTATGACTTTGTCATAGCATAGCCACATACAGAGGCCCAACATGCAAGGAGCACCGTCAGGTGTTCTAGGAGCATAAATTACACATATAATTTCCTAACGACCTATCACACTTTTGAAGGCCCTTGAGCACCAGAACAAGGGAAACCCCCACAAAATGACCCCATTTTGGAAAGCAAACACCCCAACACATAATCTAGGAGGCATGGGCTGCAGATAGGTACTCAGATACTCTGATGGGCTGCAGACATGTACTCAGGTACACTGATCGGCCTCAGAAAGGTACTCGGGTACTCTGATGAGCTTCAGAGATGAACTTTGGTATTCTGATGGGCTAGAGGCAGGTACTCAGGTACTCTGATGACAGGTACTTGGGTACTCTGATGACAGGTACTCGGGTACTCCGATGACAGGTACTCAAAGTACCCGAGTACCTGGCATCAGAGTATCCGAGAACCTGGCATCAGAGTACCAGAGTACCTGTCATCGGAGTACCCAAGTACCTGTCATCAGAGTACCCGAATACCTGTCACCAGCCCATCAGAGTACCCGAGTACCTGTCACCAGCTCATCAGAGTGCCCGAGCACCTGTCACCAGCCCATCAGAGTACCCGAGTACCTGTCATCAGAGTACCTGATGGTCTGGTGACAGGTACTCGGGTACTCCGATGACAGGTACTCGGGTACTCCGATGACAGGTACTCGGGTACTCCAATGACAGGTACTCAAAGTACCCGAGTACCTGTCATCAGAGTGCCCGAGGATCTGTCATCAGAGTACCCAAATACCTGTCATCAGCCCATCAGAGTACCCGAGTACCTGTCACCAGCCCATCAGAGTACCCGAGTACCTGTCATCAGAGTACCTGATGGGCTGGTGACAGGTAATTTGATGGGCTGGTGACAGGTACTCAAGTACTTTGATGGGCTGGTGACAGGTACTTTAATGGGCTAGTGACAGGTCTTCTTTATTGTGGGGGACAATCAGTGTGTTTTGGGGTGCACTGTATTTGGTAACTAGCTGTTATGTAAGGAATATACTTGGTATATGCCCCGCGCCCGGTGTTCAAAAATAAATGTGTGAATAAATATGTGAGTGATAAAATTAATTTAGTGAATGATTGGTTGAATGCAAAATTGTGCGTTGGTAGCAGCTGCTATAGAGATATGGTATACGTGTTGCAGGTAAGTAGTCTAAATTTGACTACCTATAGCGCTTGCTAAAATTAGTTGATTGCAATAAATATTAGTAAAAGATTAAAAAGTGATATACATAAAATTCATAAATAAATTTCATAAAGGTGATAATAGTGACAATATGGTGCTATATACAAATTAATTCATATATAAAAAAAATCATATAAGAAATTCCATAAGGTTACTGTAGTGAAATATTGAGGAAAAAAGTTCAAAAAATATTTTCAAAATTCAAAGGTCCAATAAATAATCCAATAAATAAATAAAGTGAGTCTCTTGTGCAAACAGTGCTTATTTTCAAACAGTAGGTGCAAGTGCTCAGCGTAGTGATTTCTCAATCCGCTCTGTGGTGCTTAATGCAGCTTTTATTTCCACCGTGACAAATGGTAAGATTGAATCACTTACCAAATAGCGTGGGTCATGTATGCCTTATGGCACCAAGACCAGCCAGGCTTAGGTAGCCTTCCAGGCTATGATGGAGTCTCCTCGTGGCTTGCTTTGGGTGGATAGGATGGCGGGCTCCCCCTCTCTCTCCTCTCACCTCAGGCCAGATATGAAGGAAGACAAAAAAATAGCTCTGGATGGTGTAATATCTCCATTCTGCAGGCACGACTGGTGGTCTGAACAGCTGGGGAAGTTGGGGAGGGATATGGATTCCCTGCGAGTCCAGAAATACACTGGTGGAAGTGATGTCACTGTGCAGCAGGAGTGTTCTTTTTTCCCTAGGTCCTTTAACGAAAAAAATCCAGGATTTGTGTAGTAATATCCTTGGATGTATCCCACATTTCCCCACAACACAGCTGGAACACGAGTAGGAGGTGAACCTCAGTCAGGTCCAGGTGGGGAGGCTGCTTCACACAGAAGACTTTTTATCTTAATGCAAAGAATGCATTAAGATAAAAAAAACCTTCCTGACTTTACAACTAAGTTTGCTGGTACTTACATTGTGGCCCTGTGAGATGGAAAATCTCTGTGCAGGGTGGGGCTTGGAGCGCAATCGTCACACACTGGTAACATCGGAATACTGTGGGTACATTTGTGGCAGTGGCTGGGATCTGAAACTTCTGTTTGTCACATATAGGAAGCGCGTTGTGAGCTTACCCCACGTTTGGCTGTCAATCAAGCTCTGTGACCAGGGGGCAGGGCCGCGCCACAATGTCTGAGTCAAAAGATGCAGACAGGGCAGCTCAGGATCGAGCCCGCATGAATGCCCACATAGAAAGCAGATTTCTATAGGGGCACTCTCTGAAGAGGAGGAACCAGAAGGAAACCTGAGAAGAGGAGGCTTGTGGCTGCTCTGTGCAAAACCATTGCACAGAGCATGTACGTATAACATGTTTTTTATTTTAATAAAAAAAAAAAAAAAGGTTTAACCACTTCAGCTCCAGAAGGTTTTACCCCCTTCATGACCAGGACATTGCTATTTGGCACTGACAATTGCGCGGTCATGCAATGCTGCACCCAAATGAATTTTATAGCATCTTTTTCACACAAATAGAGCTTTCTTTTGGTGGCATTTCATCACCTTTGGGTTTTAAATTATTTATTGTATAAATGAAAAAAGGCCGACAATGAAGAAAAAAACAATGTTTATTTTCGTACATCACGGGACACAGAGCCATAAAACATACCATATGGGTTATATAGCCACCTTTTAAGTGAAGGACACTGGCAACCAATCAGAGTTGATGCCCCCCTATATAGCCCCTCCCACACAGAAAGTACCTCAGTTTTTTCGCCAGTGTCTAAAGGTGATGGTCACTGTGGAGAGTCTCTCTACATTTTTCTTGTTTTTCCCTCAAATGAAGACAGAAGATATGCTGTTTACCCAGATCAAAGATCATTGAGTCTAAGGGGTTAAGCTATCAGATCCATCCTAAAAAGTCAGTGGACTAAAAAGAGGGTACCCGAGCCTCGGGAAGCAGATACAAGGTTTTGCCTGTAATGCTGTCCTTTTTAGGCGCTGGACCCTGGGATCCGGACCCTTGGAATACCAAACCCCAAAGGCGCTCCATGCAGGGTGCTCTACAGCTCCAAGGCTGTGGCCCTTCTTATATAGGGGACCCAGTCCTTGAAGGTCACCAAGACAAAGCTCGCCGTGATGGGGGAAGATTGGATTCTTGTAAAAACTGAATCCTGTGGCAGGACTGGTGAGTCCATTTTAAAATATTTACTTATTCAGCAAACCTTAAAAATTGCTGGCTTAAATGCAAATTGTAAATATTTTTTGCACTGTTTCTTTTAAAAGGTAACAGAGACCATGTACCGTATGTATCCCTCAATGAGGTGGATGTTATGTTTACAAGTTACATCTTGTTGAGGCTGTTATGGGATTGTTGCAAAGCTTGTTTTAAATCATTGTTTCTTTGCCTATTGTTATCACATTGTGTTTTACCCTGAGCTGATCACTTCAATAGTATCAGCTGTGACAAGCAAGATTCAGCCTAAGCTGCACTAGCCTCTGTCACAGGTCTAAAGGGACACAGAGCAGCAGCAGATGGGTTGTGTGAATCACTGTGGGTTTATGTTACTGGCACAAACAGGTCCTGTATCTGGGGATAATCAGTGCTGTGTGCATTAGGCTGTATATGCTTGGCACTAGCCTTACGTACACTTCTAGATGGTACCTCAAGTTTGTCTTGCTTTAAAGCAATGTCTCCCTGAAAAAGGGCCGGGGGGGGGTCACAATTGGAAAAGGGACTGTGAATACACCATCTGGCCTTGAAGGTCCTAGCCGTGTTTACACTGTGTTTACACTGTGTCTACTCCTCCTGAGGCATTTTGCCAATCTGAGCCACTACGGTTGTCGGGCATAGTAGCTACTCCTAGTACTGCTGCCGTAACCTGATGATAGATCTCCCCCCTCACCTGAGGCACCACCTGAGTCAGTTGAGGATTGGGAAGATGTGGAAGAAGTAGCTGTTGATGACCCCATAGAAGGTCAAGCTGAGGTTTCCACTTCTGAGGAGTCAGGGTCAGAGGAGTCTCTGTCAGCCTCTCAGACCCAGAGATTGCTTATTCAGTCTCTTACTGAAGTGGTTCGGTCTGGATACAAATTTCCTCCCCTAGAGACAGCTGAAGTCTTTTTCCTCTCTAGGCTCATTGTGCCCTACCCATAGTCCTCAGACATTTCACATACATTTGCTCTTGGAGCAAGAAATATAAAAAGATTGGGACCATCCTGATAGGATTTTTGTTCCTCCCAAAAGGTTTTCCTTATTGTATCCTATGGAGGAAAAGTTTACTAAGAAATGGAAAATACCCTCTGTGGATGCTTCTATTTCTGCGGTTAACAAGAGTTTAACCTGTCCTGTGGATAATGCCCAGGCTTTTAAAGATCCAGCAAACAAGAAGTTGGAATCTTTACTGAAAGCCTCCTTTGTGGTTGCAGGTTCTGCGATACAACCACCAGTAGCAGCCATAGGAGTTTTTTACATGATAACAGGCTCAATCTGATCTCATCAACACTTGAAAAAAGAGCGTGCATGCCCATTGAGAGCTTGGCGCATGCTCTGAAACACGTGTAATTCCTCTGGTCCTGGTGACGTCACGCGGCAGACGCTGCGTTCCAGCTTGACGTGCGGAGGTCAGCCGATCTTAGAAGACAACAGCTGATTTCTTCCAAATCCACCTCAACGGCTTCAGTCATCCCTTCTCCCAGACTCTGGACATTGGACTCTACCACCATTTCCCGACACCAGATCGAGCCTGTTATCATGTACCCCATGTGAGTTTTCATATCTTGTGTGCTTTTCGGATTAAAAACTTACTGCATTTAGAGGCGCTCCGCTTGTTTGTTTTTTGAAAGGACATATGAAGCGAGTGGCCAAGAAAGTTCATTCTCAAGGAGAGTCTGTGGAAGATGTGTCAGATCTACCTCGCACTTTGTTTTGCAGTGGATGCTCTTACGGACTCCATAAGGCAAATGTCACGATTTGCTCTGATATCAGTGCATATACGCAGAATCCTTTGGTTAAAAAATTGGTCTGTGTAATTACCTTGTAAAAAATTACTGGCTGGCTTCCTTTTTCAGGGAGAATGCCTTTTTGGTGATGATTTGGATAAGTATATCCAAAAGATCTCGGGGGGGAAGAGTGCATTTCTACCCGTAAAGAGGAAAAGCAAGCGTCCTTCTTTCAAAATCCCCAGCACTCATAATACCAGTGCTTCTACTTCCAGACAGTGGCGACGGCCTCAACCATCTGGATCTGGAACCAAGCCTTCAGGGCAGGGTCAGAAAAAGCCCTGGGTCCAGAAATCAGCCAAGTCTTCTACTAAACCCTCTCTGTGAAGAGGCACCCCCACTCACGTGGGTGGGGGGAAGGCTGCGGCAGTTCTCAAAGGTTTTGGTGGAATTGATCCAAGACAACTGGGTTATCTCCACCATTTCACAGGGGTACAAACTGGAATTTCGGGTGTTCCTGTACCCCCGGTTTACAAGTTTAAGTTACCAACAGACCCCCTAAAAATAAGGTCTCTCTTTCTCTTTGGTATTAGACCAACTGAAGGCTCAAAAAGTAATAATAGAGGTTCCAGAAAACGAAAAGTTCAAGGGGTTTTACTCAAATCTGTTAGTAATCCCCAAACCAAACGGGGTTGTGAGACCTATTCTGGATCTCAAAACTTTAAACCAATTTCTGAACGTTTGTACTTTCCAGATAGAGTCAATTCATTCAGTCGTAGCCTCCCTGTAGGGAGAGGAAATTCTAGCATCCATAGACATCAAGGATGCATATCTTCACGTGCCTATATTTCAGGCTCATCAAAGGTTCCTACACTTTGCAATAGAGAACCGTCATTTTCAGTTTGTGGCCCTGCCCTTCGGGATAGCTACAGCCCCAAGAGTTTTCACAAAGATCCTAGCTCAAGTATGTTCCAAGCTCCCGAGGGATATCTATAATAGGATATCTATTACTAGGATAGCTATCCTATTATCCTGTTAGGATATCTATTACTAATAGATTGATCAGCTTCAGCTCTAAGCCAAAATGTCCTCCAGACAGTACAGTTCCTAGAATGTCTGGGTTGGATACTGAACTTAGTAAAGTCAGCATTACAGCCGGTCCATCATCTGGAATATCTGGGTTTTCTTGTGGACACAACACAGGCAAAGATATTTTTGCTAGCAAGACAGGTTGCAGACCTGAAGGATCAGGTTCGATCTGTAGTAAGGCTGAGATAGCCTTCTATACGCCTTTGCATGATGTTACTAGGGAAGATGGTGTCCCCATTCGAGGCAATTCCCTATGCTCAATTCCATGCCGGACCTTTACAGAACAACATTCTGTCTGCCTGGACCAGAAAGGTTCAGTCTCTGGACTGATCCATGTCTCTGGTACCAAGAGTATGTCAGAGTCTAAATTGGGGGTTGTTGACCAGAAATCTAGGGAAAGGGAAATCATTTCTTCCAGTGACTTGGAAATTAGTCACTACAGATGCCAGTCTCTGGGGAGCAGTTCTGGAGGAAGCCACTGTCCAGGGGAAATGGTCTTGGGTAGAGAAAAGTCTCCCCATCAACATTTTGGAAATCTGAGCAGTCAGTCGGGCTTTGAAATTCTGGACGTTCAGGCTTCGGGGTCACCCTGTCCCAGGCACAACCCGACAATGCCACTGTTGTGGCTTATATAAACCATCAAAGAGGCACAAGGGTGCAAGGAAACCAGACCACACAGGAATGCAGGTAAAATAAAGCAGTTTATTTAAGCAAACAACAATAAATGCACAGCAAGATCAGGAACAAGACGGGGTCAAGTCCAGAAGCGGGTAGTCTGCCAATGCTGGGTCACCTGCCAAAGTGGGGTCGTCTGCCGATGCGGGGTCAAGAGCCAGGAGAGTCGTCAGCCAAGCCAGGTCATACATGGAGGAACACAAGAGAACAGAAGACTGCTAGCAGAGATGCACTTTGGAGCACAAACGCAAGGGCAGGGACTGCAACTCATCAGGTAATAGATATAGTCAGGTAAGCAGCATCATCACTGTGCAACACCCAGGCAGCCGGCAAGCGATAATTCAATCAGAGTTTTTTAAAAGGCAGCAGTCTGCACATGTCCAAGATGGCTGCCAACAGGAGGGCAAGGTAAGACCTTGACAAATGTATTTATGCATGCTTATTTACCTGCAAAAGTCTCCCTTGTGTATTCTTCGAAAAAGCCCTAAGACTGCTGCTAGGAGGCACCATCTAGTAGATAAACTCAATAGCCCCAACATATTTAAAGCTTTCACTCAAGTGACACGTAAAGTATTCCCCTTTTCTTCTCCCCTTGCAGTTAATTAAAATTTTACGCAAGAAGGTGAGGGAGGGAAAGGACCTGGCCAGCACAGACAGTAATTTTACATCCCCACAAGAGAAGAGGGCTGGGATGTGCATAGAAGGAGGGTTTCTGCTACAAAATTGAGTCTTCCTGAATAGGTCAAAGTTGCTAACAAGTTGAAAGGCACATTGCAAATGAATAAAAAATCCTTTTGAAAAGAAAAAAAGTGCTGCAATAAGTAAAGATAGTAAAGTTAAGATTTCACTGTGCTTTTACCTGATGCTAATGGGGTCTCTTAAAAGTGAACTTGTGAGGATGGGAATATTGGAGTTGTGAATACCAACTTTCTTTGCGCTGGTTCCCGCATATGTGCGACTCCAGCCTTAAAGATGGAGTTCCCAATACTTAGGTAGTCACTAGCCTGATAAAGCCAGCAGGATGGGAATTTGGATTTCAATACCTGCATGTTTGTTCCAGGTTAGCAAAGCCACGATCTAGCATGCAAAACCCCGCTGACATAACATAACTGTAGCACTACCCCCGCAGGAGCCGCTGGTGAATATGGGTATCTCCCACCTTGCACGGCCAGGCACACAAATTTTACATACACTCTGGAGACAGGACTTAGTCCTTGCAGCTTTGTTTTGTTTTTGTTTTGTTTTTTAGGGGGGGACTGAACTTAGATGGGGTAAGGGTTATCATGGGATGTCCACTTGATCAGCACAGAAATCTCCAGGGACACAAACTATATACATCCAGTATATACACACTTCTCTTCTACCTCCAGCACAATCTTGCTTGTAGAACTACAACTCCCAGGACCAGCTAGCACTGACAAATTGATCCAACACAATCTCAGTAAGATCCAAGTGAATGCCCTTTGCAGGCAGGGACCTCAGGCCCCTTTGGTAGTGTAGCAAAAATAGAGGTCTTTGGCACTAGCTGTCCTTTTCCTGTGGCTAATGCTTCTAGTACCACATCTTCAGCTGCCACTTTCACTAGCCCAGACTTCTTACACCCAGTCCCTTCAGGCATGCCTCTCAGTCCTCTGACTGCAACACTCTCCAGCCCACCTGGTTGGGTTCCTCCCTGGATATTTACCTGGCAGTGTAATTCTGCTGTCGTATCCTTGCTCCTGTTCTTCCTAATCAGGACCCCTCCATGTGTCGTGAGAAGGGCTCCCTTCCGAACCCAAACCCAGGCCTGAGTTCACCCCCCCCCCCAGACTAGGGGGCTACTCTCAAATGCCGACAGCTTAACACTCCATCTCCATCATCCACTCAAAGTCACTCTGCCACAGCTGGGCTGACCCTGAGTATTTGAGGGGGCCTGCCCCCTGCCAACCCATCTGTTGGGGATTGGTCAGGGCCTTCAGAATACTCCAGACAGCTCCTCCTAGACCCCTCCCAACTGCTTTTGGAATCTTCTCCAAGTTTCCAGCAAGCAGGGGGAGTCATAAGAGATGCTGCTGCTGAGTAATCCAGCTTCCCTGAGTCACTCACCTGACTCAGATTAAACAACACAGGCTTGGCTGCCAGCCAAGCCTGATTTGACCTACGCTAACGCAAACACAATCCCAACACTAGCTCTCGAGCAACGCTAGGGGGTGCTACATAATCATTCCTGAACTTCAGACCCAAATGAACTACTACTTAACATGAAGATTACCAAAATGTCATGTTTGCCCATTTGTTGGGACTTTAATGGTAGCAAACTAGTGTAGCAGGATTTCCAGGCATTGGGCCTGATATGGGTCTGCCCTGGTTACCAGAAACACCAGCAGCCCCTTTAAGCTGAATACCCAAGTGTGAGATTTGAGTCAAAGACCAGTCCAGCATCTTTAGTTTGCTTTGTTTATTTTATATTGGGGATGGGAGAAGGGAATGAGTGGGATACCCCTCTGGCTCAACTAGGTACAAATGGGACACTTTGAAGAAAAATGCCTTTCAGTGTTGTCTTGACGCCGGCTGGATGCCGACCAACGCTTGCTGGCGCTTGAAAAACACTGACTTGCTGTACTGTACTTGAACTTGACGTCTGACACTCTGGTTAGCTCAAAAGTCCCGAACACTGCTCCCTCCAGTTCTTGCTGACTGAGGTAGCCTCTGTATACTGCTATTGCTGCTGCAACTCTCAACACTATACACTGCACGCTGTACACTTTAACACTTCAGGGCCCAACCGCTGGCGCCCCCTCTGTACTCCAGGGTCCCCTCACTAGGCATCCCCTCTACACTTCAGGGTCCTCTCACTAGGCACCCCTTCTACACTTCAGGGTCCTCTCACTAGGCACCCCTCTACACTTCAGGGTCCTCTCACTAGGCATCCCCTCTACACTTCAGGGTCCACACACTGGCACCCTCTTTGCTCTTCAAGGTCAACACTGGCACCCCCTTTACACTTGCTCCTGCACTGGCTAGCTAGCTCCTGGATCCCTATGACCTTCACCGGAGTGGTCCCCTCTCTCTACGCAGACCCCCAGGGGCAGTTTGCAGTACTCACGAACTGGGAATGCTTTCCTGAAACTGGACCCCCTCTGCTCTGCTGGTCCTCTGCACCGGATCCTCTCTGCAGCTAAGCTCAGCCTTCTGTCCCCTCTCACTAGGCAAGCCACCTGGGACACCCGATTCCTCTGACAGGAGGAGATACAGCCGCACTCTCCCTCCTGGGACACTGCTTCCCGCCAAAGACGCTGCGTCATGTGCTCCCCTCAAACTTATACCCACTCCCAGAATGCTGTGCGGCCGAATCTGCCGTTCTGGGGTAGATACAGGCCTGAGTGTGCCATTGGCTGGGTTTCCTCCACTGCCCAGTGAGAACCCTCTCATGGAGCACAGTGGGGAGACTCCCCAATCTCAACAGCCACACCTGGGAGACATGACAGCCCAGCTGAAAATCATGGCCCTGCCGATAAGCAGACAATGCCCACTATAATTTAACTAACACCTACCTTGTAGGGTGCTACACTAGTAACATCAGTATGTAAGTGTGTAATTAAGGTTCAGGAGGGCATTTTTTTTTTTAAATCAGAAGCTCAAATACACGGGAGTGATCTCAAACCAGCAGGAGAAAAGTTTACTCTTAATTTTAGAAAGTATTATTTTACTGAAAAAGTAGTTGATGCTTGGAATAGACTTCCAGCAGAGGTAGTGAGTCAGTCAACAGTAAGTGGATTCAGTCATAATTGGGATAAACATAAATTTATGTCTCGGTTCACACTAGGTCGCTCCGACTTCGGGGGCGACCTGTGAAGTCGCGTGCACCGCGACTTTGGCACAACTTGCATGGACTTCATATAATGAATGTCTATGCAAGTCGCTCCAGGTCGCCCCAAAGTAGTACAGGACCCTTTTTTTAAGTCGGAGCGACTTGTGTCGCTCTTATTAGAACGGGTCCTGTAGCACTGCATGGACCGCGACAGACCGCAACTTGTCAGGCTGACAAGTCGCGGTAGTGTGAATGGACACTATAAGTAAACAAAAAAGATTAAAATAAATATGTACTGTAAAAGGAAAAAATGGAGCAGACTCAGCCGTCTTTTTTTTCTTTCATCACTTTTAAAATGTAATAAAAACTTTAACTTAATTTTTTCAAACTGTGCTAAAAAGTATAAAACGCATATAAAAAAAAAAAAAAAATATATATATATATATATATATATATTTACATTTTCACAACACCTCATCTTGCATCATCATCATTTTGACTGTGTCCTGTGTATCACAAGACATGCCACATCAGATGTCTTAAATAATCAAAGAGGCATAGGTATCTTCTCCTAAATTATCCTTGTATGGTATTAAAAAAAAAAAAAATGCCTTGACATGTTTTACAGGTAAAACAGCTTTTTCAAGAGGACATATCAACTGTGATGCTAATCCTGTGAAATTGTGATTTTAGTCTGTAACATAGAACACACCAAGTAAACCTCCTGTAATGTCTTGCCAGCAGCCTAAACATTTTGTGCAGTGAGCTCATATGTGCCATGGCTTACCAATTTCAACCCTTTGCTGTCCTAGGTTGTGAAGTCTCAATGCGGGAAACACTTGTAAAACTGTAGTGTTCAGATACCGCTATGTGTTTTGTAATTTATGCAGAGGGGTTTTCCAAGATCAGGACCCCATGAATGGGCTGCAGAGCAATGTGAGGACAAGGACCTTGTGCAAGTACGTTTCTTGTTCTGTCAGCAAGCAAGCTAGTTCAATGCACAACAGCTATTAGTCATCATTGCTTAGCTAGAAAACTATAATGAAACTATTCCACAGAACAAAACTTGCCTAATTGTGGTGATTTGAACACCTACAAATTGTTTTTGGTTGTGGTACATATGAAAAATCATCTATGTTTGAGTAGTAAGCAAACATTACCCCAATTTCTATGTTATATAGCACATTGCCTTATTCAGTGGTATAGTCAGCAAATGGCCCCTGTGCAAGAAAAATTATTAATTCCCACCCTCACATCAGTTAATGCCAAGGTACAAACACTAAAGCCTTACACACTATGAGTTTTTTTTTTTCAGCTCCAGTCGGAACCACTTTATCAAAGATCGAAAGTTAGTACAGCGATCTCCTCTGCTGAGCTGTTGTGTTCTGACATGGGGACGGTCCCCCCGCCAGAAGACTCTGATCAGCGATCTCCACCATTGGCTGAGATCGTTGTTCGGGAGTCAGTCGGCTGATTTTCCAGCATGGCTTTTGTCAGGCCGACTGGCATACACATAGGCCGATTGTCAGACTTTTTTTTTATTTGAACCAGCCGATGTAGTCTATGTGTACAGAGCTTTATTCACGATAGATAGATAGATAGATAGATAGATAGATAGATAGATAGATAGATAGATAGATAGATAGATAGATAGATAGATAGATAGATAGATAGATAGATAGATAGATAGATAGATAGATAGATAGATAGATAGATAGATAGATAGATAGATAGATAGATAGATGTGAGGAAAAAATTCTGCAAAACCCTGAAAGCGGTTTTAAGCCCAAACCAAAGGCAAACATTTATTCGATTGCAGCTTACCAATTCTTAAACCTAGTACACACGGGCCAAATGTCAGGTGGGTTCAATAGAAACCGAACGGCATTCGGCCCGTGTGTACTGGAGTCGGTCCAACAGAAGCCAGCCGTTCTCTGAAGGGGCATAACCGAAAAAGGTCTGCTGATCGACCCCCGATTAGCACTCTCAGCCAGTGGGGGGGTCCCCCTGTCAGAACACGGGGGGTCCCCCTATCAGAACACAATAGAACAGCAGGGGAGATCGCTGAACTAACATTGGATAGTTAGTACAGCGGCTCCTTCTGAGCTATCAGGTTTTTTTTCTGTTCAGCCCTGCTGGGTTGAATGAAAAAAAAAAAAACTACTAGTGTGTATTAGGCTTTAGATGTGATAGCTGCATTTGTTTTCTTTTTAGGATTTTTTGTTTCTTTTATTTTAACCTAGTGACCTGGTAAGTAGATCTGTTGTCTTTCAACAGGCCATGCTGTCCTGCAAATGTAGCAGTTAGAGGGTCGTTAGTGTAATAATTCAACTAGTACATCTTACACTCCCCTCCCCATAGATTGACAATGCTGCTCTCCAAATGTATCTCTGTGCTCCTTCATCCAGTGTGTAGACACTAATTTAGGAGGTGTGTTACTGGCAGGATTGCCAGGTGAATAAAGAGGGAAAAAAAAGGCCTAAAAAAGGAATGCAGTCACCCCATCTAATGACTGGTAATGTAATTTTGGATTATTACCACTTGAACTCTGTCATGGCCCATAATATTCAACTGGGGTCAGACATCCTACATTCCTTTCACTTTCTACCCAAATGCTATCAGCAGGAAATAGGAGACGCAATTTCCATGTATTATTGTTGGTCAAACAAAAATTGATGGTGGTGCTCTTTTTGCCCATTACCAGTTGTATATTAAAAACCAGGAGCACATTTAGGGCATCATTAACACTGTCTTTTGCTTCTCACCAGCACTAGAGGTGAACAGTGTTTAGGTCTACATGGCAAAGGCAAGATGTTGGCTGACCCGGGTGACCACAGCTCATGTAAATGGCCCCATAATTCACAGCTGCACAGTGTGCACAAATGTTATGTTTGCCCCTAGCCTCATTAAATTAGCACGAAAAGGCCGCAGACTTGAGATTACAGGGCGAAACATGTCTGCTAAGGAAAAAAAAATCAAACTGTACAGAGTGATAATCAAGACAGTTGATAAGATTGTGAAAGAGCTGTGACACCCAGATAAGGCGTAGATAGCGTGCCAAGGGAATTGTGCGTGTACCCACGTTGCACTAACAACAGTAGGAGGAGCATGGTTCCAAAAACTCAAACCTGCTCACTGTATAAACGACACACATATGCCACAGTCCTAGTACCAATAAAAGATGCTGTAATTATCGTGCCAGAAGGGACAGCTGCATAGACACACCTAAAGTGATTGTAAAGTCTTGTTGTTTTTTAATTAAAAATAACAAACATGTTATACTTACCTGCTCTGTGCAGTTGGATTTGCACAGAGCAGGCCAGATCCTCCTCTTCTCAGGTCCCTCTTTGGTACTCCTAGCCCCTCCCTCCTGTAAAGTACCCCCACAGCAATCAGCTTGCTATGGGGGAACCTGATTTGAGACACAGCTCTGTGTGTCCATTTAGACACGGAGCTACAGCCCTGCCCCACCCCTTGCTATTCTCATTGGCTAACTCACATTGATTGACAGTAGCAGGAGACAATTGGCGCCACGCTGCTGTCTCAGCCAATGAGGAGGGGAGTCCCGGACAGCTGAGAGATTCTTACAACAATGCTGGAGCTAGAGGGACCTCAGGTAAGTATTAGGGGTTGCTGGGGAGTCTGCTGCACACAGAAGGCTTTTTATCCTAATGCATAGAATGTATTAAGATAAAAAAAACCTTCTGCCTTTACAACCCCTTTAAATCTTGGCATAATCAATTTAAAAAAATTAAAACTACGTTGTACTTAGAAACCAGCAACTGTTGAGGAAATTAATACTTTAATCAGGAGTAGGTAAAGTACAATATAGAGTGCAATGGTCAGGAGTAGGTAACATACAGCCTAGCATATGGAGTACAGGAGTCAGGAATATGTAATGCACAGAATGTAAGGGTCAGGAGTATGTAATTTATAGCCCTAAGTACAAAGTGAAGCAGTCAGAATTATGTAAGTACAGAGAGCAGCAGCCAAAGGTATGTAACATGCAGCACAGTGTACAGAGTACTACGGTCAGGAGTATGTAATATATATCATATGGCAGTCAGAAGTATGTAGACTTTATACTCCTGAAAACTGCTCTCTTTATGTTGTGTTGTACATTGCATATTCCTGATTGTCACACGGTGTATGCGGCGCTGCAGGCTACATCCTCCTGACCACCATACTGGATAAGAGAAGAATTGGCTGCACACCTCAACCAAGCTTGAATGAAGTAAAATCCTTTATTGACACATGTCTAGCACCAAACAGCATACAAATGATAAACATGGTTTATAGAGTGAAGAGTTTAAGAGTTTTCCACAGCACCAGATTAGCCATCCCACAAGGATACATTTACGAATTCCCACTTCCCTAGGCATTTCTCCAAAAGACAGATTCTCCAACAAAAAAATCCCTCATCTCCAAGCAAAAATCATCCCCTCCCAAGTATAAATCCACTCAAGCAAAAATGTCTTCCCCTCTGACTCCTCTCTAAGCATAAATCCTGCCAAGGAGGAGGAGGAGGGAGAGGTGGAGGATTGAGGAGATGCCACCGCTGCATCAGGTAAGTGCATGCTGGTCTCTCTGCACGCTGTGGGCACTCTCCATTTAAGGGGGCACGCTGTGGGCACTCTGCATTGAAAGGGGGCACGCTGTGGTCACTCTGTATTGAAAGGGGGCACGCTGTGGTCACTCTGCATTTAAGGGGGCACGCTGTGGTCACTCTGCATTGAAAGGGGGCACGCTGTGGGCACTCTGCATTGAAAGGGGGCACGCTGTGGGCACTCTGCATTGAAAGGGGGCACGCTGTGGGCACTCTGCATTGCTGTGGGCACTCTGCATTGAAAGGGGGCACGCTGTGGGCACTCTGCATTGAAGGGGGCATGCTGTGGTCACTCTGCATTGAAAGGGGGCATGCTGTGGTCACTCTGCATTGAAAGGGGGCACGCTGTGGGCACTCTACATTGAAAGGGGGCACGCTGTGGTCACTCTGCATTGAAAGGGGGCACGCTGTGGTCACTCTGCATTGAAGGGGGCACGCTGTGGGCACTCTACATTGAAAGGGGGCACGCTGTGGTCACTCTGCATTTAAGGGGGCACGCTGTGGGTACTCTAAAGTTGTTGTTGTTAATATATTTTTGTAACTTAATTCTGAACAAAACATTTAACAGTGCAATTTTATGAGATATTTTATGAGGGCGTGTGTAGGGGCGGAGCAGGGTAGGGTTTGGGTGGGGCAACAAGTGGCAAGTAACTCTTAAGGCCTGGCTAGTAGCTCATGACTTGAAAATTTGAGCCCTGATTTAGGAGATTTTTACTTTGCATGCAGCCAGTGACATCACTAGCGCATGCGCTCTGAAGGAACAGCTGCCCGTGCCATTCCTTCAGAGCCCTATGCCGTGAACGGCGGCTCTCACGCGCATGCGCAGAAGTGACGTCATCATGACTCTTGCCAATCAGATGGCCGGAGGATGCAAACTTGGAAGAAAGACGGGTGAACATGTCAGCTTTGTCAGCGGTTGAGCGGGTGCCGCTGCGGGGGCTTCGTTCGAAGTATTAAGTATTTCATAATGAGTTAGTATGCGATGCATATTAGCTCATTATGCCTTTGTCTTTCAGGTTTTTATTTTTTCAGTTCTTTTATTTTTGGAGGTTTACAATCATTTTAACTGATAATTTGTTACATCACCTAAATTAAAAAAAATATATATTTGTTAAAAAAAGAAATAAAAATGCCCCAGAATTCTTTTGTCCCTTGCCATAAAAAACGAATGTGTCTTAGGCTGTGGTGAAGCTTATAAAAAAACAAACAAATTTGGTGGTAGTTAAAAGTAAAGAAGAACAATCTCTAGATGAAAAACTATCCGATAGCTGCTGTTCATCTTACAGCAGTTCATGTGACTTTGGTTTCCGTTATTTCCTTCCGCAAAATCTAAAATAACCTCTAGAAGGAAGCAAAAAACACAGCGTGAAGAATGTGCAGTTCTCTTTCAGATTATGCATGTGCCACTCTGACCACATGTGTACCATGCTGCTCAGCTAATTGGCTGCACCGAGTACCACAGTGACACTCGGTCACGTCCACCAACGCTCCACCAATTTTACCTCAGCCTGTGATATTTTTCACCGCTTAGCTCTCTATGTCGATGATCTGAAGAAGTTTTATTGCATAATCTGTGCAAACTAACTCCATGTTAACAACAAAGGTTATTTTAGTGGCTTTCACGGAGGAGTGCAAATTCAAGATCCCAAGGACCTCCAACACGGTGACACCACTTCTTCATTCCTTTCTGTGGCCCTCAGCAAGTCAAGTGGAACCCAAGATGATGTGCTGTAGTCTACGTGCGGTGAGTGACTCCATAACTGTGTCTTTTGGGGTTTTCTAGCCCACATGCAAAAGAACCCACAAAACGAAAATGTATTGTAAATGGGCTAGCGAATTCTATGACTATAGAACATTGTTGCTGCACGTGCACAGATTAGATACACAGTTAGGACATTATATAGAATAAAGAAAAGCTCTATGATATGTTATTATGATACATGATACAGGATATGTTACTATGATATATGTTACTATGATATGTTACTATGATGCACTATATTGCAGGTAACAATTGGAAACCAAATGCTGCTAAATTTAAGACAGAGATATTGGGCTATATACAGGCTCACTGTTTACTATAGACACATTTAATTGAAGGTGTCCATACTCAGAAGAAAATGATAGTTAAGCTTTGTTTAATCAGTAATGTGATTTTTTTTGGCCAAATACTGGAAAGTGACAGTTGCCCATACAGCAATATGCCAACAGAAAATCAGTGCCCCCAGTCTTTTCCTTCAATTCCCCCACTCATATTCAATTTCCCAAGTGACAAAAATGTATTAGTACACTGCTAGTCTCATAATGGACAACCAAAGTAGTCCAACTACTCAATCACATAGTTATTCTGTTGTGCTATGATTTGATCTTTGCACTAAAATACATATTCTGAGAATTTTCCAATCAGATGAAATAGCCTGTATTGATCAACCATTCATGCCTACGTATAGAGAGTTAAAATTATAGTTTGTGATGCCCAAATTTCCATACACAGCTGTCCGATCACACACTTCATGAATTAAGGCAATCTTAATGCATGAATTATAGGATTCCTCAAAGATTGAATAATAATGGATATATTCATGAAAATAATAACATTGCAATGGTTTTCAAATAGATTTATTTCCCTTTATTGCTACATGAGAGAAAAAAAAGTCTTAATTGTATTATGTAGAACTGCACAAAAACTGCATAAATACACACATCACATGTGACTAGATTCTAGAGCAGTTTTTTTTTTTATCAAACATTTTCCCCAGAGGAACCCTTGAAATCATTTGTAGGTCTTGCTAAAATCAATTCATTGGTGGTCACTGGGAAAAATGCCCTCTTACATTTGTGGCCAGTGAGATGAATGTCCTCTTTACAGACAGCTAAAAGGACTTTCAGACCCAAGATCATTGGAGTTCTACAACTGGCCCTACCAAGTGGTGTTGGTCCTGAAACTATGTAAGCACTATCAAACTAGAGGTCAATAACCCACAGGTGAACCCATGAAACCTCTATAGGAACCTTAGGGTTTAACAGAATCATGGTCTAGTATGACTAATCTAGGGTATGTTAATTGCTTTTCTTTTCCATTGGGTAGAGGCAGCTGTGCATTAGAGATTCTGTCTTTTGTGAGATACAGACCTGCCGGAGTGACATGAGCCTCGTGGAAAAGCAAAAGACGGATATTTAATGCTTTTGTCCTGCAGTTCTTCTAATTTCTAACCCCTCTGATTCCAAGGAATACATCATATGGTCGCATACAAAAAGGCATAGGGGGCTAATTTCAGGTAGAACCAACCAATCAGAAGTTCTGTCTAAACCCTGATATTTGCCTTAAGTAGAGATCACATGGCCAAAGGCTCAGCACTAGTTTCTTACCTGAATTAAATGGCTTCACACTTAAAAGAACTGCAGAAAAATGTTGCATTTCATGTCTTTTTTTTGCATCTTTCATAGCTAAGACTAAGGCTACTAATTGTAAGAAAATTTCAGTTCAAAATATCAGTTGGGTATACTGTACTTGCTTATGAAAAACATGTATATTTTCAACCCATTAAGGCACAGAGAAACTTTTTTACTCACAATTTTTACAGAGCACCAGTGGGTGCGGAACCTACAAAGACCACATTATCTACTCTTTCTGTCACTTTACTCCATATGGAGCCTTTATGGATTGGCCTATACCCTATGGATTTTAAATTTTTCTTACTAATATAGAATACATTGTTTTAGTAAGCCTATGATATGACCAACTGATATTCTTTTGGAGTTGAATGCATATTGATACCATAATGGTCAAAAAGTAAAAGGTGGATATAAAATATGTGAAGTAAACAAGTTGAACTCCAACTATTCTTATTGAAGAAATTTTATATAGGGATCAATTTATTATAAATAAATATAGTTATCTGCACATTCATTAAATAAAGATAATTTTAAAATAATTGAATGGTGCAATTATTACATATTTGCAGACATACAGTACAATGTAAGAAACACTGTCATATGGTCAGTCTCATTGTTTTTGACTTTTGCTTAGGATTTAAAAGTCCTTGCAGATTACAGTATCTTACAAAAGTGAGTACACCCCTCACATTTTTGTAAATATTTTATTATATCTTTTCATGTGACACACTGAAAAAATGACACTTTGCTACAATGTAAAGTAGTGAGTGTACAGCTTGTATAACAGTGTATATTTGCTGTCCCCTCAAAATAGCTCAACACATAGCCATTAATGTCTAAACCACTGAAAACAAAAGTGTGTACACCCCTAAGTAAAAATGTCCAAATTGGGCCCAATTAACAATTTTCCCTCCCCAGGGGCATGTGACTTGTTAGTGTTACAACGTCTCATGTTTGAATGGGGAGCAAGTGTGTTAAATTTGGGGTTATCACTCTCACGCTCTCATACTGGTCACTGGAAGTTCAACATGGCACCTCATGGCAAAGAACTCTCTGAGGATCTGAAAAAAGAATTGTTACTCTACGTAAATGCCTATGGCCTAGGCTATAGGAAAATTGCCAAGGCCCTGCAACTGAGCTGTAGCACGGCGGCCAAGACCATACAGCGGTTTAACAGGACAGGTTCCTCTCACAAAAGGCCTCGCAATGATCGACCAAAGAAGATGAGTGCACATGCACAGCGTCATATCCAGAGGTTGTCTTTGGGAAACAGACGTCTGAGTGCTACCAGCATTGCTGCAGAGGTTGAAGGGGTGGGGGGATCAGCCTGTCAGTGCTCAGACCATACGCCACACACTGCATCAAATTGGTCTGCATGGCTATCGTCCCAGAAGGAAGCCGCTTCTAAAGATGATGCACAAGAAAGCCGACAAACAGTTTGCTGAAGACAAGCAGACTAAAGACATAGATTACTGGAACTATGTCCTGTGGTCTGATGAGACCAAGATAAACTTATTTGGTTCAGATGGTGTCAAGCATGTGTGGCGGCAACCAGGTGAGGAGCACAAAGACAAGTGTGTCTTGCCTACAGTCAAGCATGGTGGTGGGAGTGTCATGGTCTGCATGAGTGCTGATGGCACTGGGAGCTACAGTTCATTGAGGGAACCATGAATGCCAACATGTACTGTGACATACTGAAGCAGAGCATGATCCCTTCCCTTTGGAGACTGAGCCACAGGGCAGTATTCCAACATGATAATGACCCCAAACACACCTCCAGATGACCACTGCCTTGGTAAAGAAGCTGAGGGTAAAGGTGATGGACTTGCCAAGCATGTCTCCAGACCTAAACTCTATTGCATCCGTGGGGCATCCTCAAACAGAAGGTGGAGGAGGACTCAAGCATCCACCAGCTCCGTGATGTTATTATGGAGGAGTGGAAGATCACTCCAGTGGCAACCTGTGAAGCTCTGGTGAACTCCATGCCCAGGAGAGTTAAGGCAGTGCTAGAAAATAATGGCGGCCACACAAAATATTGACACTTTGGGCCCACTGACTACTTTACATTGTAGCAAAGTGTCATTTCTTCAGTGTTGTCACATGAAAAGATATAATAAAATATTTACAAAAATGTGAGGGGTGTACTCACTTTTGTGAGATACTGTATATTATTTTCTTTTAGATTTGCATATGTTTTTCTCTTTGAAATTAATACAAAAATAAATACAAGGGGGCTAAGTTATTATTAGGTAAATCTAGGCTTGTGCGCGGGACCTAGATATGCCTGTTTTGGCACTACATTCTGAACAAAGGGTGGCCCTTTGTGTATTTAATGGGTTGGCACCTTTACTGTGGAAAAAATTGTAGGAAATGGTATATGTAGGATGTAGGATGTGGGATGTATGTCCCAGACAATAGTGCAAGTGCTACAATTCCCCCCTAAGTTGGTGTAAGGCAGGCATCACTAAATGGCAGACCACGGTCTGATTCCAGACCGAGTCAATGTCCTATCTGGAACATCACGGTACCGCTATTTAGGAGCTGTTCTTGTCAGAGCTGTCCCCACGGCCGCTGTCATTCTCATTCTCAATGTGCCAACAGCGGGAGGAGGGACAACTCTGGATGGAGGGCAGGGGCTGCCCGAGTTCAAGAAGTTGTACACCCCTGAACGGAAAAAAAACCTGTAAGCCAAAGGCATAATGAGCTAGTATGCATTATGAAATACTTACCTTAGAATGAAGCCCTTCCAGCAGCGTCCGCTCACCGATGAACAGCTGACATCTTCCCTGATGTCTCTTTCGGGTTTGCGGGCTCCAGCACAATGAGTGGCAGATGCCACAATGACATCACTCCTACGCATGCGCGCGGGAGCTGCCTGTATGCGGCACTGACTCTGAAGGTCAGGCACGGTAAGCCAGACCTTCAGAGCTCGTGTGCCAATGACGTCATCGGCTGCATGCATTTTCAATATCTCCTAAACTGTGCAAGTTTAGGAGATATTCACAGTACCCACAGGTAAGCCTTATTATAACCCTGCTGGGACTTCTGTCCTCCTCCCTGTCTGTGTAAGTTAGGACAGTAAGGGGGGGCGATGTGAAGGGGCCTTAGAAAATTAATGAGATCCCTAAAAACAGTAATGGAGGGGCTTATATCTAGGGGGGTGCACAGGACAATAATAGAGGGGCCCAGGACAGTAAGGGGGAGCTCAGAACAGTAAGGGGGGCTCAGGACAGTTAAGGGGGGAGTCTAGGACAGTAATGGGGAGGATGAGGACAGTAATGGGAGGGGCTCAGGACAGTTGAAGGGAGGGTCCAGAACAGTACAGTGGGGAGCTCAGGAAAGAAATGGGGGGCTGAGGACATTAATGGGGTCACTGAGGCAGTAATGGGGGGGGCTCAGGACAGTAATGGCAGGGCTGAGGAGAGTAATGAGGGGCTGATGCAGTGGCGGAGCTAGACTTTTAAAACAGGGGTGGCAAGGTATTATTTTGGGGGGTCAATATATTGCGATATTTTTTGCGGCGGATCCTCTTCATCGCGCATTTTTAGTAGTGCAGAGTTACTACAGCGTGCCCCCATTCAATGTAGAGTTACTACAGTGTGCCCCCATTCAATTCAGAGTTACTACAGCATGCCCCCATTCAATGCAGTGACCAGCGTGCCCCCCATCAATGCACTGACCAGCGTGCCCCCCATCAATGCAGTGACCAGCGTGCCGTGTCCCCTTCAATGTAGTGACCAGCATGCCCCCATCAATGTAGTGACCAGCATGCCCCCCCATCACTGTAATGACCAGCATGCCCCCCCATCAATGTAGTGACCAGCGTACCCCCCACCATCAATGTAGTGACCAGCATCATGCTGGTCACTACATTGATGGGGGGTACGCTGGTCACTACATTGATGGGGGGACTGCTGGTCACTACATTGATGGGGGGGTACGCTGGTCACTACATTGATGGGGGGGTACACCGGTCACTACATTGATGGGGGGCATGCTGGTCACTACATTGATGGGGGGCATGCTGGCAGCATACCCCCCATCAATGTAGTGACCAGCATACCCCCCCATCAATGTAGTGACCAGGCCAGAATCCATCAATGTAGTGACCAGCGTACCCCCCCCCCCCCCATCAATGTAGTGACCAGCGTACCCCCTCATCAATGTCGTGACCAGCATGCCGTGTCCCCTTCAATGCAGAGACCAGAGATACTTACCTAAGTTAGAAGAAGAAGAACACAGCCTGACACATCCATCCCACATGTTCAGTCTGCCTGGCCCACAGCTAGTTCTCTTCACCGAGCGGTGAGCGCGGCACAGGGAACCAATCATGTCGTGAGTAGCGGCACAGCGAACCAATCAGGTGTGCAGGCATGCGTGATTGGTTAGTTGTGCAGCTGCTCACGGCGCCGCTGCTGCTCACCACTCAGTCAGGAGAACTAGCTGCAGGCGCCCACGCTCTATCGTTCAGCTAATAAGTGTAATGTTTTCAGCGAGCGGGGTGGCAACAGGGGTGGCAAGGACTTCATCTGTGGTGGCAATTGCCACCCCAGCTAGCCCTCTGGCTCCACCACTGGGCTGATGACAGTAATAGGGGGCTGAGAACAGTAATGTGAGGGGTCTCAGGACAGTAATGGGGGCTAAGAACAGTAATGTGAGGGGGGAGGGGCTGAGGATAGTAATGTAAGATTGGGCTGAGGATAGTAATGTAAGAGGGGCTGAGGAGAGCAATGTAAGGGTAGGTTGAGGGCAGTAATGTGAAGGGGGAATTTCATGTGAATAGAAGTGACTGTGATGAGACGGGGGAGGGACTAAGCATACTGATGTAAGAACAGGCTCAATTCAGACCTGTGCATGTGTGTTTGCATGCGCACATTGAGAATACGGCAGCCAATTAGTTTTGATGCGCTGTCCTACCCATGAGAAATAAGGGAAAAGAAGTCTCAAACCCTTTTTTTTTTTTTTATTGCACGGCCTCAAGCTGTATGGTGCTGCAGCACCGTGTGGTTTGGTACATGCGAAAATGTGCTGTAGGGGCAATTAAGAATTAATGGCACCCCCATGCATCTGCTAAAGTGCAGCGCATTTCTCTGTGGGTTAGAAACCCATGCAATTTCGCACATGTTCCTCAGCCACAGAAATGTGAACCTAGCCTAAGATGTGAGGAAGAGAGGGGGGCTGTGATGGGAAGGATCTGACTCATAGCACAAACATTTGGACCTCTGCTGGAATATAATATTATTGACTGGACCTCTGTGAATCTTAATTCAATACCCCTGGTGTAAGGGCTAAACTACTCATGTGCAACTCACTGGATCTCCAGCATTTGTGTGTTGGGGTCTGCTTGGTAAGTCCTCTACAGGAAAAATGGGTAAGTAATTGAAAAAACTATTTTCAATCTCTAAATGACAAATGTCAAGGACAGTTCAGGGTTCAACATTTTCACCTCAGTAAACGTTATCGAGACCTTTATGGGCAAAAAATGCCCAAAAAAAACGCCTGCAACAAAAACGCCCAGGTGTGTTGTTGCAGGCGTTTTTTTGGGAATTTTTTGGGCGTCTTTGGAGGCAGGCATAACATCTGAACTTCTGTATAGGGGTATATATACACACACACACTTACACACATATAGGTGTGATAGGAGCGGAGCCCTATGCCTGCAAATAATTTCATTAGCGCAGGCATAGGGTTCTGCTACTTTCACACCTATATATGTGTATGTGTATATATACATACATGTGTGTGTGTGTATATATACCCCTACACAGTAGTTCAGATGTCATGCCTGCCTCCAAAGATGTCCACAAAAAAGCCCAATAAACGCCTGCAACAAAAACGGCCGGGTGTGAAAATAGCGGAGCCCTATGCCTGCTTTACTGCAATTCTAATACAAACAATCTTTTTTTTTCTGGTTCTGGACATGCTACAGAGCTGAAACTTCACAGGTACACTTTTTAGACCCCCCAGACACTAAATCCAAAGAAATCTCATTTTTTTTTTCAATAATTTTTTCAATAATTGGATCTCTATCAAAAACGACAATTTTTAAGAACTTTTTTTGTGTGATTAATAGTCCCTGGGGCATGACCCAGAACCCTAGGCACTTTTTAGGGGCATTTATTGGGTTTTAGGGCTTCAAAATGGTGTTTTTTGATTACCGAATTTCAGGTCCCATTGATTTCAATGGGGTTATGAAATCCGGGCCGAACTTTCGGGAAGTTCGGGTGTCCTGGTCGAACCGAACTTTTCAAAAGTTCGATCCTCCCATTCCCCAACTACCCTAACACTAACCCCACATTACAGTACATTACAGTTGTAGAACAAAGATAAATTCTTACCTTTTAAAATTGATTGCAGAGCGCGGCCATCTCCGGTGTGGGCATCTGAAGCCATGGTGTCCCCCGCTGCATCCTTCTTCTTGGTTCTTCGCTACCCAGAATGCCGATCGAAATCTCGCGCACGCGCTGCAGATTACGATCGGCAATCAGAGTAGCGGCCGGCCGTTCCCATTGCATCCTGGGATTGATGAGGCTCATCTCCCGGGACGCAATGCAAAGGAGGAAGTGACGTCCTGGGCCGCGGCCGCACAAGGAGGAAGAGGAAGGAAGGTAGGTTTATTTTCATTAAGAACAAGGTAAGTGAAAAAAAAAATATTAATTATCCACTTTTTCAGGTTTTTTTAAGCTAACGGATGGTGCAAAGTTCATTTTTAGGGTGGAACTCTGCTTTAAATGTAACTATTTTGGGAAGCAGTTAAATCGATGGGTTTAGTTTTGCTCTTACATTGAAATAAAAAAGAAAATTGATATAATTTAGTCCTAAAGTTTTTTTTTTTTTTTTTTTTTATTTAGGACATTTGCTGATGATATGGCCATTGTGTCTCTCTGGTACTCATTTGGGTGTATGTACCTGATGTTATTACAGTGGAGATACAGTGCTGATGGGGAAAAGCTTTTCTCACAAAGTGGCTGCCAGCTGGTAAGTAGATCTAAGTCTAGCTAAATTGAAAATGTATGTTCAGGCCAGCCAATTCTCTTAGGATGCCCTATTGTTTTTAACAGTAGATGCTTTACTCTGAAAAACATGACCACACGTTTATTATTTGCTCAGTTATATCTCTTTGTGGTCACTGCTCCACTTCCTGACACATGCTTTTACATTGTGTGCCTGCCTATTCACCTTCCTTAGCCCTTCTCCTCTGCCTTATTCTGGACACTGTGACAGCTGTGCTTTAAAAAGTGGTATCAAAGCCTTTTTTTTTTTAATTTGCTAACAGGCAGGTTTTTTTGAAAGAGACCCTACCAGTCTCCATTGGTCTATGGATAACTAAATGAGATGGGGGTGGTTTTAAAGGCTTTGCTAAATGTTTTAACCAATGTGATTTAGTTATTATAAATATAGTAAAAGGGAGCCACATTTTTATTACCAATATGGTAACCAAAATTTCTTTCTTCATCTATCAATCAAGGCAACATACAGTATATGATGCAATTGTTTTTTTTTTTTTAGTTTTATAAAAGAAACTTTGGTAAAAAAAAATCTAGCTATTTACACATTTAAACATGTGCATTTTAAAGTGACGATTAAAAAAGAAAAAAAAGAAAATCCAGCACCACCCTTAGATGCACACCTAGCAGTAATAGGCACCTAAATTCAGCAAGTAGAATGCTTTAGAGCCCATTCACACTGCTGCGACTTGTCAGGCGACTTGTCAGCCTGACAAGTCGCGGTCGGTCGTGGTCCATTGAGAAGTACAGGACCCGTTCTAATAGGAGCGACACAAGTCGCTCCGACTTAGAAAAAGGGTCCTGTACTACTTTGGGGTGACCTCGGAGCGACTTGCATAGACTTCCATTATGTGAAGTCTCTGCAAGTCACGCCGAAGTCGCGGTGCACGCGACTTCACAGGTCGCCCCCCGAAGTCGTGTCACCTCAGTGTGAACCGGCTCTCAGTGATCAGCCAGAGAGTCCCATCTATCAACTGTCTGCCTGAAGGCAACGGTTAACTCTGAGTGTTCCTTAATGCTGCCATACATGTTCAATTTTCTTGTACAATTTTCTGTTAGATTTACCAACAACCATATAATAGGAGGTCAAAAAGAAACAACACTTTCAATTGTATCCTATAAGTAAGGCCTTTGTACTACTATGGTTGAAGGTCAATCTAAAGAAAATTGTACAGAAAATTGTGAGAAAATTGTATAATGTATGGCCAGCCTTAAACATTGAACACCAGTTTTACTGATGATTATCATAAAGCCAGATAAAGAAACATTGTGGGTTGTGTGCTAATATGTGCTCTGTTGTTTCAAAGTTCAATACATTTCTGAGCACACATTCCTAACCCTAAACATATCTTCCTTTTAATCATATTTACTACCGGTGCATATTTATTTTATTTAAGGGGTTCAAAATAGGTAGGCCACAAAACACTTGTAATAGAAAAAAGCACCCTAAAAGTGATCTACAAATTGCTTAAATGGATGAAAACCTAAAATCTAATCCTGGTACTATCTTTACCTTTTTAGTAGTTTTTTTCTGCTTTGTTTAATGTTGCTTTTAGTTTGAATTCCAGTTTTTGTATATAATGTTTTGTTCATATTTTAGGTTTCCAGAATGGCAGACTGCAGACACCTAAATCTCTTGTCTGTTCCTCAAGACCTTCCTTCTAATATCCAAGAAATACTTTTAGATTTCAACCACCTTAAATACTTGGGTAAAAACACATTCCAGCGGTACAATGGTCTGACCAATTTGAGCTTGAGATCCAACAGCTTAATTCTTTTAGAAAAGGATATCTTCCAAGATACAGTAAAGCTAGAGTCATTATCACTACAGAATAACACTATCTCTTCTAACTACACTCAGGTCAGCACAGGCTTGCTATCTGCTTCATCTCTTAAATGGCTGGATCTGTCTAGAAATAATCTCAATGGAGACATGGTGACTACCCTTCTTAAGAATTTAACCTCACTGGAGTACCTTTATTTGGATTATAATGTTATTATGCGATTGGATGATTCCATCTTTGTAGGACTTGATTCCTTGAGGGAGTTGAGCCTTCAGGGCAATTATATTTATGAAATTGAAGTGGGTACATTTGACCGTCTTAAAAAACTTAAAAATTTAAACCTTTCCTTTAACCTATTGCCATGCATTGTGGACTTCAGTCTAATACAGCTCAAGGTTCTCAATCTCAGCTTTAACCATATTGAATGGTTTCTGTCACGAGAAGTTGATATTGACTTTCAACTGGAGAAGCTGGACATTTCCCACAACCAACTGTTTTATTTTCCACTCTTGCCAAAACACCATCACCTCCACACACTGCTGCTCTCTGACAATAAGATGAAGTTCTATGCTCATTTATTCGATGACAACTCATCCTTTGTTGATTATCTTATCCTGGATAACAATACAAACAGTACACTTACTGTAAACCTATGGGAAGGTTCTATCTCAAGCAATCTCTCTAGTTTACAAATTATGGATATAAGCAGAAATCAGTTCAACTACTTACCAGATGATTTTCTTACCAACATGACCACTTTGTCTGAACTCAAGCTTAGCTGGAACTGCTTAGATACATTTGACCTGTCACACGGACGTATCTCAAATGTTCTTAATAATCTAGATCTCAGTAACAATAATTTGTGGGAGCTGAAAATTGATACTAGCTCCCAAAGCTTTCCACAATTACTTTACCTTAATCTGAGCAAGAACAGACTTCAGGACCTTCCTCAGAATATCTTCCACACCATGACCAGGTTAGACACTTTGGACTTAAGCCATAACCTGATTCAACTGTGTTCTCATCTAGATCATGCTACTGAAGGTCAGGCTTGTGTGGACCTTAAGACAGCATCTATTAGGCATCTTCGACTAGCTGGCTGTGATCTAAATTTGGACACTCAGAATGTTTTCCAAGGCACAGAATTAACACATCTGGACATTTCATACAACCCTTTAAGAGGCCTTGATTTTTTGAAGGACACTGTCAGAACGCTAAAATTCCTTTCACTTCGAAATAGCTCATCCTTTATTGATAGAATCGATTTTTCAGACTTTCTGAGTTTGGCTACTCTTGACCTCTCAGAAAACAGTCTCACAACATTCCCTGAATCATTGACTTCTCTGCCCCTTCAGTATTTGGATGTTCGAAAAAACAAACTCATTTCAATACCCATGTCTGGTTCTTATCAGCCACTCACAAGGAACCTTAACGCTGTATTTCTAAGTGAAAATCCATTTGATTGCTGTCAACTGAACTGGCTTGAAATACTTAGGGCATCCAGAAGTATCGTTATCCCAGATTTCCAAGAAATGACTTGTAATTTCTCCAATATCTATATGAAAGTACCAGAGTTACCTGAGACTGTTCTTCATAGCTGCAAGTGGAAATCTGGTGGCACCTTATTGTCTGTGCTGCTCACTGTGCCTGCCTCTGTAACATTGCTTGTAGCACTCCTTCTCTTGTTTCTTACATTCAAGCAGCCAGTACTAAAAGTGTTAAAAAGACGTTTTAGGATGTCTTCCAGGTACTGATGAATATTGTATGTATTTAGTCAGTCAAACAAAAAAAAATGGTGCAAGTAAATAGTGATTAAAATATAAACGCTGTAAAGAAGTGTTTAACTTTTGGGGCTCTAATTATAGACAGCCACAACAAGTGGTTGAGGCTCGAGTTGGGCTGATACCTGAGACTTTCGATATGTGAGGAAAGTTTTTGGAACATTCATTCAATTTTCTAATGGTTAGTGGGGTTAAGTCGACAATCATTTTTGACCATAGTAATGAGAAAATATATAGATCGGGACTGAAACATTTTCTCTTTTCTTTTCTGAGCAAACAAAATTCCATCCATGAATGTGATTTCCATTTGTTAAAAATCGTACATATTGTAATGTGCATGTGCTAGGCACAAAATAAACCTGTTGAATAAGACTGGGATTCCATTCAAGTAGCAGGTCTGAATTAAATGTAAGGCTTTTTGAAAGAAATTAGTTAACACAATATTGCCAAGATTAAATGCTGTGACAAACATTTTTTTTTAGAATTTCAAACAAAAGTTAAAATTAAATTTAACTAGTCTATGGTCAGTCAATATTGCAATGAGGAGGAATAGAACAAAACAAAGACAGTTCACTAGACATGCAGAATGGAAAAATTAGTTTAGTTTTGGATAGATTTGTTATGTTAATAATTTAGTTTTGTTGATATGTTTTGGAATTTGTTTCGTTTAGTTCTGTTTAGTTTAATTTATTGATTTTCTAACGAATTCAAAATTTTCAGAACAATTTGAATTCGGATCGGTTGAAAAATGATTGGCCAATTTGAATTCTGCGTGAAAAATAGCTGGTTAAGGAGTGGGCCAGGAAGCTGACCGCCACGTTCTTAACAACCGATAACTCATTAGCTGTCAGTGGGCTTCCCCGCTGAGAGCTGAAATGTAAACAAAAGAATGGAAAGTTCTGAAATAAAAATCAGTCTGGTATAGATTTTAAGAGGAACAGAGTGGGGTCTCCCCCAAAATCCATACCAGGCCCTTTGGGTCTGGTATGAAATTTAAAGAAGTTGTAAACCGAGAAAAACTTTTTTTTTTTCTTTACATCCTGAAAGAGAAAGACATACTGAGCTAATATGCATCGCATGCTAGCTCATTATGAAATACTTACCTTAGAACGAGCCCTCGCCGCGCCGCTCTCTTACCTCTATGATGGGCGACATGTACAGTCGCCCGTCTTCCGGGATCGCGGCATACGGCCATCTGATTGGCTGGAGCCGCGGTGACGTCACTCCCGCGCACGCGCGCGGGAGCCGACGATCACGGCACAGGGCTCTGAAGGAACGGCACGATCGGCCGTTCCTTCAGAGCGCATGCGCCAGTGACGTCACTGGCTGCATCAAATGTAAATATCTCCTAAACGGTACATGTTTAGGAGATATTTACAGTACCTATAGGCTTACCTATAGGTACAAGTGTCAGAGGAGGGTTTACTTCCTCTTTAATAGGAACCCCATGCAAATTATTGTTTTTTTTAAAAAAACATTGTTGGGTCCCTCTTAAATCCATACCAGACCCCTATCCGAGCATGCAGCCTGGCAGGCCAGGAATGGTGGGTATAAGCAAGCACCTCTCCCTCCTGAACCATACCAGGCCTTATGCCCTCAACATGAAGGGGTGTTTTGGGGCAGGGGGTGGTCTGCGGGTGGGGGGCTTATTAGAATCTGGAAGCCTCCATTAACAAGCCCAGCCCAAGCCCCCCCCCTCCCCCCGTGAATGAGTGCAGTGTACATTACACCCCTACCCATTCACCAAAAAAGTGTAAAAAGTGAATAAAGACAGTACACAAGTAATGACAATTCCTTTATTAAAAATTAAAAAACAATGTCCCTCGGTGTAGATCCATTATTAATCATGCCTCCTACTTGTGACGTCTCTGACCAAGGTATGCTGGGTCGATGAAATCACAAGGGGGTGGTGTTACCCATTGATGTCACTGGGGGACTCCTACCCTTAGCTATTTAAGAAATGTCAGATGGAGGAGCAGGCAAATGGTGGGGAGCCTTCAACGAGGCCGGAGGTTTTTTTTTTTTTCTTTTCTCAGGTCTGACGGGTGGCGTGATTGGCGATAGATCTATATCGGGGTACATTGTTTTCTATTTTTAATTTTTTTAACAAAGGGATTGTCAAAAACTCAGGTTGTGTCTTTATTCCCTTTAACACTTTTTTAGGAGGGGGTGGGATCTGGGGGCCCCCTTGTTAAAGATTGTTTCCAGATTTTGATAAGCCCTTCCACCCACAAACCCCCCACAACCACAGCCCAGGGTTGTGGGGAAGAGGACCCCCCATCCCAAAGCATCCCGCTATGTTGAGGGCATGTCCCATCCCCCTTTCCTGACCTGCCGGGCTGCATGCTTGGATAAGGGTTTGGTATGGATTTTGAGGGGACCCAATGCCATTTATTTTTTTTATTTTGGCATGGAGTTCCCCTTATAATCCATACCAGACCTGAAGGGCTTGATATGGTTTGGGGGGGGGGGGGCCACGCTGTTTTATTTTTCAGAATTTTCTATTGCCGGCATTCTTTTGTTTACATTTCAACTCTCAGCGGGGGACGGCCGCTGACAGCTGATGAGTCATCGGTTATTGAGGACACAGGGGCCAGCTTTCCGGCCCGCTCCTTAATAACCAGCTATCCTTCGCACAAAATTTGAAACGGTCGATCATTTTTCAACTTATCCAAGTTTGAATTATTCTGAAAATGTGGAATTAGATAGAAAACAAATAAACAAAACAAAAAAAAAATGAATTTCAACAACATTCATTCCTTTTCCTGTTCCAGTTCACATTTAATAGGTGTCACAGGCATATATGTATATTGAGGAAGTGTGAAAGCAGACACTACTGTTGATTCCTGCTAAAAGAGCAAAAATACAGAGCCTCAGGATAACCCACCTTCACATACTCATTGATGTGCACTCCTTCACAGGCATCACTTCCTTCCTTGCAGCCCTTGGTCCTTTGCTTCAAGAGAGTTGGGCTTCTATATAGGTGAGCTTGCCCCCCCATGTGACATTGCTCCAGTCTGAGCAGCCAATCGCTATGCCTGGACACTGTCATATGGGAGGGGCAGTGACATTATCTACCCAAGTAAGTTCTGACATATGAGCCTCCTCAGGCTGGCTCCTGCAGTAGAAAAGCAGTAAGTAAGCTCAAATTGGTGACTATACCTTGCTGAGAAACTGAATTGGAAAAAGGACAGTCACTCTTTAAGCACTTGGGTACCAGCATGCAATACACCTCTAATTACCAGGACACTTTTCAGTTTTCAGTGCTGTGATAAGTTGAAGGGAGCGACCAGGGTAGCCATCAGAAATTTTGGGGCCCCTTACACAGCTTTAGGTCTGTGCCCCCCTGGGACTGACCACAAACATTCCTCAAGGCCTGCCCACTGGTTGTCCCCCAAATCCACCCACTGGCCTTCCCACCAAGTCCTTAAGTGCACCCATTTTATTATAATACTATTACAACCTAATATATCCTCCATCCCATGTCCTCTTCCTCCTCCACTCCCATACCCTCCATCCCATTTCCTCCTCCTTCTCAATCCCATGTGCTCCTCTTCCTCTCCCAGTCCAAACTCCCCCATCCCATGTCCTCCTCCTCCATCCCATGTCCTCCTGCTCCTTCAGTCCCATCTCCCACATCCTCTTCCTTCTGAAGACCCATTTTTCCATCCCACGTCTTCTTTCCCCAGTCCCATCTCCTCCATCCCATGTCCTCCTGCTCCTCCAGTCCCATCTCCTCCATCCCACATCCTCCTCTTCCTCCATCCCACATCCTCCTCCTCCTCCATCCTATGTGGTCCTTCTCCAGTTTCATCTCTCCTCTATGTCAGTCTTCTCTTGCAGTGTCCTCTCGCTGTAGTCTTTCTATCCTTTCCTGAGCCCTCAGTACAGCGCAGATCCAGTCCAGTGTAATCCCTTCAGTATTTAGAGGAGAGGGGTGTGGAGGGTATGAGAGTGGAAGAATGGGGAAGGATTAATTTTAATGGCATTCTGTGGGGGGACTAGGGAGGGATGTTGGGCAGATAAGGGTCCAACTGATGTCCGTCAGCTGGATGTATGAAGTGGTCTGGGTGCATGGGCATCCGCAGAACTTTTTTCAGGGGGGGCGTCATCTTAAGGTCACCCATGCTCCGCCCCTTTTCAACAATCTCATAAAGGGGAGGGGCTTAGCCAATATACTTATTTTGAGTATTTATTTTTAAAGAGCAAACAGCAGTATTTATTTTTAAAGCATTTATTAACCTAAAAAAAAAAAAAAAAAAAATGATCCTGTTCCTTTAAAACATGTTATACAGCACAGTGCTTTGCTGTGTAATTTGCCCCCCCCCCCCCCATATCACCTAAAATACCTGGTTTATCCTGCCTGGCCATGTCCTCCCCTCTGTAAACTGATCACGGTATACCATGGCTGCTCAGCCCTGACACCGTGGTCAGTTTACGTGCCTCCGTCATCCGCAGCCCTCCTGTCCTCCTCTGTTCTCTCTCCCCCCTCTCGCCCTCCCTGTCTGCTCCTGTAGTTTCATTTAAAGTTTCATATCCTGTCTACAGTCTGTTTAATAATCCTGTGTGCCCCTGTGTCTGTGTTTTAAAAAAATAAGCCATTCTTTACAAGTTTTCAGAGCGCCACTCGCCGCTCACGTGACCCGCCGCCTCTCCCTTCCTCTCCTCCTCCCCTCCTCCTCCCGACTGACATCAGTGAGGAATCAGTGCAGGCAGCTGTCAGACGGGGAGAGGAGGGGAGGGGGAGAGGAAGAGCCGGCGGGTAACGTGAGCGGCGCTTGGCCTTCTTAAAAGTGGTAAAGAACGGCTTATTTCACAGGCACACAGGATTATTAAACAGACCAGACAGGATGGTATAAAGCGGCTTAACAACCACTTGAAAGGGGAAGTTGAGATTCCAGAGGGGGGCATTTGCCCCCCATTGCCCCTACCTGCGGACGCCCATGTCTGGGTGTGATGCAAGCTGAAGGGAGTAGAGGGCTGACATGTGGTCAGATAGTGATGTTTACAATAAAAAAAAAAAAAATCCAGCCCCCAGCGCTATGTTTATGTCCTGATGATGTGAAATTAATTTATGACAATTCATTTAACCCTCATGTTATCCAAGTTCTGAGTCTAAGCACATAAACATAGGGTTAAATGAACGGTCATAAATTACCTTCACATTATCTGGACAGAGTGGTTGGGGATGTTTATATAGCTAGAGCTGTGTGCCAGCTTGGGAGATATCTGTCACACTCCCTGTCTCTTGATTCTCCTCCTCTCCTTATCCCTGCAAAACCTACAAGACACATCCTAACAGAAACTTTGGCAGCTTTTCATCCAAGAAGACTTTGCTCAAAAAAATCTCAGCTCACCTGTTGTGAGAGCAGTAGCTACAGTGTGCTCCGCCTTCCTTCAGCACACCGCACTGGTGATCCAAGGGGAGGGGTAAGTCAGAGATCAGTGCAGAAGATGAGGAAGGGGAGAAGAGAAAAAAGCTTTGGAGAGTCTAAATACATACAGCGCCGGTGCAGTGTATGTATTTAGAAACAATGACACTGCTGCTGTCACCACGGTGGCAAGTATATCCCTCTTCCACTTAACCTGGGCCCTCAGTCCGCACCTGGTCAGAATGGAGGAGGAGCCTGTGCTCCATCAGCTAGGTGTGCTGTTGTGATAAGCAGTCGGGACCTGTCAGAGTGGTTCATTGTGCTGCCGGTCCTCAGAGAATTTGCAGGGAAGTTGTCCCTGCCTAGGCCCCTAGGGCCACCTGGGCCCCCTACAGGTGTATGGGTTGTACCCCCCTGATGGCACTGGCATCACTGCCATTGATAGCGACTGGCAGAGAGAGGCAGTAGACACTGAACGGCTGGTAAGGTGGATGAGTCTGGCAGCAGCACTCATGATGATACTATATAAAGAAAAAAACAAACATTTTGTAAAAAGAAAAAAAAATGTATTCCCTACTTTCTGCTTTAAAATGCATCAAATAAAGTCCAAACA
Organism: Pelophylax lessonae; assembly: GCF_965119305.1. Classification (NCBI taxonomy): domain Eukaryota; kingdom Metazoa; phylum Chordata; class Amphibia; order Anura; family Ranidae; genus Pelophylax; species Pelophylax lessonae. Next base: position 180,618,585 of record NC_138770.1, read on the forward strand.
GTGCAGAAACACCCAAAATAATCATTTTTGGAAAGTAGACACCCCAAGATGATCTGATTGTTTGCCCATTTTTTTAAATGAAAAAAACATGCAAATGATGGGGTGGTTAAAACTTGGTAATAGAGCACTAGATACAGTGCATCATTATTGTACAGGTCTTACACAGAGGGATCAGAAGATAAATGTAGTTAATGTACAAGTCACATAGAGACAGCATGGATGAGTTGTACAGGAAAGGAAAAGAGTGTATTACAATCACTTGCAACCCCTCAGCATAAATCTAATTGTTGGTCACCACAGTGATCACAAGGTACAGAGCTGCTTGGGCTGGCTCTGTACATGTGTCTGTTATCTGAGCCATCTGACAGACAGAACTGACTGATAGATCGCAGTCACTAACAGGCACAGTGGCAGTCCATTATTAGCATTATTTCGGCAGGGCTGTACTGCCGGTACTTCTGCACTGCAGAATTACAGTACATGTTCACCACTCAGCTGTTCTAAGATGTACAAAGGTGAAGTGGCTTAAGTGTATTTATACTGAAGAACAAGCTGCAACCTACTGTTTTACATTTTTGCTTGGGGTTTAGATATCCTTTAATGCATAGATAATGTATGTAAAAGTTTCAGAATTTATTAGAGGCAAATATAGCTACTGACATCTGCCCATTAGGCTCTTTTTTTACGGAGCGGACGTTTCAGTCTGATAGGTGGCATTGAGTGTCTGCCTGGTAGTTGGTACTGACATTTTTTATACCAGGCTTTATGTATGCCAGAGTCAACAAGGAGCATTCAGTGGGTGTGTCTGGGAATATTTCTTCTATAGTACAAGCATGCATTCTCAGATAAACAGATTACAAACAAAATCTACTTGGTTCACTACAACATTGCCTGGATGAAAAAATGAAAGACTGAGCATTATAGGCTGTGCTCATGTATGCATTTTAAGGCTTAAAGAGAGCTTGTCACCAGCTTCAGAAATTGCAGGTAAAAGCATAGAAAAAAACAATTTCCTACACACATACTTGCAGTGTATTTCCTTTACAATAATGATGTTTTATTCACTTAAAACGTACCTAAATTTTAACTACTCCAGGACAATGGAACAGCCCTCTCCCTGCTTGCACATCATAGCCCTCTTCTTTTCTGGGAGTGTTTAATTATAGTCTGTGCTGGCCCAGCTACTCCTACCCTTCCTTTACCTCCCTACATAACACTTTATTTAGCTGCTAGGGGAGGAGCAAAGGCGAATACTATAAAGTGTCACTTGAGTGATAGCTGTGAGTCTGCTGGAGCTGAGCTGCTGACATCACATACAGGATGGCAGCACCCAGCAGCAGTCACAGGACTTTTGGATATCTACATAAGGGAGGTTTTTACAGAAAAGAGGATACATACAATATGTTATGTAGCTACGCCGCAGATGAACTGGGATCCCCCCCCCCACCTTGCACAGCCAGGCACACCGAATTTTCACAGGCACTCCAGAGTCAGAAAACAGTCAATGGCTTTGTTTTGTTATAATTGATGGTTGATAACTTGGATAGGGATGGGAGGTTATAGGATGCCCACTGCACTTAGCAGAACTTTAATAACAACTTCAGGGACATCTTCCTATATACAGTCTCCTCACTTTCCTCTTGCACACACTTGCACACTGATCCCAGCTCAGTGGCGGACGGTGTGTTGGGGGCGCAGGGCGCCGCCCCCCCCATCCATGCATCCGGCCCCCTAATCTGCATGCAGGGGCACCGGACGCATGGAGCTCAATGGGGATTTTTTTTTTTACATCACTTGATTAGAGCCAGAGGCTCTAATAGGGCGATGCAAAGGGTGGGCTCGGGGCGCAGAGCACTGCGTCCCGAGCCCACCCATTGTGTGACAATAGCGAATGAAAATTCGCTATTGCCACACCGATCCTCCTCCTGGCCAATCAGGAAGCGCATCCGATACACGCTTCCTGATTGGGTGCAAGGCAAACCTCATGCCATTGGCCGAGGAGGAGGCGAGAGCGGGAGCACTGCAGGAGACGCGCCGGGGGACAGAGTGAGGAAAAGCCGCCGCCGTCGGGACTGAAAAGAAGCCTCCGCCAAGTAAGTGCATTGGCTTTGGGGGGGGGGAGCCCACACTGCATTGAAGGGGGCACGCTGTGGCGCTCTGCATTGAATGGGGACAATGCTGTGGCGCTCTGCATTGATTGGGGATAATGCCATGGCGCTCTGCAATGATTGGGGACAATGATGTGGCACACTGCAATGATTGGGGACAATGCTGTGGTGCTCTGCAATGATTGGGGACAATGCTGTGGCGCTCTGCGTTGATTGGGGACAATGCTGTGGCGCTCTGCAATGATTGGGGACAATGCTGTGGCGCTCTGCAATGATTGGGGACAATGCTGTGGCGCTCTGCAATGATTGGGGACAATGCTGTGGTGCTCTGCATTGATTGGGGACAATGCTGTGGCGCTTTGCATTGATTGGGGACAATGCTGTAGCGCTCTGCAATGATTAGGGACAATGCTGTGGCGCTCTGCATTGATTGGGGACAATGATGTGGCACTCTGCAATGATTGGGGACAATGCTGTGGCGCTCTGCATTAATTGGGGGGCATGCTGTGGTGCTCTGCAATGATTGGGGACAATGCTGTGGCACTCTGCAATGACTGGGGGCACGCTGTGGCGCTCTGCATTGATTGGGGGCATGCTGTGGCACTCTGCATTGATGGGGGCATGCTGTGGCACTCTGCATTGATTGGGGGCACGCTGTGGCATTCTGCATTGATTGGGGGGCACGCTGTGGCATTCTGCATTGATTGGGGGGCATGCTCTGGCATTCTGCATTGATGGGGGCATGCTGTGGCACTCTGCATTGATTGGGGGCATGCTGGTCACTCATTTTTCTGTTTGCCCCCCCCCCCCCAAAATTTTGAGCACCAGCCGCCACTGTCCTAGCTGAATCACTGTTGGTTGATCTGACCGGCTCAGTCAGATTTAGCAATGGCCCTTTGCAGGCAGGAACTCGCAGCCCCTTGTTGTCCAGCAATGCACAGTGATCAGCTTGTATTCCTTCTCCTGTGGCTACTGATCCCAGCACCACCTCTTCAGGCCAACCCACCTGGCTGCAGCTGCCCCTTTCACTAGCCCTCCAGACTAACTTCTCCACAGCAGTCCTCCAGACTGACTCTTCACCAGCCCACCTGGCTTTCTCTCAGAAGATCTCTTGGGGAAGGATGAATACTTGGCCCACTGCTATCTACAGGGAGAACTGGCTACATGTGACAGTCTCTCCCCTTGTAAGTCCCCAGTAGTGCTGAACTACTCACACTGTCCTCACACTGTTGCTCTTGTGCCTCCAGGAAGGGCTTCTTCTGTGTGTTGTGGCAGGATCCTTCCAACACCTGAGCCCCGACTCAAGGTCACCCCCCGAGAATGGGGGATGCCCCACGGTGCCACTGACAACCTCCTCAGCACTATATCTCTATCTTCCACCCGACTGCCCTGCTGGCATAGCCCATGCCTATTTATGAAGTAAGCTCTGCCCCCTGCCAGCCCATTCCTGGGGATTGGCCGAGGCCTCAAAAATATTCCAGACAGCTTCTCCTGACCTCCTGCCCACTAGTTCTAGAAGTTTCTACAATCTTCTAGACCAGAGGGAGGCACAATAGGACTTGTCAGGATGAGTTATCCAGCCCTTACTCATTGAACCCTGACCCAGATTCAACAGCTCAGGCTTAGCCCTGAGCTAACTAAATTTATGTACACTAACAACCCCACACTAACATCTAGCACACACTAAAGGGTGCTACAGTTAAATGCATATATTCTTATAGAAAGATTTTAATGTAATGAATGGCCTGAAGGGTCTCTTTAAAATATATATAAAGACATTAGCTGCGAAAGAAGGAAACCTATGTGCATGCACTAATACCACAGACAGGGCCTTGAACAGGGGGGTACCACCAGTCCTCCTGTAAAGAGCCCAGGCACACAGGGGGGCTAATTCCAGTAATGATGCCTTGTGCGGCTCTCTGCAGCAGCTGAAAGCTAGTTTCACCCCTCTCCCTCCCGCTGGCTTTAAGCTGCTGGAGAGAGAAACACACAGGGCATAGTTCCTATAATATCTCCCCGTCCCACCACACCGATCCCCTCTCTGTCCTGCATACATCGTATTTCCCCCTGTGTGCCCCCCCCCCCCCCACACCCCTGCCAGCTTCACTGTCCTGCCAGCGGCTGCAGGTACACAGGAGCATCTGTCAGGATAGAGAGCGGTGGAAGGGGTCAGTAAATATGTAATTTACTGGCCCCTTCCTTTAGTGAATTAATGGACATAATGTGTGATCGGTATGTGTCGGCAATGTGTCCTCAATCCTTTCTCTGTCTCAAATGTGAGATGTCAGTCTCACCAAAGACCCCCCCACAATGTTGTAAAAAAATAATTTTGAAAATGTAGAAAATAAACTGTAAAAAATATTTGTTAAATATTTTAAATAAATCATTTTTAAAAAAATTGTAAGTGGCCCCGAATGCATACTCTGTCTTTTGGGCCGCACACCTGCATCCACACACCTATCTAAATTACGACCCGCCACTGTGTTCATACAGCTTTTGCTTCCCCATAGCATAGCATAAGCTGCCTGCACACAGCAATAGCCACATAAAAAAAAAAAAAAAAAAAAAAATGATTTGCACTGTACAGGCCGCAGCACCTATGTGAATGAGCATGAGGGGGGCATGGGATGAGGGAGATGAGACTAGAAGAGGAGGACATGGGATGGGGGACATAGGACTGAAGGAGCAAGAGGAGGAGGACATGAGATGGAGAAGGAGGAGGACATGGGATGAGGGAGATGAGACTGGAAGAGGAGGACATGGGATGGGGGACATAGGACTGAAGGAGCCAGAGGAGGAGGACATGAGATGGAGAAGGAGGAGGACATGGGATGAGGGAGATGAGACTGGAAGAGGAGGACATGGGATGGGGAAGATGGTACTGGAATAGGAGGACATGGGATGAGGAAGATGGGACTGGAGGAGCAGGAGGAGGAGGAGGACATGAGATAGAGAAGGAGGAGGACATGGGATGAGGGAGATGAGACTGGAAGAAGAGGACATGGGATGGGGAAGATGGGACTGAAAGAGAAGGGCATGGGATGAGGAGGATGGGACTGGAGGAGCAGAAGGAGGACATGGGATGAGGGAGATGAGACTGGAAGAGGAGTACATGAAATGGGGGAGATGGAACTGAAAGAGGAGGACATGGGATGAGGAAGATGGGACTGAAGGAGCAGGAGGATGAGGACATGAGATAGAGAAGGAGGAGGGCATGGGATGAGGGAGATGAGACTGGAAGAGGAGGACATGGGATGGGGAAGATGGGACTGGAAGAGGAGGACATGGGATGAGGAAGATGGGACTGCAGGTGCAGGAGGAGGACGACATGAGTAGGAGAAGGAGGAGGACATGGGATGAGGGAGATGAGACTGGAAGAGGAGGACATGGGATGGGGAAGATGGGACTGGAAGAGGAGGACATGGGATGAGGAAGATGGGACTGGAGATGCAGGAGGAGGACGACATGAGTAGGAGAAGGAGGAGGACATGGGATGAGGGAGATGAGACTGGAAGAGGAAGACATGGGGATGGGGGAGATGAGACTGGAGAAGCAGGAGGAGGAAATGAGATGGGGAAGGAGGAAGGACATAGGACGTGGGATGGAGGAGATGTGATTGGAGGAGGAAGAGATGGGACTGGAGGAGGAGGACATGGGATGGAGGATATATTAAGTTGTAGGAGTGTTAAAATAAAAGTGGGTGCACTGAAGGTCTCATTGGGATGGCAAGTGGGTGGATTCGGTGGGCTGGTCAGTGGGCGGGCACTGAGAAATGTTGGTATTCAGGCCTGGGGGGCCCAGGCCTAAAGTTGTGTAAGGGGCCGTGAAATTTCTGATGGCTGCCCTAACCACAGACATTGCCTTTATTATACCAAAAAAAGTGGAAAAAAATACCCTTTTTGAAGATTTATATTAGCGGTCACAGGACTGCGATGTCCTCAAAATTATCTATACATGCCTTAGCAGGGGCTGTGGAGCTTCATAAAGTGTTGACTGTAAGAGGAAGTGTGTCACCCAATGAGGCCACAGACTGACAACGGGACTTCAGGCATGCTGTGTGTAAGCAGGGGATTCTGGGCATGGGACAATGCTATTAAGTCCTTTGTAGGCTGTAGTTAGGATTGTCATCCCAACCAAGAAAGTGCAGGATAGGGCAAGAAACTGGTAGAACCACAAAGTTTTTGTTTCTCCCATTTTTTAAATATAATAAATCAAATACAAATCATATGAGATCTAATACCTACTAAGAAAGCAAATAAGAACACTTAAGAATTTAAGTTTACATAAATTTTATATTTGCGATTTGCAGGCGCAAACTTTTCATAGCAATTCTACATATAATATTGCTTGTTCCTATTTATTTCATTTACCCATTTTACATATTGCTAAAATATTATGTGTCAATTTACAGAATATATAGGAGAACTTAAAATCAGTCTTTGTTCTGGGCTCATTATTTATTGTACATGGGACATTTATACAGACACTAATGCAGCTCATACAGGATTCCGTTTTCTTTTATCATTCAACCAGTGTTCTGAACAAAAAAAGAAACGTACTCGATTCCTCCATCCACACATTCAATCTGGATGAGGGAATCTTCCCCCTGAGTTATTGTATTTTTACAGCGGGGAAGCTTCCCCGCCAGCAGACTACACTGACCAGTGCTGCTGGCTATAGTCTCCGGCACTGAATAAGCAGGTAAAAACCCAAATTTTGTCCATGTATGGCTGGCTTGAGGAAAAATTTAGGAGGAAGTAAGTAACCCATGTAGCACCCTCCTAGGTAGGTGCTAGAGAGAGAGAGTATAGTTTTTGGCTATGTCTGCCTATCAAAGGAGCAGCAGGCAAATTCTATATTGCTTTTTGCTTAACAGAGAGCAGGATCTGTGAGTTAGGTCTGCTCAGGGTGCTCAGTGTGTGATTCATCTGGTCTAGGGAGTGTTTCACACTGGTCCAATAGGGAGGCATATTGAACAGTGGTGGAAACCAGGCCAATAGGTAAACAGGTTTTGACACAGCCTAGTGATTGGCACAGACTGGTTGTCTCGGTGCATTCTGGGGTGTGGTATAAAAGCCAGGAGCACATGTGCTGCAGGGTCTTTGGCGGGTGAGAAGAGTCCCGGAGGGAGGGTGGCGGCTTCCTCCTCCTCTGTAGCAGATGGCACGTGGTCACAGGCAATCGGCCTGGGGACCAGAAAGAAGGAGCTGAACCCAGAGTTCCAGGAGAACTGACTGGAGGGGTTGAGACACTGGAGACCCTGGAAAAACAATATCGTGAGTACAGGGGATCGTGTCTAAGGGCCTGGAGTAGTATAGTCAGAGGATGGGTGTCAGCTGGTGGAGTGAAAGGGAGTGCTAGGCGAGTACCCCGAAGATAGTTACTTAATCAAGTCATCTACTCAGAGACTTAATCCTAAAATTCATCTAGTGGCAAGGTGAATCTGCAGCCTGGCTGCATCCACAGACAGGAGTCCTAATCTTTTGTGAATAGTTCAATTCTGGAGTATCCCACTCTTCCCTTCTCCCATCCCTATTTAAAATAAAAACACAAAAACAACTACAACCTCTAGACTGTTTATGGACTGAGCCAGAAAGAGAAGAGTTAAATTGTGCATGCTGCAGTTGCTATAGGTAACCCAGGGGGGTCCCAAGGTGCACATTCCAGCAGCCCTCAAGGGGGCAGTGCTACACCTAGAAGAATATTTCTAGACTGGTGGAGGACAGCAGAAGGAAACCCACACAGACACAGGGGAAAACATACAAACTCTATGCAAATGATGTCCTTGGTGGAGTTGGAACCCAGGACCTAGTGCTGTAAGCCAAGAATTGTCAACAAAGAACATACAGTACCTGTCACAAATAATAAAATGCTGGTGATTCTAGTTATACATGTAGCAAGGTTTCCAGGCCTGTGGCCTGATGTGGGTCTGCCATTGTTACCGGTTACATCTCCAGCCCATGTGAGCTGTGACCCTCGGTGTGAGAACTGAGACATTGACAACTCCGGCATCTTTGTTTTGTGGTTTTATTGTAGATAAGGGGATGGGAGAAGGGAATGAGTGGGATACTCCTTAGGCTCAACTAAATACACTTGGGACTTTATCCAGGAAAAATGTCCGTTAACGCTGCCTTGACGCCAGCCGACGCTAGCCAATGCTCACTGACTCTCAGAACACACTGTAACTTGATAGAAGTACTGAATTCTCGACTTTAAGTCTAGAAGATCCAGGACTGTGGATTATAGAACTACTGACACTGCAGTACTGCAAAGTCACTGGCTACTACAACCCCCCCCCCCCCCCAGCCTTGCGCTGGCTTGAGGTAGTTTGTTGTAGGTTCCTGTATGGCTGCAACTCTCAACTGGCACTCTGTACAATTCAGGGCCCAAACTGCAGGTGCCCCCTTTAACCTTGAACTCTTCAGGGCTCACTGACTATGTACCCCCCCTCAGTAACTTCAGGGTCCTCAACCTAGGTACCCCCTTTCCTCAGCTAGCTGACACTGGATCCTAGAACCTCTTCCGGAGTGGTCCCCTCTGACTCTAGGCAGACCCCCAGGGGCAATCCTCAGTACTACGATGTAGGCTTTCCTTGGACTGGAATCCTCTCGCTCTCTCCGCAGGTTCTCGGCACACCGGATCCCCTCAGCTCAACTCAGCACTCTCTGGATTCCCAGGCGACACCCCGAGACATCCACTTCCTCAGACAGGAGGAGAGACAGCCGTTCTCTCCCTCCTGGGACTCTGCTCTCACCAAAGACACCGTGTCACGCACTTCCCCCAAACTTATATCCACTCCCAGAATCCTTTGCGGCATAATCTGCCTCCTGGGGTAGTTACAAGCTTGAATGTGTCCCCTGATTGGGCTTCTTCCACTACCCTATGAGAAGCCTCTCACAGGAGCCAGTGGGGAGACTTCCCCTTTAGCAAACACATCTGAAACCCATGACACCCTAACTAACAGAAATCATGGCCCTGCTGTTTGGCAGACAAGGCCCACTATACATTTACCTAGCACCTACCTGTAGGGTGCTACATACGATTTGAGCATTGTAGATGGAAAAGGCTGACTTTTAGACTAGTCAAAATTATGTCAGTGGTCCAGCTACTTTTTGGCAGAAATTTCAAGTCAGATTACAAAAAAAAAAAAAAAACCCAGTCTAGCACCTTTACTTTCATGCCTTCAGGATGGTGCACAGCCAGTGGAGATACCATGAACATCCAGAATAGCAAAAATGACCAGCACACCAAAGGTTAAATATCTAAAATCTTTACTGAGATCTTGTAATAACAACATAGCTTGTGCAAAAGAGAATCTGGCGGTTTTACAGTCTCTTGCACAAGCTATTTTCTTACAGCTAAGATCTCTGTAAAGATTTGAGATCTTTATCCTTTGGTGTGCTGACCATTTTTGCTAGTTTAGATTGAAAAAAGACATGTCCATTGAGTGATAAATTAAATAAATGGATAAACTTCATTACAACCAGCCTGCCTATAGATGCTGAACCACCTGAGATTCGATCCATCTAAGGCCGGGTTAAAGCGTTTTTAAACCCAACATTTCATATTCCTTATATGTGCCTGCTGTACCATATACTTGTATGCAAAAGTCTCCTGTTCTCTTTGTATTGCTTCCTTTGTGTGAAACCTCTGGTGATCCTGCCAGTCCCTCTGCTTTCGTATTATAAACTGAGCACACCAAGCAGGGGAACACAGGGTGTCCAGTTCTCTAGCTATGCTGGGAATTCAGCCTGCTCTTTTCCAACCACAACCCCCCCCCCCCTTCCCTCTTTTCACCCTGCACAGCCATTCAATGAAAGCTCAGTGTACTGTTGCTTTTCCTCCTCCTGCTCTTATGCAGCTGAGAACAGAGGGATTGTGATCACTTATAAAAAAAAAAGGGAAAAAGGTATTTATAATGTTTTTTTTAAATATCTATACACAAATGTTTTGCCTTTCATTTCTATTTTAAACTGAATGGGATGTTTTACAAGGTGAACGTTTACAACCACTTTAAGCCTACCCATATGTGGCCCAATAAACATAGGCAATGTGGGTGACTATAGCACTGCTTGACACAATTGGCACATGTTGAAGCATGGCAACAAGTTCTACTGATCGTCTAAAGTGACTTATCTCAGAAAGAGATTTCAAACATTTTTTATAATTGAATGTTTATTTTACTATGAGGGAAAGGGAATACAGCTTTCCCAGTACATGCCTTATATTCACCCATCTGCTGAAGAAGATTGTGGCATGTATTGACAGTACACAAGGCTTGGTATGGCAGCCAGATGTCCCACTGCTCACTATTGTTTGTCAGAAATCTGCCAGTCTTTGACCAAACTAAGCATCTGAAATGAAAACTGGTATACGTAAAATTGCATTATTTGTTACTATTACTGTCTTTTTTGCCTTGAGTTCTCTTTCAGAGGACAGCTACCACAGACCTACCAACACGACCCACTCTAGTAGGTACAAAGCATTCTTGCCTTTTTGACCAATTTCATATGATAGTTTAGCACATCCTTCGCATACAGAGTCACTAACAAAGCTCAAGTGAGGGTAATAGGAAAAGCATGAAACTAATCAAGATGTAAAAAGGTAAGAACAGTGAAAAGCAGACATACCCAATCCCGGACCACAGATCAGTACCGGTCCGTGGCCCGTTGATGACCGGACCGCACAGCAGGAGGTGAGCGGCAACTATGGTTCAGACAGGGCTATCACAGACCGCGGTCATTGCTCACTCTCCACTGTCTGTGTGTCCTCTCCCGACTCTCTGGGAGATATAGAGTCTTCTCATAGTAACAAGCGGTAATCACCAGCTTATTAATATGATAAGTTGGGCAGCTCCCAACCTCTGTCCAGATCTGCAGCTCCTCCTGCCCTGCTACTAGGATGACATAGTCAGCGGGGAGATAGAGCCGAGAGAGGACACACAGGCTGAATCCTGTCTCTGCCCTGCCAAAGGTAGGACTGTGCAGAGGAGGCAGAGAGTAAAAAGGGGCACTGTGATTAGAGATAAAAGGGGGTGGGACATGACTGCAAGGGGCACTGTTATCAGGAGGGGGACTGTGATGTAATGGGGCACTGTAATCATTACAGTGGCCTTTAACAGTGCAGTTCCATTTTTATCACAGAGCCCCCTTACCGCGCAGTCCCCTTCACATTACAGCCCTCTTTTACATTACACTGCAGTGCCATTCCCATCACCAACCCCCCCCCCCCTTTACAGTGCAGTCTGCGTTATATTAATGTAAAGGGGACTGCACTGTAAAGGAACACTGTGATGTAAAGGGGACTGCACTGTAAAAGGGCACTATGTAAAGGGGGGCTCTGATGTAAAGGGGAACTAAGGCCACTGTGGGACTGTTTTAAAGGGAGTACTGTGATGTAAATTGGGACTGTGGACACTGATCTAAAGGGGGACTGTGCTGTAAAAAGGGTTGTTGTGTGAAGGGGGCTGAGGACTGACTTCTCCAATATCCTGTCACCAACCACCCCTGCACCTCCCTAGTACCCCCATCAGAACAATTAGCTGCCACAAAATTGGTTCCTGGTGCAAAAAGGGTTGAGGACTGCTGGTGAAGAGGGTAAAGCAAAAGGATTGCTATAATGCCTCTTTCCCAAGCTGCAAATACATTTAATTTAATCCCCTCTTGTTCCAATCAGCACCTTGAAGTGCAGAAAAGGATTCCTGGGTATTTTCCAAGTTGTACCAGTCGGTGGTTACACAAGGCTAAGGACTCTCCCTATCCCCATCTTGCCTGGGAACATTGAAAATCTATTTGGGATGGAAACCAGAGGGGAATTTAGGAACATCTTTCCCGATCCCTTCACTGTGCAGTGAATAAAGAAATGCTCAGCTGTGAGCGCTTCACGGTTCACAGTTGTCAGTTTCAAACCATTGTGGTTGGGTGAGGAGATCGAGTCTCCATAACAATGACCTGTCACACCATTGTTACTCTCTAACCCTGAGAAAGCCTCACTGTTGTTCATTATTGCAAACAGTAACATACATATAAAAGAACAAGCAATGGAGGTAGTGAAACTATTCTTGGTGTACCTCAGACCATTCTCCAGAGGTTTATGTAAGTGACCTGAAAAGTGGGAGGAGGAGGAACAGTTTATTTTAGGAGGGAAAATTACTGCTTTTCCTAATGTTTACCAAAGATCCTTCATGAAAATGTACTGTACCTTACCCTGTTCTTGTATTGCATTTATTAATAACATCAGACTTTAAAACAAAGCAGTGCTAATTGTAAAGTCAGTGAGTGCTAGTGTTTAACCACTTCCATACCGGGGCAATTTTGGCACTCCGCTTTTACATGTAAAAATCATCATTTTTTTTGCTAGAAAATTACTCAGAACCCCAAAACATTACATATGTTTTTTTAGCAGAGACCCTAGGGAGTAAAATGGTGGTATTGCATCTTTTTTGTCACACGGTATTTGCGCTGCAATTTTTCAAATGCGTTTATTTTTTTAAAAAACAGTTTCACTAATTTAAAAAAAAAAAACACTAAAGTTAGCCCAATTTTTTGTATAATGTGAAAGATGATTTTACACTGAGTAAATATATACCTAACATGTCACGCTTTAAAATTGCGCACACTCGTGGAATGGTGCCAAACTTCAGTACTTAAAAATCTCCAAAGGCAACGCTTTAAAATTTTTTACAGGTTACCTGTTCAGAGTTACAGAGGAGGCTAGAATTATTGCTCTCACTCTAACGTTGGTGGTGATACCTCACATGTGTGGATTGAACGCTGTTTACATATGTGGGCACAACGTACGCATGTGTTCACTTCATTGTGTGAGCACGCCAGGACTGGGGGCACTTATAAAATTTTTATTTTTTTTATTGTTTATTTTATTTCTGTTTTTATTATAGCACTTTCCCTTAATTTTTTTTTTTTATCACTTTTATTTCTATTACGAGTAATGTAAACATCTTTTGTAATAGAAAAAGTGCATGACAGGTCCGCTTTATGGAGAGATCTGGGATCAATTAGACCTCAGATCTCTCCTACAGGCTGGAAAGCCTGAGGTAAAAAAAAAGCGATCTCGGCTATCCAGCCGAGATCACGGCAGTATTTATGACTGCCAGGGCCTCCGAGTGTCATAGAGACTGCCGGGGACCATCTGGTCCTTGGTATCCTCCAAGGTGTACTTCCACCGCTGGCGGATTCCTTCTCCGGTTCGCCGATCGCACGGACAAGCTGGTTGAATCACCGGAGGGCGGCGAGAGATGTCCCCCGCTGCCTGTAAAAACAATCAAGCGGCTGAACAGTTGCTATGATTGTTCTTATGTTGAAGGGAATCGCTGGCTAAAAAAATTATATCTGAATGATGCCTGCAGCTGCAGGCATCATTCAGATATCCCCACTCAAAGCCCAGGATGTCATATGACATCCAGCGGTATGGAAGTGGTTTTAAAAACATGTTGCTTACAAGTATAATTTCTCAGCATACACTAAACTGAAAATGCCATTTCCATACCTCCAAAGTTTTTGAGATGGGAACGATGGACAGCTATTAGCAAAAGTATGTAGACATTGGACACACACAATTGCTTTTTTTTTACCACTATTATTCCTTTATACTGGATTTTGAAATTTACAGATGCAGCAATTTAGAAATTGGATGAAAGGTTTAGCACTGGGAAACACTTTTTGAGAGATTAGTAGTGCTGTTCAGCACTGCACTACTTTAACTGGCACTTGTGTCGAGGTGAAAAAAACCCAAGCTCCCCAGAACCTGTCCTGCCGCAGAGTTCGTACAGGTAGTCGTTAACCGCACGTTTCTGCTGGAGCAGTCTATCAAGCATATGCAACATTGAGTTCCATCGCGTCGGGCAGTCACAAATAAGACGCCTGATGGGCAGGTTGCGTCGCTATTGAATGTAAGCAAGGCGAGCCATGGCTGTGTAAGATCTTCTGAAATGGCCCGAGATTTTCCTGGCCTGCCGCAAGACGTCCTGGACCCCAGGGTATTTGGCAACAAATCGCTGCACGACCAAGTTCAGGACGTGTGCCATGTGTAATTTTGCCCTGTTTCAGCGCCCTCAGCAAATTGGCACCGTTGTCACACACCACTTTACCAACTGTCAAATTGTGTGGTGTCAGCCACTGATCTGCCTGTGAACGCAAAGCTGAAAGGAGTGCAGGACCAGTGTGGCTCTTGGCTTCCAGGCACAACAGACGCAGCACAGCATGGCAATGTCTCACCTGGCATGTGGAATAGGTTCTTGGGATCGTGGGTGGTGCAGCTGGAAGAGACAGTAGCAGCGGAAAAGGAGGAGTCAGCTGAGGAGGAGAGGGAGGATGGAGTAGGAGGAGGAGAAGAAGAGGCAGGCCTGCATGCAATCCGTGGCAGTAAAACCAAATCTACACGGGTGCCACGGTTTACATGCTTGACGGCTGTCAGAAGGTTCACCCAGTGGGCAGTAAAAGTTATATACCTTCCCTGCCCGTGTTTGCTAGTCCATGTGTCTGTGGTCAGAATTATCTTGGCACCGACACTGTGTGCCAGAGATACATTCACTTGCAGCTGAAAATGGTCATATAGCTCTGGAATGCCCTTCTGCGAGAAATATTTCCTGCCTGGGACCTTCCATTGTGGTGTTCCGAAGGCCACAAATTTCCGAAAGGCCTCTGAGTCCACCAGTTGATATAGCAGTAGTTGGCGGGCTATCAGTTCCGACAAGCCAGCAGTCAAACGTTGGGCAAGAGGGTTATCCGGCGTCATCATTTTTTTATGCTACAACATTTGGGCCACGGAAGCCTGCCTTTTTCCAGAACAACGTGAGGACGGCATGATGGAAGGTGGAGTGGAGGACAATTGTGAGGAGAGAGGAGAAGGAGAAGGAGAAGAGGCTGGACGGTGAGAGCCTGGAGTGTGGCTTTGTGGGTTCTGACGGCATTGCTCTCACTGGGCTCAGTGATGGGAGTTCAGGTGCCTTCTTAAGGCGGTTGTCCCTAGGTGACAGGGCCACAGGCTATACAGTTAGTTTCTAGGTCTACGAGGGAAGAGCTCTGTGGAGCCCCCCAACTGCCCAGACTACATAGGGAGCAGCGGCAAGATAGTTTGGGACTTGGTATCACCCTTACCTGGAAAGGGGTACCATTTGTACGTGGACAACTTTTATACAAGCGTGCCACTATTTAGTCACCTTCTTGAATTACAATTTGGCGCATGTGGCACCTTGCGACCTAATCGCCGGGGCTTCCCCCAATGGCTTGTAAATTCCCGTCTTAGTCGGGGGGAGAGAGCCTGCTTGAAAACGGACAAATGGCTTGCAGTGAAGTGGAGGGATACACGGGATGTTTTCGTTCTGTCCCCCATTCACCTAGACACGACGATCCAAATTATTACGGCAACTGGCGTTATGGAGAAACCCCTCTGTGTCCACGAATATAACCTTAATATGGGAGGGGTGGACTTTAACGACCAGCTTTTGGCGCCGTATTTAGTTGCCCGTAAAGCCAGACGCTGGTACAAACGAGTGTCTGATTATTTATTCCAATTGGCTATGCTGAACGCCTTTGTCCTAGGAAGGAAGAGATCATTAATGCCTACCTGTATCCAGTAGGTGTTCCTGCCCAACTTCCCCTTCCAGATGCAGTGAGCCGGCTGCATGAGAGGCATTTTCCACATGTCATGTCCTCCCGCATACCCCTACCCAAAGACACCCCCAAAGAAGATGTTGTGTCTGTAGCAGGTGCAGATTTAGGCGTGACACCCGTTATTATTGTCCCGACTGTCCTGACCAACCTGGTCTCTGCATTGGGGACTGTTTCCGTCACTACCACACACTAATGGAGTTTTAGTGTAGGGTACAGCACGACATAGTGTAGGGCACACAAACACAGGGTCTCAAAAGATGTTCGATGGCTATCGACATTTTGAGAGACCCTAAGCTGGAAAGTTGCAGTTCACAAAAAAAAAAGGTGTAAAATAAAAAAATACAAAAAAAAATATAAAATAAAAAAGCCAAAAACAGTTGTCGTGTCAGTTATTTTTATGTCCTTCTACTCTTCCTACTGTACTTTTACTGTACTTTGTTTGTTTTTCATTCTTTTGTTAACCTGTTTCTGTTGCAGGTACCCGTCGGTTGCCACACTGATTTTATATATTCTGACACAAACTGCGTTTCCGCTCAGCATATATGGATACCTCTGATGGCAGCAGCTGTGGTAGGTTGATTTCACCACTGCAGTTAAAATACCTTTAGATATACGTGGAATATTGTCATGTATACCCACCATTAAATAAGTGGGTTTGGATGTGGGCGGTTAATGGTGTGTATACTACACAATTTTCCTGTGGTGATTTCTGTTAGGTTCTCTTTTTTTTCATTCAGCCCACAGGCTGCATGAAAAAAAAAAAACCTACACTATATGCCAAACAAGGACCAGCAATGTACTGGTACGTTGCTGGACTTTAAGTGGTTATGCCAGGATGATGCCTGCAGATTTAGGCATCATCTTGGTATCGTTTTTTACAGCCAGCGGATAATTGGCCACTAGACTGCTTTTACATGCAGTGGGAGGGGACTCCCCCCCCCCCCTCCCGTCGCCTTCCGTGGTTTTTCTTGGGCTCTCCAGTCCCACCGGTTAACCTGAGAGTGCAGCCGGTGGTTCAGTTATCTGACCATAGAGCTGATTGGAGATGAGAATGGCTCCAATCATCTCTATGGCCTAAGATACCGGAAGCTACGAGCATTTCATGACTTCTGTTTCGCTAGAAATAAACAGTGCCATTGGGAATTTGGGAAAGCATCTTATCACACCAATTTTGGTGTGGTCAGATGCATCAAGGTCAGAGGAGAGATCTAGAGTCTAAAAGACCCCATTTTTTAAAAAAAAGAGTACCTGTCACTACAGATTGCTATCATAGGGGATATTTAAATTCACTGTGATAACAATAAAAATGATTAAAAAAAAAAAAAAAGAAAATGAAAGGAAAGGAGTCAAAATAACATAAAAAAGCAAAAAAATAAAAATAATAATAAAAAATCAAGCCCCAGCCTGTCCCCCCGTGCTTGCGCGCAAAGGCGCACGCAAGCGTTGGTCTAGTGCCATATGTAAACCGCAATTGCAGCATGCATGTGAGGTATCGCCGCGAACACCAGGTCGAGGGCAGTAATTCTTGCAGTAGACCTCCTCTGTAAAGTGGTAACCTGTAAAGACTTTTAAAGGCTTTTAAAAATGTACAGTACGTAGTTTGTTGCTGCTGCACAGGCGTACGCAATTTTTAAAGCATGTCATGTTTGGTATCTATGTACTCGGCATAAGATTATCTTTTAAATTTTACCAAACAATTTGGAATTATATATATATATATATATATAGCAGCAGAATATATTTTGGGGTGTCATTCCACATATACCCATGGCATGTGTGAGCAATTTATCTTTTAGTGACAACTTTGTGTTAAAAAAATAAATTTAAAAAAAATGTAATTTTCCCGAAACTTGGCAAAATAAAAAATATTCTGTGGACTCACCATACCTCTCAGCAAATAGCTTGGGGTGTCTACTTTCCAAAATGGGGTCATTTGGAGGGGTTTTGTGCTATCTTGAAATTTCAGGGCCTCCGAAACTGAGATGGGTAGTGAGGAGTAAAATCAAAAATTTACGCCATTAGACAACCTGAAGATGGTGATTGGTTTTCGGGGTCCCGTACACAGCTAGGCTCCCAAAAAGTCTCACACATGGGGTATCCCTATACTCAGGAGAAGCAGCAGAATGTATTTTGGGGTGTCATTCCACATAAACCCATGTCATTTGTGAGAAATTTATCTTTTAGTGACAACTTGGTGCTAAAATTTTTTTTAAAGAAAATGTATCTTTTAGTGACAACTTGGTGTTAAAAAAAATTAAAAAAAAAAAGTGTAATTTTCCCAAAACTTGTGGCAAAATATAAAATATTCCATGGATTCACCATGCCTCTCAGCAAACAGTCTACTTTCCAAAATGGGGTCATTTGGGAGGGGGTTTGTGGTATCTTGACATTTCGGGGCCTCCTAAACCGTTATAGGTAGTGAGAAAATGCAATGAAAAATGTACGCCCTTTGAAATTCTGATGGTGGTGATTGGTTTTTGGGGTCCCGTACACAGCTAGGCTCCAAAAAGTCTCACACATGTGGTATCCCCATACTCAGGAAAAGCAGCGGAATGTATTTTGGGGTGTAATTACACATATACCCATGGCATGTGTGAGCAATATATCATTTCAATAACAACACTTGTGACAAAAAATGAAATATTCATTGGGCTCAACATGCCTCTCAGGACATTTCTTAGGATGTCTACTTTCCAATAAGTGGTAATTTTTTTTTTTTTTTGGGGGGGGGGGGGGGGTTATACTGCCCTGCCATTTTAGCACTTAAAGCGGAGTTCCAGGCACAAAATCAATATTTTTTTTTTGTGCCCGTCCGCTAGTTCTGCATCACCTGAAAAGGAATTGGATAGTTAGGTTTTTTTTTTTTTAAAACTCACCTTGTAATTGAAGATCGTAAATACTCACCTCATGGTACTTCCTCCCTCAGCGCCGCGGCTCCGCTGTCACTTCCTGTCTCGCGATGATTCCTGGGAGCTGAACGTCATCGCTCCCAGGAATCAATTCCCCTGCTAAACAGCTTCTGGGCATGCCCAGAAGCTGTTTAGGAATGCGGCGCCACACCGGAAGTGATGAGAGGGGCCGGTGCAGGCGCATTCTGAAGACGCGGAAGAAGACGCAGAAGAGGACCGCGCCGGCTTCAGCTGCCCACAAGAGAGATGGAAACGCTGTGGAAGAAATTTTATAAGTAAGTATTTCTTCTAAAAGGTAAGTGCGAACCGGGACAGATCAGAGGCTAGCCATTGTGGAATGTGCTAGCCCTGACTGTCCCGGGGGTATGTTTGTTAAAAAATGACTTCTGTGCCCGGAGCTCCGCTTTAATGAAATGAGATAGGCAGTCAGAAAGTAAAAGCTGCATAAATTCCTGTATTTACACCATAGTTTGTAGACGCTATAACTTTTGCGCAAACCAATAAAAATACGCTCATTGAGATTTTTTTTGTCAAAGACATGTAGCTAAATACATTTTGGCCAAAATATATGACATAAATTGAGTATATTGGATATTTTTTAAAAGACAAAGTTGAAAATGTAATTTTTTTCTCAACATTTTTGCTCTTTTTATATTAATATCGCAAAAAATAAAAAGCGCAGAGGTGATCAAATACCACCAAAAGAAAGCTCTGTTTGTGGGGAAAAAAAGTACATAAATTTTGTTTGGGTACAGCATTGCATGACCGCGCCATTGTCAGTTAAAGTCACGCAGTGCCAAGTTGAAAAAAGGGGTCTGGTCTTTGAGCAAATACCAGCTCTTAAAAGGACTTTTGTGGACCTTCACAGAGCGATCTGTGTCACTGACGATCTGTCCCTGGTGCACACAGCCAACCTCTCCCTACACTGACAAAAAGCAGAATGTGAAATGGGCGCCAGGTCAGGTCTATTTATAAGGTAGGGGGTATGTCCATGTGCTGCAATGTTTCAATTGGCTGTCCCGTTCCACCTGATGGCTGTGTCATGGGTCAAAGTTCTCCCCAATGTAAACTAATATGGCCGCCGTGAACAACACCATATGTTCGGAAAATCGGCGGGCTGCGAACAAGCAAAGTTCGCCGCGAACCGACCGCCGGGCGAACCGCAAGGCCATCCCTAGTAGGAAGAGAAGGTAGGGGATGGAAAGGGACCTTGGATAGGAAATTACTATAGGGAGTGCAAGTGCAGTTTTAAAGTGTGACATATTATGTGTCTATTTACTTGGCATAGCATCATCTTTTATATTTTATTAAACAATTGGGCATTATAATTGCGTGTGTGCATTAACATTAATTAAAATATATTTTTTCCAAAAGAAATTGCATTTCAGAAATCGCTGCGTAAATATTGTGTGACATAAAAAATTGCAACATCCAACATTTTTTTCTCCAGGGCCTTTGCTTTCAAAAAATATATATTGCTTTGGGGTTCTAGGTAGTTTTCTAGTAAAAAAAAAAAGCACAGTCTTTCTACAATTTTGTGGTATCATAGTTTTATGTTGTTTCAAGGGCACAATTTCGAATCTAGATATATTTGTTTTTAATAATTCACATCTTCATTTTTATAGTTAACAGAAAATTTGGAGATTATAATGTGTTTTTGTGTGCACTGCACTATAGTTTCGGTATTCTTTAGTACATTTTCAAGTAAAAAATCAACATTTTATATTTTGTGAAAAGCATATAAAAAAAAAAATAAGTTTGGCACAGAAAGGTAGAAGCCCAGTGGGATTTGAATTAAATGTTTTTAAAAACATACAGCAAAGCTGGTAAATGTGACCATGAAGAGGTTAACGCTTCAATGATACATTTGAAAGAGCAAAGAGGTGTGAAAGATGCACAGATAGGTACATGTTGTGTGGTTTCCTGCTAAGTCACTCAAATAAGCAACCACATAGGAGGCAAAGTACTGAAACTTCACAGTAAGGACATTTCAGTTTGTGAGAAACTATAGTTTATTCTACACTTATCAGCTCAACTGCTCAACTGTGACCTTTAACTATCCATGCCATCACAATTTGCTAGTGGAAATTGTATTAGTTTGTGTTCTGCTTTTTAGCCCTCGCTCACATTAACGCAGTTTTGAAATTGTGCGAGTTTATCTGACCGCATTTCAGTCCAACCTTCGGGGGTGACTTGAAAGACATCTGTGCGGGTTTATCTATTGAAATCGCCCCAAAGTCGCCAAAAGTAGTGCAGGAACTACTTTTGGAAATCGTTGAGGCACGGCAAAGTCGGCGTCGCACCGATTGGGATGCTCCCTTTGCCGGCAATAGGCTGCGATTTGAAATGCGGTTTGACAGGTCAAATCGTACTGATGTGAATGGGGGGGGGCTAAGGGTTCTTTAGCTGACTGGCATATTTCATATTCAAATTAGTGGATGGACTGGGTCACAATCCCGAACACCTGGGAAAGCCTTGCTTTTAAAGTAAACCTGTTGCTTTGTAGCAGGAAATGCTCTCATCAAGGTTAAAAGGGTAAACCCAAAGAACCCAAGACCTTGTTAAAGCGGAGCTCCACCCAAAAGAGGAAGTTCCCCTTTAAGGCCTCCTTCCACCCCCTCCCCCCCCCCCTTTACCAAAAGGCACTTTCTTGGGGGGGGCTGGGATTCGACAGGTGCCCATTCCCACTTCCGCTTGGACCACCTAGGACCACTTAGGAAGTTCTTCCCCCTCCCCCTTCCTCCCACAGTCACAGGTCCTAGAAGCCTGTGGCACCATTCACAAAGCACAGCGCGGGTCAGGGACAAAGCACTGACGAAACGAACGGCTCAGGTGAGCACATCGCTGTATTCCTGGACAGGTGAGTGTCTGTTTATTAAATGTCAGACTCAGCAGCTACAGTTTTTGTAGCTGCTGACTTTTAATAAACACATACAGTGGGTACGGAAAGTATTCAGACCCCCTTAAATTTTTCACTCTTTGTTATATTGCAGCCATTTGCTAAAATCATTTAAGTTCATTCTTCTTCCTCATGAATGTACACATAGCACCCCATACTGACAGAAAAACACAGAATTGTTGACATTGTTGCAGATTTATTAAAAAAGAAAAACTGAAATATCACATGGTCCTAAGTATTCAGACCCTTTGCTCAGTATTTAGTAGAAGCCCCCTTTTGATCTAATACAGCCAGGAGTCTTTTTGGGAAAGATGCAACAAGTCTTTCACTCCTGGATTTGGGGATCCTCTGCCATTCCTCCTTGCAGATCTTCTCCAGTTCTGTGAGGTTGGATGGTAAACGTTGGTGGACAGCCATTTTTAGGTCTCTCCAGAGATGCTCAATTGGGTTTAAGTCAGGGCTCTGGCTGGGCCATTCAAGAACAGTCACGGGGTTGTTGTGAAGCCACTCCTTCGTTATTTTAGCTGTGTGCTTAGGGTCATTGTCTTGTTGGAAGGTAAACCTTCGGCCCAGTCTGAGGTCCAGAGCACTCTGGAGAAGGTTTTTGTCCAGGATATCCCTGTACTTGGCCGCATTCATCTTTCCCTCAATTGCAACCAGTCGTCCTGTCCCTGCAGCTGAAAAACACCCCCACAGCATGATGCTGCCACCACCATGCTTCACTGTTGGGACTGTATTGGACAGGTGATGAGCAGTGCCTGGTTTTCTCCACACATACCGCTTAGAATTAAGGCCAAAAAGTTCTATTTTGGTCTCATCAGACCAGATAATCTTATTTCTCACCATCTTGGAGTCCTTCAGGTGTTTTTTTAGCAAACTCCATGCGGGCTTTCATGTGTCTTACACTGAGGAGAGGCTTCCGTCGGGCCACTCTGCCATAAAGCCCCGACTGGTGGAGGGCTGCAGTGATGGTTGACTTTCTACAACTTTCTCCCATCTCCTGACTGCATCTCTGGAGCTCAGCCACAGTGATCTTTGGGTTCTTCTTTACCTCTCTCACCAAGGCTCTTCTCCCCCGATAGCTCAGTTTGGCCGGACGGCCAGCTCTAGGAAGGGTTCTGGTCGCCCCAAACATCTTCCATTTGAGGATTATGGAGGCCACTGTGCTCTTAGGAACCTTAAGTGCAGCAGAAATCTTTTTGTAACCTTGGCCAGATCTGTGCCTTGCCACAATTCTGTCTCTGAGCTCTTCAGGCAGTTCCTTTGACCTCATGATTCTCATTTGCTCTGACATGCATTGTGATCTGGAAGGTCTTATATAGACAGGTGTGTGGCTTTCCTAATCAAGTCCAATCAGTATAATCAAACACAGCTGGACTCAAATGAAGGTGTAGAACCATCTCAAGGATGATCAGAAGAAATGGAAAGCACCTGAGTTAAATATATGAGTGTCACAGCAAAGGGTCTGAATACTTAGGACCATGTGATATTTCAGTTTTTCTTTTTTAATAAATCTGCAACAATGTCAACAATTCTGTGTTTTTCTGTCAGTATGGGGTGTTATGTGTACATTCATGAGGAAGAAGAATGAACTTAAATGATTTTAGCAAATGGCTGCAATATAACAAAAAGTGAAAAATTTAAGGGGGTCTGAATACTTTCCGTACCCACTGTATGTAACTGGAGCTCCTCTTTAAAACGGTAGTAATGCAGGCAGCCGCCGTTTGACTGAGCCGGGATTACTTCACTCCCACCCATGTGCAAGGGAGTTGTGGCAGCAGCATGGCTCTCTCTATGGACAGCATGCTGTTCATTGAGAGCGCAATTCGCATGCGTGCTGCTAAGGTAAATATCTCATAATCTGTGCACCTTTAGGAGATATTTTATTTACTATAACTACAGGTAAGCCTGTAGGTACCTGTAGGTATAAATTTAAAAAAAGCCTTTACTACTACTTTAAGTGCTTTTATTCTTGTTCCTTTTATCTGCAAAAATATGGTTTGCACTATTATTCCTTTTCTCTTTTTAAATATTTTAAATCTTTAAAGTTATTTCTGATGCACTAAGCCAGAACTTAAAGCTGAGCTCCACTCAAAAGGGGAAGTTCCTCTTTGACCGCTTATCAAAAATGTACAACTTATATACTGTATACTGTACGGCAAGGCATCTCTGCTAAAATACCTAGTACATAATCCTGCAATTCCGTGTCTGGGGCGCGCATGCACGCCACCGGTGACCGGCTCCTTCTGTGTTTACACACAGCGCGGGAGCTGAACTGCGGGTAACACAGACTCAATGTCTGCTGGAACCTACCGATAAAAAAACATATGTAAAAAAAGCAGATTGCTGTTCTGTCAGTAGGGAAGGCATTGATTCTGTGTTCCTGTAAAGCAGGCACATGGATCAATGCCTTCCCCTAGTCAAAGCACCTCCCACACAGTACAGAAGCACTGGCTACGCAGACAGTTAGCCCTTTGATCACCCCTGATGTTAACCCTTTCCCAGCCAGTGTCATTAGTACAGTGACAGTGTATATTTTTAGCACTGATTGCTGTATTAGTGTCACTGTGTTAGTGATAAACCGGACACTAACTGTCAAAAGTGTCAGTTAGTGTCCGATTTGTCTGCCCCAATATCGCAGTCCCACTATAAGTCGCTGATCACCGCCATTACTAGTAAAAATAAATAAAAAAAATGAATAAAAATTTCATAAATATATCCCATAATTTGTAGACACTATACCGTGCAAACCAAACAATACATGCTTACTGGGATTTGTTTTTACCGAAAATATGTAGCAGAATACATATTGGCCTAAATTGATGAAGAAATTTGATTTTTTACATTTTTTTATTGGATGTGTTTTTTAAAGCAAAATTTTGTTTTGTTTTTTTCACAATTTTATGCCTTTTTTTGTTTATAGCGCAAAAAATAAAAACTGCAGAGGTGATCAAATACCAACAAAAGAAAGCACTATTTGTGGGAAAAAAGGGCATACATTTTATTTGGGTACAGCTTTGCATGACCGTGCAATTGTCAGTTAAAGTAACGCAGTGCCGTACCGCAAAAAATGGCCTGGTCATGAAGGTTAGTTTAATCTTCCAGAGGTCAAGCGGTTAAGGAGTTGTCCCCCCACTCCACTTGAAGAATTGGCACTTTTGAGGAGCGGGGGGGGGGGGAATGGGGAATCTGATTTTGATGAGGGGAACCCGCTCCCACTTCAGCTACGACCACCTAGGTGATCGGAGCGAAAGTTCTCCTCCCTTCCTCCCCCCTGCAGTTTTCTGGGATATGTGACAGGTTCCAGAAGACTGCATCCCACCATTCATGATGTGCAGCACTGCTTGCACAGCACATGTGCAGTAGGCACCTGGCTGTAAAGCCGCAAGCTGTCACAGTCAAGTGCTCATAATGAAGATGCTGGCGCTGAGGAAAGCAGACAGAACAGTGGACAACTGACTGGGGTGAGCACACCACTGGAACTTTGGACAGATGAGTGGCTGTTTTTTAAAAGTCAGCAGTTACATTTTATGTAGCTGCTGACTTTTAACTTTTTTTCACAGGAGACTGGAACTCCTCTTTAAAGCAGACATTTCTTAAAAGTCATAATTGTTAGTGCAGATATTGTGAGCAGTTTGCGTTTCCAAAAAAACACACGGTGGTAGCTGTTTGGTGTGTACCAGGTAACTGCGTAGTTAACTAAACCCAGTCTACATAACTCTCAGTGGTGCGCAGACTTTGCCATTCTGTAATCAATTCTCCTCCATCAAAGCTTCCCTTAACTGTTTTCTTTAAAATGTGTTAGTAAAGAACTTGCTGTGCACAAGCATCTAAAAAAACCTTGTACACCAAGAATGCAGATTTTCCACCTGCAAACCACCATTTCCTTGTAGCAATAAAAATGAAACCTATTAACAATTCTATGCCCCTGGGTATGACACAAACAATTTTTTTATCATTCAGATCCCATTTTGCAGGTGTAATTTCTATATGTTTCTTAGACTGTTTGCAACATCTGGAGGAATATGAGGTTTTCCCTCATACAGGAAATCTAGAAGGGTCGGCTGCTTTACCTGTTCAGAATGGAGAGTAACAATAAAGTGTACCTGAAATAAACCTCCACCAAAAAGGACTGCATTTTAACAACACAATCCCAACGTCTGTCAGGTTTGGAAATTCCTGTCTAGCAAACCAAAAGCCCACTTTTCAGGAACAAATCCAGCTTGCTTACTTAGTTTGGCATCTTCTCTTACAGCGGGACAGGCTGGAGAAGGGAAATGTTGAAGGGCTGACAGGGGGCACAACTGTTGTCCTAAAGTGTAATTGTTTGAAGAAATAATCACTAATTTATAGTAAAGTGTAAAAGGAGAAGGGCAAATTCAGAGTGTTTAAGCCTCAACATGAGATATAGTAAAAAGACTTAGCTCAGACCTGAACATGGGTCTGAACAATTATCTGATGAGTGGGTGCAGAAGCAATGGCACTACCTAAGTGGAACTTAGACTCGTATCTTCAGCCCTTGGTGCAGCTTACCCCATCCTATATTAAGGATACCCGGCACGTTATCAATTTGCTGGCATCAATAACTCCGGTGGATGGTTTGTGGTTAGTCACAGCTGATGTGGCATCACTTTATTCTATTATCCCACACCATTTGGGACTGAAGGCTGTGGAGGATTTCCTTAAATGGGACTCTGGAGTCCCCGAGCTCCAGATCCAATTGATCATGGAGCTGTTGAAGTTTGCCACCAAATCAAACTATTTTTGGTTTGGTGGGCAATATTTTCGCCAGGATAGAGGTGTGGCTATGGGGGCTAAGTATACCCCCTCTCTTGCTAACCTCTTTATGGCTCAGTGGGAGGAGGACGTCATCTATAACAGTGCTAAACCCCAGATTTTGCTCTGGGCTAGGTACATTGATGACGTCCTCCTCCTATGGGATGGGCCTAAGGCAGAGCTTGATGCGTTCATGGAAGAACTGAACTGCAACAATAGAGGTATCCAACTTAGTTTTGAGGCTAATCAGGAGGCCATTAATTTCTTAGATTTGACAATAACCTGTGATGATGCCAAGTTTATTACTAGGACATATTTTACGGACAGGAATGCCTACATTCCGACAGATAGCTGTCACCATTCCCCTTTGTTGCAAGCGGTGCCCAAGGGGCAATACATGCGGCTCAAGAGAAACTGCACCCATCAAGAGGATTTTATGTGTCAGGCCCAGGTCCTCACTGACCGTTTTCTGGATAAGGGCTACGATAGATCTTTCCTGACTGATATTCTCAAGAGAGTGGAGGTCATGGATAGGTCTAACATGCTCTCCAGTACTACTCGGCCGGCTAATGTGCAGTCTTCTTACACTGCCCCTTTTGTAACTACATTTTCCACGCAGCATAGTAATGTCAAGAATATTATAGAACGCCACTGGCACATTCAAGAAAAATGACCGGACTCTGAGAGAAGTATTGCCTGTGAAGCTCATTTTCAGGGGTGCTACTACGCTGTGGGACAGGCTGGCTCCAAATGTTTTGGACCCCCCAGAGCCAAAGCCTACCTTTTTTAATCAGCTCAAAGGTTATTACAAATGCAACCGCTGCCAGACGTGCTTTTATAATGCATGTAGGCAAAGGAATACCAGGGAAATTCTTTCTACCAGTTTGGGCATCAAATTCCCTATTAAGCCCTTCATTTCTTGCTCGACTACAGAGGTTGTGTATTTGTTGCAGTGTCCGTGTGGCCTGCAATATATTGGCAGGACCAAGAGAGCTTTTCAGGTCCGCTGCAACGAACACATAGCAAATATTAAGAAAGGCTTTAGGAAACATTCTGTCTCCAACCATTATCGGATTAAGCATAACAAGGATCCCGAGGCACAATTTTTGTTGGAATTGATAAGTTCTCTCCCCATTGGAGAGGGGAGCCTTTCGTGAGAGGGCTTTCAAAGCTGGAGATGTCCTGGATCTATAAGATCAGGACTTTTACTCCTTTTGGTCTCAACATTGACACGGACGTGAACGCATTTATAGACAATTCTTGATTGCTTTCCGTCCGTGTACCTGTCCATCTTTAGATCCAGGACATAGCCTTTCTCTGCTGATAAGTTAGCTTCTTTTAGGGGTTACTGTCTATTTTATTTCTTATATGGAGTCATATTCTTATGTATTATGTCAATTGGGCTGATTTGTACTTTAGTACCAGCAGGTGTTGTGGACCCATGATGCTGTATTGTGGTTATATTTTTTAAATTTTTAGATTGATCGCCCCTTTGCAGCAATGCTGTTTCTTACCCTAAGTGCATTGAGTGAGATACGCTCGTGTCCCACTTATATTTTCTATATTTTTCTATATTTATATACATATTTTTATACGTATATTTTTTATATATTTCTACATTTCCAGACATGTGGTTTTATTATAGTGTTTCCGGCATGACTCATATATGATGTTTTTTATTCATTACTAATCTTAATGTTTATGGCAATTTATTTTCAGTGATATTTCAATACACTGGAGTATTTTTTATCATTGGACTCAGGTATGATACATATCTTGAGACTGTATGCAGTTCATCTGCGTTTTTCATGTTCCAATATGGCGTAGCCAGTTTCCGGGATATTCTTGGTTGCTGGTTACTTAAATGCGAAGTTAGTTTGAATGGCTACTTCGTTTGTTATTAATACAATCTTTTGATGCAGCATCATGGGTAGTTCGATACCTGCTTTGTAAATGTGATTTGCTGTAAAGAACTTTTAGCATTTGAGTTTGCATCTGAGGTTGGTCGGCCCCTTCCGGTCAACTTTTCTGCCATGACCTACTGTGTGAAGTTCCCGGAGGTCTGGCGGTTCCCTTAGTCAAGATGGCGGCGCTCGCTTCGGGTGACACCGGAGGAGGCGGCCTTCCTGTGTAGATGTTTGCTATTTAAGTGGTGCGTCAGCGCGCCGCCCGCATCCCCAGGAAGGCGTGAGGTGTCACGAAACGCGTAGGGAAGGCGTGCTGACATCACCACGACGCAACCCGGAAGCCGGGCGGCAGCGGGACATTGTATACAAGCGCTTGTTATCTTCGTTCATGTAAGTGTTTTTAACTGTCTATACGTACTACGCCATTGTGCTCCCTTTCCTTATTGGGTACGTGGATTGCTGAGAGGCTACTATATCCGCTTGGGGTGATCCGCATTGTTATCCAGAGGCAGCAGTACGACGAGGCTTTCCTGCTATCCTTGACATCAGTCAGTTTACATAGTGGATGGAACTTATGATATGCTCATTATCCTTTGAGCTCTGGTAAGCCTGATGTGAGCTCTATGCATGTGGCACCGAGTGTGGATTTAGGCACGCAGAAGTGGTGATTGATCTCCTTTTCCACACTGGACACCCTTTTTACTCCTCTTTCATTTGGACTTTATGTTTGATGGACTTTATGCCCATTCCATGTTTGCATGACGTCCAGTTATACGATCATTACTGGTCCTTTGATTGTTCAATATATGCTGGTTTATTCTAGCCTGTGTTCATATATATGATTGTTTAATATTTGCTGGTTTATTCTAGCCTGTGTTTATACATATCAAGTATATCAGTTTAGCGCAGCTCTCTCTCTTTACTACCTAAGGAAGGCTAAGCAGGTGGCACCAGAAAGACATCAAAAATGAAAAGATGAACATTTGATTGATCTATTACCCCTTTGACCTGGTAATCAGGGTCTCTTTTGGCACTTTTCCACTGCAAGTACCGGCTCGGCCCTACTCGGCCCTGCTTAGCCCGGTTTGCTTTTCCACTGCTGGTACCGCATGGTACGGTGTTGGAACGGTTCGGTACGGTACGGTATGGTTTGCTTTTCCACTAAAGTAATACTAAAGTTAAGTGGGTGGGATAACAACGGGGTGGGTGGGATTCTCTGACCAATCAGTGGCTAGTAGTGACTGCATGCAAAGGATTGTGGGATATGGTACCGGGTATGGTACCTCTTGGAACCGCAATCGAGGTGGTACTGTTTTTGAGAGCCGTACCGTTCGGTTCCATGCAGTGAAAAAGCGTCGTCGTACCGTACTGTACCGTTCCTACACCATACCATGCGGTACCAGCAGTGGAAAAGCACAAAAGCGAGCCGAACCGTTCGGTTCAATGCAGTGGAAAAGCGCCAATAGTAGTCCCAAATATAAGTGGGACAGCAAATTAGAGTACAGATGGGAGTCTCGTCCATACTGCACTGAAAAGCAGCCCTTTCCAGATCGTCCTGTGCATGTTGTTTCTGAAGACAAGGTAGGACCTTTTGAGAATTTACACTAGAATCTCCTAAGATCCTGTGTCTTTGGTGCAGGGTGCAAACTCATTTTCAGTGCCCTCCAAAACCTTTGTTAAATTAGAGTCTTGCCCCTAATTCTTGAGGCTTTATTTTGAGAGGTAATTGCTACAAATCAAAACTAAATTTCAGCATTAGGGAGTTCAGGATGTGCAGCCTTCCTCTGCTTCTAGACCCTCAGATTCTCCTGTTAAGAATGCTCTGCCTTCAGGTGGTGAGATGGATGGTGGGGCCTGCTTTCCTGTAGGGACCACCAGACAACCTAACTCTGCCAAATATTTTGATCATGTGTTGGCCCCTATTATGAGCTCCTGGTGGCCATCTTGGGGATGCTGGCATCTCCTATTGGATGGCATAATCCTGTGAAATTTGTGTTATAGGTTAGTTTCTGCATTATTCGGCAGGTCCGTAGTGTGGGAGTAGGTCAGGTCTAGAGTCCCACTTGTTAGGAAAAGGGGAAAGAAAATGTTTTTTCCTTACAGGGTATGTCATCTACAAGTTTCTTAGAACTGTCTCCCACCATCAGCTGCAAGGACTTTGGGGATCTATAGGTGACCCAGTAATCTGGATACCTTTTCAAGGATTCTCCAAGGATAGCTATTGAAAAAGTGCCTTGTTGACTTTACTTTATGCTTGAAGAAGTGTGTAACCCACAACATATGTGGTACCATTTCATCTTATTTCTGTTATCGCCAATTTTTTAAAATAATAAATAATATAATGTAAGTACCGATGTGTGTTGAACCCCAAATGAGACTTTAAAAAAACTTCTGAAAATGGTCACTAAATTCAATATATTCAATAAATTCAATATATAGCACTGGGAAGGGCCGGGACAAGGGGTGGGCAGGAGGGGACGGCTGCCCTGGGAACTGCAGTATCATGTGAGGTGGGAGAGCACCACAAGGAGATTGGGGGGGAGGGTATGTGTGTTGAGAAGGGGAATTTGGGGGGGGGGGTAAGAAGTGTTTTAGGAAGGCAAATTTTGGGAGGTGTGCTAGGAGTGGTGATTTGGGAGGATTTGTGTGGGAGGGGGGGTTGTGCTTTAAAAGTAATATGATAGATACATATATTTTTTTTCGGGGGGGGGGGGATTTTCGCTAGTATTGGTGATTGGAGGGTATTTGTGCTAGGAAGAGAAATTTGTTTGGGGGGCGGATTGTGCTAGGAAAGGATATTGGGGGAGGGGAATTTGTGCTGGAAGGGGGGATTTGTAGTGGGGGGGAGAAGATTAGTGCTTGGAGGGGAAATTTGATGGGTAGAGGACTGGTGCTAGGAGGGGGAATTCTTTTTTGAGGAAAGATTTGTTGTGGGGGCATATCAGGGAAGAGAGGATTTGAGCTGGGGGGGATGGGGGCCAAAGATTTGTGCTGGGTAGAGGTGGGATTTCAGCAGGGGGGCAGATTTGTACTGGGAGAAGGGGGGATTTATGCTTAGGGATGAGCATGCAGATTAGTGCTTAGTTTTTTTTTCGGGGGGGGGGGGGATTTTTGCTAACACATAATGCTCACACATCTTGAGGGGGGGTGCAATTTGGCATGCTCGTCCTGGGCTCTAGATGACCTTGTCCCAGCACTGGCACTGGGAATTTAGCTAGTCATTTCAATGTCTTTATAAAAAGGAGTTCTGGCTTGCTTCTCTATCTTAGTATAACAAATTTTATGAAATTCACTAAAAATATGTCAGTTCTTTCCTTTGGGCACTAGAGTCCTGTATTTCACCACCTAGCATTATCCACTTTGTTAACTCCTCTGCAGAGGTATCAGTTCTTGTTTTGCAAACTGGAGTCTTGCTGATCCATCTTAGCATGAATTACTTTGTTAATATTTACCTTTGGTACAGATGAACAGTTTTGGCAATAGGTCCAAATCATTTGGTTGGGGGGGTGGGTTAAGGTGTGGGGTTGTTTTTCAGAGGTTAGACTTTGCCTTTAATGCCCCGTACACACGTGCAGATTATCTGAAGACTTTTGTCTTCAGATTTACCTTTTCTATGTAGTGCAAGGGCCTGCCGGATTGAATACAAATTGAAAGTGTTTAGGTTTGACCTCTTATTATATGGTTTTGGTAAGTCTACAGACAAAAGTCTTCAGATAATCTGCACGTGTGTACGGGGCATTAGTTCCAAGTGAAGGGAACTCTTAAGCGTCAGCATACCAAGACATTTGGACAAATTCATGCTCCCAACTTTGTGGGAACAGTTTGGGGATGGCCCCTTCCTGTTCCAACATGAATTCGCACCAGTTCACAGAGTAAGGTCCATAAAGACATCGATGAGCGAGTTTGAGGTGGAGGAACTTGGCTGGCCTGCACAGGGTCCTAACCCCAACCCAATAAAACACCTATGGGATGAATTTGAGTGGAGACTGCAAGCCAGGCCTTCTCGTCCAACATCAGTACCTGACCACACAAATGCGCTTCTGCAAGAATGGTCAAACATTCCCATAGACACACTCCTAAACCTTGTGGACAGCCTTCCCAGAAGAGTTGAAGCTGTTATAGCTGCAAAGGGTGGCCAACTCAATAGTGAACCCTATGAACTAAGACTGGGATGCCATTAAAGTTCATGTGCGTGTAAAGGCAGGCGTCCCAATACTTTTGGTAATATAGTGTATATAGACTAAGGTGATCAGATTTTCAAAATTAAAACAGGGGACAACCTACTGATCATGCCCACTTTTATTGGGGGTGGACCAGGGGCAGAGCAGGGGGTGGGGATAATAACGGAATGCAAAGCTTGCTACACCAAATGTTGGGTGTGGCCAAATTGTGCTAACAGTGGGAGGGGCTTCAAGGGTTATGGGTTAATAACTTCTTAGCTTATTTAGCTCTGGGTCAAGACTAGTGCCAGACAGGTGTGCACTGTAGGTCATCATCACTAACAAGGGCAAGATGGCAAATGATCCACATCTTATCTCCCAGAACAAAGTTTGCCTAAGCCAAGAGGGGAAGCAGTGGAAAAACAATGTAATATCAGCATGTGACATAATCAATAATCCTGGACAACCCTGGACACAGCCGGGAGCAGACACACCCTTCCCTCCTCTGCTCCAGGCCAATCACAGAAATGTTACTAAAATTGAATACTTTTCAGCCGCCCAGACAGGGGGCACCATTATTAAAGCTGGAAAAAATCAGGGACACTTTATTTTAGCCCGGGAATGACACCCTTCCCCTCCCTCCTCCTGCTCCAGGCCAATCACAGAAATGTTGTTAAAAAAAAAAATTAATGTGCGTGTAAAGACAGGCGACCCAATACTTTTAGTAATATAGTGTATGTGTATATATATATAAACGAAAAAAAAAACACACTCTTATAAATAAATATAAACAAACATTTTAAAATGTATTAAACATGCACGATGTCAGTAGGGCGGAGGTTGATGTCAGTAGGACAGAAGATGGGGTTAGTCAGTAAGACGGTGTCAGTAGTTTTTTTCTATTATTTTTTACAATTTTATTTTTTATTATTTTATTTTTATTTTTTTACATTTTTAGTAGGAGCCCTGTTGGGTGGGGCTTTGATTGAGTGCCGGTTCACACTGATGCGGCTGCGGCGATCGCATGTAATGTCGGAGCGCACTGCTCCTTCATTACATGCGATCGGCTGTGCGGTGCGAGTTTAGCCATAAACTTTGTATGGCTAAATTCGCACCGCACCCGCAGCAAAGACGCACAGGACCCTTTTTTGCAGCCGCATCAGGATCGGATCGCACAGCGGTTCACACTTGTGCGATCTGATCCTGTGCGAACTGCAAGATCGCACTGCGATATGCGATCAAACTGGGGGTATCGTTAAGATTACATTGACACCCCCAGCGTATCGCATATGGCAGTGTGAACTGCCGGGGGTGCGTTTGCGATGCGGGAACAGGCTGCGAATTCGCAGCCTTCCCGCATCGCATAAGTGTGAACCGAGCCTGAAATATCAAGGGTCTAAACAGACCTCTGATGTCCCCCTTTTGAGACAGAGAAAGGGACTGAGGACAGTGTCCTCAGCTGCAATGGCCAGTGAATGAGTGGGAAGTGCTCTGTGTTGAATGGCTTCCTGTTCATTCACAAACACATTTTACTTTGCTTCAGTTGTGAATGAACAGAGCGAGTGATCAGTACAAGGGAGGGGAGAAGAGGGAAGCTGGCAGCACTGTGGGGGGGGGGGGCACATTTAGCAGGGGAAATCAGCACTGCATGTGATGATTAGAATGTGTGCCTAGGCACATCTGACACACCATGTGCGCACGCCTATGCCTAGTTCCTCGACATTCTCTCCTGCTGATCTATAGTAAGTAGCCTCTTAGGGACTACAGCTCCTTATGTTGTGCCTTAGTATCTTACCATACAAAATGGCAGAACTTAGACTGGTTTACCAGTGCTTGGTACAACTGAAACATAGGCCAGCATAACAGCTTGCAGGAAAACACACCCTGGAAACTGATCTAGGGCACAGGCTAAGAAATATCTAGCTGGCAAATTACTAAATAGGTCTAACGTACAGTTTTTGCTCAGTCTGCTGTTCAACTTTAAATAGCCATTAGGGCTAAATTAGGGTTTCCCATAAGGGCTAGAAGTGCAAATTTATGACCCGAACCCCAAGATTAGTAAAACGCAAAATCTAAGCGAACTTGAAACCTGAGAAACACTGATTTTAACCGGAACGATACTATTCTAAAAAGCAACGTGCCCACAGCTTCGAGAATGATGCATTTTTTTCATTAATATAGTCATTCGTAGTTTCATTTATTTTTTCAGTTGTGGCAATAAATACAAATAAAAAGCCACATGTTTCCTGGCCAGAGACCGAGATGTAAAAAAACATGTTCAATAACGTAACATAATTGTTATAATAGTGCCAAATTATAGTCACAGTTGATGCCTGAGCATTTTTCACTGCCATCCTACTGAGGAGTAAGAGGTGCTTTTTAATGGCAATCCAGTTCCTCTTTTGGTGCAGCTCTGCAAACTGTGCACGTTTCTCTGGAGGAAATCGGTTGCTCAGGGATAGGAAGGGAGCAAGCTGCATAACAGCTTCCTGTAAAACACTTCTGCTTTCTCAAGGGCAAGCGATGTGTCATGGTATTTTTTTTCTTGCTCAACAGAATCTAGGGGGGTAGAGGACTTAATTCCTACCCTGTCAAGAAAAACAGAACAAAATGTGCAGAAGTGTGTCTGTAACGATATTTACAGTATCTCACAAAAGTGAGTACACCCTTCACATTTTTGTAAATATTTTATTATAGCTTTTCATGTGACAACACTGAAGAAATTACAATTTGCTACAATGTAAAGTAGTCAGTGTACTTGTATAACGGTGTAAGGGCTCTTTCACACGGC
Source organism: Pelophylax lessonae (assembly GCF_965119305.1). NCBI lineage: Eukaryota > Metazoa > Chordata > Amphibia > Anura > Ranidae > Pelophylax > Pelophylax lessonae. Next base: position 180,653,766 of record NC_138770.1, read on the forward strand.
TGCTCCGTGTGAAAGCTCCGCTGCGGGACTTTTTTTTTTTCACGGAGCGGATGACATTTGTGTCATCCGCTCCGTATGTCCGCATATCATCCCATCTGTTTGCGGATGATATGCGGACATAATGTAAGTCTATGGGTATTGCGGATGTCAGCGGATGACACCGCTGACATTCGATTTTCCTTCCTTTTCGTTTTTTGAACGGATGAAAAAATAGGGTTCTGTTCCATTCCAAAAAACGGAACAGAACTGAAAGGAAGAAAATCGGATGTCAGCGGATGGTATTCCGCTGACATCCGCAATGCCATAGACTTACATTATGTCCGCAAATCATCCACAAAAAAATAGGATGATTTGCGGACACACGGAGCGGCCGTGTGAAAGAGCCCTTAATTTGCTGTCCCCTCAAAATAACTCAACATACAGCCATTAATATCTAAACCGCTGGTAACAAAAGTCAGTCTCCTAGACATTTTTCCTTTCCCAGTGTCATGTGACTCGTTAGTGTTACAAGGTCTCAGGTGTGAATGGGGAGCAGGTGTGTTAAATTTGGTGTTATCGCTCCCACTCTTTTATACTGGTCACTGGAACTTCAGCATGGCACCTCATGGCAAAGAACGCTCTGAGGATCTGAAGAAAAAACTGTTGCTCTACATAAAGATGGCCTAGGCTATAAAAAGATTGCCAAGACCCTGAAACTGAGCTGCAGCACGGGGGGTCAAGACCATACAGCGGTTTACCAGGACAGGTTCCACTCAGAACAAGCTTCGCTATGGTCGAACAAAGATGTTCAGCGTCATATCCAGAGGTTGTCCTTGGGAAATACAGGTCCCTCTCAAAAAATTAGCATATTGTGATAAAGTTCATTATTTTCTGTAATGTACTGATAAACATTAGACTTTCATATATTTTAGATTCATTACACACAACTGAAGTAGTGCAAGCCTTTAATTGTTTTAATATTGATGATTTTGGCATACAGCTCATGAAAAACCATAATTCCTATCTCAAAAAATTAGTTTTAAATAAAAAAGTGTTTTTAATACAAAAAAAGTCAACCTTCAAATAATTATGTTCAGTTATGCACTCAATACTTGGTCGGGAATCCTTTTGCAGAAATGACTGCTTCAATGCGGCGTGGCATGGAGGCAATCAGCCTGTGGCACTGCTGAGGTGTTATGGAGGCCCAGGATGCTTCGATAGCGGCCTTGAGCTCATCCAGAGTGTTGGGTCTTGCGTCTCTCAACTTTCTCTTCACAACATCCCACAGATTCTCTATGGGGTTCAGGTCAGGAGAGTTGGCAGGCCAATTGAGCACAGTAATACCATGGTCAGTAAACCATTTACCAGTGGTTTTGGCACTGTGAGCAGGTGCCAGGTCGTGCTGAAAAATGAAATCTTCATCTCCATAAAGCTTTTCAGCAGATGGAAGCATGAAATGCTCCAAAATCTCCTGATAGCTAGCTGCATTGACCCTGCCCTTGAAAAAACACAGTGGACCAACACCAGCAGCTGACATGGCACCCCAGACCATCACTGACTGTGGGTACTTGACACTGGACTTCAGGCATTTTGGCATTTCCCTCTCCCCAGTCTTCCTCCAGACTCTGGCACCTTGATTTCCGAATGACATGCAAAATTTGCTTTCATCCGAAAAAAGTACTTTGGACCACTGAGCAACAGTCCAGTGCTGCTTCTCTGTAGCCCAGGTCAAGCGCTTCTGATGTTCTAGATGTTTCTACTCCAGACTCAGTCCACTGCTTCCGCAGGTCCCCCAAGGTCTGGAATCGGTCCTTCTCCACAATCTTCCTCAGGGTCCGGTCACCTCTTCTCGTTGTGCAGCGTTTTCTGCCACACTTTTTCCTTCCCACAGACTTCCCACTGAGGTGCCTTGATACAGCACTCTAGGAACAGCCTATTCGTTCAGAAATTTCTTTCTGTGTCTTACCCTCTTGCTTGAGGGTGTCAATGATGGCCTTCTGGACAGCAGTCAGGTCAGCAGTCTTACTCATGATTGCGGTTTTGAGTAATGAACCAGGCTGGGAGTTTTTAAAAGCCTCTGGAATCTTTTGCAGGTGTTTAGAGTTAATTAGTTGATTCAGATGATTAGGTTAATAGCTCGTTTAGAGAACCTTTTCATGATATGCTAATTTTTTTAGATAGGAATTTTGGTTTTTCATGAGCTGTATGCCAAAATCATCAATATTAAAACAATAAAAGGCTTGCACTACTTCAGTTGTGTGTAATGAATCTAAAATATATGAAAGTCTAATGTTTATCAGTACATTACAGAAAATAATGAACTTTATCACAATATGCTAATTTTTTTGAGAGGGACCTGTAGATGTATGAGTGCTGCCAGCATTGCTGCAGAGGTTGAAGGGGTGGGGGGGGGGGGCAGCCTATCAGTGCTCAGACCATACATCGCACACTGCATCAAATTGGTCTACATGGCTGTCGTCCTACAAGGAAGCCTCTTTAAAAGATGATGCACAAGAAAGCCCGCAAACAGTTTGCTGAAGACAAGTAGACTAAGGACATTGATAGCTGGAACCATGTCCTGTGGTCTGATGAGACCAACATAAACTTATTTTGTTCAGATTGTGTCAAGCCTGTGTGGCGGCAACCAGATGAGGAGTACAAAGACAAGTGTGTCTTGCCTACAGTCAAGCATGGTGGTGGGAGTGTCATGGTCTGGGGCTGCATGAGTGCTGCTGGCACTGGGGAGCTATAGTTCATTGAGGGAACCATGAATGACAACATGTACTGTGACATACTGAAGCAGAGCATGATCCCCTCCCTTTGGAGACTGGTCTGCAGGGCAGTTTTCCAACATGATGAGGATCCCAAACACACCTCCAAGATGACCACTGCCTTGCTAAAGAAGCTGAGGGTAAAGGTGATGGACTTGCTAAGCATGTCTTCAGACCCAAACCCTATTGAGCATCTGTGGGGCATCCTCAAACGAATGGTGAAGGAGCGCAAGATCTCTAACATCCACCAGCTCTGTGATGTCATCATGGAGGAGTGGAAGAGGACTCCAGTGGCAACCTGAAGCTCTGGTGAACTCTGTCCCTAAGAGGGTTAAGGCAGTGCTGGACAATAATGGAGGCCACTCAAAGTATTGACACTTTGGGCCCAATTTGGACATTGTCACTTAGGGGTGTACTCATTTTTGTTGCCAGCGGTTTAGACATTAATGGCTGTGTTGAGTTATTTTGAGGGGACAGCAAACTTACACTGTTATACAAGCTGTACACTCACGACTTTACATAGTAGCAAAGTGTAATTTCTTCAGTATTGTCACATGAAAAGATTAAAATATTTACAAAAATGTGAGGGGTGTACTCACTTTTGTGAGATACTGTATTCCTACCTACAGGGCTGTTGATAGAAATCGCGGGGCCCCATACAGACTAAATCTCTGTGTGTGGGGGAGGTGTTGGGGCTCATGCACATGGGTGCTGTGGTCTGTGAATCAGTGGTTAATTTATGTGGCTTGAGCCACCTGGAGCTGTACGAACACAGCTGCAGGTCCTAATTTCAATGATTACATGGCGCTCTCTGATGGTGGGTGGCATACCATGAGGTAAAGAGGTAAAAATTTAGAAAGTAAAAATGGGTAGAAAAATATAAAAAAGGATGAGGTGGAAGGGGGGAGGGGGCCCACGAAAGCGGCTGCCAGCTGGAGCAAGGAGAGGCTGAGGAGAATAAACAAAAAGAAAGCAGCGCCAGCTTAGTGAAGCATAAGGTTTATTAATAAAATACACATAGTGACTTACTCTTAGGTAAGTAAAGGCCGGTAGGGTAGGTGAATGGGATCATCCATCTTCTTCTCCTGGATACCGTTGCAGAAAGGAGGGGTGCAGGGTGCCGGTGGTGCGTGGAGGCTGTTGTCTGGCAGCCTGTCTGATGGTGCTGTGGTGGTGGAGGACTCTCAGTGGGGCTCCACTTCCTACTTCCTGTCAGCCCGACATCATTTGCTAGCTAGCAACGCCCATCTTTCCCTCCGCCTCACAGGAAGTGATGTCGGGCTGACAGGAAGTAGGAAGTGGAGCCCCACTGAGAGTCCTCCACCACCACAGCACCATCAGACAGTGTGCATTTAGGGACCGCTCACCTGCACACCTGTCCAGTTAAGGTCTGTGGCTGTGTTCATACAGGCGTTGCATCCCCATAGAATGACAGATGGCTGCAGCCCAAACCCTTTCTTCACACAGCCAGAGTACCTTTGTGAATGAGCCCTTAATTATATTTTTCTAACCTAAAAAACAGATCTCTCCCGCGATGTGCTGTCACTACTAAGAGGGATTCCATCTTCATCGGGTCTTCTCTCTGGTTTCTTGGGCTCCAGTCATTTGGCCAAACTGCGATGATGTAACTCCCACGCATACGCGTGTGGGTGTCATAGTCACAGCACAGCACTCTCAATGGATGGTATGTCATCCATTGAGAGCGCAGTGCACATGCACCGGTGCTACCATCGGCTTTTGCGTTTAGGAGATATTCACTGTACCTGAGCTCTATTATAGGCTTACCTGCAGGTACAAGATAAAAAATGGAGTTTACTACTGCCAGATCAGTTAGTAAATGTTTACATAGAAAGAGTTGATACATGGATGCAGAGGGAACTGACAGTGAAGGAGACAAGAAGCAAAGTTGCATAGGTCAGGAAGCAGTCTGGGGGACAGGAGTGGGAAGCCCAGTTGCATAAAGCACACTATAGTGTTCCTATTGTCCCTGGGACAAGATAACAGGCAGCTATGGAACCTGTGTAACAGTAAATACCCTATGGGAACACTGCTGATCAGCTGTGAATGTGTCCGTAAGACAGGGCAATGGGGGAGAGAGTTAAAAAGAAAATATATACAGGCTGGGACAAGGAGTATAGGAAGAACTGCAGGGAGAGAAACAAAGTAAGGCCCCTTTCACACTGGCTTTCTGATCAGGTCCACCTGTCCGTTTTTTTAGGCAGATCTGATCAGATGCTCCATGCACCCCTATGGGGCAGCGGATGTCAGTGGTGACATCTCCGCTGACACCCGCTGCTATCCGATCCGATCCTGTCCATGAAATCCGGATGGATGGAAACCCTATTTTCTATCCGTCTGAAGGATTGGATAGGATAGGATTGGACAAGCGGTCCAGTTTCATCCTATCTCCCATAGAGGAGAGCGGGGATCTGACAGGTCTGTCTCAGCACAGAGAGCAGAGGTGGACCTGTCATCAGCGGATCACACTGAGCAAAACAGAGTCCACCCGGCAGAAAGCCCATGTGAAAGGACCCTTACAGAGATAACAAACTCAGAAGCAGAGCTAACATTGGAGCCAGGGCTGGGGGGGGGGCACACAAGGAGGGAGATTAGTGAGGGACAACTGTTTCTTTCATAGCAGATAAAAGCTGTCAGCAGGGAGAGGGGAAAATTTCAGCTTTCAGCTGCTGGAGGAAGATTTCTGTAAATGTCGGTCATCACTAATCCCCCTCCCTTTGTGGGCCCCCCTGTGTGCTCGGGCCCCCTACAAGAGGACCGTGGTCCCCCCTTATCAGCGGCCCTTCCCACCTATATGTCAATAAACATGTATATGTGTGCATGCATGTCTATATTATTCAAAAGGTGATGAGCTGAGTGAAATATGAAAGATTTTTGCTAATAACCCAAACTCAAAAAGCCTTGTGCACAATTGTGCAGGAAAACACCTTTTTGCGACTTTAAGGGCAGAAATGAAAAAAGTAGATAAATTATTGCTAAAAGTGCCAATTTTATTTAGAAAATATAGAGTAAAAATGGACAACAGTATATACTTGAACCTTTTGTACTGTATGTCCATTATAATACATTTTCTATATCCTCATATTTCATTATGACATACAGTAAAACCTTGGATTGCCAGTAACTTGGTCTATGAGTGTTTTACAATTGCGATGTCTAGCATTACAAATAGCAGTAGTGTAGAAGCCTGCGGTCACACCGGGTACGATTTAAAGTAGTGCAATTTGAAGCCCCACTTCAACCACTACTTCAGCACTGTGAAGTTTATTAAGAGTTAATGTTTATTTTCTTATTGGACACCTTCCTTGGTTTTTGACCGATTTGAACACACCACCTCTTCCCCGGTGTTATGTATTGATGTTAATTGCAATTAAGTATGTACCTCCCCTAGTTTTAGGAGCAGTTTTTACATTATATAATATAATATTATTTTATTGTACATGTACATGCTATGAGGAAGGCGTAAAACCGAAACGCGTCAACATTTGCCATGTTGTCACTGCTATCCATGCTGGAATAAAAAATTTTACTTGGAAGAAGCCTTTTCGTGTGCTGTCTTTATTCATATAACTACTTCAGCACTACTTCTGTGAGATTTGTAACAATTTGATATTACTTCAGGGCTATTTCGGTGACAGAGGCTGTGCATGTCCCAGGGAGGAACAGTGATGTTATAAACAAAAGTTTACCTAGCAAAGAGTTATTATTTAACTTCTTTCAGGATAAAGTAAGAGAGGCGCCTCTAAGTGTAGCAATATGGTTACATTTAATAAAGGTACGACCTTTAGCAACTCACATGGTTGATGATTAAAAGAGGCAATTCTAAGTATGCAAGTATCCGGGGTAAAGCTGTCCACATAGACCGTCCTCCACACCACCGGCTCTCACCACTGTCAGTCTGCAATCGTGACCAGGAAGACTAGCCTGCTGTAGAGCAATCTAAAAGCGAGGCTTGAAGAGCTTGTGGAACGCAGCGTGGAAGGGATGACGTGGATGGCGGTTGTTGTTGTACCTGCATTAAATGTAACCATATTGCTACACTAAGAGTCCATTCACACTAATGCGACTTGTCAGCCTGACAAGTCGCGGTCCCTCGCGGTCCATTGACTGCTACAGGACCCGTTCTAATAGGAGCGACACAATTCGCTCTGACTTAGAAAAAGGGTCCTGTACTACTTCGGGGCGACCTCAGAGCGACTTGCATAGACATTCATTATATGAAGTCCGTGCAAGTCGCGCCAAAGTCACGGTGCACGGATATTCACAAGTCGCCCCCGAAGTAGTACAGAGTCGTGCCGCAGTAGTGTGAATGCGGGCTTAGAGGCAACTTTCTTCTTTTTTATACTCTGTAGCCCCTGCTGGATTCTGCTTTTATGCATTCCCTATTGACACTTGTTTTTTTTTTTGTGGTTGTGGAACAAATCCTTTGAGTTTCAGTTATTTCTTATGGGGAAATTTGCTTTGATACAGGATTGCTTTGGATTACAAGCACGTTTCCGAAACAAATTATGCTCGCAATAACTGGATTTTTGTAAGAACTTACCGAAAATCAGTTTCTCTGAAGTCCATTGACAGACGCAGCTTCCATACTTCTTATCCATTGGGTTATGCTGCCCCCTGCAGGAGCAGTTCTAGGCAGGAAAAAAGTAATTCTCCACGCCCATGGGGCTGTCCCCACAGGCATAACCCCACACCCTCTGCTCCAGCAAACCAGTTTCATCATAAGCAGTAAAGAAGATACAAAAAACATCCCCATAACAGAGGGACGGGTGCTGCGTCTGTCAATGGACTTCAGAGAAACTGATTTAACGGTAGGTTTTTTACAAAAATCCAGTTTTCTTTATTGTCCATTGACAGACGCAGCTTCCATACTTCTTATGCATTGGGATGTCCCAAAGCAGTGTAGGCATGAGTGGTGGGAAAAACGCAACCAGATAGTAACATAAACACCAAAGGCTAAACTTAGCCCACTGGGTAACATGAAGCTCAACCAAGAACAACAGGAGCTCACTCAAGAGAAAAAAAACCCTAGAGAGAAATAAACGATTCTCTTATGAACCAACAGCTTGCAAAACCTTGCAGCCAAAGGAAGCATCCGAAGATGCCAACAAATCAACCTTGTAGAAATTTGAAAAGGTGTGCACAGACAGAGTCGCTGCTTTACAAACTTTCACTACTGAGGCCTGATGGCAAATAGCCCAAGAGGTACTTAGCGCTCTAGTAGAATGAGCCTTCACTCATTCTACTATGAGGGAAAGGAGGTACCTGACCCTTGAGTGAATAAGCCTGAACAACCGTCTGCCTGATCCATCTGGATATGGTCGCAGCAGATGCAGCCAAACCTTTTCAAGGTCCTTCAGTAAGCACAAAGAGAGAGTCCGATCGCCTAAAAGACTCAGTTACCGTCAGATAAACCCTTATCGCCCGCACCACATCCAGAGAATGCAAAGCAATTTACCTGGGATGCTTAGGCTTACGACATAAGGAAGGCAACACAATGTCTTCATTGAGATGAAAATGCGACACCACTTTAGGGAGGAAAGACGGATTAGGTCAGAGAATCACTTTATCCCTGTGGACCACCAAATAAGGTGAATGACAGGACAGTGCCGCCAACTCAGACACTCTGCGAGCAGAAGTAATAGCCACCAGAAAGGCAACCTTCTGTGACAAGGAAAGCAGAGAAATCTCCCTAATTTTCTCAAAGGGAGGCTTTTGAAGAACAGACAGAACTAGATTGAGATCTCAAACGGGGATCTCCTCGGAGGAGCCAGATGATGCACCCCCGGAATAAAGGTGTGAATCAAGCTATTAGTAGCCAGCGGACATTGGAAGTAAATAGTCAAGGCCGGCATTTGGCCCTTGATAGTGCCCAAAGCCAAACGCTGCTAACGCCTTTTTGTAAAAAGGCCAAAACCCTAGCTATGGAAAACAAGCGAGGGTGCAGCTGCAGCGATTCACACCATGAAATGTACGATTTCAACATACAATGATAGATCTTCCTGGACGTCGATATCCTGGCCTTTAAAAGTGTAGGAATCACCGAATCAGAAAGGCCTCTATCCCTCAACACCTTGCTTTCAACAGCCAAGCCGTTAAAGCCAGTGACCGTAAAGTAGGATGGAAGATCGGTCCCTGAGACAGCAGATCCTCCCGCAGAGGAAGTCTCCATGGAGAATCTACGACCATTTTTACCAGGTCGGCGTACCAAGACCACCGAGGCCAGTCTGGTGCTACCAGAACGACCGGAATTCCTTCCACTGCCACCCTGCAAAGAAACCTCGGCAGAAGTACGAGTGGAGGGAATGCATAAATCAGCCGATACTTGCTACAAGGAGCCACCAAAGCGTCTGCGGTGTCGGCCAGATGATTCCGAGACCTGGCCACAAACCGCTGGGCTTTTCTGTTGAGGCGAGATGCAAACAGATCCACCTCCGGAGTCCCCCACTGGACACACAGGAGATGAAATACTTCCGGATGAAGGGACAATTCCCCTTGATCCAGCACCTGACCACTCAGGTAATCCGCTTTCCAATTTCCACACCCGGAATGTGGACCGCGGAAAGAGCCGGAACATTGGCTTCCGCCCAAACCAGATTATTGGCCACCTCTGAGGCCACCAGGGCATTCTGGATGCCCTCTTGATTATTGATGTAAGCCACAGGTGTGGCATTGTCTGATTGTATCCGAACCAGAGACCCACGCAGCCGACTCATCCAGTGTCACAGGCAAAGCTTGATCGCTCTGAGCTCCAGAATATTGATCGGCAAGGAAGACTCTTCTGTCTACCAAGTCCCCTGGGCACAGAGCTTCCCCAGCACTCCACCCCAGCCCGACAGGCTGGCGTCCGTGGTGACCACTGTCCAGAACAGCGGCAGGAAGGACGTGCCCTAACACAAAGCTGGCAACTGGATCCACCAGGAGAGCCGATCTAGTACGATGGCTCAAACAAATCTTCTGGTCCAACAACCAAGTGTTCCTGTTCCATTTTGCAAGAATCTCTTTTGCAGAGGCCTCGAGTGAGACTGAGCAAATTGGTCTACCTCGAAGATCGATACAATCAGACCCAGGGCCCTCATGCAAGTCCGTAGGGAATACTGATCTGTTAGGAACTCTCCCTGTGCACACTGATGTGCTGTCATTAATCTGCTATCTAAGGGTTAACCTAGTGCAGACTAATTGCAGTATTTGGCAACAGGCTGCCTTATTTAAATACCTCAGCAGCACTGTATTTTTGCTGTCTTGTCTACAGCTCCTGCCGTTGTTTCCTGAACCTGTGACCTGTTTCCTGCTGATCTCCTGTTGATCTTTGGCTTATGCCTGACTCCGCTTGTCTGCTGCCCATCCTGACCCCAGCTTGTTTGACCATTCTCTCGGATCTTCCTTGTTTGTTTATCTGCCTTCGGACCTTGACCGGTTCACCCTTGGTGGGGCGACCCTGAGGACCGCGACCTGGTATTCACACGCAGCGAAGTCCATCCTCACCACCAGAGGCTCTGGCGAAAACCGGTGGATACTTAGATTCCGCACCTCAGGCTAGCCTGTGTCACTTACCTTGGGGGTTCCAGTCCAAGCTCCACCCTCTAGCAAACATTGGGGCCTTCCTCTGCCGTCAGGTTACCACCAGCAACCTAACACGATCGGTTTCCATCAGCAACCTGATCGCCCTTTGAAACTTCTGAAGCTTTGCCAACAGAAGAAAGACCCTCCCCAGAGCAGAGTCAGCCCCAGATAAGTGACCCGTACGGATGGCATCAGAGCAGATTTTTTTAAATTGATCATCCACCCAAATTCCTGAAGGGTCTGAACCATAACTGAGATGTTGCACAACAGATCCGAATGAGAGTCGGCTCGCAACAGGAGATTGTCCAGATATTCCAAAATCGCAATTCCTCTCTGACGTAACAAGGCCAGCATCAGGGCCAGGACCTTGGTGAAAACTCTGGGAGCGGAGGCGAGACAAAAGGGTAACGCCACAAATTGAAACTGCTCCTCTGCCACCGCAAAGTATAGGAATCACTGATGTCCCTCGAAGATGGGGAGGTGCAAATAAACATCTTTGATATCGATGGAGGCCAGAAAATCCCCCTGATTCAAGGAAGCCACCACCGACCGAATGGACTCCATTCAAAACTTCTGCACCCGCACAAAGCGGTTCAGAGCTTTGAGATCCAGGATTGGACGCACCTTGTCCTCCTTTCTGGGCACCGTGAAAAGGTTTGAATAGAAACCTTGAAAGCGTTCCTGCGGAGGAACCGGCACAATCACTCCTTGAGCAAGGAGATCCTGCACAGCCTCCCGGAGATCTTTCAAATGATCCGAAATTCTATCTTGTACCCGGAACTAATCAGTTCATGAACCCATTTGTCTTGAATGAAGGAAGTCCAGGGTTCCTGAAAGAAGCGCAGATGTCCTCCCACCCCAGAAGTGGATGAGGGCACCCCTTCATGCTGAAGAGGACTTATCCGCAGAACCGGGCTGACTGGTCTTGGGCTTGCCCCAGTGCTTTTTAGTCCCTCCAGAAGCTCTGAATGGCTTACCTTTTTCTTGCGCCCCGGAGGCATGAAAAATTTGTCTATGAGTGGTAAAGGAAGGCTCCCGCTTAGTACGGGTTGCTTTACCTTTGGAGGATTGAGGAAGAAGAGTACTCTTCCCACCAGTCAGACCCTTGATCAACTCATCAAGCGAGTTGCCAAATAATCGCTCTCCCAGAAAAGGAAGATCTGTCAGGGCTTTCTTGGAAGCCTGGTCAGCCGACCAGCTCTTCAGCCAAACCATGCGTCATAAGGCAATCCCCACAGCCGACACTCTGGCCACCAGGGGAGCTGCATCCAAGGACACATCACATAGGAACACCAGGGCCTGGGCCATCTGGTCCATAAGTTCCATCAGCTTGGGGGGAACTATGTCAGGATTCAAGTTCCCCTTCAGAACCTTCACCAATTCCGTAACCGTCTGTAATACCAAAACAGTGCAAAAATCGGTTTAAGAATAGAACCCACCAACACATGAAGATGGCGGGAAAGGGATTCCACCCGCCTGTCCACCAGATCCGTAAAAACTGGGGAATCTACCACAGGCACTATAGTAGATTTGTTCAACCTGGAAAAAGGATGATCCCCCTTGGGCGGTACCGACCAACGGTTGAAAACCGCCTCAACAAAGGGATAACGGTGTTTAAATCGCTTAGGCACTACTAGCACGTGCTTGATGTGCCGCCATTGGTCATTAACAATATCATTAAAATTCTCAGGACAAGGAAAAACCTTGTTGGTTTTTTGGGTCTTGCGGGGGCCAAAAGACACCCGTGTCCCCATCAGCGTGGGCTCACCTGCCATTTTTAAAGTTTCAATTACTGAAACAATCAGGGCTTCCACCATAGCGCGTTCCCTCGCTGCAGCTGAAGAAGATGGGTCTTCTTAACCATCTGATTGCGAGGGCAGTGACCCCTCAGGTAGGGGGGTGTCCGTGGCGACCATATCAGCCTCTGAATCAGAGGACCCCACCATTGATGGAGAGGGCAGTGGCATTTTTCGGCTAGTAAACTTTTTCATTACAAAATCGACCTTGGTCGCCAGGCTTTCCAGGGCCGCTGAAATTGTGGCCAGTGACTGCGATCCGGATGATCCGAGTGTCGCACTAAGTGGGTCTGAGTGGTAAATTTACTCCATATTCAATGCCAGCAGGAAGAGGGAGTCACAGGAAATGACATCAGCCTGGTATGTGAAAGGTCACGCTGCCTGTGTAGCTCCATAGGGCTACATAAAAATGGCTGCCAATGCAATTCAATAGGAAGCACAGGGAAAATGGCTGCCCCATACAAGTCAATGGGAAAAATATTTTACATTGCCCACACTAAATATGGTGGTGTCCACGGCGTGCCATGCGGTCAGGGACCCCCATATGAAGGCCTCAACGATCTACCACCAGACCCAGCAGGAAAAAAGGTACCATTGCCACCCCTCCAAGACGCCAGACGCCCCAGCCACAGCGCCCCCCCCCCCAGGGGGCGGGAAAGGGGGGCAGGGCACAAGGCCAGGTAACCGGACAGGCCATTGGAATCTTTTAGGACAGGGGTAGGGAACCTATGGCTCGCAAACCAGACGTGGCTCTTTTGATGGCTGCATCTGGCTCGCAGACAAATCTTTAATAAAGGGGGCGTGTCAGGACGTGAGCCGCGCTGGACGTATAGTTCCAGAGCTCCGCCGTGTCTACCAATCAATCCAGTGCCATCCGCGTAGCTGTGTCCGGTGCCAAGGAGATTTCTGCACCCATTGACGGTACACTTTGAAGGCTACCCACTGCTACCCTCAGTTCGTCTCTGGGTGACTGGATTGCCGTGCTACGGACCCCGCGGCCTACTCTTGGTAACGCCGCCGACTCGTGTGCTGTGCATATGAGGGCCTTGGCAATCACCGCCCGGTAAGGAGACCTGCCATCCGCTCCCTGTGCCCCGACAGACACGATCTGCTTCCCCTCTGACACCCGGGGACCCGCGGGAGCTGCCTCTCACATCCACTTCTGAGGCCTTCAGTGACGGCTGCCATTTTCTCAGGGCCTATATTCACCTCCATCACTCGACGGCCTGCAGGCGCTTCACCACTCCGGCCTCATTGCATACCTGCCGGCTCTGCTCTCTTCCCGACTGGACTCCAGGCACTTTCACACAGCTTTATCTACTCACTGTATAGCAGCGGCCCATGAATATGAATATTAAATAAAGGTTCCCGACCCCTGAAATATAGTGTATGGCTCTCACGGAATTACATTTGAAAATATGTGGTGATAATGGCTCTCTCAGTCAAAAAGGTTCCCGACCCCTGTTTTAGGAAGTCCAGGTCCTATTATCCCCAGGAGAGGACCCACATACCCCCTAGGCCACCGAGGGGCAAGGGGGGGCTACATTTACTTACCATACCATGGACCGGGTGGGCTCCGCTCTTAGGCCAAGCTGGGGAGACCCTAAGGATCTAGTTTATCCAGTGCGAAACCCCAGCCGGCATTGCTTGTAGGAGGATCCCCCCTGAACACTAGCTAGCAAAGTGAGTAAAGATAAATAAAAACAAAATATTCTGAAAATAATAAAAAACTGAGACCAAAGTCCCAGCAGGAAACCTAGGTCCTACTCCTTCTCTAGGTAGAAACAAACTGGTTTGCTCGAGCAGAGGAGGTGGGGTTTTGCCTGTGGGGACAGCCTCGTGGGCGTAGAGAATTACATTTTTACTGCTTAGAACTACTCCTGCAGGGGGCAGCATAACCCAATGGATAAGAAGTATGGAAGCTGCGTCTGTCAATGGACGATAGAGAAACAAGGTTTTACTGTATTTTGGTTTTTAAAATTCTCATACCCACTAATTCCCCTGAAGAAGTAACTCTCCTGAAACATGTCGGGATCCATTCAAGATTCTTTCCCAAGCCTAACCAAGTATCATGCTGGCAGCCCCTTGGGGCATATCTTGATGTACAGTACAAGGGTATTGATGTACAATATATGTATGAATCTTTTTCTTTGTTTTCTATGCACATTCTTGGTTATATACAACAATTTTTTGGACTGTCGTCTGTTTTTACTCTACAGTATGTTTTCTAATAATAATTGGCACTTGCCTTTTAGCAATTATTTATCTCCTTTTTTCATTTCTGCATTTAAAGTCCTGGAGGGTTGTTTTCCAACACAATTGTGCACAATGCATGTCTATATTCGGTGACCAGATTTCCCTGATTTCCACAATCAGTCCCCAATTTTAGGGGGCTATCTCAAGGAAGAAATATCCTTGATATCATCCCTGGAGGAAAAGAAAGTGTCCTTGATTTTTTCCAGCTTTATTAATGGTGCCGCCTGCCTGGGTGGCTTAAAGGTATTAAATTTTAGCAACATTTCTGTGATTGGCCTGGAGCAGAGGAGGGAGGGGTGTGTCTGCTCTCGGCTGTGTCCAGGGTTGTCCAGGATTATTGATAATGTCACATGCTGATATTACATTGTTTTCCCACTGCTTCCCCTCTTGGCTTAGGCAAACTTTGTTGTGGGAGATAAAGACGTGGATCATTTGCCATCTAGCCCTTGTTATTGATGGTGACCTACAGTGCATACCTGGCCAGCATTCTTGACCCAGAGCTATATAAGCTAAGGAGTTATTAACCCATACCCATTTAAGCCCCTCCCACTGCTAGCACAATTTGGCCACACCCAACATTTGGTGTGTCAAGCTTTGCATTCCGTTATTATCCCCGACCACTGCTCTGCCGGACCAAGACTGGGATGCCATTAAAGACCATGTGCGTGTAAAGGCAGAAGGCCCAATACTTTTGGTAATATAGGGTATTTTAACCACTTGCCGACCGACCGCCCCATATATACTGCGGCAGACTGGCTCGGCTGCGCGAATCAACATATGGGTACGTCGGTTCGCGGGAGTAGTGCTGGGGGGGGTCGAGTGCGAACCGATTGCCGGCGGGCATCCGCGATCGCTCCCCACTGAGAGAGAAGGGCGGTCAGCTGTTGTAAACACAGCTGACCGTTGTTCTCTCTGAAATGATCACAGTGCGCCTGTGATCCTTCTATATAGGATCACAGGTATCTATGATCATTTCACAAGTCCATCCCCCATACAGTTAGAAAAAACTCCCCTAGGCTCACAATTAACCCTTTGATCACCCCTAGGCTAACCCCTTCCCTGCCAGTGTCATTATTACAGTAACAGTGCATAATGTAGTAATGTCACCGGTCCCCCCAACAGTGTCAAAAATGTCAGTTAGGTGTCCAATCTGTCTGCCGCAATGTTGCAGTCCTGCTAAAAACCGCAGACCACCGCCATTACTAGTAAAAAAAATAAAATAAAAATAAAAATGACATAAATCTTTCCCCTAGTTTGTAGACGCAATAACTTTTGCGCAAACCAATCAAAATATGCTTATTGCAATTTCTTTTTACCAAAAATATGTAGCAGAACACAAATTGGCCTAAAAAGATGAGAAAATTTAGATTTTTAAATTTTATAGCATAATGTGAAAAATATTGTTTTTTTTTTTTCAGAATTGTCGCTCTTTTTTTGTTTATAGCGCAAAAAAATAAAAAAATCGCACAGGTGATCAAATACAACCAAAAGAAAGCTCTATTTGTGGGAAAAAAAGGACATCAAATGTATTTCAGTACAGCGTCGCACGACCACGCAATTGTCCCTTAAATTAATGCAGTGTCAAATCGCAAATCCTTCAGGTCCAGAAGTGGTTAAAAACTTTTTTTTTTTTCAATAAAGTTGGAAATCGACAAGCCCTTATTTGTTGTCCCTTAGCAAAGAGATCCCTTCACTTCCTTTCTCCAGACATAACAGGGCATTGGAAGAAACTTCTCCAAAAGAACATATGTCCCCGTTGGATGATTTACCCTTAATCCCTGTTTCTGTGACTATTCACATTTTTTGATCATCTCTAATGATCAGTCCCAGTGACAATGTTCACCAGGACAAGTAGAGAGGGTGAATCTCCCTAGGCAGCAATAAAAACATGACAAGGGTTCTAACATCTCCCCACTCAAAACAAAAACAAAATGGCTTTAGATATACTTTAAAAGAGAATGAAGCTACTTTCCCAAGTTTCGATCATAGAAATCTTGCAAACCTTGGGGAAGCCAGAACATTTTGTTCTCCAAAAAAGTTTGCATGGGTGACAGTTTTGACAATCAAGAACTATTTGTGTATGAGGATATTACACAAGGTCAATTTCCCTGGTAGAAAGAAATGTTGTTTTTGCAGTTAGTGCCGGGAACATACTGTAGGTTTTTATGTTTCTGCTGTAGACAAGCAGCTTATGAGACTGGATGTGCAATGAAGCCAACTGTGGCCAGTGTATAGCTGATCCTGATGAGTTGACTCATCAGTACACAAAAATCCCAATTTAGAGGCTGTATACCCCAAAAGATGGCATAAGCTAACCACTTAGGGACCGCCCACCGTACATATACTGTGTCAGGGTGCCCCTTAAGCACAAAATCACATATATGTACGTGATTTTGCTTTAAGGCTCTAGGGGGCGCGCGCGGGCTGCCGGATCTTCGCTCCCGTGGTGATTAGACACAGCGGGGGCCAGTCAGTGGGATGGGCAGCCGCGATCGCTGCCGGCCTCCCGCAATTGTCAAGGGAGAGATTGTGTGTTCCTAGAAATCAGGAACATCGATCTCTCTCTTACTGCAGTCAGTCCACTCCCCCCATACAGACAGAAAACATTCCTTAGGAGCACACTTAACCCCTTGATCCCCCCTGATGTTAACCCCTTTCCTGCCAGTGTCATTTACTATATACAGTAACAGTGCATATTATTTAGCACTGATCACTGTATTGGTGTCACTGGTCCCCAAAAACTGTCACTTAGTGCCAGATTTGTCCGCCGCAATGTCGCAGTCCCACTAAAAATCGCTAATCACCGCCATTACTAATAAAAACTATTTTTAAAAAAGTCCATAAATCTATCCCATAGTTTGTAAACTCTATAACTTTTGCGCAAACCAATTAATATACGCTTTTTGAGATTTTTTTTTTTTTAAATATGTAGCAGAATACAAATTGGTCTAAACTAATAAATAATCTTGATTTTTTTTTTTATTTTATTGGGAATGTTTTATAGCAGAAAGTAAAAAATATTGTTTTTTTCAAAATTGTCGCTCTTTTTTTGTTTATAGCGCAGAAAATAAAAATTGCAGAGGTGATCAAATACCACCAAAAGAAAGATCTATTTGTGGGAAAAAAAGGACAACAATTTTATTTGGGTATAGTCGCAATTGTCAGTTAAAGCAATGCAGTGCCGAATCGCACAAATATGGCCTTGTCATTAAGGGGATGAAACTTTCCGGGGCTGAAGTGGCTAAATATTGTAAAAGTCTAAATCACTACTCTTTATAAAGGCATAAAGAACTGCCAAGTGTAGACAGATGTGAGCCATTGCGTTTAATAAATAAAAAGGCAAAGTCAATTCATAAAAAGTACAACCAAGTCAAGTACTCATTGGAAACAGGTACATGTATTTGTTGCTCTTTTGGCTATATTTCACCTGTGTTGGTCACAGGAGCAGTGCTGGGACAAGGTCATCCAGCACCCAAGGCAAAGATGCCAAACTGCACCCCTCTCTTCCCTTAGGGTTAGGGTCAGAGCGACCCCTATCCCTGCAGTAAACCATTGCGCCCAGGGCAGCTTCCCTTCCTGCCCACCCATTGTCCCAGCACTGCTTAGGAGTGTACTTAGTTCTGCACTTACGTATCCTGTAGGCTAAAGTCTGCTGTCAGCTGACATCACAGAACCAGTCCAGACTCTGGAGAGATCCTGACTTTAGACCGGGTTCACATATGTGGGAATTGGTTGCGAGTTTCTCCTCATCCTATTCGCGTGACATACGAGTGTGACCAGCTCTCAAAGGAGCAGGTTCACACATGTCCGGGGCGCCATGGAATGGATTGCAAAAGGATCCTGTGCGTGTTTGAACCAGTAAACAGACATCTACAAGACCCCAGGCACGAACTTGCAGCCGCACATACAGTATCTCACAATAGTGAGTACATCCCTCACATTTTTGTAAATATTTTATTATATCTTTTCATGTGACAATACTGAAGAAATGACACTTTGCTACAATGTAAAGAGTACAGCTTGTATAACAGTGTAAATTTGCTGTCCCCTCAAAATAACTCAACACAAAACCATTAATGTCCAAATCTCTGGCAACAAAAGTGAGTACAACCCTAAGTGAAAATGTTCAAATTGGGCCCAATTAGCCATTTTCCCTCCCAGTGCCATGTGACTCATTAGTGTTACAAGGTCTCAGGTGTGAATGGGGAGCAGGGGTGTTAAATTGGGTTTTATTGCTCTCTCACTTTCATACTGGTCACTGGAAGTTCAACATGGCACCTCATGGCAAAGAACTCTCTGAGGATCTGAAAAAAAGAATTGTTGCTCTACATAAATATGGCCTAGGCTATAAGAAGTTTGCCAAGACCCTAAAACTGAGCTGCAGCACGGATACAGACCATACAGCAATTTAACAGGACAGGTTCCACTCAGAACAGGTCTTGCCATGGTCGACAAAAGAAGTTGAGTGCATGGGCTCAGTCTTATATCCAGAGGTTGTCTTTGGGAAATAGACATATGAGTGCTGCCAGCATTGCTGCAGAGGAAGGGGTGGGCCTGTCAATGCTCAGACCATACGCCACACACTGCATCAAATTGGTTTGCATGGCTGTTGTCCCAGAAGGAAGCTTCTTCTAAAGATCATGCACAAGAAAGCCCGCAAACAGTTTGCTGAAGACAACCAGACTAAGGGCATGGATTACTGGAACCATGCTCTGTGGTCTGATGAGACCAAGATAAACTTATTTGGTTCAGATGGTGTCAAGCGTGTGTGGCGGCAACCAGGTGAGGAGTACAAAGACAAGTGTATCTTGCCTACAGTCAAGCATAGTGGTGGGAGTGTCATGGTCTAGGGCTGCATGAGTGCTGCCACCACTGGGGAGCTACAGCTCATTGAGGGAACCATGAATGACAACATGTACTGTGACATACTGAAGCAGAGGATAATCCCCTCCCTTCGGAGACTGGACAGATGGGCAGTATTCCAACATGATAATGACCCCAAACACACCTCCAAGACGACCACTGCCTTGCTAAAGAAGCTGAGGGTAAAGGTGATGGACAGGCCAAGCATGTCTCCAGATCTAAACCCTATTAAGCATCTGTGGGGCATCTTCAAACGGAAGGTGGAGGAGCTCAAGGTCTCTAACATCCACCAGCTCCGTGATGTCGTCATGGAGGAGTGGAAGAGGACTCCAGTGGCAACCTGTGAAGCTCTGGTGAACTCTATGCCCAAGAGGGTTAAGACAATGCTGTAAAATAATGGGGGGCCACACAAAATATTGACACTTTGGGCCCAATTTGGACATTTTCACTGGGATGTACTTACTTTTGTTGCTAGCGGTTTAGACATTATTGGCTGTGTGTTGAGTTATTTTGAGGGGACAGCAAATTTACACTGTTATTCAAGCTGTACAGTCATTACTTTACATTGTAGCAAAGTGTCATTTCTTCAGTGTTGTCACATTAACCACTTCAGCCCCGGAAGATTTTACCCCCTTCCTGACCAGACCCCTTTTTTCAACTTGGCACTTCGTGACTTTAACTGACAATTGCGCAGTCATGCAATGCTGTACCCAAACAATATTTACGTCCTTTTTTTCCCACAAACAGAGCTTTCTTTTGGTGGTATTTGATCACTTCTGGGCTTTTTATTTTTTGGGATATTAATAAAAAAAAGAGCGAAAATTTTGAGAAAAAATTACATTTTTAACTTTGTCTTTTAAAAAAATATCCAATATACTCAATTTATGTCATATATTTTGGCCAAAATGTATTTAGCTACATGTCTTTGACAAAATAAAATCTCAATGAGCGTATTTTTATTGGTTTGCGCAAAAGTTATAGCGTCTACAAACTATGGTGTAAATACTGAAATTTACGCAGCTTTAATTTCTGACTGCCTATCTCATTTCATGAAGTGCTAAAATGGCAGGGCAGTATAAACCCCCCCAAATTACCTCTTTTTGGAAAGTAGACATCCTAAGGAATGTCCTGAGAGGCATGTTGAGCTCATTGAATATTTCATTTTTTTGTCACAGGTGTTTGAAAAATGACTAAAAAAAAAAGATTTTTTTTTTTTTTACACAAAGTTGTCATTGAAATGATATATTGCTCACACATGGCATGGGTATATGTGTAATTACACCCCAAAATATATTCTGCTGCTTCTCCTGTGTACAGGGATACCACATATGTGAGACTTATTGGGAGCCTAGCTGTGTACGGGACCCCAAAAACCAATCCCCACCATCAGAATTTCAAAGCTGTTTGCTGAGAGGCATGGTGAGTCCATGGAATAATTCATATTTTGCCACAAGTTTTGGGAAAATTAAAAATGTTTTTAATATTTTTTTTAACACAAAGTTGTCACTAAAAGATAAATTTCTCACACATGACATGGGTATATGTGAAATGACACCCCAAAATACATTCTCCTGCTTCTCCTGAGTATGGGGATGCCCCATGTGTGAGACTTTTTGGGAGCCTAGCTGTGTACGGGACCCACGAAAATCAACCACCATCTTCAGGTTTTCTAATGGCGTAAATTTTTAATTTTACTCCTCACAACCCATCACAGTTTCGGAGGCCCTGAAATTTCAAGATAGCACAAAACCCCCCCAAATGACCCCATTTTGGAAAGTAGACCCCCTAAGCTATTTGCTGAGAGGCATGGTGAGTCCATGGAATATTTTATATTTTGCCACAAGTTCCGGGAAATATATATATATATATATATATATATATATATATATATATATATATTTTACACAAAGTTGTCAGTAAATGATATATTGCTCACACATGCCATGGGTATATGTGAAATGACACCCAAAAATATATTCTGCAGCTTCTCCTGAGTACAGGGATACCCCGTGTGTGAGACTTTTTGCAGTCTAGCCGAGTACAGGTCCCCGAAAACCAATCCCCACTTTCAGGCTTTCCAAGGGCGGAAATTGTTGATTTCACTCCTGACTACCTATTACAGTTTCGGAGGCCATGAAATGCCAAGACAGCACAAACCCCCCCCCCCCCCCAATGACCCCTTTTTGGAAAGTAGACACCCTAAGCTATTTGCAGAGAGGCATGTTGAGTGTTTTGCAGATCTCACTTTTTGTCACAAAGTTTTGGAAATTGAAAAAAGAGGGAAAAAAATGCATTTTCCTGTTTTTTCTTCATTTTCAAAAAGAAATGAGAGCTGCAAAATACTCACCATGCCTCTCAGCAAATAGATTGGAGTGTCTACTTTGCAAAATGGGGTCATTTGGGGGGGGGGTTTGTGCTATCTTGGCATTTCATGGCCTTCAAAAGTGTGATAGGTAGTAAGGAGTGAGATCAACAATGTAAGCCCTTAGAAAGCCAGAAGGTGCGGATTGGTTTTCGGGGTCCTGTACGCGGCTAAACTGCCAAAAAGTCTCACACATGGGGTATCCCTGTACTCAGGAGAAGCAGCAGAATGTATTTTGGGGTGTCATTTCACATATACCCATGGCATGTGTGAGCATTATATAATTTACTGACAACTTTGTGTAAAAAAACAAAAAAAAAATAATAATAATTTTCCCGAAACTTGTGGCAAAATGTAAACTATTCGATGGACTCATCATGCCTCTCAGCTAATAGCTTGGAGTGTCTACTTTTCAAAATGGGGTCACTTGGGGGGGTTTTGTGCTATCTTGAAATTTCAGGGCCTGTGAAACTGTGACAGGTAGTGCAGAGGAAAAATAAGCAATTTACGCCATTATAAAACCTGAAGATGGGGATTGATGTTTGGGGTCCCGTACACAGCTAGGTTCCCAAAAAGTCTCACACATGTGGTATCCATGTACTCAGAAGAAGCAGCAGAATGTATTTTGGGGTGTCATTTCACATATACCCATGGCATGTGTGAGCATTATATCATTTACTGACAGCTTTGTGTAAAAAAACAAAAGAAAAAAAATTTAATTTTCCCGAAACTTGTGGCAAAATATAAACTATTCCATGGACTCACCATGCCTCTCAGCAAATAGCTTAGAGTGTCTACTTTGCAAAATGGGGTAATTTGAGGGGGTTTTGTGCTATCTTGAAATTTCAGGGCCTCTGAAACTGTGACAGGTAGTGCAGAGGTAAAATAAGCAATTTACGCCATTATAAAATTTGAAAATGGGGATTGGTTTTCGGGGTCCCATAAAGTCTCACACATGTGCTATCCCTGTACTCAGGAGAAGCAACAGAATGTATTTTGGGGTGTCATTTCACATATACCCATGGCATGCGTGAGCAATATATCATTTAGTGACAACTTTCTGTAAAAAAACAAAAAAAACAAAAAAAAAACAAATTGTCATGTTCCCGAAACTTAGGGCAAAATATAAAATACTCCATGGACCCAATATGCCTCTCAGCAAATAGCTTTGGGTGTCTACTTCTCAAAAAGGGGTCATTTGGGGGGTGTTTGAACTGTTCCGGCATTTTATGCTCAATCTTAGCCACACATCACCCACTCTTCTAACCACTTGAAAACCAAGCCTTTTCTGTGACTTTTTGTTTACATAAAAAAATATTATTTTTTTACTAGAAAATTACTTTGAACCCCCAAACATTATATATTTCTTTAAAGCAGAGGCCCTATAGAACAAAATTGTGGATGTTGCAAATTTTTTTGTCTCACGGTATTTGTGCACAGATTTTCCAAACGCAATTTCGGCGAAAAAAAATAATTTTTTTTTAAATTTATTGCACAAATACATTAATTCCAAATTGTTTGGTAAAATTTAAAAGATGATATTATGCTGAGTACATAGATACCAAACATGACGTGCTTTTTTTTTTTTTTTTTTTTTCATGCAGCCTGTGGGCTGAACGAAAAAAAAGAGAACCTAACAGAAATCACCACAGGAATATTGTGTAGTATTACACACCATTAACCGCCCAAACAGCCACCCGCTGAATTTAATGGTGGGTATACATGACAATATTCCACGTATACCTACTGTAAAGGTGTTTTAACTGCAGTGGTGAAATCAGCCTACCACAGCTGCTGCCATCAGAGGTATCCATATATGCTGTGTGCAAACACTGTTTGTGTCAGAATATATAAAATCAATGTGGCAGCCAACGGGTACCTGCAAGAGAAACAGGTTAACAAAAGAATGAAATACAAACAAAGTACAGTAAAAGTACAGTATTAAGAGTAGAAGAACATAAAAAATGACTGACACGACAACTGTTTTTGGATTTTTTATTTTTTTTGTAACACTTTTTTTCTGTGAACTATGATTTTCCAGCTTGGGTCTCTCAAAATGTCAATAGCCATCGAACATCTTTCGAGACCCTGTGTTTGTGTGCCCTACACTATGTCGTGCTGTACCCTACACTAATACTCTACTAGTGTATGGTAGCGCTCGAAACATTCCCCGATGCAGAGACCAGGTTGGTCAGGACATCTGGGACAATAATAGCGGGTGTCTCTCATGCAGCCGGCATACTGCATCTGGAAGGGGAAGTTGGGCAGGCATACCTCCTGGGTACAGGTAGGCTTCGATGATCGCTTCCTGGAATTCTCGGAAGGTTTCAGTTCGTCCTGATGCCCTGTATAGGACAAAGGCGTTCAGCATAGCCAATTGGTATAAATAAACAGACACCTTTTTGTACCAGCATCTGGCTTTACGTCCAACTGAATACGGCGCCAAAAGCTGGTGGTTAAGGTCTACCCCTCCCATATTAAGGTTATATTCGTGGACACAGAGGGGTTTCTCCATAACACCAGTTGCCGTAGGAGTTTGGATCGTCGTGTCTGCGTGAAGGGAGGACAGAACGAAAACATCCCGTGTATCCCTCCACTTCACTGCAAGCAATTTGTCCATTTTCAAGCAGGCTCTCTCCCCCCGACTAAGACGGGAATTTACAAGCCTTTGGGGGAAGCCCCAGCGATTAGGTCGCATGGTGCCACATGCGCCAATTTGTAATTCAAGAAGGTGACTAAATAGTGGCACGCTTGTGTAGAAGTTGTCCACGTACAAATGGTACCCCTTTCCGGATAAGGGTGACACCAAGTCCCAAACTATCTTGCCGCTGCTCCCTATGTAGTCTGGGCAGTTGGGGGGCTCCACAGTGCTATCTTTTCCCTCACAGACCCAGAAACTAACTGTATAGCCTGTGGCCCTGTCACACAGCTTATACAGCTTGACCCCGTACTTGGCACGCTTGCTGGGGAGGTACTGTTTCATAGCAAGGCGGCCAGTAAACTTAATCAGGGACTCGTCAACGCAGACAACTTGTTCAGGCGTAAACAAGGCTGCAAACCGCTGTTTGAAGTGGTCTATGAGGGGCCGAATTTTGTGGAGCCGATCATATTCAGGGTCTCCCCGAGGATGACAGATTTCATTGTTGCTGAAATGCATAAATCGCAGAATTTGCTCGTATCTCGCCCTGGACATGGAGGCAGAGTACATGCGCATATGGTGAAGTGGGCTAGTGGACCAATATAGCCGCAATTCACTCTGTTTGGTTATGCCCATGATGAGGGAAAGGCCCAGAAAGATTTTAAAATCGGGACCCGTTAAAGGTTTCCAGGCAAATGGTCTGGCAAGGGGCGAATTTGGGTTGGCGGCGATGAATTGTTGTGCATATAAATTTGATTGATCCACAATAGATCTGAAAAGATCTTCCGTGAAGAACAGCTCATAAAAATTCAGGGGCGTAAAACCAGCTGTTTCTACGTGGATTCCAGGTTGGGCAGTAAATGGGGGAAGTACTGTCGCTGTAGTATCAGTGGGTTGCCAATTGGGATATGCCAGCGCAGCAGGGAGGGCACTATGGGCTCTACGGGCCTGTCTTCGAATACGCGGTGGCTGTGGGCCACTACTAGCTAGCCACCGCACCAGCTTCAACTGCACTTATGGGACTCGCAACGTCACCAAGTGTTACTGCAGTGCTGGTTGTACTAGGTCCAGGGTGTACTAGGACGCTGGCGCTTGCCAGGCCACCAGAAGGATGAGCGGCACTAGTACCAACACTATGCTCCATACAAGCATTCCTGCATCTCAGCAACTCCAGAATGGGGTCGGGTACACCTGGTTCTAACAGGGACCCATCCGTCGTCGGAGCTATCTGTCAGGGAGCTGCTGCTCTCTTCAGGTTCATATACTGACCCTGATTCTGCCAGTGAGGCTTTCCCTTCGCTCTCATCTGACATGGTCAGTATACTGTAAGCCTCTGCATTACTGTACCACCGTTTGGTCATTTTAGTAACTAAATTTACCGGTACAGTAGTGTGACTCACAGGTAAAAAAAGCACCTGGTTGTCAAGGACTATTTCAACCGCTACCAAAAAAAACTGCTAATGCTAGCAGGGATCAGGCCTGACTCTGCTAACACAGCGGTTTTGTGTGTTGTGTTTTTTTGTAAGTGACAGTAATCTATTGATTATTACACTTACCTGGCTGGGGTGGGCTGGGAGGAGGGGTTTAACGCAGGTGCTGGCAGGAATCAGTGCTGATCATGCAAACACCGCGTTTTGGGAACCCTAAACTATGGGGACACTAGTATAGTTCTGATCAAATCAGATATTGATCTGTTCAAACACTATACTAGTAATGGAAGTGTGTGTGTGTGTGTGTGTGTGGTAATCAAGGGGTTATTTCTAACTATGCGCCGGGGATCTACGCTATTTTAGACTGACGCTAACACTAGCTTATGTCACCTGTGTCACTAATAATAGTGATCAGAATAAAAACTGTACACTATAAAAGTGACACTGTGACAGGGCAATGAAGGGGTTAACTGGGGGTGATCAGGGGGGGATCAGGGGGTTAAATCTTTATTGGGGGAGGTGGAGGGGACCCTAAACCTCCTTGGGACAGAAACTAACTCGCTAGCGCTAACTCAAGTCACAATCACACTAATACAAAATACAGTAAAACAGTATATTACAAGTGTATTAGTGTACAATGTGACAGGGGGGAAGGGGTTAACTGAATGTGATCAGGGGGGGATCAGGGGGTTAAATCTTTATTGGGAGGGGGTGGCGGGTATCCTAAGGATAAAAGGAATGACCACAAGCGCTAAACCTGGTCACAAGTCACACTTATATGGGTATATAGAAAATGCTATATACTGTATACAGGGTGTGTTGTGACAGGGGATGTAGGGGTGATCAGGGGGGGATCAGGGGATTAAATCTTTATGGGGGGGTGGCGGGGACCCTAAACCTCCTTGGGACAGAAACTAAGTCGCTAGCGCTAACTCAAGTCACAATCACACTAATAGAAATACAGTAAAACACTATATTACTTGTTTATTAGTGTGCAATGTGACAGGGGGGAAGGGGTTAACTGGGGGTGATCAGGGGGGATCAGGAGGGATGAGGGGGTTAAATCTTTATTGGGAGGGGGTGACGGGTATCCTAAGGATAAAAGGAACAACCGCAAGCGCTAAACCTGGTCACAATTCACACTTATACGGGTACATAGGAAAATGCTATATACTGTATACAGTGTGTGTTGTGACAGGGGGTGTAGGGGTGATCAGGGGGTTAAATCTTTATTGGGGGGTGGCGGGGACCCTAAACCTACTTGGGACAGAAACTAAGTCGCTAGCGCTAACTCAAGTCACAATCGTACTAATACAAAATACAGAAAAACACTATATTACGTTTGTATAAGTGTGCAATGTGACAGGGGGGAAAGGGTTAACTGGGGATGAGCAGGGGGGGATCAGGGGGATCAGGGGGTTAAATCTTTATTGGGGGTTGGCGGGTATTTTAAGTGTAAAAGGGAGGGCCGCAAGCGCTACACCTGGTCACAAATCACACTTATACGGGTATATAGGAAAATGCTATATACTGTATACAGTGTGTGTTGTGACAGGGGGTGTAGGGGTTAACTGGGGGCGATCGGGGGTGAAATGTGCCTACTGTATATCTTTTCTGTAATCTGGAATTTTAAAGTAAATGTAAAGTCTCGTTTTTTTTTATTATAATAACAAACATGCAATACTTACCTGCTCTGTGCAGTTAGTTTTGCACAGGGCAGCCTGGATCCTCCTCGTCTCTTTTCCCTGGCTGGAGCTCCTGGCTCCTTCTTCCTGTTGAGTTCCCCCACAGCAGGTAGCTTGCTATGGGGGCACCCAAATCAAGCTGCAGCTCCGTGTGTCCATTCAGACATGGAGCTGCTGTATGGCCCCGCCCCCGCTCTCTCCTGATTGGCTAACTATGTTTGGTTGAGAGCAGCAGGAGCCAAAAAGGAAAAAGAGTTCCAGATGGCACTTGTGGACATCACTGGATAGAGAGGGGGCTCAGGTAAGTATTAAGGAGCTGCTGTAAACAGAAGGCTTTTT
Organism: Pelophylax lessonae; assembly: GCF_965119305.1. Taxonomy (NCBI): domain Eukaryota; kingdom Metazoa; phylum Chordata; class Amphibia; order Anura; family Ranidae; genus Pelophylax; species Pelophylax lessonae. Next base: position 180,681,466 of record NC_138770.1, read on the forward strand.
ATCTAATACATAGAATGCATTAAGATAAAAAAACTCTGACTGTACAACCCCTTTAAAGTACAGCAGCTTGTTTTCTTTCTAGCGCAAGGTTTACTTTATATATGTTTTGCTTAAAGCAGAAATCCAGGCATGAATTTCACTTAAATATATTCCTCAGTAGCCACAAAGAATATACTGTAAATATGCTTTTTGTGCACTAAATGTATTTACAAACCTGTCTTTACAGATATTATTTAGGAAAGTAGCAGTGCAATAATCTCTATGCTGTACATAGCCTGTGTAAAGAGCAGAGTTTGGGGAGGGACCCAGCAGGCTCACCAACTACAGGCTGCCTGCAGAAAACTACAGAAGGGGACAGAGACAAGACCAATCACCCTGCACAAGGAGAGAGAGCAACAGTGACCAGTCTGTATTACAGGAAGCTCTGCACAGAGGGAAAGTTTCACAATGGATTTCTGCACAGATCGGAAAAAAATGCACCAAGCACACAAGATTCAAGGAAGAATACACAATTCTTACACTGTATTTTGGCAACATTTGCTTATGCCAGAGTTTAGCTAGTGATATTACGTAAAGGCAGATTTTCTTTTTTTTTTTTTTTTCATAACAAACATGTTATATTTACCTGCTCGGTGTAATGGGTTTGCACAGAGCAGCCCTGATCCTCCTCTTCTCGGGTTCCTCCCCCATGCCATGTGCCCCAAGAGCAAGCAGCTTGCAATGAGGGTACTCAAGCAGGCTTGCTCCCGAGTCGCTGATCTGCTTGTCCATTCACAAACGGCGCCGTGGCTCGGTCCAGCCCCTTCTCTCTTCTCATTGGCTCACTGGCTGTGATTGACAGCAGCTTCCTGGATTCTGTGTATGCTTTGCAACTTCTCCTCTGCTGTTTACTTTCCATTTCTAAGGACTATATGTCCCATGGTACCTTTCTGCCTGCAAGCAGTGATTCCTGTACTGACTCCTCCTCCTTAAACTCTGTAGTTCAGAAGGCAGACTCTGTGAAATGTGTGACACAGCAGTGCCTACTCACAGAATTCAAGGTAAATTAAAGTAAGTAAATGAGTAGGGATCTTCACATAGTAAGTTTACAAATTTCAGGGTCATTCAGAAGATTCATTAAGAATTCATTGAAATACAAAGTGGAAATTAATATGAATATATGATTTCACTTTCTGACCATGGATACAGTATGCTTTAATTCAGGGGTTCCCAGTGGTGCCGGTCTGTGACCTGTTGAGGACCAGGACACGTGATGGGGGGGTGGGCGGCATCAGAGCAAGCCAACACAACCTGCACTGCCACCCTCCCACCACCAGAGGATGTCTGATCCCCTTCTCCCAATACTTCCCGTCACGGGTAATAAGCTATGGAGAGGAAGGAGGAGAAGAAGGAGAAGGGGAGGAAGGAGAGCCGGGCCAGGGTCATACTGGTGAGTCCTGTACTGCAACCCCCCCCAAAGGAGACAGGCAGGTAGTAATACCCCCTAGACACCCCCCCCCCCTCTACACCTTGGGTCTGTGGGGGGGTTGTCTTCTGCGAGGCCTGGTGCTGGGGAGGTTGGGGTCTGCTGCTTTAAATTAGCTTCTGTCTAAATTGGCCCCAGTACGATTATGTACTGCATGCATGTGAGCCTTTAATTGTAAGCTCCTTGAGGACAGGGACATATATGAATGTACTTATAAGGCTTCATTCACATGGCTGTGAAATAAGGTATATACCGTGTTTTTTAATTACATATCTGAACACAGCTGCATTGTTTTCAATGAAGCCATTCACACAGGTGTGTAAACATGCAGCGCATTTTAATCCATAACACAGAATCTAAAAATCCATGTCTAAGAACACGTATAAACGCATGTATACTCATTTAGAAGCGTGTAAATTATGTCTAAACAAGACGGGGGGAAATGACCATTATGTACGCATACGCCTTCTTACGTTTCCTTACATGTTTAAACGCATCTGAACGCAAGTATTTTACTGATCATTATGCAGGAACTTTTCTCCTAGAGTTTAGATGTAAACGCTGGTGTTTATCTTTGGGTGTTTATGCAGGGAGCATGGAGTGACCTCTTCTGGTCAAGATACGAACTCCATTAAACATTTCAGATGGATGAGAGATCAAAATGTCATATTTCTCTTCATGCTTGTGTTTGGCTAATATGGAAAGCAATGCCATGTGAATTATCACAGATTTATAAAATAAGAATATGCTTGATTAAAAAAAAAGACAGCTATTTATAACTAGAAAGGATAAAGTAGCTAAAATAAATAAATAAATATCACAAATTTTCATATTTGTATGATTACCCACTTGTGGACTGCCCACCGTACATATACTGCAGCAGGGTGGCTGCTTTGTGCCAAATCAGGTACCTAGTGCATGATCTGACATTCCTGGGTCTGGGGCACACACCTGCGCTCCGGCAACCCGCTCCCGCTGTGATCACACGCAGCAGGAGCCAGCAGCGGGTATCCGCGGACTCGATGTCTGCAGGCACTCTCTGATTATACAGTACACAGGCAGAATGGCAATCTGCCTATGTCAGTAGAGAAGGTATCGATCCTGTGTTCCCAGCCAGTGTCATTAGTACAGTGACAGTGCATTTTTTTAGCACGCTATTACTATTAAAAAATAAAAAAAATAAAATAAATAAAAATATCCCAAAGCTTGTAGACGCTAAAACATTTGCGCAAACCAATCAATATACGCTTATTAGGATTTTTATAACCAAAGATTGTAGCAGAATACATATTGGCCCAAATTGATGAAGAAATTTGATTTTTTAAATTTTTTTATTGGATATATTTTATAGCAGAAAGTAAAAAATATTATTTTTCTTTCAAAAATGTTGTTTTTGTTTTTTGTTTATAGCGAAAAAAAACAACAACGTGGTGTGTGACCATATGCATATTACATACAGTATTCAGCAAATCAATGTACATTGCCCTAAAGTGATATTAAACCCAACAAAAATGTAATACTGTATATTACAGCTTACCAATCATTATATTTGGTGTCTGCATTGGTTTTCTTTTTCTAGGCTTTTTTCTCCTCTCTGCCTTTCACCTGGTGATCTTGCCAGTTACACACTTCCTATATTACAGTGCCCCCACTCTGGATGAAGGAGCATAGGGGGTACCTTTGGGCAGCAGAATTGTCAATCTTGGGGGAGGAGAGTGTTATATGGACTAGCAGATTTAAATATACTAACAGCCACCATATCCAAGAACTGTTAAGCTGCAGTATATTAAATGTTTGCTTTTGGGTTTAATACCACTTATAGGCAGTCTTGTGTTTGGAAGGTAAGTAAGGGTGCCATTCAAAATGTTTGGCAGAGTAACACACCAGTAACTGTGCAGTAAAACATGCATCAGACTACCACAATGCAAACCAGATAGGAAGTCAGTCAAAGTGATGTAAGTGATTAATGAACAACTTACAGTAAGTGCTCTTTGCATCTAAGTTAACAAAATCGCAGTGTAATATGAAAGAAGAAAAACAACAACACTATTGAGAAAGTTACTGGGGCTAACTATTATTACCCCATTTACATTAGTTAGCTTAAAGCGGAACTCCACCCAAAAGGGGAAGCTAAAGCTCAGCTTGTCTGCCTACCCACCCTGTACCCCATTTGGCACTTTTTGGGGGGGAGCGGATACATGGTTTTGACAGGTACCCGCCTCCCACTTCCAGCCTAGTAAGCCGGAAGTTTCCCCCGCAGCCTTCTGGGAGAGTTCACAGGTCCCAGAAGACTCCGGCCCATTGACCATCTGTGAAGCTGCAAGGCCAGTTTCCCTTAGTCAAGATGGCAGTGCCAGCACCCATTAGCTGATTGAAGAATCAGCTCGGGTGAGGACACCACTGGATGCCTGGACAGGTAAGAGCCCTGATATTAAAAGTCAGCGGCTACAGTATATGTAGCTGCTGACTTTTAATTTTTTTTTGGGGGGAGCTTGGAGCTTCTCTTTAACAATACTGTGCTGCTGCTTTATCTAAACAAGAAGTAAAACCAGCACATTACTAAATTCTTACACAACGTCCTGTTTTGTCCATTATTGGTGTTCAGGACTATTCGTAGCATATTACATTTATGAAACCCAGTACAAAGGAAAGCATAGGGGTTACCTACAGTCATTAACCTTTTATAGGGGTAACATGCTCATGGCTGCAATGAAATGACTGATCAGCGATCATCTATGCAAATCTTACTCATAGAGTTGAGCAAACACCTGGATGTTCCGGTTCGTCGGGTTCGACCGAACTTGAAAAAAAAGTCCGGGTTCGTGACCCGGACTTAACCCGAACATTGTCCCGATCCCGAACCCCATTGAAGTCAATAGAGACCCAAACTTTTGAGCACTAAAATGCCTCTAAAACACACATCGAAAGGGCTAGAGGGCTGCAAATGGCAACAAAATCATCTTAAGAGCATGGCAAGTGCTCTGCAAACAAATGTGGATAGGGAAATAACTTAAAAGAACATAAAAAACAGAAAAATTAAAAATAATCATCTTCTTGAATCATGTACTGTAGGAGGAGGGCGAGGCCCATATGGAGTAGGAGGTTGAGGTGGCGGAGGATATGGCGGTGGATATGGCGGTGTAGGTGGAAGTGGCGGCAGCAGCGGCAGTGGAGGAGGAGGACGAGGTAGCCAACGCTGGTTTTGGTTTTTAATAAAAAAAAATTTAAATTCGGGTACACCCCAAAAGAGTAAGAAAGATCAAATCCAGCAATGGCTGGGTAAGGCCGGTATACATGACTATTCTGCACAAGGTACGGACAAGTCCTGTGGGATTCATGCCTGGTTCATTTTAATGAACATGAGCTTGTCCACATTGGCTCTGGACAGGCGGCTGCGCTTGTCTGTGATAACGCCCCCAGCCGTGCTAAATACCCGTTGAGATAATACACTGGTGGCAGGGCAGGCCAGCACCTCCAAGGTGTAAAGGGAAAGCTCAGGCCATGTGCCCAACTTGGAGACCCAGAAGTTGAAGGGGGCAGACCTGTCATTCAGTACGTCTAGGCGTGTGCACACATACTGCTCCACCATGTTAGTGAAATGCTGCCTCCTGCTAAGACGTTCCATATCAGCTGCTGGTGCTGCTGCTTGTTGTGGCGTGCTGACAAAGCTTTTCCACATGTCGGCCATGCTAACCCTGCCTTCTGAGGTGCTGGCGGTGCCCTGGCAGCGTTGACGAACTCTTCCTCCTCCTCCCCTGCCTTGGCCTTGTGCTTCCACTGTGCCCCCGCTGTCAGGTGGGAATGCCACCAGCAGCGCATCTACCAGCATGCGCTTGTACTCGCACATCTTGCGATCACGCTCCAGTGAGGGAATTAAGGACGGTACGCTGTCCTTGTAACGGGGATCCAGCAGGGTGGCCACCCAGTAATCAGCACAAGTTACTATGTGGGAAACTCGGCGGTCATTGCGGAGACACTGCAGCCAGGCTGCCCAGAGGCAACGAAAAGCTGTCCTCTGTGGGAGGTGTATCCTCTGTGTCCTCCGTATCCCCCCAGCCATGCACCAGTGATGGCCATGAGCTGGCCTGGGTGCCACCCTGCTGTGAACATGGTTCCATATCCTCCTCCATCTCCTCCTCCTCATCCTCATCATCCTCCAGAACTGTGCCCCTGCTGGACAATTGTGTCCCTGGCGTTTGTGTGTGCAGGAACCCACAATCGGAGCCACTTGCGAATGACTGCCCTGAAAGCCTTGGAAATGTTACCTCTTCATCCTCCTCCTCATCCTGTGCCACATCCTCTTCCATCATCGCCTGAAGTGTTTTTTCAAGAAGGCATAGAAGTGGGATAGTTAAGCTGAGAACGGCGTTATCGGCACTGGCCATGTTGGTGGAGTACTCGAAACAGCGCAACAAGGCACACAGGTCTCGCATGGTGGCCCAGTTATTGGTGGTGAAGTGGTGCTGTTCCACAGAGCGACTCACGCGTGCGTCCTGCAACTGAAACTATGGCCTGCTGCTGCTCTCCACATGGTCTGGCCAGCATGTGCAAGGTGGAGTTCCACCTTGTGGGCACGTCACATATGAGGCGGTGAGCGGGAAGGCCGAAGTTACGCTGCAGCGCTGACAGGCGAGCAGCAGCAGGGTGAGAACGCCGAAAGTGCGCACAGACGGCCCGCACTTTGTGCAGCAGCTCTGACATATCGGGGTAATTTCTAAGGAACCTCTGCACCACCAAATTCAGCACATGCGCCAAGCAGGGGATGTGTGTCAAACCGGCTAGGCCCAGAGCTGCTATGAGATTTCGCCCGTTATCGCACACCACCAGGCCGGGCTTGAGGCTCACTGGCAGCAACCACTCATCGGTCTGCAGTTCAATGCCCCTCCACAACTCCTGCGCGGTGTGTGGTTTTTCACCCAAACAGGCAAGTTTTAAAACTGCCTGCTGTGGTTTACCCCTGGCTGTGCTGAAGTTGGTGTTGAAGGTGTTACGCTGACCGAAAGAAGAGTCAGTAGAGGATGAGGAATCGGAGTAGGAGGAGTTAGGAATAGGAGGCAAACTGAAGCGCCCTGCAATCCTTGGTGGTGGAAGGACATGCGCCAAACTGCTATCCGCCTCAGGCCCAGCCGCCACTGCATTTACCCAGTGTTCTGTTAGGGAGATATAATGTCCCTAACCGTGCTTACTGGTCCACGTATCCGTAGTTAGGTGGACCTTGCCACAGATGGCGTTGCGCAGTGCACACCTGATTTTGTCACCCACTTGCTTGTGCAGGGAAGGGATGGCTTGCCTGGAAAAGTAGTGGCGGCTGGGCACGACGTACTGTGGGACAGCCACCGCCATAAGGCTCTTAAAACTCTGCGTCTCCACCAGCCGGAATTACAGCATTTCAAAGGCCAGGAATTTTGGAATGCTAGCATTCAGGGCCAGGGATCGCGGGTGGGTAGGGGGGTACTTCCTCTTCCGCTCCAGTGTTTGGGAGATAGAAGGCTGAATGTTTCCACGGGACATTGTGGAGATGGTTGTTGGTGACCCAGGTGGTGGTGTTGCTGGTGGATCCTCTGTTTGCGGGGTGGCAGGTGCCACTGTCACTACAGAGGTGGATGAAGAGGAAGCAGGAGAAGCCAGAGACCTTTCTTGGTTTTTGAGATGTGCACTCCACTGCAGCTCGTGCTTTGCACTTAGATGCCTGGTCATGCAGGTTGTGCTCAGGTTGAGAAGGTTTATGCCTCGCTTCAGGCTCTGATTGCACAGCGTGTAAACCACTCATGTCCTGTCATCATCACATTGTCTGAACTGCCAAGCTAGGGAACTCCTGTGAGCTGGCTTTGGTGTGCTCGGTCCCTTGCTGCGTTGGGCAGTAGCAGGCGTAATGTCTAGGGCACGGCCGCCCCGCTTTTGCACCCTGCTCCCTCTTCTGCTGTGCTGGTGGCTCTGTGCGACCACCGTCTCTTCCTCAAAACTACTCAGGTCACCTGCATGACGTTCATTCCATGTGGGGTCGAGGACCTTATCGTCCTCCACATCGTCTTCCACCAAGTCTTCACCCCTGCAACCCTTGTCGGTCTCCACAATTCGGGATTCCGCAGCAGTTGGCACCTGTGTTTCGTCATCTTCCGAGACATGCTGCAATGGTCCTCCCATGTACTCATATGGAAACATAAGTGGTTGGGCATCGGTGCACTCAATCTCTTCCTCTTCTGGGGCAGGGCTAGATGGATGGCCCTGGGAAACCATGCTAACAGAGTCATCAAAAAGAAGAGGAGTTTGATGCATGAATTGGGGCTTAGACTGCTTGGCTGATTTGCAAGGGGTGCGGTGACAATTTGATGGACATCGGCTGCAGGTGCCAACTCTGACCTTTCAGCAGAAGACTGGGTGGGAGACAATGTGAAGGAACTGGAGGCACTGTCAGCAACCCAATATACTATCGCCTGTACTTGTTCTGGCCTCAACATTTCTAGCGGCACATTAGGCCCTGCCAAATACTGCTGCAGGTTCTGTCGCCTACTCGCAGCTGAGGAAGGTGTTTCACTTGTGCGGGTAGCTGGCACAGATCGACCACGTCCTCTACTTGCAACAGGAGCTCCACCAGCAACACCACGACCCAGGCCACATCCCTTATTTGACCTTCTCCTCATATTTATCGAATTTTGGATCTTCCCCGAAATGGGTTTCTATTGCAAGGTGCAATACAACAGTATACAACGGGTGTATCTCACACGTACAGATACAGACTAGGCCGCAATTTAATATTTTTTCGTTAAATGGGTGTTTATTGAATAGCGGACTAGAACAACAGTATACAACGGGTGTATCTCACACGTACAGATACAGACTAGGCCGCAATTTAATATTTTTTCTGTAAATGGGTGTTTATTAAATAGCAGACTAGAACAACGGTATACAACAAGTGTATCTCACACGTACAGATGCAGACTAAGCCGCAATTTAATATCTTTCTGTCCCCTAAATAGTTTTTTTTATTGCAAGGCGCAATTCAACAGTACGCAATGGGTGCATCTCACTGTAACATATGCAGACAGGGCCGCAATCAACTTTTTTGGTCCCCTAAATAGTTTTTTTTATTGCAAGGCGCAATTCAACAGTACGCAATGGGTGCATCTCACTGTAACATATGCAGACAGGGCCGCAATCAACTTTTTTGGTCCCCTAAATAGTTTTTTTTTATTGCAAGGCGCAATACAACAGTACACAATGGGTGTATCTCGCTGTAACATATGCAGACAGGGCCGAAATCAACTTTTTTGGTCCCCTAAATAGTTTTTTATTGCAAGGCGCAATACAACAGTACGCAATGGGTGTATCTCACTGTAACATATGCAGACAGGGCCGCATTTAACTTTTTTTGTGCCCTAAATAGTTTTTTTTATTGCACGGTGCAATAGAACAGTATGCAATGGGTGTATGTCACTGTAACATATGCGGACAAGGCAGCAATAAACTCTTTTGTCCCCCAAATATTTTTTTTTATTGCACGGCGCACTAGAACAGTATGCAATGGGTGTATGTCACTGTAACATATGCGGACAGGGCAGCAATAAACTCTTTTGTCCCCTAAATAGTTTTTTTTATTGCACGGCACAATAGAACAGTATGCAATGGGTGTATGTCACTGTAACATATGCGGACAGGGCAGCAATAAACTCTTTTGTCCCCTAAATAGTTTTTTTTATTGCACGGCGCAATAGAACAGTATGCAATGGGTGTATGTCACTGTAACATATGCGGACAGGGCAGCAATAAACTCTTTTGTCCCCTAAATAGTTTTTTTTATTGCACGGCGCAATAGAACAGTATGCAATGGGTGTATGTCACTGTAACATATGCGGACAGGGCAGCAATAAACTCTTTTGTCCCCTAAATATTTTTTTTATTGCACGGCGCAATAGAACAGTATGCAATGGGTGTATGTCACTGTAACATATGCTGACAGGGCAGCAATAAACTCTTTTGACCCCTAAATAGTTTTTTTTATTGCAAGGCGCAATAGAACAGTATGCAATGGGTGTATGTCACTGTAACATATGCGGACAGGGCAGCAATAAACTCTTTTGTCCCCTAAATAGTTTTGTTATTGCACGGCACAATAGAACAGTATTCAATGGGTGTATGTCACTGTAACATATGCTGACAGGGCAGCAATAAACTCTTTTGACCCCTAAATAGTTTTTTTTATTGCAAGGCGCAATACAACAGTACGCAATGGGTGTATCTCACTGTAACATATGCAGACAGGGCCGCAATCAACTTTTTTGGTCCCCTAAATAGTTTTTTTATTGCAAGGCGCAATACAACAGTACACAATGGGTGTATCTCACTGTAACATATGCAGACAGGGCCGCAATCAACTTTTTTGGTCTCCTAAATAGTTTTTTTTTATTGCATGGGTGTATGTCACTGTAACATATGCGGACAGGGCAGCAATAAACTCTTTTGTCCCCTAAATAGTTTTTTTTATTGCACGGCGCAATAGAACAGTATGCAATGGGTGTATGTCACTGTAACATATGCGGACAGGGCAGCAATAAACTCTTTTGTCCCCTAAATATTTTTTTTATTGCACGGCGCAATAGAACAGTATGCAATGGGTGTATGTCACTGTAACATATGCTGACAGGGCAGCAATAAACTCTTTTGACCCCTAAATAGTTTTTTTTATTGCAAGGCGCAATAGAACAGTATGCAATGGGTGTATGTCACTGTAACATATGCGGACAGGGCAGCAATAAACTCTTTTGTCCCCTAAATAGTTTTGTTATTGCACGGCACAATAGAACAGTATTCAATGGGTGTATGTCACTGTAACATATGCTGACAGGGCAGCAATAAACTCTTTTGACCCCTAAATAGTTTTTTTTATTGCAAGGCGCAATACAACAGTACGCAATGGGTGTATCTCACTGTAACATATGCAGACAGGGCCGCAATCAACTTTTTTGGTCCCCTAAATAGTTTTTTTATTGCAAGGCGCAATACAACAGTACACAATGGGTGTATCTCACTGTAACATATGCAGACAGGGCTGCAATCAACTTTTTTGGTCTCCTAAATAGTTTTTTTTTATTGCAAGGCGCAATTCAACAGTACACAATGGGTGTATCTCACTGTAACATATGCAGACAGGGCCGCAATCAACTTTTTTGGTCCCCTAAATAGTTTTTTTATTGCAAGGCGCAATACAACAGTACGTAATGGGTGTATCTCACTGTAACATATGTGGACAGGGCAGCAATAAACTCTTTTGTCCCCTAAATAGTTTTTTTTTATTGCACGGCGCAATACAACAGTATGCAATGGGTGTATCTTACTGTAATGTATGAATGAAAAACTGAAAAATAATTTTTTTACCCTAAATACTGTAAAAGAATTATTTTCCCCTCACATTGGTGCTTTTTGAAGAGGAGGTTAGAAAAGCAACGTCTGTCTGACATACAGTCTTTAAAGCTAAATATGAAGGAAAAAATGTTTTTTCTTTTTTAAATGCAGATTAAGCAGACACATATGCACTGAGGTTGCATGAAATGTGCAGCGCCGCACGCCTAACAGCCAGGTTGAATACTGTTGTTCTATTCCGCTATTGAAAAAAAAAAAAAAACACATTTGAATGAAAAACTGAAAAATAATTTTTTTACCCTAAATACTGTAAAATAATTATTTTCCCCTCACATTGGTGCTTTTTGAAGAGGAGGTTAGAAAAGCAATGTCTGTCTGACATACAGTCTTTAAAGTTAAATACGAAGGAAAAAATGTTTTTTTCTTTTTTTTCAATGCAGATTAAGCACACACATATGCACTGAGGTTGCATGAAATGTGCAGCACCGCACGCCTAACAGACTGATAAAATTTTTTTGTTTCTCCCTTCTCCTCCTCACTTGGCTCAGGTCAGGGCATAAAGATCGTTCACTGCACCCCCCACACAATACAATCAATGTAGATCGCTGTCTGATTAAAGCAGATTGTTCCTATCTATGCTTTCCCTAAAAGCAATCTCTCCAGCCTGGCCCTACAGTAAACTGCTATCTCTCCCTCTTGGCAAAAACATTGTTCACTGCACCCCACAAAATCAAATCAATGTAGATCGCTGTATGATAAAGCAGATTGTTCCTCCTATGCTTTCCCTACAAGCAATCTCTCTAGCCTCGCCCTATAGTAACGTCCTATCTCTCCCTCAGCAGCAGCAGCAGTCAGAAACCTCTCCCTACAGTAGTATTAGCAGAGTGATGCACGGCGCTGTGTGACTCCAGCTTATATAGAGTCTGGGTCACATGCTGCACTGGCCTATCACAGCCGTGCCATTACTAGACATAGTAAAACGCTTGCTGATTGGCTGTTGAAAGCGTGCCATTAAAACCGCGCCAAAACATTAAAATAACGTTACCGAACAACGGACAGTACCCAAACATACAGTGAAATGTCCGGGTTCGGGTCCGGGTACCGAATACCCAAAAGTCCGGTACGAACACGAACAATACAGTCCGGGTTCACTCAACCCTACTTACTGGCAAAAGGAGGAAGAAGGATCATGCGTAAAAGACAAGTGTTTAAGCCAAAGCCAAAAATGTCATATATTGCAGCTTACCAAAAACTTCTAATAAAAATTCAGCTTTTTTCTGCATGGTTCACTAAAATGATATCATCTTAATTGCTTGCAGACCGTCTCACGTAGGAATATGGAGGCTGAATGGCTCTCCTGGGTACACTCCTGGGGCACTTCTGGGTAGGAGGCGTGTGTGGGCTGTGGCGCAGCTGTGCTATGATTAGACACAGCACAAGCTGATCAGTGGGTGCCAGCCAATGGAAGTCTGCCGAGTCGCCGACACCAGCTGATTAGTGAGGAGAGACACAGAACAGAGCATTGCCTATATAATACACTGGTAAGGCACACAATTAACTCTTTCATCGCCCTACAAGTTTAAACCCCTTCCCAGCCAGTGTCATTAGCACTGTGACAGTGCATATATTTAGCACTGGTCACTGTATTCGTGTCACTGGTTCCCACAAAGTGTCAAAAGTGTCAGTGTCAAATTGTCCACCGCAATATCACAGTCCCGCTATAAATCGCTGATCGTCGCAAATTACTAGTTTAAAAATAAATAAATAAAAAATCCAGTATATATCCCCTAGTTTGTAGACGCTATAACTTTTGTGCAAACCAATCAATATACGTTTAGTGGGATTTTTTTTCCAAAAATATGTAGAATACATTTTGGTCTAAATTTATGAAGAAATATGTTTTTTTTACATTTTTTTTTATTGGATACAGTGGGGATTAAAAGTTTGGGCACCCAAGGTAAAAATTTGTATTAATGTGCATAAAGAAGCCAAGGAAAGATGGAAAAATCTCCAAAAGGCATCAAATTACAGATTAGACATTCTTATAATATGTCAACAAAAATTTGATTTTATTTCCATCATTTACACTTTCAAAATAACAGAAAAACAAAAAAATGACATCTGTAAAAGTTTGGGCACCCTGCAGAGTTAATATCTTGTACTACCCCCTTTGGCAAGTATCACAGCTTGTAAACACTTTTTGTAGCCAGCCAAGAGACTTTCAATTCTTGTTTGAGGTATCTTTGCCCATTCTTCCTTACAAAAGTCTTCCAGTTCTTTGAGATTTCTGGGCTGTCTGTCATGCACTGCTCTTTTAAGGTCTATCCATAGATCTTCAATTATGTTGAGGTCAGGAGCTTGTGAAGGCCATGGCAAAACCTTCAGTTTACGCCTCTTGATGTAATCCCCCGTGGATTTCGAGGTGTGTTTTAGGATCATTATCCATTTGTAGAAGCCATCCTCTTTTTAACTTCAGCTTTTTCACAGATGGCATCAAGTTACCATCCAAAATTTGCTGAAATTTTATTGAATCCATTTTTCCTTCTACTCGTGAGATATTCCCTATGCCACTGGCTGCAATACAACCCCAAAGCATGATTGATCCACCCCCATGCTTAACAGTTGGACAGAGGTTCTTTTCATTAAATTCTGTGCCCCTTCTTCTCCAAACGTACCTTTGCTCATTCCGGACAAAATGTTCAATTTTAACCTCATCGGTCCACAGAACTTGTTTCCAAAATGCATCAGGCTTGTCTATATGTTCATTTGCAAAGTTCAAAAGCTGATTTTTGTGGTGAGGACGTAGAAGAGGTTTTCTTCTGATGACTCTTCCATGAAGACCATATTTGTACAAGTATCTCTTTATAGTGGAATAGTGTACCACAACTCCAGTGTCTGCCAGATCTTTCTGGAGGAATCGTGCAGTCAAACGTGGGTTTTGAATTGTTTTTCTCACAATCCTGCGAGCTGTTCTGTCTGATATTTTTCTTGATCTTCCAGATCTTGCTTTAACTTCCACTGTTCCTGATGACTGCCATTTCTTAATTACATTCCGAACAGAGGATATTGACATCTGAAAACGCTTTGCTATCTTCTTATAGCCTTCTCCAGCTTTGTGAGTGTCAACTATTTTCAGTTTCAGTTTTCTAGACAACTGCTTAGAACACAGGTGTCAAACACAAGGCCGGCGGGCCAAATCCGGCCCTCCAGGCCATTTTATGTGGCCCTCACACCTCTTCTGTAGCTGTAGGAGAGCTCCAGTCCTCCTCCAGGCCTTATACTTTCTGCTTTCCAGCAATGCCTCCAGCTTCTTCCCAGCAGCACCACAAGGTAAGAGAGGTGCACTGTGATGTAAGGGAGGGTGGGGGACTCAACTTCTGATGTTGGAGAGGCTCTTGACGTCTTATGTAAGGGTAGGGGATGCTCTTGACATCTAGGGCAATCATAATGCTGATGCGGCCCGCGATTAAATTGAGTTTGACACCTCTGGCTTAGAAGATCCCATAGCGCTGATTGTTGGGGCAAGGTCAGATGAGTCTGGGCATTTAAAACCTTTGAGATTGACATCACCTGGTCTTCCCAGATGATGATTGAGAACAATCCATGACACTGGCAGGTCTCAGCCTTGCAAAGGGGGTAGTGCATGCTATAAATTCTGCAGGGTGCCCAAACTTTTGCAGACGCCATTTTTTTGTTTTCTGTAATTTTGAAAGTGTCAATGATGGAAATAAAATCTAACTTTTGTTGACATATTATAAGAATGTCTAATCTGTAATTTGATGCCTTTTGGAGATTTTTCCATCTTTCCTTCTTTATGCACATTAATACAAATTTTTACCTGGGGTGCCCAAACTTTCGATCCCCACTGTATGCTTTAAAGCAGAAAGTAAAAACTATTGTTTTTTGTTTTTTTTCCTCAAAATTGTTGGCCTTTTTATATTTTTAGCACAAAAAAAAAAAAAAAAACCCATAGGTGATCAAATACCACCAACAAAAAAAAGCTCTATTTGTGTGAAAAAAGGAATATAAATTGCATTTATTTATGCACAGTGTTGCATGACCACGCAATTGTAAGTTAGAGTAACGCAGTACCAAAAAGCAAAAAATGGCCTGGTCACGAAGGGGGGTAAAATTTTCCAGAGGTCGAGTGGTTAAAAATGCAGCTAAACACAATGCAGAAAATAACTGACACTTTGACATACGCAGTCATTTTAATGGATACATTGGTTCACATGTTCATTGACATAAACACAACAAAATCACATATATAAAGAAAAACTTGCTACCACATTTTACCATTATTGAAAGACAGATGAGATCACAAGACAAAAGTGTGCACTGCCTGCCAAAGCCCCTTTTATAATGAGGTCACTGCAATACATTATACAGTGAGATCACTGAAAACTAACCTGGCATAGAAATAAACCCTTCCAAGTAGTAGCAGCACTTAAAATAAACCCGTAAATTTATCTCAGTATCAATTGAAAGTGAGAACATGATTCATAATGCAATAACAGAGGTTACCTTGGGAAAAAATTATGTGTCAAAAGAAGTAGATGGAGTTTTGCAATTCTCAACTTTTCCTGTAAACGTTTAATGTGGCGCTGCTCTTCATGCTTGCCAAGCTTCCCTATTGGTTGTTTAATGCAATATAAAGATTCAAGAGGTGAAATGAACAGCCCACACTGTTGAGATCCATATCTCTGGATCTACTGATTTTTTGACAAGTATTTTACACTTAAAGTGTATTTCTATTTTTGCAGTCAAACCCCACTATATGTTATGTGTTTACATTTACATAGCATGCCTAATTTATTTATTTATTTATTTATTTTTTTTTTTAAGATTACTTACTTTTTAGATATTTTTTTGGAGGAGGTGTCGTGGTCAGTAAGGTTTTTTGAACAATTTTAGTGTGAGCCTGTCCCAAGTCTGTCCTCATTGACATACAATGCAAGAAGCTCAGCCTCTACACTTTTAATTCTTTGTTAGGACAAACAGTGTTCAAATCTAGTTACATTTAACCACTTAAGCCCCGGAAGATTTTACCCCCATTCCGACCAGGGGGTTTTTTGCGATTTTTTACTGCGTGACTTTAACAGACAATTGCGCGGTCGTGCAACGCTATACCTAAACTAATTTCACGTCCTTTTTTTCCCCACAAACAGAGCTTTCTTTTGGTGGTATTTGATCACCTGTGCAATTTTTTGATCATGCGCTATAAACAAAAAAAGAGCGTAAATTTTGCAAAAATAACAATATTTTTCACATTTTTTTATATGAAATTCCCCCAAAAAATGTAAAAATCAAAATTTTTTAACATTTTCGGCCAATTTGTTTTATGCTACATATGATTGGTAAAAAAAATTGCAAAAAGCGTATTTTGATTGGTTTGCGCAAAAGTTATCGCGTTTACTAACAAAGGGAAAGATTTTTGTCATTTTTGGTGGTTTTTTTTTAACGAGTAATGGCGGCGATCTGCGATTTTTTTGCGGGACTGCGACATTGCGGCGGACATCGGGTCCGCCGGTCACACGCGCGGACTCCTCCGTGAACAAACCTCGGCGGGCGCGCGCCTCAGCGGGTGCGCTCTTGCCCGCTATTGGCTCACAAACCGGTCACAGGCTAGTGACGTATATATACGTCACTTTGCCTGGCCGGGGCTGACCGCCGCAGTATATCTACTTGCGGCGGTCGGCAAGCGGTTAAGCACTTCAGCCTCGGAAGGTTTTACTCCCTTAATGACAAGGACATTTTTTGCGATTCGACACTGCGTTGCTTTAACTGAGAATTGCGCGGTCGTGCAAGCTTGTATCCAAATACAATTGATGTTCTTTTTTTCCCACAATAGAGCTTTCTTTTGGTGGTATTTGATCACCTCTGCAGTTTTTCGTTTATGTGCTATAAATAAAAAAAGAAAGTCAATTTTGAAAAAAACACCAATATTTTCTACTTTCTACTATACTTCTCCACCCCCGGGCCAGTTTACTTACATTGCTCCACGGAAAAGACAGGCGGCAGCGGCTTCCCCCTCAGTCTCCATGTTCCCTCCCGGCGGCCTTCTCTTCCCTCCTTCTTGGCCAAAAGGATGCTTTCTCCTTTCGGCCAATCTGGAAACAGGTCTCAGGACCCGCTTCCTGATTGGCTGGAATTAGAATCAGTGTGATAATAGCAAATATTCATTCGCTATTGTCACACAACTGGGTGGGCTCAGGGCGCAGTGCTCTGCGCCCCGAGCCCACACTTTTTTGAAGCCTATTAGAGCCTCTGGCTCTAATCACGTGCTTAAAAAAAAAAAATCCCTCATTGGAATCCATGCATCCGGTGCCCTGCATGTAGATTAGGGGGCCGGACGCATGGATGGATGGGCCGCCACTGCATCATGAAATAAAGGGGGGTTGTACCTGCGCTTAGGACAATAAATAATTATAATCAGGTGCTCAGTGAAAAAAATTGGGCTGCTCCTGATAAACAAAGGAATAATTCCTTTTAAAGGTGATTAAATACAAATAAATCAGCGCTGCTCTTTATATTGAAGGACTCTCAATATACTCCTAAGTATAAAAATGAATGTGAGTCAATGACTCAACCTGTGATCACCCTAAATTAATCTAACGTGCATATGGTAGTGTCTATAAAACAAGTAGATATAAAGTTCTTATAACAACATTAGTGCTGTATCTATAAAAAGTGTAGATGGGTGATATAATCTGTGATTTAAAATAAATATAAATATAAAGTGCCAGCAATATATATCTGTATAACAGCAATGAACTCTAATAAATTGCAAATACATCATATAAATAAATAAATTCAGTGAATATATATATATATATATATCATAAATAATATAGAAGCTTCTAGTTGTACGTCTGACGTCACATCTGTTTCCGGTGGTTGGAGCGCAGGCTGGTTACGGCGTCCACCACACTAGGAAATATTGCCTTTTTAACCTGGAAAGCTTGTGAGTGCATTGATTTTGTATTTTACTTAATAAAGCTTCTTAATATACTACACTATGGAAGCATGTTCTCGTTTTATGGTGGCTGGTATGCGGAATTGAGGAGGAGCTAGCCCTGGAGTATAGGAGGAAAGGCTGGAGTGGCCCACATCCCTGTAGGAAGTGCAAGGTTTACCCCTGTGGGGATTTGAATGGCCCATACCCTACCTGCCTCTGGTAAGTAGGGAGGAAAGAGGGGAGCAAGGTTTGCAGCACTGACAACAGTGAGAGATCACGAATGTAATATACCTGCACAGTGGACACAATGAACTATTTTGATTAGTTTGCGCAAAAGTTATTGCGTTTACTAACTAAGGGAAAGATTTATGTCATTTTTATTGTTTTTTTTTTAACTAGTAATGTTGGCGATCTGCGATTTTGTTTTGCTGGACTGCGACATTGCGGCGGACAGATTGGACCCCTGACTAACATTTTTGACACTTTTGGGGGTACCAGTGACGTTACTACAGTGCTATACATATGCACTGTTACTGTAAAAATGACACTGGCTGGGAAGGGGTTAACTTTATTAGAGATCCAGGGGTTAAGTGTGTCCCTAGGGGCGTGATTCTAACTGTCAAGGGGCGTGGCTTTTGATGTAACCACAGAGACATACGATCCTACATAGCAGGATCGTACAGTCTCTACTGTTACACCAAGGAGAATGACAGGCGGCTTTGTTTACATTAGCCACCTGCCTTTCTCCCTCTCCAGCGGGAGATCGCGAGTGACCGGCGGACATCGCGAAGCCGCCGGCCACTCACGCGGGGATGCTCGTGAACGAACAGGGGTGGGAGCGCGCCTCCGACAGCGCACGCTCGCCCCCTACAGGCTCCTGGGCAAGCGACGTTGCTTTGCCCAGGAGGGGCTGACTGCCGCAGTAAAGCCCCGTACACACGTACCGATGGTCGGCATACAAATGTTCCTCTTTTCTCCCCGGGATGTCGGTGTCTGCTGAAAAGTGCAAAGACAGCACAAGGACAGCACAAGAATTTTGTCCGCCGACTGCAGAAGTGATGTCATGTAATGGTTAACTTTCCCTGTGTTTTCTATTTTCTGAGCATGCCCAGTCTTGCAAATCTGCGGTCTGTCGGCCGAATTGTGTACTGACAGGCGAACAATCGTCCGTTCTGGTGTCGGCATACAAATATTTTCATGTTTGCAAGAAAGACTTTTGTCCGCGGATTGTGCGCAGACATCTGTCGGAGGCACCATACTAACACGCGTACAATCGGCAGATCCTTCGTCCACCGACGTTTGTATGCCGACGATCGGTACGTGTGTACGGGCCTTTAATGTACTTGCGGCAGTCGGCAAGCGGTTAAGGACGATAGAACAGAAGGAGGAGAAGTTTATGGATGATTCGCACTAGCACTTGTCACTTTATTATTTTTTTCACTGGATTTATATTATTTATGAGATATATATATTCATTTAATTTATTTATTTATATGATTTATTTGCAATTTATTAGAGTTCATTGCTGTTATACAGATATATATTGCTGGCACTTTATATTTATTTTAAATCACAGATTATATCACCCATCTACACTTTTTATAGATACAGCACTAATGTTGTTATAAGAACTTTATATCTACTTGTTTTATAGACACTACCATATGCACATTAGATTAATTTAGGGTGATCACAGGTTGAGTCACTGACTCACATTCATTTTTATACTTAGGAGTATATTGAGAGTCCTTCAATATAAAGAGCAGCGCTGATTTATTTGTATTTACCCACTGCATCATATTGAATACCATCTGACCGAGAAGCATGCATTCCTTGATCTCCTCCACAGTAAATAAAGGCCCGTACACAAGAAAATCTGAAGGGAATTTTCGTCCGAAGACCGATCTGCCGATTTTCAGATTGTTAGTACGGTGCTTTCGACAGCCGACTACGACTTTTCGGCTGAAAAAATCCTGATGTGCAGGCTATAAAAATTTTATCGTCCGTCAACACAACGTCTGATTTTCATCTCATTAGTACAGATTTAGATGGAAAAAAATCTTAAGAGCAAGACTAGGCATGCTCAGAGACGAAAGAACACATACAAAACAATCCAACACATGACATCACTTCTGAAGTAGAATTCTGTCGTACGGGAAAATTCGTATGAAAATAACCTCTTCACTTTCCACACCAGACTAGCATGCCACAAAAAACAGACGACAGATCGTTCAATAATCTGATCGTGTGTACGGGGTTTAAAGCTGGAAGCTCTGAGCATTTCAGGTTTCAAAGCTGCCATTCTCCAGCTGATACAGCCAGGGAAGCAGCTAATCAAGCACAATCTGCTGTGGAGGACAGGGGTCTAATAGACTCCCGATGTCTCAATAACCTGTCACCTACCTAGGCTATCACATAGGGGGCTTGTTAGCCCTCTTGTGATAGTAGTACATTTAAATGGAAATAAAAAGATTTCAAACTGAACGTTATCCATAACAACTTGATAAATAAAAAATGTTCTTTAGCAAGGATCATACTTTCCACATTCAAATCTATGCTACTAAAATGAGTGTGTGCCTAAAATTGCCTCCAGCATTGCTCCTGTTTCTTCTTGCTGGAGGCTGCCATTTTGCTGAAGCCCAAAGCCCCAGCAGTAAATCATAAAGCGTTACATTCCTGGAAGGTCAGAATTTCTAACTGTCACATTTACTTGTTTCCACAACCAAATTGTCAAACCATCAAATGGCTGGTGTTATAACTGATCACACAAGCAGCTCCATGGCAATTGCAGATCAAACAGAAGCAGCTTCCTTGGCTGTAACGGATAAGAGGGTTTAACTCCTCTTTAAGGCTGTCAGCATATCGGCCTCTACAAATTTGTCAGTGCCTAAAAATGGAGAGCAACTGAGCATGTGTAGAGCAGGGTGGGACAGTGTATTACTGGATTTTAAACAGTATAGACACTTATTTTTAATGTTTTACATCTAGCAGGAATTCATTTTATGACTAAATTTCCACTTAAATAATAAACAAAAAAAAATGTCCCTGTTCCAGCTGAAGAAAAGCATCCCCACAACATGATGCTGCCACCACCATGTGTTTTACGGTGGAGATTGTGTGTTCAGGGTGATGTGCAGTGTTTGATTTTATCGGCACACAGAGCGTTTTGCTTTTAGGCCAAAAAGTTCAATTTTGGTCTCATCTGACCAGAGCACCTTCTTCCACATGTTTGCTGTGGAACCCCCTAGATCCCACTTTAGAGCAGGCCTAGGCCAGGGTGAGCGTCCCCTATATTTATAAATCCCCCTTTAGGGCAGGCAGGTCAGCCATCCCAGGTCCCCCATAGATCCCCCTTAGAGCAGGCCAGGGTGACGGTCCCCCTTATAGATCCCCCTTAGAGCAGGCAAAGCAGAGTTCCCAGACCTCCAGTCCAGCGAGTCCACCACAACCTACCGTTACCATCCTCCTTTTCTTCTCCCGTGCTGGACAGTCAGACAGTCCCTCTCCCAGCCAGTCCAGGGCTCAGAGTCAGTCACAGAGAGATCACTACACAGCCGCGCATGCAGGTCTCTCTCCAGTCTCCACCACCACTCCACTTTGTGGGCGGTGCCAAGAGCGGGAGGCGGGAGCAGACAACCCAAGGGAGGCCTGAGGCTCCGCCCCCGAGCGATCGCATCGGGGATTGATCTGAGATTTTCGGCAGACGGGCAGAGTGAGACTCGGAGACAAAAAAGTCAGTGGCGGCGCGGTGGACACTGCACGGACACCTTGCCGACCCCTGATTCTACCCCATCCATTTTTTTTTTCTATCCTGACAAGTGCTCCAGTCCCTGCTGCAGAGAAACACCTCCAAAACAGGATAATACCACACCCAATAACAGGATATTACCACCTCCATGCTATACTGTAGGAATGGTGTTATTTGAATGGTTAGCTGTATTGGACTTCCGCCAGACATTGTTTTGTGTTGAGGCCAAATAATCCAATTTTAGTCTCATCTGACCACCTTAAAGAGGTTGTAAACCCAAATTTTTATATATTTTTTTCAACCTGAAAGAGAAACACATAATGAGCTAGTATGCAACGCATACTAGCTCATTATGAAATACTTACCTTAGAACGAGCCCCCGCCGTGCCACCCGCTTACCTCTATGACGGGCGACATGTTCAGTCGCCCGTCTTCCGGGATCGCGGGATCCGGCCATCTAATTGGCCGAAGCCGCGGTGACGTCACTCCCACGCACGCGTGCGGGAGCCGACGGTCACGGCACGGGGCTCTGAAGGAACGGCACCAGCGGCTGTTCCTTCAGAGCGCATGCGCCAGTGATGTCACTGGCTGCATGTAAGGTAAATATCTCCTAAACGGTGCAAGTTTAGGAGATATTTACAGTACCTATAGGTAAGCCTTATCATAGGCTTACCTATAGGTAAAAGTTGCAGAGGAGACTTCCTCTTTAAACGCACATTGAAGACTCTGAGGCTGCATGGAAAAATGTGTTATGGTCAGATGAGGCTAAAATTCCTACATTAAAGCATAAGGAGGTGGTAATATCCAGTTATGGGGGTGCTTCTCTGCAGCAGGAACTGGGGCACTTGTCAGGATAGAAGGAAAAATGGATGGGGCAAAATACCATCAAATTCTTGAGGAAAATGTGCTGCTCTCTGCCAGAAAAGTGTAATTTTTAAAAATTTTTTACTCATTATACATATACACAGACACACACAGTATAAATGTACACAGACACACACACACCGTATTATACATATACACAGACACACACACCGTATTATACATATACACAGACACACACACACAGTATTATACATATACACAGACACACAAACCGTATTATACATATACACAGACACACACCATATTATACATATACACAGACACACAAACAGTATTATACATGTACACAGACACACACACACACAGTATTATACATGTACACAGACACACACACACACACACAGTATTATACATGTACACAGACACACACACACACACACAGTATTATACATGTACACAGACACACACACACACAGTATTATACATGTACACAGACACACACACACAGTATTATACATATACACAGACACACACACACACACACATAGTATTATACATATACACAGACACAGTATTATACATATACACAGACACACACACACTATTATACATGTACACAGACACACACACACACACACACACACACACACACACACACACACACACACACACACACACAGTATTATACATGTACACAGACACACAGACACACACACAGTATTATACATGTACACAGACACACACACACAGTATTATACATGTACACAGACACACACACACAGTATTATACATGTACACAGACACACACACACACACACACACACACAGTATTATACATATACACAGACACACACACAGTATTATACATGT
This sequence comes from Pelophylax lessonae, assembly GCF_965119305.1. Lineage (NCBI taxonomy): Eukaryota > Metazoa > Chordata > Amphibia > Anura > Ranidae > Pelophylax > Pelophylax lessonae. The sequence continues at coordinate 180,704,689 of NC_138770.1, forward strand.
ACACAGACACACACACACACACAGTATTATACATGTACACAGACACACACACACACAGTATTGTACATGTACACAGAAACACACACACACACACACACACAGTATTGTACATGTACACAGACACACACACACACACACACACACACACAGTATTATACATGTACACAGACACACACACACAGTATTATACATGTACACAGACACACACACACAGTATTATACATATACACAGACACACACAGTATTATACATATACACAGACACACACACACACAAACACAGTATTACAGATATACACAGACACACACACACACACACACCGTATTATACATATCCACAGACACACACAGTAATCTACATATACACAGACACACACAGTATTATACATGTACACAGACACACACACACACAGAGTATTATAGATATACACAGACACACACAGTATTATACATGTACACAGACACACACACAGTGTTATAAATATACACAGACACACACAGAGTATTATACATATACACAGACATACACACAGAGTAGTATACATGTACACAGACACACACATAGTATTATACATGTACACACACAGTATTATACATATACACAGACACACACACAGAGTATTATACATATACACAGACATACACAGACACACACACATACGGAGTATTATACATATACACAAACACACACACACACACACACACACACACATACACAGTATTATACATATACACAGACACCTACACACAGTATTATACATATACACACACACATACACAGTATTATACATATACACAGACATACACACACACACACACACACACACACACACACACACACACACACACACAGTATTATACATATACACAGACATACAGTATTATACATATACACAAACACACACACACACAGTATTATACATATACACACACACACACACACACACATACACAGTATTATACATATACACAGACACACACACACAGTATTATACATATACACAGACACACACAGTATTATACATATACACACACACAGTATTATACACACACACACACACACACACACACACACACACAGTATTATACATATACACACATACAGTATTGTACATATACACACACACACACAGAGTATTATACATATACACAGACACAGTATACAGATACACAGACACATACATAGAATATTATACATATACACAGTCACATGCATGCACAGCATACACACACACACACACACACACACACACACAGAGTATTATACATATACACAGTCACATGCATGCACAGTACACAGACACACACCAGCAGCTTTCATCTAAAAATCAGCCTGATCTAACACACACACACACAGTATACATATACACAGACACACACACACACACAGAATATTATACATATACACAGTGACATGCATGCACAGTATACATATACAGTGGGTACGGAAAGTATTCAGACCCCCTTAAATTTTTCACTCTTTGTTATATAGCAGCCATTTGCTAAAATCATTTAAGTTCATTCTTCTTCCTCATGAATGTACACATAGCACCCCATACTGACAGAAAAACACAGAATTGTTGACATTGTTGCAGATTTATTAAAAAAGAAAAACTGAAATATCACATGGTCCTAAGTATTCAGACCCTTTGCTGTGACACTCATATATTTAACTCAGGTGCTTTCCATTTCTTCTGATCATCCTTGAGATGGTTCTACACCTTCATTTGAGTCCAGCTGTGTTTGATTATACTGATTGGACTTGATTAGGAAAGCCACACACCTGTCTATATAAGACCTTCCAGATCACAATGCATGTCAGAGCAAATGAGAATCATGAGGTCAAAGGAACTGCCTGAAGAACTCAGAGACAGAATTGTGGCAAGACACAGATCTGGCCAGGGTTACAAAAAGATTTCTGCTGCACTTAACGTTCCTAAGAGCACAGTGGCCTCCATAATCCTCAAATGGAAGACGTTTGGGACGAGCAGAACCCTTCCTAGAGCTGGCCGTCCGGCCAAACTGAGCTATCGGGGGAGAAGAGCCTTGGTGAGAGAGGTGAAGAAGAACCCAAAGATCACTGTGGCTGAGCTCCAAAGATGCAGTCAGGAGATGGGAGAAAGTTGTAGAAAGTCAGCCATCACTGCAGCCCTCCACCAGTCGGGGCTTTATGGCAGAGTGGCCCGACGGAAGCCTCTCCTCAGTGTAAGACACATGAAAGCCCGCATGGAGTTTGCTAAAAAACACCTGAAGGACTCCAAGATGGTGAGAAATAAGATTCTCTGGTCTGATGAGACCAAAATATAACTTTTTGGCCTTAATTCTAAGCGGTATGTGTGGAGAAAACCAGCCACTGCTCATCACCTGTCCAATACAGTCCCAACAGTGAAGCATGGTGGTGGCAGCATCATGCTGTGGGGGTGTTTTTCAGCTGCAGGGACAGGACGACTGGTTGCAATCGAGGGAAAGATGAATGCGGCCAAGTACAGGGATATCCTGGACAAAAACCTTCTCCAGAGTGCTCTGGACCTCAGACTGGGCCGAAGGTTTACCTTCCAACAAGACAATGACCCTAAGCACACAGCTAAAATAACGAAGGAGTGGCTTCACAACAACTCCGTGACTGTTCTTGAATGGCCCAGCCAGAGCCCTGACTTAAACCCAATTGAGCATCTCTGGAGAGACCTAAAAATGGCTGTCCATCAACGTTTACCATCCAACCTGACAGAACTGGAGAAGATCTGCAAGGAGGAATGGCAGAGGATCCCCAAATCCAGGTGTGAAAGACTTGTTGCATCTTTCCCAAAAAGACTCCTGGCTGTATTAGATCAAAAGGGGGCTTCTACTAAATACTGAGCAAAGGGTCTGAATACTTAGGACCATGTGATATTTCAGTTTTTATTTTTTAATAAATCTGCAACAATGTCAACAATTCTGTGTTTCTCTGTCAGTATGGGGTGCTATGTGTACATTCATGAGGAAGAAGAATGAACTTAAATTATTTTAGCAAATGGCTGCAATATAACAAAGAGTGAAAAATTTAAGGGGGTCTGAATACTTTCCGTACCCACTGTACATACACACACACGCAGTATTATACATATACACAGTCACATGCATGCACAGTATACATATATATATATATATATATATATATATATATATATACACACACACACACACAGTATTATACATATACACAGTCACATGCATGCACAGTATACATATATATACACACAGTATTATACATATACACATTCACATGCATGCACAGTATACATATATATATATATATATATATACAAACACACACACACACACAGTATTATACATATACACAGTCACATGCATGCACAGTACACAGACACACACCAGCAGCTTTCATCTAAAAATCAGCCTGATCTAACACACTCCTGCTGCCCCCATCTCCTGGCATGCTGTGACTTGTAGTGCTCCAGCATCTCACAGACACATTCGGCATACCTCCCAACTTTTGAACTTCGCAATGAGGGACACTGAAAGAGAAACAAAACCTGCGGCGCGCATAGCGCGCCTCGGCAAATTGTGGGTGTGGCCAATTGCTTAGCAGTGGGAGGGGCTTAAGGGATAGGGTAAACAAAACCCAGACTTAGTACTCATAAAATATGCTTTGATTGCTCAGCCTACCTTAAAGAAGAACTTCATTAAAATAGTCAGAGACTGCATAGCAACCAGCAACTGTTGGGACAATGAAGACTTTGGTGAGAAGTATATAATGTACAGTATGCAGGGGTCAGACTCTGCACCATCCACCCCCCCAGCAGCTCTATACACCCCAAATGCCCACCCAGCTCCATACACCCCCCCCCCATCCACCCCAAATGCCCCCAGCAGCTCTATCCACCTCAAATGCCCACCCTAGCTCCATCCACCCCAAATGCCCACCCTAGCACTATCTATCCCAAACACCCATCCAACCTCCAAACACTTCAAATGCCCACCCCAGCTCCATCCAGCTTCATTCACCCCATATGCCCACCCCAGCTCCATCCAACCCAAATGCCCCCGTTTTTTGCGGCAAAAAACGCTGTTAAAAATTGCGTGACTTTGAGGTCACAAAAGTGTGAAAGGGGCCTTCAGTAATCAAGGTAGAGTGTGCCCCCTTCAATGCAGAGAGACCAGCATGCTGTGCCCCCCTTCAATGCAGAGACCAGCATGCCCCCTTTCAATGCAGAATGGCCAGCGTGCCCCCTTTCAATGCAGAATGACCAGCGTGCCCCCTTTCAATGCAGAATGACCAGCGTGCCCCCTTTCAATGCAGAATGACCAGCATGCCATGCCCCCCTTCAATGCAGAGAGACCAGCGTGCCCCCTTTCAATGCAGAGAAACCAGCGTGCCCCCTTTCAATGCAGAATAACCAGCGTGACCCCTTTCAATGCAGAATAACCAGCGTGACCCCTTTCAATGCAGAATGAACAGCATGCCGTGCCCCCCTTCAATGCAGAGAGATCATCGTGCCCCCTTTCAACGCAGAGAGACCAGCGTGCCCCCGTTCAATGCAGAGAGACCAGCGTGCCCCCTTTCAATGCAGAATAACCAGCCTGACTCCTTTCAATGCAGAATAACCAGCGTGACCCCTTTCAATGCAGAATGACCAGCGTGACCCCTTTCAATGCAGAATGACCAGCGTGACCACTTTCAATGCAGAATGACCAGCGTGACCACTTTCAATGCAGAATGACCAGCGTGACCCCTTTAATGGAAAATAACCAGCGTGACCCCTTTAATGCAGAATGGCCAGCGTGACCCCTTTAATGGAAAATAACCAGCGTGACCCCTTTCAATGCAGAGGGAGGGAGGGATGACAGAGGGAGGGAGAGAGAGATGACGGAGGGAGGGATGACAGAGGGAGGGAGGGAAAGAGGGAGGGATGACAGAGGGAGGGAGGGATGACGGAGGGAGGCATGACAGCGGGAGGGAGAGGGGGCAGGGGGGGAGAGAGAGGGGGGGAGGACAGAGAGGAAGTGAGGATAGAGGGGGGTAAAGGATGGGAAGGGAGGGAGGTGAGAAGAAAAAGGGGGGAGAAGAGAAAGGGGGGAGAGCTCCTCCTCTATAGACATGCTGGATATTGTAGTCTCACAAACTCCCCTCTACAATGAGACACACGGCAATCCCGCCCAGCCTCTGCCTCTCTCACACACAGCCACAGCTATAGGGGTTGGGAGTGCACATATCAGGGGGTCCTGAGGGCACACACTATGGGGGTCAGGAGGGCACATATCAAGGGGTCCTGAGGGCACACGCTATGGGGGTTGGGAGGGCACATATCAGGGGGTCCTGAGGGCACACACTATGGGGGTCAGGAGGGCACATATCAGGGGGTTCTGAGGGCACACACTATGGGGGTCGGGAGGGCACATATCAGGGGGTCCTGAGGGCACACGCTATGGGGGTCGGGAGGGCACATATCAGGGGGTCCTGAGGGCACACGCTATGGGGGTTGGGAGGGCACACATCAGGCGGTCCTGAGGGCACACGCTATGGGGGTTGGGAGGGCACACATCAGGCGGTCCTGAGGGCACACGCTATGGGGGTTGGGAGGGCACACATCAGGGGGTCCTGAGGGCACACTCTATGGGGGTTGGGAGGGCACACATCAGGGGGTCCTGAGGGCACACGCTATGGGGGTTGGGAGGGCACACATCAGGGGGTCCTGAGGGCACACGCTATGGGGGTTGGGAGGGCACACATCAGGGGGTCCTGAGGGCACAAGCTATGGGGGTTGGGAGGGCACATATCAGGGGGTCCTGAGGGCACACGCTATGGGGGTTGGGAGGGCACATATCAGGGGGTCCTGAGGGCACACGCTATGGGGGTTGGGAGGGCACATATCAGGGAGTCCTGAAGGCACACGCTATGGGGGTTGGGAGGGCACATAACAGGGGGGTCGGGACACACCCCACACCAGGAGACCGTAAAAACCTAGTAGCAATGTAGCCATCTTCCAATTTTTCAGCTAACAGGCAGCACTTGGATGCTAAGCTGCAGTAACTCAGCTTAGAAGTGCCTGCAAACAAATCTATACTGAACTGCTAAATGACTTTACCTCCAGACACACTTGTTGTGCACTCTCTCCTCAGCTGCTGTCAGAACACCTGATTCTAGGCAGGCACGTTCTCGGAGCCCAGGCTAATCCCGCCCACTCAAGCAGCAGAAGCCTGGAGGCTCCACATCGGGGATCGTCCTCCTTAGTCCAGCAGGAGAGAGGCAGGGACACTGATGAGCGAGCGAAGTAGGGGGAGATACAGGGGGCGAAAATGTGTGAGCAGCAGTGGGTGGGCAGGAGGAGCAAACATGTAGTGAACACAAACATGGAGTGAAATGGCTGCAAGCTGTCCCCAACCGTGGCTCTGCTTTCCGGAATGCAGCCGGGGACAAGAGCACAGCGGGACAGGCAGCTTAGACAAATCCATGACATTTGGCAAGTGGCAACTGCTTTGGGCCCCCCAAAAATGACAGCCCCGGTTTTACCTGCATTAAAGACAGCCCTGACTACAGTCTGTGTCTCTGATTTTTTTCCCGCCGCAGCGATCCCGGCGCTTAGAGGCAGGAGCCGAAGACAGGGGCGGAGCTGGGAGGAGGAGGGGGGAGCAGAGATGGCCGGCCAGATGATTTTGCGGGACTTCAGCCCGCTCCGTGGGACCGCGGGACTCACTCCAAATTGCGGGACAGTCCCGCGGATTCCGGGACGGTTGGGACGTATGCATTCGGTGTTAATGCAGGAGAGGAGGTGCCGGTGTACTGGTGGGTAGGTAATGAGTAAAGACGTGAAGCAGAGATTTGGGTAGAAGATGAGAACATGTCCCTCCTCCAGAAGCAGAAAATCCATCTAACAGCCTCAGAGACAGAAGCCCTGCTAGAGGGAACCCAGCCTCTCTCTCTCAGTTAAAAATATGAACCTAGAATAGCCATCCACCTGTGTTTGCTTTTCATATGCTGAAAACTTGGACTAATAAAACAGTCGTAGGCATGTAGAAGGAACAAAGTACGTCGGTAACATGATGTTGCTCCTTGTGTTATGGCACTACCTGTTCATGTCACACAATGTGGGAATTTTTCTCCCCCAAGTTTAGTTCTCCTTTGAAGGTACACTCCATTCAAATGTTAAAACAAGCCTTGAGATGCACACAGAGGGCAAGTTTGGCTGCTCTGTACTTCAGTTTCTCACACGAGCCTTCCAGAAGTGAACCAGTCCACTACATTTTTTAGAAATACTGATGTTTTTTTGAACCCCTAATTTTGATGCAGGAGAGGAATTCCCAAACAATACTATTACAGGCTCCTTGCTGTCTTTTACACACAGAAACCGTGATTTAGAAAAGTACTTTTCATGGCCACAAAATGTAACCCTATATCGGAAGTCTGAATATGATTGGTGATACCAGTAGCAGAGAAAAAGGAAGTTACAAAGATTGAGTTTTAGTTTGTTTACTCCCAGTGACCATGTGAGATGTTCTCTGAACCTAACAGAAGTCATTAGATGTGGCATCTAAATTGGTTTCTTTTCCCTTTATTTTCACCTCGTAGTGCTGCCAGTATCACACTTTTTGTTCAAGTGTGACACTGCTCTCTATCTCTACTGTACTGGAGATGCAGTGTTGTCACTCTAGGACAGAAAGTGTGTTAGGATTACAGATCATCTCCTCTCCATAATAAAAGCAGGAAAAGTTCTGTAGTCCACAGAGCTGAACTGGCTGGGACTAATAAGAGTGCTTCAGATAAGACTGCAGTGAACAGAATGGCACTGGATTTCAGGCAGGATCATCTGGTGTTTTTTGCACTCAAGAAACAGGAACTGTATATCAAAATGCTTTCAATTGCATAATAGACCAAAAGGGAGTAAATCAGAAAAGGTAATTGTTAGCGATTACATAAACTTTAAAGCCATGTATTAATTAATACATTTTGAAATTTATTGTTTTTAAATACAAGCGGTTTAAAGGAGAAATTTGGGGTTTTAAAAAGCTGTCTGCTCTAAGACTGAGAACTAAGCAATCACATGATTGATGATTGCTCAGTTCTCGATCTGTGCTTAGTGGAGAGGGGTGATTGTCAGTCACCAATCTCCACTCTGCTCCTCCAGCCCTCACCGGAGCACCAGGCTGGGGAGGGAATGGGTGCAGCTGGCTTCGGCTCTCAGCTACGTGCTGAGGCAGAGCCAGCTGTCAATCAGGCAGCTGGGTGGATCCTGACAAAACAGAGCCTGGAGCTGCTCCGCCATGTCAGTTAACAGCGGGCAGCAGAAACAGGTTTTGTTAATATATACTGTATACTGCATGAATATACTGAACTTTTTGATAAGATTGCACATTCCCCTCGGCTTCCAACTGTACCAGCTCCTGCTGCAACTAATGGAAGGAAATCCCAAGAACAGATTCAAAATACACTGGAGGAAATTAGTACTTAAGCTGGCTTACATATGACATGATATTTCCCAGAAAGAACTGATGTCTGTATCTGGGAAAGGAGTAGTGTTGCTGCCCCAACAACCAGTGCTTGAACCTTAAAGCTTAAGATGAGATCTGATGTTGCATACTGTCACTTCTACACACAACATACTTTGCTGTACTGTATATTGTCTGATAATACGAAAGAGAACCCTTTACATCTTTTTCCCCATTTAGATGTGTTTGCAAAGAATATAAATAAAAAAACAAGACAAATAATATATTATTTGCACATTCTCTAAATAAAATCCTGTAAGTAGTGATGTCTGTAGTTAAAAAAAACTGTTGTATCATGGATGAAACTGTCAAATTTGGTATACTGTATATAGCATATGAAAAAAAATTGCAAGGATTTCCATTCCAACAGTATTGTAGTGTTAATCCATATTTTTAAGGTTGTAGTCAGAAGCCGCCTTCAGAGTTATCATCCCACCCGCAGCTCTCCACTTCTCCATCCTGGTTGAAATCCACTTCTATGTTGTACTCAAAGTCTGGGTCATCTTTCTTTTTCCTGTTTTTCTCAAAAAGCTCATCCATTAAGCTCTTTTTTTTGGCCAGTTCCTTGTCATCCAGTTTGTTGAGATCTTCATCTGGATCAATACTTTCCTCCTTGCGAATCCCATCCAGGCTTGCCTCCAAACTCTCCCCCTTTAAATGTCCCCTAAGTAGCTTATAAAGCCTTTCCAGTTGTTTCAGTGATACCTGCTCCAAGTACTGCTTGTGTCGTGGATTGTTTTTAAGCTGCTCTGCTGCTCGGCTGCAGTCTACAAAAAGAATAAGTCCGCAGGATTAGCTAAAAATGTTTTACAAATTACCCAAATAAAATATCCCGTAACTTTTTTATTTTATGTGGTCATTATCAGAAGGTACATAGAATATTGTTTTAAAGTTGATCTTTATATGTGTTGATCGATTTGTAATCAAATAAATAGAACAGAAACAAATATAATGGTGAGTAAATTCAAAAATGATACATAAAGTGTGTACATAAATGTGGACATATAATTAAAGGGCAACTAAACACAAACGACATTCAGTTTTTCATAGACTGGTTTACGCAAAAAAAAAAAAAATGATGACTAGATAAGATATTTAAAGTCCCCCTTTAATCCAGTTATAACTAAAAAAATAAATAAAAAAAGACCTGTGTTGATATCAGCCTTCTGTAATCTCCATAAATAAGCACTAGTAAAGGTAGGGGTGGAAGAGCAATCAGGGTATTGCACAGTGCTTCCCATCCAAGAGCTTCCTGGTCATTACTTTTAAACTATTAAAGCCAATGGGTCAGCATGCCTGGAAAGCATTTCTGAAGAAGATGTCAGCAGTGGCATCTGTGTATCTCTCATAACAGGTTTCCTTTAACCACTTCCATACAGAGCAGTTAGACCCCCTTCCTGCCCAGACCAATTTTCAGCTTTCAGCACTCTCACACTTTGAATGACAATTGCTCAGTCATGCTACACTGTAACCAAACAAAATTTTTATCATTTTTTTCACACAAATAGAGCTTTCTTTTAGTGGTATTTGATCACAACTGGGTTTTTTTTTTTCGTGATATAAGCAAAAAAAGAGCAAAAATTTTGAAAAAAAAAAAAACACTTTTTTTTAGTTTCTATTATAAAATTTTGCAAAAAATTAATTTTTCTTCATACATTTGGGCCAAAATGTATACTGCTACATATCTCTGGTAAAATTAACCCACATTTGTGTATATTATTTAGTCTGTGTGAAAGTTATTTAGTCTAGAAGCTATGGTACCAATTGCTGAAAATTGATCACACCAGATGTACTGACGGCCTATCTCCTTTCTTGAGGCCCTGAAATGTCAGGACAGTACAAATAGCCCCCAAATGACCCCTTTTTGTAAAGTAGACAGTCCAAGGTATTTAGTAAGAGGCATGGTGAGTTTTTTGAAGTTATAATTTTTTCCCCACAATTCTTGGGAAAATGAAGAAAACATTTTTTTTCCATTTTTTCCCATAAAGATGTCAATTTATAAGCCATTTCTAACACATAGAAGGAGTAGCAGAATGTATTTTGGGGTGTCATTTTTGCTGTGTACATGCTGAGTATGGTGATACCACATGTGTGAGACTTTTACACAGCCTGGCCACAAAAAGAGCCTCCACATCCAAGTAGCACCTTCAGGCGTTCTAGGAGCATAAATACACATAAAACTTTCTTACTACCTATCACACTTTTCAAGGCCCTAGAGCACCAATACAATGGAAAAGTCCACAAAATTACCCCATTTTGGAAAGCAAACACTCCAACGTATATTCTATGGGCATTATGGGTCGTTTGAACATGTCATTTTTTTTCCACAAGTTTTTGGAAAATGTGGGAAAAAAATAAAAACTTTTTTTTTTTTACACAAAGTTGTCAATTTATAGGATATTCCTAACACATAGCATGTACACAGCAAAAATGACACCCCAAAATACATTCTGCCACTCCTCCTGAGTATGGCAATACCACATGTGTGAAACTCTTTCACAGCCTTACCATATAGAGGGGCCCAACATCCAAGGAGCACCATCATGCATCCTAGCCACTTGCCTAGGCCTATTTTTGACATTTGGTGTTTACAAGCTAAAAATCAGTTGTTTTTGCTAGAAAACTACTTAGAACCCCCAAACATTATATTTTTTTTTTTAGCAGAGGCCCTAGAGAATGGAGATTATTGCAATATTTTTTATCACACAGTATTTGCGGGGTGTCTTCCAAACAAAATTTTTTAATGAAAAAATAAAAAACCAATAAAGTTAGCCCAATTTTTTCCATAATGTGAAAGATAATGTTACGCCGAGTAAATAGATACTCAACATGTCATGCTTCAAAATTGCGCACGCTCACAGAATGGCGACAAACTTTGGTACTTAAAAATCCCCATAGGCAACAATTTAAAAATTTCTACAGGTTGCCATCTTAGAGTTACAGAGGAGATCTAGGGCTCAAATTATTGCTCTTGCTCTAACGATCGCGGCGATACCTCACATGTGTGGTTTGAACACCGTTTACATATGTGGGCGGGGTTTCCGTATGCGTTCGCTTCTGCGTGCGAGCTCACAGGGACAGGGCGCTTTATTTTTATTTTTTTTTTACTATTTATTTTATTTATTATTTTTTATTTTTACACCGTTTAAAAAAAAAAAAAAAATGATCATTTTTATTTCTATTACAAGGAATGTAAACATTCCTTGTAATAGAAATAAGCACGACAGGACCTCTTTTTTGTGAGATCTGGGGTCAAAAAGTCCTCAGATCTCACAAGTACACTAAAAGATAGAAAAAAAAAAAATAAATAAATAAAATAAATTATATAAAATGAAAAAAAAAAAAAAAAAGGGCCCTTAAACCTGTTGCTAGGCAACGACGTTTGCCGTAGCTCCAGTCCTCCAAGACCATAGAGTCGAGTGAGGGCAAGCTCGTTTTCCCCGCTGCCGGCGAGTCTGGTAAGCGGGGAAAAGGACCGAAACGTGGCGGGAGGGGCACCTCTTCCGCCATCCCGGAAGGGTGATCCCGTGGCCAATCCGCCACTGGGACCACCCTTATCGGAAAGCCAACTGTCCACCGTTTAAAAAAATACCAGGGTTATGGCAGCTATCTGCTGCCATAACACCGGTATTTAGGTTTAAACGGAGGACATATATAAACCTTTTTGGACTTGGACATGGTGGCTGTATGAAGGGTGACAGGTACTCGGGTACTTTGCTGGGTAGGTGACAGGTACTCGGCTACTTGGATGACGGGTACTCGGGTACTCTGATGACAGGTACTCCGGTGACAGGTACTCAAAGTACCCGAGTACCTGTCATCAGAGTACCCGAGTACCTGTCATCAGAGTACCCGTCATCAGAGTACCCGAGTACCCGCCATCAGAGTACCTGAGTACCCGTCATCAGAGTACCCGAGTACCCGTCATCAGAGTACCCATCATCAGAGTACCCAAGTACCCGTCATCAGAGTACCCGAATACCTGTCACCAGCCCATCAGGTACTCTGATGACAGCTACTCGGGTACACTGATGGGTAGGTGACAGGTACTCAGGTACTCTGATGGGTAGGTGACAGGTACTCGGGTACTCCGATGACGGGTACTCTGATGACAGGTACTCCGGTGACAGGTACTCAAAGTACCCGAGTACCTGTCATCAGAGTACCCGAGTACCTGACATCAGAGTACCCGAGTACCCGTCATCAGAGTACCCAAGTACCCGTCATCAGAGTACCCGAATACCTGTCACCAGCCCATCAGAGTACCCGAATACCTGTCACCAGCCCATCAGAGTACCCGAGTACCTGTCACCAGCCCATCAGAGTACCCGAGTACCTGTCATCAGAGTACCTGATGGGCTGGTGACAGGTACTCGGGTACTTTGATGGGCTAGTGACAGGTACTTTGATGGGCCAGTGACAGGTACTTTGATGGGCTAGTGACAGGTGCTCTTTATTGGGGGGGGTGGCAATCAGTGTGTTTGGGGTGCACTGTATTTGGTAACTAGCTGTTACCACAATCTCCTCCTCACGGTGACAGCTAGTTACCGTGTTCTCTGTTGACATTTGTGACCGGCTGTGACCGGTCATGTGGTAAAAAGTCAATTTCATTGGCTCTTTACCTAGATCGGGGATTGGCTCTGTCCGAGGGACGAGCCTCGTCCCCGATCGCTGCTCTGCGCGCCCCCGGGGGCGCGCATTGCAGAGAGAACGAGCGGCTCGCGCTGGAGCCGCTCATGTGATCGGCTGTGATTGACACAGCCGATCACATGGTAAACAGCCAATTTCTATTGGCTGTTTACCTTGATCAGGGATGGGCTATGTCTGAGGGACGAGCCTCATCCCTGATCGCTGCGCTGCGCGCCCCCGGGGGCGCGCAGTAGCAGCTAGAACGGGCGGATGTCATATGACGCCCGCCCGGAACGGTAAAGCCATCCTGCCGGTGTCATTTTACAGTACGCCGGTATGGATGTGGTTAAAGTAGAATTCCAGCCCAAGACTAAGTATGCCTAAATATGTTCCCTCCATTCTTCCCCACCTATTCTGCCTAACTAGGGTAAGAAGGATCTGTATACTTACCTAATTTTAGTCCACTTTAGTCCTGCCACGTGATCCCACAGCTTTGGCTACCCTGTGTCAGTGAGCGGTGGCTGCAAGAATAGGAGGGAGCTCCGACAACAGCTGGCTCATGAAAGCCTGTCAGTAACATTACAGCTCCTGGAATTTCCGGGTGTTGTTGAGCGCTCCCTCCTCTCCCCTGCAGCCACCACTTACTAATAAAGCTTCATGCACACTAGAAAGCTAAAAACTACTTTAGAATCGAAGGACAAACAACTTTAATGTTTTAGTGTTTTTTTGCTGGCGTTTAGCAGTCTTCAGCCTAGCGTGAGGAGCGTTTAGCCACTAAAGTCCTTAACAACCAGTGAATAGCTGGTTGTGAAGCAGTGGGCCGGGAAGCCGGCTGCCGCATCCTTAAGAATGGATGAGTCCTCAGCTGTCAGCGGGATTCCCCGCTAACAGCAGAATTAAAAAAAAAACAAAACATTGTCGGCAATTTAAAAAAATGTGAAAAACATGTCATGTGCTCCCCATCAGTACATACCCAGCCCTCATTCGAGCATGCAGACTGGAAGGTCTGGAAAGGGGGGGGGGGGAGCAAATGCCCCCTCCTCCTCCTGAGCCATACCAGGCCACATGCCCTTAACATGGGTGGGGTGCTTTGGGGCCTCTGACCCCCAGCAATTTTTCTCATGTTTATGAGGGCAAGGGTCTCTTCCCAACAACTCTGACCGGTGGTTGTGGGTGTCTATGGGCAGGGGGCTTGTCGGAATCTGGAAGCCCCCCCCATGTGAATGAGTAGGGTTACTCATAGTACCCCTACTCAATCGCCAAAAAAGTGTAAAAAGTGAATAAAAACATATGTTTTTGACAAGTCCTTTTTAAAACAAAATAAAAAAAATAAAAAAATTCCCTGCTGTTTATCTATTGTCAATCATGACACCTGATGCTGCCGCTGACCCTGACCCGAAAAAAAAAAAACCTCCGATCCTGAGGAAGGCTCCCACCGGCTTCGCTGTCTGCCAGCTGTTAAATAACGAAGGGCGTAGCCACCTGGTGATTTCACGGAGTGGCACCAGCCCCTTGTGATGTCACAAACCGAGGACATGCTGGGATAAGGGTCCGGTATGAATTTTGGGGGGGACCCCATGCCATTTTGTTTTTACATTTTGGTGTGGGGGTTCCCCATAAAATCCCATACCAGACCCAAAGGAGGACCCCCCACACTGTTTGTTTCACATTTTTGTATTGCCGGCAAAGTTTTATTTTTATTTTTTTACATTCAGCTGTCAGGGGGAAACCACTCATGCACTGTTAAGGATGCAGCAGCCGGCTTCCCAGTTCGCTCCATAACAACCAGATAATCACTTTAGGAGATTCAGTTTAGGAGAGTTTAAGAGCTGTCAGCGTTTTTTTCCGCCAAAACGCTGCTGCTCCAAAACACGCTGTCAGAGGGGTTTTTTTTCTGCCACTAAACTCTCATGCCAAAACACACCGATAAAAGCCTATGTGTGAATGAACACATAAGATTACATGCTGGGGAGTTTAGAGGCAGTTAAAAAAATGTCTCACCCCCAAAACAGCAGCTGTAAAAATGCCCAGCGTGAATGGGATTGTGTGATTAGACTGGAGCGGATTACAATTAGGTAACTGTACACATCTTTTTGACACAGGATAGGTAGCAGGAGGGGAAAGGGAACATTTTTAAGCATAGTATAAGACAGGCTGGAATAAACCTTTCCTAGGAGAGACATGAGGCTACCTTTGCTGCTTCTTCCTCTACAAATACTAGATTGCTGGCTGTCATTTTTACTCTCTTGCTTCAATACTTTGTGTACAATACTTTGTCAATACCATATACCTACCTGTATGCCTTTACAAATATGCATGCTTGTCCCAGGTCAATTACCGAACCCAGTTGGTCAGTGTAGTAGCCAGGCAACTAGCATATTCAGAAGGTGATTGTCAGTGACAGCTGTTTCTCAGAAAACATTTCCTTTAAACTTTGAAAAATATCCTGTACCTGAGAACTTAGAGAAATTCCTGATGGGCATGATGCGTTGTCGAGTCTTCCCTTCGGTCTTCTCATATACCAAGACAATGGCTGGCGGCTCAAACCGTATACCGCATTTCCTGGCCTTGCAGCTCATGGCACCTTAAACCTGCCGCCTTAAAATCAAAAGAGACGGGATTAAAATGAAGATGATCTTATGACCTTATCACACTCACATCAATTTGGCTACTAACAGGGGTATTGTTTTTTTAATAATGATGGAAAGAAAAGTGAAAAGAAACCCACTAGATTTTGTCATTAAGGCCGTATAGGTCTGAATGAGAAAACTGGCACCTGATTGGATCGAAAATACCTAAACCTGAAAAAAGAGGGCAGAGGTATTTTGGTTAGAGAGTTTGGTTTTTACCATTAGCTAGTTACACAGAGGCAGAAGACAGCTCTATAAACTGTTTAACTAAATGTATTCTGAATGTATTCTGAATGGAAACCTGTGCTGAGAGAAATATGGAGGCTGCTATTACTATCCTCTCATTTTTTTTTACACTGTCCCTTTTTTTTTTTAATAACTTTTATTGCTGTCAAAAGCAGGGCTGTGGAGTCGGAGTCGAGGTGTCGGAGTCGGAGGGAATTTTGGGTACCTGGAGTCGGAGTCGGCAAACAATTAACCGACTCCGACTCCTACTAAATTTAGATTGGAATTAAAAAAAAAAGCAAGTTTAAATGTGCCAATTCATAAAAAGTTATAATTAATGACTTAGTTTAAGGAAACGTATAATTGAGGAGGCCAAATGTAAAAAGGAAGAACTACAGAAAGTTCTGAAAGGACGTTTTGTCTTCCTTAAAATGGATGCATGCACACGTCACAGAGTCAATTATTTTGCTATTAAATGTTAGATTTGTGGATGAAAATAACAAAACAATAACACGGACCCTCGGATTAAAGGACACTCAGGCACATCACACCAGTGATTACCTTCAGAAGTTAGTGGAGGGTGTTCTAGAAGATTTTGAAATTACAAAGGAACAGATTTTATGTGTTGTGACAGATAACGCTTCTAACATGTTGATCACAATTGAGAAGATGAACGCAGATGAAGAAGGTAACAAACAGATATCAGAGTTAGAGGAAGACAGCTCTGCAAGTATTGGAGAAAGTTTAGAAACTGAAGAGAATGCTGACATTTTTTTAGACAACTTTGTTGAAGAAGCATTGAAGCTTGCTACTATTCATCATATGCGATGTGCTGTTCATACACTGCAACTTGCCATAAGAGATGGATTAAAAGATTGCCATGCAGCTACACTAATTGGCAAATTACGGCAAGTAACTGTTGCAGCCAGGGCCCCCGAAAACAGATGCAATTTTGAAAAGTTGTGCAGGAAAAGGAGCCATTTTGGATCAAACAACTCGCTGGGGAAGCACTTATTTAATGGTGAAGCGTTTGCTTGAACTTAAAGACTTCATAGGAGACAATTGAGTACTGCTTGGATCTTGAAGAAGGGGACATACCCCGAAAGCTTGTCCTGAAAAATTGTATGTTAGTGCAAATAAAAATTGTATGTTAGTGCAAATAAAAAAAGTATCACGGACAGTACTCAATTGTCTCGGTCGCAAGTGCACTAATACGGCTACAATGACCTCAAGCATGATGGAAGAGACTTCATAGGAGAAATGGACGATGAAAATCTTGCATTAACTGAAAGCCAGTGGACACAAACAAAAGAGCTGGAGAACCTTCTTTCTCACCCCTTCACTGTCACCAAGAGGTTGCAATGTGACGAGCTAACCCCCGGGTAAATTCCTCTTGGAATGGAAGAGCCTGTTATATCGCCTGAATAAAAATGGAGGGTTAATAGCTGAGGGCATTGCATCTTCAATGATGAAAAGAGAGAGTCTTTCGCTTGAAAATGAAATCTTGTTAGCGGCTATTTATGTCGACCCAATGAGCCGACTTTTGTTGAACAGTGAACAGACTGCTACTGGGAAAAAGGCCCTCTATGATGTAGCAGTTCGCAAGAAGGGATTATGACCTGAAATACCTCCACAGGATGAAGTTCTTTCAAGCAATAGTGGTAACTCAGGATCATCTTCTTCAAACGCAGATTTAGACTTTGATTCCTTCTTAGACAAAATGGAAGTTGCTAAAGGAAAGCAATGTCGCATAAGCGTTACAGAACCAGTAAATGTCCAAATAAAAAAATTCCAAAAGGAGTTTTATAAAGCACTAAAAGAAGTTGAAAAGTATGATCGCTCATCAAAACTTACTGTTGAAGAAGCCATCCTTGTTTATCCAGAGATCGTTAGTGATGTGGCCAGAATAGTTACTGCAATGCCACCCACCCAAGTCAGTGTCGAAAGATTAATACATATTAATACAGAGGAGTCGGGGAGTCGGAAGTACAAAAAACGGAGGAGTCGGAGTCGGAACATTTATCTAGCGACTCCACAGCCCTGGTCACAAGGAATGTAAACATCCCTTGTGACAGCAATAGTCATGTATCAGGTATTTTTTTTTTTTGGAGGGATCTGGGATCTATAAGACCCTAGATTCTTCCTTTGCACTTATAAGCATTCAAAACACCAAGTTTGGCTGTTTTGAATACAGACATTTTTTTTCTTTTTAAATCTGGCACCTGTAAGGCTCCTGTAAACAGGAAGTGATGTCATGACGTTCCTTCCGGGTTACTAGGTCCAAATCCCGATCAAAGCCGGCTCTGTTCGGGTCGCTGGCCAGCCAGCAGACGTGGTTGCTTGGGCCAGCCAGCCAGCGGATGGCTGGTCGCTTGGGCCTGCCAGCGGGATAAGAGAGCCTGGGCAGAGTGGCAGAAGGCTTCAGTGAACGACGACGTGACATCCCTTCCCACTGCTTGTGATAACAATCGAGCAGCTGCTTAGCCGCATTGGTTGTTATCACAAGAAAGCTGACAGTCGGCTCTAAAAAAACGGTACCGGGATGAAGTCTCTAGCTCCTGGCTGCTTCATTGGGAACATGTTATCAAAGGTGAACTTATCCTTTAAGCAGCTGTTAACCTGCCCTAAAAGCACTTAAAAGGCAAGTTCATCTTTACAGAAAAACTGCCTAGGCAGGTAAAGAGTGTTTATAGATAAAAAAAAACATCAAGTTCTGACTAAAGATGAATAATGTTCTTGCTACAGGTGTAGGCCATTTACATACCACATGAAGCCTGACTGAAAGACTCCCAGGACATTGCTAGGACATTGCTAAGTGAGGCCGGACTCCAGAGGTAGAGTGAAAGTGATGGTCTGGGGAGCTCTGTGTATGTCTGGCCACAAGGGGTACCCAGTGCTCTTGTAGGGCTTTGAGGGGGGGGGGCTCGTCTATGTAGTGCCGTGTAAGGACTAGGCTGCTTTCTATTTTATCCCCTTTTCTGTGCCGGAGACTTCTCCACCCTGGGCCAGCATACAGGAGACCCAGGAAGGAAGCCTACAAGTCTCCTCAGAGAGGTTTGGTCTGAGCATTTCCAGCGCACAGCGACCTAAGGGGTGGTTCTAAAGAACAGGCCAGCTTTCCAGCTTTCATTTGGATTGTTTTTCAGGCTCATTTATATGCGATTTCTGGTGAGTGCATACATATGGGGAAGGAGGAGCACTTTTTCAAGATTACTATTCACACTTGGTGTATCAATTTTCACTGCATTATTTGATATTACATCTGGTGAGTGTTCTGACACTCTAAATGCAAACGGACACTTTATTATAATCTCTGGATTATGGACTTTTCATGCACCTGCACTGGACTGTTCATAAGCACAGCACTTAGTGTTTTATTGATATCATTGACATGGTTTTAGCGCTGCACACATTTGTTGTATTCTAAGTGAGGCCTACTTGTTACTGCTCCCCCCCACCATCACAGGAGTGAGCTATTTCTCTGACTCAAACCCTCTCACATGCTCTCTTTCCCCTGATTCAGTAGCTCTGAGCTCAGCATTTGAGAGATCACTTCTGTGATGGAGGAGGTCACTAGTAACGACTAGGCCTCGCTTAGCAACGTCCTAGCAATGTTCTGGGAGTTTTCCAGTCAGGCTTCATAAGGTATGTAAATAATCTATACTTATAGCAAGGCCATTATTCAATTTTAGTCAGAGCTACACAGTTTGTTTTCATCTACATATACCTCTTATCTGCATAGGCAGTTCTTTTGGGAAATGTGAACTTGCCCTTTTTTCTTGTTCAAAATATTTTATTAGTTTAAGAGCATAAAACACATAGATAAGGATATGGAAGACATTTCCCAAATACATCAAAATTGCATAGCATAGGGGCCAAACAGGAACAAAACATATCTATCAAGTTTGAAGTATAGAACTATATTGCAAAGGTGAAGTTTAATCGGGGAAAAGGAAAGAGGGAGCAAGGTCATGATCTCCTCCAGGACACCCCAAAAGGGATCAAACTATGGCCCGAAGGGAGACCATACAGTAAAAAAAATCAACATACAAACTAATATAACGTGAGAATTATAGGGCATCAAGAAGAATATTTTTCCGTTTGGAGCAATGAGATAAGAAAAATGTAGGCATGGGGTGTCCTCTAAAGACACCTTGAGATAGGACCTGAGTATTTTTTGGAAAATAGATGAATGTAGCTAAAAGTAGTGAACTTGCCCTTTAACCTTTGTTCCTGTACTTTAAAGATAGAATTTATATGTAATGTTGGCCATACACGACTTCATTTTCAGCCGATTCCTGTTGAATCGGATGACGTTTGAGCTGCAGGTGCCCCTGTCAGCATCACCCAACTCAAAAAGCTTTGATCTGAAAATCAAAAAATGATCAGCTAAACAGTGACTGCAGCCAATTAGATGTACCGGTGTTCACTTTCTGGATATTCTAAAAGCCACAAGAGCAGAGGGTGTCAGAATACAATAGCCAGCAGGAAAGATTCCACCATCATTGCGGTTTACCATTAATAAGGAAATCTACTCATTTCTTTTTTTTAGCCTGAATGAGCGATGTTTCATGTACAGTATATAGCTATCCTTACAGACCTACTATATAAACTTGTGATTTGATGACTCATTCATAGAACTGCCTTTATACCTCCATCTATTTAGGAAACTATTCGCTACTCTTTTGCAACTTTTTTTCAACTTTTTTTCTGAAACGTGTAATTCTCTTAAAAAAAAATATATATATATATATATATATATATATATATATATATATATAAAATTTCTACAGAAAGACAAAATAGTTTTTACCGACATTCCATACAACAATGTACCACTTGATAAATTAAATTTAGGGCTCTTTCACACTGTCCGCCTCCGTAGGCGGATCTGTGCTGCTCAGCGGATGACAGCTCCGTCTCCGCTTGCAGTGCGGAGAGGGAGGTGTCACAGCCCCCGCTGCTCTCTATGGGGAATCGGATGAGAGCGGACCGCCTGTCCGCTCTCATCCGATCCCATCCGATCCCCAGGACGGATGGAAAATAGGGTTTCCATTCGTCCGGATTTCACGGACAGGATCGGATGCGGATGGCAGCGGGTGTCAGCGGACATGTAACCGCTGACATCCGCTGCTCCACAGGGCTGAATGGGGCATCCGATCAGATCCGCCTAAAAAACTGACAGGCGGATCTGATTGGACCGCCCGTGTGAAAGAGCCCTTATAGTAGTTTTTGTATCTTTTCTTTGTTGTTATTATTATGTTCGGAACAAATAAGTATTCATTTTAGTCAGGTAACTGTAAAATATTGTGAAAATAAGTCTGGTGCGCTAAATACTAGGTGTCATTCCCAAGTGAAGTAACTTAGTGTTACTGTAAAATATTGCCTAAAAAAGCTATTTCAATTTCACCAGACAGCAGGTGGAGCTCGTTTTTATGCTTAAAGATTGTGCTGCGCAAAACTGTGCATCCTATGTAAAAAGTTATTGTAAAATCAATTGTCTATACGATCACCATTTATGATGATGGTTGTGCGATAAACATATATATAAATTGACTATGTGATAAATATACTCATAGAAGCTATGTTGCTGTGACAATCGTGAAAATGAAATATAACACAATGAACATCAATAATTAATCATTTCCATATTTGATACAATGAAAAGTATCCCAAAAAAGGTGGATTTAAATATGACAATCGTGAAAAAAATAAATGTACGATAATAGTATCACATTAAATAAGTGTCCAATCTCAAAATGTGTGAGTCCAAAATCAAATACTTCTGTGTGCAAAGTGTATCCTAATCACCAGTGCCTGGAGGTTTCCTGATAGTAACCAGGTACAATTTCACCTCAGTGCTTTGTGCTACCCCCTCAGGTTGGTGCCTCAACTTTTTTTCTCACAATCAAGCCTGGTAAGTGATATGCTTGTGTCCTGGTATGCCTCTCATGTAATGGTGCCTCGGTGATCTTGGCCCTCAGAGGTGGCTCATATAGATGAAAAGAAAGGTATCCATAGTGCAAATAACGTTGGATAAAATATGTGCTTTATTAAAACAAAGTATTGCACTTACATTTATATGGTGCTTGACCACACTGTTGCAGTATCTGAAAATTAGGGATCGACCGATTATCGGCAAGGCCGATATATCGAGGGCCGATATGCACTTTGCCCGATATATCAGAATCGGCCTATTGATTTACCGATATTTTAAGGATCTGTTGGACAGGCGGGTGGAATCCCATTCCCGCCATCTTTAAGAGTTGGCGGGTTCCATTTTGAACCCGGTCTTTGTGTCTGTTTTTGGTATCACAGACAGTTACGGAATGGATTAGGGCAGTGTTTCTCAACTCCGGTCCTCAGGGCACACTAACAGGCCAGGTTTGCAAGAAAACTGAAATACATCACAGGTGATATCATTTGCTGCTCAGTGATTGCATTATTCTAGTCTGTATCTCCCCAAGGTAATACATAAAATCTGGCCTGTTAGTGTGCCCTGAGGACCGGAGTTGAGAAACACTGGATTAGGGTTCTGAAAGAGAACTTGGACCCTGATGTAGTTTCCCCAGAACTGAAGGAACTTGTAAACCAGATGGCCCAGGCCCAGGTGTTCCTGTGTGATGCGTCCCTGGATGCGGCTCCTCTGTTGGCCAGAGTTTCGGCTGTGGGGATTGCCCTACGGCGCATGGTTTGGCTGAAGAGCTGGTTGGCTGACCAAGCTTCCAAGAAAGCCCTGACGGATCTCCCTTTTCTGGGAGAGCATTTGTTTGGCGATTCACTGGATGAGTTGATCAAGGGTCTGACTGGCGGGAAGAGTACTCATCTTCCTCAATCCTCCAAAAGTAAAACATCCAGTGCTAAGCGGGGACCTTCCTTTACCGCTCATAGGCAGGTTTTTTCGTGCCTCTGGGGAGCAAGAAAAAGGTAAGCCATTCGTGGCTTCTGGAGGGCCTAAGAAGCACTGGGGCAAGCCCAAGGCCAGTGTCAGCCCGGTTCTGCGGACAAGTCCTCTTCAGCATGAAGGGGCGCCCTCACCCGTTTCTGGGATGGGGGACATCTGCACTTCTTTCAAGAACCCTGGACTTCCATTGTTCAAGACGAATGGGTTCGCAATCTGATTTGTTCCGGGTACAAAATCTAATTTTGGTCCCGGCCGGGGGACAGGTTTTTCCAGGCAAATCTTCACCTGTCTCCAGAGCGTTTGAAAGATCTTCAGGAAGCTGTGCAGGACCTCCTGGTTCAAGAAGTGATCTTGCCGGATCCTCCTCTCAAGGTTTCTATTCAAACCTGATCATAGTGCCCAGAAAGGAGGGCAAGGTGCATCCAATCCTGGATCTAAAGGCTCTGAACCGTTTTGTACGGGTGCAGAAGTTTCAAATCGAGTCCATTCGGTCAGTGGTGGCATCCTTGAATCAGGGGGATTTTCCGGCCTCCATCGATGTCAAGGATGCATATCTCCACGACCCCATATTCGAGGGACATAAGCGATGCCTCCGCTTTGTGGTGGCAGAGGAGCATTTTCAATTTGTGGCATTACCCTTTGGTCTTGCCTCCGCCCCTAGAGTTTTTACCAAGATGCTGGCCCCTGTGCTGGACGATCTCCTGTTGTGAGCAGACTCTCATTCGGATCTGTTGGACAACATTTCTATTACAGTTCAGATGCTTCAAGAATTCGGGTGGACGATCAATTTAAAGAAACCCGCCATCCGTACGGGTCACTTATCTGGGGCTGACTCTTGACTCCGCTCTTGCAAGGGTCTTTCTCCCCTTGCACAAACTTCAGAAGTTGCAAAGGGCAATCAGGTTGCTGATGGAAGCCGATCAGTCCTCCCTGTGGCCTGCATGAGGGCCCTGGGCACGATGGTGTCGACCTTCGAAGCAGTCCTGTTTGCTCAGTCTCATTCCAGGCCTCTGCAGAAAAAGATTCTGGCAAAATGGAACAGGGACCCTTGGTCATTGGACCGGAAAATTTGTTTGAGTAATTTCACAAAGTCGACCTTATCCTGGTGGATCCAGTCTCCTGCTTTGTGTCAGGGCAAATCCTTCCTGCCGCTGTTCTGGACGGTGGTCACCATGGATGCCAGCCTATCAAGCTGGGGTAGAATGCTGGGGAAGCTCTGTGCCCAGGGGACTTGGGCATCAGAAGAGTCCTCCTTGCCGATCAACATTCTGGAGCTCAGAATGATCAAGCTTTCCCTGTTTCAGTGGACTAGCCGGCTACGCAGTTCTCCGGTTCGAATATGCCGGACAATGTCACGGCTGTGGCTTACATCAATCATCAAGGGGGCACCAAGAGTGTCCTGGCAGCCAAGATGGTGGCCGAGATTCTGGTTTGGGCAGAAGCCAATGTTCCAGCTCTTTCCGCAGTCCACATCCCGGGTGTGGAGAATTGGAAAGCAGAGTCATCAGGTGTTGGATCAAGGGGAATGGTCCCTTCATCCGGAGGGGCTTCACCTCCTGTGTGCCCGGTAGGGGACTCCGGAGGTGGATCTGTGTGCGTCTCGCCTCAACAGAAAGGTTGAGAGGTTTGTGGCCAGGTCTCGGGATCCTCTGGCTGACGCCACAGACGCTGGTGGCTGCTTGGAGCCAGTATCGGCTGATTTATGCCTTCCCTCCGCTCGTATTCCTACCAAGGTTTCTTGGCCGGGTGGTGGTGGAAGGTATTCCGGTCGTTCTGGTGATCTTGGTACGCAGACCTGGTAAAAATGGTCGTAGATCCTCCATAGAGACTTCCTCTTCGGGAAGATCTGCTGTCTCAAGGTCCGATCTTACATTCTGCTTTACAGTCGCTGGCTTTAACGGCTTGGCTGTTGAAAGCAAGGTATTGAGGGAGCCTTTTTGACTCAGTGATTCCTACTCTTCCTAGTGGCTATTACTTCTGCTCGCAGAGTATCTGAATTGGCGGTGCTGTCCTGTTGTTCATCTTATTTGGTGGGATAAAGTGGTTCTCCGTCCTAATCCATCTTTTCTCCCTAAGGTGGTGTCGGATTTTCATCTTAATAAAGACATCATGTTGCCTTTCTTATGTCCTAAGCCTAAGCATCCCAAAGAACTTGCCTTGCATTCTTTGGATGTGGTCCAGGCGATCAGAGTTTATATGATGGTTACTGAGTCCTTTAGAAAATCGGACTCTCTCTTTGTCCTTACGGACGGTCCTCGCAAGGGTTTGGCTGCGTCTGCTGCGACTATTTCAGGCTTATGAACTCAAGGGTCAGGTTTCTCCATTCCCTGAGAAGGCACATTCTACTAGAGCGCTGAGAGCCTCATGGGCTTTTCGCCATCAGGCCTCTGTTGTACAAGTTTGTAAGGCATTAACATGGTCGTCTGTGCACACCTTTACAAAATTCTACAAGGTGGATTTGTTGGCATCTTCGGATGTCTCTTTTGGCCGCAAGGTTTTGCAGGCTGCTGTTTCGTAAGAGAATGTTTTTTGTTTCTCTTAGGGGTCTTTAACCTGGGTGAGCTTCTGTTGTTTGGTTGAGCTCCATGTTACCCAGTGGGCTAAGTTAGCCTTGGAGTTTACGTTACTTTTTGGTTGCGTTCTTCCCACCCCTCATGTCTACACTGCTTTGGGATGTCCCATTCAGCTAATGAAGATGGAGGCTGCGTCTGTCAATGGACGATAGAGAAAACAAGATTTTTGTAGGATCTTACCATAAAATCTTTTTCCCTGAAGTCCATTGACAGATGCAGCACCCGCCCCTCTGATATGAGAATGTTTTTTTCTTCACTGCTTACAACTAAACTGGTTTGCTGAGCAGAGGGTGTGTGGGTTATGCCTGTGGGGGTGGCCCCATGGGTGTGTACAATAACATTTTTCCTACCTAGACTACTCCTGCAGGGGAGCAGCATAACCCATTCAGCTAATGAAGATGGAGGCTGTGTCTGTCAATAGACTTCAGAGAAAAATATTTTACGGTAAGATCTTACAAAAATCTTGTTTTTTTTTTTTTTTTCAGAATTATCGCTATTTTCTTATTTAGAGCGCAAAAAATAAAAAAATCGCAGAGGTGATCAAATACCACCAAAAGAAAGGCTTTATTTGTGGGAGGAAAAAAGGACATCAATTTTATTTAGGTACAGTGTTGCATGAACACGCAATTGTCCATTAAAGTAACGCAGTGCCGAATCACAAAAAATGGCCTGGTCATTAAAGGGGCAAATCCTTCCGCTCCAGAAGTGGCTGAATCAGGAGGTACACCGCAAAGTTGCAGTGCCTGGGGCTGCTGTCCGCCAGCAGTAAATGTACAATTCCAGTGTTATTGGTGAAATTGTTACTGTGTTGATAAAATGCATGATTGTTTTTTTTTCTTAACAGTAAGTGCACTCTCAGCACAGTGACACATAAGCGTGGCGTATGGGCATTAAAGCCCGCCCTTTTGCTATGCAGATGGCAACAGATTTAAAGCGGTTGTATACTCAAAGGAAAAAAAAAAAAAAAAAAAAACTCTGCAAGACAAAGGCATAATGAGCTAGTATGCATCGCATACTAGCTCATTATGAAACACTTACCTTAGAATGAAGCCCCGACACAGACCCCCGGACACCGCTGTGGGAGCGGACATGATCCCTCTGCGTCTCTTCCCGGGTTTGGCGGCTCCAGCGCTGTGATTGGCCGGAGCCGCGATGACGTCACTCCCGCACATGGGCGCGGGAGTCATTTTCCGGGAACTTCCCGGCAAGGAACTCTGAAGGTTTAGAAGATATTAATTGTACCTACAGGTAAGCCTTATTATAGGCTTACCTGTAGTTAAAAATCACAAAAAGCGGTATACTACCGCTTTAAGTAAACCTGTAATGAGTTAGACATGTAGGCTGCCATTCTGACCAATAGAGATAGGCTCAGGTGTATATACATCCTAGTTAAGATCCCTACTGACTAATTGAAATTAAGAGTTGCCTGGCTGTCATCCTGAGCCAGTGGCTTACGTCTTTTCTGAGTCAATGACATACAGCAGGTTTGCAGATCTGATATGGTGACTTCACTGGCTGCATGCTTGTCCTCAGCCATTGAAAGCCTGAAGATCTCATAGCAGCCAAGCAACTAGCAGAGGTCATCAGCATTACATGCATATTACTCCCAGTAACAGTTTCCTTCAGCTGCATGTAGCTGACATGTGTAGAAGCCGGCCCAGGCAAGCTGAAAATGCCAGGACTGTACAAGAGGTTGACAAATGGCTGCACAGGATCACACTGACAACAGTACAGCTGCTACACATTGTAATGAACGTGGTCCGATAACAAAACCTCTTCTAGCTATCACACCACATTACAATGAACACCCCAAATTCAATGTATTCCACAACGAGACACATTAATAGCTCGTGTCACTCACCTGAGCCTCAAGACAGGCGTTGCCCTGGTAACAAACAGCCAAGACCCTCAGCCGGGCTGTCCTCATCGCGCCTGCAGTCATTACTTTATACATCAGAAGGAGAAATCGTAATTATGATGCTCGGCTCTCAATGAAAATATCTAGTATCACCCACAGAACATCGCATTATTAGTTCTGGGGTCGCGTTTTACGTTTGTTTGGAACAGGCAGCGCCGAGGGCTTTTCCATGATTCCTGTCAGGAGGACCCCGGAGAAAGGCGGAAGTACGGGGAGACACGCTGTGCGGTCAGTGCTGAGAGGAATCATAGGTTGGGAAGGGACAGATTTCCAGGGACATGACTGGCACAGCAGGAGAAATAGTGTCCCTAGATGAATGACATTAACAGTCTATAGTTCTTATGTGGGAGTGTTTTGTTTAGTGCCTTCAGTCTGTAAACCATACTGTGTATTTATTTAGATTAAAGGGAATCTAAAGCCAGAGGTTTTTTTTTATTTAATGGAGTGGTAAGGCATTAGAACTCCTGTCAGGTTTTTAGGGGCTTTATTACTGTGTGTCCCCTCTCTGTTTCATAGTGACCATTTTCACTGGCCCTCAACATGATTAGAAATGAAAACTCTGAGTTGTCACCAGAACAGAAATAGCTAGGTAATCGTCCAATGGGGAAACTCTTCTCCAGGGGCAATTGTTTAATAGAGGATTTTCCTCACTTTTGAGATTTCCACTCCCTTCCTGTTGTGCTTAGAGGACAGGAAATAAAGACTAATTTTTACATCAGGACACAGATTTATTTATTTATTTTTTAATTTGCAGAGATTTTAACCATTCTCTGTTCTATCCAAGACGAAAAAAACCATACACTTTATTGCTTCAAAACTGTGTATTTCTTTTGCCGAAATTGCTTATTTTCCAGGTACGTAAATTATGCTATGATGAGATACTAACCCCCAGGTTAGTATATATGCCATGATGAGATTGTATGTGCCGCCATCCTTCAAGATTTATAGATTCAGCCATCATAGATCCCCCCCCTCCCTCCCAGGTTAGTAAATATTCCTTGATAAGATTGTATGTGCCACCATCCTTCAAGATTTATAGATTCAGCCATCATAGATCCCCCCCCCTCCCTCCCAGGTTAGTAAATATTCCATGATGTGATTGTATGTGCCACCATCCTTCAAGATTTATAGATTCAGCCATCATAGATCCCCCCCCCCTCCCTCCCAGGTTAGTAAATATTCCTTGATAAGATTGTATGTGCCACCATCCTTCAAGATTTATAGATTCAGCCATCAAAGATCCCCCCTCCCTCCCAGGTTAGTAAATATTCCATGATGAGATTGTATTTGCCGCCATCCTTCAAGATTTATAGATTCAGCCATCATAGATCCCCCCTCCCTCCCAGGTTAGTAAATATTCCATGATGAGATTGTATGTGCCACCATCCTTCAAGATTTATAGATTCAGCCATCATAGATCCCCCCCTCCCTCCCAGGTTAGTAAATATTCCATGATGAGATTGTATGTGCCACCATCCTTCAAGATTTATAGATTCAGCCATCATAGATCCCCCCCCCCTCCCTCCCAGGTTAGTAAATATTCCATGATGAGATTGTATGTGCCACCATCCTTAGAGATTTATAGATTGAGCCATCATAGATCCCCCCCCCCCTCCCTCCCATGTTAGTAAATATTCCATGATGAGATTGTATGTGCCACCATCCTTCAAGATAGATTCCGCTATCATAGATACCCCCCTCCCTGGTTAGTAAATATTCCATGATGAGATTGTATGTGCCACCATCCTTAAAGATTTATAGATTCAGCCATCATAGATCCCCCCTCCCTCCCAGGTTAGTAAATATTCCATGATGAGATTGTATGTGCCACCATCCTTAAAGATTTATAGATTCAGCCATCATAGATCCCCCCTCCCTCCCAGGTTAGTAAATATTCCATGATGAGATTGTATGTGCCACCATCCTTAAAGATTTATAGATTCAGCCATCATAGATCCCCCCTCCCTCCCAGGTTAGTAAATAATCCATGATGAGATTGTATGTGCCACCATCCTTCGAGATTTATAGATTCAGCCATCATAGATCCCCCCTCCCTCCCAGGTTAGTAAATATTCCATGATGAGATTGTATTTGCCGCCATCCTTCAAGATTTATAGATTCAGCCATCATAGATCCCCCCCCTCCCAGGTTAGTAAATATTCCATGATGAGATTATATTTGCCGCCATCCTTCAAGATTTATAGATTGAGCCATCATAGATTTCCCCCCCTCCCCTCCCTCCCAGGTTAGTAAATATTCCATGATGAGATTGTGCCACCATCCTTCAAGATTTATAGATTCAGCTATCATAGATCCCCCCCTCCCTCCCAGGTTAGTAAATATTCCATGATGAGATTGTGCCGCCATCCTTCAAGATTTATAGATTCAGCTACCATAGATCCCCCTCCCTCCCAGGATAGTAAATATTCCATGATGAAATTGTATGTGCCGCCATCCTTCAAGATTTAAAGATTCAGCTATCATAGATCGCCCCCATGCTGGACAGAATGAATGGAGGAATCTCCCAGCATTTGCTCTTGTGTTTAGCTGATAGGATGCAGTCGTTGTTCAGCTGACTTTTTTTCTATCTAGTTCAGTCAATTTCTCAAGCTTAGTGGCATGATTTAAATTAGGGCCAATCCTCATTAATCAGTTGAAATTCGAGCTGTGTATGGCCAGCTTTAAGCCCAACTCCATGTGCCCCCCCCCCCCTTTCTGGGTGTTATGTCTAGGTGTGTGCGTGCGAGTTAAAGAGGAAGTAAACCCTCCTCAGGAAGTTGTACCTATAGGTAAGCCTATGTTAAGGCTTACCTATAGGTACTGTAAATATCTCCTAAACATGTACCGTTTAGGAGATATTTACATTTGATGCAGCCAGTGACGTCACTGGCGCATGCACTCTGAAGGAACGGCAGATCGTGCCGTTCCTTCAGAGCCCCGTGCCGTGACCGTCGGCTCCCGCGCGCGTGCGCGGGAGTCACGTCACCGCGGCTCCGGCCAATCAGATGGCCGGATGCCGCGATCCCGGAAGACGGGCGACTGTACATGTCGCCCGTCATAGAGGTAAGAGAGCGGCGCGGCGAGGGCTCGTTCTAAGGTAAGTATTTGATAATGAGCTAGTATGCGATGCATACTAGCTCATTATGTCTTTATCTTTTAGGATGTAAAGAAAAGAAAAAAATTATCGGTTTACAACCTCTTTAAGCCTTGTGCACAGGTGATGAATATCGGCTGCTTCAACTGAGTCCAGCCGACATTTGGCCAGTGTGTACTGCAGCCTGTCCGACAGAAGACAACTGAATGTCAATGTTCAGCTTCTGTCGAAGGGGCATAACCAAAAAAACATCTGCTACATAGTAGTTGAGGTTGAATAAAGACAACAGTCCATCCAGTTCAACCTGTGTAGGTGTGTGGACGCAATCATCTCGCATACCTTTGAATGTTATGATTCTTGAGGTGTACGTCTAAGAGTCTTTTAAAAGTAGCCATACTTCCTACAGTTACTACCATTTGTGGCAGAGAATTCCACCATCTTGTAGCCCTTACTGTAAAAAAAACCTCTGCGTAGCCTGAGGTTAATTGTATGCTGATCGCCATACAATCAGCACTGTCAGCCAATGGCTTGTGAGCACTTACCGCAGTGTTCTGGTGGGTGAGGGGAGCCACCCCCCTGTCAGAATACAATAGATCAGTGGGGGAAATCGCTGTACTAACATCTGATAGTACCGGGAGCTCCTTCGTTTTTTTTTTTACTTTCAGCCCGTTGGGTTGAATAAAAAAAAAAAAAAAAACTGATTGTGTGTACCTAGCATAAGGCTTACCATACACATTACAATCTGATTGTACAAAATCCTTTAGATTTAACAAAAACTATATCGTGCAAGAATAGGACTGGTTGGATAGTTTAGGAAGTCCCTTAAATTACATAGTTTTGGTAAAGTTGATTGTATGGTCAGGTTGTAATGTGTATTTGTATAGTGACCCTAAGGTGTAAATAACTTACTCCTTGCTCCAGCAGGGTTGCACTCCAGCCTCCTCCTAGAACAGTACAGCGTTAAGGCCCGTACACACGATAAGAAAATCTGATAGGAAATTTCGTCCGACGACCGATCTGCAGATTTTCAGATTTGTTAGTATGGAGCTTTCGACAGCCGACTCCGACTTTTCGGCCGACAAAATCCTGATGTGCAGGCTATAAAATTTTTGTCGTCCGTCAAAACAATGTCCGATTTTCGTCTCATTAGTACAGATTTCGATGGAAAAAAAAACTTAAGAGCAAGACTAGGCATGCTCAGAGACGAAAGAACACATAAAAAACAATCCAACACATGACATCACTTCTGAAGTAGAATTCTGTCGTATGGGAAAATTCGTATGAAAATAACCTCTTCACTTTCCACATCAGACTAGCATGCCACAAAAAATGGAAGACAGATCGTTCGATAATCTGATCGTGTGTACGGGGCTTTAATGCCTCTGTATGGTAAGTGATGGCACAGGCTCAGCCCACAAACCAAAGTTCCAGGCAGAGGAGAGCACTAGAGCAGGGTGTAAGGTGCACTATGGAGCCCCTTTATCCCTCCCCTAGACATAATGAGGTTTTAACACTTGCAGTGGT
This sequence comes from Pelophylax lessonae, assembly GCF_965119305.1. Classification (NCBI taxonomy): domain Eukaryota; kingdom Metazoa; phylum Chordata; class Amphibia; order Anura; family Ranidae; genus Pelophylax; species Pelophylax lessonae. The sequence goes on from NC_138770.1 coordinate 180,736,669, forward strand.
GGTTGGGTCACTGCAGCGGTGATTTTTTATCCCCCCATGGAGTTAGGCGTTAAGACTCGGTTCACACTGAGGCGACACGACTCCTTACTACTTCGGGGGCGACTTGTGCATTACCATGCACCACGACTTCGGAGCGACTTGCAGGGACTTCACATAATGGAAGTCTATGCAAGTCGCTCCGAGGTCGCCCCGAAATGGTACAGGACCCTTTTTCTAAGTCGGAGCGACTTGTATCGCTCCTATTAGAACGGGTCCTGTAGCGGTCAGTGGACCGCGAGGGAGTGTGACTTGTCAGGCTGACAAGTCGCCTGACAAGTCGCGCTAGTGTGGACCGGCTCTTAAGCTGATCTCCACCTTTACATTTTTTTAAATAGTTTGTTATGACCAAGCTGGTCCAAATAAATTATTTTATTCGCTCACAATTCTGGCAGCTGTGTGTACTTTATAAACTGCATGTAACCTCAGCTACATACAGTATACAGCACTATGTTCTGGCAGTGGGGTGAGAACTTCTTGTCCCACTCCTGGAACAAAATTGAGCTGGACTGAACACTGCTCAGCCATTCAGAGAAAGCTTTGTATTATTTGAATAAATACAAGCCTTCCTTTGATTGGCTGAGGTTGAGTTTGTGGCATCATCATCCCACCTCTCTACCACAGCCAACAAGAGGAAGCTTTGTATTAATTTATATAATACAAAGCTCCCTGTGAATGACTGAGCAGCACTCAGCCTGAATGGACTGTGTTTCAGGAGCGGTATAAGAAGTCCTCTCTCATCCCGCTATCAGAACACAACGCTGTATGCAGCAGAGACTATATACAGTGCAGACGGCCGCTGCAACCATTAGTGAAGTAAATAGTTTATTAGGACCAGCTTGGACCTAAGATGTCATTAGCAGTCTCCTCAAACCCCTGAAGTGTCCACAGTGTCTCCTCCTCCATCCCTCTAAATACAAACAGTCCCCTAATATGAGCATTCATGTTTAGGGGTGCACTAGGTGGCACAGATGTCTGAGGGTGCTAAAAGTCTAGTGTCTCTGATCAGATTTAAGTTTTGCAGCTGATGTGGAACTCAAAGTGTGATCATTCTGGCACCCTGCCTCTTTAAATGAATTTGGTAGGAAGTAAAATTTCTATTTAAACTGTTTTCTGTTACACAGTTTAGTTCTAAAAAAATAAATAAAGCAAAACTATTAAAGTGATATTTTTACTTTTACTTGGAAAAGGGGTATTGTTTAGTCTCTGAGAGATTTGACAATTTTAGAACTTACAGTAGTAATTTTTAATGTATCACTTGTTTATAGGTGAAAACTCTAGACAATCCATCTTGTCCAAGAAACAAGACCCTTTTTGTCGTTTTATTGTCATGTCAAAACTACAAGTCGCAGTGGTGTCTATATTACTGATTACCATTCATTCAGCAGCAAGTACAGGTAAGTCGGGCATAACTTGTTCCACATACACATTGGCATCTGCCATAGAGAATAACAAATTACAGATAAGCCACACCAAAGCTTTGGGTAGCTTATATGGGCTTGCCCCAAGTCTGCATCTCTGGCCTATCGTACGATTTTGTTTTTTAGTGGCATCAAGGGTAGTAGGCTAGGTTAATTTTGACGCCTACCTTTAAAGCAGGAACTAAAGTAGTTTAGGACTAATTCAGTCATAGATTCAGTTTTCACAGATAAACTACATAGTCCCTTTGTCAGTGGGGCCTGTTCTCACCAGAGTGATAATTAGCCATGCATTTTGAAAATATCTTAATCTTAATTTTGGGGGAAAGTGAATGCTATTGTAATATTCATATAAATAATCTTAGCCCAATGTGTTAAAATGTATGACTTCAAAATGTTGAAAATTAGTGCATGTTTTGCAGAGATGTACCTAGATTTTTTTAATTTGTGTCTTGTTACAAATGCTTCAAGTAAATTAAAATACCTTTTGATGTTGCTAGACCACCCGTCACCAGGAGAAAAGGTGAGGGGAGATTTCATCAATGGGCACCAGCAGCTCAGTAAAAACATGACAGATATTCTGACCCCCTTCCTCAGTCTGTTAAGTGTTTTCATGATTGTTTGTGTCTCCCAGAGATTTCCTCTGGAAGAAAATAAGTGGAAATCTCTTTAGTATTGCATAGTACAAACAAAATCTAGCAGAGGTCCTAACTCTGCTCTATCCAAAATGAAAATGGTTGAGCTGAAATCCAATTTAACCACTTTCTGACCAGCCACAGTACATATACTCTGGCTCGGCGGCATGTGCAGGCAAAATCATGTATATGTTCATTACATCAGTGGTCCTTAACCCTGGCCTACAGGGCCCACTAACAGGCCAGATTTGCAAGATAACTGAAATACATCCCAGGTGATATAATTTGCTGCTCAGTGACTGCAGTATTCTAGTCTGCATCTCCCCAAGGTAATACTTTTATTTATTTTTTTCATGTTTGATTGGAGGGTACAGGTATTAGGCTTGGTTCACATTAGTGCGATGACAGACATTGCATGTGATTCGGAGTGCACTGCTCTGAAAATCACATGCGATGTCTGTGCGTTGCGAATTCAGCCATATAGATAGTATGGCTGAATTTGCATCTGATTCAGCACAAACACGCACAGGACCCTTTTTTGGTTCCGCACCAGAATCGGATCGCATGGTGGTTCACACTTATGCGATCCGATTCATGTCCGAATGTCAGTTCGCACTGTGATATGTGAACTGATTTGGGGGTGTCGTTAACTTTGAATTGACACCCCCAGCGATTCGCATATGGCAGTGTGAACTGCCTGCGCTGGGAATGCGATGCTGGAACCCGCAGTAGATTTGCAGGGTTCCCACATCGCATAAGTGTGAACCGGGACTTACAGTGGTACCGTGGACAGAGAAAAGGCTGCTGTGTATTTTCTATAACTCATGTATTTGTATTCCAACTTTGTTTACACTCAGGTGCAGAATATTCATGTCCTCAGCTTATAGTTGAGAGAGAGATTTTGAAAAATGGATTTCACAGGTAATTTTTTTTTCTTTTTTTTTTGCCTTAACTTTAGGAAACTATCTTACATTCTTGCTATTAGCAGCTTTGTATTTGCTGTTGTAAAGCAGTGTGTATAAAAAGGAATATGTCTGTCTATATGAGTTTTTCTGTGTAGACTAAGCGTGCAATACACCTACCCATGCATTCTTCCCTCTCTGCCCCTAATAAAAATGTAGGCAGGTTTATAACAAAATATTTTGCACTGTTTCCGGCTTTATGATTTTAGAGCATTTGCAAGCCTTCATGTGTTCTTTACATGCTATGGACCACCTACCAGTGTCCAGATTTTGTGACTTTAGTTTAAGTAAACAAGTATGCTCATAGGGTAAGGTTTTTGGAGCTTTGAATCATTTTCTAATGTTTTACCTCCATTTAATTCCTACCAATAGCCTGATGAAGAACTATCAATATTTTTCTATTTATTTACTCCCCAGGGGACTAAGTGCATATAGCCATTCTTGACTAATAACACCTCTGTATGCATGTTGTAGCTCTACACCCTTTTGAAACCCAAATTATGGTCGTTCCTGTGGGGGGAAGGTACAGCCAGCACAGAGCCCTGCCCCCTCTAAGCTGAGTAATCTTTCATAAATGAAGAATTAATGCCGCTTGATCATTCGCAATAGCAAAAGAAAATTCAGAGCTTTGGCTCTGTGTAAAGTATCTGCTCTGTGTGTGTGTGTAACAGCAGCTGCAGATACATTACACAGAACTGCAACTCTGAATGATCTGTTACTATTCTGAATGAAAAATGAGTGCTGCTAGTATAACAGTGACAGATCACTCTAAACTGCAGCGCTCTGCGTGTCTATTATGGCTGCTTTACACATTCACAAAGCCCGGCCAATTAATCGCGCAGCAGCACTGTGTGAGATTTCACTATGAGCAATCAGTGAAGTCGGGCCTCCAGTAGTGGTTTCTCTTCTTGTCTCTGTAATCCTCAAATAATCCCATACTATTTGCATCTTTCCCTCTTCCCCTCTATTCCCCAATTATGCTGGCAAAACATTTAAACTCCCCTATCTCCTCAGCACATACATTTCACAAATGCCCCCTCCCACTGTCCTCCTCCAACAGAACTATCTCCTGTTTGGCCACAGACTCTTACGCAGATAACCTACCACCCCAGATTCCCCAGCCTCTCTCCTGCATCTCTGCTGGCTTCCAGCCGCTCTGCCAGTGTAATGTATGGAGTCCTGCTCCAGAAACAAACACTTCAGAACCACTGTGGAGAGCAAAGAGACTTTCAATTCTCCCTTTAGTGTTGCAGTTTCCTGAGCTGCAATAATTTGAAATCAGGGGCACTATATTGCAGATCTGTAAATGATAAAATACAAAGGAGCAATCGGGGGTTTTAAAAAAGAACCTTTCACCCCAAAAAGAAAACAATATAAAAATGTACCCTATGCTAGCCTGTCCTGGAGTGAGGTTGAATCACTGCTCTCTGAATACAGTCTTTAAGAAAGGGTTTAAATCCATTCACAAACAATCTAGTCTATAGACCTTTAAAGTGGAACTTCACCTCCTTTACTACTTATTTCTGGCCCCCCTTCTCTGCCCGCAACCTCCAGGAACATTTCACAATTCTCAGGAGGCTGCGAGTCTATTCAGAAAACTCTGAACTACTCACCCATGAATTCCTTTTTAAAGGTTTTGTCATTTTCTTGAGCATTTGCATTGCAACATTTTACAGACACACAGGATTAAGTTCAAGTTCACACTTCCTGAGCAAATCATAGTCATGTCCATAGGCATCTACAGTACATGTGCATGTAAAACTGCTTGTGTTATGAGTGCCCATGTAGATATGAACTGGCCATGTCCAGTTCAACGAATGGCACAGAAAACAGGCTGGTTCCAGCACTATGTTTTTAGTTTTCTTAAAGAAGAATGAGCCACATCTTTTATTGCCAATAGACTTTCACTGTTCATTGGTGGGTTTTCACATCAGCCTAAAAACACGAAGAAATTAGGATAAATAGATGACCGCGTCTGGTTTTAAAAGAGACTTCTGTCTCTTAGCAGTTTCTGTGGTTGCCTCCTGGACCAGGCAAGGACCAATACTTTTGGTGTCCTGTATTTTCTTCATACAAGCTTTTCTAATTCATTTTTTGTAACTTTTGAAACTTGAACCTTTTGTAAAGGTTTTTAGATTAGTTACTTTTTGAACAAAATATAAAGGAAACTCAATAGATTTCTAATGGTAGCCTCCTAAAGTGGTTATAAAGGCTGAAGGTTGTTTACCTTCATGTATTCTCTGCTGTCCCAGGACTCCCTGTCCTCATTGGCTGATACAGCAGCGGGAGCCATTGACTCCCACTACTGTCCATCACAGCCAGTGAGCCAATTAGGAGAGCAGGGGACAGGACCGAGCCGCAGCTCTGTGTCTTATGGATGCATAGCATGCACCAGTGCCCCCAGTGCAAGATGCTTGCTGTTGGGGGTATTGGTCAAGGGGGAGGAGCCAGGAGCACCAGCAGGGGACCCGAAAAGAGGATCAGAGCTGCTTTGTGCAAAACCACTACCCAGAGCAGGTAAGTATAATATTTTTGTTATTTAACCACATAAGGACCGCTCACGTTGCTGCTACTGCAGCAAGGTGGCAGCCCTGGGTCTAGCGACGTAGACCTACGTCGCTGGACTCCTACCTGTCTCAGTGTTTAGACACAGCGAGAGTCGGGGAAACAGTGAGAAAATCCGCCCGCTTGTGTAAACAAAGCTGGCGGATCTTCTCTGTGACAGACAGGGACAGATCACAGGATTCAGCATAGCTGAACCTGCGATCTCTGTCTGTCACACAACCCCCTCCCCGCACACACGTCAGTAAGCATGAGGCACACATTTAACCCCTTGATCACCAACAGTGTTAACCCCTTCCCTGCCGGTGTCATTATTACAGTAACAGTGCATATTTTTAGCACTGATTACTGTAGTAATGTCACTGGCCCCCCCAAAAGTGTCAAATGTCAGTTAGGGGTCCGATCTGTCCACTGCAATGTCACAGTCCTGCAAAAAATCACAGATCGCCGCCATTACTAGTAAAAAAAAAAAAAAAAAACAATAAAAATGACAAATCTTTTCCGTAGTTAGTAACTTTTGCACAAACCAATCAAAATACCCTTATTGCATTTTTTTTTTTTTTTTTTACCAAAAATATGTAGCAGAAAGCAAATTGGCCTAAGATGTTAAAAAATTTTGATTTGTAAATTTTTTTGGGGGAACGTTGTATATCAGAATGTGAAAAATATTGTTTTTTTTTTTCAAAATTGTTGCTCTTTTTTCAAAAATAAAAATCGCACAGATGATCAAATGCCACCAAAAGAAAGCTCTATTTGTGGGAAAAAATGTTAATTTGGGTACAGCGTCGCACGACCGTGCAATTGTCCGTTAAAGTAACGCAGTGCCGAATCACAAAATATGGCCTGGTCAGGAAGGGGGTGAAATCTTCCGGTCTTAAAGTGGTTAAAAATACGCTTATTGAGAATTTTTTTGTCAAAGACATGTAGCTAAATACTTTTTGGCCTAAATATATGACAAAAATGTAATATATTGGATATTTTTTAACTGTCAAAGTAGAAAAGGTCAATTTTTTGCAAAATTTTCGCTCTTTTTTATTAATATCGCAAAAAATAAAAAATCACAGAGGTGATCAAATACCACCAAAAGAAAGCTCTGTTTGTGGGAATAAAAGGACGTAAATTTCGTTTGGGTACAGCATTGCATGACCGTGCAATTGTCAGTTAAAGTGGCGCAAGTTCCAAGTTGAAAAAAAGTGGCCTGGTCATTAAGCAGCCAAATCCTCCGGGGCTAAAGTGGTTAAAAAAAAAAAATCCAAACCTTTATTACAACTTTAGGGTATATCTAGTGGTTGTCAGTCATAACCAGCTTGACTTGTTTTAACAAAAGTTGTCCAGTTGAATGTGACTAACTACTACTAGCTATGACCTAGATACATAACACCCTTCAAGACAATGCAAGAGGGGGGTTCCTGTTTTTAGGGAAAAGAGGCAGTGTCAGCAGAATTTGCTTATCTTCCAGTTTCTCCCATCACTCCACCCACTGCTAGAAACCACAAAGTCCTGTATACATTTAAAATTTTTGAGAAAGCCAAAACTTACACAGACAATACAGGTTCCCCTCCCATGTGACTGCACTTGGGTCTGGAAATTAGTTCATCACTGAAGGAGCTAGTAGAAAGTCACTAAAATCCGGTGACACTGACTTCTTCACCAAATCTGTTACTTCCCTTTTTTACATTTCCCCAGACCTTTTAGTCACTAAGTTTATATTTTACCAGTCTTTATGCCAAAAAATGATGTGTGATGACACTGTAATACAGACAACGGTAGGAGAAAGTAGAGGCTGCAGAAGGAGACATCACAGTCTATGTAGAGAAATGAGAGACATGGAAGGCAATGGTTAGCTGTTCTAAGATCTGATAATATGCAGGCTGTTCATTTTCAGTTTGTCTTTTTTATATACTTAAGCAAACTGCAGTATATGCAGTGTAAAAAAAACAAATAAAAATGTGTTGTTATATCTTGGAGCGCTTTTGATTTTTTCTGATCCTCTAGATCAGGGATCCTCAAACTACGGTCCTCCAGCTGTTGCGGAACTACACATTCAATGAGGCATTATAAAACTCCGACATTCACAGACATGACTAGGCATGATGGGAATTGTAGTTCCTGAGCAACTGGGAGGGCCATAGTTTGAAGACCCCTGATCTAGATTTCCCCTTTGAAGTATTTCATTGTTATGCTTTATTATTCATATTGCATACAGACATTTTATTATACTTTTCTGTTCATGTTAATAGGGATCTGGTAACCAAAGTCAGTATTCAGGGCTTTATGGAGCAGGTGGACAGCTGCAGAATTTTGCTCAATGAGACCATCCCATCTGGACTATTTATGGATCCGTTTCAGATTTCCTCTCTACAGCAGCACCATCTTGTAGAGGTATCCATTTGGGGGATCTAATTCCACTGTGTGCAATGAAACCTGCAAATGTTAAAGTTGATTTGTAGCCATCCCTATAAATGTAAATGTTTATTTTTGAGGCCCAGTTATACCGCGACTTGTATTTTATTACCAATAATGTTCAAGACTCTGTATTTAAAATTGATTATATCTGCAGCAGCATTTCCAGAGAATATGGTGGGTGTCACTATGTAGATGGGGGTATGTTTCCTGAACCCATCCTCTATTACCACTCTGCAGTCAGGAAGCTCAGCAGGATGCAATTTTTAAACAGAAATGGAAGCCAGTAAAGAATTAAGATGGAATAGCATTTTCAGATTAAACTGCTAGTCCGTGTGTTTTACCTTGTATTTTCTAGATGGCATCAGTTCAGCATTGGTATCAGAATTATTTTGTTCTGGATTAGTCATGCAGTGAGCATTGAAGCCGTTGGATCAGTATGACAGCTGGGCGACTATCTAGTCATCTATGACAAGTCTCATATTTTTCTCAGAACAGATTTCCGTCAATATTTTTATTCAAATTAAACAATTTAAATATTTATTTCATCACTGCCTATATTATGTCCCAATAATTCTTTCCAAATACATTTAATGGGTATAAAATGCTTGTTGAACTTGCCAATTTGTTTAGCTTTCTGCTTCAGGCTGTCAACAGGTTGCTGTAGCCTGATCAGCATTACAACTGTGGTGCTCAAGCTCCCCACAGTGATATAAAGAAAGCTTTGCTAACTCGCAGAGTGCTCTCCCTCTTGCACAGAACTAGGGCCGAAATAACGAATCGATTAATCGACAACTAAGCGATTATAAAAATAGTTGTCAACTGTTTTCATAATCGATTAGTTTTGCAGCCGATTAGTTGGCCTGCATACAAAATGCACTATTTGTTTACATATCTGGAAATACAGTGCAGCATACATACAGCTCAGTACACCCTCCATACATGTCAGAAGACAGTGCAGCACACATACAGCTCAGTACACCCTCCATACATGTCAGAAGACACAGTGCAGCACACATACAGCTCAGTACACCTCCATACATGTCAGAAGACACAGTGCAGCACACATACAGCTCAGTACACCCTCCATACATGTCAGAAGACACAGTGCAGCACACATACAGCTCAGTACACCTCCATACATGTCAGAAGACACAGTGCAGCACACATACAGCTCAGTACACCCTCCATACATGTCAGAAGACACAGTGCAGCACACATACAGCTCAGTACACCCTCCATACATGTCAGAAGACACAGTGCAGCACACATACAGCTCAGTACACCCTCCATACATGTCAGAAGACAGTGCAGCACACATACAGCTCAGTACACCCTCCATACATGTCAGAAGACACAGTGCAGCACACATACAGCTCAGTACACCCTCCATACATGTCAGAAGACACAGTGCAGCACACATACAGCTCAGTACACTCTCCATACATGTCAGAAGACACAGTGCAGCACACATACAGCTCAGTACACCCTCCATACATGTCAGAAGACACAGTGCAGCACACATACAGCTCAGTTCACCCTCCATACATGTCGGAAGACACAGTGCAGCACACATACAGCTCAGTACACCCTCCATACATGTCAGAAGACACAGTGCAGCACACATACAGCTCTGTACACCCTCCATACATGTCAGAAGACATAGTGCAGCACACATACAGCTCAGTACACCCTCCATACATATCAGAAGACACAGTGCAGCACACATACAGCTCAGTACACTCTCCATACCTGTCACTAAGTGCCTGAGAACTTGTGAATGTGTGAGGAGCAATGCCTCATGAGACATTTAGTTCTGGGCAGGAAGTGAATGGTCCTAAAGGCAGAGGTTTCTTTACCTTGCTATAGGGGCATGCTATACTATACTTTGCAGCTTGCTATTGGAGAATTCTGAAGGCAGGAGGAGCCAGTCAGTGGGGGACCCCAGAAGAGGCTCTAAATCCCTGCTGTCACTTACAGCCAGGGCTCTGAAAAGAGTGGTTCTTGACCATGTGACCACTCTGTCAGCTTTGACATAGTCTTATTGAGGAAAATGAAAACTTTGAGCCTACAGATGAAAACTGCCACCTTCAGTCTGCAGTATTCATCTATGGCTACATCACTTTAATAGTGTAACTGTGAGATACAGTTGCATTATCAAAAATTATAATCCTGGTAGGATGTCATATGATGTCCACCCAGGAAGAGAGAGCTCCTGCTTGGCCATCATATTACAATAGGCCAGGCAGGAAGTGGTTAAAATATAACTAAAGGCAAAACATTATTTTTTAATCTTAAATAGAGTGGAGAGGTATTAGAACATTTCCCAGATTTTTTATTGCTGTCTGTGTCTTTAATAGGCAGATCCATCTTCTCCATTTGTTATGTTTACTGTTATCACTGGAAGTGAAAGTAAAAGTAAGTCCCTGATTTTGGGCTGACCTTAGAATAGGAATAGAGGGGAAATCTTCAAATGGGGACACTAGTTCTGGTGACAACCAGAGGTTTCCTCATGTTGGATGGGTTTCCTCTCACTTCCTGTTTTGTCTATAAACTCAATTATGTCAATCTTAAGGTCTCATTTCTCCTCCACCCCACCATGACCAATGTGAATGGACGACGAAGGAGAATCAGCAGACTAAGGAGCTCCTCTCCCTCACACTCTGCTCTCTCCTCCTATCAACATGTTCCTTGGTAGCACATCAGTACTGCAGCACAACTGATTGGCTCTATGAACTTCTTCTACTTCTTTCACTTTGAGCTTCGCTCTTCAGGGATTGCAGGAGGCTAAAACCAAGTCACATTCTTCCACTGCTTACAGTTAAAGAAATACATATAATGATGTGTTAATGAATATATAGCTTCATTCATTTGTGTCTTTTATATCTGCCTGAATTTTTTTTTATTACACACACACCTTGATGAGGAACTGATAGGGATTTCTACAATATTACTCCTGTTTTGCTAAGTTCTTTAGCATACAATTTTTTATTGCTTGATGTACAAGTTAGTCAAAACAGTAATACATCTTGTATGCTTATGTCTCCCAATCAGGCAATAGTGCCAACATCGGTTGATGTAGAAGCTCCTGAATACCTTTCCAAAGAACACCCTGCTCTGGTGTACATGAAACCAGACGAAACCTGCAAACATTGCTATATCTCCACGGTGCCAGTTCATGCACGATACCATCGCCCATCTGCTGAAGTCTATGAAGTGTCTATACATATCCACAGTCCTCAATTACTTATTCGTTGCAGCAAAGGTGACTCAATAGTGGTATTCTGCTGAGCAGTGAGAATGTGCAGACTGCAGTAAAACCTAGTAATCAGTCACATAACTTGTGTTTGCTTATCTGACTGCAGTCACCTGATTCTTAGTTATTTGTGACTGCTGTTTACATTATTTTTTAATTTTTGCATATGACTTGTCAGGAGTGAAAAAGACAGGCCAATATTGACCTGTTGAAAATGCTTGTTGCCTAGCTCATTATCTGATCCACTCGTTTTAAAACTATATGATGAATCACTCAGAAACAGTATGCAGACCAGCAAAGTCGGATAAAAGTCACATTTGTTCTAGGCTAGTAAGGACTCCTTTAAACTTACTTCGACTTCAACACCCTTTAACCACTTTACCACCGGAGGATTTTGCTGTCTTACGTCCAGGCCACTTTTTGTGATTCGGCGCTGTGCGACTTTAACTGACAATTGCGCGGTCGTGCGACGCCGTACCCAAGCGAAATTTACGTCCTTTTTTTCCCACAAACAGAGCTTTCTTTTGGTGGTATTTGATCACCTGTGCGATTTTTACTTTTTGCGCTATAAACAAAAAAAGAGCGTTTATTTTGAAAAAATAACAATATTTTTAACATTTTTTTTATATGAAATTCCCCCCAAAAAAGATGTAAAAAACAATTTTTTTTTACATTTTTGGCCAATTTGTTTTCTGCTACCTATGTTTGGTAAAAAAAATTTTTGGTGTTTTTTTTTTTTAACGCGTAATGGCGGCGATCTGCGATTTTTTTTTTTTTTGCAGTACTGCGACATTGCGGCGGACAGATCGGACCCTTGACTGACATTTTTGACACTTTTGGGGGTACCAGTGACATTACTGCAGTAATCAGTGCTATAAATATGCACTGTTACTGTAAAAATGACACTGGCAGGGAAGGGGTTAATTTTATTGGAGAGGGAGGGGTTAATGTATGCCTGGTGCTTACTGACGTGTGGGGGGGGAGGTGACTGAGTGAGCCAGGGACAGATCGGATGTCCAGCTATGCTGAACACTCCGATCTGACCCTGCCTGTCACTTGGGAGATCCACCCGCTTGTGTTTACACAGGCGGGCGGATCTCCACACTAGATCCCCGACGATCGGGGATGATCGGCGGCGATCGCCGCTGCTCTTCCCCTGGCCCGACTCCCGCAAGCGCCGCCCAGAAGGGGGAGTGTCTGACGACGTAGTACTACGTCGTCAGACGATAACGAGCCACTCTGCCGCAGTAATATTACTGTGGGCGGAGGTAAAGTGGTTAAAGCACCTACCGCTTCAACACGCTTTTTTGACTTTGTTTTTGATGCTTCTGTGATGCCTTAGGGGTGCTTCTACGATGCTTTGAGGATTTTTTGAAGCTTTAATAAAGCTTGGCAGATGCTCTGTGTGCGTGTTGATATCTCATAGCTGAAATATCCCCAAAACAAAGCAAAGCTGAATAAAAGCCTCTCAAAAGCTTCAGGTACTTAATGGGGTATAATTTTTGAAGTGAAGCCAAGCAAATGAAACGTGTAAACAGGACTGTAAGCTAACCATTTTATTTAGTGATTTAGTGACGGGTGCTTTGACTGGCGTTCAGAGAGCTTTAAAAAAAGCGTGTCCGAAGCCATGTTTTGAAGCAAGTGTAAGGTTCCGATCAAGCTGATGTGACGTGAAAGTCAATGTTTCCTTATAAGAGCTGTCTTAACTGATCGTGCACAAGTCTTTCCAACTTTAGAAAAGGTTCCAGCACTACTTTGGTCTGACTTTGATACAACTTCAATGTCAGAGTGTAAAAAAGTCACATCAAAGTCATATTCCAAAGTTGCACTGTCTGACTGTGGAGTCGGTCTGGTGTGAACCAAGCCTAAACATGCCCTAACTCAATGTCTTGAAGCAGGAAGGTCCACATGAAAGCCAGGCAAGTGGCAGTGCTAGCATATAAATTTATTTTTAATCAGTTAGGACTCGTTTACACTTGCTTAAAACATGGCTTCGGACACTCTTTAAAGCACTCTGAAGGCCAGTCAAAGCCCCTGTCACTAAATAAAATGGTCAGCTTACAGTCCTGTTTACACGTTGCGTTTGCTTGGCTTCGCTTCAAAAATGATACCCCATGTCGCTTTAGTGGTACTTCAAAGCCTCCATACAAGTCTATGACAAAGCTCACTTGAAGCACCTGCAGCTTTTGAGAGTCTTGAATTCATCTTTAGCTTCACTTTGTTTTAGAGGTATTGCAGGTATGTGATCTCAACACACACACACACACACACATAAGGCGTCTGCCAAGCTTCATTAAAGCGTCAAAAAAGCACCACTGAAGCATCACAGAAGAATCAAAAACACATTAAAAAAAGCATGGTGAAGGTCCTTTATTGTGTGTTAAATTCGAAATAAGTATAAATGAGCCCTAAAGGTAATCTGAGCTCTGATTGCTCCTTGATTTAATTCTGTCATATGTTATTGCATAGTAAACACATATAACATAGGGTGAATGCATTTTACTGTTCATGTACAATAGACCTAAAAGCCTAACTGTTCCCTCCCCTTGGTCAAAACTGTGCCTGGTTAGTGAAGGAGCAGCATCTTACTGGGGAGGTGATCTCTGTGCCCTCTTTCTTTACATTCAGAATGCCTCATTTGTTTAATTCACTGCACTGCACAGGACACTAGAGTCTGACTAGTTTATAGTGTTACCCATTCCTCTTCCATTCTGAATACTACATGCTACTATGTACAGGGGATTACAGGAGACTGATATCAGAACAGATGAAGGTACTGTTTAAAAATACATATAGCACCTGTTCACATCGGGCCGATTTGACATGCCAAATCTCGTTCCAAATCAGAGCCTATTGCTGTCAACGGCACCGTCCACATCGGTGCGATGCTGACTTTGTGGCACCGCACCGATTCCCAAAAGTAGTTCTTGCACTACTTTTGGCGACTTTGGGGGCAGTTTCAGTAGACATCTGTGCATGAACCCGCACAGATGTCTCTCTAATCGCCCCCGAAGTCGGACTGAAATGCCAGTTTGAAATCGTGCGAGTTCAGCTGAACTCGCACAAATTCAAACCCACATTTAGTGTGAACCTAGAGTGATGAAGAATCACAACCTTTGTTTGATTTCAATTGCTGTCTCTGCCCCCACTGGGGAGACATAGCCTCTTTACTTGTCCTGTGACTAATGTTAACTGAACAGAAAGTGGTTGGAAATCCAAAATTTTTAAAGTTGTCAGCAGAATTAAAATAGAGCTTAAAACTTCCACTGGAGTCACCTTTTCCAGAGATTTCATCTCACCTTTGAGAAATGTTCTCTTACTTTCAGTTGTATCCCCAGAACAGGAAGTGAACGTAAATCTCACCAACAGCGTTCAGACAACAAAAACCAAAAAAAAAACAAGATACAGAGGTTTTACTCCTGACCAAGTTTTAGCACAAAAATCAACTACAATGATCGTTGCCTATGCTGCTGCATTTTCTATTCCATGCCATACAGCTGATAAAAAGCCTGGTACATACCACTAGTTTTTTACTAGTTGAACGGAAAAAAACCTCACAGCTCAGATCGGAGCTGCTGTACTAACAATCAGATGTTAGTACAGTGGTGTTGCCCGCTGAGCTGTTGTGTTCTAACAGGGGGACAAATGTTTTTATTGAACTGGCCGATGTCACCTTACATTCAACCCGTGTGTACTAGGCTTTACTGTAGTGCACAAGATGTTTAATCTCTGGCAGGCAATCTCACACTGCATTAGATCCAAGTAGAAATGAATCAGTGAACGGTTAGTGCTATAGAGGAAACATGTCAACTGTTCTAGGTCAGAAAAGCCAATCAATGTACCTTACTCTGTGTTTAATAATCCAGTTTATCCATAGTAACTTCATTTCTTACAGGGATCTTGGTAAGATTGCACAGTCTTTTTAATCAGAGTATAGCATCAAGTCAATAAAATTCCTGGGATAGTGATCTGGTCAGTGAAGTAGCAGAGGGGGTTGTTAATCAGTTTCAGCTGCTTTAGTGTAATGAAATTAACAACAGGTCCACTAGATGGGCAACAATGAGACAACCTCCAAAACAGGAATGGTTTTACAGGTGGAGGCCTCTGATATATTTTTTCTTTCCCTACTCATCTTTTCTGGTTGTTTTTCGCTAGTTTCGCATTTGGCTATGTCAGTGTCACTACTGGTAGCATGAGGAGATACCTGGACCCTATAGAGGTTGCACTAGCAGTCCAACTCCTCCAGGATGGCCCATAAATGTGCCATTGCCAGAAGGTTTGCTGTGTCTCCCAGCAGTCTCAAGAGCATGGAGGTGATTCCAGGAGACAGGCAGTTACTCTAGGAGAGCAGGACAGGTCCCTAACCCATCAGCAGGACCAGTATCTGCTCCTTTGTGCAAGGGGGAAAAGGATGAGCCAAACAATCAGAGACAGACTTCATGAGGGTGGCCTGACGTCCTCTAGTGGGCCTTGTGCTCACTGCCCTGCACCGTGGAGCTTGATTGCCATTTGCCATTGAACACCAGCATTGGCAGGTCCGCCACTGTGGTTTTCTAAGATGAGAGCAGGTTCACCCTGAGCACATGTGACAGACCTGAAAGGGTCTGGAGAAGCTGTGGAGAACGGTATGCTTCCTGTAACATCGTTCAATATGACTGGTTTCGTGGTGGGTCAGTAATGGTCTGGGGAGGCGTATCCATGTAGGGAAGCACAGACCTCTACAGGCTAGACAATGGCACCCTGACTGCCATTAGGTATCAGGATGAAATCCTTGGACCCATTGTCAGATCCTACGCTGGTGGTGTAGGTCTTGGGTTCCTCCTGGTGCATGACAATGCCTGGCCTCATGTGGTGAGAGTATGCAGCCAGTTCCTGAAGGATGAAGGAATTGAGACTATTGAATGGCCCCACGCTCGCCTGACCTAAATCCAATAGAACACCTCTGGGACATTATGTTTCAATCCATCTGACACCGCCAGGTTGCCCCTCAGTCTGTCCAGATCGGGTAGAAAATACCCAAGGACTCCATCCATCGTCTCATTAGAAGCATGCCCAGATGTTGTCTGGCATACATACAAGCACGTGGGGGCCATACAAACTACTGAGTATCATTTAGAGTTTCTGCAATGAAATTTCAGCAAAATGGACTAGCCTGCTGCATCATTTTTTTCACTTTGATTTTTGGGGTGTCTTTGAATTCAGCCCTCTGTAGGTTGGTCATTTTAATTTCCATCAAATAATGTGGCATCCTTTTGTTCATAACACATTACCCAGTCCATATCAGTATAGATATCCAGCATGATATTTTTCCCCATTAGGATTTGATGTGTTTTCAAAATGTTCCTTTAATTTTTTTGAGCAGTGTATTTTACATCAGCTAGCAAGACAGTACACAAAATGAAGCCAATAGAGTTGTAATACTGTAAATGGGTCAGAGGACTCTAGGCAGTTGGAAACAACCACTATACTATTTATTTATTAGAACATAAATTTTACATAGAAGTAACAGAAGCACACCATATGCCTTGCTATCAGTCTCTTCCACAGCAGGACTGGGAGAAGCAGGAGTACAACTCTAAACCAATGAGCCTATTGCTTTCTTTAGTGCTGTCACTCTATTGTGAATGTGCTTGCAGGAGGGGAGAACAGAGGGATGTCATTATAATTGTGCTACTTACTGCTCTGTATTGTCAAAATACAAGTTGGCTGTGCTGTTTGCAGGGGGTGCTTGGATCACAAGAATGGCTAATTAATAGTCTTTTGGCAGGTCATTTTGTTTGCATAGAGTACAAATTTAATTTGCCATCTTTATACTGGATTGGAGTGTACTTTTACATTTTGTATTGTTATTGCTTTATTTATTTTTAGACTTTCCTCCAAGAGATTGCACAAAGCACCCTTTAGTAGAAGCTCCTTGTGGATCTTTAACTGAAAAAGAATGTGAATGGATGGATCTGCCATACACAACGGTGTGTTTATTCAGAACTAAATTATTGTTGGGTGTATAGTTCCTTCTGTCTGCATTGGTTTATGTCTGTAATTGCTTTCATCTAGGCACATACATATTTATAATGAGGCTGGTCAAATACTGTCACATTTCTTAGCAAAGCAAATAATTTCCATTATGTTTTAAGAACCCATGGTACATCTCTGTACATTACATTCACCTTTTTAATTCGAATAGTAATAGTAGAGTTTGTAATGTGTGAGAGATCTACTTTAAAATACACACCATTTCATAAATAGAAATAAGCTTTCATTATATCAACATGATCTGAATTTACTAACCAACTTTGCTTTACTTGTAAATGGTGTCCTAACTCAAATACAGACCAGGTTTCTCAGCAGAGGTTCAGCCATCTGAGTTTGGTTTTTCACCATTGACTACTATTGCGGGAGATAGTTATAAGTCAATCATAGCAGGGTCGGATGAAGAAAAGGACTCTGGTATCTTAGATATTAGGCATTCCCTATGAACACTAGTGCAGATTTGATATTGAATACCATTTACCACTGAACACCAATGCAAATACAGTGGGTATAGAAAGGAATCACCCCCCCCCCCCTTTAAAATAATCACATTTTGTTGCTTTGCAGCCTGAAATGAAGACAGACACATATTTTGTTTTATTCAGCTGTATTTACTCAGTGCAACTTATACCACCCAAGTGAAAGATATAACACTAACGTCAGAAAAAAATAAAGAAAAATTCAACAACAGAATTACTGATTTGGAAAAAGAATCACCCTCCTAAAAATGACTTGTAAACTCAATCAGTTGTAGCTAAGCGAAATGAAAGAAAGGATCCTGCGAGCAACCTCTAAATATTAAATGTATAAACAATTTGCTGCAGACACTCTACTACTCATATTAGTGTAAACGAATCAAAATAAATAGTGTCGCGCAAATAAATTAGCAAAAATAATAGTATAAATATATAAATATAGCATGAAATATATCTAAATAAATATCAAATCAAAAACGTACAATGATGCTCAACATATAAAGTGCTAATGCAATAATAGTGCAATCCTATAATATACGGGATTAATGTGCAAAGCTTTGTAAATGTGCAAATAATGCAAAAAAAAGTCCAATGATGTATCCACGTGAATAAAAAGTGCTGAAAAACGTATAATTTAAGACAGTGAATCAACCAACTGAAGGTGGCTAGTGCTCCCAGTGATGAGTGACCAGAGTGTCACAGTGAACATCAACCGAGCACCCCCTTGCGAGTGGGTGCTCACTTATATACTTTAAAGCCTGTGTATATATGGGATCCTAATGCCCATCCATCCGGATCCTTACGGCTCCTCTCATCCAGGACAGCTCAGGAAGATCTATCGTATCCCTCAGTGCAGCAATGCAGCAAATATGTAGATAGAGAGCTCACAATGGTGCATGAAATCCTTTAAAATAAGCTTTATTAACTAAAAATAGTAGATCTCACTCACATGTATCGGTGCATACCATGCACCTTTAAACAATCATGGCAATACAATCCAGAACAGGTAGAATCCTAGCGGGAGATAGGATCCCTTATATACACAGGCTTTAAAGTAGGGATGCACCGAAATGAAATTCTTGGCCGAAGCCGAAGCCGAATAATAATAAAATGTTTGGCCGAAGGCCGAATACCGAACGCGGTGTTTTGCATTTTTTCCATTTATTTTGCCAATTTTTTGTCCTCTCTCTTGTCCTCTCGTGTCTCTCTCTCTCTCTCTCTTGTCCTCTCACTCTCTCTCTCTCTTGTCCTCTCATGTCTCTCTCTCTCCCTAAATGTTACTGTAGGGAATGGGATTCAGTGCACACTGCAGCCTTGTACCATAGGGTTAATGTTAGTGACACTGTAGGGATTGGGAAGGATGCTGGGAATGGAAATCAGGAAGCATGCAGGCAGCCTTGTAAATTTTAATTGCAGATACAGGGCACTGGGCAGGTCAGGGTTAATGTGGTAACATCAATTACTCAGTGACAGTCAGTCAGTGTGGACTCGATCAGATTATACAGTGACAGACAGTCTCTCATAGTGGTGGTAGTAGGAGGCTGGAGGTGGACTAGTAGTAGCCTGGAAAGGAGCACAGGCGCATACATACATTACTCACTCGTGCACTGCAGCCCGCCCCACACATTCAGTGAGTCTTACTCTCCTCCCTAGTTTTTTCAATGGCACATTCAGGAAGCCAATCACGCCGTGAGTAGCGGCACAGCGGAACCAATCAGGTGTGCAGGCACGCGTGATTGGTTCGCTGTGCAGCTAATCACGGCGTGATTGGCTTCCTGAATGTGCCATTGAAAAAACTAGGGAGGAGAGTAAGACTCACTGAATGTGTGGGGCGGGCTGCAGTGCACGAGTGAGTAATGTATGTATGTATGCTCACCGCTGAAGTGTCCCGGCTTCCCCTGCCTAACACGGAAGTCTGTGAGTCCTCCTATCCTCCTCCGAGTCCCTTCCCCCTGTAAATATCGTGACCTCGGCGATATGAATATCGCCTACGGCCACAGAACGATAGTCAATTATCATATCGACTATCGTTCAGCCCTATTATTCGGCACAAAATTATTCGGCCTTTTGACTTATTCGGCCGAACACCGAAAGTGCTATTTTTTCTATTTTCGGCCGAATAATGTTCGGCCGCCGATTATTCGGTGCATCCCTACTTTAAAGTATATATTTTAAGCTTATTTTAAAGGATTTCATGCACCATTGTGAGCTCTCTATTTACATATTTGCTGCATTGCTGCACTGAGGGATACGATAGATCTTCCTGAGCTGTCCTGGATGAGAGGAGCCGTAAGGATTCGGATGGATGGGCATTAGGATACCATATATACACAGGCTTTAAAGTATATATTTTAAGGTGAGCACCCACTCACAAGGGGGTGCACGGTTGATGTTCACTGTGACACTCTTGTCACTCATCACTGGGAGCACTAGCCACCTTCAGTTGGTTGATTCACTGTCTTAAATTATACGTTTTTCAGCACTTTTATTTAACGTGGATACATCATTGGACTTTTTTTTGCATTATTTGCACATTTGCAAAGCTTTGCCCATTAATCCCTTATATTATATGATTGCACTATTATTGCATTAGCACTTTATATGTTGAGCATCATTGTACGTTTTTGATTTGATATTTATTTAGATATATTTCATGCTATATTTATACTATTATTTTTGCTAATGTATTTGCGCGACACTATTTATTTATTTTGACTTGTAGCTAATCACTCTCTCAATGGCACACAAAACCATTTGACTTTAAACTGTGAGCATTTTGATTAGCTTAGCATTAAAAGAGCCTTCCTGGAGCATTTTAGTTCCTTGCCATCCATAGTTTATTGTTTGCTTCATTTGCAGTACCAGTAACAGAAAAGAAGAGGATCCAGAATCCGCTGCACTTCTTTAACCTTTATTGCATGTTACATAAAATCATCACAGTCAGTGTGGGGTACATCTAAAAGTTAAAGTGATACTAAATTTTCCTTTTTTTTGCAAGTTTTCTAGGGGGATTGACCTTTTTTCAGCTCTTTTGTGGTAATGACTAACCAGTAAGTTCGACTTTTACAGAAATAATAGATGCCTAACTGCCACAGGAGCACAACATGTCTGATTCTAGACACCAGGGACCAGCTGCCACAGGTTCCCCAGCTAACACTCTTCTAATGGCTCTGGTGCTGCTGGCAGCATGCCTACTGATGTGTGCTTTTAGAGTCTCCACAGTGAATCCAACAGTGTCCCTCCTTAACAAGGCAACCACCATTCTGGTGGAAGATACACCTGTCTTTGAGGACCTGATAAGAAGTTGGAAAGCCTCCCTAGATCGCTGTTATTGCTAGCAGGCCTTGCTTTTCTTACCATCTTAGTTGTGTCTCTGCTTTTCCAAACCTGGCTAATTTGGCAAAGAACCTTAAACGGGATTCTGCCACCCATTGTGGTTGATCTCATGCTCAAAGAACATTTGGAGGAAATAGTTGTAACTTTAAGCTATATTTGTGATGGGCTGCATGAGCTTTCCCATCTGATCTCCCACATGAGTCTTTTGTTAGTGCGCATGCGGAGGACACTTTGGCTAAAGCATTAGACTGTGGAACTGGGGTCTATGAAGCATCTGATCCACATGCTCTTAGGGACAACGCCGCTTTGGATCTACTTTGGCTACTATTACAAAGAATGCTACTGGTCGCAAGAGTATCCATGTTCCTCAGTGGAAGAAGCCTAAACCACATACTGGGAAAGTTCATCCCTCACTGGTGGCCCTAGGAAAGTCCTCTTCATTTTACCACTCCTGCAACATCCATATCCAAAGTCCCCTAACTTGGTTTTTAATCCATCCACAAGGTCTATTGCTCCAAATCTGCCAAACCTCAGCATGAAAGCCAGTGTGCCTCCAGGATATTCCCAATCCCTTTCCTTCCTTCCCTACCCCTATTTTTCCACTCCTGGAGCCCTCTTTTTTTTTTTTTCCTCGCCTTTTCTTTATCCTGAGCTTTCTAAGCGTTCTCCTCCCTTATCCTGGCCTTGGCCAATCATCCCGTCTCCGCCCCCCCCCCTTTTTTTTTTTCTCTCTCCTAATATTCCATGCCCTGTAAAGAAATATATTTTGTTTTGCCCCCACTTCTTTTTTTTTTTTTTTTTTTTTTAACACTGGGTCTCACTAGGCTTTAGTGCCTTATGCTAGGCTGGAGGTTTATTTATTTACTGTGAAGTATCCTTCTCTTGCACTAATTGTGTACTGTTTGTTTTGTTGAAAACTTAAATAAAAACAAAATGAAAAAGAGAAAATGTGCCTCAACTTTCCAAAGTGTGTGGGAGGTGGCTACTAATCTTTGCAGACAAACACTTGGATGGTTTGTACCCAAGATGCAAACTGATGGATGCGAGACGTGGTTTCTGGGGGCTACAAGCTAGAGTTTTGTGGCTAGCCCCCTCCTCGAGGGGTTTCTCACCTCAAAATACTCAATGTCTTCATTGGAACCAAAAAATGTTTGCCTAGAATTCACTTGGTCTGTCACCACTTCCCTTCACCTAGGAGACTTCCTGGCTTCTGTCGACATCAACTGTATTACAGGAATGTCCCCACCTTACCCACACTCCATTATTTCCTATGCTTTGCAGTGGCCTGCCTTTTCAGTTTGTAGACCTGCCATTTGACCTCTCCTCTGCATCTGTGGTGTTCACAAAGCTGGAGGCCACAGGACTGCCCCTGCTCCTTACTCATGGCATCCCTGTTGTGGGATCCTTAGATGACCTTCGTTTGAAGGAACAGTTGGTGCAGGCTCTGTCAAACAATGTAGCCTTGACTGTGCAGACATTACAACAGTTTGGATGGACACTGAACCTTCTGAAATCACTATGACCGACTGATTGTTTGGAGTAGTCATAGACACAGCTATAGCCTGAGTATTTCTCACTCTAAAAATGTCAAACTTTCTGAGCTCAGACTCATGCTCTCCGGTCCAGAAGACGTCTCAACACTGATTTTGCACAAGAACCTTGGGTCTGACAGTAAACACTTTCAAGGCAGTCCCATTGGCTAGTCTCACTGCACGCACCTAAATGTAAAATGGTATCCTCATTGAACAAGTCAGTACTGACCTCTGGACTGACTGATTTGTTTGGCACCTTGGCTTGGTGGCTCAGGAAATTGTCTATGCAACCAAGGAATTTCTTCCTTTCCCATTTTTTGAAGGTTCTGACAGTGCAGGGGAGTTAGCCTTCAGAGGAATCTAATCTTCTCATCCTTATCCTGTAGCTTTGGGCAATTATGCAACACTGATGAATGCCAACTGGGCTCTCCCCTCTCTCTCCCAGGTCCTCTCATATAATTATGGAGCAGGATGGTATTTGAGCAAAGTAAAGAAAACACAGTCCTCACAAATCATTTGATGAAAAATTATTTTAGAGTTATATTCAGTTTAACCTAAAGTTATGTATATTTTTCTGAGGAAAAGGGGATGTCTCCTCAGTTGGTTTCTGCATAAAAATATTTTAAATAGGCCTAGGAAATGCTGCTGCCTGGTGTCATTGGATTTTCTACATTACCCAGGTGCTTTCTTTACAGGTTAAAGACAGCACAACAGTGAAAGTGCCAATGGGGGTAGCACAACATGGACCAGTTGTTTGTATTGTGACTATTGCTGTTACCCTGATTTGCATGGGTTTGCTACAATTTACAAGCACAAGCAGAAGTCCACATAGCAGCATGCGATTTTCAGGTGCGATTTTCTCTATCACTCTCGCTGAAAAACGCTCTAAAAGACACTATAGCCTGCTAGAAATCACACAGGAATTGCTTAGTCTTTGAACACCTATGCATTTTCTATGCAGTTTCCATTGGACTCTGTGGAGATGAAAATCACATTGCACCGCACCAAACACCACAGGACTCTTTTAAAAACCTATTGCATTCAGGCTGCATATTTGTAAACAGTCATCATAGAAAGTCATGTTACCCAGAATTTTTTACCTAAATCGAGCCCCCTTTTTTAGTGTTTCTTCTGTCCATGATGAATAGGCAATGGTAGGTATGCAAGTTTTTAAATGACCAGAAGCAAAAACATATCTCTGCTTGCTTTCCGAGAAACTACTAACTAGAAAAACTAATACATCTGCTGATTTTTATTCTGGGAACAGTCAGACTATTATTTTGTCAATGGGAATTACTTTATACGTTACTTTGTTTCTGGAAAAAAGTGACATTGGGCAATTCTATATAGAACAGCAGAGATGATTACAAAGCAATTACAAGTGGTTTAATTTATTTCATGTAGCGTATGTTACAGTATGGTAATTGTGGCACTTTTGTATTGTTTGAGGACAACACGGTATCCCGAGAATAATAATTTAAATGTAACGTTCTAACAGCCGTAGATTTGGTAGTGAAGGATCCCTATTACCACAGTTTGGAATAAAACCTGCACCTTTCCATCAATAAGAGCTAGTATATTTAAAATGAGCTCTGCTGAAATATTTTGTAGAATGCGTTATACTTTACTGATGAGAAGCACGGTATCCCTGACTAATGACCGTATCTCCTTTTACTTTCTTCACAGGTTAAAGACAGCACAACGGTGAAAGTGCCAGTGGGGATAGCACAACATGGACCAGTTGTTTGTATTGTGACTATTGCTGTCACCCTGATTTGCACGGGAATGCTACTCAGAACAATATACAAGCACAAGCAGAAGTCCACATAGCAACATTTGAAAAAAGGAACTTCTTCTGTTGCATTGGCAAAGTTCAGTTACATCGGAGACAAAACAAGGAAGTGAAATTCAGACACGATGAGTTATACAGTAAACAGCTCAAAGCAGGTTTGCAAAGTGCAGTAACTCATAGGAGCAAATCTGATTTTGGTTTACTGAACCCAATTAGGAGCTATTTCTGATTGTGTGTGTGAGGGGGGTCTTTAATTTGTTCAGGAGCATTGCACTTTGTAGTAAATAGTCCAGTAGTAGTCCAGACTGATATCTCACTGTCTGAATAAAAATAAATTGCATTCTTTAATAGTTTTGTAAAAGTCCAGTGCAACTTCATGCAGGTTCAGGTGCGATTTTCTCTATCACTCTCGCTGAAAAAAAGCTCAGAAAGACACTATAGCCTGCTAGAAATTGCACAGGAATTGCTTAGTCTTTGAACACCTAAGCATTTTCTATGCAGTTTCCATTGGACTCTGTGGAGATGAAAAACTCATCGCACCGCACCCAACACCCACAGGACCTTTTTAAAAACATATTGCGTTCAGCCTGTATATAGGTAAACGGTCACCATAGAAAGTCATGTTATTTCACTTGTCATGCGATTCCATGTATTCTGGAATGCATACGAAATCGCATCAGTGTGAACTAGGGATTACATGCAGTTATCCATAGCAGGAAACATCTAAAAGCAAGTCATCACAGGTCTTTGTCGCCAAAATAATATAGAAATATGTAGGTCTATTTTTCCTCCTAGGGAGACCGCTTATTGATTTTATGTTTACAGTTTTATCTTCTTGACATATGTTTCTATTTGCTATAAATGGTTTGTGGTTTAGTGGTATTATAGCACTACTCCCATGGGAGCTGCTGGTTACGGGTTCCCCTGGGTTACCATTAGCAACAGCATGACAATTTGGCATTTTCCAAGTGATCATGGCTCAGTCAGGAAACAGTCCAGTAGCTTTCGTTTTTATGTTTTATTTGGAACTTGGATGGGAGAAGGGACTGAGTGGGATACTCCAACTTTATACACTATGCACAATATGCTGGGACAACTGGAAAATGCTGAATATCGCTGAGTAACACTAGTCACGGCTAGGCCTCTTTTTCAGTTTGTCACGACTGTGACGCAGAACTGAATGAATTCCCTCAGGTAATCTGTACTCTGAGGCAACTGAACTGTACTGCTGAACAACTTCAGGGCCCTTCCTGGCACCCCCTTTGTTCCTAATCTTCAGGGTCAACTACACAGCACCCCCTTTACTGATACACTCCTTGTGTGAGCTAGCTCCTTGATCCCCTGACTTCTCTGGAGTGGTCCCCTCTCTTAGGCGAACCCCTAGGCAGATCTCCTGGTACTCACGATACGGTTTTTCCCAAGATGACTCTGCCAGCAGCTCCACTTGTCAGCACTCTGGATCCTCTGCAGCTCAGCTCCTCACTCCTGGTTCACTAGGCCGACCGCCTGAACCACCTTCCTCACACCTGCAGGAAGAGAAGCAGCCGTCCACCTCCTCCTGGGACTTTGCTCCCGCCAAAAGACCCTCTGCCTCATGTGCCCTCCGTTTTTTATCACCAATCCCATTATGCACCACTCCAGGTGCCAACCCACTGGGACAGTTACAAAAGCTTGTGTATCATTGGTCAGGTTTCCTCCACTGTCCAACAGGCCTCCCCATTGGCCACAGTGGGGACACTCTCTCAGACCAGATGAATACACACTGAGCACAGAGAGCAGGCCTAACTAAAGATCAGGCTCCCCTGATAAGCAGCAGGAGCATTAGATGCTTTTACCTAGCACCTATCTAGGAGGGTGCTACAGTATATTAAATGGGTATTCTCAGTCTTATCATCAGTTGTAAAGGAATTTGCAAACTTTATAACTTTTACATTCCTTAAGATTGTAGGATGCTTTAGTTTTACTTTTATGTGGCACTGTTTGGGTCCACTGACCTGAAGGGACACTAAAACCCATAACAGGGGAGGCTGGGCGTTTATCTTTCCAGGTTGGGTGTACAGACCTAAAAATCTGAAAAAGAGTACAGATATCAACTCTAATGTCCCCAGGAGATGTAAAAAAAAATGTATATAAAGTTTGTGTGTGTTATAAATTTAAGTGATTCATGCATTGTATTATAATAGTATTTGCTGTACAATTCCCTTTTTATATTTGACATGCCTTTATCTATGATAACAGTAATTTGCTAAGCTGTTCAGTAAAAGTGACGTTGAGAAAGTGTTGGGACAAACAATAACACTTCCAGGTGTGCTATCAAAGGTCACCATTTATTACCATCTTTTTTTTTTTCATTAAAAATCATTTCCGTGTATGATGAATTCCAGTTTCAACTGACATAAAGGGTATTTTCTTTAGAATGTGATTCATAGAGGCATCCATGGAAGAGATTGGTTGTACACTATCCCGGGCAGCTGTATGACATCCAATGTCTGGTTGATCAGCTTTAACTGTGACATGCTGGAAGATCCTTATGAAATTACTGCTTTGATTTGTGGCAGATGTAAGCAGGGCCAGATGGATCCAAAAAGGTACTGATCAGGAATGTATATATTGTTTTTTTTTATCAACTGAGGGTTTATGTACATATGGAATTTAATAATAAAATTGCAAGTTTTTTTTTTTTTTTTACTAATACGTGCGTTATTTACTCTTTTTGTTTGTATTTGTTTGGTGCCGATACTAAACGTTTGCACAAGTATTTGTGCAAATGCTCCGACTCCTAAAACCGATACCTTTGCAACTGAATGGGCCCAAATCGCACTGCTAAGAATCTCATGCAATTTGAACAGAAATGCAGTGAATTCAGCCTGGGTTCACACAGGAGCGGTGCGGGAAACCGCATGTCATTCGAACAGGAATCAAACCGCATTCCTGTTCAAATTTCATGCGATTCTTTGCAGTGTGAGTTGAGCGAGTATTCTGAAAAGGTATCGGTGAGTACTTGACGGATGTACTCGTACTCACCGGTAAAAATAATGCTATTTGTGTAACCATAGTATTTGTAGCTTTCAGCCTTGTATTGAACTTACTGGAGTCATTGTATCCAGGAAGCATGTTTGTTTATTTCAGGGACATAAAGAGGGAGATTTACTAAAACTGGAGGACTCATATTCTGGTGCAGCTGTGCATGGTAGCCAATCAACTTCGAACTTCAGCTTGTGCTGTTAGGCTTTGACAAAAAAAAAACCTGGAAGTCGATTGGTTTCAATGCAGAGCTGCACCAGATTTTGCTCCAGTTTTAGTAAATCTCTCCCGGTGGGTTCATGTACACATATGACTATCCTAAGCAAACCTGGGTGGCCATACATGGAGGCACAAACTGACACTCTGCCAGCTTAGCTATAAAGAAAAAAGTATACTTGCATTATATAGAGGAAAATTTGTGTGCAGAAATCGTCTGTAATTACTTATGCCTCGTACACACGTTCAGATAATTGGACGACTTATCGTTCGCAATTTGTTGCATGATACTAATATCGAATTCAACAATGCATATAAACATATGATTTTTTTTACGTACGATTCCGGAAACGCTTCCTGGTTGCTTAGCTACGTATCAGATGGTGCAAAACAAAAACAATGGCAGCCAGGCTTTTTCCGTGCTATTTTAGTGTTTCTGATCATGCGCGGTCTTTGTCGATCCATTTTTAGCGGACGCATACTGTACTGATTAAACCATTGTCGTTCGCTAGGCTATCGTACAACAGAAGTTTTCCTGTTTGTCCCTTCGGATTTTGTTGGACAAACTGTCGTGATCAGCTGTCGAAAGCTGTGTACTAACGATCAGATTATTGTGCGATCAGGTCGAAAAGCGAGTTTTATCGTACGATTATCTGAACGTGTGTACGAGGCATTACTGCAAAACAATGGTGACTGGGCAAGGTTTTCCCACCTGACCACTTCTTAGCCTCCTTGAGGTCAACTGGACTTTTGCTACTCCAATAGCCTTGAGATCAGTTCTGGATTATTATCTATGACCAGGTCTATACTGTAGTGGTAGACTTATGGTAATTCTCCTCTGCTGGCATATTCACATGTACACCCTGCTTTGTATGATTTTTTTAACACTGCTAGACTTATGGTAATTCTTCCTGCTGGCATGTCCATCTGTACACCCTGCTTTGTATGACTGATTTTTAACACTGCTAGACTTATTGTAAATATTTGCTGCCATATCCTTTCTAACTAGTCTATATAATTGGTAATTCATTCTTACCTCCTTTTGGCTTTAGTGATCAAACAAATCAATTACCTTTTTATGACTCTGGCCTGTGGCTGTTCTGGTATTCTGACCAATTCCCCCCCCATTAAAGTTTCTCAAATCAGATCCTAATTTGATCAACTGACAAGTGCTTACCTACCCAATCTACTTACATTTAGAACAGCATATGGGGATGTCGCAGACAGGGGGTGTTTCGCAGGCAGCATGTCTCTTTTATGAGTTTTGTTGCAGTTTTAACATCGCTGTTTAAAGCAGGATAACTAAAGCTATATGAAAATACAACATGATCTCTGCTCCACTCTGGAAAGACGGCAAGCAAGCCAACATCTGCTATTGAATTCCTCTGATTTCTGATTCCCAATCTTTTTCCAATAACATACTCCCTCTACTCTTCCTTCTCACATTGGTGTTCTCTGTCCTCAAATTACTCTACCCCTCCTCTCTACCCCACAGCCTACCTTATTTCACCCTCACTCCTACCCTCTCCCTGCTATTGCACCCATCACCTCCTGCAAATACTGAACCCACATGCTGACCTAAACACCAGGGCATTGGGATATGGACGCTTATACACATTCCGCTCCCATCTTGTTTTCCTCACCCAATTCTGGAGACATTTCTCCCAGTCCTGGCCCTCCATATTTTAACTGCAAACCTCATATCCAGCACACTTCCTCCTCTGACAACAGCGCAATCCATTCAGTATAATTTCTATTCCCCCTGCTTCCAAAAACCAGCCCCCCAATTTCATGTGCCCTCTGGAATGCCCGCTCGATCTGTAACAAACTTGCATCTGTTCATGACCTTTTTATCTCCCATTGCTTTATTGCCCTCCTAAAATACAATTTCTGCCTCCATGCTGCCAAACAAATGTAAAGAAAAGCTTCAGTGCTTGTGCTATAGTCCAAAGAGTCCCTAAAGCAGAGTAAGCTGAGTCAAAAGTCCATTTTTTTCTGCCAAGAAAAGGGTTAAAAGATTAGTGTGCACTTCACCGTGCAGCTCAATGAACCAGCGGGACACTGAAAGCTGTGAAAACATGAAAGAAGAACAGAGCACACAGGCTCCTAGTGCAACAAAGTTTTATTGAGTATGAATGAAAAATAAAAATGCAATACACTCACAAGGGTGTATGGGAGTTAAGCATCCATGTCTGTCAGTATGACTCCCTCAATAGCCGGTGCTCCGGTCTGGATCTTCAATGAGACATCAGAGGGCTGGCAGTGGATGGTAAAGAATATCCGCGTACAGCCGCCGACAAGGAGCGGCTCACGGGTAGCCTGTCGTCCGCTGCATGCTGATACTCTTCACCAGCCCTCTGATGTCTCATTGAAGATCCAGACCAGAATGCCGGCCATTTTGGGAGTCATACTGACAGATATGGATGCTTACTCCCACATACCCTTGTGAGTGTATTTTTGTGTTTTTATCTATCATTCTTATTGAATAAAACTGTGTTGCATTAGGAGACTGTGTGTGCTGTTTTTCTTTCATGCTGCCAAATAAACCTACTTTGTCTCTCTTATTAATACCTTGTCATCCAGTCCCTGTCAACTCTTCTCAACCTTTAACACTCGTCTTTGTCCCCCCGCCCCCCCTACCCACTAACTCACTCACTGCCCAAGAGATTGTTGTGGTTGAGTTCCTGCACCTTTCTTCTGAGAAAAAAAGCCCTGAGTGTATATAAGTTACAGCTATATAACCTGTAAAGAAAGGTCTTATTCCACAAGCTGTTTATAGATACGGATGTAAAAAGGAGCCAAGTGCTCCACCTGCTGGCTTTAAAAAAAGCAGTATATTAAACTAGATTATATTTGTATTCACTAGACTATGTGTGTGTTTATATGTATATAATATAATGTGTGTGTGTGTGTGTGTGTGTGTGTGTGTATATATATATATATATATATATATATATATATATATATATATATATAAATTACTTTTCCTATTTTAAATGTATTATTTTTATACCATTGTAAAATTGTGAACGTTTTAAATAAAGCAAATAATAAAACCAATATAGGTCACCCTGCAGGTAATGCAATAAGGCAGTGATAACATACCATCATGCCAGTTCGGTCAGTTCCAGTGCGTTCCAGTTCCAGAAAAAAAAAGTAGAACACGCTGCATTTTTTCTGTACTGGAATGTGGTAAAACTCATCAAAAATGCACTGAAACTCACCTAAATGCACCAAAAACGCACTGGAACACTCATGTCCTTATTTTAGGAGAAGAAAAAAAAAGAGGGGGGGGGGGGAAATTCACTAAAAAGAAATAAAAAATGCACATGCAGTAAAGCATCGGGACTGCGTTTCTATAATGTGAACTGGAAGTCTGGCGGCCGGTGTACTGAGGACGCAGGGGCGCCGCCCCCTCCATCCATGCGTCCGGCCCCCTAATCTGCATGCAGGGGCGCCGAAAGCATGGAGTTCAATGGGGCTTTTTTTTTTTTTTGCATCACCTGATTAGAGCCAGAGGCCAGAGGCTCTAATAGGGCGATGCAAAGGGTGGACCCGGGGCGCAGAGCAGTGCGTCCCGAGCCCACCCATTGTGTGACAATAGCGAATGAAAACCGATCCTCCTCCTGGCCAATCAGGAAGCGCCATTGTCCGCAAGGCAAACCCCATGCCATTGGCCGAGGAGGAGGCGGGAGCGGGAGGACTGGAGGAGACGCGCCGCCGGGACCGAGGAGAAGCCGCCCGCCACCGCTGCTGCTCCAGGTAAGTAAGGGGGCACGCACGCTGATCTCTGCATTGGGGGAATGGTATGCTGGTCACTGCATTGAAGGGGGCATGTATGCTGGTCACTGCATTGGGGGAATGTATGCTAGTCACTGCATTGGGGGCATGTATGCTGGTCACTGCATTGGGGGCATGTACGCTGGTCACTGCATTGGGGGAATGTACGCTGGTCACTGCATTGAAGGGGGCACGTACGCTGGTCACTGCATTGAAGGGGGCATGTACGCTGGTCTCTGCATTGAAAGGGGCATGTACGCTGGTCACTGCATTGAAGGGGGCATGTACGCTGGTCACTGCATTGAAAGGGGGCATGTACACTGGTCACTGCATTGAAAGGGGGCATGTACGCTGGTCACTGCATTGAAGGGGGTATGTACGCTGGTCACTGCATTGAAGGGGGTATGTACGCTGGTCACTGCATTGAAAGGGGGCATGCTGGTCAATGTGCATTGAAAGGGGGCATGTACGCTGGTCACTGTGCATTGAAGGGGGCATGTACGCTGGTCACTGCATTGAAAGGGGGCACGCTGGTCACTCTGCATTGAAAGGGGGCATGCTGGTCTCTCTGCATTGAAAGGGGGCACACTATACCTTGATTACTGAAGGCCCCTTTCACACTTTTGCGACCTCAAAGTAACGCAATTTTTTACATTGTTTTTTTCAAAGCAATGCCTATTACATTTTTCTGTTTGCGCCCCCCCCCCCCCCCCCCCAAAAAAAAAATTTGCGCACCAGCCGCCACTGCTGGAAGCGATATTAAGGGCCCTTGTTCTTTTTTTTTTTTTTTTTCTAATAACAAACATGTTATATACTGACCTGCTCTGTGCAGTGGTTTTGCAAAGAGCAGCCCTGATCCTCCTGTTCTCAGGTCCCCCACTTGCAAATGTAAGACACACAGAGTGTGGCTCGGCCCTGCTCCCTCTTTACTCTCTGTGATTGACAGCAGTGGGAGCCAGTTTCTCCCCCTGCTGTGTCTCAGCCATTGAGAAAGGAGAGACCGGGGAGAGCTGTTGCTCTCATGCACATTGCTGGATTGGGTTCAGGCACAGGATAGGTATTGGGGGGGCTGCTGCACACTGAAGGTTTTTAACTTCTTGCATAGAATACACGAAGGTAAAAAAACCTTCAACCTTTACAACCACTTTAAGTTTACCGTAATCCGACCTTTAAAAGATTCCTTCATATTGCTTGCTATGGGCTACTGAATTTTGGTTTATTCTATAAGACTATGTAGAAATTTCAGGGGGGGGCGTGGCTGAACCGTTCATGTAGGCAGACGTGTCTTCCATCGGCTCCCCTATCCTGTCGGCTATTATCCTGATTTAAAACCCAGCACCTTTACAGAAACTGCCCGCTCACTTCGCTCCAGAGTTTGCCTTGCTCCAGTGTCGGTCCCTGGGCACAGGACTACCTCCGCTGCTATGACAAAGAAGGAGGACGGGAAGCAGGCCCAAAATAGCGGCGCCCCACTGCCGCAGAGGACGGGCAAAGACAAGCAGCCCACGGTGATCTCTAAACTGGGGCAGTTTGCCCATGACCCTGCGACACACAAACCGCTCGCCATCACCTCAGCATCCGCACGTAGCCCGCAGACCGGACACTCACTTTCAGCGGCGGCTCCTTCTCCCTCGCTGGCGCCCAAGGCCGCATCGCCGCCGGAGGCCACAGTGAGTACTTCACCGGGGCATGGGTGAGGGCCGGACGCCGCGGACACTGTGGACACCCCTGAACCTACCCTCCCTGATGTTCTCAATGCAGTACACACATATGGTGCATCCATTATGGACCTGTCCGCAGAGGTCAAAAGCATGAAGGAAGGCCTGTTACACATCTGGCAGGATATGCTGAGAGAGAGGGCTACTGCGTTGGAGGGTAGGGTTAGTGCAGTGGAGGATGACCTTGGCCCTCTTGCCCAGGATGTCAGGATGAACTCTGCAGGGGTCTCTGAGGCCATGAATCGGCTTGAGGACATGGAAAATCGCCTCCGCTGCAGTAATTTGAGGTTGGTGGGCATACCAGAGAAAGCAGAGGGAAAGACGCCGGTGGATTTTATTGAACAATGGCTGCTCACTACTTTTGGGAAGGACAATCCTTCTCCTTTCTTCTCTGTGGAGCGGGCGCACAGGGTACCATTCAGGGCCACGCCACCTGGGGGTCCTGATCGCCCATTCCTGTTGAAATTGTTACATTACAAGGACAGGGATATCATTTTGCGACTGGCAAGACAACAACTATACCCCTTCTTAGGAGCTTCAATGTTTTTCCTTCTCTGGACTAAGTTCTGCCTTCAGTACTGCCCTCCCTTCTAGAGCCCAGTTCTAAGTTCTATATGGCTCTAGAAACTGTTTGAGTTCGGGCCCTCTTCCCTTAGCCCCCAGCCCGTAGAGGGCTTGTTACCACCTCGGTGACCTGCCGTCCTGCAAAAGATTTTTTTTTTTGTTTCTGGTTTGACTGTTATGTGTTTTTTTCTTTTTTTTTCCCATGGTGAACTGTTCTGTTGTGACCAGACTGGCCAGTCTACCTCCTGGACTCCAGGTATGTGGCTCCCCCCTCACTCCCACTGCCTCACCTGGTATATTTACCAAGTTTTTCCCCGGATGTTAGCCCTGCAGGCTCCTTGTGACCTGTGGAGGCCCTTGACACTACTGACTGTCCCTGATGGCTATCCATAACGGAACATTACTATCCTGGAATGTGCGCGGCCTAAGTGACCCTCAAAACGCACAGCGGTATTGACCTTTCTTTCGCACCAGAATTGCACTTTTGTTTGTTTGCAGGAAACACATCTGACTGTGGACACTGTTAAGAACCTCCGGTCTCGGATATTCCCTACCCAATTTCACTCCTTTCACTCTCAGTACTCTCGGGGAGTCTCTATCCTGGTCTCAGCCAATGCTAGATTTGAACCCCTAGATACCCTGGTTGACCCCCAGGGTTGGTTTATTTTTTTGCTGGGAAAATGGGATGTTTCTGAATGTACAGGTCCCTCTCAAAAAATTAGCATATTGTGATAAAGTTCATTATTTTCTGTAATGTACTGATAAACATTAGACTTTCATATATTTTAGATTCATTACACACAACTGAAGTAGTGCAAGCCTTTTATTGTTTTAATATTGATAATTTTGGCATACAGCTCATGAAAAACCAAAATTCCTATCTCAAAAAATTAGCATATTTCATCTGACCAATAAAAAAAAAAAAAGTATATTTAATACAAAAAAAGTCAACCTTCAAATAATTATGTTCAGTTATGCACTCAATACTTGGTTGGGAATCCTTTTGCAGAAATGACTGCTTCAATGCAGCGTGGCATGGAGGCAATCAGCCTATGGCACTGCTGAGGTGTTATGGAGGCCCAGGATGCTTCGATAGCGGCCTTGAGCTCATCCAGAGTGTTGGGTCTTGCGTCTATCAACTTTCTCTTCACAACATCCCACAGATTCTCTATGGGGTTCAGGTCAGGAGAGTTGGCAGGCCAATTGAGCACAGTAATACCATGGTCAGTAAACCATTTTCCAGTGGTTTTGGCACTGTGAGCAGGTGCCAGGTCGTGCTGAAAAATGAAATCTTCATCTCCATAAAGCTTTTCAGCAGATGGAAGCATGAAGTGCTCCAAAATCTCCTGATAGCTAGCTGCATTGACCCTGCCCTTGATAAAACACAGTGGACCAACACCAGCAGCTGACATGGCACCCCAGACCATCACTGACTGTGGGTACTTGACACTGGACTTCAGGCATTTTGGCATTTCCCTCTCCCCAGTCTTCCTCCAGACTCTGGCACCTTGATTTCCGAATGATATGCAAAATTTGCTTTCATCCGAAAAAAGTACTTTGGACCACTGAGCAACAGTCCAGTGCTGCTTCTCTGTAGCCCAGGTCAGGCACTTCTGCCGCTGTACCTGCTCTCACCTACCACGGATAACCAGAACTGCTGGCTTGAGGCGCAGCGTTTTTACCATTCTGTGCAACAGCAGCAGGCAGAACATAAGCGTTTTTTCACCTCCCAGGCCTACTTCGAGGAGGGGGAAAAAACTGGTCGCATGCTTGCTGTCATTTCTAGGGCGCAGAAACCTTTACCGATTGTGCATAGGCTGACTCTTCCTTCAGCTCAGGTGGTCACTGACACTCCATCCATTTTGCAGGGGTTCCGCACGTTTTATCAGGATCTGTATTCTTCCAAGGTGTCCTATGAACCGGGTGATCTACAGGATTTTTTGCAGGAGTTTCAGTTAACTCTCCGTCGGGGATCGGGCTTTCTTGGACTCCCCCATTAAATTGGAGGAACTCCAGGAGGCCCTAGCGACGTTTCCTAACTCTAAAGCCCTGGGTACGGATGGGATTCCTATGGAACTATACAAAGCTTTTGGTGGGATGCTCTTGCCGGAACTACTCCACACCATCATGGCCTCCTATGGCGTGGGGGTACGTCCCCCATCCATGTATGAGGCGGTGGTAGTGGTTCTTTTGAAGCCCGGGAAGGATCTGACTTACCCTGAATCATATCGGCCCATCTCTCTTTTGGCGACAGATCTGAAACTCCTCGCTAAAGTACTAGCTATGCGATTATCTAAAGTAGTTGCTAAGCTTGTCCACGGGGATCAGTCCGGGTTCATACCCGGAAGATCCACGGCCACCAATATCCATAGACTGTTTTTGAATATGCAACTTCCACCAGATAACTGTGGTCACAGGGCGATCCTATCGCTCGATGCCGCCAAGGCCTTCAATAGCGTGGAGTGGAGGTATCTATGGGTGGTGCTAGAACGAATGGGGTTCGGGCCAGCTTTCATTGAGTGGATACAACTGCTGTACACGGCGCCCACTCCGGGTTAATAGCACACTCTCTCAATCTTTCCCATTACATAGGGGCACACGGCCCCTATGCTGTGGAGCCCCTGGCGGCGGCTCTAAGAGCTCATCCTGTGATTCACGGGTTTAGGCGGGGGGAGGCGGAGGAGAAAATTGCGCTTTATGCTGATGATGCCCTACTATTCCTGGGTGACACTTCAGGTTCCCTGGTTGAGCTCATGACCCTGATTCGCAGATTTGGATCCTTCTCGGGCTTCCAGATTAACTGGGATAAGTCTGTCCTGATGCCTTTAGACCCTTTGGGGGAGGCCCTGCTGCCATAGGCGTCTCAGGTGCTGGTGGTGGAGGAGTTCAAATATCTGGGAATTAGGGTACACTCTGATATAGGTCGCTATGTTAAGCTTAATGTTCTTCCCCTACTTCACAGGTTTTTTTTTTTTTTTTTTTTTTTTATTTTCTTTACTAAATTTTTCAGGTAAAAAAAAAAATATTTACAACACTCCAATCACTTCACAGGTTTAAGGCACAGTTAGCCAGTTGGGTCAAATTGCCTCTGTCGGTTGTCGGCCAATGTAATTTGATCAAAATGATCTGGAACCCCCAGTTGCTCTATGCCTTGCACAGTGCGCCCCTATGGATTCCAATCCACGTTTTCAAAAAGTTTAACACGGCTTACCGTGCGCTCATCTGGAAGAAGCAGTCTCCTAGGATTCGCCTGGAGACACTTCAAGAGGCTAAAGACGGTGGTGGATTGGTGTCCCCAACCCGCTTTATTATTATTTGGCTGCCCAACTGCAACATCTGACGGGCTGGCTGCGGGAGGACGATGGTGACCTGATCAGGAGGATCCTGGTGACGCATTTGGCAACTGGCTCATTGATTGAATCATTGGAAGCTGGCATCTTGGGGACATCTCCCCAGTTTCCCACCCTTCTTTTGTTAGATAGGACTTGGCGCAGGGCCAAGCAACACTTTGGCTACGAAGGGTACGCTAAATTCTCCCGCATCATTCCTAACGCTAACTATCAGGAACTAGATAAACGTAGGGACTCTTTGAACTGGGAAAGGTTTGGAATTAAATTTATTGCGCAATTGTATGGGGGAGGTATCCTTAAGGGCTTTCAGGCGCTGCGTACAGAATTTGGCTTACCTAACTCCTTGTTTTTTCAATATTTGCAACTGCACCATGCCCTTGCGTCGCAGGCCAGGGGCTCCGTTTGGAGTTTGTGTAATCCAGTAATCCTGATTAATTTGTTGGGTTCGGCGGTTAAAAGGGGACAAATTTCCTCCCTGTATATCTCTTTCATGGATCACATATCGAAGTCTATGTCCTTTAAATTTCGGGCGGATTGGCCCGTGGATGTAGGGCCTATTTCATCGGAAGAATGGATAGGTATCCTGGACAAAGTACTTAAAGTTTCGTTGTCCTCCTCTCAAAAACTCACCCAGTTATTTATCATACACTGCACATATAGGACTCCTCAACGCCTGCACCGTTGGCAGAGAAGGGATTCCCCGCTCTGCCCTTGGTGTAGGATACATACAGGCACTCTCCTGCATATGCTTTGGAAATGTCCGAAGTTGCACCGCTACTGGACTGTGGTGTTACACTCTGTAAACTCTATATGGAAGCTGACCCTTCCTCTGGATCCCAAGCTCTGCATTTTGGGCTGGCTAGATGAAGAGCTATATACCCCTGGGGTGCATATTGCGGTCCTTCGGACCCTGTTCCTTGCTAGGAAATTGATAGCGAGGAAATGGATCTCCCCAAACGCCCCTACCCATGCTGAGTGGACAGAGGAGGTTAAATCGCTTTTGGTCAGGGAGGATCTTGCCTATAAGCACAGAGGAAGCGCCCTGAAATTTGAACGTATCTGGGGGCCGTGGCTGGATGTCCCAGGCTTGGCCCCTCTTCATTTGGTGACAAACAGGATAATGGGGGGAGTGAACACCTAGCTTTGCGGTACTTATTTGCATATTGGAGTTTGTTTTGTATGTACTGTAATGAGGGGGAGCTTACAGCAACTGTTGTTGACTATGTGCAGTGGATTCCTGTTTTCGGGGAGGTGGGACGTGGAGGCTATTCACCATTGGCA
Organism: Pelophylax lessonae; assembly: GCF_965119305.1. Classification (NCBI taxonomy): domain Eukaryota; kingdom Metazoa; phylum Chordata; class Amphibia; order Anura; family Ranidae; genus Pelophylax; species Pelophylax lessonae. Next base: position 180,775,040 of record NC_138770.1, read on the forward strand.
TGTATGTTTTGTTTTCTTTCTTACTCTTTTGCCCTTTGGGGGTCTTTATTCTTTCTCTTTTACACTGCTACCCAGGGTGCTGTATGGTTGACCTCCTGTTGCTACTCAGTGCGGACAGTCGGTCTGGTAGGTTTCTTACAACCCCTGGGAGCCCCCTTTTTGATTTGACTTAATGAATATAATTGATCCTTGTATTGTCATCCTACCTGGCTCCTGGGGAGTTGCTTAGTTGCGAATGTGGGGTACACGGCCATTTAGAATGCACTTATTGGCGACTTCTATTGATACATTCTTTCGGATATCACATTATACTATGTCGCTGTATGGTTGTGTCCACCCTGCTGATGTTTAACCATTTGTACTTTATGCATCTTTACGCTCTGTAGCTCGTGTGCTTTGTACTTTTCTGTATCTAAAAAAACGTTTTTCTTTTTCTCAATAAAAATGATCTGATTAAAAAAAAAAAAAAGAAATTTCAGGGCCACCAAATGGAGATATTATCTGTGTTAAATAAATGATAACACCGCTTACTACATATATGTGTACATGATGAATATAAATATAAAGTGTATAATAAATATAAAGTGACCGGAGTGCTAAAGATAAAGTGCCAAATGCACACAATCCATATAAAAATAAAGGTGCAAAAATGCAATAAGTATTTCAAAATTCATCAATAATTCAATAAAAAAAAGTCCATAAATTGTCCAACAACAAATGCAAAGGTGCTCAAACTGTGTTAGTGTTCCTTTAATTTCTTTGTGCTGAAAAAAGTGCTCATCAGTGCCAAGGTGCCACACTCCCCTCTTGCACCCCTACTCACCAAAAATAAAGACCCTCTGTTGGGTTGAATGTAGCTTTATGGGGGGTGAGTACAGAGTCCTGGGTATCTGATCAAAGTATAATAGAATGGAGTCGCGCTAAAAGATGAATATAAAAACTGTATTGTCACATAGTGCAGCAACAATGAATATAACTGTAAGTCCCCTCTCAGTTGTAGTTCAGCCTCAGTTCATATACAGTTCATGATGAAAAATTAGATATCAAATTTCCACCCTGGTGCTTGGTAAAACAGACAGCTTGTAAATCCCTCCACCACATAGAGCCTCTTACCAGAGAGGAATGGAAGACGCACAGTAAGTAGTTATAGGACTACTTTGCCTGTTCCCAGCAAATCAGCTCCAGTATGATCCGGCCATACAGTATACACCAAGGTAGATAGATACACAGCCACTTGGACAGGAACCACTCTCAGGGGGTAGATGTATAGATAGATGGAAAAAGAAGGCAAGACAGGCCCATAGCGTGATATTGTTTCAGTAAGCAATTTATTCAAAAAGCCACATCAAACTCACCGAGTATACAAACAAGTATAGCCTGTAGCCACAGCGTGGACACCGCATCTACCCCCTGAGAGGGGTTCCTGTCCAAGTGGCTGTGTATCTATCTACCTTGGTGTATACTGTATGGCCGGATCATACTGGAGCTGATTTGCTGGGAACAGGCAAAGTAGTCCTATAACTACTTACTGTGCGTCTTCCATTCCTCTCTGGTAAGAGGCTCTGTGTGGTGGAGGGATTCACAAGCTGTCTGTTTTACCAAGCACCAGGGTGGAAATTTGATATCTAATTTTTCATCATGAACTGTATATGAACTGAGGCTGAACTACAACTGAGAGGGGACTTACAGTTATATTCATTGTTGCTGCACTATGTGACAATACAGTTTTTATATTCATCTTTTAGCGCGACTCCATTCTATTATATATTCATTTTACATTCCAGGTGTATGAGTTCGCTGCTCATAAGGGCGCGGGTTTTATTGTATTTTATCTGATCAAAGTATCTTCCAGAAAACATACTTTCTTCAGATGACGAATAGTGTTTCTTTAATGGGCTCAGCCCAATTAAATAGAGGGATCATAGTGAAGTACTGTATATAAATAGTTTATTTGTAAAAAGTAGGCAAGAATACTCACAAATGAGTAGAGAACATAAGCAGTCAATCAATGGCAAAACACTTCCTGGAACACCGTCTTGCGTGCGTTCCACTGGGAAACAGAAAGTGACGTAGATGGTAAAGGTAAACCGGAAATTACATCAATGCGTTTCACCCGCCTCCCTGAGCGTCATCAATTCCCTGGTAGCGTGTACAGCGTCCAGTCATCTTGGTAACCGCGTGCTCACACGACTTCGACTGAGGGCCCAGGAATCACCGCGACTCACACTGAGCAGGACCAGCGGTGAGCGCTACAGTCAATACCAGTCAACTACTTGCTATTTTGATTTTTGGATGTCAGGCATCAACCTGGATGTTCTATATCCTTCATGCTTGAAAGTTGTTTTATACTTGTAAGCGCATTTTATGAGGGGAGAAGGGGATACAATTTTATATTTAATAAATCGTTTTAGCAATATCACACTATTAGTCCCCTTTCTTTTATGACTATTTTATGGGAGCTTCTGCTGCAGAAGGAATATAGGTCGCAACCTCTGAGTGGCAATCTAAGGGCGATCAAATTAACAGGAAGCGGAGGATTCAATGCTTGCTCTGGAGGTTTATGATGGAGTGGAGACTGACACCCAAACAATTTGTTTTAAATAAAGGTGCAGTGTATCGTCTTTCTGGTGACTGCCCATTACCTTAAAGGGAATCACGAGAGGTGTGGTGAAGGTGCATGGTGTGAACATCCAAATTATATGTACAAACCCGATTCCAAGAAAGTTGGGACACTACAAATTGTGAATAAAAACAGAATGCAATGATGTGGAAGTTTCAAATTTCAATATTTCATTCAGAATACAACATAGATGACATATCAGATGTTTAAACTGAGAAAATGTGTAATTTTAAGGGAAAAATAAGTTGATTTTAAATTTCATGTCATCAACACATCTCAAAAAAGTTGGGACAAGGCCATGTTTACCACTGTGTAATGTTTACCCTGTTAATTTGATCGCCCTTAGATTGCCACTCAGAGATTGCGAGCTCCCATAAAATAGTCATAAAAGAAAGAGGACTAATAGTGTGATATTGCTAAAACGATTTATTAAATATAAAATTGTATCCCCTTCTCCCCTCATAAAATGCGCTTACAAGTGTAAAACAACTTTCAAGCATGAAGGATATATAACATCCAGGTTGATGCCTGACATCCAAAAATCAAAATAGCAAGTAGTTGACTGGTATTGACTGTAGCGCTCACCGCTGGTCCTGCTCAGTGTGAGTCGCGGTGATTCCCGGGCCCTCAGTCGAAGTCGTGATGACGAAATGCGTCGTGTGAGCACGCAGTTACCAAGATGACTGGTCGCTGTACACGCTACCAGGGAAGCGGTTCAGGGAGGCGGGTGAAACGCATTGATGTAATTTCCGGTTTACCTTAACCATCTATGTCACTTCCTATTTCCCAGTGGAACGCACGCAAGACGGTGTTCCAGGAAGTGTCATCCCCTCTTCTTTTTATAACAGTCTGCAAATATCTGGGGACTGAGGAGACAAGTTGCTAAAGTTTAGGAATAGGAATGTTGTCCCATTCTTGTCTAATACAAGCTTCTAGTTGCTCAACTGACTTAGGTCTTCTTTGTTGCATCTTTCTTTTTATGATGGGCCAAATCTTTTCTATAGGTGAAAGATCTGGACTGCAGGCTGACCATTTCAGCACCCAGATCCTTCTTCTACGCAGCCATGATGTTGTAATTGATGCAGTATATGGTCTGGCATTGTCATGTTGGAAAATGCAAGGTCTTCCCTGAAAGAGACGACGTCTGGATGGGAGCATATGTTGTTCTAGAACTTGGATATACCTTTCAGCATTGATGGTGCCTTTCCAGATGTGTAAGCTGCCCATGCCACACACACTCATGCAACCCCATACCATCAGAGATGCAGGCTTCTGAACTGAGCGCTGATAACAACTTGGGTTGTCCTTGTCCTATTTAGTCCGGATGACATGGCGTCCCAGTTTTTCAAAAAGAACTTCAAATTTTGGTTCGTCTGACCACAGAACAGTTTTCCACTTTGCCACAGTCCATTCTAAATGAGCCTTGGCCCAGAGAAAATTCATGCACTTCTGGATCATGTTTAGATACGGCTTCTTTTTTGGCCTAAAGATTTTTAGCCGGCAACGGCGAATGGCACGGTGGATTGTGTTCACCGACAATGCTTTCTGGAAGAATTCCTGAGCCCATGTTGTGATTTTCATTACAGTAGCATTCCTGTATGTGATGCAGTGTTGTCTAAGGGCCCAAAGATCACGAGCATCCAGTATGGTTTTCCGGCCTTGACCCTTACACACAGAGATTGTTCCAGATTCTCTGAATCTTTGGATGATATTATACACTGTAGATGATGATAACTTCAAACTCTTTGCAATTTTTCTCTGAGAAACTCCTTTCTGATATTGCTCCACTATTTTTCACCACAGCATTGAGGGAATTGGTGATCCTATGCCCATCTTGACTTCTGAGAGACACTGCCACTCTGAGAGGCTCTTTTTATACCCAGTCATGTTGCCAATTGACCGAATAAGTTGCAAATTGGTCCTCCAGCTGTTCCTTATATGTACATTTAACTTTTCCGGCCTCTTATTGCTACCTGTCCCAACTTTTTTAGAATGTGTAGCTCTCATGAAATCCAATAAACCCAATATTTGGCATGACATTTCAAAATGTCTCACTTTCAACATTTGATATATTTTATTCACAATATAATATAGATAACATAAGTTTATGAGATTTGTAAATTAGTCCATTCCTTTTTTAGTCACAATGTGTACAGTGTCCCAACTTTTTTGGAATTGGGTTTGTACACCGGGGGGAGGAAAGGACATTATTGGACTATTGGGTTGCTAATTTTCCATCAAAAGCCTTTTGTAAACATAGACATTAAATAGCGTTGCTAATGTTGGTCTTTTCCAATTGTAATAATTGTGTACTATTGCAAATTTAGTAAGGTAACATACGGAGTTTTAAAATGTATTCATACTGCTACACTTAGGCTCAGTTCACACTGGGGCGACTTAGTTGCCTGACAATTCGCGCTCCATTCAGTGCAGTGGAACAGTTCTAGTCGGAGCTCGCTCCAACTTAGAAAAAGATTCTTGCACTACTTGGGGTCTACTTGCATTAACTTCTTTTAAAGACGTCGTTTGCAAGCCGCACTGAAGGCACGCTGTATGGGGCTTTGAAGCCACCCCAGTATAAACCGAGCCTAACAGGCAACTCTCTTCTCTTTTATACTCAATTGTGACATGACACTACTTGCATATCAAGACATTGCTTGTTTATCAAGTCAAGATTTATGAAAAAAAATTAGCTGGTCCTGCTACTCTCAATCCAAGGTTTTATTGTACACTGTTACTGTACCAATGGCACTGAGCAGGAAGGGGTTAACATCTAGGACTATCAAAGGGTTAAATGTGTGCCTAACCAGTGTTTATGTGTATACTGTGTGCTGCTTTTACTGGGCATCTAGTTGTTTTCATTCCCTCTTTAGAAAGGAATGAACAAACAACAAGATTCCCTGTCACTGAACACAACTCTGTGTTGTTTACATTCACAGAGCTGTGTTTGGGGAAGATCAGAGCTGATCACTGGGTGTCGGCAGATCAATGGGCCGGTGTAACGTTAAAAAACCATACCCCATGAAGAAACCATACCCTCGTCACTTCCTGTGTGAAACAGCTGAGCAGCGCAGCAGTGCGCATGCTCAGAGCCCCGGACACGTAACTGAACAGCAAAGAAGATCACAAGTGCGCATGCTCAGAGGGTAGGAAAAACTCACGGCACTGTGTGAAATGTCATACTTGCGGCGGTATAATTAAAACAGTTCGGCTGCAACATTAAACATCTCCTCTTCTATCGCTGTCACTTCCCTGATCTCCCCTAATAAATATAAAAGCGGCGGCGGGTGTATGAGATGAAAATGACGCCGATCTCGGCTCCGTGATCCGCTTTTATATTTATTAGGCGAGATGAGGGAAGTGACAGGGAGAGGAGCGGAGATGACTGATGTTGCAGAGGAGCTGTTTTAATGTAACGGCGGCAAGTGTAAGTACCGTGAGAAATCCATACCCTCCGTAGCAGCACCGGAAGTGACGAGGGTATGGTTTTCTCACGGGTATGGTTTTTTCACGGAACACCGGGACTCAGTGATTGTCATGTGCTGTGATGAATCAAGTGCTGTGAGTCGCGCAGGTCACGTACTTGGTACAACAGCTTTGCTTCTGCATTTGAACGTTATATGGTCGGCAAGCGGTTAAGTCATATGGTAACGTGTTGTGATCAGGCATTTATTTTGAATGGGCTGCCAACGTACCAGAACGGATTAAGAGCTTGTTTACAATTGCTTTTGTCTCTGAAGAGACAGTATTTGACGGGCAGTGAGGAGGTTATCATATCGCTGCCTCATCACCCGCTTTAACCCTGCAGTAGTGTCTCACATCCACATGCATTACACTTGACTGTGGGGCGCTTGCAGAGCAGTTCACTTTAATGAGTTACACTCAGTGGGTGCTAAACCTGCCAAAAACAACAGGGGGTATAATTCCTGCCACTTCCGCAAAGCCTTGCAGCCGTGCCATGCATACACTTACTGCCACTGCAGCTAAAAGGGGGAGTGGTTGTGGGGTGGTAAAAATCTGCTTCAACTGTGGGGTTTTACTGCTCCTCAATTGCTAGCGTATACAAGCCCTAAGAAAAGTAAATCAAGCTTTTTTTTTTTTTTGATGCAAAACACCTCAACATGCAGTAGTGTATTTGGCTACATTCACACCTTGGCATATTTACAATGTGTACAAATCACAGTGTGCGTGTCCTTAGAGGGCAGCCCAGGCATTTCAATGGGCACCCCTACACACAGCAAAGTAGCTGATGTAGCCTTTTGCCACGTTGAGTTTTGTGCATTGTTAAAGTGGTTGTAAACCCTTACCTATACCCAGTGAAGTGACTGGCCAGAACAAGGCAGATTGCCGTTCTGTCAGGAGGGAAGGCATGGATTCTGTGTTGCTGCAAAACAGGGACATCGATCCATGTCTTCCCCTAGGCAAAGCAGCTCCCACACTGTACAAAAACACTAGCTAGGCACACAGTTAGCCTTTTAAATGCTCCTGATGTTAACCCCTTCCCAGCCAGTGTCATTAGTACAGTGACAGTGCATATTTTTAGCACTGATCACTGTTTTAGTGTCACTGGTTCCCAAAAAAGTGTCAGTGTCCGATTTGTCCTTTGTAATATCACAGTCCCGCTATAAGTCACCGATCGTCACCATTACTAGTAAATAAAAAAGAAAAATTCAATAAATATCTCCCATAGTTTGTAGACACTATAACTTTTGCACAAACCAATAAATATACGCTTATTGGGATTGTTTTTAACAAAAATATATAGCGGAATACATGTTGGACCATTGATGAAGAAATTTGATTTTTTACATTTTTTTATTTGCTATAATTTTATAGCAGAAAGTAAAAATTTTGTGTTTTTCGAAATTGGCAATCTTTTTTTGTTTGCAGCACAAAAAATAAAAACCGCACAGGTGATCAAATACCACCAAAAGAAATCTCTATTTGTGGGGAAAAAAGGACATAATATTTATTTGGGTACAGTATCACACGGCTGCGCAATAGGCATTTAAAATAATGCAGTTCCATATCGCAAAAAATGGCCTGGTCATGAAGGGGGTAAATCTTCCAGAGGTCAAGTGGTTAAGTCTGTAAAAACAAAAAACAAAAAGGTCCTGCAAGTTGCACCACATTATGAGAGACTTACCTTTTGTACAAAGCCCTCCAGCGGCACTCTGTCATGGTTCCTGCCACTTCTATCTTCCTTCTGGGTTCGCAGGATCCAGCCGTTTGAATGGCCAAGCCATGATGACGTCACTCTCACACCCACGATGACATCACAGTTGCAGCTCAGTGCTCTGGATTGACGCTACAGTGGTCTCCTCAATTTAGAGTGCAGTTCGCATGCGTCGGTGACATCACCAGCTACAACCATAGTTAATATCTCCTAAACGGTGCACATTCAGGAGGAATTCATTGTACATACAGGTAAGCTTTATTAAAGGTTTACCTGTAGGTACAATTTTCTAAGCGGTGTTTACTACTGCTTTACCACACATTTTGTGTCTGATGCTTGTTTTTCTGCGCAGAAAAGAATGCATCTGCTTCCTGCGTTTAGGGTGATATAAGGCTAGGTTCACATATCTGCATCTGGGTGGTAGGTAGGCCATGCACTTCAATAGGCTGCTTTAACCACAAAAACGCAGAGAAAATAGTCTTTGAATCTTTTTTCAAAGTCACAAATAAAAACATGTCATATTTTCCGATGTGCGGTGGTGCCACTTAACCATAGCTGGATGTCATTAGGTTGAAGTGGAGATATCTGAATGATACCTGCAGCTATAGGCATCATCCAGATATCTTTTTTTTTCAGCCAGCAATTCTCTAAGGCTACGTTCACATGTGGGCGTAGCGGATCGCGGGTAGAATCACCGCGATTCTGCCTGCGATCCAGAAATCATTGCAAATCGCGGGACGCCTGTGCGTTTCCCGTGATTTGCAATGGCACCCCAAACGCTGTATGATGTTGCCGCTATTTCCGCCTGCCGAATCACGGTAACATCGCGCAAACAAAATGCAAATGTAAATGGCATTCAAACCACACGTGAGGTATCGCTGCGAACGTTAGAGCGGGAGCAATAATTCTCCCCTGTAACTCTAAACTGGTAACCTGTAAACATTTTTTTTTTTTTTTTAGTTTTTTTAACAATGGGTTCATTTAATTCTTCTAAAAAAATATATACAATTCTAAAGGAATTGCGTGGGCAAAACATAAAACCATCTCAACAGATTGCTTAGCGCTAATAATATGACCTGAGATGGGTTTCTAAACTCACAATGCAACTCTATTATGGAGGAAAAAAAAACCTGCTGTAGTGAACGCATGTGGGTAAAAAAAATTCTTCCTGCAAAGCAATATCATAATGTGCTTGTATGCACTGCATACTAGCACATTATGAGAAACTTACCTTTAAACAAAGCCCTCCAGCTGTGGGCTGTCACCACTGCGGAGGCTTTCATCTTCACTCAGTCTTCCTTCTGGGTTCGCGGGCTGCTGCAGCTTAAATGGCTGAGCCACGATGATGTCACTAGCTGCTGCTTACTAGAATATCTCCTAAATTGGCTAAATGGTGCATGTTTAGGATATATTAATTTTACCTACAGGTAAGCTTTATTATAACCTTACCTGTAGGTAAAAATAAATAAAGAGAGTTTACTATTACGGGGTACCCACCGCCTCCCACCTACCACAATTCCTCCTGAACTATCACTATGATGGGCTGACTAAGTGGCAAATATGAATGCATGTTAGGTGGGAACATGCTTTGACACTGCCATGAATGGTAAAAAGGCCTGGCATACTGCAAGACTTGGAAGCTGTTGCAGACATGTGCAGTTGGTACTGTGCACCTGCACTTTATACCTGACAGAAGTATTATTTTCCAAGACAGGCTTTCTTTAAACAGGCCATATTTGTGATTGATAATGCTCCTGGGATAACTCTTATAATATAGATGATCAATTCTGCATACATAAAAGCACAATTTCCGATCAACTTACCTGTAAACATTTTTAACCATGTTAAAATCAGTACTTTTTGCTAGAAAATTACTTAGAACCCCCAAACATTATATATATATATATTTTTTAGCAAAGACTCTGGAGAATAAAATAGCAGTTGTTGCTATATTTTATATCACACGATATTTGCGCAGCGGTCTTTTCAAACGCAATTTTTTGGGAAAAAATACACTTCACTGATTTGTCAAAAACTAAACAGTAAAAGTTAACCCAATTTTTGTATATTATGAAAGATGATGTCATGCTGAGTATATAGATACCTATCATGTTATGGTTTAAAATAACGACAAACAACGGTACTTAAAAATCTCCATAGGTGATGCTTTCAAAATTTTATGGTTTCCAGTTTATAGTTGCTATAATTATTGCTCTCGCTCTGACAATCGCAGCAATACCTTACATGTGTGATTTAAATACTGTTTACATTTGCGGGCGCAACTTAAGTATACATTTTCTTTGGATGCGCGAGCATGCGGGGATGGGGCGCTTTAAAATTGTTTTTTTTTTCTCTTAATTTTTTATTTTTTTTACACTGTCCCTTTAAAAAGAAAAAAAAAATATGATCACTTTTATTGCTGTCACAAGGAATGTAAACATTCCTTGTGACAGTAAAAGGCAGTGGCAGGTACTCTTATGGAGGGATCTGGGGTCTAAAAGACCCCAAACCCCCTCCTCTGCACTTCAAAGTATTAAAAATGGCAAAATTGGTGTTTTTGAATACTTTGGATTTTTTTAAATTGGCAGCCGAGTAAACCTGAAGTGACATTGTGACTTTGCTTCAGGGTTACTACATCAGAGACCCGATCTAAGCCAGTCCTGGCCTTGATCAAGACTCCGGCTGCTCGTTTGGATCTCCCGGTGGGACTGGAGACCCCGGGGGAGCGACGGCGGGAGGGCGTCCCATCCTGCTTCTTGTGCTATTGGCTGAGTGGCTGCTTAGCTTCATTGGTTGTTATCACCTGAAAGGCGACCACCAGAGCTATAAAAACGGTACCGGGGTGAAGCCTCTAGCTGTAGGCATCACCTCAGTACAACCACTTCAGCAAAATTATGTACAGGTACGTTGTTTTGCTGGAAGTGGTTAAAGCGTCCGCTATGGAGATTTTTTAAGTACCAAAGTTTGGCGCCCATTCCATGAGCATGCGCAAAGTGTGACATGTTATGTATCTATTTACTCAGCATAACCTCATCTTTCACATTAGACAAAAAAACGGGGGTAAATATTGTGTTTTGTTTTTTTTTTTTCAATTCATGAAAGTTTTTTTCCCCCCAAAAAAATCATATAAAAAAAAACTTGGATAGGAGAAGGGATGAGTGGGATACTCCAACTGATAACTATGCACAATCTTGAGGACTTCTATCTGTATTGAATGCGGCAAGGCCGCTGACTCACCCTGCCACTGAGGTGAAATGTTGAAAGGCGAACTATGCAGTAAATTGCTCTTCAGGGTCTAACTTGGCACCCCCTTTCATGCTGTGTGTGCTGACATTCTGTCCACTGACCCCACTAAAGGGCCTTCCTGGGCAGACCCCTGGCAAGCCCCCTGGTACTCATGGACACTGTTTTTCCCAGGTAGCTCTGCCTTCAGCTCCACTGTCAGTTTCCTCAGGACTTCTCTGGCTCAGCTCCACACCTGGCTCACTAGGCCGACTGCCTGTGACCACCTTCCTCTCTGACAGGAGGAGAGACAGCCGTCACCCTGCTCCTAGGACCTGGCTTCCCGCCCAAAGACACCCTGCCTCATGTGCTCTCGGCTTTTATGGTCAATCCCAGGATGCACTGCGGTGGTGCTCTCCCACTGGGACTGCCACAAAAGTCTATGTATCATTGGCCAGGTTTCCTCCACTGTCCAACAGGCCTGGATGCAGTGGGGACACTCCCTCAGACCAGATCAATACACACTGAGCACAATGAGCAGCCTTAACAAAAAGATCAGGCTCCCCTGATAGGCAGATGGAGCAAAACAAATGCTCTTACCTAGCACCTGTCTAGGAGGGTGCTACATCCACCCCCTCCAAAAATGAGCCATGTCCCCATTGGCTCTGGAACCCCCTTAAAAAAAAAACCTGGAGTATCCCACAAACTTGGAAAGAGTTGAAAAAGGAAAAGAACAAATGTACAGAATAAATTAGGTAGCAAAAATATAAATATTCTGTATATACAGTATGGTACAAGTTAGTTGCATTTAGGGCAATGCACCCCCCACCAAGCAAACTCTGCCCTGGTGGGTGGACATAACATCCTAACTATCTAGCTCTATTTACTGTATTTCTACACAACCTGAAAGAGAAGACAAGAATAGGCACTTCTGTAGTTACATACACAACATGACCTGACTTAGAGTGATGAGAAGACCCTCCCCGCGGTGGCGACCTTCTCATCCAGCATCCCTAACTAGGTAATCCCATTTCACATGTCATCTTGACTCGGAATCTAGCTCGCTCCTTCAAGGCGATCCTGAATCCTGTCACTGACTACCTATAACAGTCTATGACTGATGTCTGCAGTGCCCTTCTTTCAAGCGACACCCAGCATAATTTCGTCTTCCGCAGGAACCTGGTCCTGGAGACTGAGCAGCCTGCCAGTCCTGTGAAAGAAGGATTTCTTCAGGGGCCCCTGGCAAAAGGGCACCCCCCACCAAAAGACTCCCAGAGCTTTGCCCACTTCCTCCGGGCAGTCACTCCCAAAGTTCCAGTTCTGGCCCATTGGCCCAAAGTAGTCCACCTGGAACTTGGTGCAAAATTTCACTTTCCCTTTTCTTTTGTAATCCATGACCCCGGTCTGATGGCCCAAAGGATCTCTAGAACAGCAATGATGCCTTTAAATTTCTCCTGAGAGCATCGGCCATCTGATGTAAGTCCATTAACTGATGGTGTCCCGTAGTTTTCCTGACCCCTTCTGCAAGGATAGAAGGGAAAGGGGTAATGGAAAGAGGGCATAAGCCCCAACAATAACTGAGCTTGACCTTTCTTTTTTTTTTCTTTTCATCTGGTGTTCCTCTTCTTGTTCAGTTCACAATAGGCTAGCCAGCCTTACTTGAATTTGAAAGTTCTCCTTAACAGTATAAATCTGGATGGGGAATCCATACAATCTTCCCATCCTTATGTTGTATTCAGATCGACCAAGCCTGGCCAGATTCGTCTGGGCAGAGGACCTCCACTTGGTCCAGGTAGATGGACCGCCCATGTTTCCACTGCATCTTGACTGATAGAAAAGTCTTGCACAGGTCCATCCTGGACTGTTTCCGATGTGGTTTGGGGACAAATAGTAAGTCCCATAAAGCCTCATCACACCAGGACTCTCTCTTGGCCTCTATCTCGAGCATAACCTCCCGTGGAGCGTTATATAATGTTTGGGGGCTCTGAGTAATTGTCTAGCAAAATGAAAAGGATGAATTTTACATGTAGGAGAGGACTGCCAGAATTGGCCTGGGCTGGAAGTGGTTATGATGAATGGTGCACCTGTATGTCTGCTAAACAGTGGTGCATGGGAACACACGTGATTCTGTAAGCGTTTCTGACCCACACAAGTGGGAACCCAGTGAATGGCACCGTAAATCACAGCATGCGTTTATCCCGTGTTTAGGAACCATTGAGGTGTGAATGGGGCCTCCCCCTGCATTGTGGTGTGCTGCAATGCATGTGTGTCAGAGTTCACTGAGAATGAACTGCACCACAATACATGTAGTGTTCCCACAATGCATCACAGAAGTGTGATAGGCTTGAAGTGTAAGTTGGGATGGGACACCGGGACTGTTCTTGCACAGGGACTCTGGTGGTTCTATCACTGGTACCTCCCTGTCCCATCCTAGAAGAAGAAAATCTCTAGAACATTTCCGTATTGTTACCCTCCCCTTCCTCATCTACACACAACACACAGGTGGCGCTGCTCTTCCTCTCTGCACTGCGCGCTCCCGCACTCCGTGTCGGGATCGCGCTCACGCCCTGCCTGGCGGCTGAGGAGAGGAGAGGGGGCGGGCGGAGTGCGTCACTGGCGGAGGGGAAGAGGAGGAGGTGTGGCAACCCGGAACCGGAAAGGGTGAGGAGAAGGAGGGTCTGTGCATCGAGAAAGGGGTCTGTGGAGAACGTAGGAAGGAGCCGGCACCGGCGGGGAGTCCAGGCCGCAGCGCTTCACAACAACTCCCGGTAATTGATCGTGCTTTGTGTACTACTGCTTGTCGCCGCATGAGCTGGGAGGTGCTGTTCTTACTCGGGGGACCGGGGCACGGAGAGCTTGTGGGGAGCGCAGCACTGACATCCCGTGTATGTGATGCTGGGACTTCTAGTTCCATGTCAGCTGGCTACACGCTTCCCGCCTTTCCTGGTATACAGGTTGCTGCTCTGCCCCTGACCTGGGACCCGAAGTGTTAGTGTCCACACTTATCTGATTGGACGATTGTCCACACACTCTTATCTGATAGGATGATCACACCTCACGCTCTTATCTGATTGGGCAATTGACCACAAATTCACACTCTAATTGGACAATGCTTACCTGCTAGGACGTTTGTCCACAAACTCTTATGTGATAGGTTGATCAGCCATACAATTATCTGATTGGACAAGTGCCAACACACTCTTAGCTGATGGGATGGTCGCCGACATAAGTTTATCTGATAGGACCATTGCCCACATACTCTTATCCTATTGGTCAATTGTATGCACACTTTCTTATCTAATAGAGTGATCAGCTGTACACACATGTGATTGGACAAAGCTTTCCTGACTGGGCAAGCAACCACACAACCTTATCTGTTGGGAGAATTGCCCACACACTTTTATTTTATCGGTCAATTGTCTGCACACACATCTAATAGGACAATTCCTATCTGATTGGACAATTGTCCACATATGCTTCTCTGCTTGGACAATCATTTACCTGTTCTTAGCTGATCAGCCACATACACGCTCTTAGCTGATGGGGCCGTCAGCCGCATACACGCTCTTAGCTGATGGGGCCGTGGGCCGCATACACGCTCTTAGCTGATGGGGCCGTGGGCCGCATACACGCTCTTAGCTGATGGGGCCGTGGGCCGCATACACGCTCTTAGCTGATGGGGCCGTGGGCCGCATACACGCTCTTAGCTGATGGGGCCGTGGGCCGCATACACGCTCTTAGCTGATGGGGCCGTGGGCCGCATACACGCTCTTAGCTGATGGGGCCGTGGGCCGCATACACGCTCTTAGCTGATGGGGCCGTGGGCCGCATACACGCTCTTAGCTGATGGGGCCGTGGGCCGCATACACGCTCTTAGCTGATGGGGCCGTGGGCCGCATACACGCTCTTAGCTGATGGGGCCGTGGGCCGCATACACGCTCTTAGCTGATGGGGCCGTGGGCCGCATACACGCTCTTAGCTGATGGGGCCGTGGGCCGCATACACGCTCTTAGCTGATGGGGCCGTGGGCCGCATACACGCTCTTAGCTGATGGGGCCGTGGGCCGCATACACGCTCTTAGCTGATGGGGCCGTGGGCCGCATACACGCTCTTAGCTGATGGGGCCGTGGGCCGCATACACGCTCTTAGCTGATGGGGCCGTGGGCCGCATACACGCTCTTAGCTGATGGGGCCGTGGGCCGCATACACGCTCTTACAGGGTTCGTACGGTCATGAAAAACCTGGAAAAGTCATGGGATTTTAAAATGGCACTTTCCAGGCCTTGAAAAGTGTTGGAAAATTAACTTAACCCAAAAGTTTTGGAAAAGTCATGGAAATTATTTGTTTCATGTGCAGAAAAGAGAAAGGCGCCACTCAGTGGAGCATGTAAATTTATTGACACGTATTATAATTAAGAAATTACATGGAGGTGGAGGCCAGCCTGGGACAAACGCTGCGGACCCGGAAGGACGCCGATCTGATAGACGCTTAACATCTCCATGTAATTTCTTAATTATAATATGTGTCAATAAAATTATTTACATGCTCCACTGAGTGGCGCCTTTCTCTATTTTCTGCCTGTTCGTGGGACTGTTGCTTCGGCCTAAAAAAGAGCTGCCCTCGATGTAAGCGCTGCATTTGTGCATCTGTGCAATCCATACCAGTCCCGCTGCACCTTATCCGTCATGACTGCCTGAACTGAAGCTTTATCCCCAAGCAGGAGCGCCCATCAAATCTTTTTCTTTCTCCAGTATATTCGAATATAGTTGATGATATGGGTTAAATTACAATAGTTAACTAAATATTTCATATTCTACTGTACACTACAAAGCTTATCATTTATTTTAGTAAAAATATGCTGGGTGTAACATGGATTTTCTTCTTATTTAACATGTATACATAGACATTTCATGAAACATTAGGTCATAAATATTTTAAGTTCTGGAAAAGTCATGGAATTTTATTGGTAAAAATGTGTATGAACCCTGTCTTAGCTGATGGGGCCATCGGCCGCATACACGCTCTTAGCTGATGGGGCCATCGGCCGCATACACGCTCTTAGCTGATGGGGCCATCGGCCGCATACACGCTCTTAGCTGATGGGGCCATCGGCCGCATACACGCTCTTAGCTGATGGGGCCATCGGCCGCATACACGCTCTTAGCTGATGGGGCCATCGGCCGCATACACGCTCTTAGCTGATGGGGCCATCGGCCGCATACACGCTCTTAGCTGATGGGGCCATCGGCCGCATACACGCTCTTAGCTGATGGGGCCATCGGCCGCATACACGCTCTTAGCTGATGGGGCCATCGGCCGCATACACGCTCTTAGCTGATGGGGGCCATCGGCCGCATACACGCTCTTAGCTGATGGGGCGATAGCCAATTTTTATTCATATTGATTAGTGATGTGAGTTGTGGTGTGTTTTCAGGTAATTTGAGTTCTTGGTCTAAGGCCTGGTTCACACTGGTGCAACATGGGATCTGGCTTGTTTCCCTATGAGAGTCCTCTTAACTGATTCAACACCAGTCAATCCTGTCTTAGAAAAGGTTCCTGCACTACTTTTGTCTGACTTTTATAAAACTTTCAATGCCACAGAGTGTCTGTGGGACTGAAGTTGCAATGCAAAGTCGGTTCAGAAGTTGTGCGACTTTCTTGTGGGAAAGGTGTGCACCTGGGCTTATAGAATATCGATGATCATCAGGTGTGTTATTACACAGACTGGGCTCATAGTGTTTCTGGGCTGCACGCAGTCTGTGGAGGAAAAAAGACCTCAATGTCACCATATCTTGAGGGCCTATTCATACGTGCTAGACTGGAGTGGTTTAGGGTGCAGGCAGCAGTCTATTTTGAACTGCAGAAAGCTGTGGCAGTGTGATGAGCGGTTTGTTACATCATACAGTCTCCCCCCCCCCCCCCCTCTTTTTTAATTTTTTTATGGGAAGTGCACAAAGAAGTGACAATGTCACAGCACAGTGTGACATGCAGGGCAATCCAGAGAGAAGTGTGATATTAATCAAACATGTTGGATATTTTTGCACAGCTCTGGACTGCTGCAAAACACTGTGGCCTGCTGTGAACATGACACGGAAGATGGTTGTTTTCTTTGTGTCATTGCAGTTACCTGTGTTTATCTCCTAACAGTGGTAATGGGCCCTGAAGACTGCTGTTTTTTCTCTCTCTAGAAATAAAAAGTTTAACGTAACTAAAAGGACTACTTTTTTATGTTGGATATTTGATGACTGATATCTGTGTCGCCTAATGGCCCATTTACACCAGAGTGTTTTGTAGGTCAATGCTCCAGAAACAATCAACATCTCAAATCCCATGTGTTTTATTGGTGGCCATTCACATACAAGTGCTCAGAAACCTGGAGCCTGACACCTGATGCTACATGAGCTATTTTTGAGACAAATTTGGATGTTTTTGGTCCCATTGACTTTAGTAAGAATACCTCTAAGAACTGGCTTCCTCACCCTAGAGATTTCTATTGGCTAAAACAAAAGTTCCCAAAGCTTGAAAACCTATGTAAAACATTTGAAATACACTTCTAAATTTCTCATACACACAAAACAAGACTTATGCTCAGGTGTGAAGGCAGCCTCTGGAGATTTCCCTTCCTTTCCTGTTCTGTAGACTTATAAGGAAGCAATAGGATAACTTTCCAGTGTGAAGGAAAGCCCCTCTTAAACAGCTGGAAGAGGAGCAAGTGTCTCCATTGGAAGAATCCCCTCTATTCATGTTTTAGTTACAGCTCACAAATTTGGATTTTCCCTCTTTATTGCCGCTGACACTCCGAATTACATGCGATCTCGCAAGCCGCACAAATGCGAACCGGCACTTAGAACTGAACTCCAGGCAGATAAAAAATAAATAAATAATAATCCAGGTATGTGTTAAGTAATTGAAGCCCAATTCCAAAAACTTTTTTTTCTTCTATGTCCCTCCCTCCTGTTTAGAGGAGAGAGAGAGTGAGAAAAAAAAGAAAAAAAGCACAACTCACTCTCTCTATCGCTGTCCTCTGTGACACCTTTCACTGTCAGTCCTTTTCTCGTTTGAATGTCAAAGAATGGGTTTCAGTGAGCCGTGAGATGAGCTGCTGCTACTCCAAAAAAATTGGGCCTCCAAAGGAAGATTCAACTAGGAATGCCCGCACCAGCACATGACCTGCAGCAGCCATAGACGTTCCAATCCCCGCTGAACCGGCCGAGATTCGAACCATGTTTTTGCAGGCTAATTGGACCCACGTTGATCGATCAACTTGGGTACAACCAACCTGTCCGATTCTTTATATGATTGCCAGCCGCTGTAGTTGCTATCAATAATAACGGTATTCCCCTGGCCCTGGCACCCCCCTGTTTTTTTTTCTTTCCCGTAACTCGTGGTTGCAGGAAAGAGAAAACCACTCCATCTATTTGGCTTTAAGATATACACTTCTAGAGTTTACCAAGACCATATATATATATATATATATATATATATATATATATATATATATATATATATAGTGATCATTAAACTATTTTTTTTAATGCAAAGTTGAGCAGAATTTGGGAGAAGCTGTGAGAAGCCTAGACTTCCATTTATCTACAAGATAATGCAAAACTTCTCAACATTGGCACTGACTTAATTTTATTATTTTGTGGTATTGGAGCAAATCTAACCGAAATGGCCACTATATTTGGGACACCTTGCTAGTACCGGGTTGGACCCCCTTTTGCCTTCGGAGCTGCCTTGATTCTTCTTGGCATAGATTCAACAAGGTGTTGAAAACATTCCTCAGAGATTTTGGTCCATATTTACATAATGGTATCATGCAGTTGCTGCAGATCTGTTGGCTGCACATCCATGATGATGAAAAAATCTCCCATTCCACCACATCCCAAAGATGCTCTACTGGATTGAGTTCTGGTGACTGTGGAGGCCGTTGGAGTACAGTGACCTCATTGTCATGTTCAAGAAACCGGTTTGAGATGATTTGAGCTTTGTGACATGGTACATTATCCTGCTGGAAGAAGCCATCAGAAGATGGGGACACTGTAACTGTAGTCATAAAGGGATGGACATGGTCAGCAACAATACTCAGGTAGGCCGTGGCATTTAAATGATGCTCAGTTAGTACTAAGGGCCCCAAAGTGTGACAAGAAAATATCGCCCACACCATTACACCACCAGCCTGAACCATTGATCAAGGCAGGATGGATCCATGCTTTCATGTTGTTTACACCAAATTCTGATCCTACCATCTGAATGTCGCAGCTGAAATCGAGACTCATCAGACCAGGCAACATTTTTTCCATTGTTAAAATGTCCAAATTTGGTGCAAATTGTAGCCTCAGTTTCCTGTTCTTAGCTGATGGGCGTGGTACCTGGGGTGGTCTGCTGCTGCTGTAGCCCATCTACTTCAAGGTTTGATGTATTGTTGTGCATTCAGAGATGGTGTTCTGCATACCTTGGTTGTAACAAGTGGTTATTTGAGTTACTGTTGCCTTTCTGTCATCTCAAAGCAGATTGCCCATTCTCCTCTGCCCTCTGACATCAAGGCATTTTCATCCACACAGCTGCCGCTCACTGGATATTTTCTCTTTTTTTTTTCAGACCATTCTCTGTAAACCCTATAGATTTTTGTGCGTTAAAATCCCAGTAGATTAGCAGGTTTTGAAATGCTCAGACCAGCCCGTCTGACACCAACAACCATGCCACGTTCAAAGTCTCTTAACTTCCCTTTCTTTCCCATTCTGATGCTCGAGTTGAACTTCAGCAAGTTGTTTTCACCACGTCTAGATGCCTAAATGCATTGATTTGCTGCCATGTGATTGGCTAATTAGAAATTTGTGTTGCCAAGCAATTGAACAGGCGTACCTAATAAAGTGGCCGGTAAGTATAGTTTGGGAAATCTTCCCTTTCTAGTAAGGGAAATATGATGCTAATATGGAGGGTTTTTTGCAACCCTATCTGTTCTAATATTTTACAATACATTTCTCAAGATTCCTTCAATTAAAAGACTGTGCCTGCAGGGTTTATTATCCACTCCAACCCTCCCATGTTATTTGAAGATTCAGCAAGCTGTTACCTGACAGGCTTTGTTCTAGTCACCTATGAAACAAGGTTTGCGGTCAGATTAACTACATTTATAAGAGCTCATACTTTCACTCTTAATCTAGATAAAGAAATCATCAGACAGGTATTTTTAACTCATGACCATTTAATGAAACACTATTGGTGCAAATAATGTGCAGGAGAGGTTGCAGCTACCAAAATCGGTCCACACCTGGATTTGTATATATTCCCACAATTAGCAGGCTTTTGCTTGCTGCTTCAAAATTGTTTGGTCGTCTTTTGGTTGGTGGCTTTGCATTATGCAGCCTGTTCCACTTTGTGTTGGTGAGGCTGAAATGGCGATGCTGTCCCAGTAGACACAATTGTCAGCTGATTTGGGTTTTTGAAAATTTAGGATACTGGTCTGTCGGGCTTTTAGCAGAACAGCCTGTTGCATAAAATGATTTACAGGATGAATTTCCAAACTAGATTTAGAAGTTGAACTTTGGGATTATAAAAATATACTTGTAGTGGGATCCCTCATCACTGCTATAAGTCCAGGGGTAGAGAAATAATCTGTAATATAGTACTTACCTTATTCCTTGCTCCTCTGCTCTCTGACACTCTAGGTTGTAGGCAGACCCTTACCATGCCCACATACAGTATAAGGCTATTGGTCCTGTGCTGTATGTGATGATAGAGATTGGCAGCTAGCTAGAGTCCTGAAGTCTATGTGGGCCTGGTCATACAGCGTGGAGGAAAACTGCTGGATCAATTACTAAGGTAAGTATTACAGCCTATGCCTAGGCTTAAGAGCATTTACCATTGCCGTGTAAAAGACTCCACTGCAAGAGGGTGTTTTTTTTTTTTTTTTTTTTTTTCTTTCCTGGTGCTTGGAAGGAGGCTTTAAGTCTTGGAGTGCATTTACACCTCCAAATGCACCCACACTCTGATTAGATGTGAGAACCCCAGCAGGGAGGCAGCCCCAATGAAAGAAAAATGAGGCTGCTAGCTCCCACACCTAATTACGGCCATTTGCAAGTAATTGCACATTTGGTGATCACATGAATTATGGGCCCTGGATGCTGACAGCCCGTTTCCAGGGCCAATCCCTCACATGTAGATGGCTAAATGGGAGATGACATGCCAGTAGCCATGATTAGCTGTGGGAGCTAGCAGCCTCCTATTGCTTTCAATGGGGCTGCCTCCCCACTGGGGTACTAGTATCTAATCAAAGTACAGCAGGTGGATTCACAGGTATGAATGCACCCTTAAAGTGGTTATAAAGGCTTCACCTACTACTACTTACCTAGGGTCCATTACGATCCAGCAATGTGCACGAGAGCCTCTCCCTCACTGGCTGAGGCAGCAGCGGGAGCCATGTCAGTCACAGCCAGTGAGAAAAGAGTGGGCAGGGCCGAGCTGCTGCTGTGTGTGAATGGACATGCAGAATAGCAGCTTGGGTTTGAGCCTGCTTGGGTGCCCCCATTGTAGGCTGCTTGCTTTGGGGGCACTTGGTAGGAGGGAGAGGCTGTGAGCGCCAGTAAGGGACCCTAGAAGAAAAGGACCAGGGCTGCTCGGTGCAAAACCATTCCACAGAGCAGGTAAGTATGACCTGTTTTAAAAATATTATGCCTTTTTAATATCACTTTAAACATGGCCTCTAGGCAGTTTTGTTGCTTACTATTTTTTTCCGGATTAGTTCTTGTCTGGACAGGTGTTGTAGCCCAGCGAGGTTGGCTCTCATCCACTGCATTACTTGTACTTTAGGAATCTTATGCATTTTTTTTTTTTAAGAAATTGCACAAGGAAGGTGTATTTGCTCGATCCACTTACCAATTTCTAAAACATTCTGCTTACAGTTTACGTAAATTGCTTCCCTAGTGGGTGATTTTTTTACGTCTTCTAATTCCAGGAAATTGGCTAACAATTGGCATTGCTTTAAATGCAGAATTTAACGTTTTAGAAAGTTTATTTAACGTTTTAGAAAATTATTTTTAGATTAAGTAGAAGTTCCGAAAAACCTCTGTGTGGTGTATGTTGGGAAGCAAAAGATATTAAGGGAAATGTAATCTAAATTCACACCACATTGATAGATTTGTTATTGGTACTTCTATCCTTGGAGATTGTCACCAGACCACTCATTTCCGCAAAAATCCTTTGGGTAGCCATCCATCAAAAAGGTCTAAAATTGCTAGTGGGCACCACCATTTTGCATGTAATGTCAGCAATCCCAGCAGACTAAGAGCTATCACTTAGGCCCTCCATACACAGTGCAAAATTCTTTCCTGCAACCACGGGAAGCTGTCCCTGCCATGAGAAGACAGTAAATCACAGGCTGGTTGTACCCAAGTTGATTGATCGGTTCAAACAGTCTATGGCCGGCTTAGTATTCCACTTCTCCTGCTCTAGCAGGTAAAAACAAATGTCATGTAGGGAGGGATGTAGGAGCTGGGCCTGGACAGACACTAATTATACACCCCCAAAAGGGGAGAGGGCTATGATGTGCTAGGCCAGTGATGGCGAACCTTGGAACCCCAGATGTTTTGGAGCTATATTCCCATGATGCCCATGCACTCTGCAGTGTAGTTGAGCATCATGGAAAATGTAGTTCGAAAACATCTGGGGTGCCAAGGTTCCCCATCACTGTGCTAGGCAATTGACTAGGCACATTTTATAGCAAGTTCAGAGGCAAGTTATATTTTTTACAAGTGTATTAAAAAAAAAAAAAAACTAGATCATGCTCAGTGACACCTTTTTGTTCTGCTGTGCTGTAAGAAATGGAAAAAATAGCACGGACTTGCTTGATCACCAATATTTAGAGAACGTTGAAATGCTAAAAGTTGCACTGCTATCCAGTGTAAGTTGGGGGTAGGTTACCATGTCCATGAGGGACAACTACAGTGTACAGCTACCCATTATAATGAATGGCTGTACGCTGGTATACATTATGCTTGCTTAAACTTGCATACAAGCCAAGTGCAGGGATTTATGTCCATACTTTATGTTGTGTAACATGGCTGGTGCCTACATACAACCATTCGTTACTCTGGGTGGTCATATGCTGCTGGCCTCTTCCAGGCAAAGAAATACACCTGCAGTGCAAACCCTCCAATAACAGTCCAAGCAGCAGTAAGTTATGCCTGTATGGAATATCAACTTTCAGTAGATTAGCCGCTTATTTACCAAGGTATATTTTTTAAACATCCTGCTATTCAGCACATCAAGCTCCTATCCGGCTGTAAGGTGATATGAGTGGCTCTAGAGCTGCATGATTGCTTTTCTGGGGGTCTGAAGGTGCCTCAGCCCTCCATGCATCCAGTCTCTATTTCCCTTGCGATTTGATGAACCCAGAAGTGACATGTATTGCATTCCTTCCAGGTTAGCACTGTCATTCCCTGGCTTGCGGGGTAGCAGCTAATCAAGTACAGCTAGTCAAGTACAATCTGTGCTTGATTAGCTGCAGGGGAGATATTGAGGGTCTAATAGACCCTTGATGCCTATAGAGAACCTGTTATCTGCTTGTTAGCCGCTTGTGATCGAAAAAAAGGGTAGAAATAATAAAGTGTTTGAAAATGTGCAAACCTAGAGGATAGGGTGCATACATCTACTGTATGTAAACATAAATTGCAGCAAATCGCTGCATCAAGGTAAGGAATCGCTGCAATTGTCAGAGGGAGAACTATAATTCTAGGGCTGTAGTCCATGGTTAACGTGCAAAGGCCTATGAAGAAATTTGGGTACCATATTTTTTTGCAAATTCACAGGCGCACACAATTTTAAGAAAGTGTAAGATTGGTTGAGGGTTTAAATTTAATTCCTACCAAAAAATGCAGAATTTAATGTGTTTGAAAAATTGCCCCAATAGGAAAGGGGGGTTATGTGCTCCAGCTTTATACGATTGAAGAAAGGATCTAAGACATCCTGAAAGCTTCCATCTCTAATCTCTTCAGTTGGGGGATTACTTAATTCCCAAACGTTCTGCATTTTTCAATTTCTAACATGGTACAATTCTCTCACTCTTTCCAAATCCTGGAACTTTAGATTCAGATTTTATTTTGGCTTGTTTCTGCTTGTCGTCCACATTCTTTAGTGAATTCCACCTGCCTTTACAAAGTCTGTACCTGCGGGCATTTTCATTTTTTTGAGAGCATAGTTGTTTTTTTAGCCCCTCATAGTAACATGAGTTTTATCTCTTCATGGTCTACTCTTACCTCCTTACAGCATTCCTCTGGGAATAATGCACAGAGCATACTTAGGGACTGGTATCCTGCTAAGGTTGCCTAGGGGGTGTTTGGACATGCAACTATGTTCTGGCAAAATGCTTGGCCACCGGGTGATTAAATACCATTACTGGGAGTGCCGAGTGCCCATTTTGAAGGGACCGATAACTCGTTCAGATGTCTCTAGTGCCTCAGGGTAAAGCAACTGGGCAAAGTTTTTTTGTATTCTGTACAGCTAGTAGCAGTTGATCCAACTGGACTTGTTCTGTAACATTGAATATGTTCCACAGCTCATTCAAGCCATTTCTTCACCTCCAGTGAGAATGGGGAATAGAAGTCCAGCATTTATCCATACAGGTAGCAAAGACAACTTAGTCCAGTCACTGTGAAATGTGTGGACACTGATTTTTCCAATAACAGCTGGCCTCTTTTTCCCTATGTACGAGTTGCTGGGGTATTTTCCTGACACTGAAAAAGAGAAGCTATGAACTGTCCTTACAATTACAGAACAAGTCAAGTTGAATGTGTTTTTAAGGTCTTCACACAGGCATACATAAGCATACACCTATTCAAGAGCCATATTTGCCCGCACGGAGATACATAGGTGTTCTGTGCATCCCCATGCTGGCAGTTTTATTTAGGATGCAGCGGCTTCACACACAGCGCTGCTACCTCCCAATTTGAAAACTGTGTGGGTGCGGGTCCCAGAACTTACATTGTCTGAGTACAGGGACACTCGCACTCGCCTGCACCCACACGGATGTCAAATTGGGAGCAGCAGCTGTGTTTGTGGCCTCTGCATCACAATTGACATGAATATTACTGCCTGCACACATGTGCATCCCCATGCGGGTCTAAACAGCCATTGCATGGATGTACACTTAAAGCGGAACTGAGGGCTTTAGAACAGACTGAGCAAGCAGCTGGCTATTGCAGAAAAGACATGCAATGTCTCTTCTGTGATAAATTACACCTTGCTGCCTGCTTACTGTCTTTTGCAGCTAAGCAACTAAGCTGCTCAGCTTATGTCATCGGCACACTCCGTGTTGATTGACTTCTGTGCAGGCATAGAAGTTACGCCGCCACTATTCGGCCAGTAGAGATGCCTGAAGACTCGCACTCTGGGAGAAAATGCTGGTGAGGGATCCTAACCGTTAGAGGGGGTCAATATAGTGGCTTTAGTTCTGCTTTAAGTACACCTATGTGAACTTTTCTAGTTCAACCAATAAAATGGGGAACAAATACGATCCTATACCCACAGTTGATCCAGAGGAAGGCAAAATACCCCAGCAAAGCACAATCCAATTTGCTCCAGCAGGGAGAAAAATCCTAATAACATACTAGTTTTTCAATAGTTTTGCATTTGGCTAGAGTCAGTGTAACTACTGGCAGTATGAGGTGATACCTGGACCCTATAGAGCAGCCTTTCTCAACCTTTTCAACACAGAGGAACCCTTGAAATCATTTTCAGGTATTTGGAACCTCCTGCTAAAAATGACTATAATTGCAACTCCTAATACACTAGTGTGATGGTCAGTGGGATGAATGTTCCTTACACTTGTGGACATTGGTTGGGAGGAATTACCTTCTTTCAGATGGCTAAAAAGATCAATGGTGTCAGGAAAACTTATCTGAGAGGTGGAAATTGGCTCATTGCTCAAGGAACCCCTAGTAACCTCCTGTAGGAACCCTGGTTGAGAACCAATGCTATGGAGGTTGCACAGGAATTCCAACTACTACAGGATGGCACATTAATACTTGGCATTGTCAGGTTTGCGGTCTCCCAGCACAGTCTGAGCATGAAGGAGATTCCAGGAAACAGGCAGTTACTCTAGGAAAACTGGACGGGGCCAAAGAAGGTCCTTACCCCATCAGCAGGACCCGTATCTGCTCCTGGAGGGAGCAGGATGAACACTGCCAGATCCGAACAAAATGACCTCCGGCAGGCCATCTGGTGTGAATGTCTGTTACCAAACAATCAAAAACTGACTTCATGAGAGTGGCCTGAGGGCCGATGTCCTCTAGTGGGCCTGTGCTCACTGCCCGGCACTGTGGAGCTCGATTGGCATTTGCCATTGAAAACTAGAACCGGCAGGTCAACCACTGGCACCCTGTGCTTTTCACAGATAAGAGCAGGTTCACCCTGAGCACATGTAACAGACTTGAAAGGGTCTGGAGAAGCCACAGAGAAGGTTATGCTGCCTGTAGCATAGTTCAGCATGATCGGTTTGGTGGTGGGTCAGTGATGGTCTGGGGAGGCATATTCATGGATGGACGCACAGATCTCTACAGGCAAGACAATGGCACCCTGACTGACATTAAGATATCCGGATA
Source organism: Pelophylax lessonae (assembly GCF_965119305.1). Classification (NCBI taxonomy): domain Eukaryota; kingdom Metazoa; phylum Chordata; class Amphibia; order Anura; family Ranidae; genus Pelophylax; species Pelophylax lessonae. The sequence continues at coordinate 180,801,657 of NC_138770.1, forward strand.
AAATCCTTGGACCCATTGTCACTCTCCTGGTGCAGTGGGTCCTGGGTTCCTCCTGGTGCACGACAATACCCTGCCTCATGTGGCGAGAGTAGGCAGCCAATTCCTGAAGGATGAAGTAATTGATACCATTGAATGGCCCCCATGCTCACCTGACCTAAATCCAATAGCTCACCTCTGGAACATTCTATTTTGGTCCATCTCATGCTGCCAGGTTGCACCTCAGTCTGTTTAGGGTCCAGATCTGGGAGGTAATACCCCAGGACAGCATCTGTCGTCTTGTTGGGAGCATGCCCCGATGATGTCAGGCATTCATACAAGTACATGGGGGCCATACAAACTACCATTTTGAGTTGCTGCAATGAAATTTCAGCAAAATGAACTAGCCTGCTGCATCATATTTTTTTACTTTAATTTTTCGGCTGTCTTTGAATTCAGCCCTCTGTATGTTTAATTAATTTTCATTTCCATCAAATGATGTGGCATCCTTTCATTCATAACACATTACCCAGTCCATATCAGTATAGATATCCAGCATGATATTTTTCCACACTGAGATCAGATTGCCTCTTGGGGATCAGGGAGGATTTTTTCCCCTGCTGTAGCCAATCTGATCATGCATTATTGGGTTTGTTCTTACTTTACTCTGGATCGACTGTGGGTATAGGATTGTATGTGTATAGTTCTATCTAAAGTGGAGAGGGATGTCAGGTAGGGCTGAACGATATTCGATGTAACATTGAATATCGTGCTGCGGGCGTGGGCGATAGTCACATCGCCAGATCATAAGATATTTGGGACTCATAGTGAAGGTAGAAGAATACAGCCTGACATCCGTCCCACATGTTAAGTCGGTCCTGCAGCTCTCCTGACTGAGCGGTGAGCAGCGGCACAGGGAACCAATCACGTGTGCCTGCACACATGATTGGTTTGCTGTGCCGCTACTCACGACATGATTGGTTCACTGTGCTGTGGGGCGGAAGTGTATTGTGGGGACTGGAGTGTGCTTTCGGTGCAAAGGAGCTGCCTGGTGGAGAGGACTACAACTCCCAGCGTTACCCCCACTTCCCGCATTTCCGTCTGCCCCCAGCCAGAGAGATTCCCCCTCCCTCCGGGATAACCGACTTCACAGCCCGATCATGAGGGACAAACGGAAGAGGCGGAGGGAGCGCACATGGGCCGAGGCTGCCAAGAAGGTACCAAATACGGAGGGGAGGCGACTGTACCATGTACACCATGAAGAGGCGGGTATAAATATCGCAATATATATATATTTTTTTCCCCAGTATCGTGCAGCCCTAATGCCAGGTATACATTCCTGTCTGGGCATTTGTTTTTCCTGTCTGTGCATTTTTTTGTTGGGGGGGTCTCACCAGAGCAGGAATAGAGGATAAATCTTTCAATGGGGACACTTCTGGTGAGTCTGGTGACAACCAGGGACTTCCTCTCTCTTCTGTATCAGTTATGGACAGAAAGTGGAAGATCTTCCTAATGATGGCAAAAAAAAAAAAAGACGGGCTATTACCCTCCCTTACTGTATCCAAAATGGGGGAGGGGGGGCTTTGCTTTTTGTTTTACTTTAAACTGGTCATACGCTGTGAATTTTGGCCAGTTCTTGATGAACTGGCAGAAATTTACTTAATGGGTAGCTCTTAACCACTTAAGAAAAAAAAAAAGAGCGGCAATTTTGAAAAAATATTTTTTTCACATTTTTTTAATATAAAATTCCCCCCCCCCCCCCCCCAAAAAAATGTAAAAAATTAAAATTTTTGAACATTTTAGGCCAATTTGGTTTCTGCTACATATGTTTGGTAAAAAAAATCGCAATAAGCGTATTTTGATTGGTTTGCGCAGTTATTGCGTTTACTAACTAAGGGAAAGATTTCTGTCATTTTTGGTGTTTTTTTTTTTTTTTTTTTTTTTTTTGCGGGACTGTGACATTGCGGCGGACAGATCGGACCCTTGACTGACATTTTTGACACTTTTGGGGTTACCAGTGACATTACTACAGTAATCCGTGCTATACATATTCACTGTTACTGTAAAAATGACACTGGCAGGGAAGGGGTTAACTTTATTGCTGATGCAGGGGTTAAGTGTGTCCCTAGGGGCATGCTTCTAACTGTAAAGGGGTGTGGCTAGTGATGTAAGCACAGACATACGATCCTACATAGCAGGATCGTATGATCTCTGTTCTTACATCAGGGAGAATGACAGGCGGCTTTGTTTGCCGCCTGCCTTTCTCCCTCTCCACGGGGAGATCGCGAGTGGCCAGCGGACATCGGGTCTGCTGGTCACACGCACGGACGTGTTAGGGAACGAGCGGGGGCGGGAGCGCGTCTCAGGCGGTGCGCACTCGCCCCCTAGAGGCTCACAGGCTAGCGATGTAGTCCTACATCACTTTGCCTGTACGGGGCTGGTCGCCGCAGTAAATAGTCGAGCGGCGGTCGGTAAGTGGTTAAAAGAAGTATGGTTTTAGTTTTTTTTTCTTTCTTTCTTTTTTTTTTTTTTTTTTTTTTTTTGAGAATTATACTTGGGTGGATGCAGCATCTGTCTCCCGTCGCCTCTGCGCTGAGAACTATGTGATCGAACACCTCTGGTCACTCGGTTTTGACAGCTCCACAAGCAGAGAGCTGCTGACTGTCAGTCAACAGCTCTCTGCTTTGCCCCCTCCTCGCTCACTGGAGCTCTGAGCTGTGGAGGGGCGGGTAGCAGCTGGCTCACGCTCTCAGTGGCTTGCTGAGAGGCTGGGGCGGGGAGCAGCTGGCTCACGCTCTCAGTGGCTTGCTGAGAGGCTGAGCCAGGTGTCAGTCCAGGCATCTGGCAGATCCTGGCTCCGTGGTCACGATGACACGTGCTTGGACTGACTTTAGTGATGTCAGCAGAGAGTGGACTTCAACCCGCTCTGCTAAAAATGGATCACAGGAGTACAGAATGAACTGTGATCCATAGGAGATGTACAGTCAAACGAGCTTTGACTGTACTTCTTTAAGGCCCCCTCCTAACCTGACTCCCTTCAGTTGACAAATCGAAGGAGCAGGCTAGCAGATTGTGCACTGAACAGCTGCTGCATCCAGTCCGATGCTGTCGATGGTGGAATTCTGAGGTGGATGGCGGAATTCTCCCTGCTGGGACATTGTGTTCTGCCAATGTGACCTGCCCGTGTCAGAATACACTGATTAGTGGCTGCAACTGAGCAAAATTTTCTGTCACATTCCTTCGACAGAAGTCTAATAAATAGATTTCTGTCCTATGGGGAAGGCCATAAATTGCATTGAAATTTGAGTGATCCAGCAAGGAGTGGCTGAATTTCAGTCAGTGTGTGGCCAGCTTTATTTGCAGTGTTTACATGGCAGATGATTTCTTAAGTCCCCAGTGCAGACTGTATTGTGGGGTGATGTCATTAGTCGTGTGTGTGTGTGTGTGTGTCTTTGTTCATGTGGGAAAACTAATTGACTGAAGTGGTTTTCCTGCCTTGTTTAATAAGATCTAAAAATGCCCTCTATGCATCAAAAGGATATGTAATTTTAGTCTAAAGACAAGGGCTACTGATTTCTTAGGGAAAAAGCTGATGCTGTAGTGTTTTTTAGAAACCTTACATTAAGATGTCGCTCAGTACATCTAGTTTCCAGAATCTAGTTACTGTACATTTCCATATTAGCTAATGTGTTACAGTAATTCTGTACATAAAGCTATACTGACAGTCTCTTTGGAATTTATTACCATAGTTATAGAAGTCATGAAATACCTGCCTTTTTGTGATAAAATTCCATTCTAGGCTCTCTCCAGTACTGCTACCATGACCAAACACTAGAACTGTTAACCATCTGCTTTCTACCTAAAGTGTATTTTCACTTTTGCACACAAACCATGGCACCTCCTCCTGAGAAACATCTAAGGCTCCATGTACACGGTACGTTGTAAATGGCCGTTTAGGAGCAGTTGGGTGTTTTTTTTCAGAAGCCCCTGAACCCACCTGCATGTTATCTTATCTGTCCATGTACACAGGGTCGTTTACAGTCATTTGCAGGCAGTTGAGTTCAGGGGCGTTTTTTGGAACGCAATTATTTGCGTTCGAACGCGTGTTTCCCGGCGTTTAAAATGCAAAAACGGGACCGAACGTGATGAAGTACGTTCAGCCACGTTATACGTTTTTTTTCTTCCATTCAAAATCAATGGTTCCCTATGGGAGCCTATTGATTTGAATGGAAGTTGCACCGCAAGTCGGATCAGGATGATCCGACTTGCGCTGTGAGAATCTTGAGGGGGAACTCCACGCCAAAAATGGGGACTGGTAATGATTAAGCACAAGATGTATGTGTGAAACGCGTCTACGAGACATCATGCTGGTGTCTTTGGTGTCATCACTTGCAACTTTTTGGAAATAAAGGTATTTGAAACCTATTGGAATCCCTGGATGTGCGGCTAATTCTTTTCCTACATGTGTTCCTGGTATGGTAAGTAAATGTTCCTCCCTTTTTTCTCCTAGCAGATTTTGGGGTGGACGTGGGCCTCTCCCTGAGACGGTCGGACCCTCACAATCCCGGGTTCCCCTCTGTCCTGTTGTGCACCCCCTTTTCTAGCCCCCTCCACGCAGGGTACTGTTTGGGCCTACTACCGGGGGCTGGGACCACATTCTCAGGCCGCATGGTGGGTCGGGTGTGTGCCGCCGGTGGACGAGCGATCGTGTTGGGGCTCGGTATGTACTTCCAGGGCCTACCTGCTGATCGATTGTGTGGTGGAATCTGGGGGGTCCCCCTGAAGGCCTCGATCACTCCACTCGCCGCACTGCTGCCATTTTACTTGCAGCCACATGTGCTACAGTGATCGGCCATTTTGCGGTGGATTCTTCGCTGGGAATCTAGGTGGGAGTGCCTGGAGGCGTTTCCGGTTTTCACCCTGGGCATTTTCAAGCTCACTGCCTTTTGTGAGAGCTGCTGCTACACGTGCAGACATTCTGGGACTGGCTGATGCATATTGGGACAGTGAGTTCTGGGGGTCTCTCTCTCTCTCTCTCTCTGTTGGGGGTCTCAGGGTGTACCTGACCTTCGGGGGGGGGGGGGGGGGGAGTGGGGAGCGCTGTGGTGCAGTGGGACCATATTTTTTTTTTTTTTTGCAAAAAAAAAAGTAATTTTTTCAAATTTTGGTGGCGGGTTCTTCTGGTACAGTATGGACCCTGCAGACCATGTGTCCCCACCTGACCCCCTCACAGAGGCCACAGCGCCTTCTGGATCGTCCAGCAATGCAATTTCGGCAGTTCTGGAAGCTTTTGTGTCCCGGGTGGAGGTGGCCTTGAGAGGACGAGGTGCACAGAAAAGATCTACACCTACCCCTGCCTCATCTGATGTCTCGGATTCTGAGTCTGACTCGGCTGCTGCAGACGTGGGTCTCCCTGCCGGGTCTGTTACCTCGCGCCCTGCTTCCTTGGTTAATGGGGATGACATTTCTACCTCCCCTGCCACGCAAGATAAGGCGCTGGTGGATGCACTGGTTGTTTCTGTGTGTGACACCCTGAAATTTGGAGAATGCAGCGGCGGCTGTGCCTGGGGCCCAGGTTGCGTTTGGCACTCACATGCTATCCAGAGTGAAAGCTTATTTTGCTAGCATGCTCCTAAAAGAATGGGACTGTCCGAGACGTTCCCCTGGGGTGTCTAAGCGGCTTCTAGACCTTACCCTTTTGAGGAGTCTCTGGTAATGAAGTTGACTGTACCACCTAAGGTGGACCCACCGGTCTCCAGGTTGAATAAGGCTACCGTTATTCCAGTGGAAGAGTCCCCGTCCTTTTAAGGAGCTGGGGGATAGGATGGCGGGGGCTGTGGCCCGCGATCTGTACTCCCTGGTGGGGTCTGCACACAGTGTTTAAGATTGCCCTTGCCACGAAGATGATGGGCGGAGTTCCTATGCATTGACTTGGTGAGGAGCAAGTCCCTCCTGCCTTGGGGGAGCTGTTGGACCAACTGGTGCAGGGGCTGCAATTTGTTTGCGATGCCGTGCTGGACATGGCTACTTTATTGGGTCACCTGTGCAGAGAAGGGCAACCAAACTGATAAGAGGCATGGAGGACCTCAGCTATGAAAAAAGATCAGAGGAACTGAATTTATTCTCTTGAGAAGAGGAGATTACCGGGGGATATGATCAACATGTATAAATACATAAGGGGTCCATATAGTGAACTTGGTGTTGAGTTGTTCACTTTAAGGTCAACACAGAGGACAAGGGGACACACTTTACGTCTAGAGGAAAACCGATTTAGTCTCCAAATACAGAAAGATTTCTTCACTGTGAGAGCTGTGAAAATGTGGAATAGACTCCCTCCAGAGGTTGTTCTGGCTAGCTCACTAAATTGCTTTAAAGGCCTGGATTATTTTCTAGGTGTACATAATATAAATGGTTACGTATAGTTGATCCAGGGAATATCGGATTGCCTCTTGGGGGGATGTGTATATGGGATGGGATTGTATGGTTGGGTTTTCAGTACTGTTTTTTTTTTTTTTTTTTTGTTAAACCGGATGGACTTGTCTTTTTTTTTTCAACCTGACTAACTATATAACTATGGTTTCGGCAGTGGTTATCCGGCATATACTTGGCTGAAGTGTTGGTCTGCGAATCAAACTTCTAGGGGGGGATTGCCTGTTTGGCGCTGCCCTGGATGACATTATATAAGGGTCTCGTGGTGGGGGGGGGGGGGAGAATAATTTTTTTCTTCCACAGGCTAACAAGAGTATGGACCCTCGTCGCAGACGGGGTCCCTCCTTTTCGTCTCACAAACATCCCTCGGGGACAGTCGATGCGGCTAAGTCCTTCATGACTTCCTCGGGTGGCTCCAAGCGACCCTGGTCTGGCAAACAAGAGATTTTTTCCAGAACTGTGGACAAAGCCTACTCGGTCCGAAGGTGCGTCCTCACCCGTATATGGGGTGGGGGGACGTCTTTACCGGTTCTCGGACCTGAGGCTGGCCCGGATCCCAGACAGCTGGGTTCAGGGGGTCATGCGGTCCAGTTGCAAGATCGTGTTTCGATCCGTTTCTCTGGTAAGGTTTTCCCTTCCAATGTATGGTTGTCCCAGGATCGTCTCTTGGGGCTCCCCCTTGTTCTTACTCGGTTGCCCGGATCTTGGCTTTCCTTCAACTAGGAGTTGATCAAAAGTTGGCCTTTAGTACGATCAAGGGTCCGGTATCGGCTTTGGCAATTTTCTTCCAAAGGCCATTGGCCGTCCAATTCCTGGTGTGTTTCTTCATCCAGGGGTTGTGACATTCGGTACCTCCGGTGCGACCTCCGTCACCAACTGGGGACCTTGATTTGGTGCCGTTGGTACTTCCAAAACCTCCTTTAGCAAGTATTCGGGCATTTCCCCTGCCTACCTTATCACAGAAGGTGGCCTTCTTGGTGGCTATCACTTCTGCGACTAGGGTGTCGGCACTGGCAACATTGTCCTGTCCTCCCTATATGTTGGTTCATGGGGACAAGTGGTACTTCATCCGGATCCGTCCTTCCTTCATTCTGAAGGTGGTTTCTAGTGTTCACTTGAACGAGGACATTGTATTACCATCTTTGTGCCCTAAGCCCAAACATCCTAAGGTATGTGCACTGCATACTCTGGATATAGTTTGCAATCAAGGTGTACTTAGCGACTGCTGAGTCTTTTTGTAAATCAGATTCTGCTGTTCCTATCCCTCATTTTATGACACTGCTTTGGGACGTCCCTACTGAAATGCATCAGAGACTGCGTCCGTCAATGAACGATAAAGGCAACTGGATTTTTGACTTACCGTAAAATCCTTTTCTCAAGTTCATTGACGTGCGCAGTACCCGCCCCCTCTATTTTGAGTTGGGTTGGTATTGTTTCTCTGACACTGCTTTGATACAAAACTGACATCATATGTAGAAAGAGAGAGGGTGTACCCTCCGGCACTGCCCATGGGCGTAGCAAGAACTTTTTTTCCTGTGTATTGTCCTACTCCTGTAGGGGGCAGTATAACCCTACTGATATGCATCAGGAACTGCGTCTGTCAATGAACTTAAGAGAATAGGATTTTACGGAAGTCAAAAATCCAGTTTTTAGGTATGCTGTGCAAATCTGAACACATATGGGGTCTTCTCAAACTTGACTGCAAAAGGGAAAATACACTTTGAATCTCACAGGAACACGTGCTACATTCCCGTGCAATTTTTTTAAGCCCATGCCTAAAGTAGTAGAGATGCACAGAAATTTTGTCAGTCAAAATCTATCGGACGAAAATGGTATCATTGGCATTTTGCCATTAATGGAATAAAGGTGCCAATAATAAAACACATGCGATTTTGCTGCGAATTTACTGTGCTTATGCGTTCTTTTTCATAGATCATGTGATTCAAAAACCGCATCAAAAACCTAACTGATGCATTTTGAATGCATTCCAAAAGGAAGGTTTTTTTTTTTTTTTTTAAACTGGGGAAAAAAAAAAAAATGCAGCAAGTAGAATTTTTAACACCAGAGTGGAAGCGCAATGACCAGTGTAAGGACATTACATGTTTTTACTGTGCTTTTTGATTTGTTTTTCAAGGGTCATGTTACATCAAAAACTTAACACGGTTGTGTTAATGATGTGTTCTTGCTGCGTTTTCAATGCATTTTAATGGGGAGGTGCAAAATGCAGCAAGCAGTATTTTTATTATTTTTTGTTTTAACACCACAACGGAAGCACAACAGGCCAGTGTGAAGACATACATAGAAATTTAAAGGGATACATTTTCTTGAGCTTTCTAAAGGTGCCAATAATGGCTGACAAATTAATATTCTTTAAATTCCATGATAATTAAAAAGTTGAATATATATATATATATATATATATATATATATATATATATATATATATATATATATATATATATATATATATATATATATATATATATATATATATATATATAAACATATACACATATACATTTTTTTTTGTCATTTTCGGCTTTCAGCCAAGTGCATCCTGCATTTTCGGTTTCGACAACCAAAATTTCCATTCAGTGCACCTCTAAAAAGTAGTGCATGCACTGCTTTTAATCAACACGCTGCACCAGTTACATGGTACTGCGGTACCATGCAGTTTGGAGCCCACAAATGCACTTTGCAGTGTGCTTGGGGTGCCATTAACAATACATTGGCACCCACGGCAGTTTACAAAGGCAGTGTCTTCTAGCATGGTGTGGAAAATGCACATGGAAAGCCCCTTTCTGCCACTGTGTTTTGGTGTGAACTGGCCCTGAAGGAATAGGATAGGCTGTTATGAGCCCCTCTTTAACAAATCATATGATCGGGTATCTAAGCTTTTTGTGACCAGCACTGGGGGAACTCTGAACAGCATTTTCTTTGAGACATTGTATCCCACTTATTTTTGATTGTGTTTTTGAATTTATGAAAGGTGTGTTTTAGTTTAAGGGCGGCTAGTGCATAGCACAGACCATCCATTGCCACTGACTGATTTATGAAAGTGAGTCATATTGATATGCAGGCTAACAGGGAGAGAAAAAAAACACAGGAGGAGGTAATAAGAGTCAATGTGTAACAGACACAAATGTGATTCTGGCACATTTCACATTGCCGCATACCAGAGACACCCAGTGCCTGGCAGCTGTGTAACAACCTTCCCCTGTACATACATATAGTTTAGAGCCTAATCGATCCCTTGTTTATTATTGTAATATAGCCAGGCAGCACATACAGTGATAAATCTGCTGTTAATCCTATTTTTAAATATTGCTCCAGCAAGGCTTAAAAAAAAATTAAAAACTATTTTAGAAATATATATTTGCTTTGAAGGGTAACGACAATTTTGTCCACTGTTGTATTTTACATACTACAACGTTTGCTAGTATGTTCATCAGTTCCAGTGTCTGTATAGGTTATAGTGCATTTCTTCAGTCGCACACAAACTACTGCAAGTTACCTATGTATGGTTTGTGCAAAGAAACTAGAGGATATGGCGAGTATATACACATTCAATGCAGACTTAGTTAAATCAAATCTCAGGACTGCTAGTTATCTGTGTTAGTGAACCACTCTGCTTATGTACTTTGAATTCAATGGTACAGCACACTTTTTTTTTATTTTTTGAGAACGTCTTAAATTATATTTATAAAAAATAGTATGCCCTGGCATTGCATAGGAGAGCAATTCAGTAGTTCTAATATGTGATGCTGCTGCACCGAGGTCTCATTGAATGTCAGCTGGGCTTGGATTACTTGATACAGCCCCCCTTTGAGCTCTAGCTTATATTTAGATAACCTGAAGACCTTTCGGAGTTCAAGATGTAACATTACATTATAACTTTGAAGAACTTGTATAGGAGTATTGTAGCCACTGAACTGGTGCACCTGTCCTACTGTATTTACAAACTCTTAGGTGAGCTTGACTGTGCACATTAAAGTATTAACATATGAATAAGCAGTTAAAAACGTCTTTAAATAAGACCTCATTCTTTTACAGTGTGTAGCTATAGGAATTTCTGAGAAATTCATTTTCAAATTTCACAACAGAGGCACAGAAATTGCAACTTCTCGCAGTCTGTTGAGGGGCACGTGAATTCAAAATTTGTATTCAAGCGGAGTTCCACCCAAAAGTGGAACTTCCGCTCATTTGCTTCCCCCCCCCCCCCCCCGGCGCCACATTTTGCACCTTTTAGGGGGAATGGGGGAACAGGTACCGTTTTTGGACAGGTACCCGTCTCCACTTACGGGAGACAGCATCGGGGCGCCGTCCCTCGGAAGTTCCATCCAGTTTCTCCTTCCCCTGCCGCCGAGCCAATTAAAATGCGCAGTGCGCTTCGCGCAGTAGGGGGCTGGCTGTGAATCCGAAAGACTTCATTGCCGGTTTCCCTTACAGTGAATGGCAACGGCAGCACCCAGTAGCCTATCCAAAAATTGTCTGGGGTGTTGACATTGCGGGCTCCCTGGGCAGTTAAGTGTCTATATATTTAAAAGTCAGCAGCTACAGTATTTGTAGCTGCTGACTTTTTACATTTTTTTCCCCACAGCTGGAACTCCTCTTTAAATGCTGAAAAATGTAACCACTTGCCAACCAGCCGCCGCAGTTATACAGCAGCAGGGTCCCACGAATCGCTGTACCTGTATGTCGGTCCACGGGAGAGCTCCTGGGGGAAGTGATCCACAGGGCCTGCAGGCACGATTGCCGCCGGGCACTCGCGATCGCTCACCATGAAGAGAGAACAGTTGTAAACACAGCAGACCATTCTTTCCTTGAATCAATGCAGAGCTCCTGTATTCCTCCTATTTAGGAACACAAGTCTCTGTATTGATTTCACAAGCCTATCCCCCCCACAGTTAGGCTGGCCATACACTATACAATTTTCTTATTCAATTTCCTTTAGATTTACCTTTAACTATGTAGTGCAAGGGCCTGCCTGACTGCATATAAATTGAAAGTGTTTAGGTTTGACCCTATATTACATGGTTTTGGTAAATCTAAAGGAAAGTTGAACAAGAAAATTGTATAGTGTATGGCCAGCCTTAGACAACAGCCCCTAAGTTCACACTTAACCCTTTGATCGCCCTTGTGTTAACCCCTTCCCTGCCAGTGTCAGTACAGTAACGGTGCATATTTTAGCAATGTTGCAGTCCCGCTAAAAACTGCTGATCGCTACCATTACTAGTTTAAAAAAAATAAATAAATTGAAATGACCTAAATCTTTCCCCTAGTTTGTAGATGCGATAACTTTTGCTTAAACCTATCAAAATACGGATCTTGCCAAAAATATGTAGCAGAATAAAAACGGGCCTAAAATGAGCAGAAAGTAAACAATATTGTGTTTTTTTTTTTTTTTTTTTTTTTTCAGGATTGTCGCTCTTGTTTTGTTTTGTTAGCGCAAAAAATACAAATCACACATGTGATCAAATACCACCAAAAGAAAGCTGTCTTTTTAGTCAGTATCCACTTTTAATTACTTCACATGTAAATCCTTAACAAAGAACCCCTTTCTTTACTTACCTTTAATAAAAGCAAGGCATTAAGTTTTTATAAGGTATCTGAAGCATAATTACACCACCTCACAGGCTCCAAAATCCTAATGTTCTTCTCTCCATTAAGTAAAGAAAGGTGTGAAAGTAGCAGAACCCTATGCCTGCGCTAATGAAATTATTTGCAGGCATAGGGCTCCGCTCCTATCACAACTATGTGTGTATGTGTATATATACCTCTATACAGAAGTTCAGATGTTATGCCTGCCTCCAAAGACGCCCAAAAAATGCCCAAAAAAACCCTGCAACAAAAACGCCCAGGTGTGTTGTTGCAGGCTTTTTTTTGGGCGTCTTTGGAGGCAGGCATAACATCTGAACTTCTGTATAGGGGTTATATATACACACATATAGGTGTGATAGGAGCGGAGCCCTATGCCTGCAAATAATTTCATTAGCGCAGGCATAGGGTTCCGCTACTTTCACACCTATATGTGTGTGTGTGTATATGTATGTGTATATGTATATGTATATATATATATATATATATATATATATATATATATATATATATATATATATATATATATATATATATATATATATATATATATATATATATATATATATATATATATATATAATGTGTGTATGTATATGTGTGTGTGTATATACCCCTACACAGAAGTTCAGATGTCATGCCTGCCTCCAAAGATGTCCACAAAAAAGCCCAATAAACGCCTGCAACAAAAACGGCCAGGTGTGAAAATAACGGAGCCATATGCCTGCTCTACTGCAATTCTAAGACCAACAATCTTTTTTTTTTTTCCTTCTGGTTCTGGACATGCTACAGAGCTGAAACTTCACAGGTACACGTTTTAGACCCCCCAGACACTAAATCCAAAGAAATCTCATTTTTTTTTTTTTTTTTTTCAATAATTGGCTCTCTATCAAAAACGACAATTTTTAACAACTTTTTTTTGTGTGATTAATAGTCCCTGGGGCATGACCCAGAACCTTAGGCACTTTTTAGGGGCATTTATTGGGTTTTAGGGCTTCAAAATGGTGTTTTTTTTTTTTATTACCGAAGTTCGGGTCCCATTGATTTCAATGGGGTTCTGGAATCCAGATCCGAGCTTTCGGGAAGTTCGGGTCGAACCAAACTTTTTTCAAAAGTTCGATCATCCCTAGTTTTCAAAGTGTTTCTTTAAATGTTTTAAGCTGTGTGTGAGAAAGTGAGTACACTTCTCACATTTTCCTAAAATATTTTATTCTATCTTTTCATGTGACAACACTGAAGAAATGACACTTTGCTACAATGTAAAGTAGTGAGTGTACAGCTTGTAAAACAGTGTATATTTGCTGTCCTCTCAAAATAAAAGCAGCACACAGCCATTAATGTCTAAACCGCTGGCAACAAAAGTAAGTACACCACTGAGTGAAAATGTCCAAATTGGGCCCAATTAGCCATTTTCCCTCCCCGGTGTCATGTGACTCGTTAGTGTTACAAGGTCTCAGGTGTAAATGGGGAGCAGGTGTGGTAAATTTGGTGTTATTGCTCTCAATCTCTCATACTGGTCAGTAAAGGTTCAACATGGCACCTCATGGCAAAGAACTCTCTGAGGATCTGAAGAAAGAAATTGTTGCTCTACATAAAAATGGCCTAGGCTATAAGAAGATTGCCAAGATCCTGAAACTGAGCTGCAGCATGGTGGCCAAGACCATACAGCGGTTTAACAGGACAGGTTCCACTGAGAACAGGCCTCGCCATGGTCGACCAAAGAAGTTGAGTGCACATGCTCATTGTCATATCCAGAGGTTGTCTTTGGGGAAATAGACATATGAGTGCTGCTAGCATTGCTGCAGAGGTTGAAGGGGTGGGGGGTCAGCCTGTCAGTGCTCAGACCATACGCCGCACACTGCATCAAATTGGTCTGCATCATCCCAGAAGGAAGCCTCTTCTAAAAATGATGCACAAGAAAGCCCACAAGCAGACTAAGGACATGGATTACTGGAACCATGTCCTGTTGTCTGATGAGACCAAGATGAACTTATTTGGTTCAGATGGTGTCAAGCGTGTGTGGTGGCAACCAGTTGAGGAGTACAAAGAAAAGTGTGTCTTGCCTACAGTCAAGCATGGTGATGGGAGTGTCATGATCTGGGGCTGCCAGAACTGGGGAGCTACAGTTCATTGAGGGAACCATGAATGCCATACTGAGGCAGAGCATGATCCCCTCCTGTCGGAGACTGGGCCGCAGGGCAGTATTCAAACATAACTACCCCAAACACCCCTCCAAGATGACCACTGCCTTGCTAAAGAAGCTGAGGGTAAAGGTGATTGACTGGCCAAGCATGTCTCCAGACCTAAACCCTTTACATTGTAGCAAAGTGTCATTTCTTCAGTGTTGTCACATGAAAAGATATAATAACATATTTACAAAAACCTGAGGGGTGTTCTCACTTTTGTGAGATACTGTGTAAAATATATGTAAATATATGTGTGTGTGTATGTATATGTGTGTGTGTATATATATATATATATATATATATATATATATATATATATATATATATATATATATATATATATATATATACACACACATATATGTGTGTGTGTATGTGTATATGTATATGTATATATATATATATATATATATATATATATATATATATATATATATATATATATATATATATATATATATATATATATATATATATATGTGTATGTGTGTGTGTGTGTGTGTGTGTGTGTGTGTGTATATATATATATATGTATGTGTATATATATATATGTGTGTGTGTGTGTGTGTGTGTGTGTATATATATATATATATATATATATATATATATATATATATATATATGTATGTGTATATATATATATATATATATATATATAAAAACACACGTAATATACACCCCCCCTTTTTTTTTTTTTTTGGGGTAATCGCATTCCCTCTGTTCTCAGCTGCATAAGACCTTGGAGAGGAGAAGCAACAGTGTACTAATCTTCCCAGTGAAGGCTGTGCCAGATAGAGGGGGTAGGGGGGGGGGTCAGGACTAGTCTGATCATTGGAGGTGAGGAGGCTGTGTTCTCCAGCACAGATAGAGAACTGACTGACAGTGTGTTCTGCTTAGTGTACTTTTTAATATAATATATATACTTTTTAATATAAGTACATGGTACAGCGGGCACAAATCAGGAATATGAAGTGTTGGGTTTACATATTCTTTAAAGCTGTCAGGCAAGTGCTAATGCCCATAGCTGTGCAGGTGCCATTGAACACATTATGCAAATGGTGCCTGATAACTGTAATATTTGAAAGTACAAGTGTTTGATATCTGGGAATCACCACAAGTCACCCCCAGGGGCAGGTATGCTGCAAATAATACCCAGAAAAATGTGACAGTGTGTTTTTAGGTTTTGATCACAAAGCTCAGATGACTAATACTTGTCCGTGAAGGAAACCATATAAAACTAATTTTGAACAAACAGGCTTTTACCTGAAACGAGAAGTTGTTTTTATTGTATTTGTGTCACGTTAAAAACATTTGCCAGGAGTTTTGTATGGTGATCTCTGTTAATAATGCTTTCTGAACGCTTCTCAAACACACTGTAAAGGCCATATTGGAATTTGTGACATGTTTGCACCGTGTTTAGTGACATCAATGGAGGTGTTTGGGGAGTGGCAAAGTGTGGCAAACACAGCCTTGTGAGCATTGGGCGCTGCAATGTATACGCATTGACAGGTGTTCACGGAACTTGAAAACGTTCATGTAACTCCTCCTTTGGAAGCTAGTGTAAGCTTTGCCTTACTATACTAATGAGGGCCACTAAGATAGCACTGAATATTCACATCTTTCCCAACTTTATTACTATTCTTATTAACCACTAAGTTGGTACTGAAGGGTCACATACTTCGGGCTTGTATTATGTAATTGTGTAGAATGCATGTTCTTCAAACACACTGGGCCCTGTTTCCTGATGTTTGCCTGTGCTTGTGAAGTGGGCGGAGCTAGTCTCCCAGCATCATCTGTAAGTCTAATTATTACTGAGTTTACAGGGAGCGTAAGTGGCTCTCCAATAGGAAATCCTGGACGGAACTTCCTTTTATATACACATTCTTACTCCATGGAACACTGTATCCTTTTTCCTGTCAAGCTGAGGTTGCATTATATTCAGCATGGTAAATGACTTCACTGGGGCACAAATTAAGTACTGTGTTTAGTGTGTACACCTGTAAATTATGTGTAATACGTTAATGGAATAACAAAA
The DNA here is from genome assembly GCF_965119305.1 of Pelophylax lessonae. NCBI lineage: Eukaryota > Metazoa > Chordata > Amphibia > Anura > Ranidae > Pelophylax > Pelophylax lessonae. Next base: position 180,817,881 of record NC_138770.1, read on the forward strand.
AACCACTACAGTCTATTTTTTTTTTTTGTGGTGTTTCATTATTTTCAAAGGGTTTATTTTCATTTTCAACGTGTTTAAATACCCATACATTTTTATATTTAGGAAGACTGACCATGAATGCAAACAAATCTATTTTTTTTTTTCATTGCATTAGCATGCATTTTTTATCTTTCCTATAGAGTTTAATGATGTGTTTTGGGGGGTAAGGGAGGGTACAAGGTAGAACACACTAGTGTGACTGGTTCTAATGTATAGTAGACATTACACTTTCATCTTCCATTTATTTATTTATTTTTTTTAGAGCTGAATTCTAGAATTGTGAACCGATGGTTCAACCCAGAGCTGCACGGTTGGTCCCGGTTCACACATATGCGATGCGGAAACCCTGCGAAGCCACAGCGGGTTCCTGCATCGCATTCAACTCGCAGTTCACACTGCCATATGCAAATTGCTGGGGGTGTCAATACAAAGTTAAGGACACCCCCAGATCAGTTCGTATATCGCTGTGTGAACTGTCAGTTCGGACATGAATCTGATCGCATAGGTGTGAACACCCATGCAATCTGATTATGCTGCAAACCCAAAAAAGGGTCCTGTGCGAGTTGCCTGAATCCGATGCAAAATTGCGGCGCGCAGACAAAGCATGTGATTTGCAGAGCAGTGCACTGTGAATCACATGCAATGTCTGTCTTCGCATATGTGTGAACCGGCGCTTAATCTTTAAAAAATTCGCAATCTGGGTTCATGCCCCCTTCACGATCTTAAAACTGCATGTCCTTGATTCTTACAACGCTCACAGCTGTCAAAAAAAAAAAAAAAAAAAAAAGCCTCTGGGCAAATGTTTATCAACATTGTTAAAGCGGAGTTCCGGCCTATTTTGCAACTTTAGTGATTCCTGGAGTGCTCACTATGCCTATCAAAAATTTAGCATTTAAAATTTTTGTCTGGGGTCCCTTACCTTATTTGCAGGACATTTTTGATAGTACTTCCTCCTTCTCCCCCCTCTGTGGCCATGGCCACCAACATCACTTCCGCCTTTGCATTGCATCCTGGGAGCTGTTTGTAATCACTCCCAGGAGGCTGGAATCAGGAATAACTCCTAGAACACTGCCTGGAATCAGGAAGGACACAGCAGATTACACTGTGGCTTCAGATGCCCACATCCAAGATGGCCAGACCCAGACAGCGTTTTTAAAAGTAAGATTTTGACAAATCCAATACTGTACACCTTGTAAGTATGAATAGCGGTTCTGTAAAGGGCGATGGATTAGTATTATAGAGGTATTTTTAGTTAAAGGTATTTGAGGCTGGAACTCCGCTTTAAGGCTGCTAGATATCTATAAACAATGTTTTACAATGTATATTTTCATTCTTTTAGATCAAAGGAATGAATCTCCGTCTGTAAGTCCCGGTTCACATTTGTGCGATGCGGGAACGCTGCGAATATGCAGCGTGATATCGCATCCGCTCCTCTAGCAGTTTACACTGCCATATGCGATACGCAGGGGGTGTCAATTAAAAGTTAACGACACCCCCAGTTGCGATCGTATATCGCAGTGCGATCTGCAAGTTCGCACAGAATTGGATCGCAGTAGTGTGAACCACCATGCGATCCGATTCTGCTGCGGATAAAAAAAAGCCTCGTGCAAGTTTATTGCGGATGCGGTGCGAATTCAGCCATACAAAGTGTATGGCTGAAATTCGCACCGCACATGAGATCGCATGTAATTTAGGAGCAGTACGCTCCAAATGATATGCGATCTCCGCAATCGCACAAATGTGAACCGGGGCTAAGGGTCCTTTCACACGAGCGATGCGCCAGACAGACTCTTATTTGCTCAGCAGGTAACGATCCGCTGAGCAGGCGGATGACAGCTCCGCCTCTGCTTACTTTGCAGAGACAGAGCTGTCAGAGCACCGTTCTCCTCTATGGGAGATCGGATGAGAACGGATTGCCTGTCCGTTTTCATCCGATCCTCCAGACGGATAGAAAATAGGGTTTCCATCTGTCCGGATTTCATGGATCGGATAGCTGCGGGTGTCAGTGGAGATGTCTGCCCCATAGGGCTGCATGGAGCATCCGATCAGGTCCGCCTGAAAAACTGACAGGTGAACCTGATAAGGAGGCCAGTTTAACCTCTTATAAGGCAGGCCATACACAATGCGAATTTCAAATGAAAATCGAAAGTAAAATTGTTTGTTTTTTCGTATCTAAATTGGTATGTGCTACACACGATTTTCGTACGACAGCCGAAATTGACTGATCCAACATGTTGGGGTTTTTTGCGGAAATTGGCCAAATTTCGTATCATTAATGGGGGAGTTGTATAATTTGACCTAACAAAACACAATTGCGCATGACTCCCGAAACGTTCCATCCTGGAAGGAAAAGATAAAGAAATAAACACCACACAAACGATTGTTCGTCTACAACATATGATGATAATGCAGGGAATACTATAGGTTACAGCAAAGTCTGCAAGGTGCCAACATGTCTGCAAGAAAAGTAGAATAAACACAAATGTATGTGCATGTATAATGGACCTTTTAAGCAATGACCTACTGCAGTGTTTTACATCTCATTCACTGCAGAAAAAAGGGTACAGCAAGTCTGCTTCATACAGGAGTGGAATAAACACAAATGTCTGTGCGTGTTGAATGGAGCTTTCCTAAATCATGTACTACATAAGAAACCTCAAGTGTTGTGAATACAGTTGGTATCACAGTAGAGGTGTGGTTAACCACTTTTAACTCTGCTCACATTGCTGCTACTGCAGCAATGTGGCTCGTTATCGTCCAGCGACGTAGACCTACGTCGCTGGACTCCGCCCCTTGGCGGCGCACGCGCTCCGCTGGAGGCTCGCTCCCGCTGTTTTAAGTCACAGCGGGAGTCGGGCCAGGGGAGGAGCGGCGGCGATCGCCGCTGCTCTTCCCTGATCGTCGGGGAATCTAGTTTGGAGATCCGCCCACTTGTGTAAACAGAGCGGGCGGATCTCCTAAGTGACAAGGAGTGACAGATTGCATGTTCAGCATAGCTGAACATGCGATCTGTCCTTGTGTCACTCAGTCACCTCCCCCCACACACGCTAGTAAGCACCAGGCATACATTAACCCCTCCCTCTCCAATAAAATGAACCCCTTCCCTGCCAGTGTCATTTTTACAGTAACCGTGCATATATATATATATATATATATATATATATATAGTACTGATTACTGCAGTAATGTCACTGGTACCCCCAAAAGTGTCAAAAATGTCAGTCAAGGGTCCAATCTGTCCGCCGCAATGTCGCAGTCCCGCAAAAAAAACGCAGATCGCCGCCATTACACGTTAAAAAAAAAAAAAAACACCAAAAATGACAAATCTTTCCCTTAGTTAGTAAACGCAATAACTTTTGCGCAAACCAATCAAAATACGCTTATTGTGATTTTTTTTTTTTAACCAAACATAGGTAGCAGAAAACAAATTGGCCAAAAATTTAAAAAAAATTTGATTTTTACATTTTTTGGGGGGGGAATTTCATATAAAAAAAATGTTAAAAATATTATTTTTTCAAAATAAACACTATTTTTTTGTTTATAGCGCAAAAAGTAAAAATCGCACAGGTGATCAAATACCACCAAAAGAAAGCTCTGTTTGTGGGAAAAAAAAGGACGTTAATTTCGTTTGGGTACAGCATCGCACGACCGCGCAATTGTCAGTTAAAGTCGCACAGCGCCGAATCGCAAAAAGTGGCCTGGACGTAAGACAGCAAAATCCTCCGGTGGTTAAAAGGTCAAAACAACATTGCATCACCTCCCATACTGGGATAAAAAATGTTTGGAAATCCGATTTTCAAATCTCATTGATGATAACTTTGCATGCTGTACATGAGCACCGCTTTCGTTTATCGCTCGAGGGATCGTTTGAAATTCGTGTATGGTCTGCCTAAGCCTTTTTCTGACACTTTTTTTTTGCTAGAAATTTACTTAGAACCCCCAAATATATATATTTTTAGCAGAGACCCTTGAGAATAAAATGGCAATCATTGCAATCTTATGTCACACGGTATTTGCGCAGAAGTCTTTCAAACGCAGTTTTTTTTTTTTTTTTTTTTTTGGAAAAATACACTTTAATGAATTAAAAAAAAAAAAACTAAACAGTAAAGTCAGCCCAATTTTTTTTGTAGAATGTGAAAGATGTGAACGCCGATAATCGTGATCTTCTAAGCAAAACAATTGTGATTCTCATTTTATCCAGAATCGTGCAACTCTAGTTCAACCGTTTTTTCTTTCTGCAGACAATATGCAAGTGGTGTTATGAAATGATTGCTCAGTGCAGGATTTCCTTAACGCACATAAGTATGTAGACCTATTATATGTGAGCATTGTGTGGTCAGGTCTTTAGTATGATGTTACTGCTACAGTATCGACAAAGTGTCGTCATATGTCCTTGTAAAATTCTTCACTTTAATTCCACTTTCAAGAAGTGGCAGTTTTAGAAAATATGACTAAGCAGAGTGATGGTAAAGGAATCAGGCTTGTCTTTCTAGCAGTGTTACTAGAATACACCAGACATCTGGGTGCTCAAGTGTTGTCTCTGTGAAGAGAGAGTGAAAGTTGCCCTGTGGGGGACTGCTTTTTACCGCACTGTGTTTTTAGCAAAGCCATTGGAAAAGGCATGTCATGCAAAATTTTGGATGATTTCCAGATCAAAATGTCAGCAAGATCTGCATACTTGACAGTTCGTGAAGCATGAAGTCAGCCTTTTCCTCCATAAAGAATGAATAAAATAACATAATATGCTTTACATACCTTTTTTTATTTTATGTAAAAACTCTAGCCTTGCCTTGAAGTCACTTATTTGTGGATATGTGTTCCACACAAGTATTGACCTTTCCTATCTAGGCACTTCAGTGGCCTATTCAGGCATTGCCTGTCTAAGGCTGGCCATACATTTTATACAATTTTCTTGTACAGTTAGAGCTACCAAAACTATATAATATGAGGTCAAACCTAAACACCATAAATTTGTATGCAATCAGGCAGACCCTTGCACTACATAGTTGAAGGTAAATCAAGAAAAATGTATTATATGTGGCCAGCTTTAAGTGATAATAAATGAAAATACCTTTTTATATATATATAATTAGAACATGTCCTACTTGCCTGCTTCGTGTAATGGTTGTGCCTATTCCCGGGTCCCCTGCCTGCGCTCTTGGCTCCTCCCCCTTGACCAGTACCCCCAGTAGCAAGCTTTTTGCTATGGAGGCACTGGTGCATGCTCACTCCTAAGCCCTGCTCTATGCATTAATAAGACACATAGAGCTGTGGCTCAGACCTGCTCACTCACTTTCTCCTCATTGGCTCACTGGCTGTGATTGACAAAGGTGGGAGCCAATGGCTCCTGCTGCTGTTCCTCTGCAAATAAGGAGAGAGAGAGACCCAGGACAGCTGAGGCTCCGTGCACATTACTGGATCAAGATGGGACTGCGGGGGGAGCAGCACACCAAACTTTCAGCCTGTGCTGGAGTAGGACAGGTTCTCTTAAACATTCTCAACATTTCCTATGACACGTACTCTATTTAAATAAGGGAATAGGATCTTTTGTAAGTAAAAACAAACTTAACAGGTGGAGTTTGTTAAAGAGAAAATCCACTTTTCTTTTTTTTTTTTTTTTTCCTCTCTTCCCCCCTTTATCTTGTCCATTGGGTTGATTCAAAAAAGCACTCGCGGGTTCAGCGTTTTCAGTTGCTACTTGGTTTGGTGCAACCATCTTCTCTTGCAGATGGCCTCCTGATGACATGTCATGGTGTATTAGATTGGTACTTTTTCAGTGTGGCATAATTTCCCTGGAGCCTCCTGGGATGCATGACCTAAGTGCCCTTAGGGGCATTGTCACCTACAGAGAAAAGGGGGAAGCACCAGCTGTTCTGTGCTATAGAATATAGAAATAATTGCAAATGTAATAAAAGGGGGCAGAGCACTTTTCGATAAAGTAGTGAAGGGCCGCTTTACATTTAGGAAGAAGTTTCAAAACGGCATTGGAGAATGAGGTCCACTCAATCTTTAGTCTAATTATATGGCTGGACCTTTGCTGGCTTCATCTACTCTTTGTTTAATCCTTCTGTGACCAGAAAACAGGGTGTAGGAAGCACGCAGGAATTTACAGGTGTGTGAGCGGAACAAGTACAGGACTTGCATATCTGATTCAGTCCATCACAACACATTCTCTGAACATGAAACATTCTTTGTTCTAGTGTTTGTGATAGGATGCTGGGATATTACAAAATCTCTTGTTTTAGTGGAACAGCAAGTCCCACAACAAGCTTTCTCACAAATTGCTCAATGACTTAGATATTCATTACAGTTAGGTAGCCAGAGATTTCAAGAAGTGTAACTTTAAAATCTGTTTGGTTTGAAGTCTGAAAATGTTCATTTACCAAGGATTTACTCTGTTTAAAAAGGGTCTGACTCCACATTTCATCCAGGGCAGGGGGAGAATGCTCCTACAAATAGACAAATACATATTGAAAGCAATTAGGGGTCCTTCATAGGTTCTTTTGTTAGCTTGTACAGAGTGCTCAAGACCACCTTCTCCCGCCAGGTTCCAGGTGGGTCTGATCATCCATGAAGTGCAGACCCGTGAACATCTTTTTGCACTACTGCATATTCCTTTTCGGATTTTGTTAGTTTTATTGGCGGCAGCTATGCCGTCTGCTTATCTTTTTGTACTGCCCTTGTAATCGTAGGCCTATTGGCCCATTTCTCCTCTCCCTTATTATTTCAGTGACACTTCTTATCATTGATGTTACTACCTTGTGCTGTCTGTAACCTTTTTTGGAATATTTCAATAAACACTTTTTTGTAAAAGAAAGCAATGAAGTAACATTTCTCAGTGGAGGAAGGAGATGCAGGTCCTTAATGCAATGCATTTTTCTCCAATCGCCTTCCAGGATGGCCCAAACATGAGATGATAGGCTCCTCCTACCGGAAACACAATCAATTAAACATAGTTAAAAGGCCCCACCCTTCCCTCCATCCTCAGTTTAGATTGCGTTTCTTCCTACGAAACATTTGTTATTTTTTACTGACCTGCAGACTTTTTCATAGTCCTATGGTCCCCCTGTGAGCCAGGTTCAGCAAAGCCACAGAGTAGAGCTCTACCTGCCACCCCTCCCGGGTTTCTCACTGGTCGCCTCTTCCATCGGTTGAACCGTCGGTCACCACGGTTTCTTCCACCGTTTGTTCCCGGCGCCAGCAGCTGTCCTCCACGGATCGGATTCGAATTTCCCGCTGGAAGTGACGTCAGACGCGAACGCCTCAAGCCTCGCTGTCGGAGCGGAAGACCCGGCAACATCCGGTGACGTCAGTTCCTGCACAATGCGGAAGAAGGTGGAGGAGACACCGGAACCGCTTCCACGCGGTAGTGCAGACTCCCAGGCCACAGGAGCTCGGACAGCTGCCAGGGAGATGAAGCCTTCTACTCACCCACCGGGGAAGGCAGAAGCGCTGGGCCAAGCAACAACAGCCAAACCCAGGTTGGACCCGGGTAAGTGCTGCAATGCATCTAACTTTCTCCAAAAAGAAAAGTCTGCTGATGTCTTTTGCTTTCCTACAATTCTTGATGTTCCCTCTCCCTGCCCATAGTAGGACTGTTTTAAGTGTCCTTTCTAGGGGCCTCTTACCCTTTCCAAAAAAATGGAAGAGTGATACTAATTGATGTTGTATCCTGTCTTCCAGAGTCCCAGAGCGGTGTTCAGGAAACCTCTACTGTTGCACCTGTAGGGGTTAGGATCTGTTGCCTCTAAAAAGTGCGGTAATTGTGCAGACAAACTCCCTAGTTCCCACAGGGAGGGAGTCTTCAGCCTTAATGAAGGACTTCCTAAAAACAGTCCAAGAAGAAATGTTGACAACTATCCAGACTGTAAAATCCTCCCTAGGGAGTTCAGGAACCTCAACCTCTCCTACAGGGGAAGGTACCTCTTCACAGGAGAGTCTTTCGGTTAAGCCAGGACAAGCTAGCCAGTCTCTTTCTCAAAGCCTGCCTTCAGGAATAGTCAGGAGGGAGAGGACATAGACCGCTCTGTCTCCTTATCCAATTCAGAGGGAGAATGAGATGGGGACTCAGAAGAAATAGAGGAAACTGAACCATCCAGGAATCTGTTTGGGCTGGACAGCATGCAGGGACTCCTTCAAGCAGTGTATGCCTCTGAAGAAATACCCGATGTTCAAAAAAGGACATCAGCCTAGGACACTCTATAAGGGTCTAGGTAAGACTCCTTCTAGAGTTTTTCCCATCGACCAATCCCTCAAAGGGTTGGTTCTTCAACAATGGCAGCGCCCAGAAACTAAATTTAAGAGGCCAGTGTCATGGAAACGGAGATTCCCCTTCAAAGAGGAGGATATAGATCAGCTGATCAAAAGTCCCAAATTAGATGCACCCTTGGCTCAAGTGACCAAGAAATCTGACCTCTCCTTTGCCGATACAGGCAGTATTAAGGACGTCATGAACAGGAAAGCAGAGTCCCTCCTGAGGAAAGCCTGGGAGTCCAATGCCTCTACCATGGCTCTGGCCTTGGCTGCCTCCTGTGTAGCAAGAAATACCTACTGTTGGTTGGACAGGCTAAATAAAAATTTACCCCAGGATAAGACTCAGGACTTGCAGGACTCACTGTCCCTAATTGGGAAGGCAGTAGCTTACCTGGCGGATGCAGCTGTAGAGTCAGTAGTAGCTTCAGCCAAGACAGGTGCCCTCTTAAACTCAGCCAGAAGAGCCATCTGGCTGAAGGAGTGGGAGGGAGACCTCACCTCAAAGACAAAACTCTGCGCTTTGCCTTTTGAGGGATCATTATTATTTGGTTCTGGGTTGGATGAGGTCCTAGCCAGGTCCTCGGAAAGGGGTAAGAAATTTCCAGTAAAAAGGAAGGATGTTCCCAGGAAATTTTTTCGAGGCCCCCAGGAACAAAGTCAAAATAGACGAAAAAGGGAACCCAACAAGAGATGGGGATTCAAAAAGGGAAAACAAAGGAATAATCTGCTCTTTCCCTCCACCGCAAGCTCAAGAGACAAGTGACGCCAGCGTCAAGGTGGGAGGCAGGCTGAGACAATTTCTCACTCAATGGAGCGAAATTTCAGTCTCCCCATATATTTACAAGCTAATCCAAGAAGGGTACCGCCTTCAATTCACCGCAATTCCACCCACCACAATTACCTTAACCCAGGTCCCCAAGATACCTCAAGTCAAACAGGCTCTACTTCAGGGAATCCAAGAACTTGCAGAGCAACTGGTAATAATTCCAGTACCAGAAGATCAACTTCTTCAGGGGTTCTATTCCCACGTGTTCGTGGTCCCAAAACCATCAGGCAAACTCCGCCTAATCATAAATTTAGAGAAACTCAACAGGTTCCTGACGTACAAAAAATTTTCAATGGAAACAATCTATTCTGTACGAAAGAACTTACTAAAGGAAGTCTTCATGACCACTTTAGATCTCAGAGACGCTTATCTGCACGTTCCCATCCACCCAGAACATCAAAAGTTCTTAAGGTTTGCCATAGAGAACGAGGGGATAACGACTCATTGGCAGTTCAGGGCACTGCCCTTTGGTCTAGCCGCCAGTCCAAGGATATTACGAAAGTCCTTGCAGAAGCAGTAGCACGCCTACATATGTTAGGGATTGCTCTGATTCCCTACTTGGACGACCTACTGATTTTCGGAAGATCCAGATAGATCTAGATACCCGTCGGGTAATAGAGGTCTTGGAGAGCTTAGGATGGCTCAACAATCTGAAGAAGTCAGCCCTGATACCATCCCAACTACGGAACTTTCTAGGGTTCCTGGTGGACTCAAAGGCTCAAACTATTTTTAACCCAAGAGAAAAGGGAAAAAATAGTCTCCGCAATCCAGACGTTAGAGGACTCCCCATCCTGCTCCAGAAGAGAAGTTCTGAGAGTTTTGGGGTTCATGTCAGCCAGTACACCAGCTTTGGTTTGGGCACAGCTACACGCAAGGGAACTCCTGTTTTTCCATCTATCATCCTGGGACAGGAAAACGGAGTCCTTGGACGAACAGGTCATCCTCACCCCTCAGGTCAGGGAATCCCTGAAATGGTGGAAAGTGCAGACCAACTTGGACAAAGGCAGGCCCTGGGGACAATGGGACTGGGCCGAGGAAAGAGTGATCTCCCTAGTAGCGGTCCACATCAAGGGGGTAAACAACCTGCAAGCAGACTTCCTCAGTCGTCATCTTATTCAGGAGGGGGAATGGGAGTTAGACCCCAAAATTTTCCAAAAGATAACCCAGAGGTTCGGAACACCAGAAGTAGATTTGTTTGCCACAGAGCAGAACAAGAAAGTGGGAAAGTTCTTCTCCCTTACCAGGACCAGGGAAATGGGGTTGGATGCACTGGCCCAACCTTGGCGCTTCAGTCTGGCTTACGCCTCCCCCCCCCCCCCCCCCGATGTTGATCCCGAGGGTTCTTCAGAAACTGAACCACTCAGAGGCTCTTCGGCTGATTCTAATCGCCCCTTGGTGGCCAAGGAGGCCTTGGTTTGCCACTCTAAAGACCATGGTACTAGTTCCCCCGTGGCACCTGCCGATTTCACAAAAGCTGTTATCTCAGGGTCCAGTTTTCTGCCCAAACCCGGAATTTTTTCAGTTGACAGATTGGCTACTGAAAGCCAGCTCTTAATTTCAAAGGGTTGCTCACAGAGAGTTGTAGATACTCTCCTGCTGAGCAGGAAGCCTATTGCCAAAAAAATCTACACTAAGGTATGGAAGATGTTTTGTACCTGGGGTAAGCAAAAGTTTTGTTTCCCCCTCTACCCCTGTAATTCTAGAGTTCCTACAGGATGGGGTGGATAAGGGTGTGGCCATTAACACCCTTAGGGTACAAATTGCGGCCCTCTGTGTTCCTTGACACCCGTCTGGCGAGAGAGCCACTAATAAAAAGATTTTTGTTAGCCAGACAAAGAGTTACTCCTTTGTTAAGACAGGTTACCACCTTGGGACCTGACAAGGGTCCTAGAGGCGTTATCTAGGCCTCCCTTCGAACCTTTGGGAGAAATTCCCCTCCAAAGGTTGTATATTAAGTTGACATTTTTACTGGCCATCACCTCAGCAAGAAGAGTAGGGGATCTCCAGGCCCTCTCTATCAAAGAGCCTTTTATGACGGTATGCCCGGACAGGATAGTTCTAAAACCAGATCCGCTCTATTTACCGAAGGTGGCATCTCCTTTCCACAGAACATAGGAAATTAACTTACCTTCTTTCTGTGACAATCCTAAAAACAGCAAGGAAGAAGGGTTCCACTGTATTGATGTTAGAAGAGCTCTTCTCATCTACTTAGACAGGACAAGGAGTTTCAGAAGATCAAACCACCTTTTAGTCCTCCATTCTGGACCCAGGAAAGGGTTGCAGGCCTCTAAACCTTCAATATCCAGATGGATCAGGCAGGGAATTACCAGCGCTTGAGGCATCAGGTGTCCCAGCTCCTGTAAAAATTAATGCACATTCTACAAGAGCCCTAGCAACATCCTGGGCCGTGAAAGCAGGAGCATCCTGGGAGTTGATCCGCAAAGCAGCCACTTGGTCCAGCCACGACACCTTCCTGAAACACTACAGAATAGAAGTTCTGTCTCAACAGGACCTAACCTTCGGACGCAAGGTCTTGCAGGCAGTTCTAAGGTAGGCCAGGGGTAATCTAGTATCCTCATGTTTGGGCCGTCCTGGAAGGCGATTGGAGAAAACTTACCGTTAGTTTACCGGTAACGACTTTTCTAAAGAGCCTTCCAGGACGGCCGGCCTACCCGCCCTATTAAAAGGGTGCAAACAAGTTAAAAAGTGGTAAGTACCTGTGGACTGAATGTTAAAACACTTCCCTCAAGGAATCTGGTTGTGGAAGATACTTTTTTACAACTGAGGATGGAGGGAAGGGTGGGGCCTTTTAACTATGTTTGTTTGATTGTGTTTCCGGTAGGAGGAGCCTATCATCTCTCATGTTTGGGCCGTCCTGGAAGGCTCTTTAGAAAAGTCGTTACCGGTAAACTAACGGTAAGTTTTTCACAACAGCTCAGCCTGAAAACAGGGTCTGAACCCCTGTTGGGATTTTACTGCAATCCAAGGTTCTGTTCCCCTCCTCTCGCTTCTGTTCTTTTACCAAACCGGTGGTGAGGGAAAATCCTCAGCAGGGACATGGACAGAAATATGACCAGGGTTCTAGCCTTTCCATAATCTGTTTTGAGAGTCGGTAAAATGTAATTAGGAGAGGACGTAGTGGTGCATCGAAATTTAAAATTCTGGACCAAAACTGAAAATTCAGGATGTGCTTGGCCCAAAATAGAAACTGAAACGGACAATACATTACAATAAATAATTAGATTTGAAAGGCGGAGGCCGGGCACAGCAGTCGCAGTAGTAGTTGGTGAAGGGCACGGTTCACCATTGCTGTACACAGAGAAGGACTAGAACATGGCAGGAGGATACGATTCAGGAAACTAACACTTCAATTCCTACACTTTGATTGGCAGGAGGAGTTGTGTGCTAGCCACATATGGAGCCATAGCTGCACTCATCCATTTCTTTAAATTTAAAACCTAAGAAGCAAAAGGCAGTAACGGAGCATTAGAGGGCCCAAGGCTTGAAGGAAGGATGGTCAGGCTGATCTCTTCTCTAACATTCATTTTACCATGTAAAAATAAAGGTACATGTGTATTTGTTTTATTTACAAAATGTCAAGTTAAAAAACTTGTACAAAAAGAGGCATTGACATCCTGCCATGCTGTTCACTTTCACCAGTTTGTTGGAGGTATATGATTAAATAAACATTGTTTCAGAAGAAAAAATAATAATTAAAAGAAATTGCGTCTCTTTATATTTTATGGATATCTTCACACTGGTCAGTTGTGGTGATAAAAATTGTGCTTGCTGCATTTTTGGTGCATATTTGGTCACTTACAAAAATGCACCTATCCATTTGAAATGCATTGAAAATGCATCAAAAACCCACTCATTTTTTATACAGCTTTTCAGTCATATTACCTATGAAAATTCACCGTAAACCCGATAAAATTATGAGGCCTTTTTTATGCCCATTATCGGCATCTTTTATTTATTTTTTTCTTTTCTTTTTTATATCTGCAAATCGCCAATAACCCTATCTTCAGCTGATAATTTTTCAGGCTGCCAATAGATCAGTGCATCCCTAACGGATAGTGCAGGTAAGTCTTTCTAATAGAGCCGTGGAGTAGTAACAGCCTGACCGGGATCCTAATCCTTCCCTACTCCATCCAAAGAAAGGAGAAAATAGAACTTGGTGAGTCCAGGATCCGATTAGGCAAGGAACACCTATGAACACAGCTAGACCAGCTGGAAAGCAGGGACATTTAAATGCAGGAAAAAGTAATGTGGGGGGAATAAAAGTTTATTTAGGCTTCTAGACAGCTTATGTGTTTAGAAAAGCTAAATGCAGTAGTAATGTGAATAAAGCCTTATGCTGCTCGATTTTGATGATACATTTTCAAGTATAGACAAAATAAAGTGACCTTGCATTTAATTGATTTTTTTATTTTTTTATTTTGCTGTGTTTGTAGGTGAATGTATTGTGGCATATGTGTATTTCCGTTCAGACAAAATGCCACAATAGACTCCGGTGATCGATGTTTAGTGTTTCCAGTAAACCTACACAAGAAATGTTATACTCCTGCTGTGTGTAATACTTTCTTTTGTTCATTATGCTCATATGTCATTCTAATTAGTTCACTTACCACCAGTACTAGGAACTGCTGAGTCTGTAGGCCTGCCTTGTAATGTAGTGCATAATGAAGTTAGACTTTGCAGACCAGTTTGCAAAATTACTTTTTTTGTGGGGGGGTTAAAACCTGAAGGGCAAAAAAACAGCAATTGGTGCCTTGAAAGCCAGTCACCATGCTTGAGTGCTGTCCCTCTGGCTTGGGTGGGGTTCTTAACCACTTAAGCCCCGGAAGATTTTACCCCCTTCCTGACCAGGGGGTTTTTTGCGATTTTTTTTTTTTTTTTTTAACTGCGTGACTTTAACGGACAATTGCGCGGTCGTGCGACACTGTACCTAAACGAATTTCACGTCCTTTTTTTCCCACAAACGGAGCTTTCTTTTGGTGGTATTTGATCACCTGTGCAATTTTTTGATCATGCGCTATAAACAAAAAAAGAGCGTAATTTTTGCAAAAATAACAATATTTTTCACTTTTTTTTTTTTTTATATGAAATTCCCCCCCCCCCCCCCCCCCCAAAAAAAAATTTAAAAATCAGAATTTTTTAACATTTTCAGCCAAATTGTTTTATGCTACATATGTTTGGTAAAAAAATCGCAAAAAGCGTATTTTGATTGGTTTGCGCAAAAGTTATCGCGTTTACTAACAAAGGGAAAGATTTTTGTCATTTTTGGTGTTTTTTTTTTAACGAGTAATGGCGGCGATCTGCAATTTTTTTTTTTTTTGCGACATTGCAGCGGACAGATCGGACCCTTGACTGACATTTTTGACACTTTTGGGGGTACCAGTGACATTACTGCAGTAATCAGTGCTATATATATGCACTGTTACTGAAAAAATGACACTGGCAGGGAAGGGGTTAACTGTATTGGACAGGGAGGGGTTAAGTGTGTCCTAGGGGCGTGATTCTAACTGTAGTGGGACATGGCTATTGGTGTAAAAACAAAGATCAACGGTTCTACATAGTAGAACCGTCTGATCTTCATTTTTACACAGGGGAGACGCCTGCACTCCTCCCTGAACGAGCCTCAGTGGGCGCGCGCTCGCCCGCTATTGGCTCCAATCCCAGTGACAGGCGAGCGACGTAGATCTACGTCACTCTGCCTGGCCGGGGCTGACTGCCGCAGTAAATATACTGTGCGCAGTCGGCAACCGGTTAAAGGATAAGTTCACTTTTTATAAAATGTCCCAACCATATTCAGGGTGTAACAACATGTTACGAACGGACTGGCCCTCTACCTCCCTGATTCTCTGATCTGACAGCTAGCCAGGATCTAATACATCACCCCGCCTGAGCCAGGCCCCCCCCCCCCCCCCGCTAACTGTCACAATTAAACAAAATAAAAATGTGGCAGGACGGGGCTCTGCCCGCCCAGCCGCGTCACTCATTCACAGTATCCTGTGAATGGAAAACTGCAAGGTCCGGCAGCCTTTAGTGCTTTGGGCTTGTAGTTTTCATTGAAATGTTATTACCTCTACCTGTTGGATTGTATCTGCTTGCTGGTACGGGCACACAGATACACTGGCATGTGCTGGAGACTTGCATGGCATCAGCGATCTGATGGCTGGTGCAATGCTTTACAGGCTCCAAAAAATGCACTTTTTTACCCTGCAAATAAATGTGCATTTTAATATAGTGGCGCAGCAAAATCAAAAGTTCAGGATACCCTTGGCCGAAACCGAAAATGACTTTTTTTGTTTTTATTTTTAATACATTTTCTTCAACGTTTTAATTAATATCATGAATTTAAAGGAATATGAATTTGTCGGCCATTATTGGCATATTTTTGAAGCTACATTTTTGGTAAAAATCCTGCTTGCTGCATTTTTGGTGCACATTTGACAAACTGCACCGAAAATGCACCTATTTGAAATGCATTGAAAATGCATCAAGAACGCATCAAAAGTGCACCTGTGTTGCATTTTTGAGTCACATGACCTATATAAAACATTGCAGTAAAATCGCAGGCGTTTTCAGCAGCCATTATCAGCACTTTTTTTTTTTTTTCTTTCCTATTTTCAGCTGATGAGTTTCGGCACGTCACTATTTAAAAAGTGAACTTATCCTTAACTTAGGCTGAAGTTTGCACATGAGCTCCTCTTGTGTCCACTAACATTACTAGTATGTCCTTTGGTGGCATAGCAGTGGGCAGCAGGATGCACCAAGCACAAGAAAAGATTGACCCAAATTGTTTTCTCTTTAGTTCCTTGACGGACGCAGCTCCAGAATCTTCTTGACCATTGGGTTATGCTGCTTCCTACAGGGGTAGGACACTAGGCAGGAAAAAAGTTTTACTATGCCTATGGAGCAGTCTCGGGGTATACTCCCACTTCCTGCTATATGCATCCAGTGTTTTTTCTGCCTAGTCAGGAGTAAGGACCTGGTTCCTTGCTGGGATCCCCCAGCGTTTTTTTTTTTTTTAACCGATTTTTTTTTTTTCCTCTTATTTTCTGTTCCTGTGAGAACTACGATCAACTGCTAGGCTGGGCGATGGACTGGATATTCTAGATCTTTATGGTCTCCCACGTCTGGCCAGAGAGCGCGACCCAACCTCAGTTCTGCGCTAGTTTGGCCGCGACATTGTCCCACTGGACGGGGGCTGGCCGGCAAGTTAAACTTCTCGCTAGGACGCACACGACCTCTGCCCCGCAGCACCCCCATTTGGGGTGGATGTGGGCCCCTCCCTGGGATAGTGGGACCCCCAGGTTCCCCTCCTCCTCGGGACGGTGGGACTCCCCAGCCCCTCTAGGGTCACCGTGGGTCTTCCGTTCCCCCTCACCCCCCTCCTCCTTGGAGGTTCTGAGCTGGCTTTTGCCATATGCTCTGAATGGGTGGGCTTCCTTTGGGGCTGCTGCTGACCTGTTTCTCCATGCGCACACTGGGGGTTACAACAGGGTCCTTAATCACCCTTGAGGGTTAGTGATTTGGGGCAGAGGGATCTTGTCGGCTTCCGGCAGTTGTGTTAGGATGGTGGAGTGGATGGCTTTACATCTGCGGGTCCGAGCTGCACGCGGTCGGACCCGGTTGAAAATCTTTGCGGCCTACCTGGCGGACGCTATTTAGGGGGGCCCTAGTGAGGTTGTCTAGAGCCACCACCCTCTGTTTGGGCATCTGCCCTCTCACCCGTTGTTCCTGGGCAGCCGGCGGTGGGGTGCCTTCAGAAATTTAGGCCGCCACTTGCAGCCTACTGGTTCTTGCGGCCGAGTGGGTGCCTTTTGGGGGGGGTCCTTTTTTTCATTTTTGCGCTATAAACAAAAAGAGCATCCATTTTGAAAAAAACACCAATATTTTCTACTTTCTGCTATAAAACATTCCCAATAAAAAAATTGTAAAACTAATTTTTTTTTTTTTTTTAATCATTATAGGCCAACTTGTATGCTGCTACACATTTTTGGTTAAAAAAAAAAAAACCCCAAAAGGCGTATAACTGGTTTGCGCAAACGTTATAGCATTTACAAACTACGGGATAGATTTATGGACTTTTTTTATTTTTTTTATAACTAATGGCGGCGATCAGCGGTTTTTATAAAATTTTTATCAGGACTGCGATTTTTGTGACGGACAAATCGGACACCAAGTGACACTTTTTGGGGACGAGTGACATTAATACAGTGATCAGTGCTAAATAATATGCACTTTTACTGTATAAATGACACTGGCAGGGAAGGGGTTAACACTGGAGGTGATTAAGGGGGTAAATGTGTTCCCTATATGGGCTTTCTAACGGGGGGGGGGGTGGATTGAACAGAGGCAGTGAGAAATCTGTGATTCTGCTTAGCTGAAGCACACGATCTTTCCCTGCCTCTCTGACAAGAGAGCGGTCTTGCATTGTTTACATTCCAGGCGGCTCTCCTGTCTGTTTTGGCGAAGATCGTGGGAGGTCGGCGGGGATCGAGCCCGCTCCTCCCGCGGTCTACCTCCCGCTGCGTCTAATCCCCTGAAACCGCATGCACATACTCGCGTAGATCTATGTGATGATGCGCAACCGAGTCGCCCTGCCGCAGTAAATCTGCGTGGGGCGGTAGGCAAGTGGTTAGGGGTGAGCTTAGTATGTTGTGACCCTACTGAGTCTGCGTCCACGCACTTCATGTGCTCTGATAGTGGGAATGCTTCCTCTTCTACTGAAGCCACACGTGCAATGGCGCTGGTTACCGGTGCGGACAACTATAAAAATTGGAGGATGCTGCTGCGTCGGAGGTGACGGTCTCCCCAAACGCGGAAAAAGGTGTTCCCCTTTTTTTTTTTTTTGCCTACTTGTCAAAATTGTCGCGAGTCAGTGACCTAAATGCATTATGTCGGTGCCTAAGCGTTTTTGCTAGACGGTATCCCTTTGAAGAGTCCCTGTTTTTAAAGTGGTCAGTCCCACCTGTGGTGGATTCTCAGGGTTTCAGGCTGAATAACTTTAATTCCGGTGGAGGAGTTTCTGGCTTTTAAAGACCCCTTTGATAGGTGAGCCGAGACTTTGGTCCGCCGCATGTTTCCTGTGGCCAGTTTGGGTTTTTAGGTTGGTGTGCACCATAGCAGTGGTGTCTCGGACTGTAATGGGGTGGGCAAAACCTTTGCACCAGATCTGGAAGGGGAACAGCTTCCCCTTGCCCTTGCGAGCTGGTGGACCAGTTGGTCTAGGGGTTGCAGTTTGTGGCGCCTCTCTGGTTCCTAGGCTCTGTAAAAAAGCAGTGGTCCTTCGGCGCCGCGCCTGATGTGGCTGAAATCCTCGTCTGTGGACCAGGCTTCCAAGAGGGCCTTATCTGTTCTCCCCTTTTTCAGGGATCGCCTGTTTGGATCTTCCTGGATGATATCCTTAACGGTCTTACAGGGGGGGAAGAGTACTCTTCTTCACAGGCTGCCAGGGGCGAGGAGTCTCGTCACAGAGTGGGTTCTTCCAGACCTGCAGACAAGCCCTCTTCTGCCTGAAGGGCCACCCTCACCAGTGTCTGAGGTAAGGGAACGTCTTTGCTTCTTTCCTGACCCATGGACCCTACTGATTCAAGAAAGGTGGGTCCACGATCTGGTCCGGCTTCAAGATTGGGTTTCGGTGTTCTCCTCCAGTGAGGTTCTTTCCTTCCATTCTGCGTTTGTCCCCAGACCGCCTGCGTGGTCTCTTCGGGGCGGTGCAAGTCTTTCTACTATAAGGGTTGATCTGGTTCCAAAATCTGAACATTTTCAAGGTTTTTAGTCAAATCTGTTTAGTTTCCAGGAAGGAAGGCAAGGTATGTCCAATCCTGGATGGACCTAAGGCTGTGAACCCCTTGTGCGGGTACAGAAGTTCCAAATGGGGTCTATTCGTACAGTAGTGGCATCCCCACATCAAGGGCGCTTACCTTCATATTCCTTTATATGTCTGTCATCGGCGTTACCTCCACTTGCCATGAGTGAGGAGCATGCTCAATTCATGACGTTGCCCCTTTGGTCTCGCTTCAGCTCCTCTATTGTTCACAAAAGTGTTAGCCCGGTGCTAGCATTGTTGCGACAGCAGGGGATTGCAATGCATAGGTACCTGGATGATCTTCTGCGAGCAGAGTCTGCGACTGCTCTACAGGAGTGAACTCTGCAGGAGTTAATTCTGACTTTAAACTTCAAGAAGTCTGCTATGGTTCTGTCCACCAAGTTGGACTATCTGGGCCTGTCTCTGGACTCAGCCAGGGTGTTTTCTTCCACTGGACAAGCTCCAGAAGCTGCAGGATGCTATCCGACCCCTGTTGCTGGCGGTTGTCTCTCAGGACTTGCATGCATGTGGGTGCTGGGCCTGATAGTGTCTACATTCGAGGCGGCCCCATTTGCACAGTTCCACACTAGAACTCTGCAGAGAGAGATTATTGCTAAGTGGGACAAGAATCCAATCTCTAGACAATCTAATCCTGCTGAGTCGGGGTAGGAGAGGGTCCCTGATCCTGGTGGCTTCGCTCTCCGGCTCTTCGACAGGCAAAATCCTTCCTTTTCTCTTTCATCCATCGACAGACGCAGCCTGCTCTTAATCAGCTGAATGGGTTATGCTTCCCACAGCAGGAGTAGTCTAGGCAGTACAAAAATGTATCATGTACACGCCCACGGGGCTGTCCCCGCAGGCATAACCCACCCACACAGCCCGGCAAACCAGTTTGTGCCTAGAGAAGGAGTAGGACCTAGGTTTCCTGCTGGGACTCCGGTCTCAATTTTTCTTTTCAGAATATTTTTATTTTATTTCTTTACTCGCTAGCTAGTGTAGGGATTTCTCCTGGTGATCTACAAGCAATGCCAGCTGGGGCTTCGCACTGGATAATCTAGATGCTTATGGTCCCCCCAGCCTGGCCTACAAGCATGAGCAGGTTATAGTCCCGCACTAGGCCTCGCAAGGACTGTGCCCCTTCCCGGATGGGGACAAGCCTGCGAGCGGATGCCTCGCCGGGATGCGACAACCTGGAACGCCCTGAGTCGCAGTGGCTGGCAGCACTCCCACTTTGGGTGGGAGGAGGGCTGACCGGAGTGGAGCCCACCCGTTCCATGATATGGTGAGTAAATGTGACCCCCCCTTTGCCCCTGGTGGCCTTGGGGGGATGTGGGCCCTCTCCTGGGGATAATGGGACCTGTGCCTCCTAAAAGATCCCGCTGGCCTGCCGGTACCTGGCCTTTGTGCCTATCTCCCTCTTTTTCTGTTCCTGTGGGGGGCTATGTGACTGGGGCGCCCCGCGCCCTGAGGGGGGTAGCATGGTGCCTTGTAGCCAGCTGGGTCCTGTTTTGGATCCTTGAGGCCTTCATGGTGTCGGTCGCTGGCCACTTAGCAAGCCGTGGGCGCCGCCATCTTAAGTGTGGGCAATGTACTGAATTCTCCCATTGACTTGTATGGAGCAGCCATTTCCCTGAGCTTCCAATTGCAATGTATTGGCAACCATGTTTGTGTAATCCTCTGTACTGCACTGTGCAGTGTGACCTTTTACATCACTTCCTGTGCTTCTGCTTCCTGCTGCTGGCAGAGGTCATTTCCTGTCTCTTCTTCATGCTGCTGAGGACAATCAGGAGGGTTTTTTTCTCTAGAGGTGGTACAGTACTGGGGTCTTTGCGGGCATATACCGGCACACTCTGCGGTAAGTGCGGTTATCTGCAGACCGCTGCGATCGGCGGTAGGGACAGTACTCCAATTTTTAAAAACTTTAAATATGGAGTCCCAGACTGAATTTACCCTCAGACCCACTCTGTGCGACTCCCAGACAATCAGGATCGCAGTTGCTGGCCACAATTTCAGCAGCTCTGGTAAGCCTGGCAACAAAAGTTAATTTTGTCAGTAAAAAGGTTAATAGCCGGAAACAGCTGCTGCCTTCTCCATCTTTGGTGGTGTCCTCTGATTCAGAGGCTGATGTGGTTGCCCCGGACGCCCCCCTAATTAAAGAGTCACTGTCCTCGCAGTCAGATGCGGAGGAGGACCTGTCGTCTTCAGCTGCAGTGTGGGAATGCGCTTTGGTGGAAGCCCTGATTATTTCAGTGCGGGAAACTTTAAAATTGGCTGTTGAGCCCACGCCGGCAGGGATACGGGTGGCTTTTGGCTCCTGCAAGACTCAAAAATCTGGCAAGGTTTTTCCTTGTCCCGACACCTTTCATAATATTGTGAATGAGCAATGGCGGCGCGTTAAGCACGTGTTAGTGGTGCCAAAACGCTTTAAATGCCGGTATCCTTTTGCTGATATGGTTTCCAACCGTTGGACGGTGCCACCTAAAGTGGACCACCCTGTTTCCAGATTGAATAAATCTACTATTGTGCCTGTGGAAGATTACCCAGTTT
This sequence comes from Pelophylax lessonae, assembly GCF_965119305.1. Lineage (NCBI taxonomy): Eukaryota > Metazoa > Chordata > Amphibia > Anura > Ranidae > Pelophylax > Pelophylax lessonae. The sequence goes on from NC_138770.1 coordinate 180,839,366, forward strand.
TTACGGATCTGGTGGATAGACGGGTGGACTCCCTTTTCTGCCATCTTCACGTGCGTCCCATCCTGGATCTCAAGGCTCTGAACTGCTTTCTCCGGGTGCAGAAGTTTCTAATGGAACCTATTCGGTCAGTGGTGGCATCCTTTAACCAAGGGAATTTTATGGCCTCCATAGATATCAAAAATGCGTATCTCCACGTCCCCATCTTCGAGGGACATCAGCGATTCCTCCGCTTTGCGGTGGCAAAGGAGCATTATCAATTTGTGGTGGTACCTTCTGGTCTTTACCAAGGTCCTGGCCCCTGTGCTGGCCTTGTTACGTCAGCGAGGTATCTTGATTGTGGGATATCTGGACGATCTCTTGTTGCTCTTATTCAGATCTGTTAGGCAACATCTCCATTACTGTTCAGACCCTTCAGGACTTTGGGTGGACAGTCAATTTCCAGAAATCTGCTCTGACACCATCGGTACGGGTCACTTATCTGGGGCTGACTCTCGACTCTGCTCTGGCAAGGGTCTTTCTTCCCTTAGACAAGCTTAACTAACTGCAGAGGCTGGTCAGGTTGCTGATGGAAACCAATCAGACTTCCTTGCGGACTTGCATGAGGGCTCTGGGCCTGATGATGTCGACCTGCGAAGCAGTACCGTCCTGTTCGGTTTTACTCGAGACCTTTGCAGAAGGAGATTCTGGCAAAGTGGAGCAGGGATCCTCGGTCATTGGACCAGAAGATTTGTTTGAGCCATCTTATGAAGTCTGCTCTATCCTGGTTGATCCAGTCACCTGTTCTGTGCCAGGGCAAGTCTTTCCTGACATTGTTCTGGACGGTGGTAACCATGGACGCCAGCCTGTCGGACTGGGGTGGAGTGCTATGGAAACTTTGTGCCCAGGTGACCTGGGCAGCAGAGGAGTCTTCCTTGCCGATTAATATTCTGGAGCTAAGAGCAATCAAGCTATGCCTGCTCCATTGGAAGAGTTGACTTCACGACTCTCCGGTTCAGTTAGTCGGATAATGCCACGGCTGTGGCTTACATCAATCATCAAGGGGGCACCAAGAATGCCCTGGTGGCCGAGATTCTGATTTGAGTGGAAGCCAATGTTTAGCTCTTTCCGCAGTCCACATTCCGGGTGTGGAGAATTGGCTAGCAGATTACCTGAGTCAGCTGTTGGATTAAGGGGAATGGTCACTTCATCCACAAGTGTTTCACCTCCTGTGTGCCCGGTGGGGGACTCGGGAGGTGGTTCTGTTTGCGTCGCGTCTCAACAGGAAAGTTCAGCGATTTGTGGCCAGGTCTTGGGATCCTCTGGCTGACGCCACATATGCTCTGGTGGCTCCTTGGATCCGATATCGCCTTATTTATGCCTTACCTCCACGCATACTCCTGATGAGGTTTTTTCGCCAGGTGGTGGTGGAAAGTGCGGTGATACCGCTCCATCCGGCATACGATTTCGAATGTTACGTGCGTGGTGACGCCCAGCGTGACCACGTGACCTCCGAGATGGTCATCGTATGCCGGACGGAACGGTATCACCAGGGTGTCCCTTATGGCAAGTGGGTGAGAGATGGATCGGTATCGGGTGGATGGGAGATGGAGCGGGTGAGAGACGGAGCAGTATTAAGTGGATGCCGAAAGGATCGGTATCAACCGGGTATCACTTAGGCAAGCCAGCAGATCTGCTAATGTGGAATTGCTTAGATCTTTAATTTGTACATATGCGAGTGGCATATTCAGTAACATTTGTAAACGGAATTATGCTATGTGACATCATTTTACCCTTCCTTACATGAGCAATATTTGGATTGGAATATCGGCCAGTTCCGGGGCAGATGTATGTGTGTGTGTGTGTGTGTGTGTGTGTGTGTGTGTGTATATATATATATATATATATATATATATGTATATGTATGTATGTATGTATGTATGTATGTATGTATATGTATATATATATATATATATATATATATATATATATATATATATATATATATATATATATATATATATATATGTATAATATATATAATATCGGCAAGAGTCAATACCGGCCTTGCTGATAATCGGTTGATCCCTAGTCTGGACTCTGGAGGAGACTACCAATCAACGTACTGGAACATCGGTCAATCAGACTGTCTGGTCCATTGGACGGTTCGTTCTCAGGGGTGTTCAGTACGGATTCAATCGGACAATGCTACGGTCATGGCATATGTCAATCACCAAGGGGGCACAAAAGGTGTCCTTGCAGCTCGAGAAGTAGCCGGCATTCTAAGGTGGCCGGAACGTTTTGTTCCAGCTCTCTGCCGTGCATATTCCGGGGGTGGATAATTGGCAGGCAGATTACCTCAGTCGACAGGCCTTGGACCACAGGGAAGTGGTCTCTTCATTCGGGAGGTGTTTCACCGGCTGTGTCTCCGTTGGGGAACTCCTGAGGTGGACCTGTTGGCCTCTTGTCTCAACAGGAAGGTGCAGAGATTCGTGGCAAAGTCTCGAGATCCTCTAGCCAGCGCCACTAATGCACTGGTGGCTCCTTGGGGCCAGTACCGTCTGATATATGCCTTTCCGCCTGTTAAACTTCCACCAAGACTTCTACAGAGGATCGAGGCAGAAGGAATTCTGGTCATCCTTGTGGCCCCAGACTGACCTTGCGGATCTAGTACGGCTGGTCACTGATGCCCCTTGGCGACTGCTTTACAGTTGCTGGATTAACGACTTAACTGTTGAAAGCCAGGTGCTGAAGGGTTAGGGGGTTTTCAGACTCAGTGATTCCCACGCTGTTAAAAGTGAGGAAATCTAGCTCTAGGAAGATTTACCATCGTGTTTGGAAAGCAAGCATCGCTTGGTGTGAGTCTCTGGGGGGTTTTCCCTGTTCTTTTTTGGTGGCTTGCATTTTGGCTTTCCTCCAAAGAGGTGTGGAAAAGCGCCGGACCTTGGGTACCATCAAGAGCCAGGTTTCGGCCATGGCAATTTTCTTTCAACCTTTGTTCAGGGGGTTCGCCACTTAGCTCCACCTGTGCGGTCTCCGTTGCCTCTGTGGTATCTCAATTTGGTACGGTTGGTTCTTCAGAAACCGCCTTTTGAAAAGATTTGCGAGATTCCTCGGCTCACATTGTGCCAGAAAGTAGCCTTCTTAGTGGCAATTACTTCCACATGCAGGGTGTCTGATCTGGCAGCCTTGTCTTGTCATTCACCTTATCTGGTGGTTCACTGAGAGAAAGTGGTGCTTCGCCCTTGTCAGTCGTTCCTTCCTAAGGTTGTCTCTGGTTTCCATCTGAATGAAGACATTGTGTTGCCTTCCCTGTGTCCTAAGCCTAAGCATCCTAAGGCGCTTTCCTTGTGTTCTCTGGATGGGGGTTGGGAGATCAGGGTGTACCTGGAGGCAACCGAGTCCTTTGCGAAATCCGACTCCATTTGTCCTTACAGATCCACCTCGCAAAGGGTTGGCCACGTCTGCTGAGACCATTTCCAGATGGATCTGCCAGACAGTAGTGCAGGGCTGCACGATCAAGGGTCGGGTTCCTCTTTTCCTGGTTAAGGAGCATTCTACGCAGGCACTTAGTCCTTCCTGGGCCTTCCGCCATCAGGCATCAGTGATGCAGGTTTGCAAGGCGGCCACCTGGTCGTCTGTGCACACTTTCACAAAATTCTACAAAGTAGATGTACTTGCGTCTGCAGATGCTGCTTGTGGCCACAAGGTTTTGCATGCCGCTGTTTTGTCCTCTTTGAGGGCGTATTTGTTTTTTGTTTTTGTTTTCAGGTGAGCTCCAGTTGTTCCTGGTTGAGCTCCATGTTACCTGGTTGGCTAGTTTTAGCCTTTGGGAATTTTTTTTGCTGTTTTTTTTTTCCCCACCCTTCATTTTGACACTGCTTTGGGACATCCCAATGGTCAAATAGATTCTTGAGCTGTGTCAGTCAATGAACGAAAGAGAATTTGATTTTTGTCCTACCTTAAAATCGTTTTCTCTGATGTTCATTGATGAACACAGCACCCACTCCTCTATTGAGTTGAGTTATTTTTCTTCTGACATTGCTTGCAACAAAGCTGAATGCCTATAGCAGGAAGTGGGAGTATACCCACTGGGACTGCCCCATAGGCGTGGTAAAGCTTTTTCCCGCCTAGTGTCCTACTCCTGTAGGGGGCAGCATAACCCAATGGTCAAGAAGATTCTGGAGCTGTGTCCGTCAATAAACATCAGAGAAATGGATTTTACGGTAAGTAAAAAATACAATTTTTTGCAGAGACATTGGGGTACAATTTCTCTTGAAACAGTTTAGTGGCACAGGCAGTGGGAGAAGCTAAGTATTTGTTCAAAAAGAGAAGGAGAATTTCCTAGGTGGAGACACCGGATCTAAACCTTATATGCTGTAGGTGTTTATTCTCGAAGGTCTCTTGCACATGGGCATAAAAGGTTACTATTCTTTATACGCCGGATCTTGATGATGGGGACTGGCAAAAAGATCCTGAGGTTAAAAAAAAAAAAATAAAAAAAAAAAAAAAAAAAAGGTAGTTCTGTATAGACCGCACTATGCACACATTAAATTTGTGTTCATCCTCTTCTAACTTGGAGTGTTCAATTTATGCCTGTATATGCTCGTAGGTAGTGTGTATACATGTCAATTACTGCAATCAAATTTGACCGCTTAACTGCGTCCATGGCTGTTGATTAGCTTTAAACGAGTCCACCATATATTAAAAGTGGGGGAAAAAAAACTGAAAAAATGTATTCAGGATTGTTAGAAAACCTGTTGACCCTTTCTTCTTTAACCCTAGGACTGAGCTGCACCAATGATGTCTGACAACGGAGAACTCGAAGATAAGCCACCAGCCCCTCCAGTGCGAATAAGCAGCGCAACAGTCTTCGGTTCTGGGTTGAAGGACCCCCTATCAAGTAATCACAGCCTTAAACCCCTTCCACTGATCCCGGAGGAAAAAAAAACTTCAAGAAATAAAATAATATCCATCTTCTCTAGTAACGAAAAAAGTAAGTTAGTACTATTGTACTTGGAAGCTGTGCAATGGAAAAATTCATATTAAAGCTGAAAACTTTTATTTATACATTCCTCAATAGCCATAAATACTATAAATCCACTTTGCATGTACAAAATGCCTTTGCAAACTGAGATATTACTTTGTAAAAGTAGCAGTTACATCATCATGGTTCTGTACATGGCTTGAGCAGAGCTGTAGGAGGGGCCCAGCATCCCCAACCCACTACAGGATGCCTGCTAAAAACAATCGGTTCCAGGCAGAGACAAGTCCAGTTACCCTGCACAGTGGGAGAGAGCAGCAGTGACCAGTCTTTATTACATGAAACTACACAGACTCAAAGTTCACACTAGAATACTGCACATATTTGAAAGAAATAGACAAAGCACCCCAAGATTCAAGGACAAACACATGACCAATGTATTTAGACAGCATTTACTTCTCCCAGAGTTTTAAAAAAAGATTAAAAAAATTATAGATTAAGTGGAACGTGATTTGAAATCTTGCTGGGGTCCTGACCAATATGGCCCCCAGGGGGAGAAAAATCAGCCTGTCTTGCATAATTACAGAAGCATTATTCTTATCTTGGATTTGACTACATTTACTTCAACCAGTCTTGTTGGGAAAGCCTTGCACATGCTAAAAAAATCTCATCCTATTACTGTAGGTTTTTGTGGTACCCTGCTCCTCTGCAGCTCCCTGGTCACATTTATCAGCAAATCTTGGCTGTCATTTGACAGCCAGGGCTTGTTTGATGTCTCAGAAGCAGCTCTTGCTGTCCCTGTGTAAACTGACTCAGAACGTCTGCGGTATCCGTGTACTGATACTGATGTAATGTAGCTTTTTTTTTTTTTGTTGCTACATTGTAAATACTCTGATTCATTCATAGCACATCAAAGTGGTGACCTTTTGATCTGCATATGTCAGGTAAACCAACCTTTCAAAATGTAATTTTTTTTTTTTTTTTGTAAACTTTGTTCCTATATAACTTTGTTAATCCTTCGTTGGGCGAACGATCATGCATTTTTTTCCCCCATTTCACAACAAATCGGACCCAATTAAGGAAGGTTTGTACGAAAATTCTCGTATGACAAAGGATTTTTAATTTTTTTTTCTTGTTTGTTTGTGGTCATGTGCAGTCTTTCATTACTGATTTCTCTTGTACGAAAATCGTGCAAAAACGGTGCACATTAAACGAAAATCGTTCGTTCTGTTCCCGTACAAGAGACATTTTGGAGCTTGTCCCTTTGGAAATTTTTGTTCATAAGGTCGGAATCTGCTGTAGAAAGTTGTGTACACACTATATGAAAATCATATGAAAGGTCCTTGGGACTAAAATATTGGCCCTATTTTCTTAGTGTCTTCGAGCCTTTAATTGCTTTAAATCGAACAGTGGTGTTGGGTGTTTTTTGCTACACCTTCTGTCTATAGATTCCATATAAAAATAAGATATTTTTGGCAGGAGAGCCCCTTATTTACTCCAAAAAATCATATACGTATTTAATTTATGTTGAAAGAGAACTGAAGGAAAAACAATTTTCTTCCATTTTTGGATAGAGTAGAAGAGGGCTAGAACCTCTGTCTCTAAAGATTTGTCTTTATTGGAATAGCTTCTAAGCAGCATGGTTAGAAAGACTTCAGTGGGCTGCACCTGCAGATTTCCTTGTTCCTCTAACCTGGGGGTCTACAAACTATTGCCCTCCAGTTGCTCAGGAACTACAATTCCCATCATGCCTAGTCATGTCTGTGAATGTCTGAGTTTTGCAATGCCTCATGGGATGTGTAGTTCCGCAACAGCTGGATGGCCATAGTTTGAGAATCCCTGCTCTAACAACTAGCCAGACTATATCGGTCCCACAGGTGCATAAACCTAAACTCCGTTTGGCCAAGGTGGAGATTGTGACATCTGCCCATCTCTCCACAGGCCAGTCCGGAGGAAGCCTATTCATTGATCAAAAATACAGGCCGACTCGAATTTGTTCCGTCAGCAAACAGGAAGTCATCTGTACTGCTGCCAGGACACACTACTGTGCATACTATACAGTATGTAGCTGATGTTACTGCTGATATAGTGGTCACAGCCAACAGATAACTTTAGAATATAAAAAGTTTGTTTGGGCCAAACTAACATAAGGTGACAAGAAGCCTGGACTTTAAGTGTTAATGCTTTAAAATAATCCATCCTATTTTATATTCAATCATCAAGGCCTTCATGCTATAGCTTCATGCTGTCTCTGTACATACAGGTGTATAGGTACTACTACTGTTTATTGGTAAAAAAAATGTAAACACTATAACATTTTTTGGCCCAGATAGAAGATACCAAAATTTAATATATACAGTATATATACAAATCCTTTTCTAATTTGTTTGAACTATATGTGACCAATTTTCCACTGCAATCTGCGTTTTGCATGGAGCTAAACTCTGGGTGGAATGCTCACATTTGGGAGACCCTTGTATGTTTTACGATAAGATGGTGTCTGCTGTTTGTTTGAAATTCACATGAACATCAGAACTAATTCAGACACAGCAATGTCTACCTGTTTATATATACTGGATATCAAGAAGGATCCTTCATTCTTCGTGCTTTTTCTCTCAACAGTGGGCAAAAAGAAAGAGCGTCCTGAGATCTCTCCACCCTCTGACTTTGAACACACCATACACGTGGGTTTTGATGCTGTGACTGGAGAATTCACTGTAAGTATGGAACCCCAGAGCTGAAGTCAACATTTTACCATCGTAACACATGAAGTATGGTTGAGGCACAATGTGTATAAAATGGTCTGCATATTTCATTTCTTCAAAATAAGGTCCTAGCTGTAGGCTCTCCTATTCCATATCTGTCCAAAGATATTGGTCCTGTTCATCTGTGTCTTTCTGAGGATTGGCCAAACACATAAAATTATGTGTGCAATGGGGTGAGCTCAGGAGTGGAAAGTTTAATTGTATTTGTTTCCATTTCACAGGGAATGCCAGAACAGTGGGCACGGTTGTTGCAAACATCAAATATCACCAAGCTAGAACAGAAGAAGAACCCACAGGCTGTGCTGGATGTGCTTAAATTTTATGACTCAAAGGACACTGCGAAACAGAAGTACCTTAGTTTTTCAGCACCAGGTAAGGCCTTGTGTATCCAGCTTGGTTAAGGTGGGCAAACCAAAGACAGCATGACATTTAAAGTGGAACTATACTCGCCTTTCCTCCAGCGATATTGTGTCCCAGAGCTCCCCGCCCAGCCACTGACCTCTTCAGGTAGCTGGCTTAAAGGTCTTGATCACCAGCTGCTTTCTTTGGCCAGATGGGAATGACAGCACTCCCACATTTGCTGGAATTTAGTTGGGTCCGGCATTGCCATATTTGTACAGTGAGCTGCGCGTTCACAGATCACTGTACAAGGGCGGACAAGCAGATGGGTAACTTTTAATGAAGAAGAGAGGTAGCCTGTCGTCTCTTCTGCATTAAAATTCCTGCTTGTACGCCCCCCTTTTTTTCTTTTTTTTTTTTTTTCACTTCTCTGTCAGCTATCTCATATGTTGTATTCCAGTTCCTTGGATAACATTGTCCAGTAACTAAGCTCTGAAAGGGAATATTTGAGTTCTCAGGAGTTGGGTGACAGCATTTGTTGAGGAAATCTTGTTCTCTTAATATGACTTTACACTGTTTTAAATGGCCGTTTTCTTATAGATAAAGATGGCCTCCCCTCTGGAGTATCACCTGCTGTGAGTATTGCCTAATTTTAATGCATTTATTTAAACCTGCCTATTCTCATGCATAGACCTGCTAACGAGATTCCTTACCCATTTTGTTTAGCCAAATGCAAAAGGGACTGAACCCACAAGGCATTCAGATACAGAAGATGATGAGGCTCCACCTCCAGTTATTGCTCCTCGCCCCGACCATACAAAATCTGTGAGTGACATCTTGGTCATATGACCTTTTCTGTTCAGTAATTGTGTTATTACAGTGCAAGAAAGAATAACTTTAAGCAATTTGCTCATAGTCATTATAATTTTCTTTTAATTGGTGTCATTCAGGTTTTTTTTTTGTCTTTTTTTTGTTAGCTGTACTCTTAGGCTTGGTTCACACTAGTGCGACTTGTCTTGCAACAGTCGCATGACAAGTCAAAACCTATTTTTCTCTTTCGTTCATTGACGGACACAGCTCCTGTTATTCTTGACCATCGGGTTATACTGCCCCCTACAGGAGTAGGACACTAGGCAGAAAAAACTTCTGGCTACATCCATGGGGGCAGTCCCAGGGGATATACTCCCTCTCCCTGCTATAGTCACTCAGTTTTCTCTTGCGTCCTCTGACAGTCGCCGCCCACTCATACAATCTGCACATCTGGGTATTGGCCTTCTCCACAGGAGTAAGCTAGGCAGATTTTGTTAGAATATTCACAAAAACTTTGTATAGACACACCTACAAGGGGCTGTCCCTTCTGGTCAATTCCCTGGCTGGGGCTGCGGTCTCAGTCTTTTTCTTCTTTTTATTTTTTCTCTCTAGAAAAGGATTTTTCTTTTAAAAGATAGCTTTTTATTTGTTCCTGCGCTTAGTTAGTCGGACTTGGGAAGACTACAGCGTTTGCGGAGCTGGGAATCGCACTGATTATTCTAGAGCCTTACGGAATCCTAGCCTGCTATCGAGCGTTGGCAGGTTATGGTACGCCCAGGCCTCGCAAACGACCATGTCCCTGTCCTCAGGGTCGAGCCTGCGAAGTTGCTATCTTCGCCGGGATGTCTCAACTGCGGTACGCCCGCGTGTTGCTAGCTTCCCTTTCGGCTGACGGCACCACCACTCAGAGTGGGAGGCTTCCTGTCACAGAGCGGTACCCAAGTTTGCGCTGGACCGGTGAGTACAATGCTATCCATCTGTCTCTGGCATTGGTCTGTCGGGGTGTGCATGTGGGCCCTCTGTTTTATAGGGATGGCAGTTCGATATGGGTTCTGTGATAGCCCCCTCATGTCTGTAGGTGCGGTCCCTGTGTGTCCCTTCCCGGTCCCTGCGGGGGCGCTGTGGCGGTTCCACCTCTGTATGGGGGGTTGCGAGGGTCTCCTGTGTCCCTGAGGTGCTTGTGCATCTATTTGGGGTACAGTACATGGTGTGTGGGGGCTGCAATCGGCGCAAAACCGCGGGGTCCTATTGAGGAAGTCAACGCTGTGTGAAGCTCTGACGTATCGCGTATAGGGGGCGGAGCCTGCATGCCGATCGTCACATCTGTCTTAATGTATTACACTTGCCTGCTGATGCACGCGCTGCCATCTAATGTAAGTGCGTTCTGTTCTACGAATAAATTCTTTACCGATTCATACAGAGAGCACTAGATGTCTCCTTATTTTTCTTTCATGCTTTATGTGGCCTGAGTACAGTATAAGGAAGTGAGGATCCCCTTCTTCTGTGGAACCTGATCTCTCCTGACCCCCCTAGAGAGGGTATAAATGCTGTATGAGACCCTTGGTGATTCTTGGGTCTACATATAAGGTGAGAGGCCACGAGTGGAGGTGAAGGGATTTGGCACATTCACGGAGGTGTTTGCTTATATCCATCACTTTATGGGATTTATTTGAAAGACTTTGCTTGTTTTATATACACAGATTCGTTTGCACCAGTTTGAATAAGCTGTGCTTTTTCACCTATTAAGGACTTTTTCATTGTGCATGATCTATTTTCGGCACTTTTATATTATCAGTATGAACATTTACTGATTTGAATATGTTTTAATAAGCACAGTTCATGATTTGTTTGATTTTTATTTAGATTTGATTGTTTGCACCTTCATTAGTCTGGCGCTACACTATTGATTTATTGTATTACTTTACTAGGCGTTACCCCTATATGGAGTCCCTTCTTAAGAAGTGGACCGTGCCACCAGTGGTGGACCCTCCGGTTTCCAGAATAAACAAGGCAACCATGATTCCGGTGGAAAAGTCCCTGGCCTTTAAGGATCCGGCTGACTAGAAGGCAGAGGCTGTGGCCTGCATTATGTACATATTAGCAGGTTCGGCAATGAGGACGATATTTACCATTGCCGTAGTGTCGGAATCTCTGACCGAGTGGGATAAGCTACTGTGCCATTACCTGGAAGGCGAACAACTCCCTCCTGGCTTTGCTGAGCTGGCGGACCAGCTGGTCCAGGGGTTGCAGTTTATCTGTGATGTCCTCTTGGATGCGGCTCCCCTGATGGCTTGCCTCTCTGTTTTGGCGGTGGTCCTTCGGCGTGTCATTTTTTCTTTAAATGCTGGTCTGCGGACCAGACTTCTAAGAAGGCCTTGACTGATCTTCCCTTTCAAGGAGATCGTCTGTTTAGAGCTACCGTGGATGACATCATTAAAGGTCTCAAAGGAGGGAAGAGTACCTTTCTTCCACAGGCTACTAGGGGTAAGGAACATCGTAGAAGTAGACGTGGACCTTCCTTCTCTGCTCATAAGAATTTTTTTTGTCCTTCAGGGTCGACTGACAAGGGCTCGAAGCCTTTCAAGGCTGGCTCTGGCAGCTCCAAACGAACCTGGTCTGGCAAGCCGAGAGCGGGCTTCTCCAGAACTGCGGACAAGGCTCCTTCAGGTGCGCCCTCATCTGTATCATGCTTTGGGGGGATGTCTTCGCTGGTATCCGGACCCGTGGACTTCCCTAAAGCAAGACAAGTGGGTCCACAAAGTTATCTGGTCCGGTTACAAGAGTTTCGCTCTTGTCTCCCGGTTAGGTTTTTTCCTTCCAACCTGCGCCTGTCCACAAAGCGGATACAGGGTCTTTTTGGAGCAGTAGAAGACCTTTTCCTTCAAGGGGTGATTGTCCCGGTTCCGACTTTGGAACATTTTCAGGGTTTTTAATCCAACCTGTTGAGTCCCCAGGAAGGAAGGCAAAGTGCATTCAATCCTGGACCTCAAGGCGCTAAACTGCTTTGTGCAGGTACAGAAGTTCAGTATGGAGTCCATTTGAACGGTGGTGGCATCCCTGCGTCACGGGGATTTTCTTGCCTCTATCGACATCAAGGATGCTTATCTTCACATTCCTTTATCTGCCAGTTACCAGCGTTTTCTCCGCTTTGCTGTGGGAGAGGCGCATTATCAGTTTGTGGTGTTAAACTTTGGTCTCGCCTCTGCCCTACGGGTCTTCACAAAAGTGTTGGCTCGAGTGCTAACCAGCGGGGGATCACGGTACTGGACGATTTGGACAATCTCCTTCTGGGAGCGGAGTCTCCATCTGCTCTGATGGAGAACCTGGAGATCACAATACGAACTCTGCGGGAGTTCGGCTGGATTCAGAATTTTCAGACGTCTGCCCGGGTTCCTTCCACAAAGCTGGACTATTTGGGTCTAACTCTGAACTCAGCCATAGCCAGAGTGCTCCTTCCTCTGGACATACTCCAGAAATTGCAGGCTGCAATTCGCTGTCTGCTGTCCAACAAATTGTCATCCCTCCGGACTTGCATGCGGGTGCTGGGCCTGATGATGTCCTTTGAGGCGGATTCGTATGAGGTCCCTGCAAAAGGATATTCTGACCATATGGGGCAAGACCCAGCAGTCTCTGGACATTCGATTCCAGCTGAGTCTGTGCACAAAGGAATCCCTGGTATGGTGGCTTTGCTCTCCGGCACTTCGGTTGGGAAAATCCTTCCTCCCATTATATTGGACAGTGGTCACCACAGATGCCAGCCTATCCAGCTGGGGAGGCGTCCTTTGCAAGTATTCTGCTCAGGGGATATCGAGTTTTAAAGAGTCCAGACTACCGAGCAATCAGACTGTGTCTGGATCATTGGACGGACCATCTTCAAGGATGCCCTGTGCGCATTCAATTGGACAATGCCACGGCGTGGCTTATGTCAATCACCAGGTGGGGGGCACAAGAAGTGCGCTGGCAGCTCAGGCGGTAGCCGGCATTCTAAGGTGGGCAGAACGGTTCGTTCCAGCCCTCTCCGCCATGCGCATTCCTGGGGTGGAAATTTGTCAGGCAGATTACATCAGTCGGCAGGCAGGTGTTAGACAAAGGGGAGTCATCCTTTTTCATCCTGAGGTGTTTCATCAGCTGTATATCCGGTGGGGCACCCCCGAGGTGGATCTGTTGGCGTCTCAGCTCAACAGAGATGCAGAGGTTTGTGGCTCAGTCAAGAGATCCTCTGCCGGATGCCACAGACGCGCTGGTTTTCCCGTGGGGTCAGTACCATCTGATTTACGCCTTCCCTCCTCTCAAGCTTCTGCCAAGACTTCTACGCAGGGACTGCTGTTGTCTTAGTGGCTACGGACTGGCTTCGCCGGGCTTAGTACGCCGATCTCCTGCGGTTGGTCGCAGACATTCCTTGGAAGTTTCCCCACAGGGAGAATCTGCTATCCCAAGGACCGATCTTCCATCCTGCAATAGTCGCTGGCTTTGACAGCTTGGCTGTTGAACGCCAGGTGCTGATAGGTTTCTCTGAGTTGGTGATTCCTACACTGTTAAAAGCTAGGAAATCTACTTCTAGGAAGATCTACCATTGTACGTGGAAGACGTACATTGCGTGGTGTGAGTCTCTTGGGGTTCTTCCTTGCTCCTTCTCGGTGGCTCGGATTTAAACCTTTTTGTACAGAAATTGGCCTGGAGTACCATCAAGGGCCAGGTATCAGCCTTGGCGGTCTTTTTACAACGACCTTTGGCCACACACTTTCTGTTTTTTTTCTTCAGGGTGTCCCAACACTTGGTTCCTCCAGTGCGGGCTCCGTTGCCGCCTTCGGATCTTAATTTGGTGCTTTCAGCTCTTCAAAAGCCTCCCTTTGAAAATATTTGGGACATTCCCCTGCTTACGCTGTCCAGATTGTGACCTTTTTGGTGTCTATCACCTCTGCATGCAGGGTGTCGTAACTAGCGGCGTTATCCTGTCATTCACCTTATCTCGTGATTCACAAGGATAAGGTGCTGCTTCGCCCCTGTCCGTCATTCCTTCCTAAGGTGGTCTCTGACTTTCATTTGAATGAAGACATTGTGTTGCCTTCCCTGTGTCCCAGACCTAAACATCCAAAGGAAATTGCCTTGCATGCCTTGGATGTGGTCCAGGCAATTAGGGTGTACCAGGCAGCTACAGAGCCTTTCAGGAAGTCATGGATGGACCTTGCAAAGGGTTGTCCGCTTCCTCTGTGACCATTTCCAGATGGATCAGACAGACGGTGGTTCAGGCCTTTTCCATCAGGGGTCAGGTTCCTCCTTCACCTGTCAAGGCGCACTTTACTAGGGCGGTTAGAGCCTCCTGGGCCTTCTGTCATCAAGCGTCAGTGACGCAAGTTTGCAAGACGGCCACGTGGTTGTCGGGGCGCACTTTTTCAAAGTTTTTTTATGAAGTGTTGCCATCTGCAGATGCTTCCTTTTGGCCACAAGGTTTTGCAAGCTGCTGTTTAAGATAACCTGATCCTCTTTGAGGGTGTATTGTTTTCTTCATGTGGGCTCCAGTTGTTTTGGTTGAGCCCCTATTGCCTGGTTGGCTATTGTTTAGCATTGAGAATTTTTTGCTCTTTCCCACCCCTCATGTTTATTACTGCTTTGGGACATCCCAATGGTCAAGAAAGACAGGAGCTGTGTCTGTCAGTGAACAAAAGAGAAAATGGGATTTTTGGGATTACCGTAAAATCCATTTCTCTGATGTTGATTAACGGCCACCGCACCCATCCCTCTGTGGAGTTATTATTCTCTTCACACTGCTTGTAACAAAACACTAAAGCAGGGAGAGGAAGTATATCCCCTGGGACTGCCCATGGGTGTAGCCATAAGCTTTTTCTGCCTAGCGTCCTTCTCCTCTAGGGGGCAGTATAACCCAATGGTCAAAAATGATAGGAGCTGTGTCAGTCAATGAACATCAGAGAAATGTATTTTACGGTAAGTCAAAAATCCAATTTTTTCAATGGCATCCGTTCCAATCCATGCGACTACACTTGTAGTGTCTTAAAAAAAAAAGTTCCTGCACTATGTTGATGCGACTTTCTTGCTACTTGAGTCCCATAAAGTGTAATGAGTCGCATGACAATCGCACTGGAAATTGTGTGGCTTGTTAAGAATGTTAATATTTGAATGTTTATAGCTTGACCACACATTTAAAGTGCAAACCATTTTAAAAAAATTACAGCGCAGTGGCTTAGCTGTTAACATATTGTATGTAGTACCCTGGTCTGAATCTTAGCCAGGACAGCACCCTAAATGGAGGGAATTTGCTTGTTCTCCCTGCGCATGGTGCTAGATTGTCCTCCTAAATTGACCCTAGTGTGTGCATATGCTTGTATTCATGTGAGATGGGGACTTTAGATTGTAATCTGTTCGAGGGCAGGGATTGAAGGGAATGTATGTTGTGTAAATTTGTCAGTGCTATATCGATAATGTTAAATAATAAAATTAAAAAGTTAATCTCAAGTAAAGTGATGTTTTTGTATGGCTGATTGTGGTTTTAATTAACTATTGGCTTCCTATGTCTCTTCAGATTTTCTAAAAAGATTTGATCTTCAGCTTACTGTAACCCTTATAACACCAAATTAGGAATTCTGTCATCCTGCTGTTTGTCATTTCTGTAACCATTGATTCTAAAAATGCGACGCTAAAAATAAAATTAAAATATCCGTGAATGCATATGAAGTGTGATGTTGAACATTAATATAAACAGCTTCTAAAAGTGCAAAATTGATAGTGAAAAGTGTGAAATTCTATTAAAAATGGGTGAAAAAAAATATAATAAAAATAAAATGATCTGTGAGTACATGTGAAATGTGATGATATAAGACAATAGATTAATTATATAAACAAATAAGTGTTGAGAAAATAGCTGGTGAACTTAAAGCTAGATTGGGAGCCAGAGCAACTGAGGAGTTAAAACACCCTTTCCCTGCTGGAAGTATTTCATGCTGTCATAGACCAAACTTAACAGCAAGGTCACACTATATGAGATGAGAACCCACCATGTGGGGGGGGGGGGGGGGTTACATTTGGGATTTAATTTATATTTCTTGTCATTTATTCTATAGATTTTTTTCACAGGTATTATATTTTATCAACACTTATTTGTTTATATAATCTATTGTCTTACATCATCACATTTTACATGTATTCACAGATAATTTAACTTTTATTATATTTTATTTAATTTCATCCATTTTTAATATAATTTAATTTCACTATCAATTTTGCACTTTTAGAAGCTGTTTATATTAATGTTCAACATCAAACTTCATATGCATTCACGGCTACTTTGATTTTGTTTTTAGCGCCACATTTTTAGAAGCCATTATTTCATACACACCACAAGCGGAGTGAATAGTGCAGGCAGCTAAACACACAGTATTTCACATAGTAGCTCGCAGGCTCTCGCCTATTATCATGTCTGTATCTTTAGTGGGACTCTAAAGCGGGGGCCTTGGTGCTCTAGGTGTGGTAAAACTTTAAATCCAATCCCATGTATGCCTCTGGGAGCAATTATGGGTGGGAAGTGATGGGATCCCTTTGAAAAACTCTGAATTCATGTCTTATGATTATATAACATAGAATAGAATGTGTATATTCATTATGAACGGAGTTGTTGTTTCTTTTCCTTCTAAAAGATATACACCCGATCTGTAATCGACCCACTACCTCCCCCTGCTGGTGATGCAGACAGTACGGCAAAGGGTGCAGACAGGCTAAAAAAGAAGACTAAGATGAGTGACGAAGAGATCATGGAAAAACTCCGTAAGCAGCATGTGTTTCTCTTAAAGTAGTAGTAAAACCAAAAATGTAATACATTGCAGCTTGCCAATCATATGTGGTGACTGCATTCGTTTTCTATTTTTAGGCTTTTTTTGTCCACTGTTTTCTCCTGTTTTCCTGTTTTTTCTCCTGCCATTCTTCCCAGTAACACACCTCCTGTGTTAGAGTGCCCCAAATCTAGATGAATAAGCACAGGGGTGCGTTTGGACAGCAACATTGTCAGCCTGGGGGGAGGGAAGTGTTGGATGTACTAGCAGATATAGATACACTAACAAAAGGCAAACTTCAACTCACATTTTATAAGTAGTTACAGCAAACTTTTTTGGGGGTGGGGTTTGATTAATGGCTGACCATTGTAAGCACCCCTGCCAGCATTGAATGATTTGCCTCATCCATGTAAATTGATACATCTGCAAGAGAGGCCTGTTCCTTTGAAAAGCACATGTACCGGCTGGATCACCAGGTGTAAGTAGAATAAAGCAAGCAAAAAAGAAAACAAATTGCAGCTATCGCATGTAAGAATTGGTACGCTGCAAGAAATTTGCTTTTGGGTTTATTATCGCTTCAATATTTAAGAGATGGACAATATGTTTTGCACCTCACTGGGAACACACATTGTATTAAATCTCTGTATATACATGTAAATTATTTCAGTGAGTCAGCTGCAAAATGGCTTGTAAAATACTGTACAATGTACAGAATGGGAAAGTCTAGAGAGTATCGAAATTTCAGCACAGTACAGTATACATTGTGGAGTTGTCTAGAGTGGGGCAGGATACAAAGCAAAATATTGACTGTTTTTGTTAACCTTAAAGAGGAAATAAACCCTCCCCAAAAAAATGAGAAAAAAAAAACCCTGTATGGCAAAGGCATAATGAGCTAGTATGCATCACATACTAGCTCATTATGAAATACTTACCTTTCGAACGAAGCCCCCGCAGTGCCGCCCGCTCAGCGACAGGGCGACCGACATTTTTTTCATTTATTTATTCACTATTGATTTATATATATATATATATATATATATATATATATATATATATATATATATATATATATATATATAATATAATTAGTAATGTTTTGCACTTTATTTTATATTGATTTTGCATAATCAGCACTTTTTCACGTTTTTTAGTGTATTTTGAGATTAATGGTGCAATATTTTTGAACTTATAGATTTTTTGCATATTTTGCACATTCCTTACAGTACTCACCAATTTGCACAAGCATTTTGCACATATATATATATATATAGTACCTTTTTTGCACTGTGTACTATTTTATTGATCTATAGGAAATCACTAGATTTTGAACAGCGGCATTTTAGGTTTGGTTTATTTATCCACAGCGCAGGAATCACTTTATCACTTAGGACGGCCGTCCTGGTTTGTGTCCTCCGGCCATCTGATTGGCTGGATGCGCGATTACATTACTCCCGCGCATGCGCGCGGGAGCCACCGTTAACGGCACAGGGCTCTGAAGGAACGGCACGGGTAGCCTTTCTTTCAGAGCGCATGCGCCGATGACGTCATCGGCTGCATTAAAAGTAAATCTCTCCTAAACAGTGCAAGTTTAGGAGCTATTTACAGTACCTATAGGTAAGCCTTTAATAAGGCTTACCTATAGGTACAAGTTCCAAGAGAGGGTTTACAACCAAGTGTATCTCTATACACAAGTGGAGTTAAATCTAAACTTTTTAGAGTGTTGTCATACAGAAAAAGAGGGCAAGCACATATGCCTAATGCAGTAAATGATTTTATTAAAATCAACAATAAAAAAGTAACGTGCTTTAGGATGGAAGTGCAATTCATACGCAAAACTGTATGCAAATTTTACTTCTATCCTAATCTTGAGTGCATTACTTTTTGATTGATGATTTGAATAAAAGGATTTATTGCTCAAAGTGTAAGCACTTTCCCCTCCTTTTTGTTTCTCAAGTTTCTTCACTACCTGGGGGTGATTGTGGAAGCAGCACGACTCCAAAAGCAGTTAACATATTGGGACCATGATGTGAATTCCCTCTTGTTAAACTTTTCTGCATAGACTTTTTTGAATCTACTTTATTTTTTAAATAGACTTTTAGCGCACTAGCGTTTTTTTTAAACTTTGAGTGTCCCTAGAACAAAAGGTGAATGGAAATCTTTCAAAGGGGACAACTGTCTAAGATGGCATTTTCCCCTCCTTACTTTGGCAGATTTCCTATAACTTCCTGTTGCACCTCTGGGACAGGGAGGGAAGGGAAATTTCCACAATGGCGCACAGACCACCAAAACTACCTAGTGTAGGCTTTTAACTTTTCCCAGCTCTATCCATAACTTGAAAAAAAAATAAGCCATATTTAGTTTTAACATATATTGATACATTACAGGGCCTTGAATAAGTATTCAGACCGCTTTAAATTTTCCACATTTTGTCATGTTCCAACCAAAAACGTAAATGTATTTTATTGGGATTTTATGTGATAGACCAGCACAAAGTGGCACATAATTGTGAAAAGGAAAGAAAATCATAAATATTTTTCAAAATTTTTTACAAATATCTGAAAAGTGTTATGGGCATTTGTATTCAGTCCCCTTTACTCTGATACCCCTAACTAAAATCTAGTGGAACCGATCGCCTTCACAAGTCACCGAATTAGGAAATAGTCCACCTGTATGTAATTGAATATCAATATAAATACAGCTGTTCTGTGAAGCCCTCCATGGGTTGTTAGAGAACCTTAGTGAACAAACCGCATCATAAAGGCCAAGGAACACCCCAGACAGGTCAGGGATAAAGTTGTGAAGAAGTTTAGAGGTTGTTATAACCTGAACATGAACTTGAACATCTCATGGAGCACTGTTCAATCCATAATCCGAAAATGGAAAGAGTATGGCACAACTACAAATCTACTAAGATATGGCCGTTCACCTAAACTGACAGGCCGGGTAGGGAGAGCATTATCAGAGAAGCAGCCAAGAGGCCCATGGTAACTCTGGGGCAACTGCAGAGATCCACAGCTGGGGTGTGAGAATCTGTCCACAGGACAACTATTAGTCGTGCACTCCACAAATTTGGCCTTTTATGGATGAGTGGCAAGAAGAAAGCCATTGTTGAAAGAAAGCCATAAGAAGTCCCGTTTGCGAGAAGCCATGTGGGGGACACAGCAAACATGTGGAAGAAGGTGCTCTGGTCAGACGAGACCAAAATTTAACTTTTTGGCCTAAAAGCAAAACGCTATGTGTGGCGGAAAACGAACACTGCCTATTACCCTCACCACACCATCCACACCCTGAAACATGATAATGGCAGCATCGTGTTGTGGAGATGCTTTTCTTCAGCAGAGGGACAAGGAAGCTGTTCAGAGTTGATGGGAAGATGGATGGAGCCAAATACAGGGCAATCTTGGATGAAAACCTGTTAGATTGGGCAAAAGGCTTGAGACTGGGGCAGAGGTTCGCCTTCCAGCAGGACAATGACCCTAAACATACAGCCAGAGCTACAATAGAATGGTTTAGATCAAAGCATATTCATGTATTAGAATGGCACAATCAAAGTCCAGACCTAAATCCAATTGAGAATCTGTGGCAAGACTTGACAATTGCTGTTCACAGACGCTCTCCATCCAATCTAATAAAGCTTAAGCTATTTTGCAAAGAAGAATGGGCAAAAATGTCACTCTCTAGAGGTGCAAAGCTGGTAGAGACATCCCCAAAAAGACTTGCAGCTGTAATTGTAGCAAAGGTGGTTCTATAAAGTATTGACTCAGGGGGGCTGAATACAAATGCATGCCACATTTTTCAGATATTGAAAGTAAAATCTGAAAGTTGAGAAAAAAAATTCATTTTCTTTCCACAATTATGTGCCACTTTGTGTTGGGCTGTCACATAAAAATTCCAACAAAATACATATACATTTTTGGTTGTAACCTGACCAAATGTGGAAAATTTCAAGGGGTGTGAATACTTTTTCAAGGCACTGTTAAAGAATGTTATCCCAACATTTCATATTCCCGTTATGCGCCTGCTGTACTATGTACTTTTATGAAAAAGTATCCTGTTCTTGTACTGCTTTCTTTGTGTGAAAATCCTGGTGTTCCTGTCCTGTCTTCATATTAAAGACTGATCACACTAGGGAGAAGAGAACAGCATGGTCTGTTTTCTAGCTGTGCTGGGAGCTAATTAATTGATTAGACTTGTACTGGCATCACCCAACCCCCCCCCCCCGCTGCCCAGCCATTCACTGGGAAGACCAGTGCTCTGCTGTTGCTCCTCTCCTTGCTCTCTGAGCTCCTTGTGAACCTGAGAACAGAGGTTATGTGATCACTTATAGAAAGGGGAAAAGGAAAATTGTATATATATATTTTTTTTATATGTATACATTATTGGTTTGTCTTTCATTTTTATTTTAAACTGAATGAGTTGTTTTACAAGGTGAGGGTTCACATATACTTAAGCTTGCACCCAATATAAAGTGCAGAAAGAAGCCGCATAGATTTCACTCCAAATCTTCTTCTGCCACTTTCCTCCTTGGGCTGCTTCTATGTGTATGCAAACCCATATCTGCCTCATATTTGAAAAGAAAAAATGGATATGAGAGAAGGCAATTTTCCTTTTAAAATATAAGTGGCAGGATACAGATCTGCATACATGTTGGAGCAGCTCAGGGAGGAAAACTCCAGATGTAGATGTACATTTGTTGCAGCACTTGTACTTCAATAATTTTTGTCTATAAAAAGTTTATTTTCTCAGCCAGAACCAACGCAGTACCTCTCTAACTAGCTTATATTTCTTTGCAGGAACTATTGTGAGCATAGGCGATCCTAAGAAGAAGTATACCCGATATGAAAAAATCGGGCAAGGGTAAGCATCA
This sequence comes from Pelophylax lessonae, assembly GCF_965119305.1. Lineage (NCBI taxonomy): Eukaryota > Metazoa > Chordata > Amphibia > Anura > Ranidae > Pelophylax > Pelophylax lessonae. The sequence continues at coordinate 180,860,888 of NC_138770.1, forward strand.
CTGGTTCATTTTAAAGGAATGGAAATTCGTTTTTTATAACATTAAGACATGAGCCATGCTACTTACTTGTCCTGTAATCCTGTTATTTTTAAAATCTTATCAGTGCTGGCTACATGAAACAAAGTATACTATACTCTTATGCAATCTTATGTATGATATAACTATTTATGATGTAGTTTTTCATTATAATAGATCACACTTATGCTTGTAAAAACAACCGAGCTGCTGGTTAGCTGTTCTGGTTGTTAGAACAAGAGAGCCAACCGTCGGCTCTAAAAACTGTACTGGTAGCTGCAGGCATAACCCCGGTACAACCACTTGAAGTCAAATGATGTACCCGGTACGTGATTTGGTGGCAAGTGGTTAACCAAGCCCGCTGTAGAATGATCCTATCCTAACTTTTATCATTCAGGAAAAGCCATTGATCTTGAGGGGACAAAAATGAAACAAACACAAACGTAGGCAGCCATAGGGTCAGGGTTGATGAACTTTGATAAGCAAATGCAGCTGGCTTTTAATTACTTCCCAACTTCACCATAGCAGATATACTGCTACAGGGCAACTGTTCTGTCTGTGCAGGATCTGTGCGGGATACACTACCGTTCAAAAGCTTGGGGTCACCCAGACAATTTCATGTTTTCCATGAAAACTTACACTTTTTTTCATCAGATGAGTTGCAAAATGAATAGAAAATATAGTCAAGACATTGACGAGGTTAGAAATAATGATTTTTATTTGAAATAATAATTTTGTCCTTCAAACTTTGTTTTCATCAAAGAATTCTCCATTTGCAGCAATTACAGCCTTTCAGACCTTTGACATTCTAGCTGTCAAATTGCTGAGGTAATCTAAAGAAATTGCACCCCACGCTTCCTGAAGCACCTCCCTCAAGTTGGATTGGCTTGATGGGCACTTACTATACGGCCAAGCTGCTCCCACAACAGCTCAGTAGGGTTGAAATCTGGTGACTGCGCTGGCCACTCCATTACAGACCGTATACCAGCTGACTGCTTCTTCCCTAAATAGTGCTTGCTTAGTTTGGAGTTATTTTTTGGGTCATTGTCCTGTTGTAGGAAGAAATTGGCTCCAATTAAGCGCTGTCCACGGGGCATGGCATTGCAAAATGGAGTGATAGCCTTCCTTATTCAAAATCCCTTTTACCTTGTGCAAATCTCCCACTTTACCAGCACCAAAGCAGCCCCAGACCATCACACTACCTCCACCATGCTTGATGGATGATGTCAAGCACTCCTCCAGCATCTGTTCACTTGTTCTGCGTCTCGCAATGGTTCTTCTGTGTGATCCAAACACCTCAAACTTAGATTCGCTTATCCATAACACTTTTTTCCATAACACTTTTTTCCAATCTTCCTTTGTCCAATGTCTGTGTTATTTGGCCCATCTTAATCTTTTCCTTTTATTGGCCAGTCTCGGATATGGCTATTTCTTTGCAACTCTGCCTAGAAGGCCAGCATCCTTGAGTCGTTTCTTCACTGTGGACGTTGAGACTGTTGTTTTGTGGGTACCATTTAATGAAGCTGCCAGTTGAGGACCTGTGAGGTGTCTATTTCTCAAACTAGAGACTCCTAATGTACTTGTCCCATTGCTTAGTTGTGCACGAGGCCCCCCCCCCCCCCCCCCCACTTCTCTTTCTGTTCTGATTAGAGCCCGTTTGTGCTGTTATTTTAAGGGCAATCTTAGATGAAACTGTTCTAGGAAATCTTCAGTGTCTTGCCAATTTCTCTCATGGAATAGCCTTAATTTCTCAGAACAAGAATAGACTATTGAGTTTCAGAAGAAAGTTCTCTTTTTCCTGCCATTTTGAGAGTATAATCGAACCCACATATGCTGATGCTCCAGATACTAAACTAGCTCAAAGGAAGGCCAGTTTTATAGCTTCTCTAATCAGCACAACAGTTTTCAGCTGTGCTAACATAATTGCACAAGGGTTTTGTAATCATCAATTAGCCTTTTAACACGATTAGCTAACACAATGTACTAGGGATCGACCAATATCGGTTTTTCGTTGCCGATACCGATATTTTGGCCATTGCATATCGGTATGGGCCGATATTTCGAACATTTAAAGTTTTGCAAAATCACAATTTTCAACACAAATCTGTTACTGAACATGTTAATGTTTGTTTATTAACCTTTTTAACATTAAGGGCTTGTTCTTCACACCTTAACTGCATGAAAACTTTCAGGGACAAGATTACATCATCTGATTGTGAATGATGCATAAACAGCTGCAGTAGTGCACTCACTGCAATAATTTTAAATCACTACTGCAGTGCAGTCAGTGCAAAACTGCTAGAAAAAAAAGCTAGACAAACAGCTAGACAGTGGATTGGAGTCAGAGGACTACCGCTGCAGTAGTGCACTCACTGCAATGATTTTAAATCACTACTGCAGTCAGTGCAAATTAAAGTTAAAAAAAAAAAAAAGCTAGACGACAACAAACAGCTAGACAGTGGATTGGAGGAGTCAGTGGACTGCAAAAGCACAGCATTTTTATTCTCTTCATGCTTCCCAAAAACGTTTAGGCCCCTTTCACACTTGGAGTCTGTCGGCGGACTCTGTTTTTCTCAGTGCGCGATCGATCCGCCGACCCCCACTGAGCTGGCGGAGGGCAGCTCTGTCTCCGCGCTGTGTGTGGAGACAAAGCTGTCAGGTCCCCGCTCTTCTCTATGGGGGAATCTGATAACGGACCGCCTGTCAGTTCCAATCCGCCAGACGGATAGAAAATAGGGTTTCCATCTGTCCGGAGTTGACAGACAGGATCGGATTGGATGTCAGCGGACATGTCTCCGCTGACATCCAATGCCCCATAGAGATGCATGGGGCATCCGTTCAGATCCGTCTGAAAAACTGACAGGTGGATCTGAACGGTCCGCAAGTGTGAAAGGGGCCTAAGCAAGGCTGTCCCTCATGGCCTGCCTATATGTTTTAGTGCCACGTGTATTGGGTCCTTCATTTTCTTGAAGAAGCATCTTCAACACACTCACACATGGGATGACAGATGACACAGATGAGTCGTAATGACTCACCTCTATAGTCACTTCCAAATTGGAGTGGGGGGATTCTCAATGACATTAGTTACAATGTCCCACTGATCAGCAGTAGAACAAGAATATCCTCCATATTCACCTAAATATATGGTAAGAGCTCGCTTCTGCTCCAGCATTCTTTGCAGCATGTGAAGTGTTGAGTTCCATAGTGTTGGAACGCGTTAATCAAGTTGTTTTTGGGTAGGCCAAGGTCTTCCTGAATGCACATCAGTCGCTGCTTGGCAAGGATTGAATGGTGGAAATGGCCTGCGCACCTCTTCAGCATGCTAATTATGTCATGCAAAGCTCTCTGGTTTGACAGACCATCATTTACCACAAGTTGGAGGGTGTGTGCCATGCAACTGAGGTCTGACACTTCAAGTCTCATTCCTTTCACCGTGTTCGCTTTGCTGTCTTGAAGCACAAGCATTACTGTCTTTGGTGATTCCCCATTCTTCTAGCATGCCTAGAAACCTTTCTCCAATGTACTCCCCAGTGTGGGATCCTTGCATCACTTTTGTATTCAACACCAAATGCCTTTGTGTCCATCCGCTGTCAATGAATTGGCATGTAAGACTCATTAGTGATTCTGTTTGTCCTGACCAGCAGTCAGTCATGAATGAGAGTGAGTTGCCAGCATTCTCTGGTTTCAGCATAGCCTTTTCTTTCTCAACGACCTTTTGGTGAATCTTTCCCAGCATTTTGGTTCAATAATACTTCTCACTCTTCAGTGTGTACCTTGCCTCAACTATGGACATCAACCGCCTAAATCCAGAGTCAGACACCATTGTAAATGGCTGGTTATCGGTGACCATCATCTCTGTTACTCTGTTTAGCAGTTAGGATCTTCCATCCAATTTTAGCCACCTGTTTTTTTTTTCCTGAAACATACCTGTTATTGTTGCCTGGGATAGTGATGTTTCACCTTGTGATTCATTTTGTTTTTTCTGTGCTGCATGATATCATTTAACACAATGAAATCTTAGATGGGCACAAAGATTTGACGTATTTTTGGTTTTTGCAGTTATTGATCCCATGCTTGTACACTTGTTGCACAGTGCTGCTGCTTTTCCTGGAGATGGAGATGAGAAATAGTCCCAGACCACACTGTTAATTTTTCTATCTGCATCCATCTCCATTGAAATTTGAAAGACCCTACTGAAATTGAATATAGGCTGTAAAATAACTGGCTGGCTGGCACCCTGTGGTGGGTGGGTGGCTGGCTGGCACCCTGTGGTGGGTGGGTGGCTGGTTGGCACCCTGTGGTGGGTGGCTGGCTGGCACCCTGTGGTGGGTGGGTGGCTGGCTGGCACCCTGTGGTGGGTGGGTGGCTGGCTGGCACCCTGTGGTGGGTGGGTGGCTGGCTGGCACCCTTTGGTGGGTGGGTGGGTGGCACCCTTTGGTGGGTGGGTGGCTGGCTGGCACCCTTTGGTGGGTGGGTGGCTGGCTGGCACCCTTTGGCGGGTGGCTGGCACCCTTTGGCGGGTGGCTGGCACCCTGTGGTGGATGGGTGGGTGGCTGGCTGGCTGGAACCGTGCAGCTATGGGTGGGTGTATGTATGGCGGCTGTGTTAAACACACTATGCTGTGTACACTCACTGTCGGGCCGAGACTCCCAGAGTGCAGACGAGGCTGAGTGAGGCAGCCTAAGAAGGCAGAAGATGTTCCCAGTAGTGCACGGAGGCGCGTAGTTAAAAAAAAAAAAAAAAAAAAAACTGTACAGCAGCAATTTTAGTTTAGCCTATTACAATACAAATGTAAAAACCATAGGATCTATAGAGAAAATACACTGCTCAAAAGATTTAAGGAACACTTTGAAAAACACATGCGGAAAAATATCATGCTGGATATCTATACTGATATGGACTGGGTAATGTGTTACAAAGGAAAGGATGCCACATTGTTTAATGGAAATGAAAATTATCACCCTACCTCAGAGGGCTGAATTCAGACATCCAGAAAATCTAAGTTTAAAAAAAAAAAAACTTTGATTTTCTGAATGTCTGAATTCAGCCCTCCTCTGTAGGGTGATAATTTTCAATTCCATTAAACAATGTGGCATCCTTTCCTTTGTAACACATTACCCAGTCCATATCAGTATAGATATCCAGCATGATATTTTTCCGCATGTGTTTTTCAAAGTGTTCCTTCAATTTTTTGAGCAGTGTATTTTCTCTATAGATCCTATGGTTTTTAAATTTTTATTGTAATAGGCTAAACTAAAATTGCTGCTGTACAGTTTTTTTTTTTTTTTTTTTTAACTATACACACCTAAGTTATGTTCATGTAGGTCTTATCTGCATTGTATATGCTAGAGCAAAAACATAAATAAAATTAGCAGACTAGACCATGCAAGTGGCCACAACAGCACTTATGGCCTTTTTGACTTTGAGGTTTCCTGTCTGATGCTACTTTAGGTGTTTTGCAGGGGAAATTATCTTCTCATCATTGGTCTTTTAATAAATTAGTAGTTTGTCTAGATAGTGGCTCTATCCAATGCATATTGTTTCTTTTTCACAGTGCCTCGGGGACTGTCTTTACTGCTATTGATGTAGCCACTGGGCAGGAGGTAAGGCTCACATTTCATTTTTATTCTACAAATCTGTTCTGTTTAATCAGTAATTATTTTGTTGTCCTAAGTCATGGCAATGGGATGTAGTATCTGTTCTAAAAGGTTATTGTACTATACAGATGATAGTTACCGATAAGCAATTCCTTATTCAATAAATGGTGTTTATTAGAATACTGTGGTGCAAAATTGATTCACTCATTTGAATGAGAAAACCTCTTCAAATATAGATTGTATTACAATCCTTGCTAGCAGCAGAACAAATAGTAAAAGTTCTTATTCATTTCTTCTATTTTTTTAATTTTATAAAACCAAATCTGAAAAATAGAAAACTGCTTAAGTTTTTATTTGTACATTCTATGCTATAAAAGTAGTGTGCAACATTGATGTCTCACAATATGATTAATATAGTATCATTCATGCTTTCATTTTATTACAGGTTGCGATCAAACAGATTAATCTGCAAAAACAGCCCAAGAAAGAGCTGATCATAAATGAGATTCTTGTTATGAAAGAGCTGAAAAACCCAAATATTGTAAACTTCCTAGACAGGTATGAAGGAAGTAATTATTTTCATGATTGCTAACCACAGTTCCATGTGTACAGTCATTGGGCGTGTACTATGGTACAACCAACATCCTTTATACATTAGTTAAATCTAATCCCATCATAATGACAAATGAAAAAAATGATTAGGAAAGGCAACAGAATGGGGATTTTTTGGGTACACATTGAGGTTACCAGAATTCTTTATTTTAATAATATGCATTTTTGCAGTAATGAGTGTAAGTATCACAGAAAAGGGATGATCTAGTATGTATGTTAAGGTATATAGGACAGGACTTGTATGCGCATTTTTCTCTGGTAATGTTTTTGTCTTGTGCAGTTTTCTAGTTGGCGATGAGCTGTTTGTTGTTATGGAATATCTGGCTGGTGGTTCGCTCACAGATGTGGTCACCGAGACCTGTATGGATGAAGCGCAAATAGCTGCTGTATGTAGAGAGGTGAGTGCTGCATCAGTTATGTGAGTAAATAAAAATAAACACCTGGTTTGTAGGGCTGAGAACCACTTAATATTTGGTTTATGCAAGAATCTAAACATTTAATCTTAAATTTGTAGACATTTCTCCTGTTACCTTCTAAAATTTCAGGCTAGCTAAGGTTCTCATTAAACTAAATAAGGGGTAATGTGAAAATATTTTATAGGCAAGCCTTCACATTTGATCGTTTAAAAGTGTGTATATAATATATATGCAAAAACATAAAACACATGCAGTAAATCTCTTTAATTGGCTAAAACACACGGAAAGGTGTGTTTTACCAATCTTGAGAGATGTAGTTCTGTGGGGGCTTGCCTGTGTCAATATGAAGGGACCTAGGGCACTTTCCTGATCCTTCCTCTTAGCAACTGACACTGGAATAATTGTGCTGGTGTCTGGTGATGAAAAAATTAATACAGACATTTTAGAGCTGCACGATTCTGGATAAAATGAGAATCATGATTTTTTTTGCTTGGAATAAAGATCATGATTCTCAGTGTAACACCTTCTTTCACATTATACAAAAAAATTGGGCTAACTTTACAGTTTAGTTTTTTTTACTTCATTAAGTGTATGGTTTCCCAAAAAATTGTGTTTGAAGGACAACTGCGCAAATAAAGTGTGACAAAAAAAATATTGCAACGACTGCAATTTTATCTAGGGTCACTGCTAAAAAAAATAAATATATATATATATATATATATATATATATATATATATATATATATATATATATATATATATATATATATATATATATATTAATTATACAGTACAGACCAAAAGTTTGGACACCTTCTTCTCATTCAAAGAGTTTTCTTTATTTTCATGACTATGATAATTGTTGAGTCACACTTCAAGAGGTAGTCACCTGAAATGGTCTTCCAACAGTCTTGAAAGAGTTCCCAGAGATGCTTGGCACTTGTTGGCCCTTTTGCCTTCACTCTGCGGTCCAGCTCACCCCAAACCATCTCGATTAGGTTAAATTCCGGTGACTGTTGAGGCCAGGTCATCAGGCGCAGCACCCCATCACTCTCCTTCTTGGTCAAATAGCCCTTACACAGCCTGGAGGTGTGTTTGGGGTCGTTGTCATGTTGAAAAATAAACGATGGTCCAACTAAACGAAAACCGGATGGAATAGCATGCCGCTGCAAGATGCTGTGGTAGCCATGCTGGTTCAGTATGCCTTCAATTTTGAATAAATCCCCAACAGTGTCACCAGCAAAGCACCCCCACATCATCACACCTCCTCCTCCGTGGTTCACGGTGGGAACCAGGCATGTAGAGTATTTGTTCACCTTTTCTGCGTCACACAAAGGCACGGTGGTTGGAACCAAAGATCTCAAATTTGGACTCATCAGACCAAAGCACAGATTTCCACTGGTCTAATGTCCATTCCTTGTGTTCTTTAGCCCAAACAAGTCTCTTCTGCTTGTTGCCTTTCCTAGCAGATATTCTACCATGAAGGCCTGATTCACACAGTCTCCTCTTAACAGTTGTTCTAGAGATGTGTCTGCTGCAAGAACTCCGTGTGCCATTGACCTGGTCTCTAATCTGAGCTGCTGTTAACCTGCGATTTCTGAGGCTGGTGACTCGGATGAACTTATCCTCCGCAGCAGAGGTGACTCTTGGTCTTCCTTTCCTGGGGCGGGGTCTGCATGTGAGCCAGTTTCTTTGTAGTGCTTGATGTTTTTTGTGACTGCACTTGGGGACACTTTCAAAGTTTTCCCAATTTTTCGGACTGACTGACCTTCATTTCTTAAAGTAATGATGGCCACTCGTTTTCCTGTACTTAGAATTTGTATTATGGCAAGAAAAAAGCAGCTAACAGTCTATTCAGTAGGACTATCAGCTGTGTATCCACCTGACTTCTGCACAACACAACTGATGGTCCCAACCCCATTTATAAGGCAAGAAATCACATTTATTAAACCTGACAGGGCACACCTGTGAAGTGAAAACCATTTCAGGTGACTACCTCTTGAAGTGTGACTCTACAATTTTCATAGTCATGAAAATAAAGAAAACTCTTTGAATGAGAAGGTGTGTCCAATCTTTTGGTCTGTACTGTGTATGTGTGTGTATGTATGTATGTATGTGTATATATATATATATATATATATATATATATATATATATGTATATGTATGTATGTATGTATGTATGTGTGTGTGTGTGTGTGTGTGTGTGTGTGTGTATATATATATATATATATATATATATATATATATATATATATATATATATATATATATATATATATATATATATATATATATATATAAATTGGGAGTTCTAAGCAACTTTCTAGCAAAAAAAAATACTGATTTTAAAGTGGTTGTTAATCCGCTTTGATAACTTTATATAATTCTGATTACCCTGATTACAAGGACTCTTGTCTGTTTTATAAAAAAAATAAAAATCCTGCCTTTTAACGTATTTCAGAATGTGACCAGCCGGCTCTCCTCTCTCCGTCCGACAGATGCAGGGGCGGGCCGAGAGGAGGAGGAGGAGGAGAGAGAGAGAGCGCCCAGCCGGTCACGTGATCACTGGAAGCCGCTCTTCTAAAAAAAAAAAATGCCACCTTTACCGTATTTCAGAGAGACAGGAGCACTTTTAATCAGGGTACACAGAGGATTATAGAGGATAATAAAAGTTATTTTAGGAGGGGAGGAGGCCGGGCACTGACACAGAAGCAGATAGGCAGGGAGGGAGGGGGGAGAGGAGCACAGCGCTGCGGATGACGGAGGCACGTAAACTGACCACGGTGTCAGGGCTTAGCAGCCATGATAAACGGTGATCAGTTTTTCAGAGGGGAGGTTTGAAACTGGCAGGATCAGCCAGGTTTTTTAGGTGATACAGGGGGCCAAATAACACAGCACAAGCACTGTGCTGTGAAACATGCTTTAAGGGAACAGGATATTTTTATTTGGTTAACAACGCTTCAACTTGTAAGCAACAAGTGTCAGAAAAAGGCTTATTCTTTAAGTGGTTAAACTGGCCTCATTTACCTACTAAAGTTCATTCCTTTGATCTAAAACAGGGGTCCTCAAACTATGGCCCACGGGCTGCATGCGGCCCGCCAGGGTCCTGAACCCGGCCCACCGGCTGGAATCGGCAGAGGGCTGACTGCCTGTCACTCACTGAAGCTCTAATATGCTTCAGAAAAGGGTGGACCCGGGGTGCAGAATACTGCGCACTAGCCCACCCATTTGTGACAATAGCGAATGAAAATTCGCTATTGTCACACGGATCCTCCTCCTGGCCAATTAGGAAGCGGGTCCGAGACCCGCTTCCTGATTGGCCGAAAGGCGAACCCATGCCATTGGCCGAGGAGGCGGCGGGAGGATTGAGGAGAAGCCGCCGCCGCTGCAGGTAAGTGCACTGGTCTCTCTGCACGCTGGTCACTTTGCATTGAAAGGGGGCACGCTGTGGTCAGTCTGGCATTGAAAGGGGGCATGCTGTGGTCACGCTGGCATTGAAAGGGGGCACGCTGTGGTCACTTTGCATGGAAAGGGGGCACGCTGTGGTCACTTTGCATGGAAAGGGGGCACGCTGTGGTCACTTTGCATGGAAAGGGGGCACGCTGTGGTCACTTTGGCATTGAAAGGGGGCACGCTGTGGGCACTCTGCATTGAAGGGGGCACGGCACGCTGTGGTCACTCTGCATTGAAAGGGGGGCACGCTGTGCTCACTCTGGCATTGAAGGGGGCACTGCACGCTGTGCTCACTCTGCATTGAAAGGGGCAAGCTTTGGTCACACACACACATATATATATATATATATATATATATATATATATATATATATATATATATATATATATATATATATATATATATATATATATATATATAATGTGTATTGTATTGTTTTTCCTGTTTTTTTTTTTTTTTTTGTGTGCACTACAAAAAAAATATGCAAATTGGATTTCGTTCATTTTTTTGAAACTATAGTCCGGCCCCCAACAGTGTCTGAGGGACCATGAACTGGCCCCCTGATCTAAAAGAACCAAATGATACATTGTAAAACATGTTTATAGTTATCTCTCAGCACTGAGCAATGTTGATAAACATTTACCAGAGGTTTTTTTTTTTTTTCCAACTGCTGTGAGTGATCAGTTAACAGCTCTGCACTGTATAAATCGTGGAAATGCTAGACTAAGGACGTGAGGGGGGGTTGAATCGACATCACAATTTTTTTTTTTTAACGATTAATCGTGCAACTCTGACATGCTGTAGAGAAGGAGCTTTGGGGGGTAAATTTTAGGTTCATGCATATTCTAATCGTTGTATATACACGGTGTTTGTGTATGTCGATGAGGCCATCTTTGTAGTAGCAGAATTCTGCTTTCTCATGTTAGAGCTTTCCCCCTGATGACTGGTAAAATTGGCAGAAAAGATGTAGAAATCAGTGAATGATGCAGGAGATCTTGAACTGCAGATCTTTGGGTACAGCTTTCTCTTTGATATGAAGAATAGTGAGCAGCATGGTTTCTTATAAAACTAGCAGCCACACAATGCCGTAGATCTTCTGGACCTCAAGGCGCTAAGCTGCTTTGTGCGAGTACAGAAGCTCAGCATGGGGGTCCATTCACATGGTAGTGGCGACCCTACATCAGGAGGATTTCTTTTTGCTTCTATCAACCTCAAGGACACCTACCTGCACATTCTAATATGTGCTGGTTGCCAGCGCTTCCTCCGTTTTGCCATAGACGGAGGAGCATTATCAGTTTGTGGCATTGACCTTTGGTCTCACCTCACAGCAGGGCCCCCCCCCCCCCCCCCCAGTGCTGCCATTGTTTGAGTCAGCGGGGGAATCGCTTTACTGGGGTACCTGGATAATCATCTTTTGCGAGCGGAGTCTCCGACTGCTCTGATGGACTGCTGGAGATTGCTCTGAAAACTCTTAGGGATTTCGGTTGGATCTTGAACATTCAGGAGTCTTCTTTGGTTCTGTCCACAAAATTTGAACTATCTGGGTCTGACTCTGGACTCGGCCTCAGCCAGTGTGTTTCTTCCTCGGGAAACACTCAAGACATTGCAGGAGGCAATTCAGTTGCTGTTCAGCAGACCGTCATCCCCCTGGGCTTGCAGGCGTGTGCTGGGGCTGATGGTGTCCACCCTCGAGGTGGTCTGTTTGCACAGTTCCAAATAAGATCTCTGCTAAAAAGTTTCTGGTAAAATGGATCAAGGATCCACTGTCTCTAGAGATGGCTTCGCTCTCCGGCTCTTCGACAGGGAAAATCCTGGCCGACAGCTCCCCCCCCTTCCAGTGGAGAGGTGATCCGTCTGGAGTGATGCCCACCTGGTTCCACGGTATGGTAACTAGTTGTCCCCCCCCCCCCCTCTCCCCCTTGAAGGTTTTGGGGTGGATGTTGGGCCCCTCCCTGGGACTGTGGGACCTCCAGGCTCCCCTCCTTCACTCCAGCCCCTCTAGGGTCCCCGTGGGTCTGTGCGTCAAGCTGTCACCATGGCCTACTAGGCCATGGTGGCAGCTTGACGCCTTCCCTGCAAGGGGGGGCTCTATGGGGGTAGTCACATTTGTTTGACAGCATGTCGACATTGTTGCATAGGGCAACCCCCCCCCCCCCCTTTTAGTGCTGTGGACCCTCTGGGAACCTTACCTGCGTGTCTGCGTCACGGAGGGCAGCCCCTTTAAAGGGGCTATTTATTTTCATGTGGGCTTCTGTGGTGGGGCTCGGAGGGTGACCCCCCCTTTTTTTTCCTCTTCGTGGGGTCCAGTAGGTGGTCCATTCGTGGGTGAGCCCTGGGTCGGCGTCCGCTTGCGGGATCGCAGTCGGCGACCCCCACCTGCCTGTTTTGTGTCTATGCATCCGTTTGTTCCCAGACCACCTGCGGGGTCTCTTCGGGGCGGTGCAAGTCTTTCCACTACAAGGGGTGATTGTTCGGTTCCAAAATCAGAATGTTTTCATGGTTTCTAGTCGTAGTTGTTTACGGTTCCCAGGAAAGAAGCCAAGGTATGTCCGATCCTGGACCTCAATGCTTTGAACCACTTGTGCGGTTACATAAGTTCCGAATGGGGTCCATTCATACAGTAGTGGCATACCCACATCAAGGACGCTTACCTTCATATTCCTAGATGTCAGTCATCAGCGTTTCCTCCGCTTGCTGTGGGTGAGAAGCATGCTTAATTCATGTCGTTACCCTTTGGTCGTCTCAGCTTCTCGGGTATTCACAAAAGTGTTGGCCCCGGTGTTGGCATTGTAGCGGCAGCAGGGGATTGCAATACTGGGTACCTGGACTATCTTCTTCTACCAGCAGAGTCTCTAACTACTCTATAGGACAACCTGGAATTTACTGTGCGGACTCTGTAAGAGTTGGGTTGGAAATTGAACTTCCAAAAATATGCTCTGGGTTCCGTTCACCAAGTTGGACTGTCTTGGGTCTGACTCTGGATCAGCTTCAGCCAGGGTGTTTTTTTTTCCAGGGGAACAAAAACTCAAAATCTGCAGGATGCGACTCGGCTCCTGCCTTTCACCTTTCTTTCTTTTCAGCAAAGGGAGATTCTTGCCAAGTGGGGCAAGGATCCACAGTCTCTAGTTAATCTGATCCTGTTGAACCTGGATATGAGGGGGTCCCCTGATTTTGGTTTTTTTTCTCTGATGTTTCGATAGGGCTAATCCTTCCTTCCCCTGTATTGGATGGTGGTCCCCGCGGTTGCCAGCCTGTCTGGGTAGGGAGGCATTTTTTGGCACGGATGTGCTCATGGGGTCTGTACTCCCGATCAATATACTTGAACTATGGGTGATAAGATTTGTCTGGCTCCTTGGACAAATCACCTTTAGGAGTGCAAGGTAAGGATTTAATCTGACAATGCCACGGTCATGGCGTATGTCAATCACCAACCGGGCACATGAAGTGTCCTGGCGGCTCAGGAGGTAGCCGGCATTCTAAGGTTCAGCTGGGTCTTTGGTGGGGAACTCCCGAGGTGGACCTGTTTGCCTTTTGTCTCAACAGGAAGGTGCAGAGGTTTGTGGCACGGTCTCTGGATCCTCTAGTCGACGCCACAGACGCCCTAGTGGCTCCTTGGAGTCAGTATTGTCTGATTTACACTTTTCCCCCTCTCAGACTTCTGCCACGACTCTTAGTGACTCCAGACTGGCCTCGTTGGTTTTGGTATGCGGATCAGGTATGGCTGGTCGCCGACGTTCCATGGAGACTTCCTCTTAGGGAAGATCTTGGGGAAGATCTGCTGTCCCAAGGGCCATTCTTCTATCCTGCTTTACCGTCACTTGGCTGTTGAAAGCCAGGTGCTAAAGGATAGAGGTTTGTCAGAATCGGTGATTCCTACGCTATTAAAAGCTAGAATATCTACCTCTAGCAAGATCTACCATCATACTTGGAAGATGTACATTGCGTGGCGTGAATCTCTTGGTGTTCACCCTTGCTCTTTTTCGGTGGCTCAGGTATTGGCTTTCCTCCAACGGGGGGGTTGAGCAGCGCCTGGTCTTGAGTACCATCAAGGGCCAGGTTTCAGCTTTGGCGGTTTTCTTTCAACAACCATTGGCCACATATTCCTTGATGAGTACCTTTTATCCAGGGAGTTCGACACTTGGCTCCTCCAGTGCAATCTCCATTGCTGCCGTGGGACCTCAATTTTGGTGCTGTTGGTGCTTCAAATACCTCCTGTAAAGGTTTTGATTCTCCTATTCTGGGGTCCCCCACCAACGCTTCTGACGACTCCTGCCTCCAGAGTGCCCCAATAGCAAGCTGCAAAGTATAGTATAAAGTGCCCCTATAGCAAGGTAAAAAACGTATGCCTTTTTAGAACCAAGACTACATGTCCCATGAGGCATTGCTCCTCATAAATTCACAAGTTCTCAGGCACTTACTGACCTGTATGGATGGTGTACTGAGCTGTATGTGTGCTGCACTGTATTTCCTGATATGTAAACCAAGAAATGCATTCGGTATGCAGGCTAACTAATCGACTGACCAACTAATCGATTATGAAAATCGAGATTGCAATTTTTTTAAGGATTAATTATGCAGCTCTAAGAATATTTCAGCTTAAGTTGAAAGCAATGCTTGAGAATTTCATGTAAAACTCCTTGGCCTCTCTGTTGGCCCTTTTTATTGTGGTTGGTGGCCTTTACAACCAGTAGAGAAAATCATGGGCCAGTGGTACCAAGCTTAACTTTCAAAGGAAAAGTCGGGGTTTACATATAAATATTCAGTAGCCAATCCCTCTGTATCTACTATGCTTTATTTTACCAAATATTCAATTTGTGACAATTTTTAATTCTTTTTTTGCACAGAAGGATTTTGATTAGAAATGGTTAAATGCTTTGACTGTTCACATTATCCTGTATAAAGTTTATTAATATGTTGCTCAATCTGTTTTTTTTTTTCCTTTCATTTTAGTGTTTGCAGGCGCTGGAGTTCTTGCATGCCAACCAGGTTATTCACAGGGACATCAAGAGTGATAATGTTCTTTTGGGAATGGATGGCTCTGTCAAGCTGAGTTAGTGTCTTTTTTTCACATATAAGCAGGAGTTATATAGTGTTTCAATGTTAATAATATCCTTTTTGTAATTGTGCTAGCCTTTTCTGGCTTCCGAACAGAATATAATTATTGTAGATACAGTAATGCACAGTAATGCAAGGTGCACCAGTGAGCCACCCACCCTGCTTGTAAGCAGCAGTTTCCAAACACATGTGCACCCATTAGCGTCAATGGAAATTGCTAAGAAACTATGAGCCTTTGCTGCACAGGCAGAAGAGAATATTAGGTGCAGTATTGGCTAAACTGAGCATCATTAAAATAAGTTTTTTTATAATTAACTTAACTTAACTTAACGTTCCCCCACCCCCATTTTGACTCCATTTACATCTTCACTGTGCCACATCAATTATACTCATTGTTTATTTTTTCTTTTAGCTGACTTTGGCTTCTGTGCTCAGATTACCCCAGAGCAAACCAAGCGCAGCACTATGGTTGGAACCCCATATTGGATGGCACCAGAGGTGGTGACCAGGAAAGCATATGGACCTAAAGTAGACATCTGGTCTCTTGGTATCATGGCTATTGAAATGGTGGAAGGAGAACCACCTTACCTCAATGAGAACCCTCTAAGAGTAAGTTATTCAGTGCAGTGTCCTGGAGCGCACGAATTGGTGTTTGCTTATTTCCTTAAACCTGTGCTTATTTCCTTAAACCTGTACTTCAGCCTATCCACTAAATGCACCATTAAAAGCATTTGTGAACTGTCTTGCCTGCAAGATATGCACTTCTGTTAGCTAGAGTCTTCACTTTTGTGAAACTCTTAAGCTAGAACACCAACCTGCCCGCGGATTGGACATTAAAGAAATCTTTAAAAATACGCTTGCCAGAGCTTGGTTCTTCTTGGTATAGTTCTTCTATAGTAATAAGACAAAGTGCAAAAGTATGCCCCCAAAACTCTTTCAATTTGTTTTTTTTTTATTGCCTTGTAAAATTTCTCGTTACACTAAATGGGATAATCCTTTATTAAGTCTTGAGCTGTGGTTAGTGGATTTAAGTTTGTGCAAGGGAATTTTAGGGGCAGGGGGGTTGAGCTTTTTAATAAGATATTGAGTTTTCACAAGAGTTTATAGCATAGTACACATTTGTTTTTATTTTAAACCTTGTTCCTTTACTGATTAAATTTTAAAGCGGTAGTAAACCGCAGCAAAAAAAATGTCCACTTCAAAATAATAACATAATGTGCTAGCATGCATCACAAACTAGCTCATTTAAAAAAAAACTTGCCTTATAATTAAGCCCTCAAGCGCTGTCCCTGCTGACAGGGCTTCCATCTTCAGTGAGTCACTGTCAACACGCTGTCACCACTGAGAGGGCTTCCATCTTCACAAGTCATGGCACAGCTCTCAATGGATGGCAGGCTGTCAATTAAGAGCTCAGTGCTCATGGGCTAGTGACGTCACTGGCTGCTGCTATCATAAAGGTCTCCTAAACGATGCACATTTAGGAGGTATTTACTGTACCTACAGGTAAGCCTTATTTTAGGCTTACCTGTAGGTACAAGTAAGTTTTCATGTACACATATCCTACTTCTGCGTTCAGGAGAGGGGGATATTGAAGCTCCCCTAACCGCAGCAGCTCCTAAACTCTGGTAAAAGCCTTTGTGTACATTGACACACAGGCTTTCATGGAGTTGAGTTTAGGAGCTTTGGCAAATGAGGTAGGCTTTTACTACCACTTTAAAGTACAAGGCGTACTTGTACATAACCCATACATTTTCCATAATATCTGAAGAAATCTCATACTCATGATATTGTACATAGAATACAGCTCCTACATCCTAGTCTCATACTCCTTGTTCAATTTGGCACCCATTGAGGGTTTTGTCTGAGTCGACAGTACACTTGCCAGGTGCAAAACAGGCATGAAACACAGCTCTATTTTGTCTGCATTATCCTTTTCTGTGAAATATAGCAGGTTTGATACTTAATGGGATTTTTGGATAATGTACAGACACCTTGGATGCATTAAATGAATAATTATACAAGCGAAGGATATATAACAAATTATAATTTACTGTAAATGGACATTTTTTTTCAAGGTTTGTGAGAGCATTGCCTGAGCTGTGGTATCCAACAAGTTAAACAAATAGAATAGGGAAAGAGAGAGACTTTCTCTAAGCTAACCTGATTCAGTCAAAGTAGTTCATACACTACTGACCCTCCATCCCAGTCATGCTATAATCTTAGGAGAAGATGTCCGAAAGCCAGTGTAATCAATTCATGTACTTATGTCTTAGTTACAAAAATGCCAATGCAACAAGGTTTGTTATAAGGGTTTAAATGGAGACATTAAATCAGATTTTTCTCTTTCATTCATTGACGGACACAGCTCCAGGAGTATTACACTAGGCAGGAAAAAACTTTACAACTCTAATGGGGCAGTCACTGGGGTATACTCCCACTTCATGCTATGGGCACTTAGTGTTTTTCTGCCTAGTCAGGAGAAGGACCTAGTTCCTTGCTGGGATCTCTGGTCCTAGCATTTTTTCTTTCTAAAAACTGATTTTCTTTCCTCCTTTTTTTTATCTTTTGTTCCTGTGAGAACTACAATCCACTGCCAGGCCCCCCCTTCCTGCCTATTCCTATATGGGGGTCCCGAGAGCCGCCATTTTTTTGTGGATGGCTGCTGTATCGGCGGCCATGTTTGTGTAGTCTGACGGCCATTTTCTTAAAGTTTCCCATTGAATAAAGCGGCAGCCTTGTTTTTGGAGCCCCCAGAACGGTGATTCGGCGGTTGGCCTCTAGTGTTATCTCCAGCAATTCCTTCTTCTCGCTGACCGCTGCACAGCATGCAGCTGAACCCTCTGCTCTGCACCTGGGTCAGTGTGGTGAGTCCCTGTGGGGGTAAACTGCTCTCCCTCTTCTCTGCTATAGCAGCAACTTGGTGAGCTGGGACCTGTGGTGGTGCTTGTGCAGCGGTGGGGATTTTTTAGCAGCATTTTTTTTGTATCTGCTAGGGTAGTCCCTGAGTTAACCATGGAGCCCCTGGAGCATATTTGACCACCTGACCCTCTCTGAGGGTGCCGGGCCCAGTCCGCTTTGTCTGCTATGACGGCAGTCCTGGAGTCACTAGTGTCCAAGGTGGATATGGTCCTGCAAAACAGGATAGGTAAAAATCGCTCCTTCGCCTGCCTCCTCTGTCCTCTTAGATTCTGAGGTTGATTTGACCGCCACAGACGCAAGTCTGCCCACTGGGTCTGCTTCCACGTACCCTGAGTGCTCTGATAGTTAGGATGATTCCTCTTCCACTACAGCCACGCATGAAAAGGCACTAGTGGATGCACTAATTGTAGTGCGGGAAACTTTAAAACTGGAGGACACTGCTTCTGTGGCGTCGGAGGAGCCGGTACAATTAGGTACACATAAATCCTCTAAGACGACAATGGTGCTTCCCTTTACTGCCTATTTTGACAAAATTGTCACGAGTCAGTGGAGTTCACCTAAACGCAATGTCGGGGTGCCAAAGCGTTCTGCTAGAAGGTACCCTTTTGCAGAGTCCCTGTTATAAAAGCGGACAGTCCCACCTGCGGTGGGCTCTCAGGTTGCCAGGTTAAATAAAGCCGCTCTTCTCCCGGTGGAGGACTCTGTCTTTTAAAGACCTTTTTGACAAGAGAGCGGAGTCTCTGGTCCTACATCTTTTTACCATGGCCGGTTCCATCTTTAGACCGGTGTTTACCATAACTTTGGTCTCCCAGACCTTAACGGAAAACGTTTGCACCAGGATTTGGAGGGGGAACAGATTTCCCCTAACCTCGTGGAGCTGGCGGACCAGTTGGTCAAGGGCTTGTAGTTCTCTAGATGTGGCTCCTTTAGTCTGCAGGGTATCTGTAACAGCAGTGACCCAGAGGCGCATGATTTGGCTCAAACATTGGTCTGTGGACCAGGCTTCCAAGAAGGGCCTGTCTGATTTCCCCTTTGTAGGAGATCGCCTGTTTGGAGCTTCCATGGATGAGATCATTAAGGGTATTATGGGGAGGAAGAGCACTTTTCTCCCACAGGAGCAAGGAGGCTCGTCCCAAACGTGGCCCTTTCTTCTCGACTCTCCCTTTCATTATTCAGTATCTCGGGACAAGGGATCAAAATCCCCCTCAAACACCCTCATGAGGTGCCAAGAGGCCCTGGTCTGGTAGGCCGAGAGTGGGTCCCTTCAGACCCGCAGACCAGCCCTCTTCTGCCTGAAGGAGCGCCATCACCCGTATCTGGGAGGGGAGGATGTCTATGCTTTTTTCCAGACCTGTGCACCTCCTTGATTCAAGACGTGGGTCCACGAGCTGATCCAGTCCAGTTACAAGATCGAGTTCCGGTCTTCGCCTCCGGCAAGGTTCTTCCCTTCCAACCTGCGTTTGTCCCCAGATTGCCTTCGCAGTCTCCTCGGGCAGGGCAAGATTTACTTATACAAGGGGTCATTGTAACGGTTCCCGATTCGGAAAGTTTTTTCAGGGGTTTTACGCAAACCTGTTTACTGTTCCCAGGAAGGAGGGAAAGGTTCATCCGATCTTGGACCTCCAAGGCCTTGAACCGCTTTGTGCGGGTACAAAAATTCCGGATGTAGTCCATTCGCAGAGGCATCCCTTCATCAAGGGATCTTCTGGCCTCCATAGATATCAAGGATGCTTACCTTCATATCCCAATATATGTCGGGCATCAGCCTTTTCTTCGCTTTGCCGTGGGCGAGGAGTATTATCAATTCGTGGCATTACCCTTTGATCTAGCCTTAGCTCCTCGGGTGTTCACAAAAGTGTTGGCCCCGATGTTAGCACTGTTGCATCATCGGGGGATTGCAGTACTGGGGTACGCGGACAGTCTCCTTCTGCGAGCAGAGTCTCCTACTGCCTAGAAGGACAACCTGGACATGACTGTGAAAACCCTGCAAGAGTTCGGAGGGAAACTGAATTTCCTAAAATTTGCTCTGGTTCCGTCCACCAAGCTGGACTACCTGGGCCTGACCTTGGACTCGGCCTCAGCCTGGGTGTTTCTTCCGGGGGAAAAAATCCAAAAGTTGCAGGATGCGATTTGGCTCCTGTTCAACAGAAGGTCATCTCTCAGGACTTGTATGCAAATGCTGGGCCTGATGGTTTCCACCTTTTGAGGCGGTTCCGTTTGCACAGTTCCATACGAGACCTCTGCAAAAGAAGATTCCTACCAAGTGGGACAAGAGTCCAGTCTCTAGACAATGTGATCCTCTTGAGTCGGGGTGCGAGGGGGTCCCTAATTTGGTGGCTTCACTCTCCGGCTCTTCGACAGGGAAAATCCTTTCTTCCCCTGTACTGGACGGTAGTCACCATGGATGCTGGCCTGTCCAGGTGGGGAGGCATCTTAAGCACAGATTGTGCTCAGGGGGTTTGGACTCTGGTGGAGTCTAGACTGCCGATCAATATCCTGAAACTTTGGGCGATCAAGCGTTGCCTGAGCCATTGGACAGATTGTCTATAGGGGCGCCCGGTCAGGATTCAATCGGCTGTGGCATGTCAATCATCATCGGGCACAAAAAGTTGTCTAGCGACCTTCGAAGTTGCCAGCGTTCTACAGTGGGCAGAACGCTTTGTACCAGCCCTCTCTGCTGTGCATATTCAAGGGGTGGAGAATTGGAAGGCAGACTACCTTAGTCAGCAGGCGTTGGACCAGGGAGAATGGTCTCTTCATCCGGAGGCGTTTTCATAAAATGTCTCCGGTGGGGAACACCCGAAGTGGACCTTTTTGGCCTCTTGTCTCAACAGCAAAGCACAGAGGTTTGTAGCACGGACACGAGATCCTCTTGCTGATGCCACAGACAATCTGGTGCCCCCTTGGGGCCAGTATCGTCTGATATATGCTTTTCTTCCTTTAAAATTTCTGCCAGGACTTCTGCGAAGAATCGAGGCAGAAGGGATTCCTGTCATCCTAGTGGCCCAAGACTGCCCTCGCTGGTCTTGGTACTCAGATCTGGTCTCCGACGTCCCTTGGAGACTCCCTCTCAGAGAAGATCTTCTGGCACAAGGGCCGATCTTCATCCTGCTTTACAGTCACCGTCTTTAATGGCATGGCTATTGAAAGCCAGGTGCTGAAGGATAGAGGGTGTCGAAATGGATGATTCCCACGCTCTTAAAAGCTATATTGCTTGATGTGAGGCTCAGGGGATTTCCCCCCACATTCCTTTTCGGTGGCTAGAATTTTGAAGTGGATCAACGCTTGGCTTTGGGAACCATCAAGGGCCAAGTTTCGGCCTTGGCAATTTTCTTTCAGCGCCCTTTGGCTACACATTCTTTGATTCATACTTTTTATTCAGGGCATCCGCCACTTGGCTCCCCTGGTGAGGTCTCCGTTTACCCCCGGGGGACCTTAATTTGGTGCTGTCGGTTGCCTTCTTGGTGGCTATTACTTCTGCATGCAGGGTGTCGGAGTTGGCTGCATTGTCTTGTCGATCCTCTTATCTGGTGGTCCACAGAGACAAAGTAGTACTTTTGTCCCTGTCAGTCGTTTCTTTCTAAGGTCATTTCTGGTTTCCATTTAAATGAAGGCATTATGTTGCCTTCCTTGTGTCCTAAGCCCAAACACCCCAAAGAGATTGCCTTTCATTATCTGGATGTGGTTTGGGCAATCAGGATGTATCTGGCGCTGACTAAGTCGTTTAGGAAATCTGACTCCCTTTTTGTCCCTATGAATGGACCTCGTAAAGGGCTGGCTGCGTCTGCTGCGACCATTGCCAGATGGATCAGGCAGACGGTGGTACAGGCCTATTCTATTAAGAGTTAGGATCCTTCTTTCCCTGTTAAGGCACATTCTACAAGGGCACTTAGTGCCTCTTGGGCATTTCGTCATCAAGCGTCCGTGGTGCAGGTTTGCAAGTCGGCCACCTGGTCATCTGTCACACATTCACAAAAATTTATAAAGTGGATGTGTTGGCATCTGTGGACGCTGCCTTTGCCCGCAAGGTTTTGCAGGCTGCTGTTTGAGAGGACTAGCCCTCTTTGAGGGTGTGATTTTTCAGGTGGTGAGCTCCAGTTGTTCTTGGTTGAGCTCTTGCTACCAGGTTGGCTAGATTTTGCCATTTGGGGATTTTTTTCTGCTTAGTTTTTCCCACCCCTCAGGTTTGACACTGCTTTTGGGACGTCCCAATGGTCAAGAAGATTCTGGAGCTGTGTCAGTCAGTGAACAAAAGAAAATTGGATTTTTGTCTTACCGTAAAATCTTTTTCTCTGATGTTCATTGACGGATACAGCACCCACCCCTCTATTGAGTTGGGTTAAATATTATTCTTCTAAAACTGCTTGAAAATAATCTGAATGCCTATAGCAGGTATTGGGAGTATACCCCCCAGGGACTGCCCCATAGGCGTGGTACATTTTTTTCCTGCCTAGTGTCCTACTTGTGTAGGGGGAAGCATAACCCAATGGTTTAAGAAGATCTGGAGCTGTGTCCTTCAATGAACATCAGAGAAAAGGATTTTACGTTAAGACAAAAATCCAGGTAATAAAGAATTTGATAGCCTTTACTGAAAAAATTTGTATATTGGCTGATTTATTCTGGCGTTAAAAATTTGAGGAATTTACACATAACTGGCTAAATGAAGGCAACAATGTTCGTACGTTTTTTATTTTTTTTATTTTTCATCATTGGTATAGAATAGATGCTCAACTTTAGTAAATGAGCCTTACTATATCTACCTAGATGTTCATTATAATTAGTGGGAGGCTTGCAATGTTTCTGGCATCATAATCTGAGATAATTTTTAGAGCAAAAAAACAAAAATCTGTCCCGAGACAGACAAGTTTTTTTTTTTTTTTTTTTTACCTAGTAATGTACCTGAAGTCTATTTAAATTGTAAAGATAGTCAGGAAATTGGTAATATGCCTTTACATAGTTTGTTCTTCTCCAATAGGCTCTGTATTTGATTGCCACTAATGGCACCCCGGAGCTGCAGAATCCTGAAAAGTTGTCTCCAATCTTCCGAGACTTTCTGAACCGCTCTTTGGAGATGGATGTCGAGAAGAGAGGCTCAGCTAGAGAGCTCCTACAGGTGAGCAAACCATCTGTTTGTATAGAAGTTTGCACTCTGAGCTGACTGAAGGAAAAATTCCTTCCATTTTAAAATGAAACTAAATTTAGTCTCACTGTAGATGGATCTTCTTTCTTTCTTCTTTCTTCTTTCTTCTTCTTTCTTCTTCTTTCTTCTTTCTTCTTTCTTCTTTCGCCCTCTGGGGCTGGAAAGCAGCTTTTTAGGAACATATTATACCCTAAATACAGGTGTAACATGTTCCTATAAGGTGAAGTTCTTTTAAACCTTGCTGTTCTTTATCAGTTGGGAAGGGTAACATTTAAATAACTTTTTTTTTTTTTTTTCTCATTGTTACAGCACCCATTCTTGAAACTTGCCAAGCCACTGTCCAGCCTCACACCTCTAATCCTGGCTGCAAAAGACGCCATGAAAGGCAACCGCTAACATCCAGTCAAGCCCTTCCTTTTTATCACCCTTTGCCTTCTTAACCAACTTAACATTTTTGCAAGTGCCACTCTGGCTCTGCTCACACGCTGCTGAGATGAGGATGTGTAAAACCAGTGGCCTGTGAAGAGAACAGAAATCAGAGCATCATATGTCTATTTGCTGTGGCAATGAAAGTACTGAGAAAACTAAATGGAGACCCCACGACGTGCATCTTTCTTCCTGGAAGAAACTAATGAAACTGATTTCTGTCTGTGGCCTTTACAGCCCCTTGAGTTTCAGGGGTTACGACTGCATTATGGGAATTACCTTACTTTGTCTGCTTTCTTCATTCTGAGGACCCCCACTCCTGTTTTCTGGCCTTTTCTTGATACTTGAATAACTCTCGTGCCAGTGTCAGAGTTTTTCTCCACTCTTTGCTGGCTCTTTATATTCCTCTTGCTGTCTCTGCCTGGATCAGGGACAATGTGCCTCTGGACAGCTATTTTGCCACCACGGTGTTCAACCTCTTCCCTGCCACAGCAGTATGTTGCTGTGCCCTGTAGTAGGGAAGACCTGAAAATGTCTTACTTGTCTGTCATGTCCATTTAAAAATAGGGAAAGGGCTTAGGAAAGTGGGGAAGTAAAGACATTTTTTTACGATTTGTGCCATGACATTTCAAGACCTACATGCTTCTTCCACACATTGATGGCCCTTTGTTAACATGGACACTTAAATGTAACTTCCAAGTGCTCTTAACATTACACATGGGAAGGTGTCCTGTGTATTTTCTAAAGAAAATGAATTTGCATGTTTTTTTGTTTTTTTTGATAAGGCTTCATACAGTATCACATCAAGGGAATTAGTGCCAAAGTTAGTTACTATGCAGCACCTGTATTTACTTTTTATAATTAATACTTGGTCAGTTTATACATTTTTAGTTTTTGGCAAAAACTTGTAACCATATGCAAAAAAAAAAAAAGTGCCTAGGTCACATGTCTGTGGGAATCTCAAACAACCAGTATTTCTGTATATGGAGAGTAATTATCTGGAAGCTGATCTTTATTAAGAAAAAGCAGTTGTTTGGTAAGTTGGTAAAGATCAGGATTTCCCTTGGTATTTGTTATTACGCAAGATAATAGTGCAATTTAGACTTCGAGTCAGACAAATTCCTGATTACCTTAATCTTCATTACAGTTACAAGCAGATTTCCTTCAAAGGTCTGACTTTGCCTAAAGGGGTTTCATGCTTGTTTTTTCTTCACTGGACAAAAGGGAATTTTTGTACAATGCTAAGCTGCCAAACGGCCGCAATTTCATTCCTGGTCCTCAATTTCCTCGCCTTCAAAGAGCTCTGATTTGACCTTGTAGTAAAATAAGCACAAGGCTGGGTGTAGGTCTGTAGACATTTCATGAGATGGCCAAATCAAGGCTAGAAGATGAAATTTGGAGTCCTCCTTTGACCAATAGTAACCTTGTGCCTTTTACTTAGAATCAGTTACTGAAAAGCTGCAGTGTGTGGTTGGATGAGTTGGAGTAGAATTCAGGCACCTGTCACATCAAGCATTAGCAGGCATTTTAAGGAGATGGAGAATCTTCATTCACAGCAAGCCATCATTTCTATGAGAAATGGTTACCTGCTGTAAGCCACTTTCACACAGGATGTTTAGCTGCTGTGCTTACAGTCCCAGTGTTTTTGTGCCCGGGAGGCACAGGGCCCTCTGGCTGTAGCCTGTCCATGTCTATGAATGCTGTACAAAGTGGTACTCACTTTTCGGGGACTATGCTTCAGAATGTGTTCCAGGCATACGTACCTGAAAGTACAATGCCCTAAATGCATGGACGCTGCACCTGTGCTTCCTAGGTGTCCTAAAATGCTGGTATTGCATGCAGCTATATGCCCTGTGCAACCTACCTTATGGGATTTGTTCTTCAGGCTATAAAACATCAGCTACTGCAGTGGTTTTGTACTTTTGTGTGACCATTTAGAAGGTTGTCCTATGTTTTTTGCTGCTGCCAAGACACTGACTTGTTTTCCTAAAGATATTTCATTTTATCATTAGATTTTTGCACTGTCTACTACTCTAACCGCTGCTACTTTTTGCCTCTTTACTTGGTCTACTTTCTTTTTTTGTAGGTATAATTCATAGATGCTTTAGTGTTATGGCATGTGCTATGCTTTGGTCTGTTAGTCATGGGCTATGAACTGTTACATGACAGCAGTCTCCTTTATGCTTTTCACACGGTGATGCTGTGAAGGTTATCTCCATCTGGTATAGTGACCTGCATTTACAGCACATTGATATTAGTTCACTTTAACTAATCTCACGGTGTCTTTGGTCACGAGAGGGTGCAACAAGCATCATTAATGTGCATTGCCAGATGTAAACATAGCAGTGAGCGCTTACATCTGCTTTTAACATAGAGATTAATGGGAACTGTAGATTTTCTTTCATCCAGCAGCTAAGGTACGTAATAGATGGAAACTTTGTCTCCTACTGCAGTGTGTTTAAACCTATACAAATATCCACAGTATTACTTTTACAATACATTTTTGTTACAGACCACTTCAGAATTGTAGAACGGGGCTGTGTGGTAACCCATATCAATCAATTAAAATAAATCTTTCCTTGGTCTTTCTACACTGTACAGTTGGATTCTGATGCTAGAAGTACCAGCACACAATTGCTCTGTTGAATACTGTTCTTCCGCAAAGGTCTTGGTGTAACTTTTCTGGCTTAAAGTGTACCTGACTTTTTTTTACACAGTATAGGTAGCCTTTTTGTGAGATTAATTGTTTTAGCATCTTATCTTCCTAAAGTGGTGGTGGGGGAGGGGGGGGGTCTTGTCTTTTAATGACATTTTTGTGAGGCCCGAAGTAAGGTGAAATAATACATTGCTGCCTATTCCTGGATAATTGATTACATAATCACTAATTTCTACTCAAGTCATAGCATGTATTCTAATAAATCTGTGTGGTCAGCAGGCACACCTTTAGGAAAGCCTCATTTAATAAAAATAAATGAAGGCTCACCTCCATGGCTTATTTTGCGTAGTGAGTTTTTGTCTATGGACATTCATTTACTTATATTTTGCTGTGCCCCGCTGAGCTTGGAAGCAACATTTCCAAACATCCAGTTTGTGTACAGTCCAGTGTACATATCCTGGTCACATGCACTGCCAGCCTAAGATTACATCTCCCAAGATGCCTTGCTTTGGCATTCAGTAATGTGTACACGTGCCCCATCCAATGTTGCATTTGAAAAAGCTTGGTGACAAAATTGAGGGATGGTGTACATGCTTGCATTGCCTGTGTCTGTACATATTAATGTATTCCACAATGGGAATGCAACGAGTAGGATGGCAATGCTACACATATAGGGTCAGGGGTGGGGGGGGTGGCGGTATTCGTTTGCGTAGCCACCCCCACAAAAATTAAGATAAGGCTCTGCAAATAGTATCTTGAAACATCTTTTGGCTGTATATGTATACCCAGAAATGCAAAAAAACAATGGGAGTCAATTTGTAGTGTGAGGAGCCTGGTTACTTAGTTTAATTATTTAAGTGATTATATGAAGATCAGGCAAAGACTATAGATGGCTTATATTTTGTATCCGAGTACTGAATTTTTATCAAGGGTCAATAGAGAGTCAGTACTTATGAAATGTATTCACCATCGTGCTCACAAGTGAAAATCAAGGGCTTTCATTGCTAATTTCTTTTTTATATTATGCAAAGGTTCCTGTCAAATGTTTATATGTCTAACTTGATTTTTTTCTTGGGTTTTTATTTTTCCAACAGTCTTTAATGCTCATTGTTGGTAAAGGAACCTGAAGACGAAATCATCCTAAAAAATGTATTTTGTTCAGAATATAAGATAAAATATCTAAAGGCCTATCTGAACCTGTCAAACATTAGTTGTTTTACTAAGGTGCACTGTATGTTATTTTGTGTTGATAAACCCCCCGGCAGCAGTCTGTGGCTACTGCTTAGTATTTAGAAGAAGTCACATTTGACGAATCATACTGTATCAGAGTTAAGTGTGAAGACAGCTGTAATTGTTTCAGGATAAAATTTAATGCTTTGAAATGCATGTAAATAGCTAGGACTTAGCAGATGAATAAGAGAATGTTACATGAATGTTGTAATAGAATGCATTAACCCCCTACATAGGGCATTTCTAATATACCATTTCTTTGTGTTGACAAAACCCTGACTCTTTAAAGAGAAGTAAACTTCCTCTGCAAACATTTACCTATAGGTAAACCTATAAAAAGGCTTACCTATAGGTAGTGTAAATATCTCCTAAACTTGCACTGTTTAGAAGAGGTTTACATGACATACAGCCAGTGACATCACCGGCGTATGCGCTCTGAAGGAATGGCCATGGTTGCCTTTCCTTCCGAGCTCCATGCGCCTCCAGCCAATCACAGCGCTGGAGCCCTCGAACCCAGAAGTAACTCCAGGGAAAATATCATCGGTGACACCAATGTGCGGGGGCTATGTTCTAAGGTAAGTATTACATAATGAGCTAGTATGCATACTAGCTCATTATTCCTTTGTCTTACAGGGTTTTTTTTTTCTTTTTTTTTTTTTTGTGGGTTTACAACCTCTTTAACATTCGAGACATGAACGGATAGATTGTTTTCATACTAAATATATAATTTCTTTTCAAGGATTTGGGAAAATGTCAGAGTTTAAACAAAGGGTCTGAAAAGAATATTTGCTTTTGTAACAGCATTTTTAAACACTTGCAAATACTATTAGAATGCTGCTAGTCCTTTGGAACCAACAGCATGGTGGCACAGTCATTGTCCAAGCTGCTCTGCTACCCCCTGCTGGTTTTGACTGCAATCACATACTCGTCAGGATTCCTGCAGCTACTTACTGTCAGTTCTGCCCTGACTTCACAGTCAAATACAAATCTTGCTTTTGGCTGGATTCTTTTTAATGACCTGAATACACAGTTTATTACTAAATAACTCCCCATTCACAAAACTCTAATTGTTAAAGATTGTAGAATTCAGCACAATATCCACCTTTTCTGACCAATTTGAGTTTTGAAGGTTAAGCTAAACTAGAGATTTTAATCTCGTGCTGCTCAGCAATTTAACATGGATCCTCTATGAAAAAAACATTGAGGCAGCCATTGCTGATTTGCTTGTTTTGCAACTCCTACTCATCCAATGACATCATAACTTTTTAGTCCCCTGAAAAAGAACAAGTAGGTGGATAAGGGCTTTCCCGATCTGCATACTTGACCTAGGCTAGGGAGTTAGTGTTGGGGATTACCGTAACAGCCAGGCATTTACAGGTTAGCAGTGCCAGATCCTCCATTGTTCTCATGACCGGTTTATTTTACCCATTTCATATTCCATTTGCAACACACCTAAATCAGCATTTTGCTATTAAGAGATTACCAAATTTCTCAGCAGTAAAAGATTAGATTCCCCTTGTAGCTTGGCCAGGCAGGGTAGCTTAATTCACTTTCTCAATATTTTTTGTTTTTCTTTTGCTTTGCTTCTACAGGCCCTTGAAGTGTCCATTACATTCTTTGAGAAACTGTTACCATGAGCATGCAATACTTGCCTATATTTGTGGAATGCTGGAGCTATATGTGCATTCTGTAGGTGCAGCCTTTTTTTACATGGCGACAAGCAACTTTTGTAACTTTCTATTAAGGTATACTGGACACTTAAAGCACTGCTTCAGTCAAAGTGAATAATAAACTTTTTTGTCTATAGATTCAGAATTCTGGCACCAGCTATAAATATAGGACAAGTTAATGCTTGATTAACCTGGACGTACAGCATTAATTAACCTCCATGGGAGGAAGGGCTAAAGGTTACATGCCTGCAGTAATTCTGGGGCATTGACTACTTGGCCCAGCAGTAAAGATTTATTTGTATTAAGTATCATTTACAATGTTAATTATTTCACTGATTGCTTTACTGTATCAGATTTCAAAAAGCTGGAGCTGTAGTTTAAAGCCATGTCCATAGCTGTTCCTAAACCCCCCCCCCAGAAATGAGTTAATTTCAATATGAATCCACTAAGCTGTTACTTTGCTATGTTCCCTGATTTCTTTGCTCTCTGTAGCCTTTGCATGCTGATGTTTCCATATTTCTGTGGATTTCTTTTCTGGAGTACTTTACCGGACTTGTTTAATTTATCCCATCTTTTTATTTAATTGTTAATTTTTACAGCAATAACTACTGAATCGTTTGTGTGCGTCGACCTTGCTTGGAATAAACTTTTTGTTTTATTTTACTAGTATGATTTATATTTATTTCTCATTGTCTGATTTTACATGCTTAGAATTAACCACTTAAGCCCCGTATTTTCCTGCTCAAAGACCAGAGCCCTTTTTTCAACTTGGCACTGCGTGACTTTAACTGACAATTGCGTGGTCATGCAATGCTGTACCCAAATTAAATTTACTTCCTTTTTTTCATACAAACAGAGCTTTCTTTTGGTGGTATTTGATCACCTCTGCACTTTTTTTTTTTTTTTTTTTTGCGATATTAATAAAAAAAAAGAGCGAAAATTTTGAGGAAAAAATGACATTTTCAACTTTGTCTTTTAAAAAATATCCAATATACTCAATTTCTCTTACGTGCTCCGACAGTCGCCGCCTCGTCTAAGTCATCACTGTTGGGTATTGACTTCCGCTCCGCAGGAGTAGCTAGGCATAAAGACTTAGTCAAAAGAACAAAGGCATTTGCATATACACACCCATGGGGGCTGTCCCATCTGGTCAATACCCCCCTGCAGTGACCACTCCCAACTCAGTTTTAATCTGCCTAGCGTCAGGAGTAGTTAGGCTTCCCTGTGCTGGGGCTACAGTCTCAGCCTATCTAATCCTTTTTTATTTGATTTTCTTTTGAAAATGTCAGTTTTTTTCTTACTTTACTAGCTGTTTATTTTGTCAGCTTTAGTTTTAGTCGATTCTTCGGAAGAAGATGGATTCCTGCGGTGCTGGGATTTGGACTGACCGCCCTGGTTCTCCAGGGCAGAGGTTCAGATGGACCCCCAGCTCGCCATCGAGCGTTCAGCCGTGGTTCGTCCTGGCACTATGAACGACCCATCCCTGTTCGCTGCAAGGATGCAGCCGTGAGGTGACTACCTCACAGGACACATCTGCGATGCTGCAGTGTCATGTCCCTGGCAAACGGCACTCCCTGTCATATGAGGACAGCGGCTTTCCGTTCATAGAGGCACCCCACGCCATCTGGTACAGGTAAGTACTTCTGTGTGGGGCCTCAGTCTGGGCTGGCAGTCCTGTGTTGCTGTGTGTCCCCCATGTCTGTGCCTGTGTGATTCCCTGATGCGGTCCCAGCGGGGATCGCGTTTGCATGCGCTGCATGCTGTATGTTTTTGGGGGTCCCCTTCCCTGTGTCACTTCGGTGCTTGTTGGGGGTGCAGACTGTTAGGCGGCCGCGGCGGGGAAAAACCGCGCCGTTTGCCATTTTAGGTATGGGCAGGCATGTTTAGCTTCTCTATGGGCAATCTACATGCTGTTTTTGGCGCCATCCGCCGCCATTTTGCGGTAGCCGAACGATCGTTCCGACCGCATGTCCGGCGGCCATTTTGGCGGAGCCTTCCATGCAATCCTATGGGGCAGCCATTTTCCCTGAGTCATGCAGCCTATAAGTTCAGCCTACTCTAGCAGTGCTTCCTTTTCCTCTGAAGCAGGACACTCGGCGGCAACACTCTGCGGGGCTCTGCAGGTTATTGCTCTCAATATCTTTTTGTATTGTCATTTCTGGCTCAGTTTTTTCTCTCCTGTTTGGGGGTCTTTGTCACTAGCTGAGGCGGTGGGCTGCGCACTCCGCATCGATCTTAAAGGGACAGTACTAACTTTATTGCACTGTTGTTTTTTGTCACCTTCAATGGATTCTCAGGACAGCAAATTCCCCCCCAGCTCTGGTGGGGGTCCCCAGTTCTCCTGTGGCCCCTCTGAGACCTGATTTGGCCGCTGTAGTGGCGACCTTGGTGTCAAATATGGAAATGCTGATGGCTGAACGTGCTGCTAAAAAGACGCCCAGATTGTCTCTCTCCTCTGATTCAGATGGTGATATGGCTGCTGCTGCTGCTGCGAGGGTGCCCTTTTCAGGGTCTCGCTCATCCTTGGACCTGTTGGGGTCTGAGGGGGAGGCAGAGGTGGAAGGGGTTGATACCTCTTCCCCGGGGTCGCCTGAAGAGCGGGCGACCATGGATGAATTAATTGTTTCTGTTAAGGAAACGCTTCATTTGGAGGATGAGCCCTGTCCTCCGGGCATTGTGTCCTCTTTTGAGAAACGCAGGACTCGCAAGTCGGCGCAGGTTTTTCCCTGCCCAGCTGAATTTCATTACACTGTTAATGAAATGTGGCACACGTTAAAACGTCCATGCCTGGTGCCTAGTCGGTTCAAATTGCTTTATCCGTTTGCACCAGCTACGGAATCACGATGGTGTGTGCCTCCACAGGTAGATCACACTGTGGCCGTGTTAAACAAGGCTGCCTTGGTTCCTTCTGAGGATACCCCGGTTTTCTGGCATCCCACGGACCGACGGTTGGAGTCTCTGGCCCGCCATTCCTATACGGTGGCGGGCTCGTTGCTCAGACCCGTTTTCACGTCCGTTTTGGTGGTCCAGGCGGTGGCTGATTGGACGAAGGTGCTTAGGAGCAACCTCGTGTCTGATGTTCCGCCTGCCCGGCTGGAAATGGTGGATCAAATCCACCAGGGAATTATGTATCTGTGTGATGCGGCCTTGAATGAGGCCCCTTTAGTAGCACGCCTCTCTAGTGTCTCGGTACTTACCCGGCAACTGATATGGCTGAAGAGCTGGTCGGCTGACCAGTCCTCGCAGAAAATGGTTGCTGATTTTCCCTATGCTGGCTCTTGCCTTTTTGGCCAGGCGTTGGATACCCTGGTAAAAGGCGTCACGGGGGGGCAAGAGCACCTTGCTGCCCCAGAACCCGAAGAACAAGTCCTTTCGTGGCAAGCGGGGTTCTGCGCCTAGATCCACTCAGGGGTCCTTTCGTGCCTTTCGGAACCAATCCAAGGGCAAGCCCTTCAAGGCCCAGGGCAGTCAGAAGAAGCCCTGGGCGGGTAAGCAGAAGTCAGGCAATGCCGGCTCGGCGGGTCAGTCCGTCTCTGCCTGAAGGGGCGCCCTCACCGTTTCAGGGGTGGGGGGACGTTTGCGCGGTTTCCTCCAACCTTGGCTGCTCCTGATATTGGACAGGTGGGTTCTGGAAATCGTTAGATCGGGATACAAGATTGAATTCCTTTCCCGACCGGCGGACAAATTCTTTCCCTCAAATCTTCATTTGCCTCCGGGTCGTCTGCAGGACCTGCACCAAGCAGTACATGATCTTCTTGCTCAGGGGGTGATTGTCCCGGTGCCTCATCGGGACAGGTTTCGGGGGTTTTACTCAAATCTGTTCACTGTGCCCAGAAAGGAGGGCAAAGTGCGTCCTATTCTGGACCTGAAAACGCTGAACCGCTTTGTGCGTGTTCGGAAGTTCCGTATGGAGTCTCTCCGTTCAGTGGTGGCCTCCTTGAGTCCAGGGGAATTCCTGGTCTCGATAGATCTAAAAGATGCGTACCTGCACATCACCATTTTCGAGGGTCATCAGCGGTACCTTTGATTTGCTATCGCAGAGGACCATTACTAGTTTGTGGCGTTACCTTTCGGTCTCGCTTCGGCACCCAGGGTTTTTACCAAAGTGTTGGCGCCGTTTCTGGGCCTGCTGAGGGCTCAGGGCATTGCGGTCTTAGGTTACCTGGACGATCTACTTCTGAGATCACGTGCCAGCCATGACTTGGTGCGCGATCTGTCCGCCACGGTACAGACGCTCCAGGAGTTCGGGTGGACTATCAACGTTCAGAAATCGACGCTGTCTCCATCGGTTCGTCTTCCCTACCTGGGAATGATTCTGGACTCTGCTCAGGCAAAGGTGTTCTTGCCGGCGGACAAGCTCCGGACTTTGTGGGACGAGATCAGGTCCCTCAAGGAAAAAGCCCGTCCTCTTCGCTCAGGGCCTGTATGCGGGGCCTGGGGTTGATGGTTTCGGCCTTCGTGGGCGATACCCTTTGATCAGTTTCACACGTGGGCTCTCCAGGCGGATCCTGGCCAGGTGGGACAGACTGCCTCAGTCCCTGGATCTGAGTGTCTCCTTGAGTCGTCAGACCAGATTGGCTCTTCTGTGGTGGCTCCAGTCCCCGTCGGTGGCGGAAGGCAAGTCCTTCCGTCTGTTGGTGTGGACGGTGATTACCACGGATGCCAGCGTGTCGGGCTGGGATGGAGCCCTGGGCAACCTGTCTGCCCTGGGCACTTGGTCGGAGGAGGAGTCCTCCCTCCCGATAAAT
Organism: Pelophylax lessonae; assembly: GCF_965119305.1. Taxonomy (NCBI): domain Eukaryota; kingdom Metazoa; phylum Chordata; class Amphibia; order Anura; family Ranidae; genus Pelophylax; species Pelophylax lessonae. The sequence continues at coordinate 180,894,828 of NC_138770.1, forward strand.
GTGCTGGAATTGCGAGCGATAAAACTCTGTCTCTTCCAGTGGTTGGACCATCTGCGGGGCCGTCCTGTCTGGGTACAGACGGACAATGCTACCGCGGTGGCTTACATCAACCACCAAGGGGGCACCAGGAGTGCTCGGGCGGCCCGGGAGGTGACCGAAATTCTGTCTTGGGCCGAGACTCATGTCCCGGCAATCTCAGCTGTTCACATTCCGGGTGTGGAAAATTGGCAGGACGACTACCTGAGCCGCCAGACCCGGGTTCCTGGAGAACTGGGCCGACTTCTCAGTCGGCCACCGGCTCTTTGGTAGGGACGGATTGCACCTAAATGGGGTGGGTGCAGCCGTACTGGGTGAGAGGATGGCCAAAAAGTTAGAGGGGCTTTTAAACTAGGGAATGGGGGGGAGGGTACAGATGTAGAATTAGCCAGTGGAAAGCAAGATTCAGAGGGCAGAAATGGGGGCAATAGCGGTAGGGTGTTCGGAGCTCCTATACCCAGGGTGGGTATGGGGAAAAAATCAAGAGCAGCCTAAAAACATCAAATGAGGATAAATGTAACCGGTCAAAATTAAGAGGTTTGTATACCAATGCCAGAAGCCTGGCCAACAAGGGAGAGCTGGAGCTACTGATGTTTGAGGAGGACTTAGATTTTGTGGGGATAACTGAGACTTGGTTTGACAGCTCTCATGATTGGATGGCGACCATTCAGGGGTATTCCCTTTATCGCAGAGATAGAGAGGGTAAAAAAGGGGGAGGGGTATGTCTGTATATTAAGAACAGTGTACAGGTAAATATGAGGGATGATATTAATAATGGAGCTAAGGACGAGGCAGAATCCCTATGGGTAGAGCTTCAAAGGGAAGGCACGGTGGGGAAGGTAATATTGGGCGTATGCTATAGGCCCCCCAACCTGAGGGAGGAGGGGGAGGCTGACCTCATTTTACAGATAGGATTGGCAGCAAGGACGGGAAATGTAATTATAATGGGGGACTTTAATTATCCAGATATAGACTGGGTAGAAGGAACCGCACACTCAGCCAAGGCTAGGCAGTTCCTAAATATTTTGCAGGACAATTTCATGGGTCAGATGGTGAATGCACCGACGAGAAAAAATGCGGTACTTGACCTATTGATTACCAACAATACAGACCTGCTCACGGATATAGAAATACGAGAGAACTTAGGAAACAGTGACCATAGGTCAATAAGTTTCAGTATTAATTAGTTATAGGAAGCAGAGCGGTAATATAAGGACGCTGAATTTCAAAAGAGCCAATTTCCCAAAACTGCGCTCGCTGCTAGAAAATATTAATTGGGATAGAACCCTGGGAACAAAGAACACGGAGGAAAAATGGGAGTGCTTCAAGAGCATACTTAACAAGAAGATTGACCAGTGCATTCCAAAGGGAAATAAATTTAAAAGAGCAAAATTAAACCCTGGGTGGCTAAACTCCAACATAAAAATGCATATTGGTGCTAAAGAAAAGGCCTTCAAAAAATACAAGACTGATGGGGTCATTGGCAGCATTTAAGCTTTACAAAGGGTGTAATAAGAAATGTAAAGACGAAATCAGGGCGGCTAAAATAGAACACGAGAGACATATAGCGGAGGAGAGTAAAAAGAACCCCAAGAAGTTCTTTAAGTATATAAACAGTAAGAAAGCGAGGCCAGAACACATTGGCCCCATAAAAGATGACAAAGGAAATATGGCCACTGAGGACCGAGAAAAGGCGGAAGTGTTAAATCATTTCTTCTCTTCAGTCTTCACAAAAGAATCGGGGGTCCACACAAACCTAGCTTGTAAGGCCGAACTAAACAACACACCTCAGGAAGTGCCGCCATGGCTAACAGAAGATAGACTTAGAACTAAACTAGAGAAACTTAACATAAATAAATCACCGGGACCAGATGGCTTGCACCCGAGGGTTCTTACAGAGCTCAGCCAGGTGATTGCCAGACCATTATTCTTGATCTTTTAAGGATAGTTTACAGATGGGTATGGTGCCAGCTGATTGGAAAAAAGCCAACGTGGTACCAATATTTAAAAAGGGGCCGAGGAACTATAGGCCGGTCAGCCTAACATCTGTAGTCTGCAAGATTTTGGAGGGGATATTAAGGGACCACATACAAGACTTTAGTAATGAAAACTGTATTATTAGTAGCAATCGGCATGGATTTATGAAAAATCGTTCTTGCCAAAACCAATCTATTAACCTTCTACGATGAAGTGAGCTGCCACCTAGATAAAGGAAAGCCTGTGGATGCGCTTACTGTACAAACTAAGGAAGGTAGGTATGGACCATAAGGTGAGTACCTGGATAGAAAACTGGCTCCAGGGGAGTCCAGAGGGTGATGATTAATGGGGAGTACTCGGGTTGGGCGGGTGTGGAAAGTGGGGTCCCCCAGGGTTCGGTCCTGGGACCAATCCTGTTTAATTTATTCATAAATGATCTAGAGGAGGGGATATCTAGTACAATCTCAGTATTTGCAGATGATACTAAACTAGGCATGCCAATATCTTCTATGCAGGATGTGGAAACCTTACAAGCGGACCTGAACAAAATAACGGGGTGGGCAACTACATGGCAGATGAGGTTTAATGTTGAAAAATGTAAAGTAATGCACTTGGGGGCCAAAAACCAGAAAGCAAGCTACTCACTAGGGGCGGGGGGAACCTCTGGGTGAGTCTAGGATGGAAAAAGACTTGGGGGTACTGGTAGACAACAGGCTTGGCAGTGGCATGTAATGCCAAGCCGCTGCAAGTAAAGCCAACAGAATACTGGGATGTATAAAAAAGGGGATTCACTCCAGAAATAAAGAGATTATTCTTCCACTCTACAAGACTCTGGTCCGGCCACATCTGGAGTATGCTGTCCAGTTCTGGGCACCGGTCCGGATGTGCTGGAACTGGAAAGAGTCCAGAGAAGGGCAACAAAAATAATTAGGGGAATGGAGGACATCAGCTATGAGGAAAGACTACAAGCACTGAACCTATTCTCTCTGGAGAAGAGAAGATTGAGGGGGGATATGATATCAATGTACAAATACTGTACTGGCGACCCTGGCATAAGGAAAAACTATTCAGAGAAAGGGAATACGACAAGACACGTGGCCACTCACTAAAACTAGAGGAAAGGCGGTTTAACCTTAAAATGCGTAAGAGGTTTTTCACTGTGAGAGCAGTAAGGATGTGGAATTCTCTTCCACAAGCAGTCGTATCAGCAGGGAGCATTGATAGTTTCAAAAAACTGTTAGATGGACACCTTTAGAGACCACAACATACAGGGGTATACAATGTACGGTTAAAAGCAAACACACACACACATCATAGGTTGAACTGGATGGACTGTTGTCTTTTTTCAACCTCACTAACTATGTAACTATGTGGACCAGGGGGAATGGTCCCTACACCTGGAGGTCTTCCAAATGCTGTGTGCGAAGTGGGGATTCCCGGACGTGGATCTGTTTGCATCTCGGCTAAACCGAAAGGTGGAAAGGTTCGTGGCCCCTTGGCATCAGTATCGTTTGTATGCCTTTCCTCCGATTCAGTTGCTATCCAGGTTCCTACGCAGGTTAGCCTCGGATCCGCACCTGGTGATTCTGGTGGCGCCGGACTGGCCACGCCGGTCCTGGTACGCCGACGTTGTTGACTTGGCAGTGCCACCTCCGTGGCGGCTGCCAATGCGGGAAGATCTCCTGTCTCAGGGTCTGATCTTCCATCCTGCTTTACAGTCGCTGGCTTTAACGGCCTGGCTGTTGAGACCCAGGTCCTGAGGGACAGGGCTCTCTCCTCCTGAGGTCATTCCTACCCTTGTCAGGGCTAAAAAAAACCTCCTCTGGTAAAATATATTACTGTACCTGGAAGGCTTATTTCGCCTGGTGTGAGTCCAGGGGGTTCTCCCCTCGCTCGTACCCAGTGTCGAGAGTTTTGGCCTTTCTCCAGTCTGGTGTGGACCAGCGCCTGGCGCTGGCCACGATCAAGGGCCAGGTGTCCACACTGGCTATTCTTTTCCAACACCCTGTGGCGTCCCATTCTCTGTTTCGCACCTTCATTCAAGGTGTGCGATATTTGGCTCCTCCCAGGAAGGAGCCTTTACCTCCATGGGACTTGAACTTGGTTCTGTCGGTGTTACAGCGTGCTCCCTTTGAAAACCTTCGGGATATATCGTTGCCTCTGCTGTCTAAGAAGGTTGCCTTTTTGGTGGCGATCACTTCGGCTCGCAGGGTGTCGGAACTGGCAGCGTTATCTTGCCGTTCTCCATACTTGGTGATTCACCGGGATAAGGGGGTTTTGCGTCCACATCCCTCCTTTCTTCCTAAGGTGGTCTCTGAGTTCCACATTTGTGAGGACATTGTCCTACCTTCGCTTTGTACGAAGCCTAAGCATCCTAAGGAGGTTGCTCTGCACTCCTTGGATGTTGTCAGGGCGATCAGGGTTTACCTGTCGTCTACGGAATCTTTTCGGAAGACGGATTCCCTCTTTGTCCTTCCTGAGGGACCTCGGAAGGGCATGGCTGCATCCGCAGCGACTATTGCCAAATGGATCAGACAGACCATTGAACAGGCTTACGCCTTGAAGGAACGGGTTCCACCCTTCCCTGTTAAGGCGCACTCTACCAGATCGTGAGTGCATCCTGGGCCTATTGGCATTGGGCCTCGGTGGCCCAGGTGTGCGAAGGCTGCGACTTGGTCGTCGGTGCACACTTTTTCCAAATTCTACAAAGTAGATGTTCTGGCATCAGCTGATGCCTCCTTTGGCCGCAAGGTTCTCAGTGCGGCAGTGCCATAATGGTGGACCCTTGTTTTTTTTCTGGGTCCCTGGCTGTTGGTATTTGCTTTCCTGGGCTGTTGCTCCTGTTAAGCATTGTTTTCTGTTGCCCAGAGGTTCTCTTACTGTGCATGTAAGGTTCCTTTCTCTGATGTGGGTACTGCGTTGCCTTTTCTACGGTTGCGTCTCCCACCCCTCATGTCTATACTGCTTTGGGACATCCCAACAGTGATGACTTAGAGGAGGCGGCGACTGTCAGAGGACGTAAGAGAAAACTGAATTTTTGTAAAATCTTACCTGTAAAATTCCTTTCTCTGAGTCCTCACACAGTCTCCGCCGCCGCCCCTCTTTTGGGGTTCTTATTACCTACTGCTATGCTACCAAACTGAGTTGGGACAGCCCCCATGGGTGTGTATATGCAAATGCCTTTGTTCTTTTGACTAAGTCTTTATGCCTAGCTACTCCTGGGGAGCGGAAGTCAATACCCAACAGTGATGCCTTAGAGGAGGCGTCGACTGTCGGAGGACTCAGAGAAAGGAATTTTACAGGTAAGATTTTACAAAAATTCAGTTTTTATGTCATATTTTTTGGCCAAAATGTATTTAGCTACATGTCTTTGACAACAAAAATCTCTATCTCAATAAGTGTATTTTTATTTGTTTGCACAAAAGTTATAGCGTCTACAAACTATGGTCTAAATACGGGAATTTACGCAGCTTTAATTTCTGACTGCCTATCTCATTTCATGAAGTGCTAAAATGGCAGGGCAGTACAACCCCCCCTCCCCCCCATCCCAAATTACCACTTTTTGGAAAGTAGATATCCTAAGGAATGTCCTGAGAGGCATGTTGAGCTCGTTGAATATTTAATTTTTTTGTCACAGGTGTTAAAAATGTATATTTTTTTTTACTCCAAGTTGACATTGAAATGATATATTGCTCATACATGCCATGGGTATATGTGTAATTATACCCCAAAATATATTCTGCGGCTTCTCCTGAGTACAGGGATACCACATATGTGAGACTTTTTGGGAGCCTAGATATGTACGGGACCCCGAAAACCAATCCCCACCATTTTTCATTGCATTTCTCACTACATACCCCTGGCTAGCCTCATTCCCAATCCAGTTTGTCTTTTGCCTAGTTAGGAGTAAGATAGGCCTCCCTGTGCTGGGGCTACAATCTCAGCCTTTTCTTCTGTTTTCTTACATTTTATTTTATGTGTGTTTTCTTGCACTGATAGCTTTTTATTTGTTCCTGCGCTTAGTCAGACTTCGGAAGGCTACAGCGTTTGCAGAGCTGGGAATCGGACTGGTTGTACTAGAGCCTTACGGAATCCCAGCCCGCCATCGAGCGTTTAGCAGGCTACGCGTTTGCCTCGCAAACGACCTGTCACTGTCCTCAGGGACAAAGCCTGCGAAGTGGCCATTTCGCTAGGATGCCTTTACTGCGGTACGCCGTGTGTTGCTAGAATCCTGTTTTGGCTGACTGCACCCCCACCGCCCGGGGTGGGAGGCTTCCCATCGCAGAGTGGCGCCCACAAATTCGCATGGCTCGGTGAGTACCATACTACCCCCTCTGTCTATGACATTGTATGCCCGGGGGTGTGTGTGTGTGTGTGGGGCCTTCTCTCCTGGGGATGGCAGTCTGTTGAGAGTCTGTGTGATCCCCCTCATGTCTGTCTGTGTGGTCCCTGTGTCTCCCTCACGGTCCCTGCTGGTGCGCTATTTGTGGTCATTCCGCACTGTGGGGGGTTTGCGGGGGTCCCTGAGTCCTCGGGAGTGTGTTGTCACTTTGGGGGGTACAGGCATGGTCGTGGGGGCCATAGCCATAGCCAATTGGAATAAATAAACAGACACTTTTTTTGTACCAGCGTCTGGCTTTACGGGCAACTAAATACGGCGCCAAAAGCTGGTCGTTAAGGTCCACCCCTCCCATATTAAGGTTGTAGTCGTGGACACAGAGGGGTTTCTCCATAACGCCAGTTGCTGTAGTAATTTGGACCGTCGTGTCTGCGTGAAGGGAGGACAGAACAAAAACATCCCGTGTATCCCTCCACTTCACTGCAAGCAATTTGTCTGTTTTCAAGCAGGCTCCCCCCCCCCCCCCGACTAAGATGGGAATTTACAAGCCATTGGGGGGAAGCCCCGGTGATTAGGTCGCACGGTGCCACATGCGCCAATTTGTAAATCGAGAAGGTGATTAAATAGTGGCACGCTTGTGTAAAAGTTTCCCACGTACAAATGGTGCCCCTTTCCTGGATAAGGGTGACACCAAGTCCCAAACTAACTTGCCACTTCTCCCTATGTAGTCTGGGCAGTTTGGGGGGCTCCACAGTGCTATCTTTTCCCTCATAGACCTGGAAACTAACTGTATAGCCTGTGGCCCTGTCACAGAGCTTGTACAGCATTACCCCGTACTTGGTATGCTTGCTGGGGAGGTACTGTTTCATAGCAAGGCGGCCAGTAAATTTAATCAGGGACTCGTCAACGCACACAACTTGTTCGGGCGTAAATATGGCTGCAAACTGCTGATTGAAGTGGTCTATGAGGGGCCGAATTTTGTGGAGCCGATCATATTCAGGGTCTCCCCGAGGACAACCGATTTTCATTGTCGCTGAAATGCATAAATCGCAGAATTTGCTCGTATCTCGCCCTGGACATGAAGGCAGAGTACACGTGCATATGGTGAAGTGGGCTAGTGGACCAATATAGCCGCAATTCACTCTTTTTGGTTATGCCCATGTTGAGGGAAAGGCCCAGAAAGATTTTGAAATCGGGAACCGTTAAAGGTTTCCAGGCGAATGCTCTGGCAAGGGGCGAATTTGGGTTGGCGGCGATGAATTATTGTGCATATAAATTTGATTGATCTACAATAGACCTGAAAAGATCTTTTGTGAAGAACAGCTCAAAAATGTTCAGGGGCGTAAAACCAGCTGTCTCCACGTGGATTCCAGGTTGGGCAGTGAATGGGGGAAGTACTGGCGCTGTAGAATCAGTGGGTTGCAAATTAGGATATGCCAGCGCATCAGGGAGGGCACTATGGGCTCTACGGGCCTGTCTTCGAATATACAGTGGCTGCGGGCCACTACTCGTGCTAGCCACCGCACCAGCTTCAACTGCACTTATGGGACTCACCAAGTGTTACTGCAGTGCTGGTTGTACTAGGTCCAGGGTGTACTAGGCCGTTGGCGCTTGCCAGGCCGCCAGAAGGATGAGCGGCACTAGTACCGACACTCTGTTCCATACGAGCACCTTGCGAATGGGTCGGGTACACCAAAAAAGGATACCGTGATATATATGCCATCATCCCCATAGAATTAAACAACAAAAATGGAAGGACCAAGAGAGGTCCCAGAAAGCGGGACTATACCGGCATTTGAATGGTTGCAGGGATACAAACACAACACTACTATGTGTAAAACATATTCATTTTATTACAAAAAGATAAAAGAACAAATATCATAACAAGACATACATACAAAGCGTAAAAAATAGGTACACAGGTCCATGTGTGTATGATAACTATGAATAGGTACCAAAATACCACACCAACGGATCCCAGTATATATGCAGACTAATGGTCCCTGGATAAGCCAACGCGTTTAGCATTCATTGCTTCATCAGGGCATTACAAAGACCAAATAGATACTGCACTAAAGGGGTATATAAATACATATGTTACAATCACAATTAATTTTGATACATTCATATTCCATCAGTAATCAATTATACAATTATGATTATGCTAACCTCAAAACAGGACAGACAGGATGAAAGAACACCTCCTCTGCAGGTGCCGGGAGCCCATATACGTGGATCAAAAAGGTGGTGGGATATGTGTTTATTGAGTACATCTTACCGATAGGCATAAGCCTCTTGTTAGAGAGTAGGACTATTCAGCACCATATAGGATGCTCAATATTTCAAGAGCGGGGCACTAATTAATAACATATCCCCTGGTTGTAGATATGAAAATATCTTCCACCAAGGATTCTGTTGCCTAAAAGGTGAAATAAGTGTATTACATATGTATATTGCCTAAATAGTTGTCCCCTTGGGGAAGGGAACAAAGACAGCCAGATCCAAAAATGTGTGGGGGAGGGAGAGAATGAAAAGAAAACTCCTCTCTCAAAAAAACCTTCATACGGTCATAAATACATACCTCGCACTCTTATAGCAATAAGGCCATGAAGTCTGTAGTAGGGCAATAGAAATGTCCCATACCAATGGTAGCCATATATCCCAAAGCACAGTTGCATGAAATCCCACCTATAAAAAGATCCAAAGGAGCAAATTGTACCAGAACTATTGGCCAGGATAATGAGAATAAGGGGGCAAGAGAGGTGTAGAGCACAAGACAAAAAGATGGGAGGCACAGGAGGAAACAATAATCCTCCATATTGTGTCTCCATTCAAACCGAAAACATACCTCGCTGCACAGAGTGGTGAAATGGACGCCGTCTTGCTCCTTCTGGTCATGTGACCGGCTATATATGTGGCACCGCCTCTGCCTGGGACCGAATGAGCAGCTGCCAAGCCAATGAACCCTCATCGGCCGCAGCTGTGTAACCGGCCGCATAGTCACGTCCGCAAAGCGGAAATTACGTCGGCACTCCACGTCATACCGCCATCTAGCGGCCGAAGTGTAAACTTCCACCGAACGCCTGCAACAAGAAGTATCACATCACAAGCCTGTCATATTTTGATAATAACATCCATATTATACAGAGAGCCACAACCCCCTGTTAATATCAAATATATTATATACACATGCTAATCCTTAAATGCATTGGCAGAATGAGCATATTAATGCGCAAAAAATAGTATCAACAATACATGGGAAAATACAGGAAATGCATAAATATGCATAACACTCCTAGAGCTATCTAAACTATAGTACTATAGGAATGATTTAAAGCTCAGAACATTGTTCAGGCCTGGACTTTGTGTGGCCTATAAGTCAAAAATCCATTTAGCCTCCTTACATAAGCCTTTTTTGTCCACATTTCCCCCCCCCCCCTGGAGTCCTGATGTATTACTTCCAAAACTGTGAATTTAATCACAGAGTCCTCAAACTTGTGTTTTAACCCTACATGTCCTCCCGATGGGTGCGTTAATCTGTCCTGTATTTATGTAGGAGATATGATTGTCTTTCCCACATAAAATGAGCCGCAGCTACATGACATAATATATACCACGTTTTTTGTTTGGCAGATCACATGTTCATTAATGTAATGTATACGTCCCGATGGAAGTCTGAAAGATTGCCCTTCCAGAATCCAAGGGCAGAAACTACAATTTCCACACTTGAACATACCTTTAAGTGGTTGAAAGTCTTTCTGAGGTCTAGTATAGTGACTATGTATGTAGGAATTCCCAAACTAGATGAGAAAAATATAGCGCTTGCTGATGTATGCAGGAAACTAAGGGAGTTGGTATACAATATATCTAAAATTTCTAAAACCATAAAATGGGCTGTGCCCCTAAGACATATATATATATAATTAATGTGCCAAAATCAAGTCCAACAATTCACTGTGATAATAAAGTGCGGAGTGATAAAAAATAGTTCATAGGTGACTCATTAGTGAATACTCCAAAAAAGCCAAATAAAGAAAGAAAAAGTGCTGGTGCTTGGTGCTGGTTCCTCCAATGGGACAAGATGTCCGATCATGCAGATATTAGGGATAAGGTGTAAACTCACCAGATAAGGTGGGTCTCTACTACCTTACGGCAAAGAGACCATTAGAGCTTTGGTGACCCTCCAGGTCTGGATAGTGGCAACTGCTGGGCTCCTCTCCCTCTCAGCTAGAATGCCCCAAATGGGGTGTGCGGGTTTCCGTACGGTTCCTCCGGATATATTTATAGGGAAAAGAAGGAAGGCTCCGGATTGTGCAGTACCATTAAATCAAGTTTATTATAAAAAATTGCTGACAAAAACTGGTATAGATTAAAAAAACGCTGTGCAATCCCTCTAATGGATGTCTGTACCATGAAGAGCGGCTTGCGTTCCAGGCTAGCTTCCGGGTTTGACGGCGTGCGTTCCACCTGACGCGTGTTTCGTCAGAGCGTAGTGACGTCTTCAGAGGTGGAGACGTACGCTCGTATGGGGACTTAAATACGATGTGCGCCTCCCTCTGCTCCTCCTATCCCGGAAGTCAGTGTTCCCAGCGTCCCTCATCACCTAGTAACGAATGGGCTACGGGATACAATAGAACATCCGTGGATAATGAAAAAAGAGCATTTGGCTGCGCACTCGCAATCATCATTATCTAAATACATTCTTGCGGGGTCACTTCTTGGAGCTTTAAAACTAGAATTTAATTAATTCTTTTGCATGTCAGCCCACTCTATCTCTAAAGTGTCCATAGATGCATTATATAAATACATTCTTGCTCCGTAGGTGCATTATTTGGCTTAACATACAAGTCTCCTTATATATTAATCATTTGGAGGATACAGTAATAATATTACAGTGCTTTGATTATTAAAAGGGGATATCTTAATGAGACTTCTATATATAAAAAATTTATATAAACATATCACGTGAGACAGTGATATTCCCTCAAGTATCATATAGGATATTGTTCCATACATATAGTGAAGTGGAAACATAAAGTGTTCTGAGTGTTAATGAAATCCACAAATAAAGTGCATATAAACAAATAAATATATTTATATTTTTATATAGATATAAAGTGCTAAGGTGCTAAGTAAATGATACCATAAGGTAATCAGAATGCTGACTAAATGAAATTAGTGTTAAATACAATATGGTGTATCTGTGCATAGTGCTCAAAAATATGGTGATCATTAAAAAAGGGGGGAATCAATGTTATAGGGGTCAGCAAAGGTTAAAAGTATAAATATGTGTATAAATATAGGAACAGGTTAAAAAATTCTGGTTTTATATTAAAAGAATATTTATGGGTCGGAAATGAAACAATTGAGGTCCATGTCTATATTTAAACCCAGGGGCTGGAGTGTCGATAGGTCATAAATCCACCTGGATTCGTTCTGTGATACAGCTATCCTCATATTTTTTCCTCGCCAATTGTACTCAACTCTATCAATCCCACAGGCAGATAATAGGGTGGGGTCTTGATTGTGTACTAGGCGGAAGTGGTTGGAGACGCTGTGATTTTTGAATCCCTTGCGAATATTGTCAATATGTTCTCCTAGTCGTACCCTTAATTTCCTGGTGGTACGTCCCACGTATTGAAGCCCACAAGGGCATGTCAACAAGTAGGTCACGTGGGTACTTTCGCAGGTAATCAGCTTTTTAATGTTGTAGCTTTTACCTGTGACCCTAGATATGAATTCCACAGTCTTTAGTTTCCGATTTTTAACTGTTTTGCATGTTTTACATTTGCCGCAGGAGAAGAATCCCTTTTGTTCAAAGAACGGGATAAGTTTCTTTGGGGGTTCAGGTACATTCTTAACCACCCTATCTTTCAGATTACGTCCCTTTCTGTAAACAAATTTTGGGCGGGGGGGTAGTACTTCTTTCAGTTTTTCATCCCTTAAGAGAATATGCCAGTGGTTATGTATAATTTGTTCGACCTCTTTATATCTAATATTGTACTGGGATATAAAGGTCAATGCGTAGTCTTCTGCTCTCTTTGTCTTCTTTTGCAGTAACTCCTTCCTATCCATGTTCCTTACTTCTTCCTTAATTTTATTCAATGATTCTTGTTTGTATCCTTTTTCTTTGAATCTTTGGATAAGAATATCGCTCTGAGCATCGAAATCTTCTTTAGTTTTGCAATTTCTTCTCATCCTTATAATTTGTCCCTTAGGGATACCTCGGATCCAACTCGGGTGATGGCAGCTGTGTGTAGGAATGTAGCAACAGGAACAGAAATCGTTCATCCTTAAAATGCTGAAGATGGTTATGAGAAAAAATTACTTCTGGCACCAGGGATCTTACTATCGACAGCACAAAGGAGTAGCTATGGGCGCACGTTATGCGCCGAGTGTAGCCAACCTATTCCTCAGTAAATGTGAAAGTGAAGAAATCTTTGGAAAACATATTGAAGAACTTCTAGTGTGCAGGCGCTTCATAGATGACATTTTCATCATATGGAAGGGATCAGAGGAGTCCCTGAAAGTGTTCCTGGAACTTATCGATGTCAACAATCACTCCATCAAGATTACAGGCTCGTGGAGTAAACAGGAAGTGAATTTCCTAGACCTCACTATTTCCCAAAAAGAAAATGCTCTGTATACAAAAACATATTTCAAATCAACAGACAGGAATGGCTACATTCCTACACACAGCTGCCATCACCCGAGTTGGATCCGAGGTATCCCTAAGGGACAAATTATAAGGATGAGAAGAAATTGCAAAACTAAAGAAGATTTCGATGCTCAGAGCGATATTCTTATCCAAAGATTCAAAGAAAAAGGATACAAACAAGAATCATTGAATAAAATTAAGGAAGAAGTAAGGAACATGGATAGGAAGGAGTTACTGCAAAAGAAGACAAAGAGAGCAGAAGACTACGCATTGACCTTTATATCCCAGTACAATATTAGATATAAAGAGGTTGAACAAATTATACATAACCACTGGCATATTCTCTTAAGCAGGGGTCTTCAAACTATGGCTCTCCAGATGTTCAGGAACTACAGTTCCCACCATGCCTAGTCATGGCTGTGAATGTCAGAATTTTACAATGCCTCATGGGATTTATAGTTCTGCAACAGCTGGAGGGCTGTAGTTTAAGGGATCCCTGCTGTTAAGGGATGAAAAACTGAAAGAAGTACTACCCCCCCGCCCAAAATTTGTTTACAGAAAGGGACGTAATCTGAAAGATAGGGTGGTTAAGAATGTACCTGAACCCCCAAAGAAACTTATCCCGTTCTTTGAACAAAAGGGCTTCTTCTCCTGCGGCAAATGTAAAACATGCAAAACAGTTAAAAATCGGAAACTAAAGACTGTGGAATTCAAATCTAGGGTCACAGGTAAAAGCTACAACATTAAAAAGCTGATTACCTGCGAAAGTACCCACGTGACCTACTTGTTGACATGCCCTTGTGGGCTTCAATACGTGGGACGTACTACCAGGAAATTAAGGGTATGACTAGGAGAACATATTGACAATATTCGCAAGGGATTCAAAAATCACAGCGTCTCCAACCACTTCCGCCTAGTACACAATCAAGACCCCACCCTATTATCTGCCTGTGGGATTGATAGAGTTGAGTACAATTGGCGAGGAAAAAATATGAGGATAGCTGTATCACAGAACGAATCCAGGTGGATTTATGACCTATCGACACTCCAGCCCCTGGGTTTAAATATAGACACGGACCTCAATTGTTTCATTTCCGACCCATAAATATTCTTTTAATATAAAACCAGAATTTTTTAACCTGTTCCTATATTTATACACATATTTATACTTTTAACCTTTGCTGACCCCTATAACATTGATTCCCCCCTTTTTTAATGATCACCATATTTTTGAGCACTATGCACAGATACACCATATTGTATTTAACACTAATTTCATTTAGTCAGCATTCTGATTACCTTACGGTATCATTTAATTAGCACCTTAGCGCTTTATATCTATATAAAAATATAAATATATTTATTTGTTTATATGCACTTTATTTGTGGATGTCATTAACACTCAGAACACTTTATGTTTCCACTTCACTATATGTATGGAACAATATCCTATATCAGTGATGGCGAACCTTGGCACCCCAGATGTTTTGAAACTACATTTCCCATGATGCTCATGCACTCTGTAGTGTAGGTGAGCATCGTGAGAAATGTAGTTCCAAAACATCTGGGGTGCCAAGGTTCGCCACCACTGCCCTATATGATACTTGAGGGAATATCACTGTCTCACATGATATGTTTATATAAATTTTTTATATATAGAAGTCTCATTAAGATATCACCTTTTAATAATCAAAGCACTGTAATATTATTACTGTATCCTCCAAATGATTAATATATAAGGAGACTTGTATGTTAAGCCATATAATGCACCTACGGAGCAAGAATATATTTATATATTGCATCTATGGACACTTTAGAGATAGAGTGGGCTGACATGCAAAATAATTAAATTCAATTCTAGTTTTAAAGCTCCAAGAAGTGACCCCGCAAGAATGTATTTAGATAATGATGATTGCGAGTGCGCAGCCAAATGCTCTTTTTTCATTATCCACGGATGTTCTATTGTATCCCGTAGCCCTTTCGTTACTAGGTGACGAGGGACGCTGGGAACACTGACTTCCGGGATAGGAGGAGCAGAGGGAGGCGCACATCGTATTTAAGTCCCCATACGAGCGTACGTCTCCACCTCTGAAGACGTCACTACGCTCTGACGAAACGCGCGTCAGGTGGAACGCACGCTGTCAAACCTGGAAGCTAACCTGAAACGCAAGCTGCTCTCCACGCTACAGACATCCATTAGAGGGATTGCACAGCGTTTTTTTAATCTATACCAGTTTTTGTCAGCAATTTTTTATAATAAACTTGATTTAATGGTACTGCACAATCCGGAGCCTTCCTTCTTTTCCCTATAAACATATCCGGAGGAACCGTACGGAACCCGCACACCCCATTTGGGGCATTCCGGCTGAGAGGGAGAGGAGCCCAGCAGTTGCCACTATCCAGACCTGGAGGGTCACCAAAGCTCTAATGGTCTCTTTGCCGTAAGGTAGTAGAGACCCACCTTATCTGGTGAGTTTACACCTTATCCCTAATATCTGCATGATCGGACATCTTGTCCCATTGGAGGAAACAGCACCAAGCACCAGCACTTTTTCTTTCTTTATTTGGCTTTTTTGGAGTATTCACTAATGAGTCACCTATGAACTATTTTTTATCACTCCGCACTTTATTATCACAGTGAATTGTTGGACTTGATTTTGGCACATTAATTATTTATTATCCAATATACAGTATATATATATATATATATATGTCTTAGGGGCACAGCCCATTTTATGGTTTTAGAAATTTTAGATATATTGTATACCAACTCCCTTAGTTTCCTGCATACATCAGCAAGCGCTATATTTTTCTCATCTAGTTTGGGAATTCCTACATACTCACCTTGCACTTTATAGCAGCTGCTCAGCCAATATATATATATTCATTTTTATCCATCAACCATAGTAACCATCTGGTTAGGCACTCCTAGGCGCGAGAAATATATTCCACTGAATATATACATTTGCAATAGTGACTATGTACCATACTATCACGTAGAGATTTTGCCCTCCTGTACAGTGCCTTGCGAAAGTATTCGGCCCCCTTGAACTTTGCGACCTTTTGCCACATTTCAGACTTCAAACCTAAAGATATAAAACTGTAATTTTTTTGAAGAATCAACAAGTGGGACACAATCATGAAGTGGAACGACATTTATTGGATAATTCAAACTTTGTTAACAAATAAAAAACTGAAAAATTGGGCGTGCAAAATTATTCAGCCCATTTACTTTCAGTGCAGCAAACTCTCTCCAGAAGTTCAGTGAGGATCTCTAAATGATCCAATGTTGACCTAAATGACTAATGATGATAAATAGAATCCACCTGTGTGGAATCAAGTCTCCGTATAAATGCACCGGCACTGTGATAGTCTCAGAGGTCCGTTTAAAGCGCATAGAGCATCATGAAGAACAAGGAACACACCAGGCAGGTCCAAGATACTGTTGTGGAGAAGTTTAAAGCCGGATTTGGATACAAAAAGATTTCCCAAGCTTTAAACATCCCAAGGAGCACTGTGCAAGCAATAATATTGAAATGGAAGGAGTATCAGACCACTGCAAATCTATGAAGACCTGGCCGTCCCTCTAAACTTTCAGCTCATACAAGGAGAAGACTGATCAGAGATGGAGCCAAGAGGCCCATGATCACTCTGGGTGAACTGCAGAGATCTACAGCTGAGGTGGGAGACTCTGTCCATAGGACAACAATCAGTCGTATACTGCACAAATCTGGCCTTTATGGAAGAGTGGCAAGAAGAAAGCCATTTCTTAAAAAAAAAAAAAAAGTGTTGTTTAAAGTTTGCCACAAGCCACCTGGGAGACACACCAAACGTGGAAGAAGGTGCTCTGGTCAGATGAAACCAAAATCGAAACTTTTTGGCAACAATGCAAAATGTTATGTTTGTCATAAAAGCAACACAGCTCATCACCCCGAATACACCATCCCCACTGTCAAACATGGTGGTGACAGCATCATGGTTTGAGCCTGCTTTTCTTCAGCAGGGACAGGGAAGATGGTTAAAATTGATGGGAAGATGGATGGAGCCAAATACAGGACCATTCTGGAGGAAAACCTGATGGAGTCTGCAAAAGACCTGAGACTGGGACGGAGATTTGTCTTCCAACAAGACAATGATCCAAAACATAAAGCAAAATCTGCAATGGAATGGTTCACAAATAAACATATCCAGGTGTTAGAATGGCCAAGTCAAAGTCCAGACCTGAATCCAATCTAGAATCTGTGGGAAGAACTGAAAACTGCTGTTCACAAATGCTCTCCATCCAACCTCAATGAGCTCGAGCTGTTTTGCAAGGAGAAATGGGCAATAATGTCAGTCTCTCCATGTGCAAAACTGATAGAGACTTACCCCAAGCGACTTACAGCTGTAATCGCAGCAAAAGGTGGCACTACAACATATTAACTTAAGGGGGCTGAATAATTTTGCACGCCCAATTTTTCAGTTTTTTATTTGTTAAAAAAGTTTGAAAATATCCAATAAATTTCGTTCCACTTCATGATTGTGTCCCACTTGTTGTTGATTCTTCAAATTACAGTTTTATATCTTTGTTTGAAGCCTGAAATGTGGCAAAAGGTCGCAAAGTTCAAGGGGGCCGAATACTTTCGCAAGGCACTGTATGTAACACTTGGGGATGGTCCCAGATATTTACACAAAACTGAATCATTTGTAAGAATACTCTAATTTCTTCTAAGTATCTCATAGATTTCAGCATGCTGTCCAGAATATGTGGTGATGAACCTAATTTTATCATCACTTTTTTTCTCTTTTTTGTTAAAAAGTAGTTCATGACCCGTTTTGTTAATAGCTTTATTATTTGCTTTGCGTAGTATGGACTTAGAGTAGATAGGGGTCGGGTACACCTGGGTCTAACAGGGACCCATCTGTCGTCGGAGCGATCTGTCAGGGAGCCGCTGCTGTCATCAGGTTCATATACTGATCCTGATTCTGCCAGTGAGGCATCGCTCTCATCTGACATGGCCAGTATACTGTAAGCCTCTGCACTACTGTACCAACGTTTGGACATTTTGGTAACTAAATTTACCGGTACAGTAGTGTGACTCACATGTAATAAAAGCACCTGGTTGTCAAGGACTATTTTAAACCGCTACCAAAAAAACTGCTAATGCTAGCAGGGATCAGGCCTGACTCTGCTAACACAACAGTTTTGTCTGTTGTGTTTTTTGTAAGTGACAGTAATCTATTGATTACTACACTTGCCTGGGTGGGGTGGGTTGGGCGGAGGGGTTAAACGCAGGTGCTGGCAGGAATCAGTGCTGATCGTGCAAACACAGCGTTTTGGGAACCCTAAACTATGGGGACGCTAGTATAGTTCTGATCAGATCAGATACTGATCTGTTCAAACACTATACTAGTAATGGAAGTGTGTGTGTGTGTGTGGGGGGTAATCAAGGGGTTATTTCTAACTATGCGCCGGGGATCTGCGCTATTTTAGACTGACGGTAACACTAGCTAATGTCACCTGTGTCACTAATAGTGATCAGAAAAAAAAATGTACACTATAAAAGTGACAGGGCAATGAAGGGGTTAACTGGGGGTGTTGGGGGGGGATAAGGGGGTTAAATCTTTATTGGGGGGGGGTGGCGGGGACCCTAAACCTCCTTGGGACAGAAACTAACTCGCTAGCGCCAACAAGTCACAATCACAGTAGAAAAAAATACAATAAAACACTATATTACGAGTGTATTAGTGTGCAATGTGACAGGGGAGAAGGGGTTAACTGGATGTGATCAGGGGGTTAAATCTTTATTGGGAGGGGGTGGCGGGTATCCTAAGTATAAAAGGAACGGCGGCAAGCGCTAAACCTGGTCACAAGTCACACTTATACGGGTATATAGAAAATGCTATATACTGTATACAGTGTGTGTTGTGACAGGGGGTGTAGGGGTGATTAGGGGGTTAAATCTTTATTGGGGGTGGGTGGCGGGGACCCTAAGCCTCCTTGGGACAGAAACTAACTCGCTAGCGCTAACAAGTCACAATCACACTAATAGAAAATACAGTAAAACACTATATTACTTGTTTATTAGTGTGCAATGTGACAGGGGGGAAGGGGTTAACTGGATGTGATCAGGGGGGGATCGGGGGGTTAAATCTTTATTGGGAGGGGGTGGCGGGTATCCTAAGTATAAAAGGAACGGCGGCAAGCGCTAAACCTGGTTACAAGTCACACTTATACTGGTATATAGAAAATGCTATATACTGTATACAGTGTGTGTTGTGACAGGGGGTGTAGGGGTGATCAGGGGGTTAAATCTTTATTGGGGGTGGGTGGCGGGGACCCTAAACCTCCTTGGGACAGAAACTAACTCGCTAGCGCTAACTCAAGTCACAATCACACTAATAGAAAATACAGTAAAACACTTTATTACTTGTTTATTAGTGTGCAATGTGACAGGGGTAAAGGGGTTAACTGGGGGGATCAGGGGGTTAAATCTTTATGGGGGGGTGATGGATATCCTAAGTGTAAAAGGAACGGCCGCAAGCGCTACACCTGGTCACAAATCACACTTATACAGGTATATAGGAAAATGCTATATAACAGTATACAGTGTGTGTTGTGACAGGGGGGTGTAGGGGTTAACTGGGGGGGCGATCTGGGGTGAAATGTGCCTATCTAAGTGTGTGTGTATGTGTGCTTGGTGCAGTACTCAGTTAGATGTGCTCTCTCCTCTCGAATCCAAAATGGATCATGGGAGGGGAGAGCAGGTCTTTTCTGAGCCTGTGTTTACATTACACAGGCTCAGCATAGAATCTGATTGGGCAGGACCGATCAACAGGTCCAGACCAAAAATCATTGTTCTGGACCTGATGACTGATCGGCTCTGAACCCAATCAAGCCATCAGAGCGTCGGGAATGAGTGACGTAGCCCTACGTCGGTTTGCCTGTAGGGGGCTGACTGCTGCAGTAAATAGTCGTGCGGCGGTCGGCAAGTGGTTAAAGGTAAATGTCGGACATAATAATTCACCATTTCATCTAGGACCTATTTACACCTTTCTGTTCTCATTCATTGTATTAAAGTGGTTGTAAACTACACATTTTTATTTTTACTTACAGGTAAGCTTTATTAGCTAGAAAAAGGAATTGATACTAACTGGAGAAATCTCCTGTTGCCTATGTATGTGGACTATAGCGGCACAGCATAGGAGATTGCAAAAACTAAGAAAATCTATACTTTGTGCAGTATTAAAAGAGCTAAAAACAACAATATTGTGACCCATACATACTAGGATGGTACCAGTCCAGTATAGATGAGGTGGGCTTTCCTAATCCCTGTAAGGGCAATGGGTTTTGCCAGTTATATGGCTTCTTCAGGACCAGACAAATGAAGAGGGCAGACTAAATAAAGCAACGCACATATTAGTATCATGTCATGTTTTGTGTACTTTTTTTTTTAATTTCCCGCGCAGTTATGCCCCCCACCCCCGTGTTGCGGCGCTCGCAAGGAAGGGAACCTGGAATACCCCCCCCACTACGATCACCCCTCCATACCTCCAACCTGATCACACACCCCCTCATACCCCCACTCCCTTCACACACCCCCTCATACCCCCAATCCCTTCACACACCCCACCTGATCACACTCCGCCTCATAACCCCTCACTCCCATCACATACCGCCAACCTAATAACCTCCCCCACATACCTCCACACACCCCACCTGATCACACTCCCCCTCATACCCCCCCACTCCCATCACATACCCCCAACCTAATAACAACCTCCCCCACATACCTCCATTCCGATCACAAACCCCCAACCTGTGCCTGATCACTCCTCCCCTCAAATACTGCCAACCTGATCACACACCCCCAGATACCTCCTCTGATCACACCTCCAGATCCCTCCGTCCTGATCATACCTTCATCGTGATCACCCCCCAATATCCTCCTCCCCCATCACACACACCTTGGGTTCACCAATCCTCCCAGATCTCACCAGTCCTGCAGCTCTTCCAGATGGCATCAGTGTCCGGCATCCAGGGCCAGGATGATAAGGTGTCAGTCAGAAGATCTCCACCAGGATCTCAGGTGGCAGCCTCCTCCACCCCACATAGCTGTGCGCACACACTGCCATCCCTGAGCTTGCCGGACCCCGCCCTCTCCCTGCATGCACCTGGGATCCACCCACTGCTTCGTCCTCATCTTCATCCTTGGATCCCTTTTGACAGTGGGGTAAGGTGGCTGCCCTATTGTGACGTCGTCCCGGACTACAGGGTAATCCCGAGTGTGGCTCTGGGTTACCGCTTTTGGTACTGAAAATTACTCAGGCACTGAGTGATTCTTGGGCCTTCCTTCATCCGGCTTCAATTATCGCAAGTTCGAGTATACCTTCTCGATATTCTATAAGGTAGATACTTTGGAAACTGCAGATGCTTCTTGTGATGGTGTTCACCATCACTGGAATTTAAGGACAGATGGGTGATAGGTTGAATTGCTTCATATTTGTCAGCAAGGTCAATTGTTCCCTTTCTCATGAGGTCTCTGAGCAGGAAGTGCATTCCTAATATGGTCATCCCAGGAAGTTCTGAGGAGACGGACTGTCTAAGGTGTGCTAATGACCTCACCTGTTGTCTGCTAAGGGAGATATTGACACTCAGAGTAATGTGTATTGAGGGCTCATTAGGGAACCATTGTTCTGTGTCTGACTATTGTGTACATTGCTAAAGATACCAATATTCACAAAAAATATGAAAAGAATGGGTAGTGTCCAAATAAATGAGTCCCACATAAAGTAGTGTAAGGTAAAGATGAATCCGCATGCAAGATATTCCAGGGAGGGAATTCTTTCCCGTGACACCAAGGATAAGTGAAGGAGGGGGACACCTCTGTGATCAGATATAGTAAGCAGCTTACCGAATTTCCGTGGCTGCTCAAATGAATGAATCAGCCTCTCCCGGCTAATAATCAAACAAATATGGTCAGATGTTAGACAAGTGTTTCAGAGCTCCGTAGTTACTTTTCCAAATAGGAGGGACCGCCTCTCCAGATGGGTGGTGAAATCAGTATGATTAGGGGATGTTAGGCTTAGCACTCCTCAATAAACTCCATCAGCCATAAGTGAATATGTGGAGAAGAAAAACGAGGCCCATAGCGTAATCCCGTAAAAACTTTAGACAATATTTATTAAAGAAAAATACTCACAATGTAACAGATGATAACAGGCATTTTAGAAGCTGAACGTAGGGTAAAGGTGCGGCGTCCCGCAGATATCCCAGGCAGCAAACAGTATGTCACAGAAAGGCCGGCTACTTCCAGGGGGCGTGTGGACGTTGACTCATTTTCAAGTCCTCATTTGCATTTCCTGGTCAAGCTATCTGACCAATCACTACTGACTCATTTTCAAGTCCTCATTTGCATTTCCTGGTCAAGCTATCTGACCAATCACTACTGACTCATTTTCGAGCCCTCATTTGCATGTCTGGAGAGGACCTGAATGGGAACTGCAGGTACTTTACAATTGACCAATAGGAAAGCGGTTGTTGGGGGCAGGATGATCCAAATTCTGTATAAAAGTGTGCTGTGTTCTTCCAATAAATTGTCTTCCTGTTTGAACTTACATACAGCTTGCTTGGTGTTTGTTCTAATAGATTCCGGACGGCACATAGCTGTAGTTCGGATCCCGGATCCTTGGTTGACCGAACCATCAGACGTTGTGATCTGCAAGCTGACTTACTAGAAACAGAGGAGTGTCGGGAGAGCGGACAGAGCGAGCAAGGGTCTCGTCACACTTCTTTTGGCTGCAAAATTTGCAAGCTGCTGTTTAAAGAGGGGCTGTTCCCTCTTGAGGGGTGTTTTTTTTTTTTTTTTCTTTAAACCTTTATTTTTCCAGACGGGGCTCTTATGTTTAGCCTTGGGTAATTTTCCCCACCCTTCATTTTTCTTTTGGCTTTGCTGTGTCCTTCGATGAACGAAAGCGAAAATGGGATTTTTGTATTTAACGTAAAATACATTTCCCTGAGTTAGACGGACACAGCACCCACCCCTCTATAGAGTTCTGATACTTCTAATACTACTAAACGGATTATCTAGAGCAGAGAGGGGGGTTATATACCAGCTAAGGAAGGCCCATGGGCATAGCCAGGTGTTTTTTTGTTCTGCCTAGTCCTGCTCCTGGAGGAAGCAATATAACCCACTAGTTATGGTTTATGGAGTGCTGTGTCCGTCATTGAACTCGGAGAAATGGATTTTACGATAAGTACAAAATCCCATTATTTGGAAAGTTTACATAGCCCCTGGTGAAAATCGAATGTGCGCAAAAATGTAAATATCCAAATTCCTCTATAAAACTGAAGGTTTTCATTTTTCCTTTCAGCTTTAGGAGGCCTTTAATAAAGAGGAGGAAGTAAAGTAAACAACTCTGGAGTCAGGTCTGGCAGGCAATCAAGGAGTATCAACCTGAAGAAGAAAGGATCAGGAACCAGGAACACAGGCAAAGTAACAGTAGACATACAGGAGCAAGGAAAATAACCAAGCACTGACTGGAAGGTGTGCTTGGTTTATATAGGGAGCCAGGATCACATGACCCGCCACCTCCCACCAGTAGGTGGGGCCGCCAGGAGCTATAAAGGGAGGTCAGAGACCCAGCGCCATCTTGATTTGCTTCATAGAACCTGACCTTACCAGATCTTTAACACTCCTCTCTCCCTCTGTGTAAGACACTGGAGCCACATGGCATCATGCCACGACAGTGTGCCCGCTGCAGTCCTCAGAGGTGAGGGGAGGAGAAGGAACCACCGCAGACCCAGAGGAGGTGCCTCTGAGGATGGCAAGCACCGAGACTCTGTTGCGAGAACGCCGCAGGCGCCCAGACGCAGGTGAGTATGCGGCAGTGCCGTGACAACCGCCTGTCTGTAGCCATTGGAGCATAGCCTTGGGCTTCAGAAGCAAGGGCGATTTAGATGCATGTCTAAATCTACCCTTAGGGCCCTTTTACACAGGCTGTCTGATCAGGTCCACCTGACAAACCGACAGGCTGATAGGACCCTCCATTTTACCCCTATGGAGCAGCAGATGTCAGCAGTGACAGGCCCGCTGACATCCGCCACTATCCGATCTGATCCTGCCTGTAAAGAACAGACGGATGGTGGAGCCCCTCCCTAGTTTGCATGCAGGGGGCCAATCAATATTCGCTATTGTCTTCTGGCTTATCCTCCCTGCCAATCAGGACAGGAGGTGGATCGAGTTGGCCAGGAGGAGAAGTTGAGGAAGCCCCAGAGGGGCTGAGTGTGGGGGGGCCGTGCCGTGGAGGGGATGAGTGCGGACCTGGGGGGGGGGGGGGGGCTTTGCTGGTCCCCAGAAGTTTAGCACAGCATCCGTCTATCGCAGTGTTTCTCAACTCCGGTCCTCAGGGCATGCTAACAGGCCAGGTTTGCAAGAAAACTGAAATACATCACAGGTGATATAATTTGCTGCTTAATAATTGCAGTATTCTAGTCTGCATCTCCCCATGGTAATACTTAAAATCTGTACCCTGAGGACCGGAGTTGAGAAACGCTCGTCTATCGGATATGATCAGATCAGATAAAAACGGACAGGCGGTCCGTTTTCAACTGATCTCCCCATAGATGAGAGCGAGACTGTGTCCCTCTACGCTCTCCACAGTAATAGTGGTTCCCTCCCACAGAGGCGCCCATGTGAAAGGGAATTATTATGGAATAATGTATGATGTGGGTCGGGGGGCTATGGAGAGTCATCAGGGGTCTAAATAGACCTCTAAATTCTCTTTTTTTTTCTAGACTGAGAAAAGGACTAAAGTGTTCGGTCCCTTTTCTCTACAGGGTCAGCTGTAATACTTATTCATACACTGTGGTATAGTAAACACAGATAGCTATGCCACCGTTACAACTGAACATAAGAGCAATCGGTACCAATCGCTCACTATGTTCACCCACGAAGGGGGCTGGTAAATACATGCCCCCCACTCTCCATCTTGACAGCCAGCGATCCAGGATCCCTCCCGAGCTGCAGCCACCTGGAGGCGGGGAGGAAAAGCCGGCCAGCTGCAGTTCGGGAGATCTGCGATGGAGGTGCACTAAAGGGGGGATCAGAGAGCTGCACTGCTGGGAGGGACCCCCAGAGATCAGTAATGGGGGACAATATTGGGGGGGGGGGGGTGAGAGTTCGAGCCCAGGTAGATGATTTTTTTCCTCTCTGCGCCTCCCCTGCAGCATATAACCGGGGGGAGGGCAGAGGAGGACTGTGTTGGGAGGGTGGGTGGAGGGGTTAATGTAGAGAGAGATAGAGGTGCTGTAGGGATTAGTTAAGTTGGGAAGTGGTGTTATTTAGGGTACACCCGGACACATATCAGTGTGGCAGGGAGAGGGGTGCACCTTTTTTGGGGAAATAATTTTGAGCAGCAGAATGTGATTCGCTGATCAGAGCTATGGTTTTCTTTAGCAGAATCTGCTGAACAGTTCTGATATAAGCTCATGTGGCCATTAAAGTGACCATGAGCTTATAACACAAGGAAGAATGTGAGGTACATACGGCGTATGGACCTGGCCAGCTGCAAGCAGTTCCGTAGGTTCTGAATGGACCTGGCAGTAAATGGGTTAATCATACCTCCCAGCTCTCTGAGATGAGATAGGATACCAATTGACACAACCCTGCTGTTCTTTACGTTTACATGGACCACAAAGAACACTTAAAAATGACTGGTTAAACCCACTGATAATTTTCACTGTTACCTTTTTGGCAGTGTTTGCCTTTTTACTGGCTTTTCAACATAAATAAATTGCTGTAGAGGTTGGATGACCGTTGCTAGTTAAATAATACATTTTTATAGAGGCCTCTACATCAGACTAAACAGAGGGGACTACTGAGATAAAAGGGAGCGAAGGATTTGGTTCCAAAAAGAGACAGTCCGTAATTAGGAACAGTTGAGAGGTTTTTGCATTCCTTTCTTTGGAGCTCTATCCCCCTCCTTTACAATCTGTATTTGCATAAACATGAACACTCAATTGAGCTGGTTAAGTTGCCACAGGAATATATGACAGTAGTCTTTTCCCAGCAATTCATGTTGATAAATGCACTGAATTCTTTTTGAAGGTTTACTAAGTCCCTTAATGCAGTACTAATAAGTGCTGCCCACAATGACCCCTCTTTTCATTCAAGAGATAACTTAGCAAGCATGCTGTTAATATCTATATAGGGTAAAATAACACCTGCAGAGCTTCCCAGCTGTGTCCTTGACGCCAGTGGTTGTAGATTGGGCCACGTTTACCTACACTAAGCAGCACATAAGTTGTAAGCTTACAGTCTGTATTTCTTTGTCAGAAAGCTCTCTGGTGCAGCGTGCTTGCTTGTTCTCATGGCTGGGCTGAACATAGTGGTTGGCTTTTTCATATCTGTGGTTGCACTGTCCCAGCTAATTCGCTGGATAACTAAGAAATATCTGCCTGCCAGGATTTACAAATGCACAACCAACGAGCTAGCCAGCTCTTTGCAGCTCTGTGCCTGCTACATGGAACTCCGCATGTTAGTGGAGATTGGCATGTGGGGTGGAGGTTATGGACCTGATGTGGTTTCCACTCTTCTCTTCCTGCTGTTTTTAGCTCATGGGTTTACCTTTGATGGAGCATCAGCCAACCCTATGGTATCTCTACAGGAGTTTCTGCTCCGGGATGGCCCTTTCGTAGATACAACAGTTAAACTATTGGCTCAGTATTCTGGCATGGAGGCTGCTAGGTTCCTGATCAAACAGTATTGGATGCTGGAATTAACAGATTTCCACACAATCCAGATAATGATGTTAGATGATTGCAGTTCATCTTTACAAACCTCTCTAGGTCAAGGCATATTTGTAGAGGCAATATGTGCCTTCTGCTACCATTTGGTACTTCTCCGCTTCCAAAACTCAAAACCTGTCTACAAGATTCCAACAGTTGCTCTTACTGTAACTATATTGGCCTATGCAGGTAAGAAGCCAATTTTATTTCTTTAAACTATAAGAGTAAAATACAGTGTTCTATTTCTTTAGGCATGTGTCAATATACTTTGGGGTTGTGTTGATTGCATCAGTTTGTCATCAGTTTTTGAGATGCTTCTGAGATCATCCAGAATTTGACAGGTGCATCTTCAGCTGTCCTCCTTCTGACCTGCATTTGACCTGCTTCAAGTGAGATTTATATTCACATAGACTTGTGTAGGAATGCAAAACCCATCTGAATCCAAAAAAATTTCATCGATGCTGCCCACCCAGGCTAAGCCTGTTGACACAAACTAAAATGGGGATCATTCGCCCAAGCTGAGTTCCTGTCATATATTGACTGATATCATTGATTGGCTCCCTTAACTTGAGTGTGAGTGTTATACAGCTTGGCTATACATTATTTGAAAATAATTCAATTCCACTGTTTTATCTCATGCAATTTTTCAAGCCAGGGGATGCTTGCAGGGACACCCACAGCTTGAATTTTCTCTGATTTAACAGAAATCGTCATAGTTCGGGCAACCTATGTCCAATTTTAGTTGTAATTTCAGGATGCAACCCATAAAAAGTAAGTCAAACATGATTTGTTTAGATATGTTTCATTTTGTTATATCTCATCCTTCCATATTTTAAATGTTTAAGTACTAAAAAATCTTTGATAGCATTTTTCAGTGAGTGGTTGTTGCATGTAGTGCTTTTCTCCCAAGGGTGGTGTCCACGGCTCTTTATATGATTGGTAATTAGAGGTGGGCGAAGGGTTCAGCCTGAGCATGATTTCCGGCCGAACATTAGCTGTTAGTCCCTTTGAGAACACCCAAATTATCAGGGCGTTTGAGCGTTTGTTCAGCCCGCAGAACGACCACAATGCACTATGCCACCGCACAGTGCATTGGAAACTCTGATTGTCAGAAGCAACGAATGCTTTACCCAATCAGGGCACATAGCACTCTCAGAGCCATGATTGGACACTGTGATGATGACTTTATCCAATCATGGCTCATTGCTCTTAATCCCACACCGCACTATAAAAATATTCTTCCCATTGCGGCCATTTGCAGTGTGATCTTGGCGTGGAGAACGATAGAACAGGGCTCTGTTCAGTGATACTAGCGAGTTAATGTGCTATAGTATGCTATTGTGATTCAATTGTCAGTGTAGAATATCAATTTAGTGTGAATCTAGTGATTGTGCAGTGTGAGTCTAGTATGACCATTCATTTTTACTTTAGTGTGAATCCAGTAAGAATACAGCATGAGTGTAGTTTGACCATTCATTTTTTTACTTTAGTGTCAGTTTATTTTTCCAGGGCAGGTTTACTGCAGTATATTTCAGTGCTTTACTCAGTATTTTTAGTGTGTTACTGCATGTTTAACGCAGTATTTTTTAGTACTGTACGTTCAACGCAATATATTTTAGTGGTTTAGTGCACATTTACTGCAGTCTATTCCATTAGCTGAATGGGTTATGCTCCTCCCTGCAGGAGTAGTCTAGGCAGGAAAACTGTAAATGTACATGCCCACGGGGCCCTCCCCACAGGCAAAACCCACTCACCCTCTGCTCAGCAAACCAGTTTGTTTCTGCCTAGAGAAGGAGTAGGACCTAGGTTTCCTGCTGGGACTCAGTTTTTGTATTATTTTCAGAATATTTTTTTTTAATTTCTCTTTACTCATTTTGCTAGCTAGTGCTCATGGGGAACCTCCTGGTGATCTCCAAGCAATGCCGGCTGGGGCTTCGCACTGGATAATCTAGATCCTTATGGTCCCCCCAGCCTGGCCTATGGGCGTAAGCAGGTTATAGTCCCACATTAGGCCCCACCACGATGGTGCCTCTTTCCGGATGGGGACATCGGCTTGTAGCACCCCCACTTTGGGTGGGAGGAAGTCTGCCTGGAGCTGAGCCCACCCAGTCCATGGTATGGTGAGTAAATGTGACCCCCCCTTGCCCCTAGTGGCCTTGGGGGGGATGTGGGCCCTCTCCTGGGGATAATAGGGACCTGTACCTTCTAAAAGATCCCCCTGGCTTGTCAGGTACCCGGCCTCTGTGTCCTTTCTCCCTCTCCTGCCCCCCACCAGGGGCTATGTAACTGGGGCGCCTGGTATCCTGAGGGGGGTGGCAATAGTACATTGCTGCTTCCTGGGTCTTGTAGATCTTTGAGGCCTTCGTTGTGGGGGTCCCTGGCCACATGGCACGCTGTGGGCGCAACTAAGTGTGGGCAATGTGTTTATTTTTCCCATTGACTTGTATGGGGCAGCCATTTTCCCTGCGCTTCCTATTAAAAGGCATTGGCAACCATTTTTGTGTAGTCCCATGTACTGCATTAGCAGTGTGACCTTTTACAGCCAGGCCGAGGTCACTTCCTGTGATTCCTCTTCCTGCTGCAGGCTGTTCAGGAGGGTTTTCTCAGGTGGTGATAAAGTCCTGGGGTCTTTGCGGGCATATCCCTGCACACTCTGCTGTTAGTGTATATTTAAGGGGGACTCTGCAGACCGATGCGATCGGTGGTAGGAATTGGGATTGGCGCTTCTTAAAGTGACAGTACTCCGTTTTTTCTGTAACTTTGAATATGGAGTCCCAGGCTGTAATTTCCCCCTCAGACCCACTCTGTGCAACTCCCGGACAGTCCGCATCGCAATCACTGGCCGCGATTTCAGCAGCTATGGAAAGCCTGGCAACAAAAGTTGATTTTGTGATGAAAAAGGTTACTAGCCAAAAACCCTGCTGCCTTCTCTATCTTTGGTCACCACAGATGCCCCCCTACCTAAAGGGTCGCTGTCCTCGCAGTCAGATGGTGAAGAGGACCAGTCTTCTTCAACTGCAGCGTGGGAATGCACTTTGGTGGAAGCCCTGATTATTTCAGTGAGGAATGCTTCAAAGTTAGCTGATGAGCCCATGTCGGCAGGGACACGGGTGGCCTTTGGCTCCCACAAGACTCAAAAGTCTGGCAAGGTTTTTCCCTGTCCCGAGACTTTTCATGATATTGTGAATGACCAATGGCGGCGCGTTAAGCACGTGCTAGTTTTGCCAAAAGGCTTTAAATGCCGGAATCCTTTTGCTGATACTGTCTCCAACCGTTGGACGGTGCTACCTAAGGTGGACCACCCTGTTTCCAGGTCGAACAAATCTACCATTGTGCCTGTGGAAGATTCCCCCGGTTTTTACGGATCCGGTGGACAGGCGGATGGAATCCCTTTTCCGCTATCTTCACTTGTTGGCGGATTCCATTTGGAAACCTTTCTTTGTGTCTATTTTGGTATTAGACAGTTGCGGAATGGATTAGGGTTCTGAAAGGGAAATTGGAACCTGACGTAGTTCCCCCAGAACTGATGGAACTTGTGGACCAGATGGCCCAGGCCCTGGTGTTCCTGTGTGATGCAGCTCCCCTGGTGGCCAGAGTTTCGGCTGTGGGGATCGCCCTACGCCGCATGGTTTGGCTGAAGAGCTGGTCGGCTGACCAAGCTTCCAAGAAAGCCTTGACGGATCTCCCTTTTCTGGGAGAGCGTTTGGCAACTCACTGGATGAGTTGATCAAGGGTCTGACTGGCGGGAAGAGTACTCTTCTTCCTCAATCCTCCAAAGGTAAAACACCCCATGCTAAGTGGGGTCCTTTCTTTACTGCTCATAGACATTTTTTTCGTGCCCCCGGGGCGCAAGAAAAAAGTAAGCTGTTCCGAGCTTCTGGAGGGTCTAAGAAGCACTGGCGTAAGTCCAAGACCAGTCAGTCTGGTGCTGCAGACAAGTCCTCTTCAGCGTGAAGAGGGCGCCCTCACCCGTTTCTGGGGTAGGGGGATGTCTGCGCTTCTTTCAGGAACTCTGGACTTATTTCGTTCAGGACAAATGGGTTCGCAAACTGATTTTTTCTGGGTGTTCAAACCTGCTCATGGTGCCCAGAAAGGAGGGCAAGGTGCATCCAATCCTGGATCTCAAGGCTCTGAACCTCTTTATGCGGGTGCAGAAGTTTTGAATGTAGTCCATTCTGTCGGTGGTGGCATCCTTGAGGGGGATTTTCTGGCCTCCATCCATCTGAAGGATGCGTATCTCCACATCCCCATATTCGAGGGACATCAGCGATTCCTCCGCTTTGCGCTGGCAGAGGAGCATTTTCGATTTTTGGTGTTACCCTTTGGTCTCGTCTCCTCTCCCAGAGTTTTTACCAAGGTCCTGGCCCCGTGCTGGCCTTGTTACATCAGAGAGGAATCTCAATTTTGGGATATCTGGATGATCTCCTGTTGCGAGCAGACTCTCATTCTGATCTGTTGGACAAAATCCCTATTACAGTTCAGACCCTTCAAGAATTCGGGTGGATGATCATTTTCAAGAAATCTGCTCTATCGCCATCCGTACGGGTCACTTATCTGGGGCTGACCCCACTCTTGCGGGGGTCTTTCTCTCCTTGGAAAAACTTCAGAAGTTGCAAATGGCGATCAGGTTGCTGATAGAAACCAATCAGTCCTCCCTGCGGGCCTGCATGAGGGCCTTGGGTGTGATGGTGTCAACCTTTGAAGCGGTCCCGTTTGCTCAGTCTCATTCCAGGCCTCTGCAGAAAGAGATTCTGGCTTACATCAATCATCAAGGGTGCACCAAGAGTGTCCTGGCGACGAAGGAGGTGGCTGAGATTCTGGTTTGGGCAGAAGCCAATGTTCCAGCTCTTTCCACAGTCCACATCCCGGGTGTGGAGAATTGGCAAGCGGATTACCTGAGTCGTCAGGTGTTGGATCAAGGGGAATGAACCCTTCATCCGGAGGTGTTTCACCTCCTGTGTGACCGGTGAGGGACTCCGGAGGTGGATCTGTTTGCGTCTCACCTCCGCAGAAAATTCCAGAGATTTGTGGCTGGGTCTTGGGATCCTCTGGCTGACGCCACAGACACTCTGGTGGCTCCTTGGAGCCAGTATCGGCTGATTTATGCCTTCCCTCCACTCGTACTCCTGCCGAGGTTTCTTCGCCGGGTGGCATTGGGAGGCATTCTGGTCATTCTAGTGGCACCAGACTGGCCTCGGCGGTCTTGGTACGCAGACCTGGTAAAATTGGTCGTGGATTCCTCCATGGAGACTTTCTCTGTGGGAAGATCTGCTGTTTCAGGGACCGATCTTCTATCCTGCTTTACGGTCGCTGGCTTTAGCGGCTTGGCTGTTGAAAGCAAGATGTTGAGGGATAGAGGCCTTTCTGACTCAGTGATTCCTACCCTCTTGAAGGCCAGGAAGTCGATATCTTGGAAGATCTACCATCGTATGTGGAAATCGTACATTTCATAGTGTGAATAGCTGCAGCTGATCCCTTGCTTGTTTTCTATAGCTAGGGTCTTGGCTTTTTTACAAAAAGGGGTTGAGCAGCACCTGGCGTTGGGCACTATCAAGGGTCAGGTGTCAGTCTTGGCTATTTACTTCCAATGCCTGTTGGCTTCTAATAACCTGATTCGCACTTTTATTCAGGGGGTGCGTCACCTGGCGCCTCTGAGGAGATCCCCGTTGCCTCCGTGGGATCTCAATCTGCTTTTGTCTGTTGTTCAAAAGCCTCCTTTTGAGAATAATTAGGGAGATTTCTCTGCTTTCCTTGTTGCAGAAGGTTGCCTTCCTAATGGCTATTACTTCTGCTCCCAGAGTATCTGAGTAAGCGGCGCTGTCCTGTCCTTCACCTTATTTGGTGGTCCACAGGGATAATTTGGTTCTCCGACCTAATCCGTCTTTTCTCCCTAAGGTGGTGTCAGGTTTTCATCTTAATGAAGACATTGTGTTGCCTTCCTTATGTCCTAAGCCTAAGCATTCCAAAGAATTTGCCCTGCACTCTTTGGATGTGGTTCGGACGATAAGAGTTTGTCTGACGGTTACTGAGTCCTTAGGTGATCGAACTCTTTGTCCTTACGGACTATCCTCAGAAAGGTTTGGCTGCGTCTGCTGCGACCATTTTGAGGTGGATCAGGCAGACGGTTCTTCAGGCTTATTCACTCAAGTGTCCGGTTCCTCCTTTCCCTGAGAAGGCGCATTCTACTAAAGTGCTTAGTGCCTCTTGGGCTTTTTGCCATCAGCCCTCTGTTGTACAAGTTTGTAAGGCAGTGACTTGGTCGTCTGTACACACCTTTACAAAATTCCACAAGGTGGATTTGTTGGCATCTTCGGATGCCTCTTTTTGGCCGCAAGATTTTGCAGGCTGCTGTTTCATAAGAGAATGATTTTGTTTGTCTTAGGGGTAGTTCTACCTGGGTGAGCTCCTGTTGCCCAGTGGGCTAAGTTTAGCCTTTGGAGTTTTATTTCTTCCCACCTCTCATGCCTACACTGCTTTGGGATGTCCCATTCAGCTAATGAAGATGGAGGCTGTGTCTATCAATGGACGATAGAGAAAAGAAGATTTTTGTAAGATCTTACTGTAAAATCTTTTTCGCTGAAGTCTATTGACAGACACAACACCCGCCCCTTTGATATGGTGATGTTTTTTTCTTCACTGCTTACAACTTTTACTGGTTTGCTAAGAAAGAGGGTGTGTGGGTTATGCCTGTGGGGATGGCCCAGTGGGCGTGTACATTTTTTTCCTGCCTAGACCACTTCTGCAGGGAGGAGCATAACCCATTCAGCTAATGAAGATGGAGGCTGCGTCTGTCAATGGACTTCA
Organism: Pelophylax lessonae; assembly: GCF_965119305.1. NCBI lineage: Eukaryota > Metazoa > Chordata > Amphibia > Anura > Ranidae > Pelophylax > Pelophylax lessonae. Next base: position 180,928,410 of record NC_138770.1, read on the forward strand.
GAGAAAAAGACTTTACGGTAAGATCTTACAAAAATCTTGTTTTCAGTGCATCAATGCAGTTTTACTGCAGTATGTTGTAGTGTGTCTGTGTAGTGAGTACTCAAGTTAAAGTTCATCAAACACCACTTTTCATTGATTAAAGTGTATCCATGTACACATTTCCACATCTTTATTACATTTTGTTAATAATCGTAGACATGGTCCGTCCTCAGGCAGAGTATCATTTCCTCTGTTTAGTAATGTTGCCTGTGCTATCCAGCCACAGAATGCAGAGGGGGTGGTGGACTAGCTTACTAAACCATTCTCATCCTCATCCTCCGTCACCCAAGCAGAGACTAGGGTGCAGTCCATTGCAGCTTCTAGAGTGATTTATTCTGCCTCCTTAGACCCAACATCAGGCATTGAGGAGTCAGCTGAGTTATTTGAACAAAGCGTCAACTACAGCCATTCGTTGATTCACATCTTGGTTCTAAGGTTGAGGAAGGTAAGAACATGAGCCCTACAGCAAGTGGGGAAAACTGGAAAACAACAAATTGGCAGTCATTTTCCCCCAGCTGCAGCACAAGTTGTCTCCAGTGATAATGAGCATGGAGGGGATGATGATCAAGGTGATAAGATCACTGACGTGACTTGGGTGCCTGCTAGAGCACAGGTGGATAGTGAGGGTGAGGCACAACCCCGAAGAGGCAGCCATCATGGAAGAGTAGAAAGCAGCCACCCTATTCCACCAGATTGTGGAGCTGTTATTTCTCAGCCCACTTCCCACAGCTCCATTGTCTGGGACTTTTCTTTTTTTAGCACATGTGCAGCCGATCTCACTGTTGCAAATTGCAAACTCTGCCTCAAGCACATCGAGTGGCAAAAACACCAGCCATGCTTAATGCATTTACCTCCCACCACTCATTCTGTTGGCAAGAGCACCTGAAAGTCACACAAAAGGGACTGCCACCCACATGACCAGCGTCTAAATTCAAGCTTGTCAAAGCTGCTGGCTTTACAACGCCTGTCTTTCCGTCTGGTGGATTCTTCCCCCTTCCGTGAATTTGCAGAATGTGCTGTACCACAATGGCAGGTTCCCAGTGGCTATTTCTTTTCACGTAAGACCATTCCAGCTCTCTACCATTACATGGAAGGCAATGTTGTAGCATCATTGGGCCAAAGGCATTTAGTGACAAGGTACACATTGCTGCTGACAGATGGTCCAGCAAGCATGGTCAGAGACGATATATTTAGTTCACAGCACACTGGGGAACTCTGCTTGCAACTCAGAAGGATGCAGGATAGGGCTCAGTACTACACCTTGTTATGCCGCCACATCTCCATACAGCTAGTAGTGATGATGCAAGATTTGTTAGCTCTACCCTCCTCCTCCTTCATGTTCTCTTCTGCTAAATTGTCCAAGTACCCCCCTAAGCGTTCAAGAGGCTATTAATTGAGTCAGGCTAAAAGGTGCCATAAGGTGCTTTAGCTGGTCTGTCTAGGGGACAGGAGCCACACAGGAGCAGAGATTCTTGCAGCTCTGCACGGCAGGCCCAGAGGTGCTGCACTTAATGCCATTTGGAGCCAGAAATGGTGGTGTGCAATAATGGCACAAACCTCCTGTCCGCCCACAGACAAGGAAAGTTGACATGTGCCATGTCTGGCACATGTCCTCAAGTTGGTAATGCAGCATTTCTTAAATAGGAACCCAGGGTTGGAAGATCTGCTAAAGCAGGCCAGAAGAGTCTGTAGCCAGTACAGGTGGTCATACACAGCCCGTACTTGGTTGGCTGAAATTCAGCGGGAATTCCACCTTCCCATAACCTGCCTGATTTGTGACATGTGCACCAGGTGGAACTTGACTTTGGTAATGCTGCAGTGGCTGTACATGCAGCAGAGGGCCAACAAGTACCTGTGTAAGTATGGCACAATGACCGGCTTTTTTTTCCCCACGCCAATGGCTGCCAATAAAGCATGCAACTGTACTGTCACCATTTGAGGCAACCACAAGGATGGTGAGTCGTGACAATGCATGCATCAGGGACACAATCCCTGTTGTGTTCCTGCTGGAGCAAAGTGACTCTGCATGACATGAGGACAGGACACTTGAGGCAGAGCAGCGGGAGAAAGAGGAGGACTTCCTTTCCCCTCAGGGCCTCCTGATGCAGACACCATTCTTGCTATGCCGCAGAACACATAAGAAGAGAGGGAGGATTATGACAGTTTTGGAGGCATTGAAGCAGAGTAAGATATAAGTTAACCCTTAACAGATGGTTTTCCTTTTCCAGAACCTTTGGGCATAGTATGTGGCTAGGAGGAGGCAGTTCCAGATACTGTAATCCTCAGTTACCCCGAGGAGTCTTCTTCTCATGCCTCCGCAAACTTGCAGTGCATAGGCTCCATCATTCTTCAAAGCCTGCGAAAGGACACGAGAATACATTGCATTAAGGAGAAGGATCACTATTGATTTGCAACTCTCCTTGACCATCGTTACAAGGGGGAAAGTCTCGTAACTCATCTCGTCCCCACCGAGGGAACGGAAGATGAAATCTCTTGAGGATACCTTAAAGAGCAGTTTATGTAGCTTACCCAAAGAGCAGTTTATGTAACGCCTTTCCTGACTCTAGTAGGTTATAGTCTGGTGGAAAACTTTGTTTTGAGGCTTCTGATGGTCAAGAGTGGAGTGGTGGAGAAGGGGGCTGCCTCAGTGATGCCATTCAAAAATTTTTTAGCCCTTGGCACCCAGGGCTGTCAGCTTCCACATCCCATCTGCATCACATGGTGGGAGATTATCTAGGGGCGAAAAAAGACATGGAGAGCTTTCCAGTTGACAATCCCCTGGGTAATAGGAATAGACCACTAGCCAGAACTTGCCTAGTATGCAATTAAGCTACTGGGCTGCCCTGCACCCAGAGTGCTTCCCGAACGGCATTCAGTGCTGCTGGGGGTTTTGTGACAGATAAGAGAGCGTGTCTGTTCACAGACTCTGTGGACCAGCTGACATTTCTCAAAATGACTTATTCATGGATTAACAGTGGCTATTAAGCCCCTGATGCCAATGTCGCTGATTAAGTGCTTTCTGGATCTGGATTCTCTGAACGACTGTCTAGGCTGCCTAGCTTTGTGGGTGTTGGTTTCATTTGGAAGACATTTTTTTGGTGTAGGTTTAATGGGCACAATTAACACCCAAGAAAGAACGAACCCCATTGGGATTTTACAGGCAGTAAATACAGTAAACCCCCGCTCCATCGCGGTTCAGTTTTTGCGGTCCTGGTATATTGCGTTTTTTTTTGTAATGTTATTTTACTATATAAATCAATAAAAATGAAATATTTTTGTGTTTTCCATAGCTCTTGCTATGTCTCTTGGTATCTTTTATGTGTTTAAATGAGTTTCTATTGTTTTAAAAGTGTGTTTAATGATCTTAAAATGCTTTTACACGTACAGTGGCAGTAAAAAAAACATGCCTATAATGCATTTTAATACGGTTTTTCTATTTCTCGGATTTTCACTTTTCGCAGCTGGGTCCGGAACGTAACCCCTGCAATGGAGGGGGGTTTACTGTAGTGTCAAAAAGCATGTATAAAATCAAAAAGTTTTTATTAGATACATGAGGTAAAAGTGATGAAACTCATGATAAGGGATGAGCTTCAAGTACGAGTCAAACGTTGGCTGTTCACCCATTAGTCGAATGATGAACAAATATGCTTCTTCGTGGGAAATTCGAGCGCCCGCATCCATAATGCACTGCGCGTGCACTTGCAGTGCATTCTGTGATTGGCCAAAGCATGCACCCTGACCTCCATGCTTTGGCCAATCAAATCATCTCTGCCATAATTGGACCAAGGCAGACTGCCTTTAGCCAATCATGGCTCAGGTATGAAAAATCAGGTGTGACCAGCACTATGGTATATGTAAATGTTAGCCACAGGTGTAAGCTGCCACCAACCTACCCTTGGAAATCCAAGGAAAAAGGAGAAACCCCCAATGGTGTGGGATTTTATATGCCACGCACACACTGAACAAGAATACAAAAATTGTACAGATAAAAAACAAATTTTATTTTTTACACAGAACACAAAAATTATACAACGTGTATGTCTAGAGCAGGATAGACACAACAATTAAAAACTTGCAAGTGTTGACAGACCAGTATCCGTACAGAAGACCCTTGGGTGTCATTGGTAGGATGAACCGGACAGGACCCTACGCGTTTCGGGTTGTAAACCCTTCATCAGGGGTCAACCAGAGTTCAGTACCCAATGTCAACCCAAAGGGGGCTTCTTAGTAGGGGCAACTGGACTGTCGATTAAAATCGGTGTCAACCGACGAGAGGATGTCAGGAGCTACAAGAACATAATTCAATTGGAAAGATAGGAATGAGATAAGTCAATGTTGGCGGGAGCTGGCCGGATCGAGGGCACCACAGTGATCCGTCACTGGTCCAGATGACTCAAGAGTGGTAAAGTCACTCAAAAGAGTCCCATAATGTCACTCTACAAAGTATATTTGTGTCCATGGCAGTAGGTAAATAAGGTATGAGAGTAGGGCATTTGTCTGACGTAGATATTCTCCTATGTCTTGTTCACCTCGGCATGGACATCCTCTGCTAGCAAAGAGGGCATTTGTGAGCATCCGGGATAGTTTTATCCGAGAGAAAAGGCAAATGCGCACGGTGGAAGATCTTCAGTTGGGTCTCTTTCCATATTGAGTTGGGTGTGAGAGCAAGGGTGGCTTTGAGACCTTTGATTATGTTGGGTAAGGTATCATCGCCTGGAAAGTCCTTAAGCCAGTTAGAGGCAGTTGAGGTGGACAATGCCGGCGGGCATTGCTTCAAAAGGGGCTTGTAGATCGAGGAAATCGTAAAGGTGTTAGAGTCCAGCAGGGAGTCAATTAAGGACGTTTTAAAGCGGGTCTCTGGTTTCCCAGTTGTTGAAGAGAGGTAATGGAGGCAATGCGCCCAGTAGAAAGTGTCCTTGTCCTGTAGATCAAATTTGTCCTTAATGGCATGGAAGGGAAGGGGGGTACCAGAACTGATATCACATAGTTGTCCAAAGGTCAATAAACCTTTCTCCTCCCATTGGTGAAACACGGATTGGGTTAAGCCTGGAGTAAAGGTAGGATTACCCCGTATCGGAAGGAATTTGGAAAAATGTATTGGCAATTTCAAGAGTTTGCGTATCTCCCTCCATGCTATGGCAGTGTCTCTTAGAAGTAGGTTGTGGCGGAGTTCCGGGCATAGTGTCGCCCATTTAGTATGCAAAAGAGCAGTTAGGGAGAGAGGACTGGCCATCTGAGACTCCAGCTCAAAGTTGGAGTATTGTGAGGTCTGAGATACCCAGTCCAAAGCTGCCCTGAGCAAACAAGACAGGTTATACATTCTCAGATTAGGCAGGTTGATACCCGCGTCGCTTCTGGAGAGTTGCAGTTTTTTATACGAAATTCTTGGTCTCTTTCCCCACCACAGAAAATGGGAGAAAGCTTTCTGCAGGATTTGCGCATCCTTATGTCTGATTAGTAAAGGAAGGGTTTGCAGGAGATAGAGGAGCTGGGCAAAGCTAACCATCTTAATGAGGTGGCATCTCCCCAAAAGCGACAGCGGCAGTTCCATCCAATTGTCCAGTTCCTTCATTATCTTGGAGAATAGGGAGGGGTAGTTTAGGGTGTAAATTGATGCCGGGGTGCGTCCTATTTTAATCCCTAGATAGGTGATGTGTTGAGATGCAATCATGAACAGGGATTCCCTTTCCCATGAGCGGGGGGGGCCTGTTCCCAATGGGAGTATTTCACTTTTGGAATAATTTATCTTGAGACCCGAGCACTGTTTGAATCTGTCAAATGCGGAAACTATCTCTGGGACATCGGCCGAGGGGTTAGAGGTAAATAGTAAAACATCGTCCGCGAAGAGGGAGAGGCGCAGCTCCTGGGAGCCTATTTGTATCCCATGTAGAGGGGCTTTGGTTAGTAGATACCGGGAGAGGGGTTCGAGCGCAAGATTGAATAACAGCGGCGATAGGGGGCAGCCTTGTCTGGTGCCTTTGTATAGTCTAAAATCGTCCGTGAGGGCACCCCCTACACACAATCTGGCTGAAGGTGTGAGATACATCGAGGTAATAAGGTTGACGAAGGGTCCACTAAAGCCCATGCTGTCCAAGACACTGGAAGTTGACGTTGTCGAATGCCTTTTCGGCGTCAAGAGTTACAATAGCCATGTCTCGGTCCGGATGTACACGAGCCTGGTCTAGAGCAACCAGGACCTTCCTTATGTTAACAGTAGCCGAGTGACCCTTGGTGAACCCTGATTGCGCAGGATGTATCAGATGGGGCATAATGTTGGCTAGATGGGAGGCAACAATTTTCGATAGGATCTTGACATCGAGGATATGGGCCGGTATGAGCCCGGCTCCAGTGGATCTTTCCCTTTTTTTGAGAGAAGCTTGATGATGGCTTGGTTACCCGTCTGAAGATAGGGTCCGCCGTTCCAGATAGAGGAGTATACATCCACTAGAGTCGAAACCATACTGGGGGAGGCTGTCTTATAAAATTCCCCAGATAGACCATCGGGGCCCGGTGACTTGTTGGCCGCAAGATGTTTTATCGTCAACGCAATCTCGTCCGCCGTGATCGGGGCATTCAGTGAATCTAAGTGATCTTTAGAGATTTTGGGGAGTTCAGTCCCAGATAGGAAATAGTCAGCCACGGAGCTGTCCATGTCCTCGGGGGCGTACAGCGAGGCGTAGAAATCACGCATGATCCCTTGCACCCCTTGTGGGGTAGAGTCCACCGCTCCCGATTTGTTCCATAACGAGCCAATGTGTGTGGTGGACATCGGGCCCTTGCACAACCTGGCTAGCAGTTTCCCGGCCTTGTTACCGAAGCGGTGCAGTGTTGCCGCGAGGTGTGCTTTGTGGATCATTTCTACCCTGTCGGCCCAAGTGTCAAAGTCCTGTTTAGCCTCAAGCCATGTAGTGCGCGCCGTGGGGGTATCAGCCTGTACTAGTGCCCGCTGGGCAATCGTCAACCGTTCGCTGGCCGTTTTGTATCCGCTATTTGTGTGCCGCTTAAAAGCCGCCGCATAAGAAATGATACGGCCTCTCAAGAAGGCCTTCCCCGCCTCCCAAAAGAGGAGAGGGGAGCTGCTGTGTTGCATATTCGTCGCCGAGTATTCTTCCCACGCACGATGTAGGTATGAGGTAAAGTCTGAGTTATTTTTAAGGTAGGAGGGGAATCTCCAGATTAGAGGGGTTGGGGGGGATTCCGCTAGTGTTAGGGATACTGAAACTGGGGAGTGATCTGAGATCGCTATGTCATGTATGGTGGCGTCGCGCAGGAGAGGGAGGAGGGAGTCAGTACAAAACAGGTAATCGATTCTAGTAAATAGTTTATGGGGGTGGGAGTAGAAGGAGTATTCCCGATCCGTGGGGTGCGAATGCCGCCAAACGTCAGTCAGGGAGAGTGATTCAATTACCGACGCCAGTGGAGTGGGGCCAGCTCGTAAGGTGTCATGCGATCCCTGCCGGGGTGAGGATTTGTCCAGAACAGGATCCATTACCGCGTTGAAATCACCGCCCGCAATATGGGGGACATCGGGAAGGGAGAGAAGCCGAGCCGCAATTGCGGCATGGAAGGAGCGATCCAGGACTTTAGGGGCGTAAATGTTGGAAATGACTAGCTCAGTGTTACAAAGCCGTATATGTGCAGATACATATCGCCCCTCGCTATCCGCGTCCGTGGAAAGGATTTCAACCGGGAGGCGTTTATGGAACAATATCAGCACTCCGGCTTTGCGTCCGGAGGCGGGCGATCCTACGACCTTGCCCACCCAGAGTTTCTCCATGCGCTTCATATCTTCCGCAAGCAGATGCGATTCCTGGATGAGAGCAATGTCTGTCTTAAGCCGTTTAAGGTGGCGCAAGACTTTCATCCTCTTAACCGGGGATCGAAGGCCCTTAACATTCCAAGTCACTATAGGCATGGGATGGGAAAAAAAGAATTTATACCAGAAGCAATCCAACATGGCCTAGCCCTACCCTGGGACAGCGGAATGGGGTAAACCAAGATGATATGGCTGACCCGTGGAAGCTCTCGTAACCGTGAGCTCGCAAACTGAGGACAAAAGCACACCTTCATAGGGGGAAGGGGTGAGGGCGGGATGGGTGGGAAAATGGGATGGAACCGTGAATAAACACACAACGTAATATAGCAGATCAATAGTACAAACATTAAGAACCTCTCTTTTTTCCGCATGTGTACAACACGGAGCCCAGCCCACCAAGCGTGCCCCCTGAGTCGAGCAATGGTGTTGAGACCCACTGAACGGCCCGAGTGGACACTATAGCCCGGGTTCCCAGCCAATCTTGGCATGCTGGGCAGCCGAGGTGTACAGAGCAGAAACAGAGCGGGAGCACATAATGTTAAAATAAATGGTGCACTGAGCTATAGACCTAGGCAATGGTACAAACAAAAGTGGTATGCCAATGAAAACAAAACAGCATAAAGAGCAAACCTGAGAGAATGGCAGGGGCGCCACGAGTCCTCTAGGCCCAGGGCCTAGTGGGAACAGTCCCAAGCGTCGACCTAGTAGTGCAAATCACAGATAACCGCAAGGGGTCTTGTCAGCGAGGGACGTTCGGGCGACCAGAGCTGACCACATCGGCATATCTTTGCCGTTTGGGAGATTTCTTTCTGGGGCTCCTTTGGTCTAACGGTCTGGAAAAGGGAAGGGCTTTAGCAGATGAAGATGAAGAGGGGCCCTGATCCCCCAGGCGGAGTGAGCGAACAAAAGCTTCTGCTTCCTCTGGATCCTGAAACGCCATTTGGTCGCCGTTAGGAGCACGAAGGCGCAAAGTCGCCGGATAGGCCAAGGTGAATTTCAGGTGTTCCTGATGCAGTTTCGTACATACGGTCTGAAAGGCTTTGCGTCTTTTTGCGACATCAACAGAATAGTCCGCAAAAATCAGGATCTTCATGCCCTCAATTTGGAAATTGGAAGTTTGCCGAAACTTTTGTAAGATAGCAGACTTGTCCGCGTAATTCAAATATTTTGCGATTATCGGGCGTGGAGTCTTACGATCTTCGGAGTACAGCCCCATCCTGTGGGCCCGTTCAACCACACATGTGCCATGTAGCCCCAAAGCAGCGGGGATTTTTTTTGCGCAAAGTTCTGGTATAGCAGAGGGGGCAACGTTCTCTGGAATCCCAATAAATCGCAGATTGCTCCGACGCGATCGGTTTTCCAGATCCTCCAGTTTATCCATTATGATGCGATTAAGCTTGTCCTGAGACTGTTCTGATCCCTGCTTCTGATATAGCTCATCCTCGACATTGGATAAGTGGGATTCAGCCTCATTGGGCCTCTTAGAGTGTGACTCCAGCTCCTTCTTTATGCTGGCCATGCCAGCAGCCACCGCTTTCTCCACTGAGGCCGAGATGGTAGGGGTTAACAGCGCCGCTACTGCTTGAGCGATCTGCTCGGTGGAGGTACCTTGCAAGGTGGGGGAGAGAGCCAGTGTAGGGGGCTGCTGTGTTGTCCCCGGCTGTTGCTGAGAGGTGTCCATGGCTGTAAGCTCCGCAGCCGCGCCGGAGCAGGCCGAGACCGGGGCCTCGATTTGTGGAGGGGCCGGCGGAGGTCGGGCGCGGCCTTCTCGAGAAACCGCTCCATCTGGCCGGATTTGAGGCACTGCCGCCAGGACCCTGGGTATCGATGGACCTCCGGTGGGGGAGTAGGAGCCGATCCTGAGCTGTGGGCAGGCTTTTTAAGCTGATTTCGGGGGACAAGCCGCGGGAGCTGGAGAACGCTCACCTACTCCATGCGGCGCCGGAACCGGAAGTTTTAGTGTGTTTGCTTTTAACCGTACATTGTATACCCCTGTATGTTGTGTTCTCTAAGGTGCCCATCTAATAGTTTTTTGAAACTATCAATGCTCCCTGCTGATACGACTGCTTGTGGAAGAGAATTCCACATCCTTACCGCTCTTACAGTGAAGAACCCCTTACGCACTTTAAGGATAAACCGCCTTTCCTCTAGTTTTAGTGAGTGGCCACGTGTCTTATTGTATCTCCTTTCTCTGAATAGTTTGTTCCTTATGCTAGGGTCGCCAGTACAGTATTGGTACATTGATATCATATCCCCCCTCAATCATCTCTTCTCCAGAGAGAATAGGTTCAGTGCTTGTAGTCTTTCCTCATAGCTGATGTCCTCCATTCCCCTAATTATTTTTGTTGCCCTTCTCTGGACTCTTTCCAATTCCAGCACATCCTTCCTGAGGACCGGTGCCCAGAACTGGACAGCATACTCTAGATGTGGCCGGACCAGAGTCTTGTAGAGCGGGAGAATAATCTCTTTATTTCTGGAGTGAATCCCCTTTTTTATACATCCCAGTATTCTGTTGGCTTTGCTTGCAGCGGCTTGGCATTGCATGCCACTGCCAAGCCTGTTATCTACCAGTACCCCCAAGTATTTTTCCATCCTAGACTCACCCAGAGGTTCCCCCCCCCCTAGTGAGTACCTTGCTTTCTGGTTTCTGGCACCCAAGTGCAATACTTTACATTTTTCAACATTAAACCTCATCTGCCATGTAGTTGCCCACCCCGTTATTTTGTTCAGGTCCGCTTGTAAGGTTTCCACATCCTGCATAGAAGATATTGGCAAGCTTAGTTTAGTATCATCCGCAAATACTGAGATTGTACTAGATATCCCCTCCTCTAGATCATTTATGAATAAATTAAACAGGATTGGTCCCAGGACAGAACCCTGGGGACCCCACTTTCCACACCCGCCCAATCCGAGTACTCCCCATTAATCATCACCCTCTGGACTCTCCCCTGGAGCCAGTTCGCTATCCAGGTACTCACCTTATGGTCCATACCTACCTTCCTTAGTTTGTACAGTAAGCGTTTGTGGGGAAGGGTGTCAAAGGCCTTTGCAAAGTCCAGATACACCACATCCACAGGCTTTCCTTTATCTAGGTGGCAGCTCACTTCATCGTAGAAGGTTAATAGATTGGTTTGGCAAGAACGATTTTTCATGAATCCATGCTGATTACTACTAATAATACAGTTTTCATTACTAAAGTCTTGTATGTGGTCCCTTAAAGCGGTAGTATCCCGCTTTTTGACACTTTTACCTACAGGTAAGCCTATAATAAGGCTTACCTTTAGGTACAAATAATAACTCCTAAACCGGCATGGTTTAGGAGATATTTACACTGCATGCAGCCGCTCTCGCGAGCGGCGCATGCGCTCTGAAGGTCCGGGAGGACCTTCAATTAATTTGCCGGGAGCTTGCCGGAAAAATCACTCCCCCACGCATGCGCGGGAGTGACGTCATCGCGGCTCCGGCCAATCATCGCGCCGGAGCCGTCTCTTCCGGCCAATCACCGCGCCGGAGCCGCCGAACCCGGAAGAGACGGCGAGGGATCATGGCAGCACCCGCAGCGATGTCCGGGGGTCCGTGTCGGGGCTTCGTTCTAAGGTAAGTTACACATAATGGGCTAGTATGTGATGCATACTAGCCCATTATGCCTTTGTCTTGCAGGTTTTTTTTTTTTTTTTTTTTGTGCTAAGGGTTTACAACCGCTTTAACATCCCCTCCAAAATCTTGCAGACTACAGATGTTAGGCTGACCGGCCTATAGTTACCCGGGATACATCTCGGCCCCTTTTTAAATATTGGAACCACGTTGGCTTTTTTCCAATCAGCTGGCACCATACCTGTCTGTAAACTATCCTTAAAGATCAAGAATAATGGTCTGGCAATCACCTGGCTGAGCTCTTTAAGAACCCTCCGGTGCAAGCCATCCGGTCCCGGTGATTTATTTATGTTAAGTTTCTCTAGTTTAGTTTTAAGTCTATCTTCTGTTAGCCATGGCGGTATTTCCTGAGGTGTGTTGTTTAGTTCGGCCTTACAAGCTAGGTTCGTGTAGCCCCCTGATTCTTTTGTGCAGACTGAAGAGAAGAAATTATTTAACACTTCTGCCTTTTCTCTGTCCTCAGTGGCCATATTTCCTTTTATGGGGCCAATGTGTTCTGGCCTTACTTTCTTACTGTTTATATACTTAAAGAACTTCTTGGGGTTCTTTCTACTCTCCTCCGCTATATGTCTCTCGTGTTCTATTTTAGCCGCCCTGATTTCGTCTTTACATTTCTTATTACACTCTTTGTAATGCTTAAATGCTGCCAATGACCCCTCAGTCTTGTATTTTTTGAAGGCCTTTTCTTTAGCACTAATATGCATTTTTATGTTGGAGTTTAGCCACCCAGGGTTTAGTTTTGCTCTTTTAAATTTATTTCCCTTTGGAATGCACTGGTCAATCCCCTTGTTAAGTATGCTCTTGAAGCACTCCCATTTTTCCTCCGTGTTCTCCGTGATTCCGGCCGCTCCAGATGACGTCTGTATGACGAAACGCGTAAGGCGGAGTTTCTGTACGTTAACATCACTTCTGGTTAAGGGAGCCGAGGCCGTGGAACGCGGAAGTATCCCGGCATCTCTCGCTGATTGTGATCATCCACATTGTGAGTTTATCTGCACTCGTTTTTTAATATAACTATTCACTGAAGGCAGCAATAAATAGTACTTCCAACACCGGTACTACCTCCAAGGAGGAACACAATATAAGCACCTTATAAGTCAATAAATTATTTTTTTACCACGTATTGGGCACATTTTTTCATTCATTTATAGCCTTGAATTACACTTGGCACTGAGCACTTTGTATGGGCATCGGCATATGCCCAATCAGCATTTCACCTGGCACGTTCACCTTAACTAATAAATTAAACAATATTATTATTATTATTATTTTCACCAAATTTTATTGCATGTTTGATAACAATATTGAGGAAATACTTTGATTTGAATTTATTGCATTATGTTGGAGATATATGTTTAAGGTTTGCAATATACACTAAGTAGTTTTTTTTTTCTCCCACTTCAAATTCCCTTTAACCGGTAGCGCCATTTACCAACCTTTTTCCAACCTGTTCCACAAGCTCCTTCTCCACAGCTACTCCTTTTGTCGCCCCACCATCATGCACAGAGGAGTTATCTGAACTATTCGATCAAAGTGTCAGTGACATGCTGCTGGAGGAATGCACAGCAATTTGAATGCTGTGATGTTGGTTCCCAGGTTGATGAAGGGAATAATGTGAGCCTAGAGAGAGAGGGTGACAATGATAGATAGGAAACTAGCAGTCATGTTGCCACAGCTGCAGCATATACTGCCAAATTTGGTCCAGTGACGAGGAGGGAGGGGATGATGAGGTCACTGACTGTACTTGGGTGCCTGAGAGAATAGAGGAGGAAAGTGAGGGGGAGGAGTTGGAACAACTCCAATGAGGCAGGATGTGCTCCAGGGGCCACCATAGGAGTAGCCAACCTATTGCATCACACCACAGACCTCCACAGGTGCAGGGTGCTGCAAACTCCCCGCTGACTTCCAAAAGTTCATTAGTGTGGGCTTTTTTCAACACATGTGCAGTAGAGCGCAGCGTTTCTGTTTGCAATATCTGTCTGAAGTGGATCAAGCGTGGCCAGAACACCAGCCACTTGGGCACCACATGCTTGACAAGACATATGATAACCTGCTATGCAGTCTGTTGGCAACAGCACCTTAAAGAGGCACAAGATAAAAACAAGCATACTTCACCTTCATGTCTAACCTTCATGTCTTCTCAAAAACCTGCATTGAGAGGGATGATGGTATAGCAATGAGTGCCTCAGATACTTGCACCCAATCTGCTAGCAGTACACCACCACTTGATTTGTCCAGCAGGCAAATTTCACTACCCCAGTTGCTGAATCATAGAAAAAAAAATACTTTCCCTGCCATCCACATGCTCAGTGCCCTAATGCTAGCTTGGCCAAATTGCTAGCACTACAATTGCTGCCTTTTCATCTGGTAGACTCTGCTCCCTTTCGTGAATTTGTGGAATGTGCTGTACCACAGTGGCAGGTTCCAAAAAGACATTTCTTTTCATGTAAGGCCATTCCGGGTCTCTCTACCATCATGGGGAACGTAGTGTTTTGACCTCCTTGGACAGAACAGTCAGCAGGAAGGTTCACATTACTGCTGACTCTTGGTCCAGCAGGCATGGACAGGGACGTTACATTTCCTTCACGGCGCACTGGGTAAATCTGCTGGCAGCTGGGAAGGATGCAGAAAAGGGTTCAGTGCTGCAGCTTGTTTTGCCACCACGCCTCCAAAAAACTGGTGATGGTTCTTCCACATCTGGCTACTTTGCCTCTTCTTCTTCTTCCTCCATGTCCTCTTCTGCTAAAATGTCCTCTGAAGCAGCAGTGCTCCCTAAGCATTCAAGGGCCTATGCAAGCAGTCAGGCTAAAAGATGCCATGCAGTGCATCAGTTGTTCTGTCTAGGGGATAGGAGTCCCACTGGGCCAGAGATTGTCAGCTCAGCAGGGGCAGGCTCAGAGATGGTTGATGCCACGACAGCTTGAGCCAGAAATGGTTGTAAGCCGATAATGGCACCAACCTTCTCTGTATTTTTGTATATGACATTTTTCCTTTAGAAAAGTCAGTATTGCTGCAGCAGGCTACATACATCGTACAGATGTGCTACTTTACAAGCACATCAAAGGGACCCCCCAGGCAAGATATTTAAAGGAATTTTTCATTTTTATAGTTTCACTTTAAGCATTAATAAAATCAGTAAATCACTGCTCCGTCTTTAAACATTTTTTGCATTGCTACATGTTCCCCAGGTCAGTACCCAAACCCCCATACACTTTTTTTTGGGCAAAAACTTGCATTTAAGCCTTTAAAACGAGGACTAGACTTCAATGGAGTTCGCTTGTTCGAACAAACTTTTCCCCTGTTCGCGATGTTCTGGTGTGAACCGAACAGGGGGGTGTTCGACTCATCACTACTTGCGATACACTATAAGAACAATGAATAAATCATCATACAATATCGTATAGAGCTGATATCGTCGACTTAAGAAAAGAACCCAAGATGGATCTTATGAATGCAGAAACCCATCTGGACATGGGGTGCTCATTAAGTTTCTCAACATGTTTCGGAATATGGAAAATTCCTTCTTCAAGGGGAGGTGGGATGAGCGCAATATACTCTAGTCTATAGATGTAATGAGAGATATATCAGTATACATAATCATTTGATATAAAAATAATATAAGTAGTATACAGTATTTACAGATACATTCACATAATTGTCATCAAGCAAGTATGTACTCAAATTATATGATCAGATTCAGTAATTGCATGATACACCTGGATGAAACGTGCCCCATTGCATCACAGACTTCCAATGAGGGCAGCCAAAGGATTGGAGTGCTGATGGTAAATGGAAAGTAATAGCCAACTAGGTGCACCACAAAACACGCAAACAGGAGCTCACGAGGATCACATGAAAGTGAAGGCCATTCCTGATATTAAAGAGAAATATATGCGCACATAAGAGGGAGAGAAGAGAGGACCTAACATAAATATGTAGAACCTATGTTCTATAATAATCTACTCCCCCACAAAGGTAAAATGGGGGAGGAGGTGAGTGACTGTGCGCTGTAAGTGCACCATCGTAATAAATCCAAGGCTGAGTATCATCGAATAATCGAGTGGCTACTTACACTTAACGATGGGATACACGGATCATGAACAGGTGATCCCCAATCTGATATGTGACTTGGTCCTTCTTATATGTGCATACAATAAGTGGTATAAAATGATATGCTTATTTTATAATATAACATAACAGTGCAGTGCATTATCAAATCTATACAAGAAAATTGAGCAAAATAAATATCATGAAACCTAATTATATATAAAGTCCATAGGTGACATAAAAAATTCAGCCCCTTGTGGTTTGGATTATAGCGAAGGTTTCACGACATTGGAGGGGAGGCAATTTTATATGACAATAAAGCCACAGGGAGTCATTTTGGATGTATCAAACACATGTTCTGACCCCTGCTGGCCTGAATGTTGAGTGGGATCTTAAATGTTTTATTTCAGATAGATAGTTCCTTTTGGAATTATTTTTATTCAGGGAATACCTTTTTGTGATGGTGGCTGCAGTTTACGTCATCAATTAATTATTTAAAATTATTTTTATCGAATTATTTTTTTTATGTTTTTATAAATAATAGTTTTTTGGATGGTAGAGTTCCCTTTTAACCTGCGTTTACATATTTGCTTAACAGGCAGGTGATGTCTTTTAGCCAGCTTTTGTAGGTGTTGACATTCTTTTTGGACCTTTCACGGCATCCTATCTGCAGGCAGAGTGTCTCTGTAGCGTGTATTTAAGGAGCGGGTGTTTGACGTTACTCTGATCCCGCTGAAGAAGTCCGGCCCACAGACGTAACGAGTATGGAGGGAGGAGTTACGTATGACGTCACCCGCGGCCATCACATTGCTCTGACTGTTACACGCTGTTTTATATGCACTGGAATAGTGCTCTATTTGTTAGTACCTCTTTGCTGTTTTAAATAAATGCTTCTCTCTGGAATGATCAAAGAGCGCCTGTGATCCTTCTATGTAGGATCACAGGTCTCTGTGATCATTTAAAAAGCCCCGCCCCCATACAGTTAGAATCACATTTAGCCCCTAGGCTCACATCTAACGCCCACAGTGTTAACTCCTTCCCTGCCAGTGTCATTATTACAGTAACATTGCATATTTTTAGCACTGATTACTGTAGTAATGTCACTATTCCCCCCAAAAGTGTCAAAAATGTCAGTTAGGGGTCCGATCTGACCGCCGCAATGTCGCAGTCCCGCAAAGAAATCACAGATCGCCGCCATTGCTAGTAAAAAAAACAAAAAACTATAAAAATGACATAAATCTTTCCTGTAGTTAGTAGATGCTATAACTTTGGCGCAAACCATTCAAAATACGCTTATTGCAATTTTTTTTTACCAAAGATATGTAGCAGAAAACAAATTGGCCTAAAATGTTAAAAAATGTAGATTTTTTAATTTTCTTTTTTGGGAATGTTATATAGCAGAAAGTAAAATTTATTGTTTTTTTTTTTTTTTAGAATTGTCGCTCTTTTTTTTGTTTATAGCGCAAAAAATAAAAATCACACAGGTGATCAAATACCACCAAAGGAAAGCTCTATTTGTGGGAAAAAAGGACATCAATTTTATTAGGGTACAGTGCAATTGTCCATTAAAGTAACGCAGTGCTGAATCGCAAAAAATGGCCTGGTCATTAAGGGGGCAAATCCTTCCAGTCCAGAAGTAGTTAATAACACTTACCTCTATGCTGTCCTTTACCAGATACAGCTTGCTGAAAAAATGAAAGCACAGAGTGCTGCAGCACAGTTAGTCCCTGCAAAAAAGTCTGAGGCCATCATTTGCAGAAAGTAATTTCATTCATCCAATGGCAGGAACTGCAAGTAGAAAGCACATGGTCTGGAAGCATTGTGCTAACAACACTGCTGTTCTCACACAGTTTTCAGAGATCCATAGCACAGAGGTACAAGTAATAAACATTTTACACTTACCTCCTGTTGTCATTTTGCATAATATTTTCTGAACTGGCCTCAGTAAGGGGGTAAAACACGTAGTGGAAGGAACAGGTATAGTGCCCTTTTGTACAATAAAGTTTTGCGTGGGGGATTGGAAGCAGTGTCCAGTTTTCAGTTTTAGTGTTTGCAGCAAGGGGTAGATGACGGAGCTCAGTTTTGATGTCACCCATGGCTGGAAGGTGGCTTGAGGCCTGTGAATGGAGATTTGGACTTATAAGTCAGGGGTTCCCAAACTTTTCAGACCGCGACCCCCAATATTAGATTGCTGACGACCCGCGACCCCTCCCCCTCCCCCTCGTATGTAAGATTTGCGATTTGGTTACATACTGACAGAGCTAAAACAAAAAGGAACACAATCTCTAAGCCAGGCTATTTTATTAACAAATTACAGCCCACCAGCAGTGTCCATACATGCAGCCCACCAGCAGTGTCCATACATGCAGCCCACCAGCAGTGTCAATGAATGCAGCCCACCAGCAGTGTCCATACATGCAGCCCACCAGCAGTGTCCATACATGCAGCCCACCAGCAGTGTCCATACATGCAGCCCACCAGCAGTGTCCATACATGCAGCCCACCAGCAGTGTCCATACATGCAGCCCACCAGCAGTGTCAATGAATGCAGCCCACCAGCAGTGTCCATACATGCAGCCCACCAAGTGTCCATATAAGCAGCCCACCAAGTGTCCATACATGCAGCCTAGCAAGCGCAATGTCCAAATATGCAGCATCGCAAGCGCCATTGGAACTAACCTCATTTTGTTTCAAAAAAGACCGGGAAGCAGCGCCGAGAGCAGAAGGGGCGGGCCGGGCCGAGAAGGAAGGACGAGCTGTCATACCGTAAGAGCAGAAGGGGGCGGGCCGAGCCGAGGAGAAGGGAGAACAAGCGAGCGCAGTCATCGGAAGTCCCGTCTCCTCTGCCGAGACGTGTGACGTCTGTCATAGGCGGGACTACCGATGACTGCGCTCGCTCGTTCTCTCTTCTCCTCGGCTCGGGCCGCCCCTTCTGCTCTAATGACAGCTAGTCCTTCCTTCTCCTCGGCCCGGCCCGCCCCTTCTGCTCTCGGCGATGCTTCCTGGCCGTTTTTTTTTTTAATATCGGCGTATAACACGCATCTCGCGACCCCCCTCTCCCCACTCCGCGACCCCCCGGGGGGTCGCGACCCCCACTTTGGGAACCACTGTTATAAGTGACAGTTACAAGTTATCCATCAACACCAATTTCAGTTGTCAGTTAACAGTACTTGTCTCTTCATAATTGTTTTATTGGTAGAATACAGAACTGGAGAAAGGAGAGATGATCTGACAATTACATAAAGGAAGAATCAAGAAACTTGTGGTTTCCAAGGACAAGTTACAAAGACTGAAAAGTCCTTTAACTATTTTGACCTGGGCATTGTTTTTACAATCTGATTAGCAGCCATGGTCCATCACTAAAGCTGGCCATAGACAGTTCAAATGTAGGCCAGTTCAGCAGGGGCCAGCTGAGATGCGAACCCTGTATGGGCAAGGGGGTTGTACTGCGCTCCAGGGGTTGCTACCTGGAACCTCAAAACCTTCGCGATGTTGTGTTCACTCCCCTCTGGTCACAAATATTAATCTTATATATAAAATTCCTGCGTTTCTGTGATATCAATCAATGTTTCTATATTTCATGCACAGTGAACAGTAGAATGAATCAAAAAAATCTTTGTATAGTTAAAGTGCTGTTGTGACCAGTTACACACTTTAATAATAATGTGCATAAAATATTTTTTACTTCCAAGGTGCTGCTGTGCTTCAAATTATATCCGTGTCTTTATACCTTAAAAAATATATACAGTGCTTGTGTTCCAATTAAAATTAAATATGAAGTGCTTATCTCATTTAAAGTGAACTCGTGCAAACGTAAATAAATATAACTGGTGTATTCCGTAGTGCTGATGTGATAATACAAAATTAAATACTTTTCTTCTTGGTGATAGTTATAATAATTTCAACATATTCTCTTCAAAAAATAATAATAAGGGTCCAATCCAAATTAGTGCAAAATCAAATGCAGTCTAAGTCATCCGTGGTGTTTATTTTCTTCTTCCACCTTTTTTTTTCTGTGTCCCGGATGCTTTCAGTGCTCTCACTTCTATGTGCTCTAAATGCTCACCTCAGATGAGGTCAGTAATACGCCTGTATCGGCGTATAACACGCACTTTTTTCCCCTGAAAATATAGTGCAAACAGTGGGTGTTATACGCCAAAATTTTTTTTCCAACGAGGGGGGGGGAGGGATCGGTTCACTTTAAATGAGATAAGCACTTCATATTTAATTTTAATTGGAACACAAGCACTATATATAATTTTAATGGTATAAAGACACGGATATAATTTGAAGCACAGCAGCACCTTGGAAGTAAAAAATATTTTCTGTTTCAAAGATTTTATTGGAGTTAACAAATGTAGTACAACGTTTAACATGCACTGGAGAATTACAGAGATACAACTAATAACCCATAGGGTACAGAGAGCAAACAGTAAAGTAACAAACAGTCGTAACCTCAGGAAAACCTCAGTAAGTGACAACAAAGGCTATGAACCAATGGGGGATCTCGGGATGGAGAAGGGTAAAAGGAACCCATCCCCTAGGCACCCCGTAAAGGGAACAAGCTGTGCCCAGGAGGAGAGGCGCGGCCAACAAGCACTCACCAAGTTATGAGGCAACTGCAAGAGGGTAATCAGATCCCGGAGGAGGGAAGCGTGGGACAAATAGGGCTGTCCTGGGCAGGGACCAAGACAGCTGGAGCATGAGGTTATGAGTAGCAAACAGGGGGAAACATAGCTCTCCGTTACCACATGACCAGTGGTTGAACAATAGTAGTTGAACCAGACAAATACGTTGTCAAAAAAGAAAACGAAAAAGAGAAAAGAAAAAGAAGAGGGGTCAATAGATAGCAGTAATGGAAAAAGGAGGAGGGGAACAGAACAGGGAAGTAAAGAGGAGGGTGAGAGAGGGGTGGGTGGGAGAGAGAGAGAGGGAGGGGTGGGGGGGGGGGGTAAGACAGGTCGCCGGGGGGGACACCAGAAATAAGCGGTGTGAGCTATGAAAATGCTTGAAAGCCGATTAAGGAAGCAGCAAGGCTTCGTCAAAGTTGGGGGGCAGATAATGGGTCACCCAGGGGTGCCAAATTTTATCAAACTTCTCCACCTTGTCAGTTAAGATCGCTTCTATTTTTGCATGGATCATCGCGTTGGTGACTCTATGTTTGAGTTCTGGCAAAGGCAAATGGGACGTCTTCCAAGCTTTCGCTATAGTTTGTTTGGCCGCTGTGGTGACCTGCAGGAATAACTTCTGTCGAAATTTAGAAACATTGTCTGGTTTCAGGTTCAACAGGGCCAGCGAAGGATCCGGGGAGATGGGTACTTCCATGAGGGTGGAGAGGATTCGAAAGACCGCTTGCCAAAACTTTTGAACTGTAGGACAAGTCCACCAGATGTGCATGTGAGTGCCTACAGCTGAGCAACCCCGGAAACATACGGAGGGGTACGTGGGTAAGAACTTAGCAATGCACGCTGGCACAAGGTACCAGCGCATTAGAACCTTGTAATTCGTCTCGGATGCCACTACATTTTGCGAGGCAGCCTTCGTCGTCTGCCAAATTTGTGACCAGTCTGCGGGGTCAAGCGTAAGCCCCAAATCATGTTCCCATTTAGCAGTGTACGGGGGGGGGTTCGACTCGGGGGGGTCTGAGGAAGTAAAAAATATTTTAAGCACATTATTAACCCTCTTCGCCATTTAAGTGTGTAAATGGTCACAACAGCACTTTAAATATACAAAGATTTTTTTGATTCATTCTACTGTTCACTGTGCATGAAATATAGAAACATTGATTGATGTCACAGAAACGAAGGAAGAATTTTATATATAAAGCCCCGTACACACGTAGCGATTGTCAGCCGTAAATATTCGGCCGACGACCGATCGGCCGATTGTAGGCTTGTTAGTATGATGCTTCCAACAGCCGACAGCGCATTTTCGGCCGAACAGAATCGGGTGTGCAGGCATTAAAATTTTTGTTGGCCAACACCAGAACGTCCGATTGTTCGCCAGTCAGTACAGAATTCGGCCGACAAACAGCCAATTAGCAAGACTGGGCATGCTCAGAGAAGAAAAAACACACGGAAAGTTAACCATCACATGACATCCCTTCTGCAGTCGGCTGTTGTTGGCCAACAAAATTCATGTGCAGTCTTTTGCAGTTTTCAGCCGACAGGACAGCACCGGACAAAAGACGGCCGTTCGTTCGGCCGACATTCGGTACGTGTGTACGGGGCTTAAGAATAATATTTGTGACCAGAGGGGAGTAAACACAACATCGCTAAGGTTTTGAGGTTCCGGTTAGCAACCCCTGGAGCGCAGTACAACCCCCCTTATATTGTATATTGAAACTGTTTTATTTTGGTATCAGTTAACGTACATGCAGCATTAGGGTGACTAGCTGACCCTTCCAAGATAGCGCAGGAACCACACTCTATAAATTTCCTGTATGGGCAAGGTGACTATACCCAAGTTGATCAATCGATCAACTTGGGTACCACCAGCCTGTTGAATTTGTCATGCGAATACTGCCAGCGGTTATAGCCGCTTGCAATAATCACTGTGTATTTTTCCAGCCAGAACAGCTACCCCCGCTCTCCCGCCAGATGAACACAATAGCCCCTCAGGAGGGATTACCCCATCAACACTAACTGGTTTGATCGGGTATATAAGTTTTTTTCTTTCCTGCAACCAAAATTGCAGAAAATGGCCCCTATGGACGGCTTAAGCCCTGGCTTAAACATTGATCAGCTTCTGTGCTTGCAATCCTGCTACAGATAACTCAATAAAATTGCTCCTCAGCACAATGTAACAATGGTTTTCGACAATAGCTGTCTGTCCTAATCTAGCTTAAAGGGTTAGTTCACCTTTTCACAAAAAATAAAAAAGTGAACTACACCCTCGCTACGTCCCCGTTTCCTACTGTACTGATCTGCTTCAATTATTATCTTCTGCAGCCCATGCCAAAAATGCAGTACACCACTACATCAACTAACGAGGGCAGTGAAAGATAACCATTAGGCAAGTGCAGTGAGGACCGAGGGTAAAGGGAGGGTTGAATTCTCATTTTGATGTTTTGTGAAAAGGTGGACTAACACTTTAGTGAGATAAGTGCAGAGGGGGAGGGTGGTGTGGGGAAGGTGATGAGTTCTCCTTTTAATGTTTTGTGAGAAGATGGACTAACCCTTCAAATGATTTCTTAATCACTGACCCAGACCAAGTATGCAAGTCAGTAAAGTCAAAAGTCTTCATCTGCTTATTTGTTCAAGGTCAAGCAACTAGCATTTGCAGAATGAAACATAGTAAAATCATCCTCTTTGTTTAAAATTAAAAAAAAAATGTAGGTATGGTTTTTGACATAATGCACATTCGGTGTCCACTGAAATCAATGGATGCACATAAATAGTGTATTAACATGTCTACTTAGTATATACCGTGCTGTGAAGAGGGTTTTAGGCAGGTGTAAAGAAATGCTGTAAAGTAAAAATTGTTTATTTTTATCAATTTGCAAAATGCAAAGTGAGCGAATAGAAGAAAAATCTAAATCAAATCAATATTAGGTGTGACCACCCTTTGGATTCAAATCAGCATCAGTTCTTAACCTGGATACACACTATACAAATTTTGTTGTTAGATTTCCTTTAGATTTACCTTCAAATATGTAGTGCAGGGGCCTGCCTGATTGCATACAAATTAAAAGTATTTAGATTTGACCTCATATTATATGGTTTTGGTAAATCTAATGGAAACTATCTAAAGACAATTGTATATTGTGTATGGCCCATTACACTTGCACACTTTGCACACTTGTCAGGGATTTTGTAAGATTAGAGTCGTGTATGATTAAATAATGCCAAGCAGGTGCCAATAATCATCAATTTCATATGTAGGTTAAAACACAGTCATTAACAGAAACAGCTGTGTAGGAGGCTTAAAACTGTGTGAGGAACAGCCAAACTCGGCTACTTTGGTGAGGTTATGGAAGACCATTTAATGTCACAAGGCCATACACCATGGCAAGACTGAGCAAAGCAACAAGACACAAGGTAGATATAATGCATTAGCAGCAAGGTCTCTCTCAGCTAAACATTTCAAAGCAGACTGGGCTTTCAAGATGTGCTGTTCAAGCTCTTTTGAATAAGCACAAATAAACGGGCAATGCTGAGGACCGTAGATGCAGTGCTCGGCCAAGGAAACTTAATGCAGCAGATGAAAGACACATTTGGGTTGATTTTTCTAAAACGGGAGAGTGCAACATCTGGTGCAGTTCTGCATAGGAACAAATCAGCTTCCAGCTTTTTTTTTTCGTCGAAGCTTCATCGAACAAGCTGAAAATAGAAGCTGACTGGCTAGCATGCACAGCTGCACCTGATATTGAATTCTCCAGTTGTAGTAAATCAATCCCTTATGCTTATTTCCCTTAACATCGGAAGATGTCCAGTAGTGCCATCAGCACAGAACTGGCAGAAACCAGTGACACCCAGGTACACCCATCTACTGTCCAAAGAAGTCTGGCCAGAAGTGGTCTTCATGAAAGAATTACCATACCTTCGACATGGAAACCAGGCTAAGCGACTCGAATATGAAAACATAGGAACTGGGGTGCAGCAGGTGTTCTGGACTGATGGGTCAACATTTTAAATATTTGGCTGTAGCGGGAGGCAGTTTGTCCACCAAAGGGCCAGAGATCAATACAATATTGAGAGTTTGCAGGCAACAGTACAGCATGGTGAGGGTCCTTGTAAGTTTGGGGCTGCATTTCTGCAAATGGCGTTAGAGATTTGGTCAGGACATCATTGATCTTACCTGGGATCAATGATGTCCTCAATGCCGATACTTATCCATCATGCCATACCATCAGGGAGGTGTGTGATTGGCCCAAATTTTTTCTGCAGCAGAACAATGACCCCAAAACATACAGTCATTAAGAACCATCTTTAACGTAAAGAAGAACAAGGAATCCTGAAGGTGATGGTCTGGCTCCCACGGAGCCTTGATCTCAACATCATCGAGTCTGTCTAGGATTATATGAAGAGACAAAAGGATTTGAGGCAGCCTACATCCACAGATCTGTGGTTAGCTCTCCAAGATGTTTGGGACAACCTACAGTACGTACCGAGGTCCTTCAAAAGCTGTGCACCTAAAAGATTTGAAGGCAAATGGAGGTCACATTAAATATTGACTTCTCTTCTGTTCATTTACTTTCCATTTTGGTAAATGATAAAAATAAACTATTAACATTTTTATTTCTGAAAGCATTCCTAATTTACAGCATTTTTCACACCTGCTTAAAACTATTGCACAGTACTGTATATTGCTATTGGGCTACTGAACTATCGTGTAGCACTGCAAAGCAGGAAGCAGAGCCTGTATATGAAATTAGTGAACATGGCTGCCCTCCATACATATAAAATTAAAAACTATATATACAAGTGCATCTCAAAAAATTTTAATATCATCAGAAAGTTATCGTAATTTATTTCAGTAAATCACTTCAAAAAGTGAAACTCCTATATAGATACGTTACACACAGAGTGATATATTACAAGCATTTCTTTCTTTTAATTTTGATGATGAAGGCTTACAGCTAGTGAAAACCCAAAATTCAGTATTTTAGAAAATCAGAATATTGTGAAAAAAAATCAATATTGTAGACTCATGGTGTCGTACTCTAATCAGCTTATTAACTCAAAACACCCGTAAGGCTCGGTTCACGTATATGCGAATCGGATGCGCTTTAACTTTATCCGATTCGCATAACATATGAATTGGACCGGATTTTAATGGAGCCAGTTCACACATGTCTGGGGTGGCCACAGTCCACTAAAAAGGGTCCTGTGCGATTTTGGGTCCGGTTTAGGTGTGAATTCAAGTAAAAGTTCGCACCTGAACGGGTGAACAAAACCGCACCGGCATCCGTACTGCAAATGACAGCCGGACATGTGTGAACCCAGCCTAAAGGTTTCCTGAGCCTTTAAACGATCTCTCAGCCTGGTTCAGTACGTTACACAATCATGGGGAAGACTGCTGATTTGACAGTTGTCCCAAAGACAGTCATTGACACCCTCCACAAGGAGGATAAGTCACAAAAGATCATTGCTAAAGAAGCTGGCTATTCACAGAGTGCTGTATCCAAGCATATTAATGGAAAGTTGAGTGGAAGGAAAAAGTGTGGAAGAAAAAGGTGCACAAGCAACGGGGATAACCATAGCCTTGAGAGGATTGTGAAGCAAAGGCCATTCAAGAATTTGGGGGAGATTCACAAGGAGCAGACTACGGCTGGTGTCAGTGCTTCAAGAGCCACCACACACACACAGACATATCCAGGACATGGGCTACAACTGCATTCCTTGTGTCAAGTCACTCTTGAACATTGTCAGAAGCGTCTTACCTGGGCTAAGGAGAAAAAGGACTGGACTGTTGCTCAGTGGTCTAAAGTCCTCTTTTCGGATGAAAGTAAATTTTGCATTTCATTTGTAAATCAAGGTCCCAGAGTCTGGAGGAAGAGTAGAGAGGCACAGAATCAGGCTGATCACCTCCATGCCACGCCACATTGATGCAGTAATTCATGCAAAAGGAGCCCTGATCAAGTATTGAGTACAAACTATACTGTACATGGACATACTTTTCAGTAAGCCAACTTTTCTGTATTAAAAATCCTTTTTTTATTAGTCTTACGTAATATTCTAATTTTCTCCTTACATCCTTCCAGGACGGCCTACATTTGAGAGATTGTGGCTCCGTCTCACAGGAAACACAACTAATTTTCAGCTGTTTAAAAGGGTCCCACCCATCCTTAGCTTCAGTTCAGTTGTGTTTCCAACCTCACATCGGAACGTTTGTTTTTTTACTAACCTGAGGCAAATAGCTGGCCAAAAAGGTACCCCTGGAAGGCAGCTTCGGTCGGCCTAATAGCTGGTTCCTCCCTAGCTGTGTCCTTGGAAAAGGAACTTTCAGGTTGCCAAACATACCAGGTAGTGCGGTTTGCCTTATGGTGAAGGTCCCTCATACCTGAAGTCCTGCTTGTCTCTGCAGGAAGTCTCCTCCATTCGCTACGTTGGGCGGTAAGGATTTTGAATTTCCCGCCAGCGGTGAGCCCCAAGCCTCGCTATGGAGACAGGAAGTTCCGGCGGAAGGGGCGGAGTGGCTGATTCCCGGAAGAGACCCAGCGTGGAGGAGACGCCGGGTCTGTGTGAGTTCAGTACAGCCATGGCTGACTCTCCGACTCCGAGAGGGCGGAAGCCCCAGAAAGAGACACGAGCTGCCGCAATCCCTACAGAGGAGAAAGCGGCAACGCAGGTGGCGACAGGAACGGGTAAGTGATACCGATGGCGGCCAACTGCTGTCTATTGAGTGACAGGTATGCCATGCCATTTCTTCCTGCATGTTAGCCGTAGTGGTGGACAAGAGGGCTATTATGTCGCTTCATGGTGTCCTTTTTTCTTGTCTTCATGTGTTTACACAGGTACGCCACCGGCACAGGAAGCCCCTGCCAGACCCCTATCCTCAGCTAAAAAATGTGGGGAATGCGGGGTTAGATTGTCTAAGTCTTACACAAAGCCCTTATGCACTACTTGTATTAATAAGTTAGCGGGGCAGGACCTAATGAAAGATTTCCTTAAATCTATGAAGGAGGAAATGGCAGCTACTATTCAGTCATTTAAGGCTACAGCAGCTACCCCTCAAATCCCAGCAGAGGAAGTATCGAAAGATAATGTTTCCTCCCAAGACTGTGGGTGGTCAAAGGGACCCCCATCCCTCTGGGCAGATTCTCTATCCATTCCCTCAACTCAAGTTAGGGAACAAGAGGATCCAGAAGAAGGTTCTAGTTATTTAAGAGATCCTTCCAGTTCAGATAAGGACTCAGAAAGTGACAGTGAAGGGGAAAAAGACAAAAATCTTTTTTCCTTGGAATATATGCAGGGTCTTCTTAAAGTGATACATGACACTGAAGGAATTCCTACCCCTACAAAGGAGTCTTCCTGCAAAGACAAGGTGTACAAAGGCTTGGGAAAAGCCCAGTACAGAACCATTCCCATTCACCAGTCCTTAAAAGACATAATACACCACAAATGGAAATTTCCTACTCATGCCTTATCCAGACCAAAAAACTGGAAAAGAAGGTTTCCCTTTGAGCCTCAAGAATTGTAAGTATTCACAAAAAATCCAAAACTTGATGCTCCCCTGGCACAATTATCAAAAGGAACAGATTTATCCTTTGAAAATGCCGGACATATTACAGATCCTATGGATCGCAGGATTGAATCCGTATTAAGTAAAGCCTGGGATTCTAATGCATATAATACAACTATAGCCTTAGCTGATACCTGTATGGCCAGGAATACAGACTTTTGGCTCAAGGAACTTTCAAAATGTGTCCGCAATATGGCAGGATCACAAGACCTGATAGATTCCCTGGCCATGATTAGTAAAGCAGCATCCTACCTAGCAGACGCAGATGTGGAGTCATTAGTTACATCTGCTAAAACAGCAGCATTAGTAAATTCTGCCAGAAGGGCGCTCTGGGTCAAAGCTTGGGAAGGTGATGTAAACTCCAAAGTAAGACTCTGTACCCTACCCTTTGAAGGTTCATTACTGTTCGGTTCAGGACTAGATGATACCTTGTCCAGATCGGCAGAAAAGGGGAAAAAGTTTCCCATTAAGAAAAAGGACAAATTAGGAAGATATTCCTTTCGAAACTTCCAAGGCAAGAATCAAAAAAGGCCTTTTAGGGCCAGGAAAGGTGGTTCTGAAAAAGGAAAACAGGGGGACAAATTGTTGTTCCTTAAACCTGGGCCTAAGTCCAAAGAATCTAACTGACGCCAGCGTCAGAGTAGGGGGCAGACTGACCCATTTTGCTTCCCAATGGGAAAACATCTTTGCCAGTCCCTACTTTCTTCATCGGGAAGGGTACCAATTGGAGTTTGTCTCACAACTGGTACCGAATATAATAATGACCTATCTCTCAAAAATATAACAAAAGTTCTCCAGGGAGAACATTTATACGGTCAGATAAAATCTGTACCAAAATGTCTTTATGACAATGTTGGATTTAAGAGATGCTTACCTACATGTTCCAATTTATTGAAAACATCAATCATTTCTCAGATTCGCCATAGTAACAGAAGAGGGTACTGCACGTTGGCAGTTCAGAGCTTCTCCTTTTTGCTTGGCAGCAAGTCCAGGGATCTTTACAAAAATCTTGGCCAAGGTAGTAGGCCTCCTGCACCTTCTAGGCCTAAAGTTGATCCCGTGTATGGACGATATGTTGATTTGTGTAAAATCAGCAGAACTACTGGGCCAAGGGTGTCTAGGGTACAAGATAGATACCAGACTCAAAAAACAGAAGGATATGCGGGGCTTGGAGGCCCTAGCACAACCTTGGCCTTTCAGGCTAAATGCCTTTCCCCCACAGAACCTAATATCAAGAGTTCTGCAGAAACGCAGCGAATGGCCGCAACTACGCCTCATCCTAGTCACACCTGGGTGGCCAAAAAGAACGTGATTTGCAACCCTGGTGTCTCTATCAGTGACTGTACCTTGGAAACTACCAGAAATTCCAGACCTGTCACTACAAGGACCTCTGATTCACCCCAGGCTGCAGTTTTTTCAATTAACAGCCTGGGTAGTGAACGCCAAATATTAAAAGAAAAAGGATGCTCAGACAAAGTCATTGAGACCCTCCTTTCAAGTAGAAAGCCAGTAACTAGAAAAATTTATTCCAAAATCTGGAAAACATTTTGTACTTGGCAGAGTCAGAAGAAGGATTCCTCTGCCTCAATCCCAAGGATCCTGGATTTTTTACAGGATGGGGTAGATAAGGGGGTTGCGGTGAACACCCTTAAAGTACAGATGGCGGGTAGTGAACGCCAAATATTAAAAGCCTGGGTAGTGAACGCCAAATATTAAAAGAAAAAGGATGCTCAGACAAAGTCATTGAGACCCTCCTTTCAAGTAGAAAGCCAGTAACTAGAAAAATTTATTCCAAAATCTGGAAAACATTTTGTACTTGGCAGAGTCAGAAGAAGGATTCCTCTGCCTCAATCCCAAGGATCCTGGATTTTTTACAGGATGGGGTAGATAAGGGGGTTGCGGTGAACACCCTTAAAGTACAGATGGCGGCACTTTCGTTTTTTTTAGACAAAAGGTTAGCCCAAGAGCCTTTAATTAAGAGATTTCTGTTGGCTCGGAGAAGGGTATCTCCAATTAACAGAACTATTGTTCCAGCCTGGAACTTAACGCTAGTACTAGAGACATTATCTAGTGAAGCATTTGAACCTTTAAACAAAATTAGTTTAAACATTTTGTCTATTAAGTTAACTTTTTTGTTAGCAATCACCACAGCCAGGAGAGTGGGAGATTTGCAAAGCTTATCCATAAAAGAACCCTTTATGAGAATTCTCCAAGACAGGGTGATTCTTAAACCAGATCCACTGTACCTGCCCAAGGTAGTGTCATCTTTTCATAGGAATCAAGAGATGGTTCTCCCGTCCTTCTGAGAGAAACCTAAGTGTGCAAAAGAACAAAAATTCCATTGCTTAGATGTAAGAAGATGTCTTCTAGCATATCTTGAAAGAACCAAGGGCTTTAGAAGATCTAGTCACGTGTTGGTTCTACATTCTGGACCAAGAAAGGGTTTACAAGCATCAAAACCCTCAATCTCTAGGTGGATTAAACAAGCCATTAGTTTGTCATATAAGGTGTCAGGTACCCCCACCCCAACAAGTCTAAAGGCACATTCCACAAGGGGCATGGCAACTTCCTGGGCCGAAAAAGCCGGAGCATCCTGGGAACAGATCCGCCATGCTGCCACCTGGTCCAGTCAAGATACCTTCCTAAAGCACTATTGTGTGGAAGTATTGTCGCAACAAGACCTTGCCTTTGGCAGAAAGGTTTTACAGGCAGTGGTCCCGCCCTAAGGTAGGCCAGTATGGATTCCTTTATCATCCTCTCAAATGTAGGCCGTCCTGGAAGGATGTAAGGAGAAAACTTACCGTTAGTGTACCGGTAACGGCCTTTCTCTTAATCCTTCCAGGACAGCCGGCCTACTTCCCGCCCAATGTTGTGGTGAGTTCTAAAAAATATGTATATATAAATGTATATGTATATATGTGTAGCTGTTTGAATAGCTATATTCCTTAAGGTTCGGTTGGAAACTACTTTTCTATTACTGAAGCTAAGGATGGGTGGGACCCTTTTAAACAGCTGCAAATTAGTTGTGTTTCCTGTGAGGCGGAGCCACAATCTCTCAAATGTAGGCCGTCCTGGAAGGATTAAGAGAAAGGCCGTTACCGGTACACTAACGGTA
This sequence comes from Pelophylax lessonae, assembly GCF_965119305.1. Lineage (NCBI taxonomy): Eukaryota > Metazoa > Chordata > Amphibia > Anura > Ranidae > Pelophylax > Pelophylax lessonae. The sequence goes on from NC_138770.1 coordinate 180,959,267, forward strand.
AGTTTTCTGTGATACTGCATTTTGGGTTTTTATTAGCTGTAAGCCATCATCATCAAAATTCAAAGGAAAAAAATGCTTAAAGTATATCACTCTGTGAGTGATAAATCTACATAATATATGAATTTACCTTTGTGAATTAAATTACTGAAATAAAGAACTTTTTTGATGATTTTCTAAGTGTTTGAGATGTACCTGTAGAATCAAAGGCTTTTCAAAACACTAACATTTGCAGGATTTACATCAAGTTGATGATTTGTATATGTATATCTAAAAAAAAAAAAAAAAAAAAGAAGCATTGAAGTCTATACATCATGCTCAAACAGGGTCAAGGTTGTCTCTTTGGCTGCCTTTTTGGCTCCTACTCATAAAATGTCCAGTAATGTTGGTCCCACACAGTTCCCTTTACAAACATCATTTTTTTTCTCTGATTTCCTCATGAACATTTAGATGGACTTCTAACTTCTATGTTACGCATAAATCACAATAGTAAACACCATTTTACATGGCACCAGAACCAAGGTTGTTGCTTATTTATGTGTATAATTGAGCCAACAATGTAGTTAATTGCACCTTTGGCTCACTGCATCTTCTCTAATCCAGTGTTAGTTCTTCTATTTAGCAATGTTCACCTAGTTGTTCTTGTCCTCAGGTTCCTCATACACAGCGGCATACTTCAACCCAGTATTGGCTTATGCCTTGACGTTTCACTGCACTGGGAAGAGCCTTCAGGAGAACTCTGTCGTCTATATTGGTGGTTCATTCATTGGTGAGTAATGATAAAATAAACTATTATCATAGAATTCATTTGATCAGAATTTTATAAAATGGTCATTGATAAATGGCTGTAATGCAAACTAAGATATAATTAATTTGGTTAAAGAAACCCTGTCACCAATCTAGTATTTAAATGCTTAATTGCAATGAATTTCCCCTTTTATAAATTAATGTTATTTACTTGCAATGTGAAGTTACTAGTCAGTTTCCTTGCCCAGTTGTGGGGCTTTTGGATTTCAACAATAAAGGCTTTTACAGGTAATTCATGTGGATAATATACATAAAATGTACATACTGTATAAACCTATGGAAAGGTTTTTGATTAAATTAATGGTTTGGTTGATAGTGTTCTAACATGTTTTTGTTTGCATTAAAGCCAACAAATATAAATGAAGGTTTCAGGTAAGTGAATGCCAGGCACATACTAGATGGTGCCATTGAAAACCTAATTAATTGCCTTTATCTGCTATTTTTCAGCTTTAGCAAGCCCATAAATGTTATTATAAAACTGGCATAGGTATGTGACAGAATATTTCTTACAAGATTGATGTACTCCTTCAGTAAAGCCAACTTCAATGCCCCTTCCCTTTATCCTCAGCTGTATCCAATTTGCAGTCCAGTGCATGTGCCAGGAAATCTGACTCAAAATGTGTATTTTAGCCTCATCTAATGTACACTATTATATTAGACTTTTTTCCAGGATTGCAGAGAGACAACAGCTGTAAATGTACACTTACCCACTTACCCTTAAAGGTTTGCCCTAACTGCAAGGGTAAACTGCTTGTTTATGTCTAGATGACCAGGTAAATCAGTTTTATTCAATTAATGCTCCACTTTGCAGATTCCTCAGCAGTCCTAGAATGGTCCCTGGAGCCTCTTCTCTACCATTTTGTTGCAGGCCCCATAGCCCTGCCTTGTCAGGGGAGCCAGATGATCAGTTAAAATCAGATAAGTAAATGTACAACCTCAATTCCAAAAAAAAGTTGTGATACTGTATGAAATCTACATAAAAACAGAATGCAATGATGTGCAAATCTCATCCACCTATATTTTGTTCACAATAGGAAAAAAAAGCACATATCAATTGTTTAAACTGAGAAAATGTGCCATTTTAATAGAAAAAAATAAGGTAATTTTGAAATTGAAGGCAGGAACATATCTCAGAAAAGTTATGGCAGGGCAACAAAATGCTGGCAAAGTATGTGGTACTAACAAGGAAGAGCTGGAAGAACATTTTGCAACTAATTAGGTTAATGGACAACAGGTCAGTAACTTCTTTGGGTATAAAAAGTGCATCTTAAGTGGGGTACACACTAGTAGAAAATCTGCTGAAAATTCCCGCCTGATGTGAAATCGTCCGATTTTCGCCTAGTGTGTACACAACTTTCAGCAGCCGATGCCAACATTTTCAACGAAAAAAAAAAACGGAGGGACAAACAACAAAATTTTTTTCGTCCCTCCCCAGATGACCGATTTTCCTTTAATGTGTACTCAGTACGTCCATGAAAAATCGGATACGAAAGACCGCGCATGATCTGAAATTGCTGACAACCCGGAAGTCTAGGAACAAATGTGCCAAAAAAAAAGAAAAATCGGACGAGAAATTTCGTGAACATTTATGCACTGTAGACTAAAAAATGGTAATGAACGCTGAGAAGACAGAGAAAAATCGGAGGATATTTCGTCCGATTTTCGTCAAGTGTGTAGGGCCCTTTAGAGAGTCAGAAAGTCTCAGAAGTAAAGATGGGCAGAGGTTTGACAAACTATGAAAAGCTGTGTCTAAAAATTGTTCAACAATTTCAGAATAATGTGCTTTAACGTAAAATTGCAAAGACTTTAAATATATCATTATTTACAGTATATAATATCAATTAAAAGATTCAGAGAATCTGGAGAAATGTCTGTGAGCAGGGCCAGATTAACGTAGGGGCTATTGGAGCTGCAGCTCCAGGCCCCTACCTTTATATAGGCCCCGGGTTGGCCATATTCACTGTTACCGCTCTTCTGTCACTTGTAAACACAGAAGTCTGGCTTCTATGCTCGCTTCCCCAGGCAGCACCCTCAGAACCTCCCCACACAGCACGAAGGCCGGACAAGGAGGGACAGTTGCCGATGCATGGATGTGTTTATGGGCTTCAGAGACAGCATCCCATGTTGAATTAGGCATGCATGGCTGCACCCTTCCTCCTCTGGGTGCATGCCAAGGCACGGCCCTTAAGGCCCTTCAAAATCCTCAGCACCAAGCCCATGATGCTCTTAATCCGGCCCTGTCTGTGAGCAAGGAACAGGGCCGAAACACAATATTGGATGCCTGTGATATTCAGGCCCTCAAATGGTACTGCATTAAAAACAGTCATGATTCTGTGATGGACATCACTGCATGGGCTCAGGAGTAATTTCGTGTGTGGACACCATTCACTGTGCCATACAAAAATTACAAAGTTAAAGCTCTATCATGCAAAGAAGAAGTCATATATGAACATGATCCAGAAGCTCATTAAAAATGGTTTGCTGAAAAGAGGAAAATTGTTTTATGGTTGGAAAAAAATTTAATTTAACATTCTTTTGGCAACAGTGGGCACCGCTTCCTCCAGGCTAAGAAGGAGAGGAAGCTTCTGGCTTGTTTTCAATGCTCAGTTAAAAAACCTGCATCTCTGATGTTATGGGGTTAGGTGGGGCTTAGGTGCCCTAGTGGGGGAATCAACATTAAACTGCAATCCAATAAACACAGTTAACCCTCTAGCAACCTGAGGCTACCTTGCTGCACTGGTAACACTAAGCACTGCAGACACTACTGCAGTCAGAAAACACCAACCCCTAAGTACACAGCATTTAGGAACTCGTGCCGCAAAGCCTGCAACAGCATCCACCAACCCAGCAATATCTGTCACCTTATACCCAGTGACATGTCCACAGTTAGTTACCAATGTATATAGGAAATTAACCTCACTCTGTAACTATTTGCTTGCTCTCTCTCAGGGCCCCTCTCTCTACCTAACATTCACTTGACTCCTGGGCTAGATCCCTAGGTACGCTGTGCCACGGGTCTGGTCCCTGTATGTGGGGAGCTTGCCACAAGTGAGGGTGCAAAGCACTTAACCCCCTTCACTACCAAAGTAGCCATCACCCTACGCCAAGCCACCCATTCCCTGGCTGTGCAGGTGCATTAAGCAATGACACATGAATGGTTGTCCCTAGCGACGACACTATAGCCTACAATAGATAGCAAACTACATGCTGGACTAAAATGTACTGTATCTACTCTAACCTACAGTCCCCTTGTTACAAGCCCTGTTCTTTAGATATGACATGCAATGTACTGCTTAGAGAGACTTCAGCCCAGGCATTTAAAGGAACCCAAACAGTCTTTACTGAAGAAATGCAGACATAGAAGAACAGTCTTGCATGGTAATGTCTTGAAATCCTGCACAGAGGTGTTCTAGTGCTGTTAGGGTAATTATACCTGAGTTAGCAGCAAGTTCATAAGCAGTCCATTAGGGCAAGAGTCTGTAGTGATGTGATAATTTCTTTGCCCATCTTTCAATTGTGTATTCCTGTTATGCAGTGTTTGTTTTTGCCCTTTTTCAATATGGCTGCTGGCTATCTTTCTCTCTTTGCAAGAAGGATGAGGTCATCAAAAAGGGCAGAGCGGGGTTTGCTGGGTAAGACTGGGGAAAAGAGAGACATGAGGAGACACAGACATTTTCTTGCTAGAGAACAGAGACTGTAAGTGCTGTCACATCCTCTCACTGAGACACACAGAGACACTGCTAATGAATTCATGTTCCTGAGGAAAATATCTTATGTTGTATGGTTCACAGAATGTTATTTCTTCAATACATGGACATTTAAACACTCTTCTGTGTGGATTACTGTCTATATGGAAATGTTTTCTCAATTGGGATTTCACTTGCTAATCACAAGCCCTGATTGAGTGGAGGCACTGGCGCTTACTATAAATCCTGTCCTGATCACACAGATTATATAGACTCTGCTCCTAGATACTACACAGGTGGCGTCATCATACCCCAGTAGCCACCAAGAGTGATCAGAATAGCGCTACATTTGGAGGCACTGCTGAGATACAAATCTTGGATCAGGACATTAAGGAACGAACATGTCATTGTTATCTACAGAAGCTGTGAGGCAGTGGGCCCTGAAAGAGGGACTGCCACCTAAAAGGACATATGCTATTTCATATGTACCTATCCGTGTGAGCGTCCACAAACTGCAGGAGGCGCTAAAAGCAAATGAAACCTTGCGGTATGCCGCTCCTGTGGATAAAAGAGAGGAAGATGAGAGTTATGAACTGTATACCCATTATCTCTGTCTCAGTGAGGTGGATTTAAATCCAGTTAAAGGGCCCTTTTGTATATATCCGAAAGGGGCTGAAGAAATTGCTTGTGCTGTAGTATTTCCAGTAAGTTCACCTCCAGTAAGGCGGAAGTTACCAGCCCTGCCTGATAAGTGTGAACCATTGAATACAACTGCTTCATCAGGATAAACTGTAATGTCGACTGCTGCGGCTGTTAAGCAGGAAACAGATATTGAGCATCTGCTGCTAAAATTCACTGAAGTCATTGCCCAGAATTTACATGCGGATTCTTATCGCAAATTAAAGGCTTTTTCAGGAGTGCTACCTGTCCCCACTGGTGAAGAAAGCTTTGAGGTGTGGAGAGATTTTGCACAACAAGTGATAGAGGAATGGACCCTGTTTCAGAAAAAACAGCGCATCATGGAAAGTTTAAGACCACCAGCATCCATTATCATCAGAGCTTACAAGGAGACTCATGTGAGTACCAGTGCTCAAGAATATATTGATATTTTGACAGATGCTTATGGACTGCACCGTGACCCTGATCAGATGCTTTCTGATTTTAAACAGACAAAGCATAAAGAGGGAGAGGATGTTTCTGTGTTTGTGAGGAGGCTAGAAGTACTACTGGGGAGATTGCTCACTGACAAAGTCATCTCTCCTACAGATGTTGACAGATTAAGGACTGCTCAAATAATAAAGGGGCTACTGCCACATCACCCAATATCACCAGTTCTAAGAGTTGTTTTGAGAGAGAGGAACTTTACTTTCACTGAAATTATGACTGAAGTAAAGAGACAGGAGTCTGATATTCTTTTTAGTACCCCTTCCAAGAGCAAAGTTAAACAGAATGCTGGGGTGGAGCCCACAAATGAGACTGTTGCTAAGAACAAAGAAGTGGGTAGACTCCCACAGCCTAGAGCTCTATCTGCTAATAAACCCTCCAGTGATAAGCCTCTCTTCCACATTAAATGTTTCTGCTGTGGACAAGCAGGCCACACAGTTCGTCAGTGTCCACTGCTTGCTGACAGTTCTGAAATTTACAGTAAAGCTGGACATATGTACCAAAGAAAACATGGAAGATCAAGAAAACAAACGTTTACCAAGCTACCTGGGGTAGGCCGCAGATGTACTTTCAATTTGTTTGTTAATGATATACCCACTACTGCTCTGTTTGATACTGGTTCTCAGCTGACGATCATATACAGGCCCTTTTATCAACAACATTTAAACCACCTCCCTTTGCAACCTGTGGACACTTTGCCTGTTTATGGTGTGGGAGAAAATCCTGTTTTTATGGATGGTTGCCTAGAAGTTGAGCTTCGCATTCCTGGCGTGATAGCTGAGGAGGATCCCCCACTTAAAGTTATTGCTTATGTGAGCCCTCCACCTGGGGGTAATGAGTATGCTCCTTTGATTGTGGGTTCTAATGTTGAAGCTGTTGAGGCTGCTTTCATACAGTTTCTTCAGCCCCAACGGGGAACTCCCCTACCTTCACTGCTTGTTGCTCCAGAACTTCAAAATATCTGCCAAACTTTTGCTCCTGATCTTCCTGGAGGGTGTGTGGGAAATCCATGGCATCCCATAGAGCTTCCAGCAGGGGGAGTGAGAGTGTTGCGGGTTTATGTGGAAATTTCACCAAGTGCAAATGGTAGTTTCTTTTTGCTAGAGACTGATACAAAAGAGGCTGCAAAGAATGGCTGGGAGATAGTACCAGAAAGGAAAGACTATCGTGTAAAATGTCCAAGAATGGATGTTGTTACTGTCCGGAACATTACCACACACCCAGTTATAATACCAGCCTGGAAAGAGGTAGCCTATTGTTACGCAGTGGAAACCATTAGCTCCTACACTGCTAAAGTCAAGGAGAAAGAAACCAAATTAGACTTTCACTTGAATGATGCTGATAGTCCTGCAGAGCACCAACAAGCACTAGGAGAGCAGCTAATGGAATACAATGATGTTTTCTCTACTGATGACATGGATGTTGGGTGTGCAAAAAGTATTCAGCACAGTATTCGCCTAACAGATAGCACCCCATTTAGAGAAAGATCCAGGCGCATACCTCTTAAAGATCTGGATGATGTTCGAGAGTGCTTGCACAAAATGAAAGATGAAAACATCATTGCTGAGTCTAAAAGCCCGTATGCATCCCCAATAGTGGTAGTCAGAAAGAAAAATGGTGGAGTGCGAATATGTATTGACTACAGGACTCTAAATTGGCGAACAGTCCCAGATCAATACACGCTACCTTGCATTGAGTATGCTCTTGATGCCCTGCAAGGCAGTAAATGGTTCACAGTAATGAACTTAAGATCTGGTTATTACCAGGTCCCAATGAGTGAGGAATATCAAGAAAAGACGGCTTTTATTTGCCCCCTATGGTTTTTCCAGTTTGTTTGCATGCCTCAGGGCATTAGTGGTGCACCTGCAACCTATCAACGTCTAATGGATCGGACCCTGGGAGACCTTTGTCCCACTCAATGTATCGTCTACCTTGATGACATAATTGTCTTTGGCTCCACTCTAGAGGAGCATGACCAGAGACTATTTAAAGTCCTAGATCGTTTGAGGAAGGAAGGTCTGAAACTTTCACTGGACAAATGTAAGTTTGCTCGTTCTTCAGTAAACTTTGTGGGTCACATCGTATCTGCAGAAGGGGTAGCAACTGATCCTCCTAAGGTGGAGGCTGTGGTAACCTGGCCCCGTCCCACAAATCTGACAGAACTGAGGTCCTTCTTGGGATTTTGTGGCTATTCTCGTCGATTCATTAGAGGCTATTCCAAGACTGCTCGGCCCCTTAATGACTTGGACACAAACCGCAAAACTCCTTTCAGTGAGAGATGGACTTCTGCTTGTGAGGAAGCTTTTCTACAGCTTAAAAAAAGTCTTACAGAAGCACCAGTGTTGGCTTATGCAGACCCACAAAAGCCATACATTCTGCATGTGGATGCCAGCTATGATGGATTGGGAGGAGTCTTACATCAAGAGTACCCAGGAGGACTAAGGCCTGTTGCTTATATAAGCAGCAGTCTAAGCCCAGCAGAAAAGAATTATCCTGTTCATAAACTGGAATTTCTTGCCCTGAAGTGGGCTATTGTTGAAAAACTGCATGACTACTTGTATGGAACTCAGTTTGAGGTGAGAACCGAAAACAACCCCCTCACTTATGTTTTGACTACAGCTAAGCTAGATGCCACTGGTCATAGGTTGCTTGCTGCCTTGTCTAATTATCAATTCACTCTCAAGTACAAGCCAGGTCCCAAGAATATTGGGGCTGATGCTCTTTCTAGGCGCCCTGGATTACCCATGAACTTGGAAGAAAGTGACTGGGAGGAAGTACCTAGGCCTATTGTGGCTGCCTATTGTGCTACAGCTGCTGTACAAGGAGACAATATTGTTTTCTCTGACCTACGAGCTATTGATTCCCTGGGAGCTGGTGAAGAGTGTATTCCAAACATGTATTGCTGCCGAACTGCTTTAGGGGTGCCAGGAAACATCCAGCTGCAAAAGAAAGATATGATCCTTCTACAAAAAAGAGATCCAATAATCAGACATGTTAGAGAGTCTGTTTTCCGCAAAGATCCTAACTACATGAGAAAATACCTACCTGAGCAGAGTACCTACTATCTTAAGGAATGGGATAAGCTCAAAATAATTGATGGACTTTTATACAGGGTACATTTGTTTCATGATCATCCTGGAAGGAGACAGCTAGTGCTCCCTCAAGTCTATAGAAACTCTGTTTTGAGAAGTTTGCATGATCAACATGGGCATCTAGGAGTTGAAAAAACCTATGGATTAATCCAAGACCGATTCTTTTGGCCACGAATGAGGGAAGCTGTTGTGGACTATTGCCGCCGTTGTGTGAGATGTCTGCAACAGAAAACTCTGCCTACTCGAGCTGCTCCTATGGAACACTTGAAAAGTTCTGGTCCCATGGATTTAGTGTGCATGGACTTTTTGTCTATTGACAATGACAGCAGTGGTGTGGAAAATATTTTGATTGTGACTGATCACTATACTCGCTATGCTCAAGCCTATCCCACCAAAGATCAGAAAGCAGTAACTGTAGCCAAAGTGATGTGGGAGAAGTTTTTTGTTCACTATGGATTGCCAAATCGACTTCACTCTGACCAGGGGCGGGACTTTGAAAGTCGCCTAATTAAAGAGCTGTTAACAATGCTTAACATCAACAAGAGCCGCACCACCCCTTATCATCCAGAGGGTGATGCTCTCCCTGAACGTTTCAATCGTACCTTGTTGAACATGTTGGGTACCCTCAATGGTGCTAAGCAGACCTGGAGCCGACATGTTGGAGCTATGGTACATGCCTACAATTGCACCAGACATGAATCCACCTATTGACATTCAGTTGGGCGTGTCTACTGATGGAGTGGAACAGAGGAATCACTATCAGTATGTGGCACGACTTAAACAGAGTTTGAAAGAGGCCTATCAGATGGCTGAGGAAAATGCTGCAAAATTAAATGCTGCCAATAAAAGGCGTTTTCATTCCAAAGTTCGTTACAAAGACTTACAACCTGGTGATAAAGTGTTTCTCCGCAATTTGGGACCCTCAGCCAAACATAAGTTAGCTGATCGCTGGAGAAATGAGTTGTTTGAAGTTGTAGAAAAACTGCCTAAGATTCCAGTATACAGGATTCGAGGACCTGAGGATCAAAGCCTGGCATAGGAATCATTTGCTTCCGGTACCACAAGTTGCTACTGTTGATGAGGAGCCACAATCTGACATTGCTACAGATTCTAATGATGTGCCTTGTGCCAACAGTGGAGACCAGAGTGATGACAGTGACTGGTTTACACCTCCACCAGAGTCTCCTGTACAGGTTCCTTCACCTAGTATTGATGGGGGCCTCCCTCAGAGGGGAGGTTTGAACCCAGCTACTCCGGCTTTTGAACCAACAGCCCAAAATGTTCCAGGCATGGTTGGAGCACCAAGTTTCCCCACTAATGCTGTCCCAGAGTTCTCTGGATTTATGCCTGAGGGGTTGAGGAGAGGAGATCGTGTTCGACGTCCTCCACCGGTGTTTACTTATGACACTTTGGGAAGACCCTGCTATGCTGTACAGAACTATGTACAACCTCATGTTCTGACGGACATGATTGCAGCTCATTCTAGACTAGTTAGCATGATATTACTAACCATGCTTTCTTTGCAGCTAAGCTCTGTAACAGATTGCTTCTGGAGAAGTGGTCTGCAGAAGGCGACAACGATGTTAATTTTTGTTGTTCTTTTATGTGTATATCCTTGCCGGGCCGGAAGGATTTTCAGCAGGGGGAGAATGTAGTGATGTAATAATTTCTTTGCCCATCTTTCAATTGTGTATTCCTGTTATGCAGTGTTTGTTTTTGCCCTTTTTCAACATGGCTGCTGGCTATCTTTCTCTCTTTGCAAGAAGGATGAGGTCATCAAAAAGGGCAGAGCGGGGTTTGCTGGGTAAGACTGGGGAAAAGAGAGACATGAGGAGACACAGACATTTCTTGCTGGAGAACAGAGACTGTAAGTGCTGTAACATCCCCTCACTGAGACACACAGAGACACTGCTAATGAATTCATGTTCCTGAGGAAAATATCTTATGTTGTATGGTTCACTGATAGTTATTTCTTCAATACATGGACATTTAAACACTCTGCTGTGTGGATTACTGTCTATATGGAAATGTTTTCTCAATTGGGATTTCACTTGCTAATCACAAGCCCTGATTGAGTGGAGGCACTGGCGCTTACTATAAATCCTGTCCTGATCACACAGATTATATAGACTCTACTCCTAGATACTACACAGGTGGCGTCATCATACCCCAGTAGCCGCCAAGATTGATCAGAATAGCGCTATACTGCACAAAGGTAGTCAGTGTCCATAGAGGCCATGATTGGCAATGATCCTTAAAGGCAGTAAGTTCATAGCTGGTAAGTGAAAGTCCATTAGAGTATTTAGGTTCCCAGCCCATCAGGTAACCCCAACTGCACCCCCAACTGGTCCACAGTCCAGCAGCATTACAGCCTACATTTTGGCACTATTTCCTAGACAGAGCTCCTAGGACATTTCAGTGGGCCTTGGTTATTTGAATCTCTTGAAAATTGATGGGGAAATCTAGCTAATCAATTCCTAAGACCCACCACACATCTACATTAGAACAATTTGTACCCGGCTCGTTCAGTTAACTTGAGGACATGAGCACAGACAGGAAAAACAGGCACACAGAAAGAAAAACACATTAACCCCTTTGTAGGCACTTGCCTACATGGGGATGTATTGGTGCATATGGAGTGGGCAGCTTGCATGTCTGAAAAGGCACCATCAATGCTGAAAGATATATCCAGGTTTTAGAGCAGCATATGCTCAGGCAAGAATGGGGCAACATTCCTCTCCCAAAACTCCAGCAACTGGTCTACTAAGTTCCCAGACATTTACAGAGTGTTGTTAACCACTTGCCGACCGCCGCAGTACATAGTACTACGACTATGTACTGCGACGGTCAGCCCCTCCTGGGCAAAGCGACGTATCGGTATGTCGCTCGCCCACGAGCATCTAAGGGGTGTGCACGCGCTGCCGGAGGCGCGCTCCCGCCCCCACTCGTTCCCTGCGCGAGTGACCGGCGGCTCTGATGTCCACCGGCCACTCACGATCTCCCGCTGGAGAGGGAGAAAGGCAGGCGGCTAATGTAAACAAAGCCGCCTGTCATTCTCCCTGGTGTAACTGCAGAGACTATACAATCCTACTATGTAGGATCGTATGTTTCTGTGGTTACATCACAAGCCACCCCTTGACAGTTAAATCACGCCCCTAGGGACACACTTAACCCCTTGATCACTAATAAAGTTAACCCCTTCCCTGCCAGTGTCATTTTTAAAGTAACAGTGCATATTTATAGCACTGATTACTGTAGTAATGTCACTGGTACCCCCAAAAGTGTCAAAAATGTCAGTTAGGGGTCCGATCTGTCCGCCGCAATGTCGAAGTCCCGCAAAAAAAATTGCAGATCGCCGCCATTACTAGTTAAAAAAAAAAAACAATAAAAATGACATAAATCTTTCCCGTAGTTAGTAAATGCAATAACTTTTGTTATTAACCAATCCAAAAATGCTTATTGTGATTTTTTTTTACCAAAAATATGTAGCAGAAAACAAATTGGCCAAAAATGTTAAAAAATTTGGATTTTTACTTTTTTTTTTGGAGAATTTCTTATAAAAAAATGTGAAAAATATTGTTATTTTTTCAAAATTGTCGCTCTTTTTTGTTTATAGCGCAAAAAGTAAAAATCGCACAGGTGATCAAATACCACCAAAAGAAAGCTCTGTTTGTGGGGAAAAAAAGGTCGTCAATTTCATTTGGGTACAGCATCGCACGACCGCGCAATTGTATGTTAAATTCATGCAGCGCCGAATCGCAAAATAGGCCTTGGTCTTTGAGCAGCCAAATCCTCCGGGGCTTAAGTGGTTAAAAGAAGAGGGGCTGCTACACCATGGTAAACACCAACTTTTTTTGGAATTGGGGTTGCCCTTTGTCAGTTTTGTTGCCCTATCCCAACTTTTTTGAGACGTGTTGTTGCCATCAGTTTCAAAATTACCTTATTTTCTCAAAAACGTCTTCCAGGACAGCCCATGAGACCTTAGGGCTCCTCCCCCAGGGACAGGAAACACATTCCAAAATTTAAATAAAAGGCGGTCCCTTCAGTCCTCACCTTCAGTATTTAATGTTTCCTCCGGACAGGGGGTAACATGTTCCTGGAACTGAAGCTCCCGGTCTCCTGGACTGTCCACGGAAAGACTTGGAAAGAATGCATCTACTCTTGCCCATAGCGGAACCCCTTAAGTGCCGCAATAGGGGCTGACCGCTGTCTCCTGTTCTCTTGGCCACCCGGCAGGACCACGGATGTTGTCTGGTGGAACGCTGGGGAGTCCGCTCCGTTTTCGGCAGGGTCCTTGGAGCAGCAGTGCTGTGTACCCGTGACCCGCCGACTTCGAAGAAATTTGAAGTTGGCGCCAAAAACGGAGGGGGCGGAACTCAGGCGCGTCCACTCTGGCCTCACAGGAAGTGACAGTGTTACTTCCGGCGCAGTGACGACATCCGCGGGCGCCAGGAAACCCTCGTTCCAGTTTCCGGAGGTGCGAACAGAGAAGACAAATGGGCGACCGATGTTAGGTGAAACAGCAGTTGCTGGGACCACCATACAGAGCGATGAACCCCACGGCAGCAACCGCACAGGCGGCAGAAGTCGGCTCTGGCATCGGCACCTCTCAGGTAAGCAAGGGGGATATGTATACTCTATTTGCAGATTCCTGTTAGGAACTCCGTTTTTTTTCCTTCCCTTCCTCTAATGTCTGTAAGGGCCGGGTAAAAAGAGCACCATTTCCCTCTTTTCTGTCCACGAGGTGGAAGGGGAAAAGCGGGAGGAGGGGGGGGGGCACAAATCCCTAAATTAAAAAACTGTATTTTTGTTTCCTATCTTTTAGGCCAAGGCTCAGGACAAAATCCAACCTCAGCCCCCCAAAAAGAAATGTGCTGTATGCGGAGCTAAATTAAGTTCCTCTTGGAACAAAACAGTGTGCTGTGCATGCATAGAAAATCTGGTCAGAGATGACCCTACGGTCTCTACCCAGAGGATGCTGTCCTCAGTGAGAGATGAACTGACAAACACTTTCAGTTCATTTAGAACTCTCATGGAAAAAATGCAGGCACCAACCCAGATCCCCACCTCAGTTCAGATCCCCGCATCCCTGACCAAGCCATCACAAGGCTTTGAGGAGGAAGAAGCAGAGTCTTCCCACTCCTCTGTGGAGGGATCAGGGTCAGGGGAGGAACCTAAAGAAAGTAATTCTTATGGTAACTCCAATTTCAAACTGAGCTTGGAGGATGTGGATGACCTTCTCAAAGCAGTATATGTCACTTTAGAAATTGAGGAGGAGAAAGTGCAGCTCTCTAAGCATGACCTTATGTACGCCAGTCATAAGAAACAAGCTAGAGTGTTCCCTGTGCATAGCTCCCTGTTGGATACAATTAAACAGGAATGGAATTCACCTGATAAGAAACCTTTCTTTCCCAGAAACTTGAAAAGAAGGTATCCATTTGACGACAGTAAGGAGCAGCCCTGGAGCAAAATCCCCAAATTGGATGCTTCTCTTGCCAGAATATCCAAGGGAACTGACTTGGCATTTGAGGATTCAGGGTCACTAAAGGACCCTATGGATAAGAAAACTGACACCACATTACGTAGGGTTTGGGAAGCCTCCATTATGAGTTTAAAACCTGCCCTGGCATCCACCTGCATAGCCAGACACCTAGAGTTATGGCTATCTCAGATCCAAATGCACTTATCTGCCGGAACATCAAGAGAACAGATTATAAAGTCATTTCCACTCTTGTTTCAGGCAGTAGGATTCTTAGCGGATTCTTCAGCTGAGGCTGAATAAATGGCAGCAAGAACCTCAGTATTGGCTAACACAGCCAGACGAAGCCTATGGCTCAAGACATGGTCAGGGGATCTCACTTCTAAGTCACGCCTCTGTGGTCTTCCCTTCACAGGCGACCACCTCTTTGGCCCAGGCCTAACAGAGGCTCTGGAGCGCACAGCAGATAAAAAGAAGGGATTTCCAGAAAAGAAAAAGTACCCCTATGCCCCAAAGAATTTTTGTGGCAGGGGCAAACAGCAGAGATCTAACGAAACTCAGCAAACTTTAAAGAAGCACTGGACTGAGCATAAAGGTAGGGGGAGGGGTAACATCTTGTTTTACCCTCCTCAATGCCCCAACAAGCCCCAATGACTCCCTTCTCAAAGTGGGAGGGAGATTAAGGGCCTTCCTCCCACAGTGGAGGGGAATTACTTCCAGCCCTTTTATTCTGGATCTGGTAGGCAGAGGGCACAAACTGGAGTTTTGTCTCCAACCTCCAGAAAGAACCCTGATTACAAGTCTACCCAGGGATCCAGCCAAGGCCACCGCCCTGAGTCTTCAATTACGGGACCTATTAGATCAAGAGGTGATAATCCCAGTCCCCAAGGAAGAACAGGGAACAGGGTTTTATTCTCACATCTTCGTGATACGAAAACCTTCAGGAAATCATCGGTTGATCCTGAACTTACGCAATCTGAACCTCTCAATAGCATACAAACACTTTCGCATGGAATCAATATACTCCATAGGGAACCTATTGTATCCAGGGTGTTACATGGCAACCCTGGATCTAAAAGATGCATATTTTCACATCCCGATACACAAATCCTACCAGAAGTTCCTGAGACTGGCAGTAAGGATAGGACTAGAAGTCAAACACTTCCAATTCCAGGCCCTACCCTTTGGGTTATCCTCAGCCCCCCGGATCTTTACCAAAGTCCTGGGGGAGGCACTAGCCCCACTAAGACTAAAGTCCATCATGATCACCCCCTACTTGGACGACATCCTGGTAGTGGCAGAATCATACCAGAAACTGAAGGCAGACCTCCTAATAGTTCAGGAATTTCTGACTTCCCTAGGCTGGATCATCAACAGGCAAAAATCCTGCCTAATACCCTCACAGAGAGTAACTTACTTCGGATACGAGATTTCCTCTCGGGATCAGATGATCTTTCTCCCTCAGTCCAAGATAGGGAAGATGGACCAGATGGTAGCCTCCTTACAGACCAATTTATGGGTCTCTTTGAGGGACATTACATAATAGGCTTGATGACCTCCTGTTTCCCAGCAGTCCCCTGGGCACAATTCCAGCAACGTCCACTCCAAAAATTCTTACTAAAGAGTTGGGACGGACGGCCAAGTTCATTGGAACAAAAAGTAAAGATTCCCACCAAAATAAAAAGAACTCTTTGGTGGTGGAGATCCTCTCTTCACCTATCAAAAGGGCTAGGCTGGACCATCCAGGTGTCACAGAGGATCACCACGGATGCAAGCGCTTCCGGATGGGGGGCATATCTGCAGAACAAATGGGCGCAGGGAACATGGTCCCCATCACAGATAAAAACTTCATCAAACCAAAAGGAACTTATGGCAGTCAAAAAGGCCTTAGAGTTTTTTCAGGTAGATGTAGAGGGAAGCCATCTACAAATTCGGTCAGACAATATAGCAACTGTGGCGTACCTGAACAAACAGGGAGGTACTCGAAGTCAGGGTCTACAATCCATAGCACAGAGTATCTTTGTCTGGGCCGAACGGAATCTAACATCCATCTCGGCTATCCACCTGAAGGGGACGCAGAACTGTCTAGCAGACCATCTCAGCCGCCACCAGGTGAATCAGGACAATTGGTCCCTCAGCCC
The DNA here is from genome assembly GCF_965119305.1 of Pelophylax lessonae. NCBI lineage: Eukaryota > Metazoa > Chordata > Amphibia > Anura > Ranidae > Pelophylax > Pelophylax lessonae. The sequence continues at coordinate 180,975,633 of NC_138770.1, forward strand.
AGAGGTATTTGCAAATATCACAACCTCATGGGGTCTTCCAGTAGTGGACCTATTTGCTGCCCAGGCAAACAGGAAAACAGAAAGGTTTTTCTCCATAACTCAGGGGGATCAGGCATTAGGCATCGACGCCTTTGCCTACCCCTGGAAAGTCAAGCTCTCTTACGCATTCCCTCCGGTCAGATTGATCCCACAGGTCCTTCAGAAATTCATCCAGGAAGACACAGAGATGATCCTGATAGCCCCGTACTGACCCAAAAGGCCATGGTTTGCACGCCTTCAGGCTCTAGCGGCAAAATCTCCAATGGTCTTACCCTGGAGACCGGACCTATTGACACAAGGTCCGGTGGTCCATCCATACCTCAGGACCCTAAATCTGACGGCCTGTTATCTGAGGAACAGATACTAGGCTCTCAGGGGTTCTCAGACAGAGTAATCCAAACATTAACCAGCTGTCGAAAGCCAGTCACAAGAAAGATGTATGCTAAAATTTGGAAGAAATTTCATTTTTGGATGATGGAGAATCAGAGACATTCTCCAGATATACCAACTATCTTAGAATTCTTTCAGGAGGGCATCGACAAAGGTCTCTCCCTGGGAACCTTAAAGGTACAGGCTGCCGCCCTTAGTGTCTTTCTTCAGTTTTCCCTTAGAGAAGACCCAAATGTAAATAATTTTTTCAGAGCAATTGCCCGGACAAAGCCGAACGTGATAAAAACGTGTCCAGCTTGGAATCTATCCTTGGTACTTCAGGTTTTGGTAACCAGTCCATTTGAACCCTTGGAAGATTTGTCAGAGAAATTGCTCACCCTAAAAACTTTATTTTTAGTAGCTATAACTTCAGCTAGAAGGGTAAGCGAACTACAGGCTCTCTCAATCAGAGAACCTTTTCTCATGATTTTTGATGACAGGATTGTGCTAAAAACAGATCCAGGGTTTTTGCCCAAAATAGTTTCTTCCTTTCATAGGACTCAGGACATAGTTCTTCCTACCTTTTGTAATTTCCCAAATAACGATAAGGAAAAAGAATTTAGTTATTTAGATGTCAGAAGAGCCCTTCTGAGATACCTGGAGGTAACTAAAACCTTCAGGAAAAGTGATACTTTATTTATACAGTTTTCCGGCTCCCATAAAGGGGAAAAAGCTTCTAAGGCCACTTTAGCAAGATGGATAAAACAGGCCATCGCAGAAGCCTATCTGGTGAAGAAGGTGACTCCACCTTTCATTAATGCACACTCTACTAGAGCTTTGTCCACGTCTTGGGCTGAAAGGGCCGGTGCCTCACCAGACCAGATCTGTAAGGCAGCTACCTGGTCTAACTTTTCGACCTTTGTTAGACATTATCGCCTGGACCTCCTCTCTTCTCAGGAACAGGCATTTGGTCGAAAGGTGCTCCAGGCAGTAGTCCCTCCCTAGACTGGAAAGTTTGTTGCTCATCGTCTCATGGGCTGTCCTGGAAGACGTTTTTGAGAAAAGCTGAGTTATACTTACTGGTAACTCCTTTTCTAGTAGTCTTCCAGGACAGCCGGATTCCCACCCGGTTTATCTGGTATTATGTATAATGTATGATATGTGTTTATGTATATCTATATATGTATGTTTTACAGAATGTCCTACGGTTCTCATGAAATACTGAAGGTGAGGACTGAAGGGACCGCCTTTTATTTAAATTTTGGAATGTGCTTACTGTCCCTGGGGGTAGAGCCCTAAGGTCTCATGGGCTGCCCTGGAAGACTACTAGAAAAGGAGTTACCAGTAAGTATAACTCAGCTTTTTTTCTTAAAAAGGTACATTTTCTCAGTTTAAACATTTTGATATGTTTCCAAATTTTTTTGGAATTGGAGTTGTACTTTTCCTGTCCCCTGGACTAAACAAGCACTTAACCTGTGAAGTGCAGCCACAGCTCCAATGCAAGGAAGAACTTTTTCGTTTTCTTGAGTTTGGCATTAAACTTTTGTCTGTCCTGGCTTCCAATTCAATGGTCACAATCACCTAAAGTAGAACTAAAGGCAAAATTTTTATTTTATTTTGGATAGAGTAAGGAAGGGTTAAAACCATTGTCAGGTTTTTTTTTTGTCATTTGTGTCCTATTGGGGAGATTTCCCTTCATTTCCTGTCCCAAAGCCACAACAGTAAGTAAGAGGTAATCCCTCCATAGTGAGGGAATCTTTTCAGAGTCAGCAGAACTAGTGTCCCAGATGGACATGCACAATTAGTTTCAGTCCTAATATATATTTATTATTGGTTACATATTGTTGGTTATTCTGAGATTCGGATGTATCTAAATCTCCAAAATAAATAGTAATGAATTTTGTTGAAATTCGTTTAGTTTCATTTCGCATATTCATTTACTAACGAAATTCTAAATTTTCAGAACAATTCGAATTGATTGAAAATTGATTGATGATCAGAATTCTATTTGAAGTATAGCATCCTCTAGTGTGTGCTACCTAGAGTAAGAGTAGGCAAAATATACTCTGGCTCATGCCTAGCCTGTGAGTCTGTAATTGGGTCAGGGTTGTTGGAGGTTAGGCAAGCATGACTCATGGTGTCTCCCCCAGGATCTAGAAAATTTAAGAACATTCTATACTATTTGGTGGAGGTAAGGAGGGGCTGCTCTGCATATTTGGGAGCTCTTAGCCAAACACCAGGAGTGGGCCTGACAGGGGACTAAGGAACAAGCTGGAAGGGGAGTCGGGTGGAAGATAGAAATGCAGTGCTTGGGGAGTCTGTAGGTGGGCCTTGGGGGACCCCTGCCGGGGAGAGGTTTTACCTCGGGCTGGAGCTCAAGAGGTTGGCCTGAAAGAAAGGCAGCAGGAGCAAAGATAGACAATGAGTTGATCACCACGGTGTAGGAACAGACAAGGGGAGAGACTGCCAGCTGTAGCAGGTTTTTATTGAAGACAGTGGTGTGCTAAGTCTTCATCAAACCTTGCCCTGAGAAATCTCCAGTGTATCAATCGGGCAGGACTGGTCGAGAGTGTCAATGCAGGAGGACTGGGAAGAAAAAGCACCTGGTGGCAGCCAGGTGGGCTAGCATTTCTGAAAGCAGTAGAACTCGGATTATTGTCTACAGGGAAGCAGAAGGTGTTGCAAAATGCAGTTCATTCCACGTGTTTCTTTTCAAGGGGCTGAGAGTTCCTGGCCTGGAAGGGGCTTTTACTAAACTAACATAGAGAATGTTAGTTCCCAAAAGGAGTTTACCCAGCAGAGCTGTACAAAGATCAAGTTTTGTGCAGGAGGAAGAAAAGGAGCTGTAAATAGGGAGGAGGTTTTCCCTGGATTTTCTGTTGCTGTCAAGTTAGGCACCTCATAAATCTTTTACCCCATCCAAGTTATCATCCCCTCAATAAAACACCAAAATAAAGCTCAAGAGCTGTTTTCCTATGTCTGGATGCATGTTGAAAATGTTGAATGACTGGCTGTGCAGCAGTGGGGAACCCTGACATTTGCAACTCCTACAGGGGTACTTCAACAGAAGAATAGCTGGTTGCTAAGAAGCAGGCTGGCAAGCCGACCGCCGCATCCTTAACAACCAATGACTTATCAGCTGTCAGTGGGGTTCCCAGCTGACAGCTGAATGTAAACAAATCAATTGCTGACAATTAAAAAATTAGGAAATAAAACAGCGTTAGGGCCCCGCTAATCCATACCAGGCCCATCCGGATGGTAGCAATTTTAATAGGGGAACCCCACAGCAAATTTTTTTTTTTTAAATGGCATGCCCCCCCCCCCCCCCCAAATCCATACCAGACCCTTATCTGAGCATACGGCCCAGGAAAGGGGGAAACAAGCAAGTGCCTCCCTCATGAACCATACCAAGCCACATGCCCTCAACATTAGGGGTGCTTTGAGTTAGGGGGGATCCTCCCAGAAACACCTTGTCCCCATGTTGATGAGGACAAGAGCATTTTCCTCACAACCCTGGCCCAGTGGTTGTGGGATTGCGGGGGGGTGAAAGTACCCCTACTTATTAACCAAAAATGTTTAAAAAGCGAGGAGAGTGCTTCCACTGTGGCCCCGCTGTCAGGTGGGAATGCCAGCAGCATCGCGTCTACCAGCGTGCGCTTGTACTCGCGCATCTTGCGATCGCGCTCCAGTGAGTGAATTAAGGACGGTACGTTGTCCTTGTAACGGGGATCCAGCAGCGTGGCCACCCAGTAATCAGCACAAGTTAGAATGTGGGCAACTCGGCGGTCGTTGTGGAGACACTGCAGCATGTAATCGCTCATGTGTGCCAGGCTGCCCAGAGGCAACGAAAGGCTGTCCTCTGTGGGAGGTGTATCGTCTGTGTCCTCTGTATCCCCCCAGCCACGCACCAGTGATGGCCATGAGCTGGCCTGGGTGCCACCCTGCTGTGAACATGGTTCCATCTCCTCCTCCATCTCCTCCTCCTCATCCTCCAGAACTGTGCCCCTGCTGGACAATTGTGTCCCTGGCGTTTGTGTGTGCAGGAACCCACCCTCGGAGCCCCTTGTGAATGACTGCCCTGAAAGCCTTGGAAATGTTACCTCTTCATCCTCCTCCTCCTCCTCCTCATCCTGTGCCACATCCTCTTCCATCATCGCCCGAATAGTTTTTTCAAGGAGGCATAGAAGTGGGATAGTTAAGCTGACAAGGGCGTCATCGGCACTGGCCATGTTGGTGGAGTACTCAAAACAGCGCAACAAGGCACACAGGTCTCGCATGGAGGCCCAGTTATTGGTGGTGAAGTGGTGCTGTTCCGCAGAGCGACTCACCCGTGCATGCTGCAGCTGAAACTCCACTATGGCCTGCTGCTGCTCGCACAGTCTTTCCAGCATGTGCAAGGTGGAGTTCCACCTTGTGGGCACGTCACATATGAGGCGGTGAGCTGGAAGGCCGAAGTTACGCTGCAGCGCTGACAGGCGAGCAGCAGCAGGGTGAGAACGCCGAAAGTGCGCACAGGCGGCACAGAAGGATAAAAAACAGTGTATCTCACACGTACAAACACAGACTAGGCCCCGATTAAAATTTTTTGTACCCTAAAGGGAGGATGAGGAAGAGGAGTAGGAGGAGTTGGGAACAGGAGGCAAACTGAAGCGCCCTGCAATCCTTGGCGGTGGAAGGAGATGCGCCAAACAAATTTAAAAGGTGTATCTCACACGTACCGATACAGACTATGCTGTAATTAAATTTTTTACACTCCAAAAGGGTGTATATTGAATAGCGGAATAGGAAAAATTTTATAATACGGTGTATCTCACACGTACAAACACAGACTAGGCCCCGATTACAATTTTTTGTACCCTAAAGGCAGGATGAGGAAGAGGAGTAGGAGGAGTTGGGAACAGGAGGCAAACTGAAGCGCCCTGCAATCCTCGGCGGTAGAAGGAGATGCGCCAAACAAATTTAAAAAGGTGTATCTCACATGTACCGATACAAACTATCCCGCAATTTAATTTTTTACACTCAAACAGGGTGTATATTGAATAGCGGAATAGGACAAATTTTACAAAACGGTGTATCTCACACGTACAAACACAAACTAGGCCCTAATTACAATTTTTTGTACCCTAAAGGCAGGATGAGGAAGAGGAGTAGGAGGAGTTGGGAACAGGAGGCAAACTGAAGCGCCCTGCAATCCTCGGCGGTAGAAGGAGATGCGCCAAACAAATTTAAAAAGGTGTATCTCACATGTACCGATACAGACTATCCCGCAATTTAATTTTTTACACTCAAACAGGGTGTATATTGAATAGCGGAATAGGACAAATTTTACAAAACGGTGTATCTCACACGTACAAACACAAACTAGGCCCCGATTACAATTTTTTGTACCCTAAAGGCAGGATGAGGAAGAGGAGTAGGAGGAGTTGGGAACAGGAGGCAAACTGAAGCGCCCTGCAATCCTCAGCGGTAGAAGGAGATGCGCCAAACAAATTTAAAAAGGTGTATCTCACATGTATCGATATAGACAATCCCGCAATTTAATTTTTTACACTCAAACAGGGTGTATATTGAATAGCGGAATAGGACAAATTTTACAAAATGGTGTATCTCACACGTACAAACACAAACTATGCCCCGATTACAATTTTTTGTACCCTAAAGGCAGGATGAGGAGTAGGAGGAGTTCGGAACAGGCAGGAGGCAGACTGAAGCACCCTCAAATCCTCGGCAGTATGAGATGCGCCCCAAAAATTGCAAAGGTGTATCTCACACGTACCAACACAGACTATCCTGCAATTTAATTGTTTATACCCAAAGGTTTTTATTGAATAGCGGAATAGAAAATATTATCAAAAAAAGTGTATGTATCTCACACGTACAGAACCAGACTAAGCCCCAATTACTATTTTTTGTACCCCCAAAGGCAGGATGAGGAGTAGGAGGAGTTCGGAACAGGCAGCACCCTCAAATCTTCAGAAGTATGAGATGCACCCCAAAAATTGGAAAGGTGTATCTCACACGTACCAACACAGACTATCCCGCAATTTAATTGTTTATACCCAAAGGTTTTTATTGAATAGCGGAATAGAAAATATTATCAAAAAAAGGTGTATGTATCTCACACGTACAGAATTAGACTAGGACCCAATTACTATTTTTTGTACCCCCAAAGGCAGGATGAGGAGTAGGAGGAGTTCGGAACAGGCAGCACCCTCAAATCTTCAGAAGTATGAGATGCACCCCAAAAATTGGAAAGGTGTATCTCACACGTACCAACACAGACTATCCCGCAATTTAATTGTTTATACCCAAAGGTTTTTATTGAATAGCGGAATAGAAAATATTATCAAAAAAAGGTGTATGTATCTCACACGTACAGAACCAGACTAGGCCCCAATTACTATTTTTTGTACTCCCAAAGGCAGGATGAGGAGTAGGAGGAGTTCGGAACAGGCAGCACCCTCAAATCTTCAGAAGTATGAGATGCACCCCAAAAATTGGAAAGGTGTATCTCACACGTACCAACACAGACTATCCCGCAATTTAATTGTTTATACCCAAAGGTTTTTATTGAATAGCGGAATAGAAAATATGATATAAAATTGGTGTGATTTATTAATAGCACATGTGAACAGCAGTGTCTTATATCATTCAGCTCTGCTGCAGGCTATGGAGGGGAAAAAAAAAAATTCCCCTTTTAAGTTTGTAATTTTTAACTAGATTAGTACAGACTATGCCACAATTAAATTTTTTTAACCCAAGGGTGTATATTGAATAGTGGAATAGAAAAAAGTGTATAACTTTTGAAATCTCTCAATAATAGCACATGTGAACACAGCAGTGTATTATCACAGTCAGCACAGCACAGCACTGAAGGAAAAACGCTGCACACAGTGACTGATAGAAAAAGACTTTTCTCCCTCCTCCTCAGTGGGCAAAAAAGATTGTGTTCACTGCACCCCACACACAGCAAAATCGATGTGGACCACTGACACCTGCCTATCTCCAGCCTCTCCCTAAAAGGATTGATAAGATCGGTCTATTACTTTAAATGTGCAAATATAAAGGTTCTCCCAACCCTACTGGACAGCCACTATCAGGCGGAACATCTAATGGTTGGATAAAATAATCTCGTTAGTCCACTACTAGCCCTCTTGTGCTAAAAAGAGCCATTTTCAGTCAGCACAATAAATCTCTTTCTCTCTTGTGGAACCTGCATCACTGTACAGCTGTCCATAAATCCCTCTATATAAAATAGGCATTATGTGGAAGTGCTGTCCTTCTTTTTCTACTCCTCAGTGATAGCGTGGAGAAAGTAAAACTGGGAGCTTTGCGATAACTGCAGGAACTGACTGCTGATTCTATACCGGGGACATATTTATTTAAGTATTTTAGGCTTTTCGCACACCATGGCAAGATCACCGCACTGTAGTATTCATGACTGATCTCATCAGTTCACAGAGTTCTTGGTTATCAGAGTGCCTGAATGATGAATCCAAATAATAAGAGTCTGGTACTGTAGTCTTCAACTTTTTTTTTTTTTAATAGACTAGTAAATAGCTGTCAAGCTTTAATTGCTGTCCAGGACCCTGCTTTTGAGATATCACTTCACTTTCCAGCTCTGTGAAAACAACATGGCAAAAAAAAAAAAAGTAGCAATTGTAACTGGGACAGGAAGACACCGAGGTTGATTTACTAAAGGCAAATAGACTGTGCACTTTGCATGTGCATTTGCACTCTGCAAGGGAATTTGCTTTCTCCAAAGCTTAGTAAATGAGGGGCTGCTCGTGGACTTCCATCAATCATGTGCAAGCAAAAATGCTATTTTGTTTTTTGCTAGTTTCCTTGCATGTGATTGGGTATTCTATGCAAAGCTTCACCTCATGTAATACGCTCTGGAACAAATTCCCTTACAAAGTGCACAGTCCACTTGCCTTTAGTTAATCAACCCCATGGATAATAATAATAGCCTGAGGAGTATTCTCTTTTCCATTATACTGAAAAGTGTTTTGGGTTTTATGCAGGCTTTGTTCTTCAGGAGAAATTCCCCATCACTTTCTGTCCCAACAAGTGAGGGGAATTGTCTCCAAATGGGATGCAGTGAAAACTTTCCAAGGCTACAATCCCTTCCTAATGGGCCATACACACTATAAGATTTTCTGAAGACTTTTTCCTTTAGACTTACCAAAACCATATAATATGAGGTCAGACCTAAACACTTTCAATTTGTATGCAATCTGGCAGGCCCTTGCACTTCATAGAAAAGGTAAATCTGAAGGAAATCTAACCACAAAAGTTGGATAGTGTGTATCCAGCTTAACTCTGTTCAAAGCTATAAAAAAAAAAAAAAGTTTTTGACTGAAGTGGAGCTTTACTAAATTGTGCCACGGTTTCTAATTCATACATTCTACTTATTAACTGTTTTTTTTTTTTTACCCAGGCATGATGATGGCCCTTTTCTTGTACAAGGGAAACATCCCTCGACTCTTCCAGAGGAATCTTCTCTACAGCCAGAAAAGCAAATTCAGAACCCCAAAAACAAAGAATGTTCAGCCTAAAACTTCAAGTAATAAATCATCGCCTTCAAAGAGTTCAAAGAAAAAATCCAGTGAGGCCAGGCAGCAGAAAGTGGAAAATGCGTCATTAAAAGACAAAAGCGGCTAAACCTGTTCTAGAAATATTGTCCTAGATTCTTTTACCTAAAGGCAGAAAAAAACACCCCAGCAGTCTCTGGAAATTACACCACAGATGTTTTTCATTCCACTGTATCTTGGGGTTCATCAAAAGTCTATCTACAGTGCCTTTTCATGTCAGGGACTGCGTGGTAAAGGAAATTTGTCATGAGAGAATTCTGGAGGCTGCCGTTGCTGACCTCTCCCGAAAATGCTAGTTCTTTGGGTGTGCTATGTTGATGCATTGGCTTCAACGCTTTCTGACCTAGATTGAGAATAAAATAAGGCATTTTGACAATTTTCTGACACTCATTTTCAGCATTTATGTTTAAAAAAATATTGAATTCAGAAATGGCCAAACAACTGGCATTTTAAAAAGGAGGTCAGCAAAGGCAGCCCCTAAAATCTGTCCATCACAGGGTCAATTTAAAGTAGTAAATGTGTCCTTCTCAATGATCCTCTTTAATTTAAAGTAGTAAATGTGTCCTTTTCAATGATTCTGTTCAATTTAAAGTAGTAAATGTGTCCTTCTCAATGATCCTCTTTAATTTAAAGTAGTAAATAGGTCCTTCTCAATGATCCTCTTCTAATAAACAAATATCTCTCTCAACAGCATATATATTTTATTTTAGAACAAGAAGCTTTAACAGACATTTTAAGAATAAAAAATGTAATACAAATATTTCTGGCTGTATTGGTGAGATTTATTTTAGATGTACAGTATATTGCATATGTTCCAAAACTACTGTAAAAGCCACATATTGAATTTTACAAAGAAAATGGGATAAAGCAAATTTACATACTTCAATGATTGCAATCTATTTGGAGTCATCAGCAGAGCAAAGTAGGAGAGGTGCAGTGTTAACATCAATGTAAATCCTAAATCAATTTTTTAGTATTATCGGCATCTTGTCGTGCTGCATACCGTTTTTTTAAGCAAATAATTTGTGAAATTGTTGTAAAGTTTCTTACCTGTTGATTCTGCAAGTAACAGCACTTCCTGTTGCAATGCTAAGCGGCTGCCCCTCGAATTTAGAAGCAGCGGTTTGACCCTGTGGATCCCAATTCTTCACTTGAACATTGGACTATGTACAAATAGGCAACCCAATGGCCACCTGAAGGTGCATACACTGCAAGCTGCACTGACAACACTGCTGCTAATTGAGAGACTTTGGCTTAGGGCTCATGCACACTGCTGTTCGGAAAAAGCTGCTTTTACAGGCATTTGAGCTTTTATTTCAGCTTGAAGGAACTTGTGATTTTGGGGCTCTTTTGCACTTTTTTTTATTTATTGAGCTTCTTTGAAGTTATTTTAGCTCCTTTGAGCTTCTTTGAGCATAAGCGTTTTTTTTTCGCAAACCCTTCCTTTATCCTATATATTTTTTTTGTGTGTGTTTTCGAGCTTCTTTGAGCTTTTCCATGCTTTTTCGTGCTTTTACGCGCGTTTTTGGGCATTTAGGCGCCTGTTCTGCTCGAAAGCTCAAAAAAGCTCAAAAGTCTGTAGGAGCAGCTTCTTTGAGCTGCAGTGTGCTTTAGCCCTTAGGCCCCTTTCACACAGGCAGACCGTTCAGATCCGCCTATCAGTTTTTCAAGCGGATCTGAACGGATGCCCCATGCATCTCTATGGGGCATCGGATGTCAGCGGAGACATGTCCCCTGACATCCGATCCGGTCCGTCAAATCTGGACAGATGGAAACCCTATTTTCCATCCATCCAATGGATTGGATTAGATGGGATTGGATGAGAACGGACAGGCGGTCCATTCTCATCCGATTCCCCCATAGAGAAGAACGGGGACCTGACAGCTCTGTCTCTACACACAGCGCGGAGACAGAGCTGCCTTCCGCCTGCTTAGCGGGGGAACGGCGGATCGATCCCCCGCTGAGATAATAGGAGTCCGCCGACAGACTCCCATGTGTGAAAGGGGCCTTAGAGTTGCAACCAGTGGCGGCCCGTGCATAGGGGGCGCCAGGGCGCCGCCCCCCTACCCCTAAAAAAAAGAAAACAAAAATTACAAAGCGAACAAATAAAGTTGTAAAAAAAAATAAATTGGGTTCGCCGGCCTCTGTGATGGCACTGGTGGCTGGGGGGGGGGGGGGTGGGGTTTACGTCCCAGAAGAGGCGCCGATTGACTGCCTTCTGGGGGCGTAACCTGGGTGCAAGTCTTTGCGATTGGACACCCCCACTTTCTGATATCCTGGCTGTGATTGGTCCAGTCTACAGCCTGGACCAATCATCATCCAGGACATCCCATGGCCCCATACTGACCCCGCTGACGTCACGTCGCGTGCGTCAGTCACGCTGCCGCACCGAGTCGGAGACTAGTGGACGGACGGTAACGGCGGGAGACGGGAGTGACAGCGGCACCGGCAGAGAGCGAAGAGGAGACCGGAGTCACCGGACCGGAATCGGATCCATCCGTCCAGACCACCACCGGTAAGTGGTGCAGTTTGCAACACTGCTTCCCATCTTCTGCAATAAGTAATTGTTTCTCCTTTAGCAGCCGAGGCGTGCAAGCTCCATACAATTCACTGAAATGTTCTGACAGAGCGCAGAGACGGTGCATTGTATGAATTGTCACAAGATGCTTCCGAGCAACATATGCAGAGGTTCAGCACTTTGTAACAAACAGCTTCCCGCTGTTGTCACCGATTTTTGATTAGCTGTTATTAAAAAATACAAAAAGCTGTACAAAGCCACATATGAATGTACAACGTGTCCTAAAAAATTCAAGCATGGCATTGTTTGCTGGTCTAAATGCATGCAAACAACTCTGGACATCCATTGTACCAATTACAATAGGTTTACACTTTTGGTTGAATTATGGGAACAACCTTGTGCCCTTCCTTAGCTACATGGGTCCCTCTCCTCTTCTATTGTCGGGGTGGGGTGCATCCAGAGCAGCATTGTCCTTGTGGACACTCTGCAATCATTGGGGTACAATGCTGTGGCACTCTGCAATCATTGGGGTACAATGCTGTGGCACTCTGCAATCATTGGGGTACAATGCTGTGGCATACTCTGCAATCATTGGGGTACAATGCTGTGGGCACTCTTTAATCATTGGGGTACAATGCTGTGGCACTCTGAAATCATTGGGGTACAATGCTGTGGCACTCTGCGATCATTGGGGTACAATGCTGATGGCACTCTGCAATCATTGGGGTACAATTCTGTGGCACTCTGCAATCATTGGGGTACAATTCTGTGGCACTCTGCAATCATTGGGGTACAATGCTGATGGCACTCTGCAATCATTGGGGTACAATGCTGTGGCACTCTGCAATCATTGGGGTACAATGCTGTGGGCACTCTGCAATCATTGGGGTACAATGCTGTGGCACTCTGCAATCATTGGGGACAATGCTGTGGCGCTCTGCAATCATTGGGGTACAATGCTGTGGCACTCTGCAATCATTGGGGTACAATGCTGTGGCACTCTGCAATCATTGGGGTACAATGCTGTGGCATACTCTGCAATCATTGGGGTACAATGCTGTGGGCACTCTGCAATCATTGGGGTACAATGCTGTGGCACTCTGAAATCATTGGGGTACAATGCTGTGGCACTCTGCGATCATTGGGGTACAATGCTGATGGCACTCTGCAATCATTGGGGTACAATTCTGTGGCACTCTGCAATCATTGGGGTACAATGCTGATGGCACTCTGCAATCATTGGGGTACAATGCTGTGGCACTCTGCAATCATTGGGGTACAATGCTGTGGGCACTCTGCAATCATTGGAGTACAATGCTGTGGCACTCTGCAATCATTGGGGACAATTCTGTGGCGCTCTGCAGTAATTGGGGACAATTCTGTGGCTCTCTGCAGTGATTGGGGACAATGCTGTGGCGCTCTGCATTGAAAGGGGCTCGCACGCTGAACTCTGCATTGATGGGGGCACGGAACAGTGTTCATTGCATTGAAGGGGGCACAGAACAGTGTTTATTGCATTGAAGGGGGCACAGCACAGTGTTCATTGCATTGAAGGGGGCACAGAACAGTGTTTATTGCATTGAAGGGGGCACAGCACAGTGTTTATTGCATTGAAGGGGGCACAGCACATTGGTCATTGCATTGAAGGGGGGACAGCACAGTTGCATTGAAGGGGGCATGCACGTTGAACTCTGCATTGGGGGGGCACAGCACAGTGTTCATTGCATTGAAGGGGGCACAGAAACAGTGTTCATTGCATTGAAGGGGGCACAGCACAGTGTTTATTGCATTGAAGGGGGCACAGCACAGTGTTTATTGCATTGAAGGGGGCATAGCACAGTGTTCATTGCATTGAAGGGGGCACAGCACAGTGTTTATTGCATTGAAGGGGGCACGCACGCTGATCTCTGCATTAAAGGGGGCACGCACGCTGGTCTCTGCATTGAAAGGGAGCATGTACGCTGGTCTCTGCATTGAAAGGGGGCATGTACGCTGGTCACTGCATTGAAAGGGGGCATATACCATCTCCTGTACCATGACCTGTGACATGCCTATACCATATCTGTGCCATGCCTATACCATCTCCTGTACCATCACCTTTGCCATGCCTTTACCATCACCTGTGCCATGCCTGTACCATGACTTCAAAGTCAACCAATTTTTTACTGCGTTTTTTGACGCGAAGCAATACCTATTATATTTTTCTTTTTGCGCTCCCCCAAAAATTTTGAGCACCAGCCGCCACTGGTTGCAACAGGATGTGCTGTGTTACTGGCAGGATCTCCAGATCAGATTTCAACTGATTGACAAAAAACGTGCTTAATAAAACTGTATACAGTGGGGCGTGATGCCAAACATACTGCAAAATAGATTTAGTGATCACATCCACTATATTGACAAAAGTATTGGGACACCTGCCTTTACATGCACATGAACTTTAATGGCATCCCAGTCTTAATCCGTAAGGTTCAATATTGAGTTGGCCCACCCTTTGCAGCTGTAACAGCTTCAACTTTTCTGGGAAGAATGTCCACAAGTTTTAGGGGTGTATCTATGGGAATGTTTGACCATTCTACTAGAAGCACATTTGTGGGGTCAGGCAAAGATGTTGGATGAGAAGGCCTGGCTCACAGTCTCAACACTAATTCATCCCAAAGGTGTTCTATTGGGTTGAGGTCAGGACTCTGTGCAGGCCAGTCAAGTTCCTTCACCCCAAACTCGCTCATCCATGTCTTTATGGACCTTGCTTTGTGCACTGGTGTGCAGTCTTGTTGGAACAGGAAAGGGCCATCCCCAAACTGTTCCCACAAAGTTGGGAGCATGAAATTGTACAAAATGTCTTGCTATGCTGACGTCTTAAGAGTTCCTCACTGGAACTAAAGGGCCAAGTCCGACCCCTGAAAAACAACCCCACTCCACCAAACAATTTGGACCAGTGCAAAAACCAAGATCCATAAAGACATGGATGAGCGAGTTTGGGGTGAAGGAACTTGACTGGCCTGCACAGAGTCCTGACCTCAACTCGATAGAACACCTTTGGGATAAATTAGTGTGAAGACTGCAAGCAAGGCCTTCTCGTCCACATCAGTACCTGACCTCACAAATACGCTTCTGGAAGAATGGTCAAACATTCCCATAGACACACTCCTAAACCTTGTGGACAGCCTTCCCAGAAGAGTTGAAGCTGTTATAGCTGCAAAGTGTGGGTCAACTCAAAATTTAACCCTACAGATTAAGACTGGGAGGCCATCAAAGTTCATGTGCATGTAAAGGCAGGTGTCCCAATACTTTCAGTAATTTAGTGTACATTTTAAAAGGTCACTGTGATATGACCATGAGGAGTAACAATCTATTTTTTAATTCACATGGTTTTTGGGCAAAATGGTAGACTACAAACATAGTGACATAACATGAATTAATAAATTACTAGATTAAAGCAATATTAAACCCAAGAACAAAAATGTAATAAACTACAGCTCACCAATACTTAGATTTGGTGGCTGCATTAGTTTTCATTTTTACCCTTTTTTCCCTTTCTTTTCACCTGGTGTTCCCACCAGTAAGTTTGTTATTTTTCAACTTACTTTAAAAAAAGAAGTATGAATTTTTTTTTTTTTTTTTTTTTTTTAGAATCAAACCTGCCTAGGTGGATGCAGCATTGGTTCAATGCTGCATCCACCTGCATCCTCCACCTGAGTGATTGAGTCGGGTGCCAGTCCAGGCATGTGGGTGGATCCCAACCATATGGTGGCATTTTTTCCTGAGCTTGGACTGGCTCTGTGATGTCAGCTGACAGTGGGTTACAGCCTGCTGTATGCTGAAAACGGGTCACAGGAGTGCAGAACTAACTGCACACCTGTGATCCATCAGAGAAGTACAGCCAAATGAACTTTGGCTGCATTTCTTCATTAGGAGACCGAGGTGTCTAGACGAAGTGGCAGTTAGAGGGATGAGACAAACAATTTACCACTGACAGGGGTGCTTACTCTAGACTTCTTTTATCCATTTTCATTAAAAAAAAATGTTATCCCAAAAGAAAAAGTAAACTGTTTACCGTAACTGCTTATAAAGTGTTAGCTGGAGTTCCACTTCAATTTCTTAGTCAAGTTCATCTAAATATGTTGGTTTAACACGACCCTCTACCCAGACTGACAATGCTGCTGTCTAAAGGTGTCTCCATTCAGAATGCAGACACCCTAAAATGTGTAGTAGCCTATCAGATTTTAGCTTTAGCTTGTTTAATTTGGCATTGACAATAAAACCTGGAAGCTGATTGGACACTGTACAGAGCTGCACCAGATTTTCCATGCTCCAGTTTTACTAAATCCCCCCTGAAGTGTGTTACTGGTGGAATACCAAGTGAAATAAAGGGAAAAAAACCTAAATAAAATAAAACAAATGCAGTCGCCACATCTAAGGATTGGTAAGCTTCAATATATTAACTTTTTGTTTTTTGGATGTAATACGGTTTTAACTTATTGACAATGGGAACTTGGCATGTTGTAACCATGGTGTTAGAGGTGTGGAATATTTTTGCCTATATCAAGCATCAGTATGAACTAGTGCTCGACCGATTATCGGCAAAGCCGATATATCAAGGGCCGATCTGCACTTTCCCCGATATATCGGAATTGGCCACCAAGGTGACTGATATTGCCGATATTTCGGGAAAGTGCTTGTACCAGAGTGATGCCTGCAACTAGAGGCATTACCCCAATACTGGCGTCCCACCGGGAGACCCGGGCAAGCAGCCTGCACGGCCGCCGAAGACACGATCAAAACCGCATTCGGCTCTGATCGGGTCTCCGTGTAAAAACCGAAAGTGATGTAAAAAAAGACAGGATTCAAAACAGCCAAACTTGGCGTTTTGAATGCTTTTAAGTGCAGAGCAGGGGTTTGGGGTCTTTTAGACCCCCGGATCCCTCCACAAGAGTACCTGTAAAGTGATAAAAATAAAAAATATAATTTTTTAAATGTACGAAAATATCGGCCAATATCGACCGATACCGATATGCAATGGCCAAAATATCGATATCAGCAACGAAAATCCGATAACGGTCGATCACTGGTATGAACCTAGTGAAGGTTCAGACCTTTACCAACCCTAGGAGAAATATTTTTAACTGAATGTCTAAACCTACATGAAGAGCTATACAGAATCTGCCATCCTGATCCACTTCGTATAATACTACTAAAATGTCTGCCTCCAGCTTAAGGCTTCTTTCACACGGTCCGCCTCCGCAGGCGGATCCGTGTTGCTCAGCGGGGATCGATCCGCGATCCCCGCTGAGCCGGGCGGATGACAGCTCCGTCTCCGCTTGCAGTGCGGAGAGGGAGGTGTCTCAGCACCCGCTGCCCTCTATGGGGGATCGGAGGAGAGCGAACCGCTTGTCCGCTCTCATCAGATCCGCTCCGCTCCGATTACTGAACGGATGGAAAAATAGGGTTTCCATCCGTCCAGATTTCAGCACAGGATCGGATGCGGATGGCAGCGGGTGTCAGCGGAGGTGACCTCCGCTGACACCCGCTGCCCCATAGAGCTGCATGGAGGATCCGATCAGATCCGCCTAAAAAACTGACAGGCGGATCTGATCGGACCGCCCGTGTGAAAGAGCCCTTAGTACTTTCAAAATGACTGCCCATAAACAAGGTTGCAGATCCAGAAAGTCAGACTCCTGATCAGCATTTTCACAGGGAAAGGTCAACAAAGCCACTCAATTTATGTTCCTTGAAATAAAAGTGAAGCTCAGATCTGACTGTTTTTTACTTCTTTCATTTCAAATAGCAGCCTAGCAGCCCTATAGGTTATATGCTCTGGATATGTTGTAGGTTGTTGAACCCTGATATGGCTATAAACAAAAATCATAAAAACATTCGTATACCTAAATAGCAATTTTTTCTGACCATTTATGAATGTTTTTAACCTGAGGTATACCTTAGACTTGTGACATTTATCTAATTTAGAGCACAGCCAATTTAAAAATGTTATTACAGTTGTATTTTTTTGTGTCCAAACCTACTGGTTTTTCTTTTGATGATCTTTCTCACTGTTTTAGTAATCTGTTTTTGTTTGTTCAGCAACAAATTGCTGTATTGAAGTTCTGGGGTAATAAGTCTTTTACACAGTGACCTCTCAGGCTCTGCCAGCCCTTGTTTCAGGTTGTAACCCAGGATTCTGGCTAACCCAGTCTGAAATGGTTTTAGAGAATCATCTTTTATGTGGTTTGGATCCACTTGACCATGAAGACAAATTTCCGATTGCAAAGCTCTTCTCCTCCGGAGTTCCTCTACCTCCTGTTGCATACGCTCTCGCCCAAACGCATCCACCTTTTCCCAGAAAGTGTTATTAAAATAAGCATACAGCTGCCAGTCCAGCTGGTTCCAGATCTTGATCCTCTCCTGAATTTCTACAGGGAGGACTTTTCGGGTGGCGTTACTTCTGCGGTTTAATGGAAATGATAGGACATCATCATAGGTCCAGCAAAGGGCATCCTTTAGAAGCACTAGTGACTCGTCAAAGTATTCTGTTATAAGCACCAAGTTAAACATTATCTCTACAGATTTCTGGACTAGTTGGAAGTACTTTGAAGACTCTGGTCCATTGTGGTCAAAACCAAGGTCAAATGTCATTAAATTCTTTGCATAACTGCTGTATATACTTGTTTTGTTATAGAATTTGTAGGGGTTCATTATAAATTCTTTCAGACTTTTAGTATTGATGAAGATGTCTATACCATTGTAATATGTATAAGATGATTCCATGACTGATACAGGGTTCCGTAATATAGTGAAAAAAAAAGTGTCCTCTGGCATCACCTTCTCCACCTGTAAGTAAAGGTCACACAGATAATTTTTTGTTTCAAATAATAGTGAAATGAAATTAATGTGAGAAGTCTAAAGGCCAGTTATGTATAATAGTATAGCTGAAAATGTATTTATTTCATGTCTTAGTAAATGTGAATAATTACTAGGCGTGCACAAATTTCCCCAGCATGCAACACTGCTGACCAAAATTAAAGCTTAACTCCAGGGAATACAAACTTTCATTAAAGAAGAACTCATTGTATGGATATTTTCTACATAGTTATATGTAAAAAATAAAGATGACAACTAATCAAAAAAGAAAACTCATGGATAGCTTTTCGGATGAATCTGAGACGGAGACAAGGGTAGTAGATCATTGAAATAAATCAAATATACAAAAGACAAGAAGCAAATGAGGAGAGAAGGAACAAAATAATAAAAGGAGGATGGAGAAATAGAATTAAAAGATGTAGATGGAAAGAAAAGTTGGAACTTTTTAATTGTACTAACGCTTTTTAAGAATAGTCACAGGAAGAGTTCATTTTACTGTAAAAGATAAGTTACTGTGAAAATAGCAGACAAGGAAGGAGAAGTTGTTCACAATGTCTCAGATTACTACAATGAGGCTTTGAGACCACCCTCAGACCACCAATATGTTTACAAGACTAATACCCTAAAGAATGTGCAACATTCAACTATGTGAATAAAACAAAACAAATGTGTTATACTTACTATACAGAGTATATACACTATATTACCAAAGGTATTAGAACACCTGCCTTTATATGCACATGGACTTAAGGCTACATTTCCACTAGTGCGAAGCCAAAGTCACACGGTTTAGAGTGCAACTTTGCAGTGCGACTTTGATGCAACTGTGAGTCCAATTTTGATCTGACTTTACACTCTCTGACTAAAAGTGGCATCAAAGTAGTGCAGGCGCCTTTTCAAAATCACTGCAACTTTAGGTGGCATAGATTGAAACAGGTGCCATTAAAATCAATGGGCTGTGACTTGTCATGCGACTTTGTGTCCAAAGTTGCATGATGATTCGCACTAGTGAAAACGGAGCCTTAATGACATCCCAGTCTTTGTCCGTAGGGCTAGATATTGAGTTTGCCACCCTTTGCAGCTATAACAGCTTCAACTCTTCTGGGAAGGCTGTCCACAAGGTTTAGGAGTGTGTCTATGGGAATGTTTGACCACTCTTCCAGAACATCATTTGTGAGGTCAGGCACTGATGTGGACGAGAAGTCCTGACTTGCAGTCTTTGCTCTAATTCATCCCAAAGGTGTTCTATCGGTTTGAGGTTAGGACTCTGTGCATGCCAGTTAAGTTCCTCCACCCCAAACTCGCTCATCCATGTCTTTATGGACTGTCACACAAGGGAGCACAGTTGATAATGGTTTGAGAATCATTCACATGGACACAAGTTAGATGGAGCACATGGCCTGTCCCAAATACTTATATTCTCCCCCAGCATGCCCCAGTGGTCTAAACTTCCTACTGGATTGGCTGAAGGAAATATAAATATAAATAGTCATAACAGTTCTGTTGGTGAAATCTCATACTATGACCAGTGATAACAGTGACATCTACTGGCAGCAGTGAGACAAAACACCTTCTAAGCTTAGGGACAAACCAGGTGAAAACCTGCACAATCAGTCTGAGCTAACTACAACCCAGTCAATAAGTAAACTGATATAGTAGCCCCTGTTTAGGACAGACTCTAACCTTTGGCCAATCAGCTTTGGAGCTGTTATCCCACCTAGTGTGGGAAAGATTCTTGCTTCAGGTTATATAGATCAGCTGTCCCTCCCGAATGCTGCAGATCCAAACACTGAATGACCTCTGCAAGCAGGGTCCTTATAAACGTTTTGCCATAGACGGTTCTACACAGCCAGAACATGCCATGTAGCTGATAGCTTGTACTGTCAAAATAAATACTTTTCATCTCATCTCATCTGGGAACATTTGTCTACTACAGTCAACTGAATTAAGAAAATATCTGTAATATCATCTTAACCCCTTGCCGACCACTCCACGTATATATACTGCGGGGCGGCGGCTCTCCTGCACAAAATCACATACAGAAACCTGCCGATCGTTCCTGAGAGAGGCAGAAAGGCGGTCTGCCATTCTGCTAGTAAGGAAGACAAGAGATCCTCTGTTTTTGCTAAGCAGGAATACGGATCTCTGTCTTCTCACAGCCAAATTACCCCCCCCCCTACAGTTGGAAGGCACTGCGTAGGAGTATATTTAACCCTTTGATTGCCCCTGATGCTAACCCAACCCGTTCCCTGCCAGTGTCATTAGTACAGTGACAGTGTCTTTTTTAGCACTGATCACTGTATATGTGTCACTGGTCCCCAAAAAGTGTCACTTAGTGTCAGATTTGTCCACTGCAATGTCGCAGTCCTGCTAAAAATCGCAGATTGCCGCCATTACTAGTAAAAAAAAAATAAAAAATTCCATAAATCGAATCCATAGTTTGTAGACCCTATAGCTTTTGCGCAAACCAATTAATATACGATTATTGGGATTTTTTATACCAAAAACAAGATAAAACAAAATACACATTGACCTAAACTGATGAAGAAATTAGATTGTTTTTCATTTATTTTATTGGCTGTGTTTTATAGCAGAAAGTAAAAATTTTTCAAAATTGTCAGGTTTTTTTTTTTATAGCACAAAAAATAAAAACCACAGAGGTGATCAAATACCACCAAAAGAAAGCTCTATTTGTGGGGAAAAAAAGGACAAGGAAATCAATTTTATTTGAGTACAGCTTCGTATGACCGTGCAATTGTCACTTAACCACTTTAGGACCGCTCACAGTAATATTACTGCGGCAAAGTGGCTTGTTATTGTCTGACGACGTAGTACTACGTCGTCAGACACTCATCCTTCTGGGCGGCGCTTGCGCACCGCCGGAGGCTCGCTCCCGCTGTTTTCATTCACAGCGGGAGTCGGGCCAGGGGAGGAGCAGCGGCGATCGCCGCTGCTCTTACCCGATCGTCGGGGATCGAGTCTGGAGATCCGCCCGCTGTGTGTAAACACAGCGGGCGGATCTCCATAGTGACAGGGAGTGACAGATCGGACTGTTCAGCATAGCTGGACATCTGATCTGTCCATGACTCACTCAGTCACCTCCCCCCCTACACGTCAGTAAGCACCAGGCATACATTAACCCCTCCCTCTCCAATAAAATTAACCCCTTCCCTGCCAGTGTCATTTTTACAGTAACAGTGCATATATATAGCACTGATTACTGCAGTAATGTCACTGGTACCCCCAAAAGTGTCAAAAATGTCAGTCAAGGGTCCGATCTGTCCGTCGCAATGTCGCAGTCTCGCAAAAAAAATCGCAGATCGCCGCCATTACGTGTTAAAAAAAAAAACACCAAAAATGACAGAAATCTTTCCCTTTGTTAGTAAACGCAATAACTTTTGCGCAAACCAATCAAAATACGCTTATTGCGATTTTTTTTACCAAACATAGGTAGCAGAAAACAAATTGGCCAAAAATTTATAAAAAAATTGGTTTTTACATCTTTTTTGGGGGGAATTTCATATAAAAAAATGTTAAAAATATTGTTTTTTTTTCCAAATAAAAGCTCTTTTTTTGTTTATAGCGCAAAAAGTAAAAATCGCACAGGTGATCAAATACCACCAAAAGAAAGCTCTGTTTGTGGGAAAAAAAAGGACGTAAATTTCGTTTGGGTACGGCGTCGCGCGACCGCGCAATTGTCAGTTGAAGTCGCACAGCGCCGAATCGCAAAAAGTGGCCTGGACAGAAGACAGCAAAATCCTCCGGTGGTAAAGTGGTTAAATTAACGCAGTGCTGTATCACAAACTATGGCCTGGTGATGAAGGAGGGTAACCCTTCTGGGGTTGAAGTGCTTAATTCTATATTTTAGTGTCACAAAAATATTATGTAATGTAAATAGATACTAAATGCACCAGTACACAAAACTGGCTGTGATTGCGAAACTGCATCTAGCTAAGATGCACACAAACCACTCCACACTATAAAAGTGATCAATTTTATTTATTTTTATTTTTTTCTAGATAGTTTTGTTTCTCCTCAACCAGCAGTGAACTAGTAGCCTGTCATTCTTTTAATTTGTAATGTAAACACAGAGCAGGTGCACAAGTAGAGGGAAGAGAGCAGGGTGCTGAGACTCAACTTGAACGACTTACCCTTTGCTTGGGAATTTTTAGAATTATTTACCCCACCTTGTATGCAGCTACAGAGGCCAGTGAGGATTTGTTTGATAATGTGTATTTATTGTTTATTATAAATTTGTAAATATCTAAATGCCGGGCCAAAGCTCTATTTAAAGGCCCCTTTCACGCGGGTCCGTTCCGTCAACGGAGCGGTTCTGCTCAGCGGGGGACCGATCCGCCTCCGCTCTGTGTGCGGAGACAGAGGTGTCAGATCCCCACTGTCCCCTATGGGGGAATCGGATGAGAACTGACCACCTGTCCGTTCTCATCCGATCCGGATGGAAAATAGGGTTTCCATCTTTCCGGATTTTATGGACAGGATAGGATCGGATGTCAGCAGACATGTCTCCGCTGATATCCGCTGCTCCATAGGGATGCATGGGGCATTCATTCAGATCCGTCTCAAAAACTGACTGGCGGATCTGGTCCGCATGTGTGAAAGGGGCCTTAGGCCTTTATTTCTTAAAAAAAAAAAACAGAAGTCCAAACAATGAATTACTTTATATGTTTCTAAATAATTTGACTATGGCTACTTGTAAAATTAAAAGTCTGATTTTATAATTAGAATTGTGTGCAATCTATGGTAATGTTCCTTTTAACCTATCTCTGGTACCATGTTAACAGTCTCTTGCAATTTGTCAATAGTTTCTTGAAACATGTTGCTAGCCTCATCGAACACTGGATTTGGTAAAAGGAGTCTCTTAGAAAAATGCCATAATAATAATTAAATATTAATTGAATTAATTAAATAATAATTTAAAGGAAAGTTTTTTCAGTAAGTACAACATTAAATTATAATGAGATTTAAGTGTAATGTGCAGTTTTCACTTACTTGCACGTTGTCCATTGGCGAATAGAAGGCTCTGGAAACTCCGCTGTCAGTGCTGCCTATTGATACCAGTTGCACCTTTAGTCTCCTGGGGCCAGAAGTGTTCAGTTAATGGTACCACAGTGTCATGGTGCTACAGTGACAGCCAAGTTGTAGAATCTTTTACCCACTAATGGACACTGGAAGGCAAGCGTAAACTATCCATTGCACTTTGTAAAACCTGGAGTTCTTCTTTAATGACTTAATCTATTAGCTCATATGTTTTTTTCAAAGATTTTTAATTACAGATTACCTCTCCCAATTGAAATCGCATGTGGTGACACATGATATCAAAGCTATGAACGGCCCTCCTAAAATAGTCTTCCACATAAGCCTTGTTGAAGTAAAAAGGATAAAAGAACTGTGATGCGTTATAAGCTGGAAAGGCGATTGTCAGATTGTTTGATTCTCCAAAGCGGAACAGAATGTTCATGATGGTGCTGCTGGCCGTCTTGTGAGTTTTCATGAAGAAAATATGTTTGTGAGGCTTACACGATTTCTTCTTTATAGCATCATCTTTAAAAGAGCCCTTAGTGGGCTTCTGTGCTAGATCACTATTGGAAAAGAGAATACATGTTAGGTCCGTTTTTGTTTTTTTAAATGACTTTTTCCACTTAATCAAATTAAACAAATTATGTATATTATCTGACAAGAAAGTATATAACTGTGAAGGTTACCTAGTTATATAGTTAGTCATGTTGAAAAAAGACATGAGTCCATCTAGCTCAACCAATAAAAAAGAAAACCCAACCATACAATCCCATATACACAATCCTATACCCGCAGTTGATCCAGAGGAAGGTAAAAAACCCCAGCAAAGCATGATCCAATTTGCTACAGCAGGAGGAAAATTTCCTTCCTGATCCCCTGAGAGGCAATCAGATATTCCCTGGATCAACTTTACCTATAAATATTAGTATCCAGTTATATTATGTACACCTAGGAAAGAATCCAGGCCTTTTTTAATGCAATTTACTGAGCTTGCCAGAATCACCTCTCCTATGGTGAGAGAGGTGTAAACAGGGCCGGTGCTTCCACTAGGCAAACTAGGCAGCTGCCTAGGGCGCATTGCAACCTAGGGGCAGAGCCATGAGTTGGCACTCTCTGTCCATCATGAATGAGCCTTGTGAGCTGAGGAGAGGGGGCGGCAGTGGGGGAGGAAGAATGGACAGAGGAAGATGCCAGGTGTCTGGGGCAGTGGCTGAACTACCAGGCCCTGTCTTTCCACCACTGTTGGGGGGGGGGGCAAGAGGCAGGAAGGGAGCCCACAGGAGTGCTGCCTGCATGATGATCCTCTTTGGCTGGAGCTGAGTGGTGTAAACCCTGGACAGGAAGTGACTCTCTGCACTGAGCTGGTGGGCAGCCGTTCATTTCCCTGGGTCGGTATTAAGCAGGGAGCGGAGGAGAGCTGAACCTGACCCCAAGCTTGGCACTGGAGGGCGGCACCTTTACTGGAGCAGAAACGACGAGGCACCGGAATGGTCTGAGGAGGTTGGGGATTAGGGACGTGCGGAGTTCTCTGACTGCTGCTTCTCCCTTTACCAGGAGCCGGTTGGAGCTGTGGTGAGCACTGTGGTCCAGAAGAGGAGCATCCTAGGAGAAGGAATCAGCAGGATCACGGTGAAGGTGGGCAGAGTGCGGGCCACTCTCTTCATACCGCCCAGTGAGTGTCCCCAGAACAGGGGATCAGGGTCCCTGGGTGTGACACGGAGGTTCCCTGGTGTGAAAGGGAATCAGGGTCACCAGGTGTGCCATGGGGGATAGGGGTCACCAGGTGTAACAGGGTTTCGGGGTCACCAGGTGTGCCATGAGGAATTGGGGTCCCTGGGTGTGCCATGGGGGACTGAGGTCCCCAGGTGTGCAATGGAGGAACATCAGGGTCCCCAGGTGTGACATGGAAAAACATCAGGGTCTCTAGGTATGACGTGGAGGAACATCAGGTGCCCCTGGTGTGACATGGAGGATCATCGGGATCCCTTGGTGTGACATGGAGGGACATTAGGGTCCCCAGGTGTGACATGGAGGTATATGGGGGTCACTGTGTATGACAGCATAACATAGAGGAGCCATCAGATCAGGGTCACTGGGTATGACATAGAGGAGTTTTTAACCCATTCCCTTTTTATTTTACATTTTTTGGTGGCGGGGGAGGGGGCGCAAGTAGCTGGTCTTGCCTAGGGCGTAAAATAGTCTAGCACCGGCCCTGGGTGTAAAAGACTTGAAAAGGCCTCCAGCTAATTGATTGGTTAACACCAGTGCCTTTTTAGAAATGCAGCTGTTCAGATAGTAAATGCATTACAAATTACGAAAAAATGATTACTCCTCATTTCAATACAGTGTATGGAGTTATGGAAATAATCCCTATTCTAGTGTACAGCCTGATATAGAGACATTTACACCAACTGCATACAGCCAGTGGCAGAACTACCAGGGTCGCAAAGGTCGCACTTGCGACCGGGCCCTGGCGTTCCATCATTGTGGGGGGCCGGTTCTAGTTAGTGGCAACAATGGGAGTTGGGACATAGTAGTACTCTGTGGCTGAGCACTCACACACTGTGACTGGCACAGCGCACCACCTGCCTATCGTCTCCTCCCATTGCTGCAGACAGATGCCATGTTGGGAGGGGGAAACTGGAGTGGAGGAGAAAGTCAGCTGATGGGCCAGTAGAGAAAAGGGGGAGGAGCTCTCCCTTTTGTGAGGAGACCCCATGTCGGGAGAGGTGTTACTGGAGACACGTGAAGCCAGACTGAGAGAGAACTAAGCAAGGAGGGAGACTGACACTGGGAGCAAGTGAGTTGCAGAGTCACCATCCCCCCCCCCACCACCACCCCTCTGCCCCTGATCCCATCCCCTCACCACCACTGCCCCTGATCCCATTCCCCCCCCCCCCCACCACTGCTGCCACTCATTCTAGAGGCATAACTACAGGGGTCGCAGGAGTCACAACTGCGAACCAGCTCCATTCTCCAGGGGGCCCGTGAGTCGCCCCTGTAGCTCTGTACACCTACACTGAAAGCTGGCTTCTCCTCCTTTCCCTCCCACGGGCATTCAACGGCTGCAGAAGAAAAATGAAGGGGATTCGTTTCTCTATATGCAACCCCCGCCACACCTCCTATCCAGGTCCTGTTGCCCCCAGTCCCCATGATCAGTGGAAAGGGCCCTGCAGGGGGCCAGGGGGCTCTTCATGGTTTTTGCACCAGGGCCCTGAAGGTTCTAGTTATGCCCCTGCATGCAGCCATGGTCCATCATCATGGCACTGCATGGAAACAATGGTTTTACAGAGTTAGACTAGGAGACCAATAAGAAAATATACCCATGAAAGTTGAGAAGAGTTTAAATAAAAAAAAAAATGTAGTGAATTATTCCTCATTTCAGTACAGTGGATGGAGCCATAACAAATCATTCTAATATGCACCAATTGTAAACTGCACACGCAAAAGCTGTGGTGCATAACCACTTGCCCTCCGGAAGATTTACCCCCTTTATAACCAGGCAATTTTTTTTCTTAATGGCACTGCATTAGTTTATCTGACAGCTGCACCATAGGATGCTTTACACAAATGAAATGTATTTTTCCCCACTAATAAAGCTTTCTTTTGTTGGTATTTGATAACCAATGGGTTTTTTATTTTTTGCCTTATAACCGAAAAAAGACCGAACATTTTAGAAAAAAAAATATTTTTTTTTACTTTCTGCTATAAAAAACATATCCAATTAAAAAAAAAATGTAAAAATTAAATTTCCTCATAAATCTAAACCAATATGTATCCAATATGTTGTTAGCTAACCTGAATGGTACAGATAAGGTAATACAAAGATCATGATCATAATCATGTCGGGTGAGAAAGATGTAGCAGCAAGTGATCTAAATATCCTCAGTACGTACCACACTAGTATTGCAGACGAGAAACCTCCTAATATGTGGCAATTGTAGGGAGATAGTTCAAATGCCCAATCAAAAATAGATATGTTGGAAACTGTCCCCGAGGCGAAATTAAAATCTATGCAGATTTATAAAAAGAATGTGAATTACTGAAAGCATGTTATCACTCGCAAAAGGCAACAAGCTAGCTTCTACATGCCAAAAAAGGAAAAGACTTTCTAATTTATACAAAGGGGGTATATATGAGGGATCAACCGATATTGGTTTTTCATTACCGATACCGATATTTTGGCCATTGCATATCGGTATCGGCCGATATTTTGAACATTTAAAGTTTTGCAAAATAAACAAAATTTTCGACAAATCCGTTACTGACTGGCTGGCTAGCACCCTGTGGTGGGTGGCTGGCACCCTTTGGTGGGTGGCAGGCTGTCTGGCTGGCACCCTTTGGTGGCTGGCTGGCTGGTACCCTGTGGTGGGTGGGTGGCTGGCTGGCTTGCTGGCACCCTTTGGTGGGTGGCTGGCTAGCTGGCACCCTGTGGTGGGTGGGTGGCTGGATGTCTGGCACCCTTTGGTGAGTGGCTGGCTGGCTGGCACCCTGTGGTGGGTGGTTGGCTGGCTGGCACCCTGTGGTGGCTGGCTGGCTGGCACCCTTTGATGGGTGGCTGGCTGGCTGGCACCCTGTGGTGGGTGGGTGGCTGGCTGGCACCCTTTGGTGGGTGGCTGGCTGGCACCCTGTGGTGGGTGACTGGCTGGCTGGCACCCTGTGGTGGCTGGATGGCACCCTGTGGTGAGTGGCTGGCTGGCACCCTTTGATGGGTGGTTGGCTGGCTGCCTGGCAAAATTGTGGTGGGTGGCTGGCTGGCACCCTTTGGTGGGTAGGTGGGTGGCTGGCACCCTGTGGTGGGTGGGTGGCTGGCACCCTGTGGTGGGTGGCTGGCTGGCTGGCACCCTTTGGTGGCTGGCTGGCTGGCACCCTGTGGTGGGTGGCTGGCTGGATTGCACCCTTTGGTTGGTTGCTAGCTGGCACCCTGTGTGGTGGGTGGCTGGCTGGTACAGGCCCAGGGCCTGTGGCTGGCTAGCTGGTACAGGCAGGGCCTGTGGCTGGCTGGCTGGTACAGGCCTGTGGGTGTGTGGGTGGCTGACTGGCTGGCACCGGGCAGCTGTGGGTGGGTGTATGTATGGCGGCTGTGTTAAACACACTGTGTGCACTATACACTGCACTGTACCCTCGCTGTCCCGAGACTCCCCAACTCCAGACGAGGCTGAGGGAGGCAGCCTAAGAAGGCAGAAGCTGTCCTAGTATGCGGAGGCGCGTGGCGCAACATACGCAATGACGTCACGACAATATCGGCAATATCGGTAATCTCCGGGGGCGATTCCGATATATCGGGGAAAGTGCATATCGGCTCTTGATATATATCGGCCTTGCTGATAATCGGTCGATCCCTAGTATATATTAACAAGGACATGTTGTAGCCTATAATAAGTGGCAGGTGGATGTGTACACACCAAGAGAGCATGCACTGAGAGTATCAGATCAAAGAGAAAGGCCTTTAATAGTTGGAAACTGATGATAATGTTGTGGTACTTAATCACAATAGTGTCACTTTGCTGAGGAGATCAGTAATTTGAACATTGCTTGAAAGTTGTTTATGGTCCTTAAAACAGGCATACCCTACAGAAAACAAACCGTGGATATATATATATAAAAAAAACTGGGTTAATTGATCACTATGCATGTATAAAGACATGCATCTGTTAGTAGCACATTATCTGCTAAATATAAAGTGTAATCCATGTAATCTAAGTGTCCTTACCCAGAATAGTCCAGATCTGTAGCCATAAACATATATAGAGTCCCTGCATATAATTAAGTCCTTTATATAATTAAGTCCTTATATAATTAAGGCCTGTAAAGAAGAATGACCTCAGGTAATCTGCAGAGTGACAAACGGTACAGCCAGGTATACTGTATATGTCCCTCATATATTCCTCTGTCGTTATCTTTGTTATCTCATGGTTCCACTTAATGCATGCCTGCCACAAGACCGCTGTGTGCGTTGATGGCATACTTCTATCCGCTCCAATCCGCCATGTCATATTCAGCCATCCAGGCCTGAAATGACGTATGCCGGACCCGATCCATTACTGCGCATGTGCCGGATTTCGGTGCATGCGTAGTGCTGATACTAACAGAGCAGGGCCGAAGCTCCGCTCACAGGTGCATCAGGCAAGGGAGGTAAGTGGGGAAAGAAACTCCCGGCAAAAGAACTCCCACATGGGATTGTACACTCATCCCCCAGGAGACCAAAGGGCGCCCCCCAGTGGTGGAAAAATTAAATACCAGGAGGAAAAATCCAGTGTAAAGTGATTATCATGTACCTGGTGGAGACCAAGCTGTAGAGAGGGCTTCTCTTGCCCCTCCTGTCCAACACCCCTGGTAGAGATGACAGGCAGTGTAGGACACAGAGTGGCACGAGGGCCGGTATAGCAGGTGGTGCCTTGACAGGAGACTGATGGCTTTGGATCACCAGATGAGCACCTGGAACTGGAACTTGGTGATGCTGGATGAAAAGGCATGAGTGAAGCCGGAACACAAGCCAAGGAGTCGTCAACAGCCGGGCAGCACGGGTACGTGAGACAGAAGAGGAGTCAGGATACAAGCCGAAGTCGGTAAACAGTCTGGCAGCGAGGTGCAAGGGCATAAAGACAGGAGCAGGGTCAAACACAGGCCGGGATCACAGGTAGGCAGGCAGGAATCCAGAGGAGAGTCAGAGGCAAGCCGGGTCAGTATGGGTAATCCAGAAGCAGGTCAGGGCACAGGTAAACAGGAACAAGCTGAAAGACCACTCAGCAATATGCTTCTGTCACTGCTCAGTTTAAATAGACTGTTTGGTGCCAAATACGTGTGCACGTCGCATACGCGCGTTCGCGCATTCGCGCATGCGCATAGGCACATTTCTACCTGTGTGCCTGGGCATGCGCACAAATGCCTGTTTGGGTCCAGCTGAGCGTCTCTTAACGGGATGCTCCACAGTGACCAAAATGATACACAATATAGTCCAACATAGATGTACTACACATTTTAAAATTCAAATAGTGAAAGCCAAACAAAACAAATATTTAGAAAGATAATAAGATAGTTCTCAAGAAAATTTTATAGCACACAGTTTCCTGGCCATCCAAGTCCAGGGTTCTTAACATATGCACGGCAGTGGCGGCCCGCCTATAGGGGGCGCAGGGGTGCGGCCCCCCCAAACAGAAGCAGAAGAAATAAAAAGATGAAATAAAAAAAAAGTCAATTTTTCGCCCACTAGGGGCGCCAGACTTAGTGCTGAGTATGGGGGGGGTTGGGTTTTTGACCCCACCCTTGCCTGGCAGAGGCGCCGACTGGTGCTCTTCTGGGGGTGTATCGGGGCGCAAAGCAATGCGCCCCGACACACCCCACTTTAACGATGTCCGGGCTATGATTGGCCCAGAGTCCAGCCTGGACCAATAACAGGAGGACATCGGACCTGGTGACATGACGCCTGGGGGCGGTGCACCGCCCCGGCGTCACGATCCCCTTCCGTTCCCGCCCGCGGCCCGACGCAGAGAGAGAGAACTCGGAGTGGCGATCGACTCGCAAGCAAGAGCAGCGTGACCGGCGTGGAGGAGCTGACAGTCGGACGGATCGGACATTGGAGCGCGAGGAGGAGTGAGTGAGCCATAGCCGCCCGCGGCCAGGACGGTAGGAGACGTCCTGAATCCTGGCTCACCCCACCACAGACCGGCAGTCGACTTCAGGCAGTCCGCAGGCACAGCCAGGGAGGGTGAGTAGACACAGTCCCAGGCTCCCAGCAGTGTGTGACAGAATGTCAGGGACCAGCAGCAGTATGTGAAGAACTTTGAAGTGGCGATTTTAGACAATACCTGTGCCATCATGCCTGTACATTGACCTGTGCCATCATGCCTGTACATTGACCTGTGCCATCATGCCTGTCCATTGACCTGTGCCATGCCTGTACATTGACCTGTGCCATGCCTGTACCATGACCTCAAAGTCACGCAATTTTTTTACCGCGTTTTTTGCCGCAAAGCAATACCTATTACATTTTTCTTTATGCGCCCCCCCAAAATGTTTGAGCACCAGCTGCCACTGATGCACGGGCTGATTCATCGAACATCCAAATACAGACTGTAATGGGACCATAGTTAACAGGCCTATAAGTATTGTTTGTATTGACTAGCATAGGGCCAGATTGTGTGAGAATACCCTAAAGGTGGATTGTTTTCATAATTGAAGGCAATTAGGGAAAAAAAAGAGAACCAATAGGTCCTCCTTTCCCAATTATCACATTTAATTTATAGAAAAGATTTGTAGGTAATCATTTCAATAATGCCAGGTGGATTGATCGCATTTAATCGTTCAATCTAAAATGTCTCTCTTTGGAGGATACACTTGTCCTCCGGGACGACGACTTCAAGTACAAGAAATGGTATTACTGAATTGTCATATCTGTGATGCAATGCTATGTGTCTGGTAACAGTGGTAAGAATTTTTCCTCCACCTAAATAGTATGTATGGTCCCCTATCCTCTGGCCAAACTGAAGTATCGTCTTTCCAACATAGAAAACTTTACATTGCCATATCATTAAATATTTCACTCCTTGGGTAGCACAGTCCGCATAATGTCCCAACCTGTGCCATTCACCAATGGGCAGGCGAATGCCTGTACCTTCTGTCACCCACGGGCAACGTGTACAATTACCGCACCTATAAGTGCCTCTAAGGGGCTGAGAATGGTCTACACTAGTTTGATAGTGGCTTGTAGTGAGATGGTCCCGTAACGAAGTTGCTCGTCTAAATACCAATTCAGGCATTCGCCTAAACTATTTCAAAGTTGTATACCCATTTGTCAACATATGCCAATGTTTGGCAAGGGTTGAACGTAATTGTTGTTCATGTGCTGAAAACCTTGTAATAAGTTTAACTATACCTATATCTTTTTTAGTAGGAGTTTTAAATAATAAGGATGTTCTAAATTGTTTTTTTTTTTGCTATTTTAAAAGCTTTTTTTGAGAGTGGAGCAAGAATAGCCCCTATCAAGTAGACAAGTAGACATGATTGTAGATTGTCTGCTTTTGTTTTGAAATCAAATTCTGATGTTCAATTCCTCCATATTCCTAAATATTGAGCATATGGGATGCTTCTAACCAGGAGATGGGATGGGCATTGGGCACTTGCTTTGCATAAAATGGTAGTACTCTCTTTCTGTAGAGATTAGTGGTGGGTATCCATCGGACTGAATAGTTATTTCCAAATCCAAAAAAGATAATTTTTCTCTGCTGATGTTATGTGTGAATTTAAAGTTCAAGTTATTTGTATTTAAGTTCAAGCCTCTTGAATTGACCAATTATCAATGAACTATGTACTATTGATTGTCATATGTTCTATTATTTTTCTCATTAATTTTGTAACAAAAACTGTTTTAGATTTTATCCAATTGTTCATGCTTTTCTATAGTACCATGAAAACCCCACGTGCCCCACTTCCCTTCCCCTTCCTGTTCCCTTCTTTTCCTTATTGTCCTTTGGCCAATGTTGCCTAAAAGATGTTTACTATGACATGGGATTAGGGTACCTTGTTAATACATAAAATATTTTTAGGAGCACTAGCTATCTATTGACATCCAATAGTATAATAGGTATGGGCCGCACGACCCACTGTTTGGTTCACACCAGAACTTTCGAACATCGCCAAAGTTTGGAACTAAATAACGAACCCCCATGGAAGTCTATAGGACCTGGACTTGAAAAATAAAAAGTGCCCATTTTGAAGGCTTATATGCAAGTAATTGGGCATAAAATGGTTATGGGGTTTCCGGGTACGGCCCTGGGGGACATGTTACTATAAAAAAACAAGTTTGTAAAAAACTTCATTTTTAAATAAGCAGGGATTTACTGATGTTTAAAATAAAAGCATCAAAATGAGAAATAGTGTAACAATAAAAAAGAAAAAATCCCTACAGTCTACCTGTAAATTGGCACATCTGTACTGTGTATAGAAGCTGCTGCATAAATTATTGCATGTATAAGAGTCCATTCACACTGCCGCGACTTGTGAGGCGACTTGTGTGCCCTCAAGTCGCCCCAAGTCGCTTGACATAACAAATCCCATGTAAATCAATGAGAGCCGTCTTAATTGGCACTACTGAAGTCGCTCCGACTTCAGAAAAGGGTCCTGTACTACTTTGAGGCGACTTGTATCCGACTTGTCCCAATAGACTTCAATAGGAGTCGCCTCCAAGTCGGATCCTTATCTTATTTGAAGCGATTTGTGATCCGACTTTGCAGGAAGAAGAAGGAAAATTAGCCAGGCATTCCACACATTGCAGCCATGCCTACAGTTCCTATATACTATTATCTCTGCCTGGTCTGTGTGAGTGGCACTGGTGGACACTGATTCGTGGCACTGCTATGTGGCACTGATACGTGGCACTGGTGGACACTGATTCGTGGCACTGCTACGTGGCACTGATACGTGGTACTTGTGGACACTGATTCATGGCACTGATACGTGGCACTGGTGGACACTGATTCATGGCACTGATACATGGCACTGATACGTGGCACTGGTGGACACTGATTCATGACTCTGCTACGTGGCACTGATACGTGGCACTTGTTGACACTGATTCGTGGCACTGATACGTGGCACTGGTGGACACTGATTCGTGGCACTGCTACATGGCACTGATACGTGGCACTTGTGGACACTGATTCGTGGCACTGATACGTGGCATTGGTGGACACTGATTTGTGGCACTGATACGTGGCACTGGTGGACACTGATTCGTGGCACTGATACGTGGCACTTGTGGACACTGATTCATGGCACTGATATGTGGCACTGGTGGACACTGATACGTGGCACTGGTGGACACTGATTCGTGGCACTGCTACGTGGCACTGATATGTGGCACTTGTGGACACTGTTTCGTGGCACTGATACATGGCACTGGTGGACACTGATTCGTGGCACTGATACATGGCACTGATACGTGGCACTGGTGGACACTGATTCATGGCACTGCTACGTGGCTCTGGGGGACACTGATTCGTGGCACTGATACATGGCACTGATGGACACTGATTTGTGGCACTGATACGTGGCACTGGTGGACACTGATTTGTGGCACTGATACGTGGCACTGGTGGACACTGATTCGTGGCACTGATACATGGTACTGATACGTGGCACTGGTGGACACTGATTCGTGGCACTGATACGTGGCACTGGTGGACACTGATTTGTGGCACTGCTACGTGGCACTGATACGTGGCACTGGTGGACACAGTGTGAGGAAAGGGATATGCAGTGTAGTTACGGTACTATATACCACTATAGTTAGATTCAATAATCTAGTTTCTGTAGGGAAAGTGTTTAGTGTCAGGTAGACCGTAGTGTATTTTAGGGTGAACTGACTCTGACTGCTATGCCAGGGTGACAGAACTCATCCATGTCAGGGTGACCGCCATAAAAAAAAGATAATTTTTCTTAGAATTATTAGTAGAGCAGGGATAGGGCTCCACTCCTTTTATGCCAGGGTGACAGAACTCATCTATGTCAGGGTGACCGCCATAAGAAAAAGATAATTTTTCTTAGAATTATTAGTAGAGCAGGGATAGGGCTCTGCTCCTTTTATGCCAGGGTGACAGAACTCATCCATGTCAGGGTGACCGCCATAAGAAAAAGATAATTTTTCTTAGAATTATTAGTATAGCAGGGATAGGGCTCCGCTCCTATTACATCTATATGTGTGTATGTGTATATATACATATATGTGTGTGTGTATATATATATATATACCCCTACACAGAAGTTCAGATGTTATGCCTGCCTCCAAAGATGCCCAAAAAATGCCCAATAAACGCCTGAAACAAAAACGCCCAGGTGTGAAAGGAGCGGAGCCCTATCCCTGTGCTACTAAAAATTCTAAGAAAAATTATCTTTTTTTTCTGGTTTTGGACATGCTACAGAGCTGAAACTTCACAGGTACACTTTTTAGACCCCCCAGACACTAAATCCAAAGAAATCTCATTTTTTTTTCAATAATTTTTTCAATAATTGGCTCTCTATCAAAAGCGACAATTTTTAAGAACTTTTTTTT
This sequence comes from Pelophylax lessonae, assembly GCF_965119305.1. Taxonomy (NCBI): domain Eukaryota; kingdom Metazoa; phylum Chordata; class Amphibia; order Anura; family Ranidae; genus Pelophylax; species Pelophylax lessonae. The sequence continues at coordinate 181,011,094 of NC_138770.1, forward strand.
GTGTGATTAAGCATGACCCAGAACCATCATATTCTGATTGGCCAAATACAAAGTCGTACAAAGTCGTCTATCATACAAGTCGCGCTGAATACGCGCAAAATCGCGCTGAAGTCGCGCTGAAAGTCGCGCTAACAAGTCGCCCCTTATGAGGCGCCTTAGAGGTGGCGGTAGTGTGAACCGGCTCTTAAGCCACAAAAATGACATTTTCCCTACAAGCTTTCTTTTTTTTGTAAACAACGGCTTGGGGAGCCAGTCTGTATGATGAGGCCACAATATAGTGCACTGGGAAGTAGATTAGAATTTTTTTGGATAAATTCTGGTGTCTCTTCTGCATACTTTGGAAAAAAGTAACAGGTGTAAAATTGGCCACCGAAGACAACTTGGCAATACGCTGCAGCTGGGGGGAAACATGACTGCCAAGTTATGTACCAGGGTTTCTACCCTCTCTGTAGGCTCATGTTCCTACCTTCCTCAACCTCAGAACCAACATCTGAATCAAGAAATGGCTGTGTTCAAAAAACTTAGCTGACTCTTCCATGCCTGATGGCAGTAATAGCTGTGGACAAGGAGGCAGATTTAGCCACTCTGGCAGCTGCAGTGGACTGCGCATAAGTCTCTGCTTGGGTGGAGGATGAGGAGGATGGTTTAGTAAGCCAGTCCACTACCTCCTCTGCATGCTGTGGCTGGATAGCATGGGCAACATCACTAAACAGAGAGAATGATGCCCTTCCTGAGGACTGACCACCTCCACCTTTGCCTGTGGACACATATGCTGCTGGCTCCCTGCTGTGCCATGGGAATGTCTGCCTCTCCTTGTTTGCCTCCCAGACATGATGGGAAGGTGTTTATTAATAAAATGTATTAAAGATGTGGAAAATGTGCGCACTTCCGTGTGCGTTCCACTCGAACCGGAAATTACGTTGCTGAAGAAATTTACTTTGATGCCTTTCGCGTTGATGTAGATTCCGGCCCTTCAGCAACGTCATTCCTGGTCCGAGTGGAACGCACACGGAAGTGCGCATGCTGCTGTGTTTTACACAGGACACGGATTCAAAAGTCTCCAGGTTTTCTGCATACTCCATTATTCTTATGAAATGCGAATTTACATCTGGCTATTGTAAGTGCAATTTCTTTCATACTCCTAAATAAACAAGAACACATTACACTATTGGATTTTTCTGTCTTCCTTATTATGAGTGACGGTCATTAGGAGACTTCAGGAATTACCATCCCTATACTTACCAGATTGAGCTCGATAGACCCACATGCATTACTGCTAAGGGGTCCACACCGTCTAGTAAGTGGATTCACACTGGGGTGTGGAACACAGTCTATTGCATTAGAGTCACAGATTGGCATGGATTTCCTGTCATAGGAGCACATGTCACTGACTTTCACTAGATACATGCTTGTTAATTTAATTTTAATTTTTTTCTTGCACTTTTTTATATATTTTGTTTGGGAAACTTTTCTAAATCCTTTTTTGGTTTTTAGATCTATGGGGATAGAGATTTTTGTATATTTTGCATACACAAGGTTTTGTTCACTTATTGAGTAGCTCTATTTTTAAGTGATTTACCAATGCTTAAAGTGAAACAATAAAAATGAAAAATTCCTTTAAATATAGTGCCTGGAGGGTCCCCCTAATCTGCTTGTAAAGTGTCACATCTGTACTGTGTATAGAACCTGCTGCAGCAAAAATGGCATTTATAAAGGCAAAACAATTACAGTTTCCGTGCAAGCATTCTTTATTTTTATAAAAAAGGCATAGGGGAGCCAGTCTGTATAATGAGGCCACAATTTAGTGCATTAGGAACAAGATTATAGATTTTTTGGATAAATTATGATGTCTGTTTCGCAGACTTTGGATAGAAGTAACAGGTGTGGAAAAATTGGGCTTTAGGTGTTGGCGGTGCCTTCACACCGTTAACCTATAGAGGTACTGTTGATGAATCAAGTAATGCCTGTGCATCGTCAAGGTGTTCAAATAACTCAGCTGACTCCTCCATGCATGATGCTGGGGCTATGGCAGGACTAGCCATGGACAACTAGGCAGAATAAGCTGCTCTGGCAGCTGCGGTAAAGTGCACACTAGTCTCTGCTTGGTGGTGGTGGATGAGGATGGTTTAGTAAGCCAGTCCACCCCCTCCTCTGCATGCTGTGGCTGGAAAGCATTGGCAGCATCACTATAAAGAGGAAATGCTGCCCTGCCTGGGGACAGACCACGTCCACCTTTGCCTGTGAGGGGCTGCTGGCTCCCTCACAGAACCATGGGAACATATGCCTCTCTTTGTTGGCCTCCCAGTAATGATGGGGGGCTTATTACTGAAATGTAATAGAGACAGGGAAATGTGTACTTGGATGCATTTTAATTAATGGAAAGTGGGGTTTGCTGCACTTTGACTTGAGTACTTACTACCAGTGTTGGTCATCTTACTTTAAAAAAGTAATTAGTTACAGTTACAAATTACTTCTCCCAAAAAGTAATTGAGTTACTGACTCAGTTACCACATTGAAAAAGTAATTAGTTACTCAGCAAAGTAACTGTGACTTTTTTTTACTATTTTATAATGCAATTATGTTCTATAAGATCTTTAATAGTGGTGGCGGTGTGGCACACTGTGGGGAGTCCTGAGTCCTGACTGTGTGAGTAACTGTATTTTTTTTTTTTTTCTGTTTTTTGGTACCTGCTGCCTGGAGTGGCTGGCTGGTGGTGGTGTGGCACACGGGTGGTGGCGGTGTGGCACACTGGTGGTGGTAGCGGTGTGGCACACTGGTGGTGGTGGTGGCGGTGTGGCACACTGGTGGTGGTGGTGGCAGTGTGGAACACTGGTGGTGGTGTGGAACACTGGTGGTGGCGGTGTGGCACACTGGTGGTGGTGGTAGTGTGGCACACTGGTGGTGGCGGTGTGGCACACTGGTGGTGGTGGGGGTCTGAGTCCTGACTTCTGACTGTGACTGAGCCTGTGACTGAAAATACTTATTTTCTCTATCTATATGGCCGGCCAGGCTGGCAAAGTGGCAGAGGGTCGCCGCATGCTCTGGCATGCCCTCCTCCTGGGCCTGGCGCGATGTGCTCTCTCTGCCGCTCGCCTCTCCTCTCTCACAGTCTGAGTCTCCTCCTCCTCTCTTTCCAGTACCGCAGACGGGGCAGCCATCAGAAATTTTGGGGCCCCTTACACAGCTTTAGGTCTGGGCCCCTCAGGCCTGACCACGAACATTCCCTAGGGCCTGCTCACTGACCGTCTTACCGAATCCGGTCACTGACAATCCCACCGAGTTCCATACCATTTCCCCCTAATTCTTCCCATGTCCCCCTCCTCCTTCAGTCCCATCTCCTCATCTCATCTCATCTCCTCCTCTGACAATCTCATCTCCCCCATCCCATGTACTCCTTCTCCTCCATCACATGTCCTCTTCCTTCACCAGTTCCATCTCCTCCACCCCATGTCCTCTTCCTCCTCTTCCTTCAGTCCCATCTACCCATCCCATGTCCTCTTCTTACAATCAGATCTTCCCCCATCCCATGTCCTCCTCTTACAATCTCATCCCCCGATCCCATGTCCTCCTCTTCCATCCCATGTCCCCTCATCCACCCCATGCCCCCTCCTTCTCCATCCCACGTCACCTCCTCCTTCATCCCAATGCCCCCCTCCTCCTCCTCACCATGTCCTCCTCCTCTTCCATCCCATGTCCTCCTCCTCTTCCATCCAATGCCCCCTCCTCTGCCATCCCATGTCCTCCGTCCTATGTCCTCCTCCTCTTCCATCCCATGCCCCCTCCTCTGCAATCCCATGTCCTCTTCCTCCTTCATCCCATATTCCCTCCTCCTCCATCCCATGTCAATAGACTTGTGATGTGACGGAGATCTGGCGCTGGGGGAGTGGCAGGAGGAGAAGATTGGATGAAACCCCCAGATGCCCCCCCTAGTTTCAATCCTGTTCCCAGGCATCAGGAGCTGTCCTATGGCCGTGAGACCCTCTATCATTGAGCCACTCCACCACACTTCCTGATTGCCGGGGTAACGACAAGCTCCTCAAATGAACCACCAATTAGACGCCTAGGTATGCAGTCCTGCTGTGATTGGTGGAGGGGAGGTGACAGGAAATCCAGCCTTCAGGCAACAGATAGAAATATCTCTGGCACGCGGGACATCGGGGCTCCTTGAGAGGAGGAGAGGGGGGAATTACAATTACATCTACTGCCATCTAGTGGCGGTAGATGTAATTGCGGTAACGCAGCCGAAAGTAGCGGCAACGGCGTTACAGGGAGAGGACGAGTAATCAGATAGATTACTCGTTACCCTCAAAAGTAACTGTGTTAAGTAACGGCGTTTACTTAAACGCAGTTACTACCATCACTGCTTACTACACAGACACATTCCACTGACACACTACAATATACTGCAGTAAAAGTGCACTAATTCACTTCAATATACTGCCATAAAAATTAACTATTGCACTTTAATACAGGGAGTGCAGAATTATTAGGCAAATTAGTATTTTTGAGGATTAATTTTATTATTGAACAACAACCATGTTCTCAATGAACCCAAAAAACTCATTAATATCAAAGCTGACTATTTTTGGAAGTAGTTTTTAGTTTGTTTTTAGTTTTAGCTATTTTAGGGGGATATCTGTGTGTGCAGGTGACTATTACTGTGCATAATTATTAGGCAACTTAACAAAAATCAAATATACAGTATACCCATGTCAATTATTTATTTTTACCAGTGAAACCAATATAACATCTCAACATTCACAAATATACATTTCTGACATTCAAAAACAAAACAAAAACAAATCAGTGACCAATATAGCCACCTTTCTTTGCAAGGACTCTCAAAAGCCTGCCATCCATGGATTCTGTCAGTGTTTTGATCTGTTCACCATCAACATTGCGTGCAGCAGCAACCACAGCCTCCCAGACACTGTTCAGAGAGGTGTACTGTTTTCCCTCCTTGTAAATCTCACATTTGATGATGGACCACAGGTTCTCAATGGGGTTCAGATCAGGTGAACAAGGAGGCCATGTCATTAGCTTTTCTTCTTTTATACCCTTTCTTGCCAGCCACGCTGTGGAGTACTTGGACGCGTGTGATGGAGCATTGTCCTGCATGAAAATCATGTTTTTCTTGAAGGATGCAGACTTCTTCCTGTACCACTGCTTGAAGAAGGTGTCTTCCAGAAACTGGCAGTAGGACTGGGAGTTGAGCTTGACTCCATCCTCAACCCGAAAAGACCCCACAAGCTCATCTTTGATGATACAAGCCCAAACCAGTACTCCACCTCCACCTTGCTGGCGTCTGAGTCGGACTGGAGCTCTCTGCCCTTTACCAATCCAGCCACGGGCCCATCCATCTGGCCCATCAAGACTCACTCTCATTTCATCAGTCCATAAAACCTTTGAAAAATCAGTCTTGAGATATTTCTTGGCCCAGTCTTGACGTTTCAGCTTGTGTGTCTTGTTCAGTGGTGGTCGTCTTTCAGCCTTTCTTACCTTGGCCATGTCTCTGAGTATTGCACACCTTGTGCTTTTGGGCACTCCAGTGATGTTGCAGCTCTGAAATATGGCCAAACTGGTGGCAAGTGGCATCTTGGCAGCTGCACGCTTGACTTTTCTCAGTTCATGGGCTGTTATTTTGCGCCTTGGTTTTTCCACACGCTTCTTGCGACCCTGTTGACTATTTTGAATGAAATGCTTGATTGTTCGATGATCACGCTTCAGAAGCTTTGCAATTTTAAGAGTGCTGCATCCCTCTGCAAGATATCTCACTATTTTTGACTTTTCTGAGCCTGTCAAGTCCTTCTTTTGACCCATTTTGCCCAAGGAAAGGAAGTTGCCTAATAATTATGCACACCTGATATAGGGTGTTGATGTCATTAGACCACACCCCTTCTCATTACAGAGATGCACATCACCTAATATGCGTAATTGGTAGTAGGCTTTCGAGCCTATACAGCTTGGAGTAAGACAACATGCATAAAGAGGATGATGTGGTCAAAATACTCATTTGCCTAATAATTCTGCACTCCCTGTATACTGCAGTAAAAGTGCACTAACACAATTCAATATACTGCGGTAAAACTGTTCTAACACGCTTCCATATACTGCCGTAAAGGTGCAGTAACGCAAATAAATATACTACAGTAAAAGTGCACTAATGCACTTCAACATACGACCGTAAAAGTACCCTAATGTACTTCAATATACTGCAGTAAACGTGCCCTAACACACTTCAATATACTGCAGTCAACCTGAACGAATGCACTTCAATATACTGCAGTAAACATGCACTAACTCACTTCAATATACTGCAATAAATGTACACTAATGCACTTCAATATTCTGCAGTAAACGCGCACTAGTGCACTTCATCATACTGCAGAAAACATGCACTAACTTACTTCAATATACTGCAGTATATGCGCACTTACGCAATTTAATATACTGCTAAAAAACTGCACTAATGCATTTCAATATACTGCCATAAAAGTACTAGTGCACTTCAATATACTACAGTAAATGTGCATTAATGTACTTCAATATACTGCAGTAAACGTGCATTAGCACACTTCAATATACTGCAGCAAATGTGCACTAGCGCACTTCAATATACTGCAGTAAACATGCAGTAACATACTTCAATATACTGCAGTAAATGTGCAGTAACACACCTCAATATACAGCAGTAATGCACTTCAATATACTGCAGTAAACGTGCACTAACACACTTCAATATACTGCAGTAAAATTTCACTAACGCACTTCAATATACTGCAGTAAAAGTGCCCTGACACACTACTATACTGCAGTAAAACTGCCCTGAAACATTAAACTGACACTAAAGTAAAAATGAATAGTCGCACTAAACTTACACTGCACTGATACTTTACACTCACAATAGCACACTATAGCACACTTACCCGCTGGTAGCAATGAACATAGCCCTGTTCTATCTCTCTCCACTCCAATATCACATTACACATGGCTGCTCTGGGAAGGAATATTTTATAGTGTGGGATGGGTCTATGAGCAATGAGCCATGACTGGGCACAGTCATCATTACGTTCTCCAATCATGGCTCTGACAGTTTTCTGTGACCTGAATGGGCAAATTCTTTATTGCTTCAGCCAATCAGGGCTTCCAATGCACTGCGCACCGCCAATCAGGGCCGAGATACATCCTGGGTAACTATAGGCCAGTCAGCCTAACATCAGTAGTCTGCAAGATTTTGGAGGGGATGTTAAGGGACCACATGTAGTAATGAAAATGGCATTATTAGTAGTAATCAGCATGGATTCATGAAAAATCGTTCTTGCCAAACCAATCTATTAACCTTCTATGATGAAGTGAACTGCCACCTAGATAAAGGTAAGCCTGTGGATGTGGTGTATCTGGACTTTGCAAAGGCCTTTGACACAGTTCCCCACAAACGCTTACTGTTCAAACTACGGAAGGTAGGTAAGGTGAGTACCTGGATAGAGAACTGGCTCCAGGGGAGAGTGCAAAGGGTGGTGATTAATGGGGAGTACTTGGATTGGGCGGGTGTGGAAAGTGGGGTCCCCCAGGGTTCTGTCCTGGGACCAATCCTGTTTAATTTATTCATAAATGATCTAGAGGAGGGGATATCTAGTACAATCTCAGTATTTGCGGATGATACTAAACTAAGCATGCCAATATCTTCTATGCAGGATGTGGAAACCTTACAAGCGGACCTGAACAAAATAATGGGGTGGGCAACTACATGACAGATGAGGTTTAATGTTGAAAAATGTAAAGTAATGCACTTGGGTGCCAGAAACCAGAAAGCAAGCTACTCACTAGGGGGGGAACCTCTCGGTGAATCTAAGATGGAAAAGGACCTGGGGGTACTGGTAGACAACAGGCTTGGCAGTGGCATGCAATGCCAAGCCGCTGCAAGCAAAGCCAACAGAATACTGGGATGTGTAAAAGAGGGGATTCACTCCAGAAATAAAGAGATTATTCTCCCACTCTACAAGACTCTGGTCCGGCCACATCTGGAGTATTCTGTCCAGTTCTGGGCACCGGTCCTCAGGAAGGATGTGCTGGAACTGGAAAGGGTCCAGAGAAGGGCAACAAAAATAATTAGGGGAATGGAGGACATCAGCTATGAGGAAAGACTACAAGCACTAAACTTATTCTCTCTGGAGAAGAGAAGATTAAGGGGGGATATGATATCAATGTACAAATACTGTACTGGCGAACCTAGCATAAGCAACAAACTATTCAGAGAAAGGGAATACAATGAGACACATAGCCACTCACTAAAACTAGAGGAAAAACGGTTTAACCTTGAAATACGTAAGGGGTTCTTCACTTTCAGAGCAGTAAGGATGTGGAATTCTCTTCCGCAAACAGTCGTATCAGCAGGGAGCATCGATAGTTTCAAAAAACGATTAGATGGGCACCTTAAAGACCACAACATACAGTGGTATACAATGTACGGTTAACAGCAAATACACACACACATCATAGGTTGAACTGGATGGACTGATGTCTTTTTTCAACCTCACAAACGATGTAACTAAAGGTACGCTTAAGAGTTTCTTTTTGGGACTAGGTCAAGTGGTTCTCTTGTCTCATCCATCCATATCACCACTCAGCTCACAAAACTTTGAAATAATTCTTAAACATGCTATATTTTTTAAACTTTCCCTATTTGGGGATAATGAGTACTCAAATATGCCCTTTTCCCTTGCATATGGCAACATTCATGTATAATTTGATACTATGGCTTTTTCTACTTACCATACTGATGTATTCTGATTTTGTAGTATGGTCAGCAAACAAATAATTCCAGTAAATATAAAAAACGTGAACAGTAACTTCAGGTAGCGGGCAGTCCTGTAGACAATAAGAGAGATTGTGTAATCAAACAGGCAATCTTTACATTTCAAGAGAAGGCACCAGAATTCTGTGCTGCGCTTGCTAGATCCAGAGAAAAGATCTCATATAATCTTAATTGAATGGTGTGTGGAGGCAGTGGCGTAGTGTGGGTTGCCAGTGCCCGGAGCAAGGTAAGTAATTTGCGCCCCCTACACAAATCTACTAGACCACTACACAGACCACTACACTGACACCTACACTGACCTAGCTGACCACTACACAGACCTACCTTATTCCTAAACTGACCTACCTGATTACTATACTGACACCTACACAGACCTACCTGACCCCTACACAGAACTACCTGACCACTACACAGACCTACCTGACCACTACACAAACCTACCTGACCACTACACAGACACCTACACTGACCTATCTTATTCCTACACTGGCCTACCTTATTCCTGCACTAACCAACCTGATCACTACACTGACCTACCTAATTTCTATACTTACACCTACACAGACCTACCTGACCACTACACAGACTTACCTGACCACTACACAAACCTACCTACCTGACCACTACTCAAACCTACCTGACAATTACACTGACCACTACACAGACCTACCTGTTTCCTGCACTAACCTACCTGATCACTATACTGAAACCTACAGAGACCTATCTGAACACTACAGAGACCTACCTGATTCCTACACTAGCCTACCTTATTACTATACTAACACCTACACTGACCTACCTCACCACTACACAGACCTACCTCACCACTACACTGACCAACCTGATCACTACACTGACCTACCTAATTACTATACTGACAATTACACAAACCTACCTGACCACTACACAGACCTACCTGACCACTACACAGACCTACCTGACAACTACACAAACCTACCTGACCAATACACTGACTAATTATAAAAAAAACCCAGAGCAATGAAGATAAGGAAATCTACAAGATTAGGCATAAAGAGGCCAAGCAAGTTATAAGAACTTCTAAAGCGCAGGCAGAAGTAAAACTAGATCAGTCTATGAAAAAAGGGGATAAGACATTCTTCAGATATATAAATGAAAAAAGGAAATTAAAACAAGGAATAACTTAAAAACAAAGGACGGAAGGTATGTAGAAGGGAATAAAGGGCTAGCCGACTGCCTTAATGAATACTTCTGTTCAGTTTTTACAGAAGAAAAAGAAGAAGAAGGACCTCCACTTGAAAGGATGACTAATGAATCGTTTGATGCATGTGTCTTTACAGAGGAAGACGTTCTAAGATTGCTGTCTAAAGTGAAGACAAATAAGTCACAGGGTCCTGATGAGATACACCCAAAATTATTAAAAGAGCTTAGTGGTGAGCTGGCAAAACCATTAACAGATTTATTTAACCAATCATTAGTAACAGGAGTCGTCCCGGAAGATTGGAAATTGGCAAATGTCGTGCCCATTCACAAGAAAGGTAGTAGGGAGGAATCGAGCAACTATAGACCAGTGAGTCTGACATCAATAGTAGGCAAATTAATGGAAACCCTATTAAAGGATAGGATTGTGGAACATCTTAAATCCCATGGATTGCAAGATGAAAAACAACATGGGTTTACTTCAGGGAGATCATGTCAAACAAATCTTATAGATTTTTTTGACTGGGTGACTAAAATAATAGACGGTGGAGGTGCAGTAGACATTGCATATCTAGATTTTAGTAAGGCTTTTGACACTGTCCCACATAGAAGACTTATCAATAAACTGCAGTCATTGAGCATGGACTCCCATATTGTTGAGTGGATTAGGCAGTGGCTGAGTGACAGACAACAGAGGGTTGTAGTCAATGGAGAACATTCAGAACAAGGTCATGTTACCAGTGGGGTACCTCAGGGATCTGTACTGGGACCAATTTTGTTTAATATCTTCATAAGTGATATTGCAAAAGGCCTCGATGGTAAGGTTTGTCTTTTTGCTGATGACACAAAGATATGTAACAGGGTTGATGTTCCTGGAGGAAAACTAGAAGAATGGTCAGAACTCTGGCAACTGAAATTTAATGTGGATAAGTGCAAGATAATGCACCTGGGGCGTAAAAACCCAAGGGCAGAATATAGAATATTTGACACAGTCCTGACCTCAGTATCTGAGGAAAGGGATTTAGGAGTAATTATTTCAGAAGACTTAAAGGTGGGAAGACCATGTAATAGAGCAGCACAAAATACCAGCAGAATGCTTGGATGTATAGGGAGAGGTATAAGCAGTAGAAAGAGAGAAGTGCTTATGCCGCTGTACAGAACACTGGTGAGACCTCACTTGGAGTATTGTGCGCAGTACTGGAGGCCATATCTCCAGAAGGATATAGATACTCTAGTGGTTTTTAACCTGGGTTCGATCGAACCCCAGGGGTTCGGTGGGTCAGTCTCGAGGGTTCGGCACACCCTCCGCTAGTACCACTTCGCTGTCAGGGACTATTTCTCCAGTTTCGGGCATGTCCTTCCGCTCCCGCTCCGTCGTCATGAAAATACATAACATCCAGTGGCGTAGCGTGGGGGGTGCAGGGGGGGCCGGGTGCAACATCTGAGGGGGGGGGGGGCGCATCTGCTCCGCAGTGTCATGTCACTCACTCTGTCATGATAGGCTGGCCGCCGCCGCCCGCTGAATCTGCTCGCACTCGCAGCTCTCTCTGCCCCTGGCTCACTCTCACTGCTGGCTGTGCAGCTCGGCTCCCGGCCGAATCCGATCCTCCCGGAGCCGGCGTTGCCCACTGTGGAGTGGTGGGGGGGGAGAGATAGGCCAGGCGTGTGGAGAGGGACTGTCTGGGGGAGGGACTAACCCGTGCAGCGGCCGCCCAGCGCAGCCCGGGAGAGAACCACCAGGCCAGGCAGCCGCAGCAGCAGAAGAAGCCGGCAGGTGAGAGGCCAGAGAGCCAGTGGTGGCAGTGGTGCTGCAGCCTGCAGGAGGAAAACCTAGCCTGTGATCGGGAGTCGGGACACAGGTGAAAAAAAGGTAGGACTGGAGTAGTACTGGCTGTACTAGTCTAGTGACTGACTGTCTGAGAAGACTATGTAAAGGGGATCTATTTTATGGGGAACCTGGCCTGCTGTAAGGGGGGAAATCTAAATGGGGGACGGGACCTCACCTCACCCTGGCCTGCTGTAAGGGGGGATCTATATGGGGGACATGATCCCCCATATAGATCCCCCCTTACAGCAGGCCAGGGTGAGGAGAGGTCCCCCATATATATCCCCCCTACTGCAGGCCAGGGTGAGGTTAGGTCACTCTGGGGTCCCCCATATAGATCCCCCTTACAGCAGGCCAGGGTGAGGTTAGGTCACTCTGGGGTCCCCCATATAGATCCCCCCTACTGCAGGCCAGGGTCCGGACCTCAACTCACCCTGTCCTGCTGTAAGGGGGGAGATCTATATGGGGGATGGGACCTCACCTCACCCTGGCCTGCTGTAAGGGGGGATCTATATGGGGGACCTGGGATCTATATGGGGGACCTCACCCTGGCCCGCTGTAAGGGGGGATCTATATGGGGGACCAGGTCCCCCATATAGATCCCCCCTTACAGCAAGCCAGGGTGAGGTGAGGTCCCGTCCCCTATATAGATCTCCCCCCTTACAGCAGGCCAGGGTGAGGTGAGGTCCCGTCCCCCATATAGATCCCCCCTTACAGCAGGCCAGGGTGAGGTGGTGTTCCGTCCCCCATATAGATCCCCCCTTACAGCAGGCCAGGGTGAGGTGACATGAGACATGATAATGACATGAGAGTGGCACTTGCCAAGATAAAGCTGCGCATTTCTGAACTGGTCTCTGAAAGACAACAGCAGAAGTCACACTAATTTGCAGTAAATATTCATTATTATGTTTTTGTGTGAAAATCATGTTTTAATGGTTTTGTTCTTTGTTCTTAATGGTTTTGTTCATTTTGTGCACTTATGTATAAATATATACCTAAAATAATATATACCTATGTTTTGAATTTGAAAAAAATCATATTTTATTTTTCCAATTAAGAAGGGTTCGGTGAATGCGCATATGAAACTGGTGGGGTTCAGTACCTTCAACAAGGTTAAGAACCACTGCTCTAGAGAGAGTTCAGAGAAGAGCTACTAAACTAGTACATGGATTGCAGGAAAAAACTTACCAGGAAAGGTTAAAGGACCTTAACATGTATAGCTTGGAAGAAAGAAGAGACAGAGGGGATATGATAGAAACTTTTAAATACATAAAGAGAATCAACTCAGTAAAGGAGGAGAGCATATTTAAAAGAAGAAAAACTACCACAAGAGGACACAGTTTTAAATTAGAGGGGCAAAGGTTTAAAAGTAATATGAGCAAGTATTAATTTACTGAGAGAGTAGTGGATGCATGGAATAACCTTCCTGCAGAAGTGGTAGCTGCAAATACAGTGAAGGAGTTTAAGCATGCATGGGATAGGCATAAGGCTATCCTTAATATAAGATAGGGCCAGGGACTATTCATAGGATTCAGATATATTAGGCAGACTAGATGGGCCAAATGGTTCTTATCTGCCGACACATTCTATGTTTCTATGTTGCCCAATGAGAAAATCATCGGAATTTAGCCCGACATGTTTCGCGGTCTGAGATGATCCGCTTCTTCAGGGGTGTATATCATATTGTAGAAAATGCCCTTGTTTACCTGCATAATACAAATTGCAAAGATGGTTATCATCAGGGCCGGTGCTAGACTATTTTATGCCCTAGGCAAGACCAGCTACTTGCGCCCCCTCCCCCGCCACCAAAAAATGTAAAATAAAAAGGGAATGGGCTAAAAACTCCTCTATGTCATACCCAGTGACCCTGATCTGATGGCTCCTCTATGTTATGCTGTCATACACAGTGACCCAAATATTCCTCCATGTCACACCTGGGGACCCTAATGTCCCTCCATGTCACACCAAGGGACCCCGATAATCCTCCATGTCACACCAGGGGCACCTGATGTTCCTCCACGTCATACCTAGAGACCCTGATGTTTTTCCATGTCACACCTGGGGACCCTGATGTTCCTCCATTGCACACCTGGGGACCTCAGTCCCCCATGGCACACCCAGGGACCCCAATTCCTCATGGCACACCTGGTGACCCCGAAACCCTGTTACACCCGGTGACCCCTATCCCCCATGGCACACCTGGTGACCCTGATTCCCTTTCACACCAGGGAACCTCCGTGTCACACCCAGGGACCCTGATCCCCTGTTCTGGGGACACTCACTGGGCGGTATGAAGAGAGTGGCCCGCACTCTGCCCACCTTCACCGTGATCCTGCTGATTCCTTCTCCTAGGATGCCCCTCTTCTGGACCACAGTGCTCACCACAGCTCCAACCGGCTCCTGGTGAAGGGAGAAGCAGCAGTCAGAGAACTCCGCACGTCCCTAATCCCCAACCTCCTCAGACCATTCCGGTGCCTCGTCGTTTCTGCTCCAGTAAAGGTGCCGCCCTCCAGTGCCAAGCTTGGGGTCAGGTTCAGCTCTCCTCCGCTCCCTGCTTAATACCGACCCAGGGAAATGAATGGCTGCCCACCAGCTCAGTGCAGAGAGTCACTTCCTGTCCAGGGTTTACACCACTCAGCTCCAGCCAAAGAGGATCATCATGCAGGCAGCACTCCTGTGGGCTCCCTTCCTGCCTCTTGCCCCCCCCCCCCAACAGTGGTGGAAAGACAGGGCCTGGTAGTTCAGCCACTGCCCCAGACACCTGGCATCTTCCTCTGTCTATACTTCCTCCCCAACTGCCGCCCCCTCTCCTCAGCTCACAAGGATCATTCATAATGGACAGAGAGTGCCAACTCATGGCTGCGCCCCTAGGTTGCAATGCGCCCTAGGTGGCTGCCTAGTTTGCCTAGTGGAAGCACCGGCCCTGGTTATCATCATAAATAGACCAGGTCATGCATGTGAAGCTGGTGCACCCATGCGCGCACAAAGATCTCACCCCCGTCAAATCACTGAACCGAGACCAGGGAGGGAGAAGACACCCCAATAACCAACACACCCAATGTTCCCCTTGTCTCCCAACGGATGTGTGGTCCTCGGACGTGCCGGCCTATGGGCAGGATCTCCTCCCCTCGGCCGTCACGGTGGTCACACACAGTCGCGCGGTGTGGCTGTATTTGAGTGTGGCACTGCGCACGCTCCTTCTGAGCGTGCGCAGTTGAGGGCCTGACCCGGCGTGCGTGCGTCGCATGTTGATGACGCGCACCGCGTGCCGGGTTGAAAGAGTATTTACGAGGGCGGATCCCCAGTGGCTTGTAAGAAATGGCCATGGCTGCTGCTGAGAACAACATTGGGTAGGTCTAGATCGGGTGGCTATATTTCTATATATCTAACGTCTGTATGGCAAGATCTGTAACACCCACTGTCCATTATTCCTAATTTCAGATGTTCTAAGACACTGGGATAGAGCGAATGTAAAACTATTATATTACCATCATATTACTTCACCACTGGAATTCCATGATCCTTAGTCACATTCTATGACCCTGGATTATTGAGCTGGATTTATTGTCCTTTCTTTCCGGCCCGCCCTCCTGATATTCGAATTACCAATACCACTAGGTAATCTACATTTTCATATCATGTAGCTGTATACCCACCTTGTGTCCATTCCGGACCCCTTATACCCTACCATCTGTGTTTCCAAACAGGGACCCTCTTTGGTGTCGCTTCAGCAGCCGACACATGTCCACATTGTATTTATTGCAGTATATTTACTAGTGGCTCACGCCCAGGTATTTACAACGATATCTTGATACAGACTTTTTTTACTAGCATCTTTTCTGGTGATACAATCTTTTCTTATCCGTGTTTGTTTACACGGATATGTGACACACCTTATAAGATTTCTATCCTTCTCCCTTTGCCGGTGGTTTGGTCTGCTTACCTTTTCTCTTTCCACGTCCGTTGGTGAGGCGTTATTGGGGTGTCTTCTCCCTCCCTGGTCTTGGTTCGGTGATTTGACGTGGGTGAGATCTTTGGGCGCGCATGGGTGCACCAGCTTCACATGCATGACCTGGTCTATTTATGATGATAACAATCTTTGCAATTTGTATTATGCAGGTAAACAAAGGCATTTTTCTACAATATGATATACACCCCTGAAGAAGCGGATCATCTCAGACCGCGAAACATGTCGGGTTAAATTCCGATGATTTTATCATTGGACAAATTGTATAAATATATGCCGCGTATGCAATATATTTGTATGTACTTGTTATTGTACATTCTGTTTCTACAATATGTTCTTTTTTTGATCATTGCTTTTAATGTTGTAATAATAAATATTTAAACATTTTAATTCAATATTTTTTCTTTATGTTCATGAGCTACGGTACCATTTAAAAATCCCACCAGTCCTCCTCTGCTCCTCTTTTTTCCCCCTTTTCTTCTCTTCCCCCTCCCCTTCCCCCCCCCTCGTTTTTCTCCCCTTTTTCCCCCCTCTCCCCTCCCCCACATTCCCCTCCCTGTAGTATGGTAAGCAACGGGTTAAGTTGCTGTCTGCAAAATGTTACAATTATGTATATGTCTGGGAGCTGGGTGTGGCTGAGGTTAGTTGCATGCTGATGTGCAGTGAATAAAGAAGCAACCTGTACAAGCCTGTCTGTGTTAATACACTACATTTTGGCGACGAGGATGGCTAGCTTTCTGGATTTACCGGCTATCGGACCGTTTGATGTGTCTGGAGACCACACTAGTCTCTCACAGCGCTGGGACAAGTGGAAGAAGGGATTTCAGCTCTATGTTATAGCCACAGGAGTGACTGCACCTGCTCAGAAGAGAGCCATGCTGCTGCATCTAGCTGGACCTCAAGTTCAGGACATTTTTGAAACCCTGGGAGCAACAGGGGAAGATTCAGACTATGAGACAGCCATGAATAGACTGAGTGAGTACTTTGAGCCAAAGAAAAATATTATCTATGAAAGATATAAGTTTAGACAGGCTGTGCAAGAACTGGGAGAAACCACAGACAGTTATGTGACTAGGCTGAAATATCTGGCAAAGTCTTGTGATTTTGGGACTGTAACTGAGGAGATAATCAGAGATCAGGTCATAGAGAAATGCACATCTGTGCACCTCAGGAGGAGATTATTGAGAGAACCTAGTCTCACACTTACTAGTCTGCAGGAGATTGCAAGAGCCATTGAACTGTCTGGGCTCCAGGCTCTGCATATTGAATCCAAGAACACTGCATCTGTCAATACAGTCTCCAAACCTACCTATAATAATATGGAAGGTGTGCTCTCACTGTGTCCCTAAATATGAGTGCCACATCCCGATATGAGAAGCATATTTGAGGATTCCCCTTGGGGTGGGACTTTGGAGGTCACTCAAAAGATATACAAAAAATTGTATTTAAATATATATTGGTTTTATTACAAAAATAATAAAAAGTAAACATACACAAATAACATTGAAAGCTAATAAAATTATTGGCAAAACTGATATTGATATGAAGGTGTGCAAATCACTCAACCAATTATTCCAAGCAAGATCCGACGTTTCAAGGTAAGAACCTCTTCTTCAGGGATTTTTTGGGGAATAATTTTATCTGTAAGTATTGAAGAAATATATCAAAGCAAACAAGCAGTTGTTGATAATATAAAATATAGCAACAAAGTATTCATATGAACATGTTTTTGAGTATAAACATACATTCATTATAGAACAACATTGTAAGTAAAAAAACGTTGTATACACTTACATGGTTGAAGGATGCATGGACACCACAATTGTTTTGCCATAGATTAAAAACATGGAACATTAGCAACACCCACAGAAATCATCGTCAGCCTTGTCTATAAAAGGGAGGTTTGGTATTTGGAGTGGATCCAATAAAGAATATAGCATATGGTAGAAAGTGTGCAGACCAGAGGGGGCCCAAATTGCTCCAGCTGGAGTCCAAATTGGCTCAACCAAGGGGGCGGGGGTCAGTCACAGTAATGCTGTAAATAGCAAGGAGATACAATGAATAAGACGTAAAAGATAAAAATAAAATACAAAAATGTTTGTTTTATCTGGGTACAATGCACAGAGAGTACAATGACGCAGCAAAACCAAAAATATGCACGTATATACAAATACTACATATATAAAAGGCAATAGCCCAATAGATATATGTCTAATGAATGCATGTGTGGCATCTTACTAGGATCAGGCATGGTTGATAGCACTGCTAAAAAAGAAGCTAGTGCATAGAATTAAATAGAGCCCATGCTCTAGCAATTTTGTGACTATAGAGGATAGCCAGTGAGACTGGATATATAGAGATGAAATATAGTCATGACATAGGCTAAATGTGCATATTTATATATGAATAAAGGTTGGTAAATCCCTTTGAAATAATGAGAACTGACCTTAAGACAGCAGACTCCAAGGCAAACTTCCTCCCAGCAGTGGATGTACTCAGTACTCCATGCTGGGAATGGTGCCTAAATAGGAGCGCAGTCCGATGAGAGCAATCAAGCTGATTGCATCTCCGCCCCCTGGTGGCCCTGGGCTCCCTGAGCGGCGCTCGCCAGACCCGCCCATAACCACGCCTCGATGACCACAGGAAGTGCGTCACCGGAACGAGAGGCCAGAGGCGTAGCCGGCGGGCGTCTCCCACCGGCACGGGATGTGACGTCGCTGAAGCGCACGAATGCGTACAGCGGCGTGTCCCGGAAGTGGAGAGGACATCCGGAGATGTCAGCACTGAGTGTATGTTTGGCTGCCTACTAACAAGTGGCCAATTGGCACCACTATAGCATAAAATAGCCCAAGATCATAATAGTTGATGTTATTATGGTCACAACATGTAGACATCTCTGTTTCTAATACTTGCATGTATTATTTAGAGTACATGCATCTGTTTGATTGACATTCTTTTGTGTGGATATGTTCGTGCATCCTCGGGGACCCTCTGCTCTAGCCCGGCACGGGGTCCGGGTCTGTTATACAAGACCCAGAGATTCCTGGCGGTGGGGACCTTCCCTGCTGACATCTCCGGATGTCCTCTCCACTTCCGGGACACGCCGCTGTACGCATTCGTGCGCTTCAGCGACGTCACATCCCGTGCCGGTGGGAGACGCCCGCCGGCTACGCCTCTGGCCTCTCGTTCCGGTGACGCACTTCCTGTGGTCATCGAGGCGTGGTTATGGGCGGGTCTGGCGAGCGCCGCTCAGGGAGCCCAGGGCCACCAGGGGGCGGAGATGCAATCAGCTTGATTGCTCTCATCGGACTGCGCTCCTATTTAGGCACCACTCCCAGCATGGAGTACTGAGTACATCCACTGCTGGGAGGAAGTTTGCCTTGGAGTCTGCTGTCTTAAGGTCAGTTCTCATTATTTCAAAGGGATTTACCAACCTTTATTCATATATAAATATGCACATTTAGCCTATGTCATGACTATATTTCATCTCTATATATCCAGTCTCACTGGCTATCCTCTATAGTCACAAAATTGCTAGAGCATGGGCTCTATTTAATTCTATGCATTAGCTTCTTTTTTAGCAGTGCTATCAACCATGCCTGATCCTAGTAAGATGCCACACATGCATTCATTAGACATATACCTATCGGGCTATTGCCTTTTATATATGTAGTATTTGTATATACGTGCATATTTTTGGTTTTGCTGCGTCATTGTACTCTCTGTGCATTGTACCCAGATAAAACAAACATTTTTGTATTTTATTTTTATCTTTTACGTCTTATTCATTGTATCTCCTTGCTATTTACAGCATTACTGTGACTGACCCCCGCCCCCTTGGTTGAGCCAATTTGGACTCCAGCTGGAGCAATTTGGGCCCCCTCTGGTCTGCACACTTTCTACCATATGCTATATTCTTTATTGGATCCACTCCAAATACCAAACCTCCCTTTTATAGACAAGGCTGACGATGATTTCTGTGGGTGTTGCTAATGTTCCATGTTTTTAATCTATGGCAAAACAATTGTGGTGTCCATGCATCCTTCAACCATGTAAGTGTATACAACGTTTTTTTACTTACAATGTTGTTCTATAATGAATGTATGTTTATACTCAAAAACATGTTCATATGAATACTTTGTTGCTATATTTTATATTATCAACAACTGCTTGTTTGCTTTGATATATTTCTTCAATACTTACAGATAAAATTATTCCCCAAAAAATCCCTGAAGAAGAGGTTCTTACCTTGAAACGTCGGATCTTGCTTGGAATAATTGGTTGAGTGATTTGCACACCTTCATATCAATATCAGTTTTGCCAATAATTTTATTAGCTTTCAATGTTATTTGTGTATGTTTACTTTTTATTATTTTTGTAATAAAACCAATATATATTTAAATACAATTTTTTGTATATCTTTTGAGTGACCTCCAAAGTCCCACCCCAAGGGGAATCCTCAAATATACCTATAATAATAGGAATATCTGGAGTAGGAAAGAGAGTTTTCCAAAGAGGACTTTACATATCACCTGCAATAAATGTGGCAGGGCGGGACACACAAGTCAGGACTGCACTGTGGTACAGAATAAAATGTGCTTTGCTTGTGGAAAGACAGGTCATTTTGCAGCTGTGTGTAGAAGTACAACCAGAGATAACAAAACCAAAGGACAATCTGCACAAGTAAATGTTATAGCTGAGGATAAAGAGAGTGCTCCTGACTGTGAATTTATTTTCTCCCTGTGTTCTCTGCAAGCTGGGGCATTAACCATTAAGATTGGAAATACAGATGTGTCAGTGTTGATTGACTCTGGAGCTAAATGCAATGTTATGGACTTGGCTTCTTGGCACAGTCTTAATGGCAGAGAAAATCACCTTAAATTGTGTAACACCACTAAACAGATTTATACTTATGGCTCCAGTACACCACTGCAACTTAAAGGCAAATTTTATACCTCTGTTCAAACACATGAGACTGGTCCTCCATTGCAGACCGAATTCTATGTTGTAGATGGCACAGGGTCGCCTCTGCTTGGTCGTCAAACCGCAATGGCACTAGGGGTGTTACAGATTGGCCGTGATGTAGGCAGCGCAAGAGTGAATATGGTGTCTCCTGCTATTTCTGCATTGAAAGAGGAATTTAAAGATTGCTTCTCTGGGTTTGGAAAATTAAAGGATTTTCAGTTGGAGCTTCACATTGATCCACATGTAAAGCCTATTGCACAGCCAGTACGCAGACTTCCTTATAGCCTGAGATCACCTGTTGAGCACAAACTGGCAGAGCTGCTAGACCTTGACATTATTGAACCTGTGGAAGGGCCCACTCCGTGGGTATCGCCGTTAGTTGTTGTACCAAAGGGCACAGATATTCGGATTTGTGTGGACATGAGATGTGCTAACCAAGCTGTGCAGAGAGAGAGACATCCAATTCCCACTATTGAAGATGTTCTACATGCAATGAATGGGGCAAGTGTCTTCAGTAAACTGGATTTGAAATGGGGTTATCATCAGATTGAATTGACCCCAGCATCTAGAGTCATCACTACATTTGCAAGCCATAAAGGTCTTTTTAGATACAAGAGGTTGATGTTTGGCGTATCGTCCGCACCGGAGGCCTATCAACATGTGATTCAGCAAGTGCTACATGGTTGTGAAGGCACACATAACATTTCTGATGATATAATTGTGTGGGGAACAAACACACAGGAGCACGATGAACGTCTCCGTGCAGTGCTAAATCGCTTGAAGGAGAAAGGGTTGACATTAAATGAGAAGAAATGCACATTTCAAATGAATAAAATGACTTTTATGGGCCATGTGCTGCCTGACAGGGGCATTGGTCCGGAGGACTGTAAAATTAAAGCTGTGTCTGATGCCAGAAATCCTGAAAACCCTGCAGAAGTACGCAGTTTTCTTGGGCTAGTGAAATACTGTGCCAAGTTTATTCCAGATATGGCGACTGTCAGTGAACCTTTGAGAGTGTTGACTCGCAAAGCAGTCCCTTGGAAGTGGGGCTTTTTGGAACAAGGTGCATTTGATGAACTTAAGAGACGGCTGACTTGCGCCACAACTTTGGCTTATTTTAATCCTACTGCACACACCCAAGTTATTGTCGATGCTAGCCCTGTGGGGTTAGGCGCCATCTTGGTTCAGAGACAATGCACAGGCAATTACAGGCCTATTCAGTATGCAAGCAGATCCCTCACTGATGTAGAGAGACGTTATTCTCAGACCGAGAAAGAAGCTTTGGCTGTTGTTTGGGGATGTGAAAGGTTTCACACCTATCTCTACGGCCTTGATTTTGAAATCATCACAGACCACAAGCCTCTGGAAGTGATATATTCGCCACGCTCAAAACCATCCGCCAGAATTGAGAGATGGGTTCTCAGATTGTTACCGTATCGCTTTACAGTGCGGTACAGACCTGGACCGACTAATGCGGCAGATGCACTTACCAGATTGCCTCAGTCTTCTGCACCTGTTCATAACCTGGCAGAAGAGTACATTAGTTTTGTGGCTACTAACGCCATGCCTCAGGCATTGACACCGCGGGAGGTTGAAGAATTGTCATCTGTGGATCCGGAAATTGCTCGGTTGAGGAAATGTGTAAGACAAGGGGTTTGGGTGGATTGTGACCCAAGCTATCACAGAATCAAACAAGAGCTGAGTATTGCAGGACAACTAGTTCTATGTGGCAATCGTATTGTGATGCCTAAAGACTTACGGAAACATACATTACATTTAGCCCATGAGGGCCATCAAGGCATTGTACGCACCAAACAAAGATTACGTGAGAAAGTCTGGTGGCCAGGAATTGACAAGGATGTGGAACGTTTGGTTTCTTCATGTCGAGCATGTCAGTTGGTGGGCAGCAAACCTAAACCAGAACCAGTAACTCACACTGTTCTACCTGAGGGACCACGGGAAGATTTAGCCATTGATCTGTGCGACATTCCATCTGGACACCATCTTTTAGTTGTTGTGGACTATTATTCAAGGTGGCAAGAGGTGGTAGTTCTCACTAAAGCTACATCATCAACTGTAATTGAGGGGTTGGAGAGCATTTTTGCATCTCATGGGTTGCCTAAACGGATTGTGAGTGATAATGGTGCCCAATTTACTTCTCAGGAATTTCAGGATTATCTGAAATCAAATGCTATTGAACATCATCGTACAACTCCATACTGGCCACAGGCTAACGGGGAAGTGGAACGCCAGAATCGAACCTTGCTGAAAGCTTTGCGGATTGCTCATTTAGAGAGAAGAGACTGGAAAAAGGAACTGTGGCGTTTTCTTTTGGCTTATCGCACAACTCCGCATACTGTCACTGGCGTTAGTCCTGCGGAACTTCTTTGTGGTCGCAAATTCAGGACAAAATTGCCAGACTTTGGGGGTCCTCCTACAAGTCAGAAACCTTTTCGGCATATTGATGAGGAAAAGAAGATCCGGGCTGAACAGTATGCAAACCACCGCCGCCATTGTCAACCTAGTGGCCTTCAACAGGGTGATAAGGTGTTGCTTCAAAGTGATCGGTTTAACAAACTGGCTCCGTCCTTTGAACCTGAGCCTTATGTTGTAAAGGAGAAAAGAGGTACTCAAGTGGTTTTAGAGGATTTAGATGGTCACACAAAAGTGCGTAATTCCTCATTTGTGAAGAAATTTATTGAGTCAGAAGGTCAAGTATCGGAAGATGGCGAACAGGCAAAAAGTAGTGATGATACTGCCAGTGATCCAGACTTCAATCCACAACCATCCACATCGGAATGGCCGAGAGAAAAACGAGCAACAAATCCACCGGCCTACCTTAAGGACTATGTGTATAGTCAGGAGTTTATAGTTTAAATTTTTAGTTGTTCATCCATGCATTTTGTTAATCTTATTAATACGTTGTGCATGTTATGTTTTATTCAAAGAGAGGAGGGAATGTAGTATGGTAAGCAACGGGTTAAGTTGCTGTCTGCAAAATGTTACAATTATGTATATGTCTGGGAGCTGGGTGTGGCTGAGGTTAGTTGCATGCTGATGTGCAGTGAATAAAGAAGCAACCTGTACAAGCCTGTCTGTGTTAATACACTACACCCTCCCCCTCCTTTCTTTCTGTACCCTTCTCCCATATTTCTCTCCTTTTTGGTGACTGGCTCGGGCACCTTGAGCCGATCCCCATCCTATTTTTCATTGGGGTCATTCCCATTAATGTGTATCTCATTGGGATGTCGGTACCTTCTTATAATCATATAACAAACACTACTAACCTACCTGATCACTATACTGACACCTACAGAGACACAGAGACCTACCTCACCACTACACAGATCTACCTGACCACTACACTGACCTGATCACTACACTGACCTACCTTATTACTACACTGACCCCTACACTGACATTCCTGATTCCCACACTGACCTACCTGACACCTTCACTGACCCCTACACTTACACCCCTACACTGACCCCCCCTACCATGACCCCTTAATTGACACCTACACTGACCCCTTCTCTGACACCTACACTGACCCCTTCACTGACACCTACAGTGACACTGGCACTTACACTGGCCCCCCCTTCACTGACCCTTCTTCCCTGCCCCTCCTTCACTGACCCCCCTTCACTGACTCCCCTAGACTGGCCCCCCTAGACTAAACCCTCTACACTGAACCCCATATACTGACACCTACGCTGCTCCCCCCCACTGAACCCACCCTACACTGACACCTTCACTGACCTCTACACTGGCCCCCCCCTACACTGACCCCCCTACACTGATTCCCCCTACACTGACACTTACTCTGACCCCTCCACACTGACCCCCCACACTGACCCCCCTACACTGACCCCCCCTACACTGACCCCCCCCACACTAACAGTCTTACGATCAATAGATGACTCAGGTAAGTGTTTAGGGAGGTGGGGGACCACGGCAAGTGGTAAAATGTAGTTTTTACAAAAATGCAGGGAATGCATTCAAGTAAAAAACATTTTCCTTTTAGAACCATTTTAAGGAGTTTCCCTTGTGACTGTAAATGTTAGGATATATTCCTTGCATTCATTAGTACTAAAGAAGCATCAAGCTGCAAAGAACAAGCTGCAAATTGTCTTTAACATAACAGAACAAGTCCAACTGAATGTGAAAACTTCTACTAGCTATTCCTATATAAGGTTAATAATTCTTGACTATTTGTAGCCCTATATCAATCTAAACAATACACTTTGTAGCAGTCCAAATGGCTGGTCCATGTAAAGGTGTGTAAGGATGAAAATCCAAGACCAAAATAAAACCACAATCTCTATCCACTAAATTGGTGGATTCTAGAGAAACGTGTATGGGTTCCCTAAGAAAGACAAAATTCACTTCTAGTTATTTGAGTTAGACATGAAGGGCTTTGAACGCAAAGCTACTGATCTTCAGCACTGATACAATAGAAAATTCATCCAACAGAAAATGTAGATAAGGAAATCTGGCTAATGTGAAGATTATGATATTATAAGCAAATAAGCAAACGTAGTGCCTAGCCAACCAGTCTATGGGCAATTTGTTGGGGTTTGCCATTATAAGTTATGTCTCCAGGACAAAAACAAACAAAATTGAGAACAGTGTGTCCCTTTCCCCTACCTGTATCAAAGATTGCAAACATAAAACCAGTGGAAGCCAACATTGCGTTTGAAATGGCAGATAAGGGTTGGATCCTTTAAAAAAAATATTTCTGATACCTTATTTAGCTAATGTCAAAGCTGATTGACAAACAAAGTAGCTAAGGAAATTCAAAGAGCAGTTAGTGTAATATTGCTGACCCAAGAACATGCAAGGTCATCTGATCAATTAAGTGGCTAACTGTTTGAGGAGCATGGTATATGACTGTTAATATTAAAAAGGGGTGAAAAGATGTAGTTACAACTGTATTAAAACCAGGGCTGTGGAGTCGGTAGATAAATGTTCTGACACCGACTCCTCAGTTTTTTGTACTTTCGACTACGACTCCCCGACTCCGACTCCTCTGTATTAATATGCAAATGTATTTTATACATTCCTTGAAGGAAAGAAAGGCAACATACATGTCATTACCACAGGACTACTGGCTACTCGCTTTCCTTTAGCAACTTCCATTTTGTCTAAGAAGGAATCAAAGTCTATTTCTTCGTTTGAAGAAGATGATCCTGAGTTACCACTATTGCTTAAAAGAATTTCATCCTGTGGAGGTATTTCAGGTCGTAATCCCTTCATACGAACTGCTACATCATAGAGGGCCTTTTTCCCAGTAGCAGTCTGTTCACTGTTCAACAAAAGTCGGCTCATTGGGTTTACATAAATAGCCGCTAACAAGGTTTCATTTTCCAGCAAAAGACTCTCTCTTTTCATCATTGATGCAATGCCCTCAGCTATTAACCCTCCATTTTTTTTCAGGCGATATAACAGGCTCTTCCATTCCAAGAGGAATTAACCCGGGGTTAGATCGTCACATTGCAACCTCTTGGTGACAGTGAAGGTGTGAGAAAGAAGGTTCTCCAGCTCTTTTGTTTGTGTCCACTGGCTTTCAGTTAATGCAATATTTTCATTGTCCATTTCTTCTATGAAGTCTTTAAGTTCAAGCAAACGCTTCACCATTAAATACGTGCTTCCCCAGCGAGTTGTTTGATCCAAAATGGCTCCTTTTCCTGCACGTCTTTTCAAAATTGCATCTGTTTTCGGGGCCCTGGCTGCAACAGTTACTTGTCGTAATTTGCCAATTAGTGTAGCTGCATGGCGATCTTTTAATCCATCTCTTATGGCAAGTTGCAGTGTATGAACAGTACATTGCATATGATGAATAGTAGCAAGCTTCAATGCTTCTTCAACAAAGTTGTCTAAAAAAATGACAGCTTTCTCTTCAGTTTCTAAACTTTCTCCAATACTTGCAGAGCTCTAACTCTAATATCTGTTTGTTACCTTCTTCATCTGCGTTCATCTTCTCAATTGTGCTCAACATGTTAGAAGCGTTATCTGTCCCAACACATAAAATCTGTTCCTTTGTAATTTCAAAATCTTCTAGAACACCCTCCACTAACTTCTGAAGGTAATCACTGGTGTGATGTGCCTGAGCGTCCTTTAATCCGAGGGTCCGTGTTATTGTTTTGTTATTTTCATCCACAAATCTAACATTAATAGCAAAATAATTGACTCTGTGACGTGTGCATGCATCCATTTTAAGGAAGACAAAACGTCCTTTCAGAACTTTCTGTAGTTCTTCCTTTTTACATTTGGCCTCCTCAATTATAAGTTTCCTTATACTAAGTCATTAATTATAACTTTTTGTGAATTGGGACATTTAAACTTGTTTTTTTTTTTTAATTCCAATCTATATTTAGTAGGAGTCGGAGTCGGTGCATTGTTTGCCTGAAACCGAAAGAGTCCTAGACGCCGTTTCCCTTTCACGCAGTATGAATGGGCGAATATGAGATTCTCACTGATTGTATGGTCTATATGGATTCTTCCTTCTTCAGAAACTTATATAAACCAGACTATTTAAGAATTGCGAAAAACAACATGATTCAGGCAATACAAGCCTGTTACATACGTAGATAAAGAGACATTTTTACACTGCACTATTAGGTACAATCTGCATCTATACAATTGCTATAAACCAAATAACATTCCGATTTTCACTTTGCTGTGGCTACACTGGCTGACAGTACAACAAATTATGTTTCATCTCCATACCATACAATATAGAAAAGAAACAGTGTGTGGTAAGTCTCTAGTGGTAGCTGTTGATGGTTAATGGTATTAAACTAGTGAATTATAGACTTTATTAGATTATTATTTAGATCTTATTGTATTTAAATTGCGGTTTTATAGTTTATAGCAAATGTGTATAACTGCATGTAGTGTTCTGCTTGTGGCAAATTGTTTAACCAATTCTTGTCACTAACAGTGAGGGAAACATGTACAGTAAAACCTTGGATTGCGAGCATAATTCGTTCCGGAAACATGCTTGTAATCCAAAGCACTCTTATATCAAAGCAAATTTTCCCATAAGAAATAATGGAAACTCAGATGATTCGTTCCACAACCATTTATTCATAAGTCCTTCAGTTTATAGTCCATATACAAAGATTATAGCAATGTGATAGGTTGTGTCATCATAAAATGTCCATCCACAAATGGCGCCTCCACAAGGGGATTAGAAGCAACATCCAGCAGGAGCTACAGAGTATAAAAGAGAAGAGAGGCACCTCTAAGTGTAGCAGTATGGGGACATTTAATGAAGGTACAACATGTAGCAACTCACATGGTTGATGATTAAGAGGCACATCTAAGTATGCAGGCATCCGGGGTAAAGCTGTCCACATAGACCATCTTCTGAACCACTGGCTCTCACCGATGTCAGTCTGCAATTGTGATTAGGAAGACTACCCTGCAGTAGAGTGATCTGAAAGCGAGACTTTGAATCGCTCGTGGAGCGCAGCGTGGAAGGGTGTGATGAAGATGGCAGTGCGGAGGATGGTCTATGTGGACAGCTTTACCCCAGATGCCTGCATACTTAGATGTGCCTGTTTTAATCATCAACCAAGGAGCTGCTAAATATTGAACCTTCATTAAATGTAACCATATTGCTACACTTAGAGGCGCCTCTCTTCTCTTTTATACCCAGTTGTGATATGACGCTACTTGTATATCAAGACATCGCTTGTATATCAAGTCAAAATTTATTTTAAAAATTTGCTTGTCTTGCAAAGCGCTCTCAAACAAAGTTACTCTCAAACCAAGGTTTTACTGTATTTGATCCCCTGCTAATTTTGTACATTTGCCCACTGACAAAGACATGATCAGTCTATAATTTTTATGGAAGGTTTATTTTAACAGTGAGAAAACAGAATAACAACAAAAAAAAATCAAGAAAAATGCATTTAAAAAAAAGTTATAAATTGATTTGCATTTTAAATTAGTGAAATAAGGAATTTGACCCCTTCGCAAAACATGATTTAGTACTTGGTGACAAAACTCTCGTTGCCAATCACAGAGGTCAGACGTTTCTTGTAGTTGCCAACAAGGTTTGTACACATCTCAGGAGGGATTTTGTCCCACTCCTCTTTGCAGATCCTCTCATAGTCATTAGGGTTTTGAGGCGGACGTTTAGTAAAGCAAACGTTTAGGTCTCCCCACATATTTTCAATGGGATTAAGGTCTGGAGACTGGCTAGACCACTCCAGGATCTTAAATTGCTTCTTCTATAGCCACTTCTTTGTTGCCTTGGCCATGCGTTTTGGGTTATTGTCATGCTAGAATACCCATCCACGAGCCATGTTCAATGCCCTGGCTGAGAGATGGAGGTTTTCAACCATGATTTGATGGTAAATGGCCCTGTCTATCAACCCTTTGACGCGGTAAAGTTTCCCTGTCTCCTTAGCAGAAAAACAACCCCAAAGCATAATGTTTCCACTTCCATGTTTGACAGTGGGGATGGTTTTCTTGCTGGCATAGTCAGCATTCCTCCAAACACGGTGAGTTTAGTTGATGCCAAAGAGCTTGATTTTTGGCTCTTTTGACCACAACACTTTCACCCAGTTTTCCTCTGAATCATTCAGATGTTCATTAGCAAACTTCAGAGGTGCCTGTACATATGCTTTCTTTTTTTGTCAGTGGGCAAATGTACAAAATCAGCTGGAGATCAAATACTTGTAGCATACTGTACATTTTCATTGATGAGGGGTCTGAGACACTGTAACAAACCACACGCTCATATACATACACAAAGGGACTCTCTGCTTCTGTTGGTTCCAGTCTTAGTTTATGGGAGAGTCATGCTGTACACTTAGGCCCATGTGACATGGTGGTCCCAAGTTACTGCCATGTGGTATGATAGGTAACTCTTTTTTCCACCACCAGACAGTTTGAGTCTCCTAAACTACATTTCCACCTATTTAACAACAATAACTGGTCTCATGGGTGGAGATTTACTAAAACTGATGCACTCAGGATCTGGTGCAGTTATGCATGGTAGCCAAATAGTTTCTAACTTCAGCTTGTTCTGTTAAGCTTTGAAAGTAAAACCCGGAAGCTGATTAGTTTCTGTGCAGAGCACCAGATTTTGCACAATGCAGTTTTTGGTAAATCTCCCCCAGTGCCTCTACCCCCCTAGTATAGGCTTATCCAAATATCCATAGGAATATAAGAAGACTCACTTGTAACAATGTTTACATTAATCAGAGATTTCAGAGCATATGGTCCTTTTTTGAATAATGTTTTTGTCCTCCTCTTTCCTCAGCTTTAATGTTCCAGGTCCACTTCCCACAAAAGGAAAACTTTTAAATACATCTTTCTCTTCAAAGGCACTCAAGCAGTTCTGCCCTGGCTTAGCCCCTCTGGGGGATTCGTTTCCGGATTGTCCTCAGTGAAATGGAGTGGTGGGGGCTACACAGTAGGTCTTTACATGATTTCCAAATCATCCCCAACGATCCCACTACTGTGAGAACCATCCTCGCTCCACTCTACCAGAAACTCTGCTTCTCTCCACTCCTCTTCACAATCCAACTACATCCCTTTTTATCTACCCTAATTCCTCCCAAAGTAATCCCAAAGTTATAGGGACACCTAGCAGCTCTTGTCAGGATACCTGTGAATAATAATTTCCCCTCTGTTTACAGATTTTTGCCATCTAAATATTCTCCCCCTATTAGCAAGATTTAGAGAAAAAGTTAAATTATGGACCAAACTGTGGCTCTTGGTGGCAGGAAGGGCTAATTTGTTCAAAATGATCTTAATGCCCCCACTCTATTTTTTCCACAGTTCCCCTGAAGTCATTCCCCTTAAAAATTTCTGTATAGTCAACTCCATATTCAGATCTTTATAGCCCTATCTGGGAGAACCATACCAACCCTGAAATAGCCAAACTGCAACATGCTTCTTTGTGGTGAGCCTATGGGGTAACCCATCTTAAACATGTTCTTGCCAATGGTCATCTACTTTCCTTCTCGCAACTACAGGTTAAATATGGAATTCCCTCTCATATGCTTTTTTATTACCTACAATTAAAACATGCTGTGATGGCTCAGCGGTCCCTAGGGGCCTCAGAAATGTCCCCTACCCCAATCTTAAATTACATGCAACAATCTTCCTCCACAAAAGGCTTTATCTCTAATTGCTACACCATTTTAATGGGGGTAATAGGGTTGTACTTGGAGAACTTCCCTAAAATTTGCGTGTGAGATTCGAGAGAGGGATGTGGGTGATATACCTGGAGACCTGTGGGAGGAGGCTTTGGAGGTTGTATGGCTATGTTCTTTTAATGAGGTTCACTGCACCCCACTCAGGTTGCATTCTATGGTTTTGCGCCCTGATCCTATATGTGCAAGATGTAGTAGAGATGTAGAGAACTTAACCGCTTGCCGACTGCGCACAGTATATTTACTGCGGCAGTCAGCCCCGGCCAGGCAGAGTGACGTAGATCTACGTCACTAGCCTGTGACCGGCTTTTGAGCCAATAGCGGGCGAGCGCGCACCCGCTGAGGCGGGCGAGCGCGCGCCCGCTGAGGCGCGCGCCCGCCCCGGCTCGTTCACAGAGGAGTCCGCGCGTGTGAGGGGAGGACCCGATGTCCGCCGGTCACACTACGAACGTCGGTAGAGCGGGAGAAAGGCGGGCGGCTTATGTAAACAAGCCGCCTGTCATTCTCCCCTGTGTAAAAATGGAGATCAGACGGTTCTACTATGTAGAACCGTTGATCTCTGTTTTTACAATAGGAGACATGTCCCATCACAGTTAGAAACACGCCCCTAGGACACACTTAACCCCTCCCTCTCCAATACAGTTAACCCCTTCCCTGCCAGTGTCATTTTTACAGTAACAGTGCATATGTATAGCACTGATTACTGCAGTAATGTCACTGGTACCCCCAGGGCTGCCATCAGGGGGGTACAGCCCATACACATGTAGGGGGCCCGGGCCTCCCGAGGGGCCCCAAACAGGGTAGGGTTGCCTCCTGTCCTCACAATACCATTCAATTGTAAGCTCCGCCGTTCCCTTGCAGACTGGCACTATGTAGGGGGTCCTGCCCCTCACTAGCCCCCACACACCGCTGTAGGCCCCGCCCTCCCCTGTTCTCCAGCTGTTCACTCCTGGACAGGAGGAGCGGCATTTACTAGTACCGATCACCTTTTTTTTCATGGGATGGAGGAGATGGATCTGGAGAAGGAGGCCATGGGATGCAGGAGGACATGGGACTGGAGGAGGATGACACTATGGTAGGCGGGCCCTGGGGAATGTTGGTGGTCAGGCCCGAGGGGGGGCCCAGGCCTAAAACTGTGTAAGGGGCCCCAAAATTTCTGATGGCTGCCCTGGGTACCCCCAAAAGCGTCAAAAATGTCAGTCAAGGGTCCGATCTGTCCACCGCAATGTCGCAGTCCCGCAAAAAAAATCGCAGATCGCCGCCATTACTCGTTAAAAAAAAAACACCAAAAATGACAAAAATCTTTCCCTTTGTTAGTAAACGCGATAACTTTTGCGCAAACCAATCAAAATACGCTTTTTGCGATTTTTTTTACCAAACATATGTAGCATAAAACAAATTGGCTGAAAATGTTAAAAAATTTTGATTTTTACATTTTTTTTGGGAAATTTTATATAAAAAAAAAGTGAAAAATATTGTTATTTTTGCAAAATTTACGCTCTTTTTTTGTTTATAGCGCATGATCAAAAAATCGCACAGGTGATCAAATACCACCAAAAGAAAGCTCTGTTTGTGGGAAAAAAAGGACGTGAAATTCGTTTAGGTACAGTGTCGCACGACCGCGCAATTGTCCGTTAAAGTCACGCAGTAAAAAATCGCAAAAAACCCCCTGGTCAGGAAGGGGGTAAAATCTTCCGGGGCTTAAGTGGTTAATACATTTGTTATGGAGATGCCTGAAATTGCATCGTTATTGGAGCTTTATTGTTGCCACGGTAAATACTGCCCTCCAGGTGTCCACTCCTTGAGACCCTATACACTGCATTTTAAGCAGGCTTGATGCCGTAATTACTAAGAGGTATGGTAAAGAGGCGGCTACCAGAGCCCTGTTTAAGGCCCGCAACCTCCTTTTACTTCATTGGACCTCTCCCATTCCCCCAACGCTCCAGATGTGGATTGAGCAAATGGTTTAATGTTAAAAATAGAGAAAATTATATATCAGCACAGAGACAGCCATTCAAAGTTTGACAAAGTGGGGAAAGGTTGGCTGGCTACTCCAGGGCTAGCATCGACTGACTTAGTAATGGATAGGATCCTACTGTAATACGCGGTACAATTTATCTGCTTCAGTATCCTGTAATAGGTAAAGCAGATAACTGACTGCACAGATAGATATCCTTCCTATTCTTCTTGGGTCAATGAGTAGATATTTTAGGATTGTTGGGAGCTTTATCTTGTACTAACTGTTTATCTTATTGCTTACTGTGTTCTCAGTAATTTGAATTGCAATTTTTTTTAAGCTGACTGATCTTGGTGTTGGGACTGTAATGCAACTGGATGTTTGAAATATATTTTCTTGTTTTTTGTCTATTTCTGCGACATCTCAATAAAGTCTTACCTGATTTGAAAAAAAAAAAATGGTTGAATATAGTTGGTGACACATGAAGAAAAGAAAAAAAGTTACACAGAACTTACTTCAGGAAGTACACTGCTAGTGACTCTGTGATTGCTCTTGGATTCTGGTCACAGTGGCTTAAAGAGTACTCAGCTTTATTAAATGATGTAAACATTCTGCCTCACATCTACATTGATTGCTAAAAAAAACACTAACTCACTGATCGAGTTTACATGTTTTTTTAAATAATTATTTACAAATGCAAAATAAGTAACTTTACACTACAATTTCTGTACATCAATTTGTCAAACATTCTTTAGCATTCTAGCTCTGCATACATGCATTATTTTCCCTTTGCTGGCAACATAATCAAAAATTTAAACACAATAGGTGAAGCGACATAGAAAAGTTTGTACTGTGCATGAAGAATGTATTGTATATACAGTAGATTGTTAAACATGACACACTATACTACACTATACTACACTCATCATGTCAAAAATTCCATGTGTGCACAACTGACACACATTTCCGAAACAAATAAATCACTGCACCCTGAGTTGTTTAAAAACTTGACTGACAGCAACTCTTCTACAGCGATTAGAACCCCAGCTGTCAAATTGACATGGCATGTGCTACCAGGTAGGGAACTTTGGATGTGTGAGGTTAGTCCTAGGTCCTTACCTGGCTACCTGATTATACATGTTTAGGGTCAAAGCCAAAGGACCTCTATGATTGACAGATACCAGAGCTAGTCTACCAGACTGCATGATGTCCAATATAAGCACCTGTATTCCAAATTCAGTCATCACATGATCAGATTTTTGTATTCTGTTAGTTTAATAGCTGACCAGACTATACTATGTAAGTATACCATGGCAGTGTAGTAACATACTGCCTCCTGGGAATAGTTTTAACATAGCAATCCCAGGAGACAGTGAGGTCCAGCCGAGGCCAGAAACCCAGACATGCTGCTTTGCAGCACAAAAAGAAGTAAAGCAGAAAAAAAATAGAATACATTTTTTAAGCATTTGAGTATGGATGGGGAGGGGAGGGATAAAATAAAACAAAAAAGGTTGTTGCAGTGAGTTTAGTTCTACTTTAATATATGTAAATAACTGACATGTACTTTATATATCCAGCCAATAGTTTGTACTTAAATCAGTATATGTAATACCACAACATCTTTAATATTACTATTATTCAGCAAATGTAATACCACAACATCTTTAATATTACTATTCATCAGCAAAGTGAGCTGTGCTCCCTTTACTTAGCCTGCAGTGTTCTGCTGTAGGTTACAAGTAAATATGAAATATTGAAAGTGAATAGTTTGTAATTAATTAAAAAATCTGTTGTTTTCAAATCTTAATATCAAAAGCTCAAACACACATGGTTAAAAGAGTCAGAGGAGATATTAACCCCTATACCTTCCTGCCCGCTCTGTTCAGAATGGAGATTCAAATAGGATGAGACTTTATCAAAGCATACCTACTGCTCAATTGTAAAACCATTGCCATAGGTCAATGCTGTATCACATGTTAGACTCATTACAATGTTTTTATGTATAATTTAAAAAAAAAAAAAGATATAAGACTGTAGACATCAGATTAGACAAAATGCAATGCACACAACAATGAGTTACATTTGGCTAAATCCGCAAATCAGTGTATTCTGACGGCTAAAGGAGTTCCTCCATCTACCATGTGGATGGGAGAAAATGTTTTTTTTTTCTTTATCAGCCGCTGGCTGATCAAACAAAAATGAACCATCTATGGCCCGTCATATAGATAACTAGGTAAGCTATGACAAAATCCATACTCGTCCAAAACACATAAGCGAACTCTTTCATGAAAGGTTTTTTTTGCATTTAATAAACAACGGAACATTTTACGTGTGTGACCTAAAAATATGTTATAGTATTTCAGGTAGAGCAGGTATACATGGTTGCTACTACTTCGTTTTGACAATCGTAACTTTAAAACATGTAAATAAACTTGATTAACTATGAGAGCTTTCCTTCAAATGATCTCCAGATCGGCGTATGGTTTTCTAATGGAAATATAAAAATCACTAGGCAGGGGCACAATAGCGTAAAACCAGCATGTTGCAGTGGAAAACTCCTTCCCAATTCTGCTGGGAGCATTGGGGCATTTGACTGTCATTCAAACTGTATGGGGACAACTAAACTGGAAGATAAATACACAAGAGCCCTGGGGCCATCCAAAATACAAATACAGAAGAGCTCTGGGGCCATGCTAAAATGTATCAAACAAAATTCCAAATTTCAAAGTCAGAATTCTGAGATTAAGCCCTCGTTCACATTGAACATGGCCTTGAAATCGTGCAACTTCATCTGAACTTGCACAATTTCAAAGCCGCATTTCAGTGCCACTTTAGGTGTGACTTGAAAGACATCTGTGAAGCTTCATGCACAGATGTCTAGTGAAGTCGCACCCAAAGTCACCAAATGTAGTCCAGGAACTACTTTTGGAAATCGGTGTGGCACCACAAAGTCGGCGCCGCACCGATTGGAATGGTGCCATTGCCAAGAATAGGCTGCGACTTGTCATGCGATTTCACCTGATAAATACATAATAATACATAAGAGCCCTGGGGCCATCCCAAATACAAATACAGAAGAACCGTGGAGACATCCTAAAATTTATCAAACATTTTTCAAAGTCAGAATTCTGAGATTAAGCCCTCGTGCACATTGAATAGTGCAATTGTCATCAATAGGCTGTGACTTGTCATTCGATTTGACCTGTCAAATCCCATGACAAATCGCTCCAATGTGAACGAGGGCTTAAAGTCAAAATTCTTCTGATTCTGAAACTCAGAATTTTGTTTTTTAATCTCAGAATTCTGACTGTGAAATTTGTGTGAAACTGAGAATTGTGCCTAATACATTTTAGGATCACCCCAGGGCTCTTCCGTAGATAACAGTGCCAAATAAAGTTATAAAATAGCAACCTGGTCACTTTGTTGCACCTTTCTACACAATCTAAAGAAGTGACCAGTAGAAAATAAATGAATTTTAAATGTATATCTTATTTTGGAATTGCTGTCTTCTAGTTTGAACTCCCTTTCTTCATTTACATAGATGTTTAAGGTATAGTGGTCCATTAATACGCAATTGTGTGGCTGAAAAGGTATTTCACTGAAAACCATGCTTTCTAACCTTAAAATACCAGATTACAGGTAGTTTTAATGGGGAATATGCATAAAATACAGGCATAAGGTTACAGTGCTAAATGATCAGTCATAAACTGCTCAACTGATAATTCCCCCCCAATAAACAGAAACTGAATGTCACATGCATACAACAATAGCTGTCAGTCATTCTCTTCTTACCTGCAGCTTACACATTGCATGGGCATCTTTGTTGATATTTAAAACAATCATCTGTAATAAAACTTAATGGTGAGAATTTAATTTCATAGACTTTTCTCCTTCTTCCAGGTCACCATTCTTTACTCCAGAATGATCTGGCTTCTGTTCACATGTCTACTTACTCTGCATCTTTAGAAAAGGTCACTCCCCTTTCACTCCCTCCTTTCTACTTTACATACTCTACAAAATATCATTATTTCTGCAGGTTCAGGTATTCTTGATCCTAAGCAAACAAAGGCACAATTCACCAATCCTCGTTTAACCAGTTATCTAAGTTTCACATGAAAATAGGTCTCCAATCTCCTGTTATCTAACAAATGGCCCATGACACGATGGGCTGCAAGGCAGAAAAAGGGTTAAGAATGTGTGAAACATAGAAACATAGAAACATAGAATGTGTCGGCAGATAAGAACCATTTGGCCCATCTAGTCTGCCCAATATATCTGAATCCTATGAATAGTCCTTGGCCCTATCTTATATGAATGATAGCCTTATGCCTATCCCATGCATGCTTAAACTCCTTCACTGTATTTGCAGCTACCACTTCTGCAGGAAGGTTATTCCATGCACCCACTACTCTCTCAGTAAAGTAATACTTCCTCATATTACTTTTAAACCTTTGCCCCTCTAGTTTAAAACGGTGTCCTCTTGTGGTAGTATTTCTTCTTTTAAATATGCTCTCCTCCTTATTGGAAAATAGTTTAACTCCTTTATGACCAGGGTCAAAACAAACCTTAATGCCCAAGCCCAAGTTTTCACCTTTGATGTGTGTTAGTAAAAGTGTACATATCATTGCAACTACATAGTGTATCCAGGTGGATTATATCTTGTTTTTTTTCAGGACAGATTGGGCTTTTTTTGGTGGGAAATTTTTTTAAGGTGTTTTTTTTTGGCTTGCATAAGTATATGTACAGTGTGTACATACAATAAACATTTAACACTTGTCCATTTAAGAGAGCAGTGCAATACAGTAAAGTGTAAACCACACATATA